>NC_077240.1:46745000-48107500 GCF_947179165.1 Solanum dulcamara
GAGAGAGTAATCTTTTATCATTTTATGGTTATGGCATGCTTCGAAATCCATCAAGCTTCTCCATATCCAAATGTAATCTTTATTTTAGTCTTGTCTTCTGATGACGCTTCTCTTGACTCGTTCGTGAGATCCTTTATTGTAATGACCCTTAAGGTCATTTTTGGAATTTTTATAAAATGACCATTTTACTCCTCCCTTTAGTTGCCCGAGTCATTTCAAGTTGGTACCGGGTGTTGATTTTTAGAAAATCCCATGAAAAGTTAAGTCTTTAGAAATTTTGAGTTTTCATAAGCTTTAAGTATTAAAAAGTGGTATTTGGGGTCAATCAGAGCTACAAGTCTCGAAATGGAATTCTGTCGATTCCAGCATCTCCGAAATGTCGAGATTGGCTTAGGAGACTTTACAGAATCATTTTGGAGTTGTAATGAAGATTTGAGGCCTTGAGTTGAGAATTTGAGAAATTTTAAGCCAAGGTTTGACTTTGGTCAACTTTTGGAGTTCCGTTGCTCGGAATGGAATTCCAACTACTCCGTTGGATTAGGGAGATGATTTTTGGTCTAGAAGAAATGTTGGTTGAATTTTTAGAGGTCCCGAGCCCATTTTGGTATTTTGAAGGCCTAAGTTGGTTTAGTTGTGACTTTTCGAGTTCCGGGTCAAGGAGACCATGAATTCGAATTCTGATAGTTCCATCAGCTCCAAAATGGCCAAATTAGGTTGGTAGCATTGTTGTCATAACTATCGAGGCAATCGATACAATTTTGGGGCCATTTAGTGGTTTTGACTTTGAAAGTTAGCCTATGGTTGATTTTGGTCAACATTCTTGAAAAATGAGCTCGAATGAAAATTATGATAGAACGGTTAGTTCTGAAATGTCGATTTTGTTCTTGAATGACCCTTCGTTCGCTTTCCGAGGCTTTCGGTCTAATCTCGAGGCCCGTTGTGGAATGTGACTTAAAATGGCACTTGGATGTGGGATCCACATTTTATTAAAATGATCTCATATGGAAATTTCGAATACGTCATTGGGTCTGAAATGTCAAATTTAGTGGGGTAGCATATTTGCTTTATTTTTATCAGAATCCAAACAAATCCCGAGTACCCTATCGGAGATTTTGGAAAAGTCCAAAATCTGTTGCAGCATAGCAGCAGCAACAACCCTTTTTTTGGGGTTTTTGTCTCAACTTTAAAACCCTTTATCTTGGGCTATAGAGCTCCAAATTGGGTGATTCAAAATGCAAACTTGTGAAATTTTTCGTGAAGAATCTTGATTTTATTTGCAGCAGTGTCTATTTTTAGAATAATATTTTGAAGAACTTTGAGAAGTTATTTCTTGGCCTATATAAACCCGATTTTGGTAATTCAAGTATCTAAATTCAAGAGAATTTCGTGAAAAATCTCGTGGTGAGCTTAGAAACATAAGGGGAAGCTTCGTTTGAGGTAAAAATACGTGTTTGGTTACTGATTTAGTGTTTTTCAGAATGAAATTTTGTTAAATTTTTAAAGAGTGTATCTTGGTCAATATAACTCCGTTTTGAGTGATTCTTGAGGCTATATTGTAGGGTTTTTCACAAGAAATGTCATGGTGTAATTTGTTTTGATTGAAATATTTTCTTTTTTGAGAAATTGATGCATAAAGAGGCTACCTTGTTTGTTTTCTTAGTTTGAAAATATGGGAATTGATTGTTTGTCGTCTTGAGTTATTTGTCCACCCTAAATTGTATTATAAATCTGAATTGTGAGCTTGGGGTGACGTTTGGAACCTATTTTGGGGCGGGTCGCACAATTCTCATTTTAGACCCCGAAATTGATCCGTCTCTAAAAATTATGAAATTAGTGTTTAAACCACTGTATCGATGTCTTGGTTCTGTTTTTGACTGTGTGCCAGCGTTCTAAAGCCGTTCGAAAGGGAAAAGCCCAGCATGGTGATTTGAAGCCCGCGTATTTAGCCTATAGGTAGGCTATGATTTGCCTTTTTTAGATTGAGCTGGAATATGTGAAAGCATGTTGAAATAGTTGGAATTTTGGTTGGTTAATTTAATTGTATATCTCAGGTGTTAGAATTCATGCTTTACGTTTGTTATTGGATTTTTTGGATATTTAGAAGCATGTGTATCTTATCATTATTTGTTAGTATTATAAGAAAATTTGAATGAGCATGTTGTTGATACTGTGGAATATGTTGGCCTTAGTATAGGATATAAATTTGCTTTAGATTCCCCGGCATCGCTCCGGTGGTCTTAGATCCTTGTAGAATGATGTAGCGGGCTAGTGTCTGGTAATTTAGCCTTAGCTAGGTGATATATTTGCTCTTAATAACACCTTCATCTATCACTCGGCATAGTCATAGCTTTCTAGATACGTCGGCAATACTAGAGTTCATGATCATTTGGCTTTAGCTCAGGTTCAAGTTTTGGCGGCATATCAGTTGACATATTAGGAAGGAGATTCTTGGTACTGTTGTTGTTTAGTTGGAAAGGATATATTCAGAACCATGGGTTAAATTATCTGTGCGAATCCGGGTACCCAGTCCTGGCCTCCGTTCTGAATTATCGGAGAGTATCCGGGTACCTAGTTCCGGTCTCTGCCGACTTGCTAGTATGATGAGCATCCGAGTACCCAGTCTTAGCCTCAATCATAACAATATTTTATGGCGAGCATCCGGGTACCTAGTCAAGGCCTCGACTGTACAGATGTATTATGGCAAGCATTCGGGTACTCAGTCCCGGCCTTGGCCACTTTGAACATTCGGGCGAGCATCTGGGTCCCAGTCCTGACCTTGACCCCTAAGGCACCCCTTATTCATTGACTCTAGGAGATTTTGGGCTTTGGAAATGATACAGTTCTTCAGTTCCTGACATCGCAAAGTTTTGGTTCCCAGACTTGGTAGTTGTAGCTATTCTGTGTACTCAGCGAACTTATGGGGGTTCGTTTAGGATTTTGTTTAATTTGTGCACGAGTGTCTCGGCTGGGCTTATGGGGGCCCAGTTGGGTATAGTTAGCTGTAGTTCTCATAGATAATATTCTTTTCCCTTTTGATGCTTATGTTGATTCCTATTTAGGCTTATTCCTCTTTTTTATATTGCTTCTACCTTTTTTGCTCAGTTGCCCTATGATGCCTACTGGGTAACTGTTGTCTTGGTACTCATACTACACTCTGCATCTAATTTCATGATGCAGGACCGAGCACCAGCTACCGCCGTAGATAAATCGAGCCTGTTGCAGTCAATTTCGGAGACTAGGGTGAGCACTTGGCATTTTTGGATCATTTCAGTCTCCTTCAGTATGAATGGCTCGTCTTTTGCCTTTTGAGACTAGCCAATTGTTGTATATACTTCCAGTATACTTTCGGGACTTGTACTCATATTTTATATTGTAACAGTTTTGTACTTGTGACTTCCAGGTTTTGTGAGAGATCTTTAGTTGTTTATATCATGTTTTGGTTTACTTCCGCGTATTCTTCCTACCTATATTTATAATTTGCCACTCTTGTTTAGTTTCTGCTTCAAACCCATTACTTGGAATTTCGGGTTGATAGGTTGGCTCACCACCAGCAGCACAACTCCCAACTGCACCAATTATGACCCCAACACTACAGCTAGTGATTGTGCAGCTCCTCATGGCTATTAGGGTTGTAGCACAGGCTCCGACCCTAGTAGTGGGCATACCAACATCGCGGGATCTGCCCGTTCAGCCAACACCTAACATTTAGGTTCCTCCACTAATTGTTATACCCCCGCCAGCAGTTTTTGAGGGTGTGATGTCATTACAGGATTAGAAAATGTTAGGGGTACTTCAGAAGCTGTCACCCCCGATATTTTCTAGAGCCATTGGCGAGGATGCCATGGAGTTCTTGACTACCTGTCAAGAGTAGCTCTATTCCTTGGGTCTTGTGGAGTCCAGAGGCGCCGACTTCACTACTCACCAGTTCAGAGTAGAAGCCAGACAGTGGTGGTGCTCTTATTTGCAGTCCAGGCCAGTTGGGTCACCACCATTGACATGGGCCCAGTTCTTAGAGGCTTACCTGACTCGATACATCCCTAGGAGTGTTAGGGATCGACTCTAGGATTAGTTTACTCGATTGGAGCAGGGCCACATTATAATTACGGAGTACGAGGCATGATTTCATCTGCTTTCTCGACATGCCACTAGGAGTCTACCCACTGAGGAGAAGGGGGTATGATGTTTTGTGCGTGGATTGAGACCTTACCTAAGGTTGGGGACTGAGCATTTGGTTTTTGCGGGCTGCTCTTTTCTAGATATGGTGGATCATGCCTGCACAATTGAGATTATTCATCGTCAGGACTAAGGGGGCAGCGATAAGAGACCCAAGCATTAGGATAGCTACAATGGGTCTCAGTCTAGAGGCCAGGATAGTTATGACAGGCCCTGCCAGCGGTTCCAGCAGGATAGGTACTAGTAGGGTCAGTCCAGCCAGTCGGTTCAGGCCTCCCTGCCAGTAGTTGAGGGTAGTTAGCCTCATTTGGGGTGTTCCACTATAGGGCAAAGCTCAAGGGGATCATATCCGCTTCCTTCCTACCATAGATGAGTTATCATGGGTCGCTCAGCTTCAAGATGCTTCGATTTGTCTCATTGGAGCACTAGGCTAGGGAGTGTCATGGCCAGGCTATACTGTTGGCAGTAGCACCACCTCTACCAAGAGGTATTGGGTATGTATTGATGCAGCATGGCCGAGTTATTGCTTATGCTTCCAGATAGTTGAGAGTGCATGAGCTCAACTACCCCACTCATGACCTAGAACTGGCGGCGGTAGTTTTCGCGCTCAAGATATGGAGGCACTACTTATACAGAGTCCATTGCAAGATATATATAAATCACCACAACATACAGTACATTATGAGTCAGAAGGATCTTAATTCTAGACAGCGGTATTAAATTGAGCTACTGGCCGATTATGACATCTTTATCCTCTACCACCCGGGTAAGGTGAATGTACTAGTGGACTTCTTGAGTCGGAAGATGGGGAGTATGGGTAGTTTAGCGTACTTGTCTATTGTGGAGTGACCCCTAGCCTTGGATATATAGTATTTGGCTAATTGAATGGTCAGGTTGGAAATCTCAGATTCTGAACTGATTTTGGCTTTTGTGGGAGCTCGATCATCCCTATTGGACGAGATTCGTGGCCGATAGTTTGAGGATGGAGCATTGGTAGAGCTTCGAGAGTTAGTATTGCAAGGCGAGGGTGGCCAAGCTTTTATTGATTCAGATAGAATATTACGATTCGATGGTCGCCTTTGTGTTTCCAGAGTTGGAGACTTTATTCAGTTGATCCTTCATGAGGACCACAATTCTAGATACTCTATCCATCTAGGCATCGCTAAGATGTATCGGGATTTGAGACAAAATTACTGGTGGTGTGGTATGAGAAGAGATATAGCTGAGTATGTATCTCATTGTTTAAGTTGCCAGTAGGATATGGCCAAGCATTAGCGGCCTGGTGGAGTCTTTCAGAGATTACCTATTCCCGAGTGGAAATG
Source organism: Solanum dulcamara (assembly GCF_947179165.1). Taxonomy (NCBI): domain Eukaryota; kingdom Viridiplantae; phylum Streptophyta; class Magnoliopsida; order Solanales; family Solanaceae; genus Solanum; species Solanum dulcamara. Next base: position 46,750,496 of record NC_077240.1, read on the forward strand.
AGAACGGATTACCATGGACTTCATGATGGGATTTCCTTGGACATCCAGAGGTAATGATGGTATTTGGGTCATCGTTGATCGATTGACCAAGTCAGCACATTTCTTGCCAATATGGTCAACTTTTACTGCAAATCATCTAGCTCAGATCTATATTTAGTATGTGGTCCATCTGCATGGGGTACCGATATCCATTATATCAGATAGGGAATCTCAATTTACTTCCAGTTTCTAGAAGACTTATCAGAGAGAGTTGGGCACCCAGGTTGATCTTAGGACAACCTTCCATCCACAGACCGATGGTCAGTCAGAGCATACTATTCAGGTTTTGGAGGATATGCTGCGAGCTTGTGTATTAGAGTTCGAGGGTCATTGGGAGTAGTACTTGCCTTTAGCAGAGTTTGCGTACAACAACAACTATCACTCTAGTATTCAAATGGCCCTGTTTGAGGCCTTATATGGTAGGCGTTGTCACACTCCAGTTGGTTGGTTTGAGTTTTCAAAGCCTGGGCCGCTGTCACGACCCAAAAACTGAGGTCATGATGGCACACATCTCAAAACCCAATCTGATGTGTAACCCTAAAAATAAAACTCATACAAGACTCCCAAAGGGGAAAGTGATACCACGATTTAAATAAAAAGAAAAAAAAAACAATGAAGAAATTATCCCAAAATCTGGTGTCATAAGTATAAAGAGCATCTAATACAAGGTTCGAATCTGAAGATACAACATAAGTCTCTGAATGATACAAAAGACTGAAAAATAAAGATAGACTAGTGACGATCTGAATTCTGGGACCTCACCACTAATCTGAGAATACACAATCCCCTAGAATATTAACTGCTACGTGGGGTACCCCGACTAGTATCTGCATCAAAAAGGGACACAGAAGTAGGGGTGAGTACAATTCACATGTACTCAGTAGGTTTTAGCTGACTGAGTATAAGGAATTAATAAAACCTATGAAATAAACTAAGGAACACATCCACCTGCATACAGAAAAGTCCCACTTCGGCATCGGTGCCGCTAGTTTATATATATAGTGGCACGAGTAAAGTAAACCCATAATAACAACTCATAATCATAATTAATCGAATAATTCAAGCAGCACAAATATCAATGCAATACAATGCAATATGATGATGCAATAATGTGGTGGTACGGTGGAATCAAGACTGTCGCACAGCCTGTCGTATACACCTGCCGAGCTGTGCTACCAAGCAGGACCCATGGGGGTCTTGCAGACCATATACCTCAATCACAATATCTCATTATCCTTGCCACCTCCTCGTGGTCAATGGATCACAATGCATCCACTACCCTGCCGGAAAACTGCCTCTGTCAGGGACTCAAAATACAAAGGTTAGGATCACAATGCATCCACTACCCTGCCGGAAAACTACCTCGGTCAGGGACTCAAGATACAAAGGTTTAAAGGTGTTTTATTTTCTTTCTCAAAAAGAATTTCCATATTTCTCAACTTCCCATGTTTCATGATATGATGAATGAGGATGAATGCATCAAAACACATATGCATGGAAGTAATAATCAACTCACATGTGGTATAAGGTTCAAAGTTCTCAAAACTTAACCTACACATGATATTCACCCTCAATAAATAGTAACGGGAAGAACACACTTTTATTTAAATATTCACCCCTTTCTCAACAATATTTCAATACTCAAGTATGCTCAAAACCCCCAACTCAATCTCTCAGGCGGCATCACAAGTCAAATAATATACTCAAGCCTCTCTCTTAGGCAAATCACAATTTACATGCTCTCAAAGCAAATAAGATAACAAATAAGGCCCCCATACGGGCTATGTAATACGAATAAACCCCCACACGGCAACACATTAATAAATGAGCCCCCACACAGGCATCGCAATATATATAACATTCTCAACTCATACTACAACCCCATCCCAAAGTCTATAACATATGAATGACTAATTACCCCATCTCAATCTCAAAGAAAGATAGCCATACCTACCTCAATTGCCGAAACCACACTCGAATACCTCCACCGGACAAGCAACTCTCGAATTCAGCGCCCGGAATGACAACCCACTATTAACAATGAAACATACACGTCACAAGGAGTCCAATAACACCCATATTGATAGATTTCGGAACCGGGGGTAAAATGGTCCAAAAATTAACTATTTTCGAAAAGGGTCAAATCTGGAAATTTATTGAACAATTCCATTCTATTGGTAATAAGGAACTCATGGTTGAAAAACCCATAAAAATAGAGCTCAAAACGAGTTGGAAATCACAATTTTCCTTAAATTCGGATTAGGGAAGAAACAAAGATTTTTGGGGTTTGAAACTAAATTTTAAGAGTTAAAATCGTCAAAAACTTAATGAAAAAGGAAGGTTTTAGGTCAAAAATCACTTACCCAACACTTTGCCTCAAAAATCTCTTCTCAAATCACCTCAAAGAGTTCAAGAACTCAAACAAATGATGAAAAATATTGAAATGGGAAGAAAGGGGCATTTTCTGCCCCAAAAGTTACTGTTCACGCGTGTTACTGTTCACGCGTGTTACTGTTCATGCGTGTTTTGTACAAATTTTCAAAAATCACCCTCAAGGTCATTACAATATCCACCACTAAAAAGGATGTTCGTCCTCGAACATAAGATAAAATAAAGTACCTGGGGTCTCAAAAAGCTGAGGGTATCGAGCCTGCATATCAGACTCTAACTCCCAAGTCGCCTCCTCAGCAGGCCGATGCTGCTACTACACCTTGACCGAAGCGACCTCCTTGGTCCTGAGTCTACGAAGCCTCCTATCTAGAATAACTGTCGGCTCCTCCTCATAAGTCAAATCCGGACTCTTCTACCGCATCATAAGAAATCACATGAGACTCATCCGGTATGTACTTGCGAAGCATGGAAACATGAAACACCGAATGGACAGCTGACAATTTAGGGGGTAAGGCCAACTTATACGCCACTCCACCTACTCTCCTCAGGATTTCAAACGGGCCAACAAACCTTGGGCTAAGCTTGCCCTTCTTTCCGAACCTCATCACACCCTTCATGGGCGATATTTTAAGCCACACGCAATCACCCACCATGAACTCTAAGGGACGAACCCTCCTATTAGCATAACTCTTCTGACGACTCTAAGCTGTCAATAGTCTACCCTGAATCAAACGTACCCGCTCCACAACATCCCTAAGTAAGTCAGTATCCAATGCATCAACCACAACAGAATCAAACCATCCAATGGGTGATCGACACCTACGACCATACAATGCCTCAAATGGTGCCATTTGAATGCTGGAGTGATAACTGTTATTATAGGCAAACTCTGCTAAGGGCAAGTGTTGGTCCCATCGGGCACCAAAATCAATCACACAGGCCCTAAGCATATCCTCCAACACCTGAATAGTCCGCTCGGACTGACCATCGGTTTGGGGATGAAATGCTGAACTCATCTCTAGCCACGTACCCAAACCACGCTGTAATGCCTTCCAAAAGTGAGAGGTGAACACTGAACCCCGATCCGATACAATAGAGATAGGCACCCCATGCAGCCTAACAATCTCACGAAGATAGATCCTAGCTAACTGATCCGCATTGTAGCTAGTCTTCACCGGAAGGAAATGGGCTAATTTGGTCAATCGATCCACAATCACCCAGACAAAGTCATACTTACCCAATGCCATGGGTAATCCAGACACGAAGTCCATAGTGATACGCTCCCATTTCCACTCAGGAATGGGCATCCTTTGCATAGGACCACCCGGTTTCTGATGCTCATACTTCACTTGTTGGCAATTTAGACACTTAGCCACAAAATCAATAATGTCTCTCTTCATGCCACACCACCAATAGTGTTGTTTCAAGTCATGAAACATCTTTGCCACTCCCGGGTGAATCGAATACTTGGAACAATGAGCCTCCTCTAATATCATACGTACCCATTCACTAACCTTGGGCACACAAATGCGACCATTAATCCTCAAAACTCCTTCCTGATCAAGAGAGGCTGATTTTGCTTCACCACTCAACTCTTTGTCTCGAATGGCCCTCAACTTTTCATCTTCAAACTGGTGTGTACAAATCTGGTCCATCAAAGTAGACCTAGCCTCCACAAAGGCCAAAATACCATGATGTGTAGAAATATCAAGTCGGACCAACTGTCTAGCCAATGACTGAACCTCCAATGCCAAAGGCCTCTCCACAGCCTTAAGAAAGTCCAAACTACCCATGCTAGATGCTTTGCGACTCAGGGCATCCGCTACCACATTAGCTTTTCCCGGATGATAAAGTATGGTGATATCATAGTCTTTCAATAACTCTAACCACCTACGCTGCCGCATGTTCAGATTCGGCTGAGAAAAGATATACTTAAGGCTACGGTGGTCAGTATAGACCTCGCAATGCACTCCATAGAGATAATGCCTCCACAACTTCAGAACAAATACCACCGCTGCTAACTCTAAGTCATGGGTAGGATAGTTCTTCTCATGTACCTTCAACTGTCGAGAAGCATAAGCTATAACTCTACCTTTTTGCATCAATACACCACCCAAGCTGACTCCCGAAGCATCACAAAACACAATAAATGCCACGCCCTCCTCGGGTAAGGCTAGAATAGGTGCTGAAGTCAATAATTCCTTGAGCTTTTGAAAGCTCGCCTCACACTCCTCAGTCCACTGAAATGCCATGGTCTTTTGAGTTAGCCTAGTCAATGGGGCTTCAATAGAAGAGAATCCTTGAACAAACAGACGATAGTAGCCTGCCAACCCAATAAAACTCCAAATCTCAGTAACCGAAGTAGGCCTAACCCAATCACGAACTGCTGCAACTTTGGCTGGATCAACCATAATACCATCCTTGGTCACTATATGACCCAAGAATATCACGGACTCAAGCCAAAACTCACATTTGGAGAATTTTGCATACAACTTCTCCTCTCTCAATCTCTGAAGGACTGTCCTCAGGTGCCTATCATGATCCGCCTCATTCTTGGAATAAACCAAGATGTCATCAATAAACATGATCATAAACGAGTCCAAATAAGGTCGAAATACCCAGTTCATCAACTCCATAAAAGCAGCTGGGGTATTAGTCAACCCGAAGGACATAACCACAAACTCATAATGCCCATAACGAGTCCTGAATGCAGTCTCCGGGATATCAGATTCCCGAACTCTCAACTGATGGTAACCCGACCTCAAATCAATCTTTGAGAACACCGATGCACCTTGAAGCTGGTTAAATAAATCATCAATGCGAGGGAGAGGATACTTGTTCTTGATAGTGACTTTATTCAACTGTCGATAGTCAATACACATCCTCATAGTACCATCTTTCTTCTTCACAAATAAAATCGGTGCACCCCACGGTAATACACTAGGTCTAATAAACCCTTTCTTCAACAAATCTTCCAATTATTGTTTCAACTCTTTCAATTCTGCCGGAGCCATCCGATAAGGAGAAATAGAGATGGGTTTAGTGTCATGCTCCAAATCAATCACAAAATCGATATCACGGTCAGGAGGAACTCCCGGCAAGTCTATAGAAAATACATCCATAAACTCTCTCACCACCCTCGTAGTCTCTATATGAGATGACTCCGTGGTGAGATCACGTAAATGAGCCAAATAAGACAAACAACCCTTATCCATCAAGCGACGAGCACGAATATAAGATATCACCCCCTTAGGATACGAACTCGAATTACCCTTCCATACTAAGCTAGGTAAACCGGGATAAGCTAAGGTCACGGTCTTTACATAACAATCTAATATAGCATGATAAGGAGATAACCAGTCCATACCCAGTATCACATAAAAATCAAGCATGTCTAATAAAATCAAGTCTGCACGGGTCTCTCTACCCGAAAATATCACCAAACATCCCTTGTATACCCGATCCACTACTAAAGATTCACCTATTGGGGTAGAAATAGTAATAGGCACAATAAGGGACACACTCACATAATCAATACCCACATCAAAATAAGTCGACACATAAGAATAGGTAGACCCTGGGTCAAATAATACTAAAGCAGAACGATGGCAAACTGGAACAATACCTGTAATAACTGCATCAGAGGCTTCTGCCTCATATCTACCCGGTATAGCATAGCATAACTGACGGTCACCCTTAGCCTGTGAACCCCCACGAGAACCACCTCGTGCTCCACCCTTAGCACCACGGGTGCTACCTCTAGTATTCTGTGAAGAACCTCGAACAGCTGGAGCATCTATAGAACGAACAACTGGTGCCCCAGGCCATCCATTAGAAGGAGCACGTTTGGGGCAATCTTGGGCCTTATGCCCAAACTCATCACACATATAACAACCTCGAGGACCTGAACTCCGTGGGGAATAACTAGAAGTGTCAAAACGACCTTCGGAGCTCGAAGAACCCTGAATAGCTGCCTGGACTGGTCTGCCCTGATAACCATGGGTTCCTGAACCCGAATATTCTCTACCATTGGAGGAATGATCGCTGAATTGACCTTGCCGACGAAACCTCTTGGCCCCGCCCTGTCTAGCACGTCGGATACTCTCTATCATCCTGGCATGATCAATAATACTTTGAAACGTACCCCCAGACAATACAAGAGAGGCTGTAGCCTCTTGGAGATAACCGGCGAATCCCTTCACTAGTTTGCGAATCCACTCGAACTCGGTGGGAATACTCGACATAGCATAATGAGATAACTCATGGAAGCAAGTCTCGTACTTAGATACAGATATGAAGCCCTGCTCCAGTCTGTCAAACTCATCCCTACGCTGATCACGAAGGCTATAAGGCACAAATCTCTCAAGGAACACCTCAGTAAACTGTTCCCAAGTCATCATAGGAGAACCAATAGGTCTACGAGCAAGAACTGACCTCCACCATTCTTTAGCCACTCCCGCAAATTGATATGAAGTGTAAGCAACTCCATGTGCCTCTAAAATGCCTAGGTTGAACAACCTGTCTTGGCACTCAGTCAAAAAGTCATAGGCTTTCTCTCCGGCTTTACCATCAAACCTTGGAGGCGCCAATCGAACGAACCTCTCGAAACTTTTCTGCTCAGCTACCGACATGGCAACATTAGCAGAAACTGGCGGAGTTGCAAATCTCGGAGGTGCAATAGAAGGCATTGAAAATGAACCAGGAGTCTGAAATCCTACACTAGGCCCCTGAACTGACGGTGTAGCACCAACTATGATAGGAGAACCTACAGTACCTGAAACAATACCAGAGGTAGGAGCACCATCCAGTCTAGCCAATAATCGAACCAGTAGCTCCTGAAGAATCGGAGCACTATCGGGAACCACAGGAGGCTGGGATGGCCTCTGCTCCTCAGTCTGCTGCTCCAAGTCATCCTCATGCTCATACATGGGCTCAGGTGATAACTCTCTAGCTCGTCCACGAGCAGGCGCCGCTCCCCCGGCTCGGCCTCGTCCCCTAACTCCACCACGTCCTCTACCTCGCCCGCGTACTGGGGCTCGAGCAGCAGGTGCAGCCTCACCCTCAGTAATTGTGGCTTTAGTCCTCACCATCTGCGCAGAAGGAATAGATCAGAGGTATATAACACTTGATATGAATAAATTGCACGAAGGGAGTAAAAACAAAAAGAAATTTTCCTATTAAGTATCTTGTAGCCTCTCGAAGATAAATACGGACGTCTACGTACCGATCCGCAAGACTCTACTAGACACCCTGCTCTTTAACTTATAAGACCAGTGAACCTAGTGCTCTGATACCAATTGTCACGACTCAAAAACTGAGATCATGATGACACACATCTCAAAACCCAATCTGATGTGTAACCCTAAAAATAAAACTCATACAAGACTCCCAAAGGGGAAAGTGATATCACGATTTAAATAAAAAGAAAAAAAAACAATGAAGAAATTATCCCAAAATCTGGTGTCATAAGTATAAAGAGCATCTAATACAAGGTTCGAATCTGAAGATACAACATAAGTCTCTGAATGATACAAAAGACTGAAAAATGAAGATAGACTAGTGACGATCTGAATTCTGGGACCTCACCATTAATCTGAGAATACACAATCCGCTAGAATATTAACTGTTACGTGGGGTACCCCGACTAATATCTGCATCAAAAAGGGACACAGAAGTAGGGGTGAGTACAATTCACATGTACTCAGTAGGTTTTAGCTGACTGAGTATAAGGAATTAATAAAACCTATGAAATATACTAAGGAACACATCCACCTGCATACAGAAAAGTCCCACTTCGGCATCGGTGCCGCTAGTTTATATATATAGTGGCACGAGTAAAGTAAACCCATAATAACAACTCATAATCACAATTAATCGAATAATTCAAGCAGCACAAATATCAATGCAATACAATGCAATATGATGCAATGATGTGGTGGTACGGTAGAATCAAGACTATCGCACAGCCTGTCGTATACACCTGCCGAGCTGTGCTACCAAGCAGGACCCATGGGGGTCTTGCAGACCATATACCTCAATCACAATATCTCATTATCCTTGCCACCTCCTCGTGGTCAATGGATCACAATGCATCCACTACCCTGCCGGAAAACTGCCTCTGTCAGGGACTCAAGATACAAAGGTTAGGATCACAATGCATCCACTACCCTGCCGGAAAACTACCTCGGTCAGGGACTCAAGATACAAAGGTTTAAAGGTGTTTTATTTTCTTTCTCAAAAAGAATTTCCATATTTCTCAACTTCCCATGTTTCATGATATGATGAATGAGGATGAATGCATCAAAACACATATGCATGGAAGTAATAATCAACTCACATGTGGTATAAGGTTCAAAGTTCTCAAAACTTAACCTACACATGATATTCACCCTCAATAAATAGTAACGGGAAGAACACACTTTTATTTAAATATTCACCCCTTTCTCAACAATATTTCAATACTCAAGTATGCTCAAAACCCCCAACTCAATCTCTCAGGCGGCATCACAAGTCAAATAATATACTCAAGCCTCTCTTTTAGGCAAATCACAATTCACATGCTCTCAAAGCAAATAAGATAACAAATAAGGCCCCCATACGGGCTATGTAATACGAATAAACCCCCACACGGCAACACATTAATAAATAAGCCCCCACACGGGCATCGCAATATATATAACATTCTCAACTCATACTACAACCCTATCCCAAAGTCTATAACATATGAATGACTAATTACCCCATCTCAATCTCAAAGAAAGATAGCCATACCTACCTCAATTGCCGAAACCACACTCGAATACCTCCACCGGACAAGCAACTCTCGAATTCAGCGCCTAGAATGACAACCCACTATCAACAATGAAACATACACGTCACAAGGAGTCCAATAACACCCATATTGATAGATTTCGGAACCGGGGGTAAAATAGTCCAAAAATTAACTATTTTCGAAAAGGGTCAAATCTGGAAATTTATTAAACAATTCCATTCTATTGGTAATAAGGAACTCATGGTTGAAAAACCCATAAAAATAGAGCTCAAAACGAGTTGGAAATCACAATTTTCCTTAAATTCGGATTAGGGAAGAAACAAAGATTTTTGGGGTTTGAAACTAAAATTTAAGAGTTAAAATCGTCAAAAACTTAATGAAAAAGGAAGGTTTTAGGTCAAAAATCACTTACCCAACACTTTGCCTCGAAAATCTCTTCTCAAATCACCTCAAGGAGTTCAAGAACTCAAACAAATGATGAAAAATATTGAAATGGGAAGAAAGGGGCATTTTCTGCCCCAAAAGTTACTGTTCACGCGTGTTACTGTTCACGCGTGTTACTGTTCACGCGTGTTACTGTTCACGCGTGTTTTGTACAAATTTTCGAAAATCACCCTCAAGGTCATTACAGCCGCACAGTACCAATTTACTTCGGATGCCATAGCTAGAGTCCGAGTTATTCAGGATAGGCTGAGGATAACTTAGAGTAGGCACCAGAGTTATGCTAATCGCAAGAGTCGGCCCTTGCACTTCTAGGTGGGAGATCGGGTGTTCTTGTGGGTGTTGCCCTTGAAGGACGAGATGAGATTCGGAAGGCGGGGTAAGCTTAGCCCCAGGTATATTGGCCCTTTGAGATTTTGAGGAGAGTTGGAGAGGTTGCTTATGAGTTGGCATTTCCACCAACATTTTTAGCTATACACCCTATTTTTCATGTTTCTATGCTATGCCGGTACATTCCAAATGAGTCTCACGTGCTTCAGTATGACTCTGTTGAGTTGGATGATCGCCTGACTTTTGTTGAGGAGCCGGTTGCTATTCTAGGTAGAGATGTTTGCCAACTTCGTTCTAAGTCCATCCCTGTAATTAAGTTCTAGAGGCGCCATCGTCCGATCGAGGAGGCTACATGGAAGACCGAGCAGGAGATGCGGGAGCAATTCCCCAACTTATTTGTCCATCCAGGTAGTGGATGTTGTAATGACCCTTAAGGTCATTTTTTGGATTTTTGTAAAATGACCATTTTACCCCTCCCTTTAGTTGCCTCGAGTCATTTTTGATTAGTACCGGGTGTTGATTTTTAGAAAATCCTGTGAAAAGTTAATTTTTTAGAAATTTTGAGTTTTTATAAGCTTTAAGTATTAAAAAGTGATATTTGGAGTCAATCGGAGCTACAGGTCTTCGAACGGAATTCCGTTGATTCTAGCAGCTCCAAAATGTTGAGATTGTCTTAGGAGACTTTACGGAATCAGTTTTGGAGTTGTAACGAAGATTTGAGGCCTTGAGTTGAGAATTTGAGGAATTTTAAGCCTAGGTTTGACTTTGATCAACTTTTGGAGTTTTGTTGCTCGGAATGGAATTCCGACGACTCTGTTGGGTTCGAGAGATAATTTTTGGTCTAGAAGAAATGTTGGTTGAATTTTTAGAGGTCCCGAGACCATTTTGGTATTTTGAAGGCCTAAGTTGGTTTAGTTGCGACTTTTCGGGTTCTGGGTCAAGAAGAGCTCGAATTTAAATTCTAATGGTTCCATCAGCTCCGAAATGGCCAAATTAGGCTAGTAGCATTATTGGCATGACTATCGAGGCAATCGATACGAGTTTGGAGCTATTTAGCGCTTTTGACTTTGAAAGTTAGCCTATGGTTGATTTTGGTCAGCATTCTTGAAAAATGAGCTCGGATGAAAATTCTGACAGCTCTGTTAGTTCTGGAATATCGATTTTGGTCTAGAGCGACCTTTCGTTCACTTTTCAATGATTCCAATCTAATCTCGAGGCTCGTTGTGGAATGTGGCTTAAAATGATACTTGGATATAGGACCCACTTTTTATAAAAAATGATCTCGTATGAGAATTATGAATGTGTCATTGAGTCCGAAACTTCAAATTTAGTAGGGTAGCATATCTGGTTTATTTTTATTGTATTTTGAAAGAATCCCGAGTACCCCATCGGAGATTTTTAAAAAGTCCAAAATTTGTTGCAGCATAGCAACATCAACAACCCTTTTTTTGGGTTTTTGTCACAACTTTGAAACCCTTTATCTTGGGCTATAGAGCTCCAAATTGGGTGATTCAAATTGTGAGATTTTTCGTGAAGAATGCATTGGAAGCTGGAAAACTAATTTGGAGTATTCGATTCAAGTAAAAATCTTGATTTTATTTGCAGCAGTGTCCATTTTTGGAATGATTTTTTGAAGAACTTTTAGAAGTTATTTCTTGGCCTATATAAACCCAATTTTGATGATTCAAGATCTAAATTCAAGATAATTTCATGAGGAATCTCATGGTGAGCTCAGAAATGCGAGGGGAAGCTTCGTTTGAGGTAAAAGTTCACATTTAGTTACTGATTTAGTCTTTTGTGGAATGAAATTTTGTTAAATTTTAGAAGAGTGTATCTTGGTCAATATAACTCCGTTTTGAGTGATTTTTGAGGCTAAATTGTGGGGTTTTCACAAGGAATGTTATGGTGTAATTTTTTTGATTGGAAGATTTTTGTTTTTCTGAAATCGATGCGTAAAGAGGCTGCCTTGTTTGTTTTCTTAGTTAAAAATATGAGAATTGATTGTTTGATCGTCTTGTAATTTTTTTCCACCCAAAATTGTGTTATAAATATGAATTGTGATCTTGGGGTGACGTTTGGAACCTATTTTGGGAGTCAAATATAGAATTTCGTATGTGGGTCCCATAATTTCCGTTTTAGATCCTGAAATTGGTCCGTCTCCAAAAATGATAAAATTAGTGTCTAAACGACCGTATCGACATCATGGTTCTATTTTTGATAGCGTGGTAGCATTCTGAGGCCGTTTGAAATAGAAAAGCCCCACCATAGTGATTTAAAGCTCGCGTATTTAGCCTACAGGTAGGCTATAGTTTACCTTTCTTTAGATTGAGCTGGAATGTGTGAAAGCATGTCGAAATAGTTGGAATTTTAATTGGTTAGTTTAATTTTATATCTCAGGTGTTAGAATTCATGCTTTAGTCTTGTTATCGGATTTTTCGGGTATTTAGAAGCATGTGTATCTTTCATTATTTGTTAGTATTATAAGGAGATTTGAATGAACATGTTTTTGATACTGTGGAGTATTTTGGCCTTAGTATAGGATGTAAATTTGCTTTAGATTCTCCTGCGTCGCTTCGGTGGTCTTAGATCCTTGTAGAATGATGTAGCGGGCTAGTGCCTTGTAATTTGGCCTTAGCTAGGCAATACCCTTGCTCTTAATAACACCATCATCCATCACTCGGCATAGTCATAGCTTTCGATATACATCAAAAATACTAGAGTTCATGATCGTTTGGCTTCGGCTCTGGTTCAAGATTTAGCGGCATATAAGTTGAATATTAGGGAGGAGATTCTCAGTACTATTGTTGTTTAGTTGGAAATAATATATTCAGAACCATGGGATAAATTATCTGTGAACATCGGGGTACCCAATCTCGACCTCTATTTTAAATTTTCGGAGAGCATCCTGGTACCTAGTTCCGGCCTCTGCCGACGTGCTAGTATGATGAGCATCCGGGTACCCAGTCCTTGCATCGATCATATTGATATTTGACGGCGAGCATTCGGGTACCCAATCCCGGCCTCGACTATACCAATATATTATGGCAAGCATTTGAGTACTCAGTCCCGGCCTTGACCATTTTAAATATTTAGGCGAGCATCTGGGTCCTAGTCCTAGCCTCGAACCCTTAGGCACCCCTTGTTGGTTGACTCTTGGAGATTTTATCTTTGGAAATGATTCAGTTCTTCAGTTCCTAACATCGCAAAGTTTTGGTTCCCTGCCTTGGTAGTTGTAGCTATTTTGTGTACTTGGCGAATTTATAGGGGTTCGTTCCGTTTTTTATTTAATTTGTGCACGAGTGTCCTGGATAGGCTTATGGGGTCCCAGTTGGGTAAGTTAGCTTTAGTTCTCATAGATAGTACTCTTTTCTCTTTTGATGCTTATGTTGATTTCTATTTAGGCTTATTCCTTTTTTTCATATTATTTCTACCTTTTCTGCTCAGTCAGCCTATGATGCCTACTGGGTACCTATTATCTTGGTACTCATACTACACTCTGCATCTACTTTCATGATACAGGATCGAGCACCAGCTACCGCCGTGGATAAATCGAGCCTGTTGCAGTCAACTTCGAAGACTAAGGTGAGCACTTGGCGTTTTTAGATCATTTCAGTCTCCTTCAGTATGGATGACCCATATTTTGCAATGCAAGTGGAAGGATCTTCACATTCTTAGCAACCCATTCTCCTTGCACCTGATGAACCAATAAGTCAGAATCGCCTATGACCAAGATCTCTTTGATGTTCATGTATACGACCATCCTAAGTTTGAGAATATAAACTTCATACTCTGCCATGTTATTTGTACAATCAAACCTAATCTTGGCTGAGATTGAGTAATGTTGACCTGTTTCTGAAATCAAGACTGCTCCTAATCTGATTCCTTTTGAATTTGATGCTCCATCAAAAACATCCTCCATCCATTGTATGACTCTGATATATCTTTTCCACAAATAACACCTCTTCATTAGGAAATTAGGTTTTATGCAGCTCTTAATCTTGATCCACTAGATTTTCTACGAGGTGGTCTACCAAGGCTTGTCATTTGATGGCTTTTTTGTCATGTATACAATGTCGAACTTGCTCAACAAAATTTGTCACTTTACCAATTTACCTGTAGGCATTGGCTTCTAAAAGATGTACTTGAGTGGATTCATTCTTGAGATCAAATACGTGGTGTATGCAGACATGTAATGCATAAATTTTTGCGAGATCCAAGTTAAAGCGCAACACATTCGTTCCAACAAGCTATATCTTGCCTCATATGGTGTGAACTTATTCTTGCTCAAGTAGTAAAATGCTTTCTCTTTTCTATATATCTCATCATGTTGTCCCAATACGCATCCAAATGTACTATCCATGACAGATAAATATAGTAGCAAAGGCCTTCCAGGTTTAGGTGGGACCAATTCTGGCGGGTTGGACAAGTATTCTTTGATTTTATCAAAAGCCCTTTGACATTCCTCCATCAATTTTATGGCAATATCCTTCTTTAGTAATTTAAATATGGATTTACAAATCATTGTGGATTGTGATATGAACCGACTGATCTTATTAAGTCTTCCCAAGAAACTCATTACGTCTTTCTTGGTCTTAGGGAAAGGTAGTTCTTGAATTGCCTTGATCTTTGATGGATCCAATTCTATGCCCTTCCCACTAACGATGAATCCCAATAATTTTCTCATGGGTACTCCAAATGCACACTTTGTTGGATTTAATTTTAGATTATACTTCCGCAACCTTTCAAAGATCTTCTGTAAATCATCCAGGTGGTCCAATCTCTTCTTGTGTTTGATAACAACATCATCCATATATACATCAATCTCCTTGTGGATCATATCATGAAAAAGAGTCATCATGGCCCTCATGTAGGTTGCACCAGCATTTTTGAGACCAAATGGCATTACTCTATGGCAATACACCCCCATGGAGTGATAAATGCTGTCTTTTATGCATCATCTTCATTCATCAGAATCTGGTGATATCCCGCAAAGCAATCGACAAATGATTGCAACTAATGTTTTGCATAATTATCGATGAGTATATGAATATTTGGTAGAGAGAAATCATCCTTAGGATTAGCTCTGTTGAGATCTCGATAGTCCACATATATTCTAATTTTCCCATCCTTTTTTGGCACTGGTACTATATTAGCCAACCAAGTAGGGTAATTTGTAACCCTCACAACATTCTCCTTAATCTGCTTGGTTACTTCCTTCTTGATCCTTAGACTCAAATCTGGCTTGAATTTTCTTGTCTTTTGTTTAATAGGAAGGCAAGTGGGATCAATTGGTAGTATATATGAGACGATATCAGTGCTTAATCCCGGCATATCATTGTAAGACCAAGCAAATATGTCAGCAGATTTCCTAAGCAATTTTATTAACTTCTTCTTTCTTTCTGCCTCCAAATGTATGCTAATTCGCGTTTCCTTCACCAGTTTCCTCATCTCCTAAGTTGACAATCTCTGTTTCATCCATATTGGGTTTTTTCTTCGTTTCAAGTTGCTCGATCTCATGTGGTTGGTCTTCAGGCATCATGCTATTCTTTGTGATCCTGTTTATTACTTTTACTTTGCTCGGTGGATTCGTTACATGTCATAATTGTTGAACGAGGATTTTTATTAATATGAGAGCAGGACTCTTGTGGAATAAGGAAAGACTGATTGTCCAATTCTGCAAGGTTTCTCAAGGCTTGAAATCACAGATGGTCAATTTCCTGAGATCTATCTCTTTTTCTTCTCCAATCATGGCCACAAATAAATTTCCTATTCCTTCTACTATGTCATCATCAACTGCTTGATCTAGACTTTGAGCTTGTTCTGGTACAAAAGTTGTCTTGCTTGATCCTACATTATGGACTCCTCCCGATGTAGGTTCATATCCGAGTCCGGTGATACCTTTCTAATGCTTCAGTTGGATTGGTTCAACTATGCCATTGGACTTGGGTCTACGTCCTATCTTAGGCTGATACCTATATTTCAATATCTCGGATGCGACCATCTTCACTGCTCATGATAATTTCATAATAATCGACTCTACTTTCTCTTCAACCCTTATAGATTACATGATTTCTAGCATGTGAAAAGTGATTACATCTAACTCCTCAATGACTGGAACATAATTGACAGAATAAATGGGGTAATTGAGCTCCCTATGAATGGTAAGTTCTGTGCGATCCACTCAAACTTTACACACTGATGAAGACTCAAAGGAATTGCTTTTGCCATATGGACCCATGGTCTTCCTAGAAATGGGTTGTAGTTGGATGACACATCCATCACTTGAAATAGGATGGGGAATTTTGCTCGCCCTACTTGCAATGTGAGATAGATTTCTCCAATGACGCTTCTCTGTGCTCCATCAAAAGCTATAACTTTCACACGACTTTATTTTATCTCTCCCATATTCATACCTAAATCCCTCAAAATGGTAAATGGGCATATGTTGCATCCATAACCACCATCAATTAGAAATCAGGTCACAATCTTATCATAATATTTGATCATGATATGAAGTGCTTTGTGCTTTGTTGTGTCCAGTCCCTTCGGCCTATAGATCATTATCATAGATAGAGATCTTGTTAGCTTCCACCATTCTTCCAATTGTTGCAGCTAAGGGTTCACTTGGGGTCTCTTTTGGAATGCAAACTCCATTTAACACTTCCATTAAAGCATTCCTATGTGCCTCAGAACTCATTAGCATAGACATTATGGATATGTGGGCTGGCGTTTTCTTCAGTTACTCTTCGACTGAATAGTCCTAAGGCTACCTCTTTTTCCAAAATTCAGTGACTTCAGCATCAGTAACATTCCTCTTTCGATTCTATTCTTTCCTAAGAACTCCTCGATTTGAATCCTTTGGAGCATAACATCTTCTCTACCTAGTCATTCCATGAGCCACATTAGCGTCAATCATCTTGTCCTTAGCCTTTGTTTTATAGTCCCATGGGACTTCTTTGGTGTCATACTCGGGCTTTGTACCAACCGTAGTAGTCACTACAACTCTTGGGGATATGTTTGGACAGTCAAAGGTTCCCTCAGTTGAACAGTGCTAACAGGTTGCGCTGGGTATGCAATGGTCACTTCTTTGGTATTCCAAATAGGTGAGATGGTTCCTTCCAAATTGTACTCTTTTTCTAGAGTAATCATGTTGACTTCTCGATTCTCATTATTTGGCAAGGGGTTGTTATTTACATTCAGAGGTGTTGGAGTGCATTTTATTATTCATCTTTTGATCAAAAACTTAACCTGATTCTTCAAGCCATAATGATCTTCTATGTCATATCCTTGGATTCCCGAGTTGTAAGTGCATCTCTTGTTTCCATCAAAGTTGCGAGGGATTAGATCGGGGAGTTTTTCTTCAACTGGTTGCAGCACTACTGCTGTCCTCAACCTTTCAAAAAACTGGGCATAAGGTTCGGCAATGGGTGTGTAGGTGCGAGTATTTTTGGCTTTGAGATTTGGACGTGGTCTTGGTGTATATGCTGGTCTATTTTGGTGGATTGGTGCTTGGACTGGGATATGTGGTCTTGGTGGATTTTGGTATGCTGGTGCTAGGGGTGGATTATAGTGTGGTTGGGTATTATTTACTAGGTACGAAATGTATGGTAAGTGCAATAATTTGGGGATTGTTGTGTTATCGATGGGATGGTCCTCCATGTTGGTAAGTGACAACTGAAACATATTCTTTTTTCTTCTTGATGCCACCAATGGAGCCTGATTGTATGGCCCCTTATTTGCAGCTTGCAATGTATCTCTGGACTAAATTTTACTAGATTTGATGCCTTCCTCTATAAAATCCCCTATCTTGACCAATTTTGCAAACTTTTGTCCCATCATCGACATCTTCTTGTGAAAGTAAATACCTTCTTGAGCTCAGATAAAGTACTTTGAGAGCTCATTCTCATCCAATGGTGGTTGAACCCTGGCTGCCTCGGTTCTCCAACATCGTGCATACTCTTGAAGTCCTCAGATGGTTTTTCTGTATGTTGGCAAATGAGAACTTGTCTACAGTGATTTTGGTATTAAATCTAAAGTGATTCATGAAATCCTCAGCCATTTCCTACTAGTTATGCCATTTACAAGAATCCTGGAGCGTATACCAAATTAGTGATTCTCCAAACAGACTTCGAGTAAACAAATTCATTCTTAGCTTCTCATTTCTCCCAACACCGACTAACTTGTCACATTATGCCCTCAAATGTGCATGGAGGTCGCCCTTTCCATCAAATATGTCAAACTTTGGAGGCTTATATCCTACTGGCATGTCGATGTTTTGATGGATGCATAAATCATCATAATCTAGGATCTTTGTTCCCCTAGTGACTTGCAAACTTTTCAACGCCTTCTTAGACCACGAAGTTGGGCATCTATCGACCCATCTTTTTTCAATCGGGCATCCTTCTCAATCTCTGCATATTGATCAACCTCAGATGGGACCTTGACCATGGCCGGTGTCGTGAAACTAGGAGCTTCAATGGCATATACAGGTGGCACATATAGATCATAAGGAGCGGTAACGTGTGCCCTAAATATCTGCTGTATTGCTAGGTAGGTAGGCATGGTAGGGTTTTGAGTAAGAAGGTAAAGAGTAGTCTTGATTGCAGATAGATAAGTTAGTGGGGTTTGACCATGAGCAGGAGCATATTGGGTTTGTTTAAGCATATTTGGTAAATCGGTAGAAGGAAAGTCAATTCTTGGAAAGTAGATGAGCATCTTGAAAGTTGGGAAAGTAGTAGCCGAACTCTACACTTATACAATAATAACAGTAATACAGTCCACAAATACTCATCAATAGTCTCATCAATGAATCATATCAAGTCAAGTTCAGCATATACAAAGTAATAAAGGGGTAAACACAAATTTACAAATATCAACAAAATGTGATGCAATGTAATGAGATGATGCATGTCTGTCCTATTGGTACACATCCACTGAATTACAATCTAGAACCCATGGGAGACAATTCTGTCCATGTTACCTTCCATGGAGCGTGTGGCCCGTTCCCTCAATATACATATCCTTTCATGGAGCGTGTGGCCCGACCCCTTTGTTGCATAATACCTGCCATGGAGCATGTGGCCCGACCCCTTTGGTTCATATCATTTTCAGTTTCAGCACAGTATGTCAGAACTAATGCAATCAATTCATGTTCATATGATTCATGATAATAACATGACAACAACAATAATTTTTCCTATCTCACATCAACATAGTCATTTCACATGTCCAAAATAAACTCATAATCACAACATATCAATTCCACCAATACATGTCATTAGATCACCATTTTATACCTCTCATCTCTATTTTTAAGGCCAATCATACAGTCAATAACTCAGTCCAATTCTCATTACTCCCCAGTACACATAACACAGAAATACAAGCATCTACAAGCTTAAACTGAGGTTTAGAAATTCACTTGCCTTAATTAATCAAGCAATCACTCTGGGACTTGAGCCTTCCTTTTTTATTGGGCATCTAAATCAATGTAATCTAATCAAATAAATAATCACAAAAAAATTTCAAAACTAAAACACCCTTATTACCATATGTCTAGCCTAGACCCAAAAATTTAAGCAAATCTATAAACACGTTCCTAATCTTGATGCCACTTAACATGTCAACTCCCATATTTTCTGAATTTTAAAACTAGGGTTAAACCTCAATTAAATTGAATAATCACTTTAAAACTTGAGCCTTTTGTAATGCTTTTGAATGATCAAAATCTGTTCAAATACGTAATCTTGATAAGAATACGAATTCAATGACACCCATATTGCTATATTTATTTTTGGATAAAAAATTGGGTCAAAAAGTCATCCCGAGTCATTAAAGTCAAATCTGAAATTTTCTTTCCGATTATGTTCACTCATGATAAAATAAACTCACATGTCAAATTTCAACTAAAACAGATCGTTATTCGACCTCCAAATCAAGATTTTATGTGAAGAACCCTAGGGTCATATTTTCTTATTTCAGCGTTATTTCTCCACCAATATACCCTAAAGATATGTTCATAATCACATAAAAATTTAATGGAAAGGATGATAATAATTACCTTGATGCTTTGGAATGAAAATCTCTATTTTTCTCTTCTCCTTTATTTTTCTTTTCCCCTTTCTTTTCTTTTTTCCTCCATATTTTTTTTCCAGTTTCTGCCGCTGCGCTTTCTCGCTGTTCTTTTTTTTTTCTTTCTCAAACTAATTATGTATTAAAATTTACAAACCCTACTAACCTATTTTAATAAATATAAGAAAAGTGGTATAGGGTATTACATAATTAACACTTTAGCCCACCAATTAAATAATTTTCTAAAATTATCCCTCAACTAATTAATCAAAGTTACCGAAAGGTCCAAAATTTTCAACTTAAATTTACAAAAAAAGGTCTTCTATAAAATGAAGAGGACCCATTCTCAAAATGACCTAACGGGTCATTACACGCTCCAATATTTAAGACGATCATTGTGGCTTTGAATCCTGTTACGAGTGTCTATAGTATAGTCAATTCGTAGTTGTTGATGATAAAAATGCTCTAATGCCTAGATCTGTAACAACAAATTGCAACCCCCAAAGAAATTGTGTCCCCTCGTACATGTTGACAACGATCGAAATACCTCCGCAAGAATTATATGCACCAAGGAATAGTTATGCGGCATTGTAAAGAGGCCCATCACTATTAGTAAAATATTGATGTTTATTGAGTGAAATCTCATTGAGAAGACCATGGCTCCCAAAAAGTCCATCACAAATATCCCTGGCCGCATATGTATCCATTGCCTACGGGTGCAAGCAAATTCTTCTCGGTGTTCATCGAAGCTCTCGAGACGACCAAATCTTTTGAAGAGATATTCCAACTTTACCTTTTCATTTTCCGCATTTCTTAGTGATGGAATGACATGAAACCCTAATAGCACAAGAAAATCTCTTGCACTTATGGCTGATGGACATACCAGTATTTTTCCTCTTATCGATAATTCTACAAAATTAATAAACTCTTCCAATGTAGGAGTGATCTCAAAATCTAAAAACTTAAAGGTCACCATGCTTGGATCTAGAACTCCATCAGTAGAGTAATGAGGATTTTGTTGGCTTGAATTCCCATGAGCAACAACAATGCACCTAAATGCCTTCTGACCTGAGCTCTGTGTGCCCCATGAATGTTACGCCACCAATTTTGTAGAAAATGGGGGGCTGAAATAACTATCTGAATGTTTTTTTTGTTGATATTCATCTGAAAGAAAGGTAAGAGTTATGATAAGTATGTTTACTTCAAATCCGTCATGTGTTTTAGTTTGGATTATTCATAAAAATTTTCACATAAAATATGTCGTCAGGTGTGTAACCTTTGACAAAGGGTGGCTTCCTAATTGTGAAGACAATGCCTTGAATCGCCTCGCCTAAGGTGTATGCATCATTACCTATATTCTAGAGTAAGATTTTTCCTAGATGTTCAAGAGTGGGACTGAATGTTTGCGAGAAGGCACACTAACCTTATTGCTCCAACTCTAAAACTAAGGAATCCAAAAAAGGTTTGGGGGAGTGTAAGACACCGTTCGCGTGAACCACAATATGTGTATTGTGTACGACCAAGACTCAATAGAAAGTCAAATGAAAGTGTAAAGAAAGCAGTAACATGTAATGTTTTCAAATAAATAAGGAGCACAAATTTGGATTTGGCTTGCGTCCTTTCAGATAAAGAGTGATATAATAAATTATGATGAAACAATTAAAGTAAATTTAAACCAATATACCTTAGTTCTAAAACTAAATTCCACTAAGGTTAAAACCTGAAATGCTAAGTAAATAGGATCTATGTCCCCAGTAGAGTCGCCAAGCTGTCGCACTCCATTTTCGAACTGGTAGAAATAGTTCGCAACATAAAGTGGCTATGTCTCTGATTTTGAAAATTGTTTAGAGACACCAACTAATTTTAAGGAAAAGATCAGGAAAATCATTTAAAAAAAATGTAAATGTAAACTCTGTTTTGATTTGGGAAACCGGTGAGATTCTAAGGGTTTTAGTTACTCAAGGGGAAGGTGTTAAACATCCCTCAGAGTCTATCTGAAGATAGTCCTTAAATTTAGTTTTAGAAAAATGGTTAGGGATATTTTATTCGTTTATTTGCTTCAAAATAGTGACAAGAAAATTTTCGTTAAGTTTTTGAGAAAAAGAGTAAAATTACAAGCTATGTCATATGTATGTCTATAATATTCATAAAAATTTAAATAATAACATATTTATTATGCAATAAAAAAATAAAAAAAATGATAAATACATAAACTTAAAATGTATGAGAGTTTATATAGTAGAAAATATGAATGTATATTTAAAATTACAGTAAAACCTCGATAAAATAATATTCGATAAAGTAATAATCTCGCTAAATGAATATTTTTCTCCTGTTCCGACTTGGGCCAGTTATATTAAAGTAATATTCTTGCTAAATACATTATATAATAATTAAAAATAAAGTATTAAAGACCTAAAAAAATATAAAGTAATAATTACTAGAATACATCAAAAATTTATATATATTTAATTAGTTAATAATACTAGACCAATAACTATTGGTTAAAGATGATTTTTATACGCCTTTCAAATGATTAGAAGACATTATACTTGGATTATGATTTTTAAACATCTAGCTTTTTCCTTTTATAGGTAACATAAAATCTCTTCATATTCTATATACATGAATACAATTAGAAATATTAAACTTCACTAAATTCGGTTAACTTTCCTAGATTTAAATAATAAATATGCAAAGACTATACTTTTTAGTTTCTTAGATTTAAAATTTTGAAATTATTAATTCAATTTTTTTCTTTCTTATGGCACATATTGCAAAATACTGTCTAAAATAATACATATTTATTTATCGATAAATAAATATTTTATGCATTTATTGATAAACTATTAATTTCAATAAATGAATATTTTATTCCGGTCCCAAGCATATGCATTTATAGAGGTTTTAATGTATATAAACTTATCGTAGGCAATATATAAATGTTGAGTATGAGAACTCACTACTTTATTTGTATTTACAAATTTAAGATGCAAAAGAAATAAATATATGAGGTGTAATTATATATATATATATATATATATATATATATAATATTTAGTAAATATAATTTGAGTAAAATTCAACAAAAATGGAGTTTCAAAAAAAATAAAAAAATTAAAAAATATAAAGAATGTTAAAATATTAAGTAAAACTTATGATCTTATAATAAACAAGTAAAATATATTTATGTATGTTGTTCAAAATATATGGGAGGTTATAATTTTATTTATATGTGTGGAAAGATGACAATAGATTTATATATATAGTACAAGTGTAGGTCTGCGTACAGTTTACCCTCCCCAGACCCCACGTTGTGGGATTTCACTGGGTTGTTGTTGTAAAAGTGTAGGAATTTATAATTTATTTACCAAAAAAATATATATAATATTTGTAAAGATGAGACAATAGATATGGAAATAATATGGTATATGTAACAAAATAATATGTGAAGTATGGAGAAAATTTAAGTGAAAAAATATATATACCTTTGTGCATACAATATATATATATATATATATATATATATATATATATATATATATATATATATATATATATATATATATATAAATATATATATATAATACACTCACACATTGTATTTTGAATTTTTTAATAAATGTGAAATCTTGAAATAATACATTAGTTCAAACGTAAAGTTGTAACGACCCGTTAGGTCGTTTTGAGCACTAGAACCATTTTGACTCTTCTCGTAAAATTTTAAATAATAATTTTGAACTATCCATTTAACTGCGGTTAGTTAGTTGAAGGATATTTTTTTTAAATAATTAGTTTATGTGGTAATTTATCTTTTTAATAATTTATTTATTAGTGGAAGACAATAATTATTTTAAATTAGAAGTGAGTCATATTCACTACTCTCTCAAAGTCCATATATTTAGTATAACTAAAATGGGAATAGTATTTTATGATCTGTATCTATGAGGAAAAAAAACATAAAAACAAAGGAGAAGAGAGGACGACAATACTTGCGGCGGGGTGAACCAGAGAAGCATTTGGTGTGCTTCAGGTAACAATTTACTTGAATGTACATTAACATGGAAAATTGTGTACTTCAATTTACTTATTACTTTGGAAATTTATTATTTTATTGAAAGAAACGTGTGGAAGGTAAGGCTGCGTACAATAGACCCTTTTGGTCAGGCCCTTTCCCGGACCCTGTGCATAGCAGGAGCCTTAGTGCACCGGGCTGCCCTTTTTTTTAAACGTGTGGAAGGAGGATCTAATAATGACAAGATAGGATCAATCATGGGCAAGAAAACAAAAGTGACCATTATTTGTTCCCTGTATGTCGACTTCCAATAGCTTTGCATATCTGGAAAGATTGGTATTCTTATAAGTCTATGTTTTTGTTCCTTTTTAATATAGTTTTACAGGTAAAAGTATATTTAGGACCATAACTCGAGTTTTAAAAAAATAAATAATAATTAGATGTTAATCAAAAACAGTAGGTTGACCATGCATAAAGTTTCCTATAGGTTGTTGGATAATTTCTTTAGAAATTCGTGCGTGTTTCATAGTTAGGTTGATTTTGACATAGTGATATATATTAAATATTTAGGTGTACTTCATTATATGAATATCATCATATCTATGGTATTGGAGGGATTTAGAGAGAACCCTAGACTTGAAATTTAGGTAATTAATTATAAATTCAGGGTGAGTTTTTGGGTCTAGGCTAGACATATAGTAATATGGGTGTCTATGGATTCATTTACTTATTAATAATGCATATTTGATAGATTGGGGATGATCTAAAGCTTTGCAAAAGGAAAAGGCAAAATCTTTAGGATTTGTGACACGTGTTCGGCACTCGAGGTATGTTAAGACTTTCAGGCTTCGTAGAAGGATGTTTTTCTAATTAAAGATTAAAAATTGAAATAGATAGCTGGTAAGGGAGAAAGATGGGGGTCTTGTACCAATGGTATGACGGGCACTGTACGAGTACAGGTGTTATAAAGGGAAAATTTATTACTATAGAATGAAGGATTGTAATCCGAGAATGCCAAAGCATATGGGCATTAACTGATGTATTGTTGATTTAGTTTCTTTTATGTGAGTATGCTTCTTATTTGAACCCGTGTAATTGTGAAGGTTGAGGTGATTATATGTCATACTGATATTTGATTTATTGAGATGCATCATCATCCCCTATGTTGTTGATATTATATTGTGCACATGCATTAACATGCGATTGAGTATGACTACAGGTCTGACATATGGAAATTGTTCGTGAGAGAACATTTTATGGTTATAAGTTGGGCACGTGGAGATCGTCTGTGCTGGGGATGGTTTGAATTTATAATGGTGCATTGAGATCATCCGCACAGATATGTGGAGATCTTCCATGTTGATATATGGACCTCGCGAGTCCCCTATGGGTCACAAACTCTCAAAGTGTATTTCGAGAAGTATTGTGTATATACGGTTGTGAGGTTACTTGGTATTTGAGGCATTTCATCTCATGGTATTGAATTGCATCTCATTATCATCCTCATTTTACTTGATTATGTGTTAAAATATTTTATGACATTTGATTATTCCTATTCTGGTGAGACTTGATTGATAAGTATAATGTAGAATCAGAAAATTTGAGAATGATATTTTTATACTCCTGTCACTACTTCATTGTCGGTCAATGAGACATACTAGGTACACTTAATTTCGTACACATACTACAATTGTTGCACTCTTTTGTGATGCAGATTCAATTTCGAATACGATCGCATCGCGTGGAGCTTTTTGAGTCCGAGCGTGGGTTATCTTGGAGTTGTGGTGAGGTGCTTGGCTATTTTGAGGCCCACACCTCCCTCTATCTTTTATTTATTCTGTTATTTTAGTATTCAGATAGGATATTTATTACGTCTAGACTGGTCAGTTTTGTTTCATATTTGAACCTTATTTAGAAGCTCTTGTACTTATGACACCAAATCTTGGGTGGTATTTAGTTTTCTGCATTTCATATTTATGACATCTTTAGTATGTGGGATATTCTACTTGGCGCCTATCTTCTTACTTATTTATTTTACAAAATTGATAAAATATTTAGGTTGGCTTACCTATCGGTTGGGAACATAGGTGCCATCACGACTTGTGAATTTGGATCATGACAATTTTAGTATCAGAGTCCTAGGTTCATCGGTCTCATGAGTACAAGGGAAATATCTAGTAGAGTCTTGCAGATCGATATGATGTCCATACTTTTCTTCAAGAGGCTATAGGACATTTAGGAAATTTCTATTCTTTTATTCTTTGTCGTGCACACTTGACTTTGTTGGAATTCTAATGTTGTTATTTCATTCTCTCACAGATAGTGAGGACTCGTGCATCTGCGAGTGGTAAGCCTAATCCTGCACCTTCCTTTGGGGTCACTTCACGAGGTAGAGGCAGGGGGCGAGGTTGAGGCCGTGTTGCCGCACATGTGGGAGGCCACGTACCGACAACCACTCAGGGCCATGTTGGGGGAATTTCTCCAGATGCAGATATGATTAATGAGGATGTGTAGGATCATGTTGATGGGTTTGGAAAAACTCAGGATTCACTTGGTTTTATTGCCACTCTCGTACTTCAAGATACCTTGGTTCGTATGCTAGGACTCTTAAAGAGGATAGTTCTGGCAGGAACATTGCTTGTCACCTCTGATGGCTCACAGGCTCGTGTTGGAGGTCAGACTCAAGATTAGATGGTTGCTCCAGGTTCTCAAACTCCAGACAGTCAGCCAGCTGCTGCTACAACTCTCCATTTAGATAGTATGGTATTGCCAAGGGTTGCATCACATTTGGCTAGTAGGCCTTCCATGAACACCGATGAACAAAAGATGTTTGGGAGGTTCAGAATGATGAATCCTCTGATCTATAATGGTGACTTGAATGAGGATGCATATGAATTTATAGTCAGCTGTCATGAAAGGTTGCACAACCTTCGATTAGTGGAATCTCATGGAGTTGACCACACATCATTTTTGATGACTTGGCTGGCCAAGCAGTGGTAGAGGGATTATATTAGTGGTAGGCCAGCTGGATCGTCTCCATTCTCATGGGCTCAGTTTACTTAGGTATTTCTAGTTAAGTTTGTTCCATACAGCAAGAGAGAGTGCAAGAGGGCTGAGTTCGATGGTCTGCAACATGGGGGGTATGCCAGTCACCGAGTATGAGGTTATATTCCATTCCTTGGCTAGGTATGCTTCGATGATACTTCCCACCGAGATTGAGAGAGGGAGAAGGTTTGTCAAGGGGTTGATTATTCCGATTCTCATGGGAGTTTCTCAGGTTGCTGCTTTTGGTGTTCCATTTCAGAAAGTGGTAGATGCTGCCAAGGAGTTGGAGATGATTCGACATGGGGATTTGAGAAGCATAAGGGCAAGAGGGCCAATCATTCAGGTGATTATGGTGGTGCTCCGCCTAGGAGTCGAGGTTACTCAGGGAGAGGTTATAACTCCCAGTCTAGCAGAACCATTCATGCCGCTATACAAGCATCCTAGGCTAATTATGTTGGGCATAGTACTTCTAGTTCGACACATACTTCACAGAGTTCATAATTTAGACCTTTTGGCCGTGGAGGGCATTCTGGACTTTAAAATAGTTTCTAATACATTTAAAAATCTTAAGAGCCAATTTTTCTTATCCTCTTAATTAAAACGCCTAAATGAATGTTAAGTAAACCAAACGTTCATCTATTCTTAAGAACACTTTTTATTTTTTGATTCTAAACATACTATTAAACTTATTAACAAATAATATTATCCCACATAAAAATCTCAAAAAAAGAAGAGAGATTAGTACCAACATTCACATATATGTAAACATGTATAAAAAATTTAATGTAACAAGATAAACATAATCAAAGCAGTAACGAGAAAGGCCAAGGAATGTTGACTCCTAATTTATAAGACTCCGAGCTCTGACGATCCTAAGAACTGTTGGCCCAATATTTTGGACTAAACTGAGTTCCAAATTAGAAACTCCAGCTCCCAAGAGTGTACATGAAACATAAAAAAAGTAAAGATTAATCACTATTAAAGGTTGACCATTATTTAGACATCAAATACTATCATATCAAGTTTGGTAGAAACTATTAAAATGATGACCAAGTAAGAATGAGCATCCAGATCACAACTTATGTTAAAGTGAATAATCCATTCATTAAAGCAAACTTATGAGGAATAAAGTTTAAATAATATATTACTAAAGAGACATATGTGGACATCCACCACATTTTTATCTTAATAATTGAGGGAAAACAAGCAAAGATTCCTATGTAATCATTCCAAAACAGTAGATGATATATTTTTTTTTAAAAAAGACAACTTTCCTTAGTTAAAGTGAAAGGTGATGCAATGAAAACAAAACTACATAATACGGAAGTAAACAAGCTCAATGCATACATATTAAGCAATGTCAAGAGCTACTGATAATTTAATTCTCAATCAATAAATGGTAAAACTAATCACCCATTTGCTTCAGATATGCGAGCAACCAAACCTAAAGGAAGTTAAATTTCTATTGAAGGAATTTCTATATTTTATTGAGCATGTATACAAAAAAAGAGAAACTAATTACAAAGTAAGAAAGGCTAAGCAAAGATAGTGTTGTGCAAAGATTATTCATAGAAGGAGACACACATTATATTATAAGTATGTATAAGAAACACTTGAAAAGATCATATGTGACCATTTTCATATATCCAAGTAACTAAAGGACATGTAAGTAACTAAAGGACATGTAATTAACATATGCACTATACTAACTCAAATCTTAAAACAATAATTAAATTAGGAAACTCTTTTTTTTTTAAAACCCATCAAGCCGTGAAAGTTCTAACAAAATAGTAACCTAAGCAAATGTTCATCCTTTAAAGAGACTTTTAAAAAAAAAACTAACAGTAAATAGAATGGAAGAGCAATTTCTTACTAATATTCATCAACACCAATAGATTCATATCTTCAAGAACACATAAAGAAAAAAAATAAAATAGAAGTTGAGAATTAATAAGAAAACCAAGAAGAGTTCACTGACCTTGTGTAGAGTAGCAAACTAAGGGATTTTCGCCAAGAATTCCACTTCGAATCCTTTCCGAACTTGAATTCAAAGCCAAAAATAAAAGACGGTGATTATGTTTTTTGAAATAAATGAATTCTTTGATGTGTATTTTTTTGGATCTATCTTTTGTTTCAGTGTGTTTTTTCCTTCTATATAATTTTTAGCTTATTTTTGAATCTTATTTTGAGTCCCATTTTTTAATTGAATCTTCGATAGAATTCCCCTCGTTATTTATAAGCAAATTTGGATTTGAAAATTCAGATTTGAACTGAAATCGAAGGCATTTATGAGGCAAAAGAGGGAGAAAGATGAAAAAAGATTTCACAAATCTTACCTTTTCTTGATTTGAACCAAAAGTTGCGAAAATTTCGCAGTGATGATTGGCAGATTTTCTTAAAATTGAAAGGAGAAGAAGGAGGGGAAGAGGTATGGAAGATCTTATGATCTTGGAACAGAGGAGAATATGAGCAAGGCTATGATCTTTGTTTGGAAAAGAGAATGTTGGGATGTGGAGGGAGGAGCATAGATATATTTTGTGAAAAGAAAAAGTTTTTTTGATTTGTTTTGTGCCGTCCGATCATCAAATGATCGGACAGTTAATATAAATCAAGAGTAAAAAATAAAATAAAATATTATATATATACACACACACTTAAAGGATAAAGAATGCTGAATTAACTAGGACCATTAGATCAAATTGGATGGTTGAGATTAGAGATGAAGAAGCACAATCCATGTGCATCTTATGTGGCGTACACAGATTGGCTAATTTAAAGGGACTTGGATTGCCAAGTTTCTTTTTTTTTTAAAAAAAAAAATTAGCCTATCAAAACTATAACCTCTTTCTTTTTTTAAAAAATAAATATTTTAGACGATTAACTCACTTGAAAAAATCGGTCCTTGTTAAAAAAAATTGGTATGAATTGGTAACTAATTAATTAAACTTTTTCTAATTTCGAAAAATATTTATTTTTAACACTAGAGAAAAATTATTTGATCGAAAATGATTTAACCCTTAAGAACGATATTATTGGTATGAATTTCTCAAAATGATAAAATATGTAGCAAATGCTATATATTTATTATTATTATTATTTTTATATAAGAAATAATATTTGAAATAAATTTACCGAATAAAATGAGAAAGTTTATAAAAAAAAATATTTTCATATTTTTATGAAAGTTTTATTATTATTATTGTACGCATATTTTAAATTTTAATATTATAAATTTCTAAAAATTCTCCCATAATTTTCAATGGCCTACTATCAAAGAGTATATAAAATGAAACCAGAAAGTAATAATCAAAAAGTGGATTTAGCAATGTGGCAACGGAAAAAATAATAAAGGTGCACGATGATTTGTTTTTTTGGAAGGATAAAGAAAAAATAAAAAAGAAGAAAGCAATCATGACATGCTGAAAAAAGAGAAATGAGGAACCAATAATAGTGCATGATGCACTCACAAGCAATCTTGCCGAATAAAAAAATGAAGAAGAGTTATTACCAAAAAAATAATATATATTTTCATATTCTAGATAATAGAAACACTCTTCTATACCTTAATGGGATGTCATATTGGGGAATCTCGATAAGAGGAAAACAAAGAGGCAACGGGCTTGTTCCTATCGAAGGTCTCAATAAAGCAACTATTAAAACATATCTACTCAAATCTTCAATAAAGCAACCATTAAAATATATCTACTCAAATCTTCAATAAAGCAACGATTAAAATATACATACTCAAATGCCTTTTTAAATTTTTCTGCAATTTCAATGTTCCCCTCTAAATGCCCTATATTTTAATATGATAGGTAGATTCCATGTCTTTAAAAAAATTTTAAAAATATTTTGAATAAAATAAGTAAATTAATTAACACACCTTAAATTATAGCATTGTTCACCTAATCCTTCACACTTGAATCAGACTCATAATTGGCTCGCATAAAGATAGAACAAAATGTAATGATCTGAACTGTCGTTAATTAGGAAGGGCTGACTCGTAGAAAAACTGAGGGATCTGGACCACCACGAAATGACTCGTAGAAAAACTCAAGTTAAAAAAATATTTTCTCCATTCATTTTTACTTGTCACTATTTGACTTAACACATTTACTTATCACTGTTTGACTTGACACATTTATTGTTATATGTATTTTTTTACACTATTCCTATTAATTGAGGTTTGGTAACAATTAGGTCTTAGAAAAAACATAATTTAGAGAATAGTAGTTAATGGTAAGAGTAAAACATGGAATAAAATAATTATCTTTTTATGATATGTCAAATGTGATAAATAAAAATAAAAATTTATTTTAAAAATAAATGACCAGTAAAATTTAATGGAGGGAATATAATTTAATCTTAAACGGAGGAATCAATTGGCACTTTGGATGATTTTTGGGCAATGAGATCTTTATGACTACATATCTTTCTTATTTTTTGACAACTTTTTATCTTTTGTTAATTGACATTAATGGCATATATCAATTATCAAGACAATGCAATCGACCTTTCTTTTTTTTCAAATTAAAGGGATGTGATTGAGCCATCATATTAAAAATGTCTTCAACTTAATTGGGTTGGAGTAATTGACAATAGTTGGAAAACTCTTATCACATAGTTGTAGAATATGTTCATAAATTATTTTTATTAAAAAAATATTAAAATAATACTTATTATTATACGGAGGCTTAATTACATATGGAGAGCCAAAATTGAGTGTCAACAAGACTTATCCGGGATATACTTGCGAAGCATGGAGACAGAAAATACCGGATGGACAACTGACAACCTAGGGGGTAAGGCCAACTCATAAGTCACCTCACCAACTCTCCCCAGAATCTTAAATGGGCCAACAAACCTAGGTCTAAGCTTGCCCTTCTATCCGAATCTCATCACACCCTTCATGGGTGATATCTTGGGCCACATACAATCACCAACAATGAACTCTAAGGGATGGATCCTTTTGTTAGGATAGCTCTTCTGATGACTCTGGGCTGTCAATAGTCGACTCTGAATCAAATGCATCCACGCCATAGCATCCCTGAGTAAATCAGTGTCCAATGTATCCATCATAACTAAATCAAACCACCAAATTGGTGATCGACACCTATGACCATACAATTCCTCAAACGATGCCTTCTGAATGCTGGAGTGATAACTGTTATTATAGGAAAACTCTTCTAAGGGAAAGTATTGGTCCCATTGGGCACCAAAATCAATCACACATGCCCTAAGATTATCCTCCAACATTTGAATAGTCTAGGGATGAAATGCTGAACTCATGTCTAGTCGCGTACCCAAACCATGCTGTAATGCTTCTTAAAAGTGAAAGGTGAACACCGTACCCTGATTCGACACAATAGAGATAGGCAACCCATGCAACTTAACAATCTCACGAAGGTAGATCCTAGATAACTGCTTCACATGGTAGCTAGTTTTCATCGACAAGAAATGAGCTGATTTGGTTAATCGATCCACAATGCCATAGGTAATCCAGACACAAAATCCATGGTGATACGCTCCCACTTCCACTTGGGAATGGGCATCCTTTGCATAGGACCAACCAGTTTATGATGTTCATACTTCACTTGTTGACAATTTAGACACTTAGCCACAAAATCTACAATGTCTCTCTTCATGCCACACCACCAATAGTGTTGTTTTGAGTCATGAAACATCTTTGTTGCTCCCGGATGAATAGAATCCTTGGAATAATGAGCCTTTTCCAATATCATATGTACCCAATCACAAACCTTAGGCACACAAATGTGACCATTAATCCTCAAAACTCCCTCCGGATCAAGAGAGGCTGATTTAGCTTCACCTCTCAACACCTTGTCTCGAATGACCCTCAACTTGTCATCCTCAAATTGGTGTGTACGAATCTGGTCCATCAAAGTAGACCTAGCCTCCACAAAGGCCAAAATACTATGATGTGTAGAAATATCAAGTCAGACCAATTGCCTAAACAATGACTGAACCTCCAAAGCCAAAGGCCTCTCATCCACCTTAAGAAAGGCCCAACTACCTATACTAGATGCATTCATACTCAGGGCATCCGCTACCATATTAGCTTTGCCTGGATGATAAAGAATGGTGATGCCATAGTCTTTCAATAACTCCAACCACATACGCTGCCTCATGTTCAAATTCGGTTGAGAAAAGATATACTTAAGGCTATAGTGGTCAGTAAAGACCTCATAATGCACACCATAGAGATAGTGCCTCCATAACTTCAAAACAAACACCACCGCCGCCAACTCCAAGTCATGGGTAGGATAGTTCTTCTCATGTTCATTCAACTATCGAGAAGTATAAGCTATAACTCTATCCTTTTGCATCAATACACCACCCAAGCCTACTCTCGAAGCATCAGTTAATACAATAAAGGCCATATCCTCCTCGAATAAGGCTAGAATAGGTATTGAAGTCAATAGCTCCTTAAGCTTTTGAAAGCTCGCCTCACACTCATCAGTCCACTAAAATGCCACAATCTTTTGAGTTAGCCTAGTGATAGGGCTAAAATAGAAGAGAAACCATGAACAAACCGACGATAATAGCCTGCCAACTTAATAAAACTCTGAATCTCAATAACCGAAATAGGCCTAACCCAATCATGAACCACTGTAACCTTGGCTGGATCGACCATAATAACCTCTTTGGTCACCACATAACCCAAGAATGCCATAGACTCGAGCAAAAATTCACTTTTGGAAAATTTTACATACAACTTCTCCTCTCTCAATCTTTAAAGGACGATCCTCAATTGACTAACATGGTCCGCCTCATTCTTGGAATAAACCAAGATATCATCAATAAATACAATCACAAATGAGTCAAAATTAAGGTCGAAATACCCAATTTATCAACTCCATAAAAGTAGCCGGGGCATTAGTCAACCCGAAGGACATAACCACAAACTCATAATGCCCATAACAAGTACTAAATACAATCTTTGGGATATCAGATTCCCAAAATCTCAACTGATAGTAACTCGATCTCAAATCAATTTTAGAAAATACTGATGCACCCTCTAGTTGGTCAAATAAGTCATCAATGCGAGGAAGATGATACTTGTTCTTAATGATGACTTTGTTCAACTATTGATAGTTGATACATATCCTCATAGTACCATCCTTCTTCTTAACAAATAAGACCGATGCACCCCACAATGATACACTAGGTCAAATATACCTTTTTTTCAATAAATCTTCCAATTGTTCTTTCAACTCTTGGAATTCTGTCAGAGCCATCGGATAAGGTGAAATGGAGATGGGTTTGGTGCCCAGCTCCAAATTAATCACAAAATCGATATCACGGTCAGGAGAAACACCTGGAAAGTCTATAGAAAACACATCTATAAACTCTCTCACCAACCTTGTAGTCTATAAAGGAGATGACTCCTTGGTGAGAT
Organism: Solanum dulcamara; assembly: GCF_947179165.1. Classification (NCBI taxonomy): domain Eukaryota; kingdom Viridiplantae; phylum Streptophyta; class Magnoliopsida; order Solanales; family Solanaceae; genus Solanum; species Solanum dulcamara. Next base: position 46,785,020 of record NC_077240.1, read on the forward strand.
CACTTACAAGAGCCAAATAAAAGAAGCATAACCTTATCTATCATACGACGAGCACGAATATAAGATATCACTCCCTTAGGATACAAACTCAAATTACCCTTCCACACTAAGCTAGGCAAACTGGGATAAACTAAGGTCATGGTCATTGCTTAACAATCTAGTATAGCATGATAGGGAGATAACCCATCCATAATCTAATATAGCATGATCATATAACCAATCTATACCCAATATCACATCAAAATCAAGCATGTCTAATAAAATCAAGTTTGTATGGGTCTCTCTACTAAAAAATATCACCAAACACCCTCGATATATCTAATCCACTAGTAAGGACTCATCTACTGGTGAACAAATAGTAATAGGCTCACACACATAGTCATTACCCATATCAAAATAGGTCGACATATAAGAATATGTAGACCAGGGATTAAATAATACTAGAAAATGATGTTGGCAAACTAGAATAATACCTTTAATAACTACATCAGTGGCCTCTGCCTCAGATCTACTTGGTATAGCATAACATATCTTATGGTCACCTTTAGACCATGAACCAAAACGATCTCCAACTCGAGCTCCACTGTAGGCACCTTTGGTGCCACCTCTAGTACCCTGTGAAGCACCTCGAACAGATAGAGCGGGAGTAGAGCGAACAACCAATGTCCTGGGCCATCCAGTAGAAGGACCATATTTGGGGAAATCTCGATCCTTATGCCCAAAATCATCACACACATAACAACCTCGAGGACATAAACCCCGTAGAGAGGATAACCAAAAATATTGACACACTTTGTAATGCCCCTAATTATTTAAGCTAATTTTTACATTAAAGTGGTTATTTCTTGATGATATGATCAACTTCTACTGACTCGAATTTTGTTACGGGAAAAAAATATATTTTTGTTTAGCTACATTTTCGGGTGATCAGACTTAGGGAGGCCATAAACCCATTAGAATTTGGAAATGTGGGAAAACTCATAAAATGAAAGTTGTAGATAATTGAAATACCTTTCCAACCATAGGTTGTGGGATTATAGGAGACATTGGAATAAAAAGTTATGGACATTTTAACGCAGAAGGGTCAAGCAGGGTGATGATTTTGGGCCCAACCCGAATCCAAGTCGGGTCAGGCCCATTTTCTTTGACTTTTAAAGGATAAGTTCAGCTGATCTCTTCCATTTTTAGACCATAAGTTTCTAGAACATCATAGAGAAAGAGATAAAGAGAGATCTTCTAGGCTAAGAAGCCATTTTAAACCCAAATCCGAGTCCTGAATTCCGAAACTCGTGAAAAAAAAGGCATTGCACGTTATGTTGTCTTCACTTTGAGCTAAAAATCAGCTAGTAAGGAGTGTGTTGACGTATTTTCTGCACACTTAAGGTAAGATTGATGTTCTTTTTCTTGTTAACAAGCTTGTTTAGAGATTTAACGGTTTAAAACGGAGGAAGTAAGCGTTGTAAACTTGTTGTTTGCTTTGTTGAGACTTATGGATTTGGGGCTGTTTTGGTTAGATTAAATGGGTGGAATTAGTTAATTTATGATGTAGAATGATTGTTGATAATGTTGTTGATGTTGTTGATAAGTTGTTGTTGTCGAAATTGGGGGACTAAACTTTGTTTGCAAACCCGTTTTTGAGATGGTACTGCTGTTAGTGCGTTGATGATATCTTTTTGTACAAAATGATTTTTGTGTTGATTTCTTTTGTATTGGAAACTTAAGACATATATCTAAATGTTTTGTGAAGGGAATAAAGTTCAGTTTTGCCGTTTTCAGGTTGCAAACTTAGATACAATCGGATAAGTGTGGCTGTCCAGATTCTCATTTTTAAGTAGCTATTAGTATTTTGATGATATCTTTTTTAAAAAAGTGAATTTTGTGTTGATTTCTTTTGGGTTGAAAACTTAAGAAGTATATCTAAAAGTTTCGTGAAGGGGATAAAGTCCAGTTTTGCTGTTTTGAGTTTCGAAATTTAGATTCAAGCTGTGGTACTTGACTTTTCTAATTTACTGTTTTAGTAACATAATTCGGGTCGAAACATTCTAGGCTTATTTGCAATATTAAATCTTGTTTTATGTCAATATTATGGATATTATGGAAAGTTAAATAAGTCATTTAATGGTATTTTCAAGGTTGTTTATATCGTGTGCAAGTTGAGGAACTTGAGACATTTGATGGCCTACAGTTTGAACTTTTGAAGTCGTGTTGGATTGTTGTATGCTAAAAGGCTGAGGTTTGTGTATAAACTCTTGTTTCCTACTAGTATATTGAAAGCCTATCTTGGTATGGTTGCTATTGTCTTGAAATTTGTCTTGTCATGTTGGTATCTTTGGAGATTTGCAAGACACTTGCTTAACTCGCCCACTTGTATGAATTGCTCGATCACTTGACATTCTTGTGGACCTTGTCCTTCTTGTGGCTGTGACTTTGTCACTATTGGCATGCCTCTTGTTTCGTACCCTTTGCCACCTTGATTATGGATTTTTAGTTCGTCTTAAGTATGGAAGTTGTCCATTTTAAGTACGAATTAGGAAGCCATTTTTAATATGGTTCTTGGTTCTCTTGATTATTGGGTCTTTACCCTTCTTGATACAGGGCTCCGGTCCTTCTTGATACTTGATCATGTTGGTGTGACGGCATGACGTACATATTGGGCGAAACTTGGTGCTAAATCTTGTAAATGTACTTCTATGAATTATTTACACTTAAGCTTTTACATTTAGAACTTGATACTCGTGATATAGTTGTTGCCTTGTTTTAATTATTATTGTACATTGGTACAGCTCATGACTTGAAACGAATATGGTGGAAACCCAAAGGCTTCAAACTTGTAGTTTTTCACCACTAAGCTTTGTGCTTAGCGATAGTTGTTTCTATCGTAGGAAATGTCCGAGAAGAGGCTTGAGGTTGGCCATTGGAGATGAAGTTTTGGGAGCTTAAATGAAGATCACATTTGCATATAGGCATCTATATTTTGCAGTATTTTGGGACGTGTATATGATTTATGAGTTGCTTGTATATTTGTATTTATGTACGTATTTCTGAGGGTTGTAACTTAAGGATGGTTGCTTGTTTTGTAAATTTTGGGGTATGTACATTTCTAAGTTTTATGAAGCACTAAATTTTCCCTTTGGAGTTAGAATATTTGAATGAAGCATAAATTATCGTAATACATGAATGTCTTGGAAGCTATTTTTTTAAAAACTATTTTGAGAAGTCGCCTGTCCTAAATTGGAATTCTTATTTGATTTAATTGAGATAAAAAAAAAATTTTAGTTGGTGAACAACTTACACCTTTCACTATTTTTTTGGATTATATAAATAGGCCTTACGAAAAGTTATTCATTTTTGTGTCACGAATTTAATATACATTTTTTGTAGTAGCATCCTCCATAGAGGGTCGCTACAAGTGTTGGTATCAGAGCCTAGGTTTGTGATTCTAGAAATTTTGCTGTGATTTACTTACACACTTGTTTTTTTAAAGGTCTGGGCTATGTTATGTGATCACTATAGGGTAAATAACATATTTAATGCATACAAGTTGCAAATGCATCATATTCATGTCCCTAATGCAATGTGATCTTTACTTTTAAAAGAGTTATGTTATGGCCTCTTCTTCTCGTAGACCTATGGAAGCAGCTCGTGAAGATACAAGTGACTCTTATTCCCAACCCCATACAGTAGAAGGGGTTGGCGAACAGTTCTCGGATCAATATATTCCTCATACTAGTGGGTCTGGTGTGGGAAGTCAACAAGGAGTAAGAGCTGGTTCGCATTCTCACATGAGCCCTGGTATTCAAGTTATGAATCCTCCTTTTTAACAGATGGCTGAATTCTTTCACTGTATGGCTGAAACGATCCATGACCCCCATGGGTTAAACTTTGAAAAAATAAGGAAAATGGGTGGAGTGGAATTTGAAGGCACTGTTGATCCCACAGATGCTGAACAATGGCTTAAACGTATAGAGAGGGTGTTTGAGCAGTTAGAGTGTTATGATGTTGCCAAATTTAGGTATGCCATCTCGTTATTGCAGAAAGATGCTTATGACTGGTGGGTAAGTGTGCCAAATGCAAAAGCAAAACCTCCAGTTCTTACCTGGGATGATTTTGTTAAAGAATTTCATATGAAGTATGTCCCGCCTGCTTATTGTGATGCTAAGAAAAAAGAGTTTTTGAATCTAAGTTAACGAGGCATGTCTATTGCTAAGTATCAACAAAAATTTCTTAGACTCTCTCATTATGCTGGAGGCATTATTACCGATGAAAAAGATAAATGTAGGAGGTTTGAAGATGGCCTAAACGATTCCATCAGAAAGAATGTGGCAATCCTGCAACATGAGAACTTTTGTAAATTAGTTTCTGCTGCTTTCACTTGGGAAAGACTTGATAAGGAAGAAGCTAGTAGACATGAGAATAGATTCCGGAAGCCTAGGTCAGATTTTGCAGGTCCATCCAAGAAGGGAAGGTTTGATGATTCTAAGGCTGGTAGTGTCAACAGGTCAGATCAACAGAAGCAAAGCAGACTAAATTTTTCTACAGCTAGTACCCCGAGTTATAGCCAAGGGAAGACTCGCATTCCCATTTGTGCAGAATGTGGAAAGAATCACTATGGTGCTTGCAGGAGAGCTTCTGGTGCATGTTTTAATTATGGCAGCTTTGATCATAAAGTGAGGGATTGTCCTAAGCCTAAAAATGTCCCTTCCTTGCATACTGAGGGCTCGGTTCAGAAGTCTTCTAATAATCCTCCTCAAACCAATAGAGGTGAAAGGCCTAAAAACAACCAAGCAGCAGGGAAAAGTGGAGCAACTCAAGCTAGCGGGTCCAGAGCTACTGCACGAGCTTATGCTATGAGGCAGAGAGATGATCAAGAGGGACAGGACGTGGTTGTTGGTAAATTTCACTTATATGGCTTATCTGTGTTTACACTATTTGGTCCTGGCTCTACACATTCCTATAATTGTTCATCACTTGTTCTTCCTAAAAATACGAAATCTGTGAGACTTAACTTTGACGTTCTAGTTGAAAGTCTTTTGGGTTACCAAGTTGTTTGTAATTGAGTTTACCAAGCTTGTCCCTTCATGATTCAAAACCTGGTCTTTCCTGCTGATTTGATTGAAATGCCTTTCCACGATTTTGATATTATTATCGGTATGGATTGACTTTATAAATATCATGCAGTAGTGGATTGTAGGTCCAAGCATGTGACTTTTAAGGACCCTGCGTTTTCACACATTATTGTACAAGGTGAAAGATCATTGTCATCTAATATTATTTCTGCGGCCTTAGCAAGAAAGATGATTCGTCAAGGTTGCAGTGCATATCTTGCTCAAATAATTGATACACGTGTGGAGAGTCCTAGTCTTAAAGATATACCTACTGTGTGTGACTTTCCGGAAGTGTTTCCAGAAAATCTTCCTGGGTTACCACCAGAAAGAGAAGTTGAATTTCCGATCAAGCTCATTCCTGGATATACTCCTATTTATATCACTCCTTATAGAATGGCACCAGTAGAATTAAGGGAATTGAAAACTCAATTGCAAGAACTTCTTGAGAAAGGTTTTATTCGTCCAAGTGTTTCTCCTTGGGGAGCCCCTGTGCTATTTGTAAAAAAGAAAGATGGTACTCTTAGACTGTGTATTGACTATAGACAATTGAACAAAATAACAATCAAGAACAGTTATCCATTACCAAGGATTGATGATTTGTTTGACCAGCTGAAGGGTGCCAATTTGTTCTCAAAGATTGATTTAAGGTCTGGGTATCACCAACTGCGTGTTAGAAAGGAAGATGTTCCTAAAACTGCTTTTAGAACTCGATACGGTCATTATGAATTCTTAGTAATGCCATTTGGATTGACTAATGCTCCTGCAATATTCATGGATTTAATGAATCGAGTATTTAGGCCTTATCTTGATCAATTTGTAGTGTTTTTTATAGATGATATTTTAATATATTCCAAGAGTAAAGAAGATCATGATAAACATCTTTGGATTGTTTTGCAAACTTTGAAGGAGAAGGAACTTTATGCTAAACTTTCAAAGTGTGAATTTTGGCTTAATGAAGTGGCTTTTCTGGGACATATTGTGTCAGCCGAAGGTGTGAAGGTGGATCCTAGTAAAATTGAAGCAGTTGTTGAATGGAAAACTCCTAAATGTCCTACTGAGGTAAGAAGTTTCTTAGGTTTAGCAGGATACTATAGAAGGTTTGTGAAAGGCTTCTCTCTTATAGCCTCGCCTTTGACTAGACTTTTGAAGAAGGAAGTGAAGTTTACTTGGGATGACAAGTGCCAAGAGATCTTTGAAACACTCAAATCCTTGTTGACACAAGCGCCTATACTTACTCTACCAATGGAGGGAAAAGAGTACGTGATATATAGTGACGCTTCTCATTGTGGTTTGGGATGTGTGTTAATGCAACAAAAGGAAAGTTATTTCATATGCCTCTCGGAAATTAAAACCACATGAATTGAATTATCCTACTCATGATCTAGAACTTGCTGCTATAGTGTTCGCCTTCAAGATATGGCGGCATTATTTGTATGGAGAAAAGTGTCATATATTCACTGATCACAAGAGCTTAAAATACTTGGGTACGCAGAAAGAGCTGAACTTAAGACAACGCAGATGGCTTGAACTTATCAAAGATTATGACTGCACGATTGAATATCACCCAGGTAAAGCTAATGTGGTTGCAGACACCTTAAGTCGCAAATCCTTTGCAAGCTTGCATCTGAATCCTTTGCCTTTGCTTCTGGAGTTAAGAGCCATGAATGTCTATTTTACACTTGATTCGTATGGTTCAGTGGTTGCTAATTTGCGAGTCAAGCCAATATTGCGTGAACAGGTGAAAGAAGGGCAAAAGTTAGATGAGAAACTCATAAAATTGACCAAAGAAGTTCAAAAGGGGGAAAAGAAAGATTTTAAATTAAAGGAGGATAGTGTCTTGTTATACCAAAATAGGTTATGCATTCCTAATGATGACAAATTGAGGAGAGAAATTTTGAATGAAGCACATACTTCACCATATGCAATGCATCCTGGAGGTACCAAAATGTATCAAACCATCAAAGAACATTACTGGTGGAATGGTATGAAGAAGGACATTGCAGAATATATTTCTAAATGCTTAGCTTGTCAACAGATAAAGGCCGAGCATCAAGTCCCAACAGGCTTACTACAACCCTTATCGATACCTGAGTGGAAATGGGAAAGGATAACCATGGACTTTGTTTCTGGGCTTCCACGCACTCAAAGAAATCATGATGCAATTTGGGTTATAGTGGATAGGCTAACCAAAAGTGCTCATTTCTTGGCCATCAAAATGGACTACTCACTTGAACATTTAGCAGAATTGTATGTTAATGAGATTGTGAGGCTACATGGAGTTCCTATTTCTATTGTATCTGACCGAGACCCAAGGTTTACATCTAGATTCTGGACTAGCTTGCAAGAAGATTTGGGCACTAGGTTGAACTTTAGTACATCTTTCCACCCTCAGACAGACGGCCAATCCGAGAGGGTGATTCAAATCTTGGAAGATATGCTTCGAGCTTGCATTATGGAATTTGAAGGTAGTTGGGACAGACACCTAGCCTTGGTAGAATTTGCTTATAATAATAGCTACCAATCAAGTATTGGCATGCCTCCCTACGAAGCCTTATATGGGAGAAAGTGTAGAACTCCTCTTTGCTGGAGTGAAGTTGGTGAACGAAAACTGATTGGTCCTGATATTGTGCAACAAACTGAAGATAAGGTAAAAGTCATCAAGGACCGTCTAAAAATTACTTCAGATAGACAAAAATTTTATGCTGATCTTAAGAGGCGTGAAATTGAGTACCAAGTGGGAGATAAGGTGTTTTTAAAGGTTTCTCCATGGAAGAAGATTATGAGATTTGGCAAAAAAGGAAAACTTAGTCCTCGATTTATTGGACCATATGAAGTACTTGAGAGAGTTAGTCCAGTTGCTTATAAACTAGCTCTTCCACCAGAGTTAGATAGAATCCACAATGTCTTCCATGTTTCTATGCTTAGAAGATATCGCTCAGATCCATCTCATGTTCTTCTTATCGAATCGATTGAGATAAGCCCTGATGTGACATATAATGAGGAACCTATCCAAATCTTGGCCCATGAGACAAAAGAGCTTAGAAACAAGAAAGTTCCTTTAGTAAAAGTCCTTTGGAGAAATCATTCTGGCAATAAAGCAACTTGGGAGCGAGAGGAGGACATGCGAATTCAATATCCCTATTTGTTTCGGGACTAGCATAAGGTAAATTTTGAGACGAAATTTCTTAAGGGGGAGAGAGTTGTAACGCCCCTAATTATTTAAGCTAATTTTTGCATTAAAGTGGTTATTTCATGATGATATGATCAACTGCTACTGACTCGAATTTTGTTACGGGAAAAAAAATGTTTTTGTTTAGCTACATTTTCGGGTGATCAGACTTAGGGAAGCCATAAACCCATTAGAATTTGGAAATTTGGGAAAACTCATAAAATGAAAGTTGTAGATAACTGAAATATCGTTCCAAACATAGGTCGTGGTCTTATAGGAGACATCAGAATAAAACGTTATGGATATTTTAACGCAGAAGGGTCAAGCAGGGTGATGATTTTGGGCCCAACCCGAATCCAAGTCGGGTCAGGCCCATTTTCTTTGACTTTTAAAGGATAAGTTCAGCTGATATCTTCCATTTTTAGACCATAAGTTTCTAGAACATCATATAAAAAGAGAGAAAGAGAGATCTTCTAGGCTAAGAAGCCATTTTTGACCCAAATCCGAGTCCTGAATTCCGAAACTCGTGAAGAAAAAGGCGTTGCACGTTACGTTGTCTTCACTTTGAGCTAAAAATCAGCTAGTAAGGAGTGTGTTGTCGTATTTTATGCACACCTAAGGTAATATTGATGTTCTTTTTCTTATTAACAAGCTTGTTGAGAGATTTAACGGTTTAAAACGGAGGAAGTAAGCGTTGTAAACTTGTTGTTTGCTTTATTGAGACTTATGGATTTTGGGCTGTTTTGGTTGGATCAAATGGGTGGAATTAGTTAATTTATGATGTATAATGATTGTTGATAATGTTGTTGATGTTGTTGATAAGTTGTTATTGTCAAAATTCGGGGACTAAACTTTGTTTGCAAACCCGTTTTTGAGATGGTACTGCTGTTAGTACGTTGATAATATATTTTTGTACAAAATGAGTTTTGTGTTAATTGTTTTTGTATTGGAAACCTAAGACATAGATATAAATGTTTTGTGAAGGGAATAAAGTTCATTTTTGCCGTTTTCAGGTTGCAAACTTAGATACAATCGGATAAGTGTGGTTGTCCAGATTCTCGTTTTTAAGTAGCTGTTAGTATTTGGATGATATCTTTTTGTACAAAATGAATTTTGCGTTGATATCTTTTTCGTTGCAAACTTAAGAAGTATATCTAAAAGTTTCATGAAGGGGATAAAGTCCAGTTTTGCTGTTTTGAGTTTCGAAATTTAGATTCAAGCTGTGGTACTTGACTTTCCGAATTTACTGTTTTAGTAACATAATTCGGGTCGAAACATTCTAGTCTTATTTGCAATAATAAATCTTGTTTTATGTCAATATTATGGATATTATGGAAAGTTAAATAAGTCATTTAATGGTATTTTCAAGGTTGTTTATATCGTGTGCAAGTTGAGGAACTTGAGACATTTGATGGCCTACGGTTTGAACTTTTGAAGTCGTGTTGGATTGTTGTATGCTAAAAGGCTGAGGTTTGTGTATAAACTCTTGTTTCCTACTAGTATATTGAAATCCTATCTTGGTATGGTTGTTATTGTCTTGAAATTTGTCTTGTCATGTTGGTATCTTTGGAGATTTGCAAGACACTTGCTTAACTCGCCCACTTGTACGGATTGCTCGATCACTTGACATTCTTGTGGACCTTGTCCTTCTTGTGGCTGTGACTTTGTCACTATTGGCATGCCTCTTGTTTCGGACCCTTTTCCACCTTGATTATGGATTTTTAGTTCGTCTTAAGTATGGAAGTTGTCCATTTTAAGTACGAATTAGGAAGCCATTTTTAATATGGTTCTTGGTTCTCTTGATTATTGGGTCTTTACCCTTCTTGATACAGGGCTCCGGTCCTTCTTGATACTTGATCATGTTGGTGTGACGGCATGACGTACATATTGGGCGAAACTTGGTGCTAAATCTTGTAAATGTACTTCTATGAATTATTTACACTTAAGCTTTTACATTTAGAACTTGATACTCGTGATATAGTTGTTGCCTTGTTTTAATTATTATTGTACATTGGTGCGGCTCATGACTTGAAAAGAATATGGTGGAAACCCAAAGGCTTTAAACTTGTAGTTTTGCACCACTAAGCTTTGTACTTAGCGATAGTTGTTTCTATCGTAGGAAATGTCCGAGAAGAGGCTTGAGGTTGGCCATTGGAGATGAAGTTTTGGGAGCTTAAATGAAGATCACATTTGCATATAGGCATCTATATTTTGCAGTATTTTGGGACGTGTATATGATTTATGGGTTGCTTGTATATTTGTATTTATGTATGTATTTCTGGGCGTTGTAACTTAAGGATGGTTGCTTGTTTTGTAAATTTTGGGGTATGTACATTTCTAAGTTTTATGAAGCACTAAATTTTCCCTTTGGAGTTGGAATATTTGAATGAAGCATAAATTATCGTAATACATGAATGTCTCGGAAGCTATTTTTTAAAAAACTATTTTGAGAAGTTGCCTGTCCTAAATTGGAATTCTTATTTGATTTAATTGAGATAAAAAAAAAATTTTAGTTGGCGAACAACTTACACCTTTCACTATTTTTTTGGATTATATAAATAGGCCTTACGAAAAGTTATTCGTTTTTGTATCACGAATTTAATATACATTTTTTTTTGTAGTAGCATCCTCCTTGGAGGGTCGCTACACGCTTACCGGAGCCTAAAGAACCACTATAACCAGTCTGACCTGATCTAGCTCCACATGTACCATCTGTTCCCTAAATAGCTTCCTAAACTAGTCTGCCCTGATAACTATGGGTGGCTGAACCCGAATACTCTCTACCTCTAGAGAAATGACCACCGAACTAACCCTATCGATGGAACCTCTTGGCCCTGCCCTATCTAGCATGTCGAATGCTCTCTATTATCTTGGCGTGGTTAATAATACTTTGAAAGGTACCACTAGATAACATAAGTGAGGCTGTAGCCTCCTGAAGATAACCAGCTAATCCCTTCACCAACTTGTGAATCCGCTCAAACTCATTAGAAATACTCAACATAGCATAACAAGACAACTCATGAAAGCAAGCCTCGTACTCAAATACGGATAGGAAACCCTGCTTCAATCTATCAAATTCATCCCTGCGTTGATCAGGGAGGCTATAAGGTACAAACCTCTTAAGAAACACCTCTGAAAACAGCTTCCAACTCATCATAGGGGAACCAATTGACCTACGAGCAAGGACCAATCTCCACCACTCCTTGGCAACCCCTGTAAACTAATATGATGTGTAAGCTACTCCATGTGCCTCTAGAATACCTAGGTTGAAAAACCTATCCTAGCACTCAATCAGAAAGTCATAGGCCTTCTCTCCGACCGTACCATCAAATTTGGGAGGTGCCAATCGAACAAACCTCTTAAAGCTTTTTTTCTTAGCTACTGATATAGTAGCACTAACAAAAACTAGCATATCAACAAATCTCGGAGGGACAATAGAATGCACTTAAGAAGAACCAGAGTCTGAAATGTAATACTAGGCCCCTAAACTGATGGGGTAGTACCAATGCGATAGGAGAGCCTGAAGTACCTGGAAGAACACCAGGAGTTGGAGCACCATCCAACCTAGACAAAAGTCTTATTATTAACTCGTGAAGCATTGAAGCATTATCAGGCACTATAGGAGGTTGGGCTAGCCTCTGCTCCTCAGTCTGCTGCTCATAATGATCCTCGTGCTCATACACAGACTTAGGTGATGGCTCTCTAGCTCGCCTATGAGCAGGTGCTGCTCTTCTTGCTTGGTATCATCCCTTGAATCCACTGCGTCCTCTGCCTGGCGCGCGTATTAGGGATCGGGTAGTAAGTGCAACCTCACCCTCAGTAACTCTAGCTCTATTCCTTACCATCTGTGTAGAAGAAATAAATTAGAGGTATACAACACTTGATATGAGTAACTCGCATGAAAGGAATCAAAAGAAGGATTTTGTCCTAACAATTATCTTGTAGCCTATTGAAGATAAGTACGGACATCTACATACCATTTCACGAGACTCTACTAGACACCCTACTCTTTAACTTATGAGATCGATAAACCTAGTGATCTAATACCAATTTGTCATGACCCTAAAAAAAGGTTATGATGGCACATATCCCAAACCCCATCCCGATGTGTAAGCCTTAAAGTATAATTATACGAGACTCCCAAAGGAAAGTTAGGCCACAAATAAATGCAATAAGAAGGACAATAACAAAATTATCTCAAAACATAGGGTAATAAGTATAAGAGAATCTAATACAAGTTTGAGTCTGAATATACAATATAAGTCTCTAAATAAAATAAGGACTAGAACTGAGAGATGGAACTAGCGGCGATCCGGATCCCAAGATCTCACCACTACTCTGGTGATAGTATCTCCGCTAGAAATTAACTGCCACACTAGATACCCTGACTAGAATCTGCATCAAAGGGACACAGAAGTAGGGGTGAGTATAATCCATATGTACTTATTAGGTTTAACCAACTGAGTATAAGGAATTAATCAAACCTGTAAAATAAACTAAGAAACGCTTCTACCTGAACACAAAAAAGAACCAATCCGGCTATTAATTTATATAGAATGGTGTGATTGAATTAAATACACAAGTATAGTTAAATATCAAAGTTAATAAGATAGGTCAAGTATCATATATATCAATGCAATGCAATGTAATATGATTATGCGATGGTATGATGGTACAGTGGAATTAAGGCTGTTACACAACCTGTTGTATACACCTGTCGAGCTAAGGCTTCCAGACAAGGACCCATGGGGGACTCGCTGTCCATATATTGTATCACAATCTCAAATATCATCATCTTTCCACCTAGATCGTGGTCAAGGATCATAAGGTACCAAATTTTCTTTCTCAGAAAGACTTTTACAATTATCAACTTCCCAAACTCAATGCTGAAATGAATGAGGATGAATGCATCACAATACATATGACATGGAGTTAATGTTCTACGCAACCCATAAACACATGGTTCAACTTTTCTAAACTCGACCTTAACATGATATTCACCCTCAATAGATAGTAATGGGAAGGAAATACCCCAAATAAAGTGTTCACCCTTTTTCAAAAATGTTTCCATACTCAAATATGCTCAAAATCCCCAATTCAACCCCTCACACGGGCATTCCAAGTCAAATATCCTTTTCACATCTCTAACACAGTCAAGTCATGGATTACACAGTCTCAATACAGGTCAGATAACAATTAAGGCCCCCACATGGACTACACAACACAAATAAGCCCCCATATGGGTATTGCAAGTAATTAAATAATCCCAAACTTCTACTACAACCCCATCCCAAAGTTTATAACATCGGATTAACTAATTACCCCAACTCAGTCTCAAGAAGGATAGCCAAACCTACCTCAATTGCCTAAACCACACTCAAACACCCCTACCGAACAATCAGCCCTCAAATCTAACATCCAAATTGACAACCCACTATCAAGAATGGAACATACACATCTCAAGGAGTTCAATGACACCGATACTGATAGGTTTCAAATGTGGGGTAAAATGATCCAAAAATCAATTAACTTCGGAGAGAGGTGAATCCAGAATTTTATTACAAAAATCAAATTTTAATGATGATAAGGAACTCATGGTCAAAAAACCCATAAATATGAAATATAAATCGAGTTAGAAATCACTGTTTTCCTTAAATTCAGGTTAGGGAAGAAAACATGAAATTTGAGTTAGAAACTTGGAATTTAGAAGTCAAAATCATGGAATAATGGATGAAACTCAAAGGTTTTATTTGAAAAATCTTACCCAAATGAAAATTCTTGAAAATCTCCTTCACAAATTGCCCCTCCAAGCTTTGGAAATCAAACATGGAAGAAAAGCCTCAAAACCTGATTTTGGACCTCTCAAGTGTTGCAAAAGTGACACAGGGTCACTAAAGTGGAGGTTTGCTTTCGCGATCCCCGCTTAAGTGAGCCTCTTCGCTTAAGCAATTGGTCTCGCTTAAGAGAAAGTTCACTTTAGCAAACATGGTTCACTTAAGCAGACCCTGCACTAGCAACACAGAATCAACTCAAGTCCCAAATTCCAAATCTCCGATTAGATCCTTGAGATTTATTCGAAATTCCACACATACAAACCATATATGCACTCCTACTAAATTCGATATTTCAGACCTAATGGAACCATTAGAATTTGAATTCAAGGTCTTCTTGACCCAAAACTCGATAAGTCACAACTAAACTAATATGAACCTCGAAAAGACCAAAATCCCCTCGAAACTTCCGAAAAATATAACGAAGCCTCTGTTAGGACTAAAATCACTTCTCAAAACTAACATAATCATCAGAAATCCAATCCGAGTCTCCGAACTCAAATTATTGACCAAAGTCAAACTTAGCTCATTTAAAATCAAGCTTCCCAACTTGGGACCTCAATTTCACGATACAAATCTAATTTCTAAAATGAAGACACTCCCAAACTAATTTTCACATTTCGGAGCTGATGGAACTGACATAATCCTATTTTGAGACTCGTAGCTTTGGTTAGTACCAAAACCCACTTTTTAGCAACTTAACTCTTTAAAACCCCAAAACTTACTCAATTCACAAACTGTTAAAACTTTAACAAATTTGACTACATAAACTGATCATATAAAACTCAAGGGCACTAATAAGAGGGTAAAATGGTAATTTCTTGAGAATTTTCTGAAAATAACCTTCAAGGTCAGTACAACTCTGGAAAACAAGTTTGGAGAGGTAATTAGGTCCTTTTCACGAAGTCAATCCTAAAATTCCTAGTGCAGGTCCCACTTTCCAATTTTAGACTCCAAAATTGATCCATCTTTGATTTATGTGATTTTATTGTCTAATCAACCACATTGACTTTGTGATTTTATTTTTGATAGCGTGGTTGTGTTCTAAGTCTATACAAAATGGAAAAGCTCCAGCAATGTGATTTGAGGTGCACGTGATAGGCCTACAGGTAGGCTACGACTTTCCTTTCCTTAGACTAAGCATGAATAATTATTTATATGTTAAATTGTGGGGATTATGGGGTGTTTAGTAGTTGATCATGTTGAATTGCTAGAATTCATGCCTTTGGTTATATTTTGGGTATTTGTGTGGTTGAAGCATATTGACTGTAACTGTGGATCATTCATACCTTGTGGTGTGCCTTTGTGCGGCTTATTTATAATATTGTTAGCATATTTGGCCTTAGTCTTGGCTTAGACTAGTGATTGCCATAGAATTGCATACTTTTGGAGCCATTAGGCTTGGAAATATCTTTGACGTCTCTTCGGACAGCTTAACTCCCTATAGACTGATGTAGCAAATTTAAGTCTAAGAGTTTGGGCCTTAGCTAGGCAGTAACACCTCTTTTGGAACCATATATCCATAATTCCCCTTATTTTCGTTGGTTTTTTCATACTTGATTCTTGGTTTTGGAAGCTACTCATCGATTTTTCGTACTTGATTCTTGGTTTTGGAAGCTACTCATCAATTTTGGTTGGATTTGTTTTGGGCTGGAGTGATTTATTGATGGCATTCGGATTGGGGGTACTCCTCATGATGATCAATCGACCGTTGATCCTATTTCTAGATGATTCTCCTCTATTCGTGGTTCAAGTCCCCAATTCACTACACTGAGCATGGTTCAAGTCCTTGCCTTGGTATTATAGCTGTGGTTCAAGTCCACGGCTATTTGCAGTTGTGGTTCATCTACTGCTCCTTATATCTTGGTTCAAGTCCATAGCTACTTTCACCTCGGTTCAAGTATTTGGTCATATTTATATGTGGTTCAAGTCCACGATTATCCTTAACCTTGGTTCAAGTCCTCTGCTACTCCAAATATTGGTTCAAGTCCTTGATCCTTCATTTCATTTTGATTCAAGCCCTTAACTCCTATAAGTGCAGGATGAATCTTCAAGCATGCAGACTAGTTCAGTTCAAGTCCACAAAAATTGTGGAAATCTTGGGAACTTTATCGGATTCTTTTATTTCTTTTCAAACTCTCGCTTGTACCTATCGGGCTTATGAGAGTCCACTCGTATTTTACTTTTAACTTGCATATGAGTGTACCTGTTGAGTTTATGGGAGCCCAATCACATTTAGTTAGTTATTCTCCTTTTCGTTTTGTGTGAGTACACTCGTGTACATACAAGTTAGGTTTCTCATTCTTGTTTTTGGTTGTGGTTTAAATTCTCGCATTTCATATTACTTTTGCTTTTCTTGCTCAGTTGGCCTATGATGCCTACTAAATTCCTGTTGTTTTGGTATTCATATTACACTCTACATCTATTTTTATGATGCAAGTCCGATCACCAGTTACCAACGTTGACATCGAGCTAGCTACAGTCAAATTAGGAGGCGAGGTTGAGTACACAATGTCCCAGAGTTACCCGTCTGCTTCTGTATATTTGTTGACTTGTGTTTTGCTTTTTGAGACAGTCTTGTTTTTGTGGTCCACTTTTAGGACATTTACTCATTTATTAGTAGCTCTGTACATATGACTTTCAGATTCTGAAAAGGATCTTTTGTAACACCTCAGATATTTACGTTTGTCCATCGTAGCGTGTCTAAGGCTTACGAGCCTAAATTCGAAAATTTTATTATAAAACTGCTTGACTTTATGAACCTCGGATTTTAAATTAGAAATTTGGTTAAAATATAATTTAAATTTCATTTAAAAATATCTTAAATATTTATGAAAATAATAATTATTAGTTACGATAAATTTGCTAGGTAAATATTTTATAAGTTTTTATAATTTATTAAAATTTTAATGGATTTATAATTTATTACAATTTTAATGGATATTAAGTATATATTATATGTCAAGATAATTTTATGTCATCTATTATTCTAATTTGTTACCTAAAGTGGTGCTTTTATATATTATATTATAAAATGTATCATGTTTAATTATCACAATTGTTTCTTTTATATGTTGGTCTGTAATTGTCTATTTACTAATGATTTAAGTATTCAATGATATGCCTTATATAATAACTCTTAGGTAGCAACTTAATTGGACCAAATGTTTGGTCTATGAGCCACATACATGTTTGTTTATATAACATTATTAAAAAATAACTCCAAAAAATAAACTGATGAATTAATAGCTATCTCTTTCACTGTGGGTGCTTTCTCTAAGATCCATATTAACTTAATCAATTAACCAAGAATCTCTCGGGCCTCAAGTATGCAAGCAAGCTTGTAATTATGCTTTCCTTTGATTCACAGAAATAGACCTTAGGTTCTTTTCTCATACTATGTTGAAATGGATATCTAACATGTGTAATCTCAATCTTGGTCTCCAAAGAATTGTTTCAGAAAGACCAACGATTGCCTCCGATAATTTTAATCTTCAAAATTTCTACTTCAAGTCATTGAAATTGCATTCAAGGTATGTTAAAGAAAAAAGTACTCTTTTTATATCGCACGAATTCTAGAAATTAAAATCATCGACTAAGATATTTTTACTATTTTCTTGCTAGGAAGACCCTCTGTGAAGGGCATTGGGATGTCAGCTAATCTTATTTCTTGAACTTATCGTATCATTATCGTGCTTGTACTATTGTGAAGTATGTTTGATGATTAAAGTTATGTTCCATAAAGTTTCTTATTCCTTATGTCAATTAGCAAGCTATTGTTTTAAGTAGGGATGTGCAAAAAGTGAACCGACCGAGAAACTGAAACGTAAAAAGTGTTATTGATCTATTGCTATTGGGTTAACATTTATTTAATAATTTTATAAAAAAATATTGGGTTATCGGTTCGGTATTGTTTTTTAATATTGAATTATTGGGTAAACCGATAACCCATTAAGACTAATAATTTACTAATTTAATTTTTAGTTTTTTACTCATGCACAAATATTAAACAAAAAATATCAATGTAAATATATAATCAGTTAATCACTATATAATACTATTTAGTATTTAGTATTTACCCTTTAGGCTTTGCTACTTTAGGTTCAGTGGCAAGGTTTTTCAAGTTGCTACGATAGCGGCTCTAGGAATCGTATATTTATTTTAAGAGTATTTTCTTATTTGTTAAACCAAAAATCGAACCATTAAAGGCCAAAAACTGATAAATCAAAAATCGATAACAAATATCTTATTGATTTGATTATTGGTTTAGCATATTTAGAAACCAAAAATTGATAAACCGAATCGATAATACTTAAACACGAACTGAACCGCCGATACACACCCCTAGTTTTAAGAGTGAGGCTTTATGATGGAGATTAGTATGTTATATCTAGGGGGGGGGGGTGTTAAATCATTCATTCTCGTGCAAATTTTTTTATGAAAATGTTATTTTGAAAATTATATTCATACTAAATCTTGTACTTCATTTTTTTGGTTATATACTTGTCAAGAACCCATGTTTTGAAAAATGGTTATACTATTACCAAAATAGAGTCATTCATAAATCAAGTCTGGCATGTCAATCTCCTTTTGAGTCCCTAAATGGTTATTTTGCAAAGTTGAAGTCGAGTTAAGATTGATGAGTTTATTATGAATTTATAGGCTTAAATTGTCGTAGAAAGGTTGGATGAAGTTACCATGAGATTCTTTAACACCTTAAGCTGTTCATGAACACCCTCAAGTTTAAGTTACCTTTCTTAAGTCAAGTTAAGTGTTCAGGTTTGTTTTAAAAGCATATGAGATTCTACAAGGCATTTTCATGTTATACAAAAGTAATTGTAGAAGTATGAGAATAAAAGTACCATGCATATTTGATTACTATGATGTCAGATGTCGACCATGGAGGCTATCATAGTTTCAATGTCAGGTGGTATTTGTCATGACCTAAGCTAGACCCTAGGTGTGACACAATGATCAGAATCTCGAAGGACCCCAACCGAGCCTCTTACTATATCACATATGAACATACATAAGGTAAGTAAAGTAATAACGCTAAGACATATATGAGGAAATAAAGTCTCAACAAGCATAATCTCAATAGAAGGGATAATAACATCAAATGCTGCGATAACATAGACTCTATGACATCCAACATGCCTTTACTAATCTAGATGGGAGCATAAGACAAACTCCTAGCTCACCCACTTTGACAGATGACAAAATCATAAGGAACAGTGAAGTATAAAGTCTTGTCCTCGACTCATGAGGAATCACCATAATAAGAATAGTAATAAGCTCTAGCCACGAATGGAGAATGAATGTGATCATTAGATATATTATAATACAATGTAGGTAAAAGTATGTTTTAGTACATGGAATGCACTAAATCTGTGAGAAATATGCATGAACAATGTAAATAAGACATAATCAAAATGAATATAAGATGTATATCCATTATCTTACAACATGAGTAAAACCTTAAAAATATTTAAACATCATAATCATGTGGTCAATGAATCAAAACATCATCATGAGAACTTTATACATTTTCATATACCTTAGTGTGGTATAGGACCTTTAACCGACATATAAGACCATGCCAGCTATAACATGGAATCTGATGAAACTCTCACATAGATAAGAAAGAGGCTACTTTGCCAAGGTAGACTCCGTGAGAACATGTTAACATCTTGATCTATATGTGGATCCACTAGCTAGGCCATATTGACATCATAAACCTATGCGAGCAACGTAGTTAGGGACTAAAGGTTGCTACTGGGATTCCCTTGGGTAGCTACTTTGGCTACCGGACCCAACTCCACCTTAAATTCCTCTTGATGCATACTCATTATCCCAATGGAGAGTCATAAATCATAGTCATCAACATCATTAGGAAAGAAAATAAAATATATCAATCCTCATCATAAAATAATCATAAGAATAGCTCATTAACATGATTGATTCATAAGAATCCATGAGTTGGTGAGAATGTCCTTTCACCTATTTAACATGAGTGTGTGAGAATTACCTTTCACACTATAGATACTTGCTTAAAACATCATTGAAACATCATTCATAACTTTTTATGAGTCATTTATAAGTCTTGCTAATCATTCATAAAACATTCATCGAAATTCCTTGAAATTCATGATCATAATTCATTGAAAACATACTTGAAAATAACATATAGCATGAGTGAGTGAAATTCAACTTAAAATCATGCAATATGATGTAAATTATGCATAATTTGATCTATAATCATAAGATAAATCATAATTAAGAAAATCAAATGCAAATTCATGAAAACTTGGGCTTGGAAGAAGAATTCTTAAAATAGAATTTGAGAAAACCTTGGGACTCCTTGGATGAAAGGATCTATGGATGAAT
The DNA here is from genome assembly GCF_947179165.1 of Solanum dulcamara. NCBI lineage: Eukaryota > Viridiplantae > Streptophyta > Magnoliopsida > Solanales > Solanaceae > Solanum > Solanum dulcamara. The sequence continues at coordinate 46,805,512 of NC_077240.1, forward strand.
TCCCACATACCATAAACATTATAAGCCCTATATTTCAATGAATTCGAGGCTTTACCTTGAATTCTCTTAAATTTACTTGAGGAAGAAAAACACCCTTGAGAGAGAGCTTTAGTGAGAGGATTTTATGACTTTGGGTGTTAGGGTGAGAATAAGAGAGTTATGAGGGATTAGGGTAGTTAATAGGATAGAATAAATCCCCCAAAATTGTCCACATTCATTCATAAGACCATAGGAAAAAGAAAAAAACACCCCTAACTTAACTGAGTCTGGTACTTGCACGAAAAGGCTATCATGGCCCGTGAAGCTCACTACGTTTTGTGATGAGGGTTTGGTGAAGAGGGCTTGGACTAGGTTGGAAGGGTGGCTTCCATGGAGACCATCAAGACTTGTGGTGCCCACCATGGGTCATGGTCCCCATCTTCGTCCTCACCCAACTTAAGAGTCTGGGGGGTTAAGTTCACGGACTTCTTCATGGTCCGTGATACATACCATAGGCTTGATAGCCCTCCATAGACCCTTCTCTCATAAAACATCTATTTTATTTCACCAAAACAGACCCTTTCCATGAGTCGTGAATCTGAATACGGACCGTAAAGGGTCGTATGGTCACCCTCTGGTGCATAAAAAGATGCACTTTTCCATGATTACCTTTTAAACTCCATTTTCAGACTTTTCAACTTTCAAGGTCTTATAGTATCTCTAGTACCCTTTTTACTATATCTATTTATGAATTTACTTTCTGCCTTACATACCAATACATTTTTATTTATACTGATAATGCATTGCCTGAGGATGCTGCATTTCATGCTCCAGGTTCAAACAGAGATCTTGATCAGCCTTTGCACTAGGGGTGTTATCTCAACCGAGGATTGATAGGCTCTATTCTTTCTAGAGCTGTTGGATGTCTGTAGATTTTGCATTCTTGAGTTTTGTATATAATTATTGGTATCGTTGGGGGATTATTCCTAACCAATTGAGTTATAATATTCGTAGAGACTTGTGGACATAACTTGTTGGGTCTTCTCTACTTCTCTTTATAGCCTTGTCAGCTTGCTAGTTCTTTATTTGTTAAGTTGGCCTTGTCAGCCAATCATTATGTCTTTGATGTTGTTGCGACATCGCAAGTCCAATTATCTTGTTTAGCAGGTTATTGTGTAAGCCTAGTTGGCCCTCAATATTTCCTTTTTATTATGTTTTGGTGGCTAGTTCGGTTAAATAGGATACTAAGTGCCCGTTGCGCCCCTCCTAGTTTGGGACATGACATCTTATATTTGTATGTAATTTTAGTTTTCTTCCACTTTTTCATCTGTGATTCCTATTGTGTTTACTATTATTTTAGTTTTATGTTAGTTTTCTGCCCTTACATCCAATTACTTATATTTTTGAGATATCAGTTGGCTTGCCAATTAGTGGGTTATAGTAGGCGCCATCATGACTAGAGTAGTCAGGTCATGAGAAGTTGGTATCAGAGCCGCAGGTTCACCGATCTTACTTGTACATAGCTAATATTTTGTAGATTTCTACAGATCAGTGTGGAGAGATGGAGCCATAGGTAGCTTCAGGTTATCACAGCTGGTAGGCCCTGGACCATCCTAGCCACTACTCACACTAGTTGCTTCTCCGGACCTTCTGGCAATGTTTGCCTAAAATTAGTAGAGATAGGGGGTATGCAGAAGGCCCCAACTATAGTTTCTCCAGCACTATAGGGTTAGCGTACCCCAGCATCCCAGGAGTTTAGTCACCACCGACACCTACCATCGCCCGTCCGGATGACTAAAGGGTGTCATGCCATTACACGAGTAGAAGATGCTCGGGGTGTTTCTCAGGTTATCACCACTGAGTTTTATGGGGCTGTTGGTGAGGATGTAGATGAGTTTATTCTTACTTACAATGAGCGGCTTTATATTTTGTGATTGGTGGAGTCAAAAAAGGCTAACTTCACCGCATATCAGCTAGATGGTCCTGCAAGAAAGTAGTGATATGTATACCTAGAGACTAGGTCAGCTAGGTCTTTATCGATGTCATGGATAGAGTTTTCTGAGGCATTCTTGGTAAGGTTCATCTCCAGGAGTGTTAGAGATCAGATCCAAGAACAGTTCTCGTGCTTGGAGTAGGGCTCCATGACTGTGACAGAGTATGAGGTTAGATTCCATTAGCTCTCTCGACATACCACTATGATCTTACCTACTGAGGAGGAGAGATTTCGGTGATTTGTTCGAGGATTACGACCTAGGATGCGGATTGATACTTAGTCCGTAGTTTCAGTGGGCTGCTTCTTTCTAGATGTGGTGGACCAGGACCACACACTTGAGCCGCTTTGTTGTGAGTCCTAAGGAGGCAAAGACAAGAAATCCAGATAGGATGATAGACATAGAGGGCCCAATTTTAGGCCTAGTGACTCATATGATAGGGCCTGTTAGAGGTTCCAATAGGTTCAGTCGAGTCGCTCATTCCAAGATTTACTATATAATTTAGAGGGTGAGCAGCACCGTCAGGGTGGCTTTAGTGCTGGTTTGAGTCAGGACCGAGGTGGTGTTCAGTCTAGTTATTCAAGCCGGGCTGGTCGACCTTTAGCTGTGAGTAGACCGCCACATGGGTATAATTGCGAGGAACTAGATCATTGGTCTAGAGAGTGACCTCATTGTAAGTCAGCTGCACCAATTCTACAAGAGGCTAGACCCACACCAGTAATAATAAAGAGGCTAGGGTCAGGACCACATCGGTGGTCACTATGGTGCACGGGGAGGTCCTCGGGGAGGTAGGTCAGGTGGTCGAGTTGATGCGCGAGGTAGAGGCGCCCAGGGCCACTTCTTTGCAGGTCTAGTTAGAGTAGAGGCTGAGGTATCATATGATGCGATCACAAGTACAATTCTTTTATGCCATCAGCCTGCCTCAGGTTTATTTGGATACAGGATCCACTTATGTATATGTATCTGTATAGTGTGCTCCTCGGTTGAGTATGAATCTGGATCCCTTAATAGAGCCATTGCATGTTTCTATCCAGTAGTTGATTTGTTAGTAATGGATCAGTTTTTTTAGATCCTATGTGGTGGTTATTCAAGGGAGGGACACTCGGGTGAATCATATCTTACTTGATATGTTAGATTTCAACATGATTCTAGGCATGGACTGGTTATCCACTCACCGAGCAGTCTTGGATTGCTATGTCAAGACTGTTACCTTAGCCATGCCTGGTATTCTGTCGGTAGTATGGCAGGGCTCTTGTAGTCGCAAGTCGGTTGGGGTGATTTCTTTCATTTGGGATCAGCCGTTAGTGGCTAGAGAGTGTTTGTCTTATTTGGCTTATGTTAGATATGTTAGTATGGGCCCCTACGATTGATTTAGTGTTTGTAATCTGAGAGTATACAAATGTGTTTCCTTATGACCTGCCTGTCCTACACCCAGATTTTGATATTGACTTTGCCATTGACTTGGAGCCGGGTGCTCGTCCTATTTCTATCCCACTTTACTATATGGCCCCCGCAGAGCTCAAGGATTTCAGTGTTCAGCTTTAGGATCTCTTAGGTAAGGGATTCATTTGTCGCAGTGTGTCGCCTTAGGGTGCCCAGTCCAATTTGTGAAGAAGAAGGATGGTACTATGCAGATGTGTATTGATTATAGGTAGCTGAACAAGGTTATGGTGAAAAGCCGTTACCCCTTGTCTCTTTCATGACCCAAAAATTGAGGTCAGGATCACACATATTCCAATACCCAACCTGGTGTATAAGCCTAAAAGTAAAACTCATACGAGACTCCTAAAGGGGAGGAAGTCAGGCTACAAACATAAAGTAAAAGAAAGACAACAACGAAGATATCCCAAAACCTAGTGTCATAAGTATAAAGAGTATCTAATACAACATCATAATCTGGAATACATCATAAGTCTCTAAATACTAAAAAAGATTGAAAAATAATCTGAATATGCAGAATCTGCTAGAACAATCAGCTGCCATGAGAGGTACCCCGACTAGTATTTGCATCAAAAAGGGACACAAAATTAGGGGTGATTACATTCCACATATACTTAATATGTTTGACCGACTAAGTATAAGAAATTAATCAAACCTATGAAATAAACAAAGAAGCACTTTCATCTGCATATAGAAAAGCCCCATTCCGGCATCGGTGCTGCCAATTTATATAGAATGACGCAATTAAAGTAAATACATAAAGACAGTTCAATATCACAACTAAATAGATAAATCAAGTAGTATGAATAGCAATGGAATGCGATGTAATATGATGATGCAATAATGTGGTGGTATGGTGGAATCAGGGTTGTCACACAACCTGTCGTATATACCCGTCGAGCTAAGTCTTCCAGAAAAGGAACCATGGGGGACTCGCAATCCATATACCAAATCAGAATATCAATATCTCATCAACTTGCCACCTAGCTCATGGTCAAGGATAAAAAAAGGTGACACATTTTCTTTCTCAAAAATAATTTCACAGTTTTCAACTTCCCAAGATCAATGATATAATGAATGACGATGAATGCATTACAACACATATGGTATGGAGGCAATATTCAATTAAATATGTAATAAAAGGTTCAAAGTTCTCAAAACTCAACCAAATCATGATATTCACTCTTAATAGATAGTAATGTGAAGAAAATACATTGAAATAAGTTTTCACCCTTTTTTGAAAATGTTTCAATGCTAAAATATGCTCATAACCCCCAACTCAATCCCTTAGGCGAGCATTCAAGTCAAATAGTCTCCTCACGCCTCTCCCATAGGCAAATCATGAATCACATGCTCTCAAAGAAAATAAGATAGAAAGTAAGGCCCCCACACGGGCTACACTACACAAATAAGCTCCCACACGGGCATCACAATATAAATAGCAGTCCTAAATCATGATACAACCCCATGCCAAAGTCTATAACATACGAATGACTAATTGCCCAATACCAGTCTCAAAGAAGGATAGTCAAACCTACCTCGAATGCCAAAACTTCATACGAATGCTCTAACCGGAGCTTAATCCATGAATATCGAATCCGAAACAATTACCCACTATCAAGAATGACAATAGTTCATCAAAAGGAATCTAATGATACCCATATTGCTAGATTTTAGAATCGATGTCAAAATCATCCAAAAACTATTTAAAATCAAAAAGGCCGAATATGGAATTTTATTTTAAAAATATGTTCTACACATCAAGAAAGGTTTGCTGTTGTAAAAATTGGCCAAGAAATGAGTTAGAAATCATCAAAACACTCACTTTGAATTTGGGAAGAAAACCCATTTAAAATCAAGACTTTACGATGATTTAAGAAGATAAAATTGATAGAAAATGAGTTAGAGATGATAGATGAACTTACCCATACAAAATTCCTTAAAAGATAAATTTAAAATCGCCTCTCCCGAAGCTCCAAAGAAGTGAAAATGGTGGAATTTGGAAAAATAGCTTATTTCCCAAAGTTATTATTCATGGATATAATTTAATTCATTGCGATCAGTTGGCACTAACACCGTGATTGCAAAGCATATTAAACTTACTCATAGCGAACGAGAGGTCCAGGTATGATCACAAAGAGTGCTGAAGACGCAACTTCGTGAGCGCGACATATAGATTGCGATTGCAAAGGGTAAGAAGGACTCAACATTGTGAACGCAAGCAAGTATGCCGCGATCGCGAAAGAAAAGATTGCAAGCATAAGAAACTTGAAAACTACAGATTACCAATTAAGAAAATGCCTCCGATTTTACCCTCGAAAATCATTTGGAGTTCGATAAAAGTAAACCAAATATTTTACTACACTAAATTCGACATTTCAGACATAATGGAATCGCAGATTTCCAAAAAAAGGCCATTATGATGAAATTACCCTCTTGGACCCCTTTTGGCCTAAAACTCAACTTTTAGCCTTTTTTCCAAAATGAAAACTAAGGTCTCGGGGCTCTAAGTTAACACTTAACAGGACCAAACTTGATGTTTCGGACGCAGCAAAACTGACAAAATTCCCATAAGATGCTCGTATCTTAATATGTTGACCAAAGTCAACCTTATCAATGAAATTTCCCACTCAAGATCTCAAATCGCTAAAATCCCATTCGATTGCATCAGAAACCATGCCAACCGTCCCCATATCATAAACAAAGTATGAAAACACTACAAAAAAGGAAAAAATGGTCATTTTTCATTGAAAAGTAATTTCTCAAGAATTGGGACATTACAGTCTCGTATTGATGATCTATTGTCACGACCCAACCCCGTAGGCCGTGACTAGTGCCTGAACTGGACACTCGTGTAAACACCTATTAACTATAATCAAACCACACATAATATAAAAATTAAGGAAATAGAATGTCATCTCAAAACTGTCACATATTTATTTATTAACACAACCTGTTTCCTGAAGAGTTTACAACATTAAAAGATAACATAGTACGTAAGCCAACAAGGTTGTCATAACGTGTAGGAACATCCCAACTATACATAGGCAGGACGACGAGGCTTCCACTACATACAATGTACCAAAATATGTATACATGCAAACCGACAAGGCTGCCACTACAAAAGGGAACGTCCCAAAAGTAAGTCATACTAGTACAGCTGAATAACACCTATATACAACCCACACATGTCTACAGACCTCTAAGAGTATTAACGGTAGCATATGATGGAATAGAGCCCCGTCTTACCCCTAGATAAACAAATATATACATCAAACGGGTCGGTACAAAAAATATAGGCTCCGGGACAATGGAACACTCTAAAATAGCCGACTGGAAATCCTAAGTTGGTGGATCTCCGAAATGAGTATCTGTACCTGCGGGCATAAAACGCAGTCCCCCGAAGAGAGGGGTTCAGTATGATATATGTACTGAGTATATAAAACATAAAATATCATAAAGGAGATCGCATCTGAAGAAGAGATTCAGGAGATAAGAATTATAATCAAGAAATCACTGTACCTGTGCCTTACGAAACAAAGTCATGCATATCATTATCATATACCGTACCCGGCCCATTATGGGACTCGGTGCCATAATCATATCATCATATACATATACCATATCCGACTCTCTATTAAGGGACTTGGTGAATAAAGTTGTGTAAACATATACCATACCCGGCCTGTCATGGGACTCGGTGCCATAATTATATCAATATATACCGTACCCAGCACTCTAGTAAGGGACTCAGTGAATAATGTAGTGGGATTAATACATGATAACATACCCGTTCTATCGTAGGACTCGGTGAATAATACATAACAACATGCACGAATAGGGTATCATTAGAAACCTTGTACAATTGGATCATCATCTGAGACACAATAGAATAATCAAAATGAACCATCATTTGAAAATCAAGCAATAGTCATTTCAAGTACTCTTCGATTGTCATTATGAATTACACCAAATATGAAGTATACCGAAATATGAATTATACAAAAATATGAATTACACAAAATTATAAATTATACCAAGCTAGGATGGCTGGAATCATACACATGTATCAAGACAAAATGATATAATTTCTAGAAATAAAGAAAATTACCCATCGTAGTGTATCTAAGAATAAGAGCTTCTTTGGAATTTACACATTCGTCGTCTGGTGGTTTCATATGGATCATGCCAAAAGAAAGAAAGGTTACCTTTACATACTGACTACTTTCCAATGTATAGAAGACTTGAGAGACAATAACTCAAATATTGTAAGAGTTCTAACATCAAGAAGTAAATAAGGATCATGAATTACACTCGACATTTATGAATAGAATTACCTTAGAGCTCATATCATTCATCACTTAAATCTAAGATATGCCAAAAGAAAGGAGAGACAGCTTTACATACCTTTAGCGTTTGTTCGCACACAACATGTATATGCCACCCAATAGCATCTCAACCTATATTATGAAGTTAAGCACTACGGTCAAGCTATGGAATGGCATAAAACATACTTTATCATTAGTAGGTTATTTCTAGAAAATTGGACAATACCTCCCCTACGTCGCTCACTTTCCTCACACCCAAACCAATCATACAATCACCATAAAGTATCAATAATCACACATTCAAATGCCATGTTAATACTAGCTAGGACGAGATTCAAGAATACTCCGAACAACCCACATACCCTTTTGACTTCCATTAATTATCAACATGATGACTACGATTCTATCAAATTATTTCTAATATGTTGCAGCCATCACACTCTACCGAAATGATTTATAAAGGGCCAACAATTATAACCATACAATGTATAATCGTAACTAGACTTAATCCTTCAATTCAATACAAGCAACCACATAGTACAACCAGCCCTTAGAACAATTACAATTCCAAATTGACACATCAAATTCTTTTATTTTCATTATATAATCAACCACAATAATAACCACAACATTAATCAAAATTAATCCACCATTTTTAGAATAGAACAACCCCAACACGGTCCAAACAGAAATTTAACATTAACATATACAATCCTTTCACTTTTAACACATAATCCATAGCAATAATAGCAACAACAACAATCAACCCAATTTAATTCAAGCAACTCCAATTCTGTCTATTTCAAAACCAACACTAATGATGGAGTTTTCTTACTTCCAATTCCATTTAATACAAGTTAATCTCTTTATTATAACATCATTTCTAGATTAAGGCAGCCCAAATTCATAACATCCGATAACAATCCAAATCCACATACAACTACTACATCTTCAAGTTATCTTTAACGATCCATAGTCTTAACGTTTTCATCAAAACAACCCTACAACAACCCAACCAATATACAACATAACATATATTCTTAACTATCCTTAATCTTTAAAATTCAACAAGAACAACAACATATAAAAATAGCCCCTAACTAACAACATAAAGATGCTCAAAAACCTTGCGAATACTTGTGAACACACCAAGGAAACCACATATGATTTTTACACCTTATTTAATAATATCATTTCATCTAATTTTTGTGAGACATAGCAGCAGCCATAAGATAACTATATCACCTATTCATATGTAAGTAAATTACATTATTATCACTATAATCCTTACAACAACCCACAAACCAATTTAACTTCAACTTTAAACTTTAACTACCTTCATTCTCATAATAAAATCCATAACAATAACAATCAAAATACTAAGCAAAATTAGTCCACCATCATCTACCCCAAACAACCCCAAACGTCTCACACAATGCTTCAACATCAATACCCACAATTTCATACATTCATTACACCCTTTTACACTCACATCACATCTAAACTCTCCCAAAATGTATGGAAAATGATTAGCTCTTACCTTGATAACTTAGCTCATTAGTTTGCTAAAATTTGAGGATTGAAAGGATGAATATTTTTGGTTGCTCTATAGGGTTCTTCATGTCACTGTAGACCCCTTGGTTAGAAAACTAATCTTGAATCACCAAGCTTGGAGCTCTTCCATAGTTAGCCATGGCCGAACCCCTCTCTCTCTACACCTCTCAGTTCTTTCTCTAATAGAATTATCTAGAGTTGGAAGTGATTAGGCTGAAAATATTTGGTCAACAAGCTGACCAAATGTGTTTCCCAAGAAGCCTAATTGTTCCCTATAAAAATGTGGGCCAATAGGAATTGGCCATGTGAAGTGGGGGACCACTTTTCATCCTGCTAATGGCTTAATTCATCTTAAATAATCCCAAATCCCCACTTAATAATCTAATCATAGTTAATTAATCCTTAGTCTCAACTAATATTTCTACACTGATTGTAATTTACAAACAAGTTGTCAAGCCATTTTAACATTCGAAATTAAGAGTCCTTGAATTTATGTCCATTAGCTCACGAATAGTCCAATGTTCAAAAATATAAAATATAACACCGCCTTTAACTTGAGTCGACTTGCTTGCGAATAATTTGATGTATAAACATACGGAGTTTAACATCCTTCCCCCCTTTAGAACATTCGTCCTCGAATGTTGAATTGATTCTGAATTCCTAATATTTTCTCAAGTGTTCTCTTCGTTAATTATGCCCTTCACATAACTCCTTCATTTGTCGACTCGCTTTAGTTTATTATAACGTATTGCAGGTCTTTACATAATCATTCTTGTAATACTTCTTCATTTTGTTGCTTTCCAAGATAATAACTTCACGTCATTGTCTTTACTCTCCTCTTTACTTCATAGTCCATTGTCAGTTGTATTGCTCTTCCGCTGAAATCTTACTTTCTTCTTGTGCTTCTCTTATAGTTATCTCTTCAAGGTATAATTTCTTTTATTTTACCTCGTAATTTTTAAATAAGCATTATATAATGCGTAGACGTCCCTCGTCAGTTTAGACTTTAATATCCCTAGAGTATCGCATGCCTCTGGTAACCTGTGAACCCTTCACAGATTGTATGAGTAAAACAAAATTTCACAAGGGGTAATATCTTTGTACTCTAATATTCTTGCTTTACTTCGTTGTGATAGTCCTGGAATCCTCGGTATCATGTGTCACTTTCTGACTTTCTCTTGAAGGTCTTTAACTATCATTTGCTTTTACTTCTTGATCTTGGTTTTTTGTGGGTTGGCTATCAATTATCTCTAGGTTTACCTCATATTATTACCTTACCGTCATCTAGTAACCAGTAACCAGTAACCTTCTTGTTCTGATTGTCTCGGTTAAGTCATTTCGCAATTTCCTTTACTCTAACTGGCAATACTTTAGGCATTTTATCTTGAGTCGTTTCTCTATTTTTGACTCAAACTCTTCTATTTCCCCTTTACTCAAGTTTACTCTTAGTTCTCCTGCCACGCATCCTATTGCAATCTTTACACGAATATGTGTAGGTGTTTAAATCTGCCCAGAAAATACCCTAACATCGCCACGCTAGTCTTTACGCAGACCTTATATTTTCTCTTACCTCTTTCAGTTGATATCAGGGCTCAACTATGGATTTTTGCCCTCATTACTAATTATATCTCTGTAGTTTTTCCTCAAACCATCTTATACTTTTCTTTGATATATCCGAAATATTGCAATCACATTATTGTTACTGAATTCTTATTCTTTTTATTAAGTAACCACTTGATCTCACCCTTAGCATACCAATATTCATAGGTTGCATAACTATTCTTGTACAATTTGTACAAAGTGCGTTCAATTCTAATCATAGTCTTTCATTCTCTTGGCTTATTCCGCTCTATATATCTTATTGTACTAACACTCACTTGCTGTCTATTTTGTCATACTTGTTTCCCTTTCTTTACTTACCATTCAATTTTCTCCTATTCTACCATAGGAGAGATTTTCTATCCTTTGTCCTTTGCTACTTGTATGTCACCATATCATTAGCCAATAACTCCGTTGCCAATATCTTAGCCTCTAATCCAGTATAGCCTTGCTATCCTTTATAATATCTTTAAGTTACTAGTTACTATTCTCTTGTCGTATTCGTCCTTTTTATGGGCATCCACCTTCTTATGTCATACAATCCAAAATCTTTACCAATAATTCTCAGCACTATCTCAAATATCATATTGGCTTCTATCTGTTTATTTCTGGCTTTCAGATCTTACTAACTTGTTCCAGCATGGGATCTCACTTGAAGTTTAAGTGTTCACATTAACGTGTTGTAGTATCAGTTGATTTTATCTTATACTTGTATATCTCTCATCCGCTTCTTCCTTTAGGGTGTACCCATATCATTATCTGTTTATATTCTACTCTATGCCCCCATTTTCAATTTTCAAATTCATATGATTCTTTTCCAATACGTTTGGTATATTGCACCATATCCATGTCTTCCTTTATATCATCAATAACTTAGATTATCCATGTACGAAACCTTAACACAATCACAAGGTGATGAGAAATCCCAATATATAGTATAAAATCTCATCTGATGATTGGTATTCAAGTAATATAATTAATCTAGCAGTTTATCCAAAGCCACATTCCATTCATTCCAATTAGTAGTTAGCTAGTGCTTATATTCATTTCAAATTCTCCATTCGATAGCACTTATATTCTGATGATAAGTGTTCCAAACTTTCTTATAACACTATCTTTATCCCAATAGATATCACCTGTTCCTCTAATAAACTTACAATATATCCGTTGTTTCACAAATCTACATTTCCTATCTTCTAAGGATCTCACTATTTTATGAGGTGAAGTCACATATACACAATACTCCTTTATGCCTCATGCGCTTTCACCCTTATCGTCTACCCAAGGCTAACTTCTAATCTTGCTCAAAATCATATCAAATTCATTTTAATAGTGGTCTTGTCTTATCACCTTTTCGTTGTACTACATCTTCAGTTCATAGTTATCTATTTCCCTTTTTGTCCTATACTCATACTTAATTAATTACGCCTATCTTGAGTGCTTCCTTTAGGTTGGTCTTTCCCAATTCTATCACTTGTATTACTCATTTTCCAAGCTATACATGTCATAACGCATCGCTACACTGTAATCCCACTCGCTTTCTTCTTATCTTCCTCTTTCTATTAACTCCTTCTTTTCCTGTGCTTTCTTTCACTTTTGTTACCACTTGAATTTTTTATTCTGAACTTTCCCTGTAGAACTTTGTAAGTATTTCTTATTCATTCTCTATTTGCTTTTTCATTTCCCAAAAATCACACCATATCCTTTAGATACTTCCTTGCTAGGCTTTACTCATTTCTATAACAATCCTTATGGTATTCACATTACATTCTGTTCGTAATCCATCCTATAACGTAACACTTCTTAACCTTATTCACGATTCTTACTATATTTTAATTACACTCTCTGGACTAGGAGTACTTAACCCTTCACCCCTTCTGATCAATCTTATACTTAATAGCTCACAAGCTGTCTTATTAATACCTTCATATTTTGTCATATTTCCTCCTCCTCCGTACTTTTATCTCAATCATATTATTACCCCCTTAAACTGTAAACTCATCGTAATTTATCCATACTTATTGGTTCACTCAATACCTTAATAAAATGTTTCGTTAAGAGTTGTCATCTTTTTCTAAATCATCCCTTAGTATCACAAGCCCTTCGAATCATCTTAGCATTTCATCAACAACATATGAAATATATGATCCTAAATAGCCCACAAGTTTATGTTTCCCTTTTACAAATTCCATCTCCAATTAGTTGGTTAAGAACTAATAAAATGTTACCATGAAGCATTCTCCAACCACCACCAAAAGGAAACTAGAATTCGATAAGCACCACAAGACTTCTTAGTGCTTGATTCACATGGTTTACCTCCAGTTTATTCTTGAGTCGTGAACGAATTATCTAGTTCACAAACTAATCTATGAGTGCTTTGTACTTTACAATAGAAGGAAACTTAATTATCGGATGTTTTTTCCCTTCAACATAAGCTTCTTCTATGGCAAAAATGTGGCTGAAAAGTATCTTGGTCCGTCCAAATAAATACTAAACTTTGCTGCTCATATAGGCTTTTTTGAAATAAATTTCCCAAGTAAGAATGGTTCCTCTTATGGATGACATAGAGGGTATCTTTTAAAGCTTTTGTCCAACATAATAAATTTACTCTACCGATATCAACTTCCAAGACATATTATGAACTTATATCTCATTCGTTTTTCCCCCTATTTCTAGGAAAATTTGGACAGAGTTTCCTCTATACTTCTTACTATATCAAAACTTGCACACAGGAAATACCAACAATACCGGCCAATATATATTCGCATATATCATATCGTATCATAGCCATACAGGGCTCCCAATTTCCAGTAAAAAGTATAAAGGTGTCAGGACTTACCTCACATATCACACCTGAAGACGTACCTAATCCTTTAACGATCTGTTCTGTGATACTTTCCTATCCAACTTCTCTTTCATACCCCAACTTTACATTTCAATCGTATTTTAATATTCTTACCTTATCCAACATGCATCTTTTGCACCATTACTTACCTGTGTACTGTGTAGCTTCTAATATCATCAGTCGCTTCCTTCTGTTGATGTCGTTCGTTAGCTAAAATCAAAGGTTAGAAAAAAGGAATTTCATTTCTTATGGATGGGCTCTATCTCACGATCTTAGATATGAAAAAAAGGCAATATCCTAAATGTCCCGTAGCTTCCTGTTTATAGATGTAGTGCACAACACACCGATAAATAAGAATCTACTAGACACAGTCTGTAGACACTCCGAGGATGAACTGCTCTGATACCACTTTTGTCACGACCCCACCCCGTATGCCATGACTAGTGCCCAAACTGGACACTCGTGTACACACCTATTAACTATAATCAAACCACGTATAATATAGAACTTAAGAAAATAGAATGTCATCTCAAAACTGTCACATATTTATTTATTAAAACAACCTGTCTCCTGAGGACTTTACAACATCAAAAGATAACATAGTACGTAAGTGTCACGACCCAACCCCTTGGGCCGTGACTAGTGTCCGAACTAGACACTCATGTACATACCTCTTATCTATAATCATTTCGTAACAAAAATATGATATGGGACTTAAGGAAATAGAAAGTCATCTTGAAACTGTCCCATGTTTATATATTAACGCAACCTATCTCCTAAGGAGTTATAACATCAAAGATAATATAGTACGTAAGCCAACAAGGTTGTCATTACATATAGGAACGTCCCACGATATACATATATGCAAGCCGACAAGGCTACCACTACAAATAGGAATGTCCCAAAATATAAGTCGTACTAGCACAACTGGATAACATCTATATACAACCCACATATATGTCTACAGACCTCTAAAAGTATTAATAGTAATATATGCCGGAACAGGGCCCCGCCGTACCCATAGATAAATAAATATATACATCAAAAGGGTCAATACCAAAAGTTTGGTCTCCGGAACAATGGAGCACTCCAAAATAGCTAAGTGGAAATCCTAAGCTGATGGATCCTCCAAAATGAGTATCTATACCTGCGGGCATGAAACACAGCCTCTCGAAGAGAGGGGGTCAGTACGACATATGTACTGAGTATATAAAGCATAAAATACCATAAAGGAGGTCACATCTGAAGTAGAGATTTAAGAGACAAGTATAATAATCAAGAAATCAATGTACCTTTGCCTTATGAAATAAAATCATGCATGATCATATCATATATCATATCCGGCCCATTATGAACTCAGTGAATCTATCATATACATATATATCATATTCGGTCTATCATGGGGCTCGGCGTCATCATCACATCCTCATGTCATCATATCATATCATCATATATATATATACCATACACAACCCTCTAGTGAGGGACTCGGTGAATAATATAATGAAACTATGTACGAATACATATCGGCTCGAGACACGGTGAAAGATATATTAAGGCATGCACGAGCAGAGTAGTGAGTAACCATATACATTTAAACCATCATTTGAGACTCAATAGAATAATTAAAATGAACCATCATTTGAAAATCAAGACAATAGTCATTTCAAGTAACCTTCGATTTCCATTATAAATTATGTCATATATGAACTATACCGAAGTATGAATTGTACTAAAATATGAATTATACCAACTAGGATGGCTGAAATTATACATATGAGTGAAGGTATAATGATATCAATTCTGGAAATCAAGAATATTAGCCCTCCTAGTATATCTATGAATAAGAGCTTCTTTGTAATTTATACATTCGTCGTCCGTTTGTTTCATAAGGTCATGCCAATAGAAAGAAAGGTTAGTTTTACATATCTTTAATGTTCATCCTCCTCCCATAATCCATGATAACAACAACCAAATACTAAATAAAATTAATTCATCATTTTCACACCAAAACAGCCCCTAATGTTTCACCAACATTTCAGCATCAACACACATGATTTCATAAATTCGTCACATATTTATACACTCACAAAACGTCCAAACTCACCTTAAAATATATAGAAAATGATCAACTCTTACCTTGATACTTAGCTCCTTACTTTGCTGAAATTTGAGGATTGAAAGGATGACTATTTTTAGTTGCTCCAATGAATGCTTCACGTCACTGTAGACCTTCCAATTTATTGGAATACTTGAAGATAATTAACCTTTAATTAACAAACTTGGAGCTGCTTCCATGGCCATGGTCGTGACCTTCAAGAGCTTCCATGGCATGTTTGTGGTTTCTTCTTCAATTGAAACTTAATGGTGAATATGTAGAACACTTTAGGGACTTAATGGTGTAAGAAAATGGAGGAGCTGGCCGTGCTTGTGGAGCTTCCATGGATGGCCATGGCTCTCTCTCTCGTTACTTCTCTCTATTCTTTCTTTCTCAAAAGCTTAGGAAATTTGGAGAAGATGAGAGCTTCTCTCTCTTTCTTGAATATTCTGGAGTTGGGACACATTTTTTGCTACTATTTTGGTCAACAAGAAGACCATGTGTGCTTCCCATGGTGACTACATGTCCCCTACTAAAGCATGAGCCAATTAGAATTGGCCATATGGCAGTGGGAGTCACTTTTCATCCCACTATTATCTTAATTCATCTTAATTAATTCCAAATTCCCACTTAATAATTCAATAAAGGTTAATTAATCCCTAATCTCGACTAATATTTCTATACTGATAGAAATTTGCAAATAAGTCGATCCATTTTAAAATTCAGAATTAAAAGTCCTTGAATTTATGTCCATTAGCTCACGAATAGTCCAATGTGAAAAATACAAAATATAATAATTACCATTCTATTTATGACCTGTTTTGAACCTACTTATAGTGATAAAGGGCGGTGGAGTAGTCCTACCACATGTCCACCATATGTCAGGCTCTCTACTTGTGGCCAACTCCTTTGTTTATTAAAACAGTCGTATCTCTTGATTCCGATATCAAATAAATTCACACGACCTATGGTTGGAAATATAATCCAATTATCTACAACATTCATTTTAGGAGTTTTCCCAAATTCCCAAACCATGATGGCGTTATGGTCTCCCCAAGTCAGATCGCCCCAATATATAACTTAAAAACATCTTTTTGAAGGGCTTACACTTGGATTTGGCTCAAGGGTCCTCCTTGAGTTGTGTTTAATTTCATATATATTATCCATATAACTTATCATATATACTTTTTATAAAAATCCCATCATCTGGGCTCCACCTCAGCTAACGGTTACGAGGGCTATATATCTTTTCGAATCATATTGTACGAGCTCCAAATATTATACTCATGCTATCCTCATCCTACTACAGTAGAATTTCATTCTTTATACTTGTAATATTTGCTCCTCCTTGAGATTACATTAAGCAATCTGTAGCCTTAGTAACACGAAATTTTCTGGGGTGTAACAGTAAGCCAACAAGGTTGTAATAACGTGTAGGAACATCCCAACTATACATAGGTAGGACGACAAGGCTTCCACTATATACAATGTCCCAAAATATGCATACATGCATACCGACAAGGCTTCCACTACAAAAGGGAACGTCCCAAACATAAGTCATACTAGTACAGCTGGATAACACCTATATACAACCCACACATGTCTACAGACCTCTAAGAGTGTTAACGATATCATATGATAGGATAGGGCCCCATATTACCCCTGGATAAACAAATATATACATCAAAAGGGTCAGTACAAAAAATCTAGGCTACAGAATAATAAAGTACTCCAAAATAGCAGACTGGAAATCCTAAGTTGGTAGATCCCCGAAATGAGTATCTGTACCTGTGGACATAAAATGACGACCCCCGAAGAGAGAGGGTCAGTACGACATATGTACTGAGTATATAAAGAATAAAATATCATAAAGGAGATCACATCTGAAGAAGAGATTTAGGAGACAAGAATTATAATCAAGAAATCACTATACCTGTGCCTTACGAAACAAAGTCATGTATATCATTATCATATATCATACCCGATCCATTATAGGACTGGTGACATAATCATATCATCATATACATATACCGTACCTGACTCTCTATTAAAGGACTCGGTGAATAAAGTTTACACATAAACTGTACTCGTCCCGTCATGGGACTCGATGCCATAGTCATATCATTATATACCATACCCAGCCCTCTAGTAAGGGACTCGGTGAATAATATAGTAGGATAAATACATGATAACGTACCTGGTATATCGTAGGACTCGGTGGATAATACAGTAATAATAATAAGCACGAATAGGGTATCATTTTCAACCTTGTACAATTAGATCATCATCTGAGACTCAATAGAATAATCAAAATGAACTATCATTTGAAAATCAAGGCAGTAGTCATTTCAAGTACCCTTCAATTGTCATTATGAATTATACCAAATATGAAGTATAGCGAAATATGAATTAAAGCAAAATATGAAATACACCAAACTATGAATAATACCAAAATATGAATTACACCAAACTATAAATTATACCAAACTAGGATGGCTAGAATCATACACATGTATCAAGACAAAATGATATAATTTTTGGAGATAAAGAAAATTAGCCATCCTAGTGTAACTAAGAATAAGAGCTTCTTTGGAATTTATACATTCGTCGTCCGGTGGTTTCATATGGATCATGCCAAAAGAAAGAAAGGTTATCTTTACATACTGACTACTTTCCAATGTATAAAAGACTTGAGAGGCAATAACTCAAATATTGTAAAAGTTCTAACATCAAGAAGTAAATAAGGATCATGAATTACACTCGGCATTTATGAATAGAATTGCCCTGGAGCTCATATCATTCATTACTTAAATCTAACATATGCCAACACAAAGGAGGGACAACTTTACATACCTTTAGCGTTTATTTGCACACAACATGTATATGCTACCCAATAACGTCTCAACCTATATTAAGAAGTTAAGCACTACAGTTAAGCTATGGAATGGCATAAAACATACTTTAACATTAGTAGGTTATTTCTAGAAAATTGGACAACACCTCTCCTATATCGCTCACTTTCCTCACGCCCAAACTAACCATACAATCACCAAGAAGCATCAACAATCACACGTTCAAATGCCATGTTAAGACTAGCTAGGACGAGATTCAAGAATACTCCAAACAACCCACATATCCTTTTGACTTCCATTAATTATCAATATGATGACTACGATGCTATCGAATTACTCCTAATAGGTTGGAACCATCACACTCTACTGAAATGATTTATAACAGCCTAACAATTATAATTATATAGTACATAATCGTAACTACACTTAATCCTTCAATTCAACAAAAGAAGACACACATTACAACCAACCCTTAGAAAAATTATTCCAACTTGACAAATCAAATTCTTTCATTTTTATTATATAATCAACCACAATAACAACCACAACATTAATCGAAATTAATCCACCATTTTTAGATTAGAACAGCCCTAATACGGCCCAAATGAAAATTTAACATTAATATATACAATCCCTTCACTTTTAATACATAATCCATAGCAATAATAGCAACAACAATAATCAACCCAATTTAATTCAAGCAACTCCAATTCTGTCTATTTCAACACCAACACTAATTATGAAGTTTTCTTACTTCCAATTCTATTTAATACAAGTTAATCTATTCATTATAATATTATTTCTAGTTCAGGCATCCCACATTCATAACATCCGACAATAATTTAAATCCACATACAACTACTATATCTTCAAGTTATCTTTAATGATCCATAGTCTTAACGTTTTCATCGAAACAACCCTACAACAGCCCAACCAACATACAATAACATATATTCTTAACTATCCTTAATCTTTAAAGTTCAACAAGAACAATAATATATAAAAATATCCCCTAACTAACAACATAAAGATGCTCGAAAACCTTGTGAATACTTGTGAACACACCAAGGAAACCACATATGATTTTTACACCTTATTTCATAATATCATTTCATCTAATTTTTGTGAGACATAGCAGCAGCCATAAGATAACTATATCACCTATTCATATGTAAGTAAACTACATTATTATCATTATAATCCTTACAACAGCCCACAAACCAATTTAACTTCAACTTTAAACTTTAACTACCTTCATTCTCATCATAAAATCCATAACAATAACAATCAAAATACTAAGCAAAATTAGTCCACCATCATCTACCCCAAACAACCCCAACGTCTCCCACAATGCTTCAACATTAACACCCACAATTTCATACATTCATCACACCCTTATACACTCACATCACGTCTAAACTCACCCTAAAATATATGAAAAATGATCAGCTCTTACCTTGATAACTTAGCTCCTTAGTTTGCTGAAATTTGAGGATTGAAAGGATGAATATTTTTGGTTGCTCCAATGGCCCCTTCACGTCATTGTAGACCTTCCCCTTGGTTGGAATACTTGAAGAAAACTAATCTTGAATCACCAAGCTTAGAGCTCTCCCATAGTCAACCATGGCCGAACCTCTCTCTCCTACACCTCTCACTTCTTTCTCTAATGGAATTTTCTAGAGTTAGAATTGATTAGCTTGAAAATGTTTGGTCAACAAGCAGACTAAGTGTGCTTCCCAAGAAGCCTAATTGTCTCCTAAAAAAACATGGTCCAATAGGAATTGACCATGTGGCAGTGGAGGACTACTTTTCAGCCCACTAATGGCTTAATTCATCTTAATTAATCCCAAATCTCCACTTAATAATCCAATCATGCTTAATTAATTCCTAGTCTTAACTAATATTTCTACACTGATTGAAATTTACAAAGTCAAGCCATTTTAACATTCGAAATTAAGATTCCATGAATTTATGTCTATTAGCTCGCGAATAGTCCAATGTGCAAAAATACGGAATATAACACCTCCTTTAACTTGAGTCGACTTGCTTGCAAATAATTTGATGTATAAACATATAGGGTATAACATATTGACCAATTTTATGGTGCCGTAGTGTTTTCTAAGATTGATATGAGATACAACTACCATTAGTTGAGGATTAGGGCAATGGACATCCCTAAGTACATATTTAGGACTCATTAATAACCCGTGCTAACCCTACTCTCCAAAACTGATTGCAACAGGCTCGATCTATCTATAATGGTAGCTGGTGCTCGATCCTGCATCACGAAAGTAGATGTAGAGTGCAGTATGAGTACCAAGACAAAAGGTAGCCAGTAGGTATTATAGGCCGACTGAGCAAAAAATGTAAAACAATATAAATAAAGAGGAATAAGCCAAATAGGAATCAACATAAGCATCCAAAGTGAAAAGAGTACTATCTATGAGAACTACAGCTAACTATACCCAACTGGGCCCCCATAAGCCCAGTAGGGGCACTCACAAGAAAGTTAAATAAAAACTCAAAATAACCCCCATAAGCCAACTAAGTACACAGAATAGCTATAACTACCTAGGCTTGGAATCAAGAATCTACGATTTCAGGAACCAAAGAACTTTATCATCTTCAAACCCAAAATCTCCAAGAGTCAACGAATAAGGGGTGCCTTAGGGGTCGTGGCTGGGACTGGGACCCAGATGCTCGTCCGAATGTCCAATATGTCCAAGGCCGGGACTGGGTACCCAGATGCTTGCCATAATACATCGATGCGGTCGACACTAGGACTGGGTACCCGAATGGTCATTAAACTAGCAAGCCGGCAGAGTCTGGGGCTAGGTACCTGGATGGTCCTCAATAATTCAAAATTGAGGTCGATACTAGGTACCCGAATGCTCACAGATACTTTATCCCATGGTGCCAAATATTCTCCTTTCCAACTAGACATCAACAGTACCGAGAATTTTCTCTCCAATATGCCAACTGATATGCCGCCAAAACTTGAATCGGTGCTGAAGCCAAACGATCACAAAATCTAGTATTGCTGATGCATTTCAAAGTCATGATTATACCGAGTTATGTATGAGGGTGTTATTAAAATCAAGGGTATCGGCAAGCTAAGGAGAACTAGCAGGCACTAGCCCGCTACTTCATTCTACAATAATCTAAGTCCGCTGGAGTGATGCCAGGGCAACTAAAGTAGGTCTATAACCTATACTAAGGCCAACATACTCCATATTATCAACAATATGCTTAATCATCTCTCCTTACAATAATAACGATTAACGACAAGATGGACATGCTTCCAAATACCTAAGAAACCTGATAAAAAGCCCTAAGCATGATTTCTAACACTTAAGATATACAAATAAGCTACCCAACCCAAATTCCATCAATCTCAACATGATTTCACACATTCCGACTCAATCTAAAGAAGGGAAAGTCGTAACCTACCCATAGGCTAAACACGCAAGCTCCAAATCATAGTGCCATAGCATTTCCCTTGCGAGCAGTCTCAAAACATTACCACGCTATCAAAAATAGAATTACAACGTCAATACAGTTGTTTATACACTAATTTCATAATTTTTGGAGACAAAATAATTTCGGGATCTAAAACAGGAATTATGGTACCCGCATCCAGAATTCTAGAATTGACCATAAAAATAGGTTCTAAATGTCACCCAATGCTCACAAATCAATAATATAATTTAATTCAAGGTGGTAAACTATGCAGGATGAGCATGCAACTATTTTCTAAATTTAAGCTAAAGAGGTGATCATGACAACCCTTTTATGTAGCTAATTCTCACAAACGATGCCCCCACAACCCAAACCAAACATACCAAGATGTTCCTTACGAAAAACCTCATAGTTTAGACTCAAAAATCACTAAAAATGGAGCTAAATTATCCAAGATACAATTCTCCAAAATCCACTAAAAATCCATTTTGAAATTAGCAAAATTAGTAGCGAAAATCGAAATCTTACCTCACACGAAGCCTCTCCTCATATTTCCGAGCTCACCACAAGATTCCTATATGAAAAACTCTTGAAATTAGCCCTTTGAATCGCTGAAATCACCCATAAATTGAAGAAGAAATCAAACTTTGAAATTTACTTAAAAATATTTAAAAAATTAAGTCTTAAGAATGACCCTCAAGTGTTGCTTTAGAGACCTCCGGATCGCTTAAGCGCCTATCGCTTAAGAGATACCCACCCAATAGGGTTGGTCGCTTTAGTGAAGTCCTGGCCTCTTAAGCGACACTCGCTTTAGTAACCAACGGTCTCTTAATCTACGGCGCCAGATACAGTTGGTGCAAAAACAAGCTTAGCATGCCAAAACCTCCGACAGGGTACTCGAGATTCATTTGGAACCCTGTGCGCACAAACGAGATATGCTATCCCATCAAATTTGATGTTTTAGAAATATAGTAATTAAAATTTCTATATGAGGTCATTATGACTGAAAGTGGGTCCCACACCAAGGGTCATTTTGAGCCAAATTTCACAACGAGCCTCGAGATTAAATTAGAAGCCTTAAGAAGCGAACAAAGGGCTGTTCAAGAACAAAATCGAAATTTTAGAACTAACCGCACTGTTAGAATTTTCATTCGAGTATGTTCTCTAGGAAATTTGACCAAAGTCAACCTTAAGCCAAATTTCAAAGGTAAAAATGCCAAATGACCTCAAACTCATACTGATTGCCTCGATACTGGTACAGACCATGCTACTAGCCTAATTTGGCTATTTTGGAGATAATGGGACCGTCAAAATTTTATTTTGAGGTCATTTTCTTAAAGTTACAACCGAAGTCAACTTTTCAAGTTATAAAATCTCTAAAATAGGAAATGGGTCTAAAACCCAAATGAAAGACCAGGAGGCCGTGCTACCAGGTTTGGGTTATGTATTGATACAATGGGGCTAGGTTATTTCTTATATGTCAAGGCAGCTTAATCTGCATGAGCACGACTACCCCACTCTTAACTTAGAGTTGGTGATAGTAGTTTTCATTCTTAAGATTTAGAGGCACTACCTACATGGAATTCGATATGAGATCTATAGTGATTAGAGAAGCCTTCAGTATATTATGAGTCAGCAAGATCCTAATTCAAGGTAGCATCATTAGATTGAGCTCCTGAAGGACTACAACCTCTCTATTCTCTATCATTCGAGAAAGGCAAATATAGTAGCGGACGGCTTGAGTAGGAAGGCAATTAGTATGGGTAGTCTAGCCTTCCTTTTTGTTGTGGAGTGACCTTTAGATTTGGTCATCCAGTCCTTAGCCTATAGGATGATTCAGCTTGATATTTCTGATTCCAGGCGTGTGCTAGCTTATATGGGAGTTTAGTCATCTCTATTAGATTGGATTTACAGATGTCAATTTGATGATAAGGACTTGGTTGCTATTTTAGTCATGCTACTTTAGATTCAGATGGGGTATTAAGGTTTGATGGTCATTTATATATTTTGAGAGTTGGGTTTTTTATCCAGTTGATCCTTAGAGAGGCCCATGATTCAAGATATTTTATTTATCCAAGCACAACTAAGATGTATTGTGACTTGAGATGACATTACTGGTGGTGAGGTATGAGGAGAGATATTGCAGACTATGTGTCTCATTATTTGAGTTGTTAGTATGTGAAGGCTGAGCATTTGAGGCCTGATGGTGATTTTCAGATATTACCCATTCTTGAGTGGAAATAGAAGTGTATCACCATGGACTTCATTATGGGGCTACCTTACATTTCTAGAGGTATTGATAGTATTTGGGTCATCGTTGATCGATAGATAAAGTCAGCAAACTTTCTCCCTGTTCATTCTTCCTATAATGCTGAGAGGTTGGCCCGTATTTACATCTGAAAGGTGGTTTATCTTCATGGTATGCCTTTTTATATTATTTCAAATCTAGGCTCATAGTTCACATCTAGCTTTTAGAGGACTTTTGAGGAGGAGTTAGGCATCTGCGTCGACCTAAGCACAACATTTCACCCTAGATGGATGGTCAATCAAAGCATACTATTTAGGTTCTTGAGGATATATTACAGGCCTGTGTTATGGATTTTGGAGGTCAGTGGGAAAAGTTTTTGCCTTTGGCGGAGTTTACGTACAACAACAACTAATACTTTAGTATTCAGATTGCCCATTTGAGGCCCTATATGGTAGGCATTGTCACTCTCAAGTTGGTTGGTTTGAGTCTACGGAGCCTAGGACGTATGGTACAGACTTGATGCAAGAGTTCTTAGATCATGTGAGGCTAATCCAGGATAGGCTCAAGATAGCTTATAATAGATATTAGAGTTATGAAAATCGTAAGCATCGACTATTGATATTTGTTATCGATGATAGAGTATTCCTCTGAGTATTACCTATAAAGGGCATGATGAGATTTGGAAAGCAGGACAAGCTTAGACCTAAGTATACTGGTCTTTTTGAGATTCTGAGGACATTCGAAGGTGTTGACTATGATTTAGCCTTGTCTCTAGCATTCTATGCCATCCATCCAGTTTTCCATATTTTGATGCTGTACTGGTATATTTTAGATGAGTCTCATGTTTCTAATATGATGCGGTTGACTTAGATGATCATTAGACCTATATAGAGGAGCAGTTGTGATCCAGAGCCATTCCTATGGTTACGGTCCATTGGAGTTATCGTCCAGTCGAGGAGGCTACCTAGGAGATAGAAAAGGAGATGCAGGAGTAGTTCCCCGGGTTATTTGAGTGTTCAAGTACTTGTTGATTTTTATTTTTATGAACAAAAGGTTTTTTAGTAGTAGATAGTAAAATTACCCTCCAAGTAATTTTTTAGGTAATGCATTCATTTCATAGTTAAGATGATTCCTATAACAACCCCAAGTCATTTATGACTTGCTGACACTGACTGTTCGGTTGCTTGGTCTTTCATTTGAATTTTATTTTTGTTTCCCTATTTTGGAGCTTTTGAAACTTGAAAATTTTATTTCAGTCATAACATCAGGTAAACGACCTCATAACACAATTTTAATGGTTCCATCAGCTCCAAAATTTCCAAATTAGGCTAATAGCTTAGTCGACACAACTATCGAGGTTTTTAGTGCGAGTTTAGACCATTTGGTATTTTAGCCTTTGAAATTTGGCCTAAATTTGACTATGGAAAAATTTTATCAATGCGGTTAGTTTGTGAATGTCGAGTTTGGTCTAGAATGATCTTTTGTATGTTTCCCAAGGCTTCCGGTGTATTTTTGAGGTCCGTTGTGGAATTTGGCTAAAAATGACACTTAGAAATGGGACCCACTTTTTATCAAAATGATCTTGTATGGAAATTTTGACTATGTCATTGAGTCCGAAATGTATAATTTAGTAGGGTAGCATATATTGTTTGCGTGCATGGGGTTCTGAATGAATTTCGAGTACCCCGTTGGAGACATGGACAATGCTTAAAACTCCTTTTGTAGCAACTGTTGGTGCCAGTAATTTTCTGCATTGCTATTATGATGAATTCTCCACATCCGGGGAGGTCACTCAGAATAGGCATAGCGATCGCGAGGCCCTTGGCCGTGATCGCGATGAGTTGTTGACTGGGGTTGACCACAGTATGGTTTTCGCAATCATGAGAACCAACCTTTGCAGTCGTGATTGTGATTTTGTAGGTTTTTTGCGATTGCGACACTTATCCTCCCAATCGAGATGAACAAGTTCGTCTGGTCTTTTAATTTAAGACCAAACACTATCAGCTAAAGTCTAAAAACTTCAAAGTTGTATAACTTGATTAGAGGAGGTTTGTTTTGTACAATTCAAAGCCTGAATTATGGGTATTCACTCGGAGAAATTATAGGAGTATTCGGGATTTAGGGAGGAGGCTTCGTTTGAGGTATATTTCAGTAAATAGTTAATGTCCCATCTCTTAAGTTGTGATTTAATGGTGAATTATTGCATCTCTTGATTTCCTGCTGTTTTGAGCCCCAAATTGTCTTCCATTTTGGAACACACGTTCGGAGAGATACTGAGGACCTTTTCACGGAGTAAATTTCTTAATTTCTATTGCGGATCCCACTTTTCTATTTTATACTTGCAAAATTGGCCCATCTTTGTTTTATGTTATTTTAGTGTCTGAACGAATGCATTGATGTTGTGATTCTATTTTTGATAGTGCGCAATAGGCCTACAGGTAGGCTAGGCTTCCCTTTCCCTTGATGTGCATGGCTAAGTATTTGTATGTTGAATTGTGTAGATTTGGGGGTGTTAGCTTGTTGATCATGTTGAATTCCTAGAATCTATGCCTTAGGCTATAGTTTGGGTATTTTAGGCAGTTGAAGTGTGCTTACTATAACTTTGGTTCATTCATACCTTATGGTGTGCCTTTGTGTGGCTTGTTTACAATGTTGGAAGCATATTTGGCCTTAGTCTAGTAACTTTGGTTCATTCATACCTTATGGTGTACCTATCTATAATGGCGGTGGACATGAACCATGGCTGCAAATGGCGGTGGACATGAACCATATCTATAATACTAAGGCAAGGATTTGAACCACACCTGGTGGAGTGAATTGGGGACTTGAACCACGAATAGAGGTGAAACATCTAGAAAAAGGATCAGTGGCCAATTGAGCATCATAGGGAGTACCCCCAATCCGAGTTTCATCAATAAATCACTCCATCCCTAACCAAATCCAACCAAAATCAATGAGTAGCTTCTAAAACCAAGAATTGGGTACACTATAACCGATAGAAATAGGGGAATAATGGATATATGGTTCCAAGATCGGTGTTATTGCCTAGATAAGGCCCAAACTATCAGACTCAAGTCTGCTACATCAGTCTACAAGGAACTAAGTCGTCCAAAGAGATGTCAGAGTGATTTTCATGTCTAACAGCTCCAAAAGTATGCAAGTCCATGACAATTCACTCCACCAGGTGAAACTCGGATTGGGGGTACTCCCTATGATGCTCAATTGGCCACTGATCCTTTTTCTAGATGTTTCACCTCTATTCGTGGTTCAAGTCCCCAATTCACTCCACCAGGTGTGGTTCAAATCCTTGCCTTAGTATTATAGATATGGTTCATGTCCACCGCCATTTGCAGCCATGGTTGAAGTCCACCGCTCCTTAGAACTTGATTCAAGTCCATAGCTACTTTCACCTCGATTCAAGTTCTTGGTCATATTTATACGTGGTTCAAGTTTACTATCATCCTTAGCCTTTGTTCAAGCCCTCGATTATTGCAAATCTCGATTAAAGTTTTTGATCCTTCATCGTTATTTTGGTTTAAGTCCTTAACTCCTATCAGTTCAGGATGAAGCTTCAGGCATACAAATAGGTTTGGTTCAAGTCCAAAAAAAGTTGTAGAAATCTTGGGAATTTTGTCAGATTCTTTTACTTCATTTCATGCTCTCCCTTGTACCTGTCGGGCTTATGGGAGTCCTCTCGGGTTTTACTTTTAACTTGTGCATGAGTGTATTTGTTGGGTTTATGGGAGCTCAATTGGATTTATTCATTTATTCTCCTTTTCTTTATATGTGAATACACTCGCGTTCATGCCGAATGATTTTCTTGCTCAGCCGTTCTATGATGCCTACTAGGTACCTATTATTTTGGTACTCATACTACACTATGCATCTATTTTTGTGATGCAGGTCTGATCACCAGCTACCAACATTGACATCGAGTGAGATGCAGTCAGATTCAGAGGCAAGGGTGAGCACACAACATCTTGGAGTTGCAGTCAGATTTTGAGACAGTCTTGTTTCCGTGGTCCACTTTTGGGATGTACTCATATTTTAGTAGCTCTGTACATGTGACTTCCAGGTTCTGGGAGGGATCTTTTATTTGTATATATATTTTTGGCTTGCTTCTGCTTCTTCATATTTGATTCCTATTGTGTGTACTATTATATTAGTTTGATGTTAGTCTTCTACTCTTACATCCCATTACTTGTAGCTCCAGGATATGGGTTGTCTTGCCTATTGGTGGATTATAGTAAGCGTCATCATAGCTTAAGTAGTCAGGTCGCCACAATCCATGAGCATGATAGTAATTTTTCACAAAATTTTTCTATATCTTTATCCAAGCTAGCAAAGATTTCTCATTTACACTTTCCTAAACATCTTACCCTTAATCTGTGAGGTTCATTGGGTTTAACATTTAATTGAACCTTATGTTGAACAGCATGATCATTGACAACTTTTCTAAACTCGATTGCACTATCAAATATCATACCCTATGCAAAGAAAGAAATGAAAAAAGAATCATCATATCTCAGTTTTTTTTTTCTTCTTGAAGGTAAATCAACATTTGGTTGTGCTAAAATACCTAGATCTTCATCACTATCTTCACTTGGTTCATCTAATGAACCAATGAAATCTTTGTCACCTCCCAATGTACCATGATACTTGACTGCCTTATTCTTGAAAATATCCTCATTTGTTTTATCCATGTCAGCTTTTCCAAGCTCAACCTCTTGATACCTGGAAGATTTTTTAGTTCTCTTTTTTTAGCTTTGCAGCTTCATTCCTCTTTTCTTGTCTTAAATTGTCTCTAAACCTCTAAATTCTTCATCAACTTCACTATCATCCTCATCCAGAACAACATCTAAGTCATCATCCTCAAAGTCAAGAAAATCTCTATTTTTTCCTCACTATCATCACCAACTACCTTATCTAAGGTCTCATTTATAACCTCCTCAAGATGTGAAGCTCTAGAGCAATTCCCTATTTTTTATTACTTTTTTAACTAGAAAATGGTCCAAAAACCATGTTAGAAGTGGGCTCCTCTTCTTTAATATACACATGTTTCATTTACAACTTAAAAGAGGACACACTCCACAATTCTTTTACACAGTTGTATAGTTGGTTGTCACTTTCTAACTTGAATTTATTTTAGGTAGTAGGGTCTTCAATATGAAAAGCTTCAATTTCATCATACTCAATGTCTTTTGCATAATATATCAGTTTGGTCAAAGAGAAGTTGTCCTTGTATATGATATATATAATATTGTTCGATTTTGACACATATTGACCTTTATAAAAGTGATCTCCATGGTGAAAAATAGTGATAATATGACCCATATGATCAAAACTGTGACAAAAGGAAAATTTACAGTCATGTTGAAAAAAATCATAATTTATATATAAAATTATCAAAAACAAAATTTCAAAAGAGCAAAATTAAACATACCTCGACTAAGTTGAGAAAGAAGAATAGGTAAACACCCAGGTACATAAAATTTCAGCATAAATCTTGAATAATTTTTCCTTTGATTCAAAGATAATGTGGGATGAATTTTAGGGACTTAGGGTTAGGGTTCTGTTGAGCAGAAGCACATCTGTTTTCTAAGTGAATTTGTCCTTTTCACTTTCACTTTATTTTATTTAATTTATTTTTATTTTCTTTTTAATTTGAAAATACATGTGTATTTATTTTAATTAGTTGGCAACTACATAGTAGTGTTTGTATATCACCCATTTTATCATTTATTTTTTTAAATTTTAAATAGTTAAAGTGCCTACTTGAGCATTGACAAATTTTAAGGTCATAGTTGCTAGTTGAAGCCAAGTTAAGATCATGTTTATATATTATGCCAATTTTAAAATGCACCCATTCTCAAATTAGACCCGCCCCAAATTCATTTTACATTTCATCCTAATACAAAATCAATCTCATCAACAAGTTATTTTATGAACTTTCACATTCTAAGGAACCCCACAATGTGTTATTGTTTTGGGAGAATGGTACAAGAAATATATTGGAGGATGACAGGTTTAGCTTCCAAATATTGCTGAATGTTGTGTCGAGGACTTTGGCGTTGCGTAAAGGGGTGGAGATTCATGCATTGGTTTGTAAGCTTAGGTTTGAATTTGACCCGTTTATTCAGACAGCTCTACCTGAAATGTATGTTTTTTGTGGGCAAACTGAAGATACACGATTGGTAATTGATAAAATGTCTCAAAGAGATATTGTCACTTGGTATAAAATGATTGATGCGTATGATTCTCTCCATTTTATTATATAGGATGACTATTTTGTTTCTTTTTTTGCCAAGGAAGAAATAGAAAAAATACTTTTTTTGGAAATAGTAATATATAGTGAATGGGTAAATTGAGTTGGACATGAAATTCTAACTATTGGTTTAATTGTTTTGGGCTGATGGGTTAAATGAATTTAGGGTGGGTCTTATTTGGGAATGGGTGTTGTTTTTTGGAAAAATAACACTTGGACCCCAACAAGAAAAACTATTTACAATCAGCTACCTCCTTACTTTCCTATCCCCCTATTTTTAACTAATAATTCGTGTTTACAACTTGATACCATCGGAGTATATATATACTCTGATGGTATCAAAGAGAAGTAGATAGTGCAGCTACTCCATCATACCATTAGAGTGCGTATATATATAACATACATTATTTTAGTGAAAAGACTATTTGATTTTTCACGACTCAAAAAATGAGGTTATGATGGGACACATTCCGAACCCATCCCGATGTATTAGACTAAAAGTAAGTTTTCTTTTTTGTTTCGAGATTGGCTTGGTCTTCAATTAAAACTCATACGAGACTCCTCAATAAAAGTCAGGCCACAATTAAATGAAACAAAAAGGACAATGAAGAAATTATCTAAAAACCTGGTGTCATAAGTATAAAGAGCATCTAATACAAAGTCTAAATCTGAAATTACAACATATGTCTCCGAATATTACTAAATACTGAGAAATAAAGATAGACTAGTGACGATACAAATCGTGGGTCCTGACCACTAATCTAGAGATATAAAGTCCGCTAGAAGATTAGCTGTCGCGCAGAATGCCCTAACTAGAATCTGCATGAAAAAGGACACAGAAGTAGGGAGTAAGTACAATCCACATGTACTCAGTAGGTTTAACCGACTGAGTATAATAAATTAATCAAACCTATGAAATAAACTAAAGAACGCTTTTACCTACATACAGAAAAGTTCCAGTCCAATTTCGATACCTCCAATTTATATAGAATAGCGTAATTTAAAGTTAACACATAAATATAATTTATTATCACAATTGACCAGATAAGTCAAGTATCATAGATATCAATGCAATACAATGCAATATGATCATGCAATGATAAAAAGGTGTCACATTTTCTCTCTCAATTATTTTCCATAGTTCTCAATTTCCCATGATCAATGCTATGATGAATGGGGATGAATGCATCAAAACATACATAACATGGAGGTAATATTCAATTCAACATTTAATACACTATTCAAAGTTCTCAAAACTTGATCTAAATAGGATAGTCACCCTAAATAGATAGTTATGTGAAGGATATATGTTGAAATAAGTGTTCACCCTTTTTAGAAAATATTTCAGTGCTCAGATATGCTCAAACCCCATACTCAACCACTCATGTAGGCATTACAAGTCAAATAGTCTCCTCACGCCTCTCTCACATGCAAATCATGAATTACATATTCTCAAAACAGATAAGATAGAAAATAGGCCTCCACACGGGCTACACAACATAAATAGGCTCATACACGGCATCGCAATATAAATAATCCCCCATATGGGAATCTCAATGAAATTAACAGTTTCAAATATGCTACAACCCCATCCCAAAGTCTATAACATACAATTGACTAATTACCCCATCCCAGTCTCAAAGAAGAATAGTAAAACCTATCTCAATTGCTGGAACCGCACTCGTATGCTTCCACTAGACAAACAATTCTTGAATTCAACGTGCGAAGTGACAACCCAGTATCAAGAATCAAACATACACGTCACAAGGAGTCCATTGACACCTATAATGCAAGGATTTGGAACTGGGAATAAAATGGTCCAAAAATATATTAATTTCAAAAGAGGGTAATTTAGAATCAGGTTCTACATTAGAAATGGAGATCATAGCTGAAAAACCCACAAAAATTGAGTAAGAATTAAGTTCAAAATCACTATTTCGAGTTTATGGAAAATCAAGGAATATAGGTTTCAAAATCAAGAAGTTAGAAGTTAAAATTATAAGATATTAAATAGAAGTATAATGTTTTAGGTAGAAAATCATTTACCCAATGTTGTTCCTCAAAACATCTCTTGAAAAATCACCCCACCGAGCTTAAGAACTCAAAAAATGGTGGCGATGGGGTTTCCCCTGATATTTTACTATTTAGGAAAAAAAAATTCTCTGCAAATGCGGAGCACATAGAGGTAGCTCTTTGTGAACATGGATCACAAGCAGCTCTACCCTCGACGAACGCACTACACTACACACGAATGTGGAGGCTCCCTAAGGCCATTCTCTGCAAAAAATCTAGGGGACCCTTAATTATATTCCCCAGGCACCAGATGCCAGAAACAACAAAAGAGTTAAGGTTCAAGTTTTTGATTGGACCCTGAGATTTATTTGAAATCCCATACACATAAATCATATATGTGCTTCTGTTAAATTCGATGTTCTGGACTCACTAGAACAATTGAAATTTGAATTCGAGGTCTCCTTCACCCGAAACTCAATAAGTTGCAATTAAACTTTCTTTGAACCTCAAAAAGACCAAAATAAGCTCGGGACCTCCAACAAAATATAACAAAGTCGTTCCTAGGCCTAAAATCACCCTGTGAAACCAACAGAATCATTAACAATCCAATCCGAGTCTCTGAACTTGAATTGCTGACCAATGTCAAACTTAACTCATTTAAAATCAAACTTTCCAACTTAGGAACTCAATTTCATCAAACAACTCTGAATTCGAAAACGAAGACACTCTTACACCAATTTCCACATTTTGAATCTGATGGACCTGATGACTTTCTGTTCCGAGACTCGCAGCTCTGATTGGTAACAAAAACCAATTTTGAGCAACCTAAATATTTAAAAACTCAAAAACTTGCCCAATTTACAACCTCTTAAGAATTTACCAAAACCAATGACATAAATCAGTCAATTAACAACAAGGAAAACTAACAAAAAGGGTAAAATAGTAATTTCTCAAGAATTTCTGAAAATGACCCTTAGGGTCATTACATCATCCACTACTAAAAATAATGTTCATTCTCAAACATAAGATAAAGAAAAGTACCCGGAGTCTCAAAAAGATGAAGGTACCGAGCCCGGATATCCCTGTAACTCCCAGGTTGCCTCCTTAATAGGTCGATGTCTCCACTGTACCTTAATCGAAGTGATATCATTGGTCCTTAGCCTATGAACCTACCTGTCTAGAATGGATACCGTCTCCTCCTCATAATTCAAATCCAGACCCAACTCTACTATATCATAAAAAATCACATGGGACTCGTCTGGTATATATCTGCGAAGCATGGAGACATGAAACACCGGATGGACAGCTGGCAATATAGGGGGCAAGGCCAACTCATAAACTATCTCACCCACTCTCCTCATAATTTCAAATGGGCCAACAAACCTCGAGCTAATCTTTCCCTTCTTCCCAAATCTTATCACGCCCTTCATGGAAGATATCTTCATCCATACACAGTTGCCCACCATGAAATCTAAGGGTCGGACCCTCCTATCAGCATAACTCTTCAGATGACTCAGGGCTATCAATAGTTGACCATGAATCAAGCACATTTATTTTATGGTATCTCTGAGTAAATCAGTACCTAATGCATCTACAATATTTGAATCAAAAACACCTTATGGACGATCGGTACCTATAACCATACAACACCTCAAATAGTTCCATCTGAATGCTTGAGTAATAACTGTTATTATAGGAAAACTCCGCTAAGGGAAAGAGGTGGTCCCATCAAGTAGAAAAATCAATTCCATAGGTCCTAAGAATATCCTCCAACACTTGAATAGTCCGCTCGGACTGGCCATCGGTCTGGGATGAAATATTAAACTCATGTTTAATCGAGTACATAAACCATGTTGTAATGCCTCCCAAAAGTGAGAGGTGAACACTGAACCCTGGTACAAAATGATAAAGATCGGCACCCCATACAACCTAAAAATCTCATGAACGTAGATCCTAGCTAACTTTTCTGCATTGTAGGTAGTCTTTATTTGAAGAAAATAGGCTGATTTGGTCAAACGATCCATAATCACCCAAATAGAGTCATACTTACCCAATTCCACGGGTAATCCAGTCACAAAATCCATGATCCCACTTCCACTTGGAAATAGGTATCCTTTGCATTTCTGATGCTCATACTTCACTTGTTGGCAATTTAGACACTTAGCTACAAAATCAATAATGTCTCTCTTCATGCTATACACCAATAATGTTGTTACAAGTTATGAAACATCTTTACCGCTCCTGGGTTAATAGAATACATGGAACAATGAGCCTCCTCCAATATCGTAAACACCCAATCACTAAATTTGGGCAAACAAATGCGACTGTTAATCCTCAAAACTCCCTCAAGAACAAGAGAGGATGACTTAGCTTCACCTCCCAATCTTTTGTCTTGAATGGTCCTCAACTTGTCATTATCAAACTGGTGCGTATGAGTATGATCCATCAATGTAGACCTAGCCTCCACAAAGGCCAAAGTGTTATGAGGTGTAGAAATATCAAGTCGGACCAACTACCTAGACAATGACTTAACCTCCAAGCCAAAGGCCTCTCATCCGCCTTAAGGAAGGACAAACTACCCATGCTAGGTTCTTTGTGGCTCAAGGTATCTCGCTACCATATTAGCTTTGTTCGGATGATAAAGAATGGTGATATCGTAGTGTTTCAATAATTCCAGCCACCTATGCTACCTCATGTTCAGATTTAGCTGCGAAAAGATATACTTAAGGCTATGATGATTTGTAAAGACCTCACAATACACACCATAGAGATAGTGCCTTCACAACTTCAAAACAAACACCACCACCGCCAACTCTAAGTCATGGTTAGGGTAGTTCTTCTTGTGTATCTTCAACTGTCAATAAGAATTAGCTATAACTCTACCTTTTTGAATCAATACACTACCAAAATTGAGTCTCAAAGCATCGCAAAACATAATAAAAGGCCATACCCTCCTCGGGTAAGGCTAGAATAAATGTTGAAGTCAATAACTCTTTGAGCTTTTGAAAGCTTGCATCACGCTCATCAGTCCACTAGAATGCTACGTTATTTTGAATTAGCCTTGTCAAAGGGTCTGCAATAAAAGAAAAACTCTGAACAAACTACTGATAATAGCCTCCAACCCAATGAAGCTCAAAACCTTGATAATCGAAGTAGGCCTAACCCAATTACGAACTTCTGCAACCTTGGACGGATAGAACATAATATCATCCTTGGTCACCACATGACCCATGAATGCCACAGACTCAAGCCAAAATTCACATTTGGAGAAATTTGCATACAACTTCTCCTCTCTTAATGTCTGAAGTACGACCCTCACGTGACTAACATGGTCGACCTTATTTTTGGAGTAAACAATTATTTCATAAATAAACACAATCATAAATAAGTCCAAATGTCATGACCCAACCCTATAGGCCATGACTGGTGCTTGAATTGTACACTCATATATATGTCTGTTATCTATAATTGATCAACACCCATACGACATGAAATATATACGGACGAAGCATCATCTCAAAACTGTCACATATACATGTATACCAAAACCACCTATCTCCTGGGAAGTTGTAATTATCAAAAGATAAGATAGCATAATGCATAGGCCGACAAGGTTGTCATTACATGTACGAACGTCCCACTATATACATAAATGCGAGCTGACAAGTCTTACCACTATGAATGGGAATGTTCCAAAATATAAGTCATGCCAGTACAATCAAAAATATCTATATAAAACCCACACATGTGTCTACAGACCTCTAAGAGTATTAACAATAACATATGATGGGATAAGGCCCCACCGTACCTCTAAATAAAAAAATATACACATCAAGATATTGGTACAAAAAGTCTATCCTCCAGAATGATGGAATACTCTAAAACAGCAGGGTGGAAATTCTAAGTTGGCGGATCCCCAAAATGATTATTTTTACTTGTGGGCATGAAAGGCAGCCCCCAAAGAGAGGGGGTCAGTAAGAAATATGTACCAAGTATATAAAGCATAAAATGCCATAAAGGAGATCATATCTGAAATAGAGGTTCAGAAGGCAAGTATAAAAACCAATAAATCACTGTACCTATATTTTATAAATAAGGTCATACATATCGTGATCATATGCCGTACGCGGCCCACTATAGGACTCGATGAATAAAGTCGTGTACACGTATACCGTATTCGGCCCATCATGGGACTTGGTGCCATAATCATATCGTCATACCATCATAACATCATATTATCATATCACATATCCGACCCTCCAGTAAGGAACTTGGTGAATAGTATAGTGGAATCCATACATGATAACATACCCGGCCTATCTTAGGACTCGGTGGATAACACAATAACAATATGCATGAATAGGATATCATTAGTAACCATGTGTAATTTGATAATTATCGGAGACTTAATGGAATAAGCAAAACAACCTATCATTTGAAAACCAAGACCATAGTCATTCCAAGTACTCTTCTATTGTCATTATGAATTATACCAATTATGGATTATACCACAACATGAGTTATACCAACTAGGACGTCTTGAAGCATACACATGAATTAAGACATAACAATATAAGTTATGGAAATCAAGAACATTAGCCGTCCTAGTATATATTTACACATTCATCGTCCGTTGTTTCATATGGATCATGCCAAATAAAGAAAGGTTAGCTTTACATACCTTTAGCATTCACTTTCACAAAATATGTATACGCTGCCCAATATTATCTCAACCTATATTAAAACATTAAGCACTAACATTAAGCTAGGAAAAGGCATAAAACGTACTTTGTCGTTAGTAGGTTATTTTTAAAAATTTGGACAGCACCTCCCCTATACCGCTCACTTTTCTCCACTTTCAAACCAGCCATACAATCACCTAGCAACATCAACGATCACACATTCAAATGCCATATCAAGCCAAGCCAAGATAAGATTCAAAAATACCTGAATAACTCACATAACATTCGGCTTTCGTTAATTATCTACATGACGACTACGGTGGTACCGAATTACTCTTAATAGGTTGCAACCATCACACCTTATCAAAATAATTTATAACAGCCAACCAATCAACCATACAATGCATAATCATAATTACACTTAATCTTTCAATTCAACACAAGTAGCCACACGTTACAACCAACCCTTAACTCAATTACAACTTCAACTTGACATATCGAATTCTTCCATTCTCATAATATAATCAACCACAATAATAGCTACAACATTAATCAAAATTCATCCACCATTCTTGTCTTAGAACACCCCCACATGACCTCAATGGAAATCTAATATTAATATATACAATCCCTTCACTTTTAACACATAATCCCTAACAATAATGTCAACCACAACAATCATCCTAATCTAATTCAAGCAACTCCAATTCTATCCATTCCAACACCAACTCTAATCATGGAATTTTCTTACATCCAATTTCATTTAATACAAGTTAATCTCTTCATCATAACATTATTCTAGATTAAAGCAGCCCACATTCATAACATCCTACAACTATCCAAATCCATATATAATTATTACATCTAAAGTCGTCTTTAATATTCCATAGTCTTAACGTTTTTATTGAAATATTACTACAACAACCCAACCAACATACAACACAACATATAACCTTAACTATCATAAATCTTCCAATCTCAACAAGAACAATAACAACATACCAAAACAGCCCCTAATTAACCACATAAAGATGCTAAAAAAACCTTATGAACACCTACAACACGCCAAGCAAACCGCTTCCAATTTTTATACGTTATTTCATACAATCTTTTCATCTAATTTGCTGACATATCACAACAGCCCTATGACAGTAACATCACCCATTTAAATGCAAGAAAACCATGTTAATGTTACACCAAGTTCTACCACAACCCATAAATATCATACCAAAGAGATCGAAAATATATATATAATATCTTCATACACTTTAGTCTTCAAAATTCAAGAACAACACTCATCAAAAACATCAAAACAATATCAACAATTATTATACATAATTACACAGCTAATTCCATTCATTTAATCCATTTAAAACAGCCCCTTAATCCATAAGTCTTAATAAATCAACAAACGAGTTTATAACGTTATTTTCTCCGTTCTAATCCGTTAAAACTCTAAATAAACTTGTTAACAATGAAAAAGGGAACTTAATATTACCTCAAGTGAGTAGCGACCACACTAAAACTTCTCCTTCTTGGCTTATTTTTAGCTCAAATTAAAGGTAACGCGACATACAACACTTTTCTCTTCATGAGCTTTGAGATTCAGGGCTTCAATTGTGATAAATTTTGGTGTTTCTCTCTAGGGTTCTCTTCTCTCACTCTCTCTGGAAATTTTTGGACATGTTTTGGTCTAAATTCTGAAGGAAAAGATGAAAAATTTGATTTAATGGCATGGGTATTGGGCCTGACCCGAGTTGGAATTGGGTTGGGCCGAATCCACTATTCAGTTCTGCCTGTCAGACTTAAAACATCCATATCTTCTTATCCCGATATCACATTCCGACCCGCAACCTATGGTTGGAATGCTATTTAAATTATCTACAACTTTCATTTTATAGTTATCCTAAATTACCAAATTCCAAGGGGGTTATGGCCTCCAGAAGTCAAATTACCCGAAAATGTGACTTAAAAAAAATCTTTTTGATGGCTTCCACTTTGAATTAGCTCAAGTGTCCTTCTTGAGTTGTGCTTAACTTCACATATATTATCCATATAACTTTTCATTTATAAATGATTTATGCCATTTTAAAATTTGAAATTAAAAGTACTTGAATTTATGTCCATTAGCTCACGAATAGTCCAAGATGCAAAAATACGGAATATAACATTCTTCCCCATTTAGAACATTCATCCTCGAATGTTAAGATCGCCTCATAATGTCTTATACGGAATTTGGGGGAATCTCGTTTAATGAAACAACATATAGTTTCATCTATCAATTAATATAATCAATCTTGAGGTTTAGATTACCTGTAGGCGTAGGGAACAAGTGAGGATACTTATCCTTCATCTCCTCCTCGACTTCCCAGGTTATCTCTTCTCTATTTTTATTTTGCCACAATACTTTGACGGAAGCCACATCCTTAGTAGGTAACCTTCTAACTTGGCGATCAAGTATAGCTATAGGGTTTTCCTCGTAAGACAGCTCCTCCGTCACCTGGATATCATCCACAAAGAATACTTTAGAAGGATCACCAATACATTTGTGAAGCATTGACATGTGAAAGATAGGGTGCACTGCTTCTAAATCAGATAGTAGGTCCAACTCATAGGCAACCTTGCCTATTCTAAGAATAACCTGATAAGGGCTAATGTATCTTGGGCTAAGCTTCCCTTTCTTGCCGAATCTCATTACCCCTTTCATGGGTGACACCTTCAAAAACACCCAATCACTAACCTAAATTCTAAGGGTCAATGTCAATTATCTGCATATGATTTCTGTCGACTCTGGGCTGCTAATAACCTTTCCCGAATAAGCTTCACCTTATCAAAATCTTTTTGAATCATATAGGGTTCGATTAACTTAGCCTCACCAACATCAAATTAGCCAATAGGTGACCTGCACTTCTTGCCATACAAAGTCTCATACGGTGCCATCTGGATGATGGAATGATAGCTATTATTATAGGCAAACTCAATAAGTGGCAAATGATCATCCCAACTACCTCTGAAGTCAATAATACAGGCCTAACGTATCTTCTAGTATCTGAATAGTATGTTT
This sequence comes from Solanum dulcamara, assembly GCF_947179165.1. NCBI lineage: Eukaryota > Viridiplantae > Streptophyta > Magnoliopsida > Solanales > Solanaceae > Solanum > Solanum dulcamara. Next base: position 46,845,929 of record NC_077240.1, read on the forward strand.
AGCCTATTCATCAGTATGAGTGTGAAATGTTGTATTAAGATTTATTTGTATTCCCAATTCTATCACGACCCAACCCCATAGGTCATAACGGGTGCCCAAACTGGATACTTGCGTATATCCCTGCTATCTGTAAGTAAATCTGTCCCCTGTTTAAGTCATAGAACATCAACAGGCAAGATAACATATAAGCCGGCGAGGTTTATCAGAGGCACCACTATATATACATGCATATGCAACCCATATACAACCCACATATATGTCCACAAACCTCTAAAAGTAGGAACAATAACATAAGGCGGGACAGGGCCTCCACCATACCCATGAAAATATATATATATATATATATATATATATATATATATATATATATATATATATATATACATCGAGGGTAATACCAAAACTAGGCTCCGGCACAAGGAAGCACTTCTGAATTGCTGAGTGGAACTCCTACACTGACGGATCTCCAAAGTGTGTATCTGTACCTACGGACATGAATGCAACCCTCTCGAGAAAGGGGGGTCAGTATGATATATATACTGAGTATGTAAAGCATAGACATCATAAGAAAATTACAGTTGGTGTAGGGATGCAGGGGGCAAGTATAACATTTAACCATTTATTGTACTTACATCGTATAAAAGAAATTCATACATATTACCATCACGTACTGTGCCCGGCCTATTTTGGGGACTTGGTGTACCATCTACATCATTATGTCATCATATGCACATATATATTATTAGCACTTTGGAATATATAGCCCAATCCATGTATATAGTAAGTACATACCGAGGAACGTACGGCCCGATACACACATTGTATAATAATGTCGAGGAATGTTCGGTCTGATCCACATATCATATAGTAATGCCGAGGAATGTTCGGCCCGATCCACATATCATATAGTAATGCCGAGGAACGTTCGGCCTGATCCACGTATCATATAGTAATGCCGAGGAACGTTCAGTCCGATCCACGTATAATATACCATACCCGAACCTTTATGGGACTCGGTGTTATTATATCATCATATACCGTACCCGACCCTTTATGGGACTCGGTGTTATCATATCATCATATACCGTACCTAGCCCTTTATGGGACTCGGTATCATTATATCATCATATATCGTACCCGACCCTTTATGGGACTCGGTGTTATTATATGATACCGTACCCATCCCTTTATGGGACTCGGTGTCATAATCATCATATACCGTACCCAGCTGTTTATGGGACTCGGTGTCATCATATCATTATATACCATACTTGGCCCTTTATGGGACTCGGTGTAAGATGTATTACAATATACACAAATCAAGTAGTGAGTAACCATATACAATCTCAATCATTATCAGAGACTCGACAGTGTAAGAAGATTAAGCTATTGTTCGAGGACCAGAATAGTAGTTTATCAATCTCGAGTACCTTCTAAATACCATTAAGGCCTATATCACTTAGGATCTTGGGGACCCTAGACATGTACTAAAGTAATACTAATAGTTCATAGAATCAGGGATACCCGTCGTCACATAGTCCTTAGGACTAGGAGCTTATGCATCCAGTACTTCTCAACCTATGGAGTTCAAGCAAAGTAGTTCAACTTACTATAAGAGTTTGACATTCAGAAGTGAATAAGAGATACAGATTACATTTAGGACTTAAAAGTAGAGTTACCCTAGAGCTTGTTTCGCATTTTACTTACAATTAGGACATGCCAAAGAAAGAGAAAGAATAAGCTTTACCTAGTCTCTACTTTTTCTCAAGGAGTCATCATTACATATATCGTACCCGGCTTGTCATGGACTCGGTATCATAACCTTATTATTGAATTACCTTACCATCATAGCACCAAACTTATGTCAAAGACATATCAAGAGGAAAGAAGGGTAGCTTTGCGTACTTATGCCAATACATGCCAAGAGAAAGGAGATAACTTCACATACTTACTACTCTCCATCATAGAGAAGCCTTGGAAGTCTACCAAAGAGAAGTGAATAAGACTTATGAGTCATACTTGGGGTTCTATGAATGGAATTATCCCCACATTTCGTATATCAATCACTTAAGGCTAAGACATACCAAAAGAAAAGAAAGGGTAAGCTTCGCATACCTCTTACAGATTACTGTTACACATTTGCCTCATAGTCTTTTGAACATATTTAACATGAAATTAATACTAAGGTTAATGACCTTTCACTTTCCAATTTCCAAATATACACCCAAGTACTCATAGGAGTTATTTCCTTATCCATTACCCTCAACTAGTTTGTTACTAGTAACGAATCTACCGAAAATTGGGCAGCATCTCCTCTATAACTTCAACATCCCCGAGATTTCAACTTGGACACAATATCAAAAGCCATACCACCAACAAAAAACCATAAGCATATTTACAATTAAATCACTTCAACCTTGCACAATACTAGCTCCAAACAACTAGCTCCAAACTACAATACAAAAATATAGTTTTTAATCTTTATTTCGTAAAATATTTAACCATACCAAACGGAGGGTCGTGTGGATGCAACCAGAAGAACCCACACCCTTTTTAAAACACTTTAAAGCCCTACAACACGCAACCCAACCAGCTGCACCCGCAACATTAAAGCGACAATCCACTACTCGACTTTGATTTAGCTACAACTACTTCAATTTAGTTTGTTTCTAACGTCAAGCATCCTTATGCAATTTTTCCACTTTGAAACTTATTTAAGACATTTAATATACCTTATAACAACATTATAAACTCCAATTTGAAAGTTAATCCCTTACCTTTCCCAAAACTCGTCAAACTCATCGAAACTTGCCTCGAAAGTTCCTTTAGCGCGCCTAAAACTTCATGGCTGTTTGATAACGTTTTGGGATTCTAAAAATCATAAAATTTCATTAATAACACCTTCATAAAATTGTGGTATAATCTAGATAATTAATTCATGGAGCGAAATCAAAGAACTCGCCTTTTTATCCCCTTGGCCGCCACTAGTTTCTCTCTAGCTCTAGGGTTTCTTCTCTTATTTCTTTCTTTAGAATTTTCTTGAATTTGTTGGAGATAAGGATGAATTTTTGATAAGAATGAGTCATCCAACACACACACACACACACACACACACATATATATATATATATATATATATATATATATATATATATATATATATATAGAGAGAGAGAGAGAGAGGCCACCTTAGGAGGTAACATGTGTCAACCCCTAAGTGGTGACACATGTCAAGCCCTAAGTGGTAACACATGTCAAACCTTCATTGGAAAAACACACCCCTTTCCTCCAATCACAGGCTTCTACGTGGAATGTGGGTGTCTACCACCCTTGCTCCAGCTGTTGCCATATGGCACTCTCTCATACTGCCATATGGCACTCTCTTATGCTGCCACATGGTACTCTCTCATGCTGCCACATGACATTCTTTTTCCCCCCTCGTGGGTTCGTAATATCATCTTACTTTACGAACCTATGTAATCCTTGATACGTAAGCTTTATATGTACTCCAGTAGCTTAAGTATATAAGATTTCGAAGTTGGTAGCTTACATAAATAAGTCATTTCCTACGACTTATTATTCGGTCTCCAACTTCTTCTGGATTCTTATAACTCTATTTCCAATCTTCTCTACTATGGGTATTGCATTCTCCTTTCCTTAGAGTTCTTTGATAGCATTATAGATTATCCGGCTCACATGGAAACCCTTAAGAAGCTTAAGAGTTCTTAAGAAGTCTTAAGAAGCTTTTAGAAGCTTTAAGAAACTTACGAGGCTTATGATCCTTCCATGGAACTTAAGAGACTTTCAAGAGACTTAAGAACACGCTCCAAGGTATAAAAGTACAGGGTGTAAAAAATCCCTTCTGAAATGATCTCCAGAAGCTAGCTGTAAATTGAGCCCCTCTGTCTGAGATAATAGATGTGGGAATCCCATGAAGTCTTATTATCTCTTTGATATATAACCTTGCATAGTCCTCCGCTGAATATGTAGTTCTAATTGGAAGAAAGTGGGTTGATTTTGTCAGCCTATCTACAATCACCCATATGGAATCATACTTTCGTGGAGTGCGAGGTAAGTCTGTAATAAAATCCATATTAATTGTTTCCCACTTCCAAGTTGGGATTTCCATCTTTATAATAGTCCTCCAGGCTTCTAATGCTCACTCTTAACCTGTTGGCAATTTGGGCACTAGGCTACAAACTCTGCTATGTCGTTCTTTATGCCATTCGACCAGTATAAATATCTAAGGTCATGATACATCTTTGTCGACCTTGGATGAACAGAATACCGGGCATAGTGTGCCTCTCCCAAAACTTGTTGTTATAGCCCTACAATCTCAGGTACACATAATCTGCCCTATATCTTAGCACTTCATCAAGTGTGATCTTGAATGGGGTCTTTTCCTTTTGAAGGGTTGCATCCTGATACTGTGCTAGAATAGGGTCTTCATACTTGCGTTGCTTCACTTCTTCCATGATAGAGGATTTAGCAACTCCTTGAATAGAAGCTCCACCATCACTAGAATCAGCCAAACAGACTCCAAGGTTAGTTAACTGGCAAATCTCGTGGAGTATCTTTTCTCGTTCTTGTTGTACATCTGCCAGGCTACCCATGGATTTATGGCTAAGTGCATCTGCTACAACATTTTCTTTCCCTGGGTGGTATAAAATAGTAAAATCATAATCTTTCAACAACTCTAGCAACCTTTTCTGCTGCAAATTTAGGTCCTTCTTCTTAAAGATGTATTAGAGACTTTTGTGAACCGTATAGATATCAACATGTACACCATATAAATAATGCCTCCATAGTTTCAAAGCATGAATTACTGCTGCTAATTGCAGATCATGAGTTGGATAATTTCTTTTGTGCTTCCTTAGCTGCTGGGAGGCATAAGCTATGACTCTACCATGTTTAATCAATACACAACCTAGCCTAATACCAGAAGCATCACAATAAATAACATAGCCATCTGGTCCTTCAGGATGAGTTAGAACTAGGACTGTAGTCAACTTGTCTTTCAGCAAGTAAAAGCTTCGTTCACAAGCATCGGTCCATTGTTAAAGGTGCTGAAATTGAAGCAAAATTCTCAATGAATCTCCTATAATATCCTGCTAGCCCAAGAAAACTACGTACCTCAGTAGGTGTCATAGGTTTAGGCCAAGTCTTTATGGCCTTAATTTTCTGTGCATCTACTTGAATACCATCAACTCCAATAATATGCCCCAAGAATGCTACTGAAGTAAACTAGAATTCACATTTAGAGAACTTAGCATATAAATTCTGGTGCTGGAGTACTCCAAGTACTATTCTTAAATAATCTGTGTGCTCCCCTTCTGATAGTGAGTAGACCAGAATATCATCAATAAATACAATCATGAACAAGTCTAGGGATGGCTTGAACACTCGGTTCATAAGATCCATAAACGATGCTGGGGCATTGTTCAACCCAAAAGACATCACCCAAAACTCATAATACTCATATCGGGTCCTAAACGCAGTCATTAGAATATCTACCTCCTTTACCATACTTGGTGATAGCCTAACCGCAAGTCTATTTTTGAAAAACACTTAGCACCCTACAACTGGTCAAATAAATCATCAATCCTAGGGAGGGGATATCTATTCTCTATTGTCACCTTTTTTAGCTGCCTATAATTAATACACATTTGTAGTGACCCATCTTTCTTCCTCATGAATAATACCAGTGCTCCCCAAGGTGATATGCTGGGCCTAATGAAGCCTTTTTCTAATAAGTCTCGCCGTTGCTCCTTCAACTCCTTTAGTTCTGCGGGTGCCATTCTGTAGGGAGGAATAGATATAGGCTGCATATCTAGCAATACATCTATAGTAAACTCTATCTCCCGCTCAGGAGGAAGACCTGGAAGTTCATCTGGGAATACATTTTGAAATTCATTAACTAACGGAATTGACTGAAGAGTCGGTACCTCTGCTTCCAAGTTATGGACACGAACCAGATGATAAATATAACCCTTTCTAACCATCTTCCTTGCCTTGAGGTATGAAATAAACTTACCCCTCGTGTATGATGTATTGCCCATCTATTCTATGATTGGTTCTCCTGGGAATTGAAATCGAACTACTTTTTCTCTATAATCAACATTATCTTAAGAAGAAGCTAACCAATCCATGCCCATAATAACATTAAATTCTATAATAGCTAACTCTACCAAATGTTCCTTGGTGTGTCGACTATATATAATCACTAGATAATCTCTATATACTTACTTGGCTATAACAGAATCTCCTACCGGTGTAGCTACCTCAAATAGTTCTATTAATTCAAATTTTATTCTGATTTTACTAGTAACAAAGGGAGATATATATGATAAGGTGAAGCCTCGATCTATTAATGTATATACATCCTGCGAGAAAATTGATAATATACCTGTAACCATATTTGGCGATGCCTCTTGGTCCTGTCTACTAGCCAAGGCATATATGCGGTTCGAAGGACCGCTAGAACTGGAAGATCCACCATGGCCTCTACCATGGCCTGCTGATGTATGAATACCCTACCCCTCAAGGTGCATAGCTACAGAAGAAGATGAGCCAACAACTAACCCAGTAGGCTGAGCTGCACCACTTAGATTACCCCTAAATGGACACTCCCTCATAATATGGCCTTGATGGCCACAAGTAAAGTAGGCACCTATAGCAAAATGGCATTCTCAAAAATATAGCCTACCAAAATGAGGACACCATGGAAAAGGTGGCCTCGACTAGCACGAACCCCTATTCATTTGTGAACTTGAAACCCTCGAGCTCTGACCGGCTCCTGAATACCCTGTGCTATCAAATCTCCTACCTATGAAATGTGGGGGTGCACTCTAGGCTGGCTGAGAAGGATATCTACTATACTGCTGAGGCTTCCCGCCTTGAAATTCCCTAGAATAACTAGCTAATCTAGCTTTTTTACACTGGCCTCTGTCATGATCTCTATCGGGCTGACGCCCTTTATGATGATCCTCTACCTCCTATGCATATGCCTGTACCCGAGCAATATCCATACCTGGCTGAGAAGCCATTGCCATACAATTATCAATCAAATAACGATCCAGCCCCATCACATACCGATGCACTCTATTAGTCATATAAGGTACAATAGCGGGAGCATGTCACGCTAATGAGTCAAACAAAAGGCTATAATCACTGGTGCTCCTACCATTCTGCCTCAAATGTAAAAATCTGTCTACTCTGGCTCATCTCAATTCCAAAGGTAGAAAGTGGCCAAAGAAGGCCTCCACAAACTCATCCCACACCGCTAGAGGAGAACCCTTACCCCTAGACAACTCCCAGGACTCATACCAATTAACAGCTACATCACATAATCGATAGGAAGGTAACTCAATAGACTCTATCTCAGAAGCCTTAATTATCCTCAACGTACACTGCACCAATCAAATAAACTCCTGCAGGTCATCCCCAAGCCTTGACCCATAGGACTCTACGGGATTACAAGTCAAAAAGTCATGAGCCCTTAAACTATCATGTCTATCCGCATAGTCAACCCCTAATCCATGCATGTGAGCCTGCCTTGCCGCTATTCTGGTCAGCAACATAACTGCATATCTCATAGCCCTATCCTCTGCCCTTGGCTGAGGAGCTGGAGGCTTAGGTACTGGAGGCTCTGAACTGGCAGTGAGGCATCCCCCTGATCAGGAGCACAACCTCAGGAATAGACTAAGAATGGGACCTAGTAACTCTCAGGGCCTGGCTAGTCTCTCCTGCTAGTGACTTGCCTTTCTGGGCAGTCGCTTTCCTTAGAGGCATCGCTGTAAACATAATAATACGTTAGGGAGAAATTATCCTGATAATACAGCTGTATCGCTTGATTTAAAGTAAAAAAGAAGGGATAACATCCTAAATGTCCTATAGCCCCCTATTTATAGATGTGGTGTACAACAAACCGATAAATAAGACTCCATGAGACACGGTCTATAGACACTCTAAGGATGAAATGCTCTGATTCCAATTTTGTCATGACCCAACCCCATAGGCTGTGACTGGTGCCCGAATTGGACACTCCTATACATGTCTGTTATCTATAATTGATCAACACCCATATGATATGAAATTTATACGGATGGAGCGTCATCTCAAAACTGTCACATATACATGTGTACCAAAACTACCTGTCTCTTGGGGAGTCATAATTGTCAAAAGATAAGATAGCATAATGCATAGGCCGACAAAGCTGTCATTATATGTACGAACGTCCCACTATATACATAAACGCGAGCCGGCAAGGCTACCACTATGAATGGGAATGTTCCAAAACATAAGTCATACTAGTACAATAAAAAAATATCTATATAAAATCCACACATATGTCTACAAACCTCTAAGAGTATTAACAATAGCATATGTTAGGACAGGGCCCCGTCGTACCCCTAAATAAACAAATATACACATCAAGATATTGGTACAAAAAGTCTATCCTCCGGAATGATGGAATACTCTAAAACAACAGGGTGGAAATTCTAAGTTGGCGGATCTCCAAAATGATTATTTTTACTTGTGGGCATGAAATGCAACCCCCGAAGAGAGAGGGTCAGTAAAAAAATATGTACCAAGTATATAAAGCGTAAAGTGCCATAAAGGAGATCACATCTAAAATAGAGGTTTAGGAGGCAAGTATAAAATCCAAGAAATCACTGTAACTGTATTTTATAAATAAAGTCATACATATTGTGATCATATGCCGTACCCGGCCCTCTATGGGATTTGGTGAATAAAGTCGTGTACATGTATGACGTATTTGGCCCGTCATGGGACTCGGTGCCATAATCATATCATCATACCATCATAACATCATATTATCATATCACGTACCCGGCCCTCTAGTAAGGAACTCGGTGAATAGTATAGTGGAATCCATACATGATAACATACTCGGCCTATCTTAGGACTCGGTGGATAACACAATAACAATATGAATGACTAGGATATCATTAGCAACCATGTGTAATTTGATCATTATCGGAGACTTAATGGAATAAGCAAAACAACCTATCATTTGAAAACCAAGACCATAGTCATTCCAAGTACTCTTCTACTGTCATTATGAATTATACCAATTATGGATTATACCAAAATATAAATTATACCACAACATGAGTTATACCAACTAGGATGGCTTGAAGCATACACATGAATTAAGACATAACAATATACGTTATGGAAATCAAGAACATTAGCCGTCCTAGTATATACTTACACAATAGTCGTCTGTTTGTTTCATGTCGATCATGCCAAAGAAAGAAAGGTTAGCCTTACATACCTTTAGTGTTCACGTGCACAAAATATGTATATGCTGCCCAATATTTTCTCAACCTATATTAAAATGTTAATCCTATGGTTAAGCTAGGGAAAGGCATAAAATGTACTTTATCGTTAGTATGTTATTTTAAAAAATTTGGACAACACCTCCCCTATATCGCTCACTTTTCCCCACTTCCAAACCAATCATACAATCACCAAGAAACATCAACAATCACATATTCAAATGCCATGTCAAGACAAGACAAGATAATATTCAAAAATACCCTGAATAACTTACATGACATTCGAATTTTATTAATTATCTACATGACAACTACGGTGCTACCAAATTACTCTTAATAGAGTGCATCCATCACACCTTATCGAAATAATTTATAACAGCCCAATAATTAACCATACAATGCATAATCATAACTACACTTAATCTTTCAATTCAACACAAGCAACCACACATTACAATCAACCATTAACTCAATTATAACTTCAACTTGACATATCGAATTCTTCTATTCTCATAATATAATCAACCATAATAATAGCTACAACATTAATCAAAATTCATCCACCATTCTTGGCTTAGAACAACCCCCACACGACCTCAACGAAAATCTAACATTAACATATACAATCCCTTTACTTTTAACACATAATCCCTAACAATAATATCAGCCACAACAATCATCCAAATCTAATTCAAGCAACTCCAATTCTATCCATTCCAACACTAACACTAATGTTACATCCCGCATTTTTGCGCATTAAAGAAAAAAAAAGAGAAATTTTAACTTGCTAGGAATGTGGTTATTATTTATTTTATTTAATACCGGTGTGATATTTAGGGAAAATTGATGTGGAAATACAGAGGAAGGCCGAGGGTAAAATTGGGAATTTTAGAAATTAATTTCATAAATTTCAAAAAATAAGACTTATAGTATTTGGGATCAAAACAAAAATAAGAGAATAGGTCATCCATTAGAACCTTCAAGAGACAAGGAGTAAAAACTAGAGAGAGAGTGAGAGCATAAGGGCCTTTGGCCGAAATTATAGGAAAAAAAAAGAAGAAAATTTTTCAAGTTCTTCAACTTTGATCCAAAAATCTCTTCCTTCTTGAATCCTTGTTAAGTTCAAGGCCCTCTTCAACGTGGTATAATTAATTAAGCAAGAAAACTACATTTGTGGCAAGTGAAAATTTGAAGAAAAAGGTAAGAATTCTATCTTTTTATGTTATGGAAGAAGTGTATGTGTTGTAAGTGTTGGAATTAAATGAAAATTATAAAATTGTGATGTATATGTGAGTGTGGCCATGTGGGTGTGTAAGTGTGTGTATGATCGTGTGGTATGATGGTGAAGGGAAGTGGAATTAAATTTTATTTAGTTTGTTAGTTGCATCGTTGTGGTAGTATGATGTAACTAAAAGTTTAATAATTCGAGACGGCCTTGAAATTGGTTATAAGTTGTTATATTGAATTATGTGATTTTAGTATAGTTTTTATATAGTTATGGAAGTAGAATTCTAATAAGGTAATTATTGTTATTCTTAATGAATTTGGAAGAAGACAATGCGACTTGATAGTTTTGTTGCGTTCATGGAAGTTTCGGGTGGATTATGGTTTTGGTGGAATTTTTTGTATATTGTGTGAAATAATGTGAATTTATTTCGAATTATGTCTAAGTGGTCTTGAATTAGTGAATGAATATGAAATATCGATATTAGTTGAAGGTGTGAAGTTGAAGTATAATTTGCTGCCTTATGTAATCAAAAAAAAAGGAAGAAGAAAGACTATTGGTGTAAATTATCTTTTGTAGTGATTGTTGATGTTGTCGGTATTGTTGTGGGTGTTGTTATTGATCTTTTGGCCGAGTTAAATTCTCGGAGATGTTGAATTTATAGGAGAGGTGCTGCCCAAATTTTTTTAAACAAGTAGGGGTTAATATTGAACTCTTAAAGGTTTATAACTTACATTTGGTAATTGTGACCATTTGTAGATTTTGAAGGAAACGAGATTTGAATTTGAGTGAGCGTAAAAAGCGGATAAGGTATGTAAGGCTCTTCCTTTCCTTCTTTTGGAATGTCCTAGGTGTAGTAGGTTGTAATGTGAGCCTTGGGGAAAATTCTGTTCATGGAAATCCAAGTTTAAATTTTCTACATTTCCATTCAGTGAAAATGAATTAAAAACTCATGAATGTTGAAAAGAAATGTGCAAACATCCACAACTTCTACTTACAAGATCGGATCATCCTACAACCTTGATAGATGACTTCGTAAAGCCAAATGTTTGAAATTCATGTATGCCACCTTGGCTTGGCCGAAGGTGGGCCCACTAGCTCTAAGACTCGCTTAGTTTGTCCTATTTAGTTTATTCTTGTATGACATAAAGGGATAACTTTTGCCTATGATTTTCCCTACTAATGAATAATATCCTAATCATTCCCTTATGTTCTAACACCCATTTTGGGGCGGTAAATGTGATTTTATAAATGCTATTATGGGACAGCCTTGTGTCCCTTAGACGTTCGATTAGTTCTACCTAACTTTTCATCATATGGTTATCTCGAGTCTCTAGAAATGCTTTATATATATGATGCATTAGTTTCTAGCTACTCCGCTCGTGCATGATACTATGATATTGTTTGTCGGAACCCGAGCCGGCTTTATAATTGTGTGCCCTATAATGTATTCGGCAATATGATGTGTTACAAGTTCCGAGACCTTGCCATAAGGCTGGGTACCGTTTATGGTATCATGATGTGATATGACATATGATATATTCTGATTATATGGTATGTTATGAAGATATGATATGTTTGGTGTTTGTATGGAGACTTGAAACCTTCCATACTGTGATGTGTTGTGGTACCAGCATCGGGGTGGTGACCACGTTCCTGAGCCGTATGCCTAATTTTTATTTGCATTATGTACATATATTTTCAGTACAGATTTTGATGCCCTGGTTTGGTATTTTATCCTTGTACTTTTCCTTTTAGTTATGGTTTACATTCTTTGTACTTCGTGCTTTACATATTCAGTACATATTTCGTACTGACCCCATTTCTTCGAGGGCTATATTTCATACCCATAGGTACAGACGTTTGTGATCTGTCAGCGTAGGCTACACATATTCTGCTACTATAGAGTGCTTCTTTGACTCGGAACCCATATTTTGGTATATGGCTTTCCTATGTACCTGCTCCTGTATATTTGACCATTTGGGTATGGCGGGGTCCTATCCTGTCATATGTTTTCGCTATGTTCTGTAGAGACATGTAGACATAGGTGTGGGTCATGGGTCGTGTATGTTCATTTGTTTATGACTTGTGTCCTAATGCGGTCCCTTCTATTATAATGGCCAAAACAGCCCATATATTTGTATATATGCACATATCCAGTAATATGCATTCCGTTGCCCCTTTTAGTGTGATATGATATTTTCTGTATGCTCAACCGCTTAAAAAAATAATTGTCTTATGTTTTGATTAAATAAAGAATACTAAATTGAAATTCTCCTATAATATGATGATTTAGTATGTAATATCATCTTGGTGTCCAAATAGGATGATAGTCGCAGCCCATGGGGCTGGGTCATGACAAAAGTGGTATCAGAGTGGTTTGTCCTCAGAATGTCTACAAATCATGTCTCTTAGAGTCTTGTTTATTGGTGTATTGTGCACCACATTTATAAACAAGAGGCTACAAGACATTTAGGATGTTACCTTTTTGTGAATCTTAGATCGTGCGATAGAGTTGTGCTATTAAGATGAACTTTTCTAATCGGCTATTGTATTTTTCAATGATACCCCAAAAGAAGGCGACGGTAGTCCAAAAGGGCAAAGTGGTGGTAGGAGAGACTAGTCAGATGCTGAGAGTTACCCGGGATCATGCTCAGATCATGCCCTATGTTATGCCCCAGTCAGAGGGTTCCGCTACACTACTACCAGAAGAGCCTGGAACAGCTCCCCCATTATCTCTAGAGGCTCCAGCACCCGAGCCTCCAGCTCCTCAGCCTGGGGTGGAGGATAGGGTACTGAGGGAGGTTGTGCAGTTACTGACGATGATAATAGTAGGTCAGGCTCACGGACGCGGGCAGAGAGGTGATGATGATGACAGACATGATAGTTTGAGGGTACAGGATTTCCTGACATGTAACCCCCTAGAGTTTTTTGGGTTTAATCCTGAGGAGGACCCCCAGGATTTCATTCGGCAGATGCAGTGCTAATTGAGACTGGTCAGGGCTTTTGAGACCGAGTCTGTTGAGTTAGCTTCACACAGGTTACGGCATGTTGCAATTAATTGGTACGAGTTCTAGAAGCTATCCAGGGGTGAGGGTGCTCCCCTAGCTGTATGGGATGAGTTTGTAGATGCCTTCCTCAGCCACTTCTTGCCCCTAGAGTTGCGGCGGGCGAGGGTTGATAGATTTTTACAGCTGAAGCAGCGAGTAGGAGTGTCCGAGAGTACAACTTGGAGTTGACTCTCTGGCCCGATATGCACCGACTATCATACCTGATATGGAGGATATGATGCATCGGTATGTGGTAGGGTTAGATCGTTATTTAGTTGACAGCTATATGGTAATGGCATCTCAGGTCGGCATGGACATCAGTCGATTACAGGCCTATGTGTAGGGAATAGAAGACCGGCACAGGGGAGATCAGTCTGGTAGGGATCGTGATAGGAGGCCTCCTAAGAGGGCTAGATCAGTGGGGTATTCTAGAGATTTTCGAGGCGGGCAGCTTCAACAGCAGTTTGGTAGATATCTTTCTCCGTTAGGATGGGGTATGCATTCCGCTGGTAGATGATTTGATAGCGCAGGGCTGTTTGGGGCCGACCAGAGTTCTAGAGCATCAGGTCCGCAGACGAGCAGAGGTTCTGGTCAGTCCAGACCCCCTATGCCTCAGTGTTCTTATTGTGGGAGATCACATCCCGGGGAGTGTTATCGAGCTACAAGAGCCTTCTTTTTTTGCGGCCGTCAAGGCCATATCATGCGAGATTGTCCGTTGACGAGTAGTTCAGGTGGCGTAGTTCAGCCGACAGAATCAGATACTGGTTTATCATCTACTTCTCTAGTTTCACGTCCTACGGGATGAGGTGTGTTGGCACCAGTGGGCCACGGTCGAGGCCGTGGCAGGGTTTCTAATTCTAGTAGTCTTTCTAACCACATATACGCATTGGCTAGCCGCCAGGATCAAGAGGCGTTACCAAATATTGTCATAGGTACATTATTGGTTTTCTCCCAAACCTATAGAGCCATTTGAAGTAGCTACACCAGTTGGGGATTTTATTATAGCCAGACATGTATAACAGACATGTATATAAGGATTGTTCTGTAACTATATGTGATCGTTGCACTAAGGCTGATTTGGTGGAATTAGATATGATAGAATTTGATGTTATTATGGGTATGGACTGGTTAGCTTCCTGTTATGCTAATATTGACTGCCGAAAAAAGGTAGTTCGATTTCAATTTACATGGGAACCAGTGGTAGAGTGGATAGGGAGTACAACATCACTGAGGGGTAAGTTTTTTTCATACCTCAAGGCTAAAAATATGATCCAAAAAGGCTATATCTATCATCTGGTTCGTGTACACGATACTAAAGATGAGACACCTACTCTCCCGTCAGTTTCGGTAGTCAATGAATTTCTAGATATATTCTTGGATGAGCTTTCAGGTCTTCCCCCTGAACAGGAGATAGAGTTCACGATAGATTTGCTACCGGATACTCAACCTATATCCATCCCTCCGTATAGAATAGCTCCGGCAGAATTAAAGGAACAGCTGAAAGACTTATTAGACAAAGGCTTCATTAGGCCGCCCTAGAGAGCGCCAATATTATTTGTAAGAAAGAAAGACGGGTTACTGAGGATGTGTATTGACTACAGATAATTAAATAAGGTGACTATAAAGAATAAATATCTCCTCCCTTAGATTGACAATTTATTTGACCAGTTGCAGGGTACCAAATATTTTTTGAAGATTGATTTATGCTCGGTCTACCATCAGGTACGGGTATGAGAGGCAGATATTTCGAAGACTGCTTTTTTTTGTGGGAATAGACCCTACACGAGGCTCCCACCTCTCGTGCACAGTCAGGGGTTGAGCTGCACCCCCAAGCCTTAACATAAATAAAATTATAAAAATACATGAAGAGGGACATAAACCTTACCTCCGACCTTAAGTTGGTTCATAAGTCGGCTAACCTACTAAGGTCGGCCAACTCATCCCCGATACTAGATTGAAAGCGATAAGCCTATGAGAAGACTCCTCTTGATACAACGCGACTAAGAAAAAACATAAATGAGGGAGACTCTCCCCTTCCATGTACATACAAGAAAGAAACCTACACTAGTCCTATTCAAATAAGCTATATTAGAAAACATAGCTAAATCAAAGTAGGTCAAGTATATGAACCTTCCGATTTGCATGGATTTAGATCAATCTTGTCATCATTGTCCTTCTTAGACTTGTCATAACGAATTTTTCCATATGATGCGAGCGCGATAATAAAAGGGTTGCATTGTGCTGCTCCTAGTTTGGGAATGTAGAAGAGTACCTTATTAAAAAGACTGGCTTTTTCAGGGTCGCTAGACTAAGGTCTATGATCATTCATTCGCGCTGTAACTTCTTGAGCTCTGTTATTTTTGGAGTTACTGTAATCCTGCAACCCCAAGAGGCATTTTGGTATGGTATGGTTCATGTTGTTGAATGTTGTTGAAAGATGCTGAGGTTGTGAACTGCTCCTGGATATGCTGCTGCAGCTCTGTATATTCTCCCTTGAAGCTATTGCAAATTGTTGTTGCAGCTGCTTAGTATTTGTGGCTCTTCACAGATGTTGTATATGTCTTTATAGCTCCCTAAAATCTACAGGACTAAGGTAACAAGAAACAACAAAACAAACATCCAAACAAGCTTCCTGAATTTCTGAAATTTCTAGAGATGTTGGAGTTGCATCTTTTTATCTTCTCAATATGTGCCAAGGTTTGTGAATTCAGCTGCTGTTGGATGGGCCATCAACCTGCAATTGCACATGTAAAGAAGAATAAGTACAGATGGTAGTGGTGGAGTTATTGCAAGCCTATATATCAAGCAAGCAAACAAACAAATAAGGCTCCTGCCATATCCTGTAACTGCACAACCAAACAACTAACCAAACAAGCAAAAACTTGTAGTTTTATGTGTGTTGCAGGCTGCTGAGGTTGTTGTTGGAGGATGATGTTGTTGGAAATTATAGCTTGTAGGCTGTTGTGGCTTTGAGTTTGTACTCTTGCCCTCCCTAGTAAATGGTTTGGTTGCATGGAAGAATTCCACTGTTTGGCAGGGGGTAGTTCCACATTTGCTGCATAAACCAAAGAATCTGGAGCTATTGCTTATTGATGGCTTCCAAAACATCTGGAGTTGTTGTTGTTGGTTGTTACTTATTGTTGGCTTCCAAACAGCCTGCCTTCTCCAAGCTTTAATTCTATTTTATTTGCTATGGTTGCTGGTAGTTTTTGTTGTAGTTGTGTGTTGTTTCTGGTGAGGGCTATAGCAGCACACTTGGAAGAACTTCCCATTCATCCCATCAGGGCCTGTAACTAAATTGGGATTCATGGAGAAGACAACAGTCCTTAGCTCTTCTATAGTAGGGATAGCTTGAAGATCTCTATTATGTTCAACACTGACCATCCTTGGGATACATTGCAGTGCATCCTCCTAAATATGTTCATCTTTACCCGTGAAAATATATTGGAAATGGTCACATGCAGCCCTGGCTATCTCATCATCTCCCTACAGCCAGGTACCCTCCTTATTTTGAATGCTATGGATATGAAGTTTCCTTCTCCTTCCTCTGATCAAAGCATGAAAATATTTGGAGTTCATATCACCTTTTTGAACCATTGCAACTGAGTTTTTTGCTTGAGCATGGATTCCTCCATTTTCAAGTATCTAATATACTCAGCATTAATGGAATAAAGTTTGGTTCTGCACTCCTCATTATTGACAAAGATCATTTCCTCTTCAGCTTGTCTAGACTTTTTCTCATATTCTTTTACTTTGGCATAGATATCCCCAAACTGTAACTTGGACTAGCTACTAAGAGTGGCAGATAGCCTCTTTATTTTCTGATGGAAGCACCACATTAGATTACCCTCTGTATCCCAGATCCAGCACCTGCTAACTATCTCTATAAAAGATGGGTGGTCTGTCCAACAGTTTAGGAATTTGAAGTATTTGATATGATGATTGTGTTCAGTCATTTCCAAGAGTAAAGGACAATGATCTGACCCCACTGTAGGTAGGTGAGTAATGGTAGTCTGAGGCATCACCTCTAGCCATTTGTTATTGCACATACCTCTATCTAATCTCTTCCATATTCTGAACATTATACCTCTCAGATTAGACTAGGTATATTTTGTCTTGAGAACCCCAAATCCTGCAAACCACAGGCTTCAATAGTGCTAATAAATTCCAAACTCTTTCTCATGTTGTAGGTTACACCCCTTAGTTTCTCTTCAGGATCTGTAATAACATTGAAGTCTCCTAGAGTGCACCATGAAAGGGATGTAGTTGACTGCTGTAGCATGCTGTTCCACAGTGGTCTTCTGATATGGTCCTTGCATTTTGCATATACAAAAGTAGCAATGTACTGATTGGGGGACATGACATGGTTAAATTCATAAGTAATCAACTGCTCTCCATTTTCCAATATCCTGCAGTCAACATCCTTAGTCCAAAAAATCCAAATCTTACCATTTGGATTGCTGATGGCATGGTCCATACTGAGTTGATTTCTGAATTGCTGAATTTGAGAACTATCTGAGAATGGCTCCAAAATGGCAATAATAGATATTTGATGGATACTCTTAAGGGACTTAAGTCTTTCCATGGCTCCACGGGTATTGATACCTCTTACATTCCAACTGAGTATATTAATCATTGGGATATTTTGGAGGTAAATAGTTTAGTATGTGGTCTTCCTATTATGACAGAGTTAGTGGGGCTATTTGGCTTGACATTATACATAGTTTTGTGCACTCCTCTAGGGGATAATCCTTGAGATTTGGTAAGCTGCTGAATTTCATCTTTTAAGTCCCTATCATTCTCAGTAGACCACTGAAAGCTGTGAGCAGGTGTTCACTGGCATTTTCATCTTCATCCTGACCTTGCATGGATTGGATATCATTTTCATCCTCAGCTTCAGACTCATCTACAGCATATTCATCTATGTTTGGAGGGACTTTTATGTTAGTATTCAATATACTTTCCAACTGAGACTGTGTGCTCTGATCAGGAGTTTTCTCAGCTATTTGTTGAGTTGGTGTATGATTATAATGAGCTTGTAGGGGAGAAATATCGATGCCTATTTGATCATCATCCAACACAAACTGCTGACATCCTAAAAGAACCTCAGCCTCCTTTTCTGTTATGTCAAATACCTTAGTAAGAGGACTTTTTTCAACATAGTTTTTCTCCTGAATCTTCTTTTTAAGTGCCTCTCTTCTATTCTTTCTCAACTTATTTCTTTTATCAGTAGAGGATTTACCACTAGTACTTGCAAATGATCCCATGTCTTTGGCCATAGAACCTTTGTTTGCTTGCAAGATAAAAACATCTATAGGGTCCTCTACTTGCCTGAGTTCTGGAGTTGCTGTGATAATTCGATCATTGAGTTTAGTGGTAGAAGTGGCTCTAAATTCACACCTAGGGTCAGTGTTTTAGTTCTCATGCAAAACATGAGACAGTCTCCCACCCTCTATGGATTCCCCATCTGTAGGTTAGTGGATATCTCCTATACTTTTCCATCCATACCTCCAGCAACTTCTGAATCAATAGCAACAGAAATATACAATGGGGATTTTAGGGATCTTGGGAGAGCTGAGTCAATACCTGGGCCTTTGGTATTATTGTACTCCACAGCTTCCATATCATTATTAAGTTCAAACCTGGCAGCCATATGGTTATCTGCAGGTTTGCTAGTGGCCTTCCGTTTAAAAACCTGTTGAATGGGCCTGTGGGGATTGGGAACCAATATTCTATGGGGAAGGGGTTGCTGAATATGGACTCCAGAGACAACATTACATTTTTGGATATTATCATTATTAATATTAAAGAAGGTACGTGTTGGCTGCATGTTCTTTGGTTGCTGATTATCACTGGTAAGTGGTTGAGGCATTTTTGAGCTTTCTCATTGATGGATTCTACTTTGTTTAGTGTGTTGAAGAGTTCCTTGTTGGTGGGATTGGACATTCTTCTTGGTTTTCTTCTTTTGATTTTGCCATTCCTCTTTTTCTTGCTTACCTTCAGTTTCTTCATTAGTCTTATTTGCCTGTTGTTCCTTAGTGTTGTTTTTCTCTTAGATTTATTCTTAATTGGCCTTACCGGTGCTAGTTTTTTGCTTGGCTGCTGCAGGTTTTTCTTGAGAGTTCTTTTGCCTGTTTTCCTCTTCTCTTCTCTTCACAGTATAAGCAGTATGGTTGTGGCCCTGGTGCTTACAATGCTAGCAATATTCAGGCACTCCTTCATATTGAATTGGTTGCCATCTACCTTTGCCATTCACATCTTTTTCAAATCCCATCCAGACATGTTGAGGTATTTGCTTGGTAATATCAACTTTGACCTTTACTTTAGCAACACTACCTGTAGTTTTCTTATATGGTGCCAAGTCCAGGAACAACACTTTCCCAACTGGAGACAGTAGAGGTGTGACCACTTCCATACAATAACAATGCCAAGGAAGTTCTGGTAGGATTGCCCATATAGGGACCAAAGGAGTTTCCTCCTCTGGTTTAAATGTGGGACTCTAGAGCTGTAATCTCATGAGCTGGACTTGGATAAACATTTTTCCTTTTGTCCATACTGTTGTGTGATCAAACTCATTATCTAAATCAATGTATAGGTGTCTAGAGTTGAAGTGAGTCAGTTTAACCCCTCTTTAAGTTCTGTTTGGAGAATAAACTCCTTTCTAATAACCTCCATTCTTGGCATAGTATGTGTAAACTTTCCAATAAGTGTGTATTTACACCTAACCACTAAATTAACCATGAAATCTTTCTAAGAAAACAAAACTGCAGGGTATCCTTGGTTTATGGTGATTGTAGGAGGAGAGATACCTATAGGTGTATTTTGTACAGCCTCGTGGGCTCTAAGTCTGGTCGCAAGTGTATGAATCACAATAAGATTTAGAGGATTGGGAGTATTTGGATTAGGAGCTCTGATTTGGTTATTATTTTTGGGGACAGGATTGTTCCTACTTGGTGGATGGCTGTTTTGATCTCTTTTATGATTGTTAGGATTAAAAACCTCAAAGTTGTTAGAAACTCTCAATGGGGAAGAGTTGGTAACTAAGTTGTATTCATTTGGTTGGGATTGATTAGGCACTAACTTAGTTGCTTCGTGGTTTTGATTTGGCTTATCAATGTTACTAGAGATTTTAGGGAAATTATGCTGGTTTGGAGTGTTCTTCTTATGAGCTGCTATAAGGTTAGGAGTGTTAGTGCCTTGGTTCTAAATAGCAGTAGGTACAGCATTACTAGACTTAAACTTATTGCCAGCATCATTTTGAATATAACCTTCCCTCACCTGAGTAGCAGTAGGTACATCATTACTGTACTTAAATATATTGCTAGCATCATTTTGAATATAACCTTCCTTCCCCTGTATTGAACAATCTATCAAAGCACCATGGTTCTCATTTGCATTAGATTGCAATTGAGTTCCAATGGATTTCAGCATACTACTTATGGAAGGGACAACATCATTTTGCATAGAAGTATTACCAGTAGTACCAGGGTATTCATTTACATGATCACCACTGGATTTCAACATATTATCAGCATCAGTAATCAAATTAGAGGGACTAGAAATACCTGCAGCTGCATGTGCACCACTTATGTGATGATTTTATTTCTTCACATTGTCATCCATATTATAATCATTAAGAGGATCATGAACTAAGCCTTGCAAGGATTTACTAGTAGTAGTACCAGGAAGCTTATTTGCAAGAAGTTGCAAATGACCTTCACTGGATTTCAACATATTGATAGCAGTATCAGGAGCTCCGGCACCACCATAGTCCTTTTAACGACTTTTTGAATTTGAGCTTATTTATGAAGATTCGAAGTACCTTAGGTGGCTGGGAAGGTGCGCACCACTATTGTGGTCCTTTTGACATTGGTCTCGCACACCATAGTTGGCCGGAGCTCCAGCGCCACCACTGTTGATAGTGTTGCAGGCGGCATTCAGGTGTTTTGGTGAGGATTCGCGGTACTGCTTGGTTTTTTAAAGTTGCTCTATATCATGAGGAATAATTTGGCATTGACTTTGATCCATTATCCTCGCTCGACCTCCGTCGTTTCTACCATTTTCTTCGCTGGAGTTTGTTCCTCTGGTGAAAACTATACCATCAGTGGCGTAATGACATGGGGGATAAACCCCGGTGTGTATATTAGCTCGAATAACACCTGAGCCCCTTCAATTTTGAGATCGCGATTCCGACGGCACTGTGGCTTTATGCGCAGAAATCGCCTGAATAGTGTGTTCAATTTGGCTGGTGAATATTTGTGATTTTTGGCCTGAATGTAGTTCATATGATATAGATACAATTCCTGTATTTAGTTTCACTCGCAGCAATCTATTCTTCTGCAAATCAATAATTCGTTGAATATTTATCAGCTCCTCCTTAGATATATGAACAATGCTCACTTCTAATTTTTGATTATTAGAGGAGCTATAGTTAGAGTTTGGAGATTATACAATTTGAAAATTATGAATTATGGGTAATATCTTTTGGGCTGACTAATGCTCCATCGGTATTTATGGATTTGATGAATCGGGTATTTCGGCCATACCTTAACATGTTTGTGATTGTATTTATTAATGATATTTTGGTTTACTCACAATCAGCAGAAGAACATTCTGATCATCTTAGAACAGTACTCGACATACTTTGGTAACAAAAATTATATGCTAAATTCTCCAAATGTGAATTCTGGTTAACATTCGTGGCATTCCTAGGGCATATTATCAGAGTAGATGGCATTCGGGTTGATACACAGAAGATTGAGGCTGTACAGAATTGGCCCAGGCCGACCACACCGATAGAGGTACGCAGTTTTCTAGGGTTAGCCAGGTACTATAGAAGATTTGTAGAGAATTTTGCTTCGATTGCGGCACCCTTAATAAAGCTAACTCAGAAGGCAGCAAAATTTCATTGGACTGACGCTTGTGAATTCAACTTTCGGTTGCTGAAGGAAAAGTTAATTACAACTCTAGTTTTAGCTATTTTAGAGGGGTCAGATGGATATGTCGGTTATTGTGATGCTTCCGGTATTGGGATAGGTTGTGTGTTAATGCAACACGGTTGATTTATAGCTTATGCTTCCCAACAGCTCAGACCGCATGAGAGAAATTATCCCACTCACGATCTAGAATTAGCCGCGGTGATTCATGCCTTGAAGATATGGCAGCATTACTTATATGGGGTCCATGTTGATATTTATACGGACCACAAGAGCCTCCAGTATATTTTTAAGCAAAAGGACCTAAATTTGCGGTAGAGAAGATGGCTGGAATTATTGAAAGATTATGATGTCGATATTTTGTATCATCCAAGGAAAGCCAATGTGGTAGCTGATGCACTTAGCCGCAATTTCATGGGCAGTTTGATTGATATTCCACCAGATAAGAAAGAATTGGTTCGTGAGATTCATCAGTTAGCCAGTCTTGGAGTTTGTTTGGCCGACTCTGGAGATATCGAGATTTTTATCTGAGATATTGCTGAATCATCACTTATGGAAGAGGTAAAACAACGTCAGTTCGAGGATCTCAATCTGCTACAATACAGAGATGTGGCTCTTAACAAGGAAAGGACTCAGTTTAAAATTTTGTCTCATAGGGTATTGTTATGTGAAGGCAGGATATGTGTACCCAACATTACAGGGCTGCGGCAGGAAATTATGGGCGAGGCATATAATGCTCGGTATTCTGTTCATCCTGGATCCACTAAAATGTATCATGACCTCCAATATTCGTATTAGTTGGATGGGATGAAAAGAGACATTGCAGAGTTTGTTGGTTAGTGTCCAAATTGTTAGCAAGTTAAGATCGAGCATTAAAAGCCTGTTGGATTACTACAGAAAATGAAAATTCCTGCTTGAAAGTGGGAAAGAATTAACATGGATTTCATTACAGGATTCCTGCGCACCCCACGCAGGTATGATTCTATTTGGGTTATTATTGACAGATTGATAAAATCAACCCATTTTCTTCTTGTCAGGACTACGTATTTGGCAGAGGATTATGCCAGATTGTATATTAAGGTTGTGCTAAAATACCTAGCTCTTCATCACTATCTTCACTTGGTTCATCTAATGAACCAATGAACTCTTTGTCACCTCCCAATGTACCATGATACTTGACTGCCTTATTCTTGAAAATATCCTCAATTGTTTTATCTATGTCAGCTTTTCCAAGCTCAACCTCTTGATACTTGGAAGATTTTTTAGTTCTCTTTTTTTAGCTTTGCAACTTTATTCCTCTTTTCTTGTCTTAAATTATCTCTAAACCTCTCAATTCTTCATCAACTTCACTATCATCCTTATCCAGAACAACATCTAAGTCGTCATCCTCAAAGTCAAGAAAATCTCCATTTTTTCCTCACTATCATCACCAACTACCTTATCTAAGGTCTCATTTATAGCCTCCTCAAGATGTGAAGCTCTAGAGAAATTCTCTATTTTTTATTAGTTTTTTAATTAGAAAATGGTCCAAAGAGCATGTTAGCAGTGGGTTTCTCTTCTTTAATAAACACATGTTTCATTTATAACTTAAAAGAGGACACACTCCACAATTCTTTTACACAGTTGTATAGATGAATTTGTTTTGGGTAGTAGGGTCTTCAATAGGAAAAGCTTCAATTTCATCATACCCAATGTCTTTTGCATAATATATGAATTTGGTCAAAGAGAAGTGGTCCTTGTATATGATATATATAATATTGTTCGATTTTGACGCATATTGACCTTTATAAAAGCGATCTCCATGGTGAAAAATAGTGATAATATGACCCATATGATCAAAACTGTGATAAAAGGAAAATTTACAGTCATGTTGAAAAAAATCATAATTTTTATATAAAATTATCAAAAAAAAATATTCAAAAGAGCAAAATTAAACATACCTCGACTAAGTTGAGAAAGAAGAATAGGTAAACACCCAGGTACATAAAATTTCAGCATAAATCTTGAATAATTTTCCCTTTGATTCAAAGATAATGTGGGATAAATTTTAGGGACTTAGGGTTAGGGTTCTGTTGAGCAGAAGCACATCTGTTTTCTAAGTGAATTTGTCCTTTTCACTTTCACTTTATTTTATTTAATTTGTTTTTATTTTCTTTTAATTTGAAAATACATGTGTATTTGTTTTAATTAGTTGGCAACTACATAGTAGTGTTTGTATATCACCCATTTTATCATTTATTTTTTAAAATTTTAAATAGTTAAAGTGCCTACTTGAGCATTGACAAATTTTAAGGTCATAGTTGCTAGTTGAAGGAAGCCAAGTTAAGGTCATATTTATTTATTATGCCAATTTTAAAATCCACCCATTCTCAAATTAGACCCGCCCCAAATTCATTTTACATATCATCCTAATACAAAATCAATCTCATCAACAAGTTATTTTATGAACTTTCATATTCTAAGGAACCCCACAATGTGTTATTATTTTGGGAGAATGGTAGAAAAAATATATTGGAGGATGAAAGATTTAGCTTCCCACTATTGCTGAATGTTGTGTCGAGGACTTTGGCGTTGCGTAAACGGGTGGAGATTCATGCATTGGTTTGTAAGCTTAGGTTTGAATTTGACCCATTTATTCAGACTGCTCTACTTGAAATGTATGTTTTTTTGTGGGCAAACTGAAGATTCACGATTGGTAATTGATAAAATGTCTCGAAGAGATATTGTCAGTTGGTATAAAATGATTGATGAGTATGATTCTCTCCATTTTATTATATAGGATGACTATTTTGTTTCCTTTTTTTGCCAAGGAAGAAATAGTAAAAAATACTTTTTTTTGGAAATACTAATATATAGTGAATGGGTAAATTGAGTTGGACATGAAATTCTAACTATTGGTTTAATTGTTTTGGGCTGATGGGTTAAACGAATTTGGGGCGGGTCTTATTTGGGAATGGGTGTTGTTTTCTGGAAAAATAACACTTGTACCCCAAAAAGAAAAACTATTTACAATTAGCTACCTCCTTACTTTCCTATCCCCCTATTTTTAACTAATAATTCATGTTTACAACTTGATACCATCGGAGTATATATATACTCTGATGGTATCAAAGAGAAGTAGATAGTGCAGCTACTCCATGATACCATTAGAGTGTGTATATATATAACATACATTATTTTAGTGAAAAGACTATTCGATTTGTCACGACTCAAAAAATGAGGTTATGATGGGACACATTCCGAACCCATCCCGATGTATTAGAGTAAAAAGTAAAACTCATATGAGACTCCTCAAGAAAAGTCAGGCCACGATTAAATGAAACAAAAAGGACAATGTAGAAATTATCTGAAAACCTAATTTTATAAGTATAAAGAGCATCTAATACAAAGTCTGACTCTGAAATTACAACATATGTCTTCGAATATTACTAAATACTGAGAAATAAAGATAGACTAGTGATGATACAAATCGTGGGCCCTGACCACTAATCTAGAGATATAAAGTCCGCTAGAAGATCAGCTTTCGCGCAGAATGCCCTAACTAGAATCTGCATGAAAAAGGACACAGAAGCAGGGAGTAAGTACAATCCATATGTACTCAGTAGGTTTAACCGACTGAGTATAATAAATTAATCAAACCTATGAAATAAACTAAAGAACGCTTTTACCTATATACAGAAAAGTTCCAGTCCAATTTCGATGCCTCCAATTTATATAGAATAGCGTAATTTAAAGTAAACACATAAATATAATTTATTATCACAATTGACCAGATAAGTCAAGTATCATAGATATCAATGCAATACAATGCAATATTATCATGCAATGATAAAAAGGTGTCACATTTTCTCTCTCAAAAAGAATTTTTCACAGTTCTCAATTTCCCATGATCAATGCTATGATGAATGGGGATGAATGCATCAAAACATACATAACATGGAGGTAATATTCAATTCAACATTTAATACACTATTCAAAGTTCTCAAAACTTGATCTAAATAGGATAGTCACCCTAAATAGATAGTAATGTGAAGAAAATATGTTGAAATAAGTATTCAACCTCTTTAGAAAACATTTCAGTGCTCAGATATGCTCAAACCCCATACTCAACCACTCATGTAGGCATTACAATTCAAATAGTCTCCTCACGCCTCTCTCACATGCAAATCATGAATTACATATTCTCAAAATAGATAAGATAGCAAATAGGCCTCCACACGGGCTACACAACACAAATAGGACCATACACGGCATCGCAATATAAATAAGCCCCCATATAGGAATCTCAATGAAATTAACAGTTTCAAATATGCTACAACCCCATCCCAAAGTCTATAACATACAACTGACTAATTACCACATCCCAGTCTCAAAGAAGGATAGCAAACCTATCTCAATTGCTGAAACCGCACTCTTATGCTTCCACTAGACAAACAATTCTTGAATTCAACGTGCGAAGTGACAACCCAGTATCAAGAATGAAACATACACGTCACAAGGAGTCCATTGACACCTATAATGCAAGGATTTGGAACTGGGAATAAAATGGTCCAAAATATATTAATTTCAAAATAGGGTAATTTAGAATCAGGTTCTACATTAAAAATGGAGCTCATAGCTGAAAAACCCACAAAATTTGAGTAAGAATTAAGTTCAAAATCACTATTTCGAGTTTATGGAAAATCAAGGAATTTAGGTTTCAAAATCAAGAAGTTAGAAGTTAAAATTACAAGATATTAAATGGAAGTACAATGTTTTAGGTAGAAAATCATTTACCCAATGTTGTTCCTCAAAAAATCTCTTGAAAAATCACCCCACCGAGCTCAAGAACTCAAAAAATGGTGACGATGGGGTTTCCCCTGATATTTTACTGTTTAGGAAAAACAATTTCTCTACAAATGCGGAGCACACAGAGGTAGCTCTTTGGAAACACGGATCACAAGCAACTCTACCCTCGACGAACGCACTACACTGCACACGAATGTGGAGGCTTCCCAAGGCCGTTCTCTGCAAACAAGCCAAGGGACCCTTAATTATATTCCCTAGGCAGCAGACACCAGAAACAACAAAAGAGTTAAGGTTCAAGTTTTTGATTGGACCCTGAGATTTGTTTGAAATCCCATACACATAAATTATATATGTGCTTCTATTAAATTCGATGTTCTGGACTCGCTGGAACCATCAAAATTTGAATTCGAGGTCTCCTTCACCCGAAACTCAATAAGTTGCAATTAAACTTTCTTTAAACCTCAAAAAGACCAAAATAAGGTCGGGACCTCCAAAAAAATATAACGAAGTTGTTCCTAGGCCTAAACTCACCCTGTGAAACCAACAGAATCATTAACAATCCAATCCGAGTCTCTGAACTTGAATTGCTGACCAATGTGAAACTTAACTCATTTAAAATCAAACTTTCCAACTTGGGAACTCAATTTCATGAAACAACTCTGAATTCGAAAACGAAGACACTCTTACACCAATTTCCACATTCTGAATCTGATGGACCTGATGACTTTCTATTCCGAGACCCGCAACTCTGATTGCTAACGAAAACCAATTTTGAGCAACCTAAACATTTAAAAACTCAAAAACTTGCCCAATTTACAACCTCTTAAGAATTTACAAAAACCAATGACATAAATCTGTCAATTAACAACCAGGAAAACTAACAAAAAGGGTAAAATAATAATTTCTCAAGAATTTCTGAAAATGACCCTTAGGGTCATTACATTATCCACTACTAAAAATAATGTTCATTCTCAAATATAAGATAAATAAAAGTACCTGGAGTCTCAAAAAGATGAAGGTACCGGGCCTAGATATCCCTGTAACTCCCAGGTTGCCTCCTTAATAGGTCGATGTCTCCACTGAACCTTAATCGAAGTGATCTCATTGGTCCTTAGCCTACGAACCTACATGTATAGAATGGTTACCGTCTCCTCCTCATAATTCAAATCTAGAACCAACTCTACTACATCATAAGAAATCACATGGGACTCGTCTGGTATATATCTGTGAAGCATAGAGACATGAAACACCGGATGGACAGATGACAATATAGGGGGCAAGGCTAACTCATAAACCACCTCACCCACTCTCCTCAGAATTTCAAATGGGCCAACAAACCTTGAGCTAATCTTTCCCTTCTTCCCGAATCTTATCACGCCCTTTATGGGAGATATCTTCATCCACACATAGTTGCCTACCATGAAATCTAAGGGTCGGACCCTCCTATCAGCATAACTCTTCAGATGACTCAGGGCTATTAATAGTTGACCATGAATCAAGCGCATCCATTTTATGGCATCTCTGAGTAAATCAGTACCTAATGCATCTACAACATTTGAATCAAAAACACCTTATGAATGATCAGTACACTAGGACCATACAACGCCTCAAATAGTTCCATCTGAATACTTGAGTGATAACTGTTATTATAGGAAAACTCTGCTAAGGGAAAGTGTTGGTCCCATTAGGTAGAAAAATCAATTCCATAGGCCCTAAGAATATCCTCCAACACTTGAATAGTTTACTCGGACTGGCCATCGGTCTGGGATGAAATATTAAACTCATGTCTAACCGAGTACATAAACCATGTTGCAATGCCTCCCAAAAGTAAGAGGTGAACATTGAACCCTGATCCAAAATGATAAAGATCGTCACCCCATACAACCTAACAATCTCACGAACGTAAATCCTAGCTAACTTCTCTGCATTGTAGGTAGTCTTCATTTGAAGAAAATGGACTGATTTGGTCAATCGATCCACAATCACCCAAATAGAGTCATACTTACCCAATGCCACGGGTAATCCAGTCACAAAATCCATGATCCCACTTCCACTTGGAAATAGGTATCCTTTGCATTTCTGATGCTCATACTTCACTTGTTGGCAATTTAGACACTTAGCTACAAAATCAATAATGTCTCTCTTCATGCCATACACCAATAGTGTTCTTACAAGTTATGAAATATCTTTACCGCTCTTGGGTTAATAGAATACATGGAATAATGAGCCTCCTCCAATATCGTAAACACCCAATCACTAACTTTGGGCACACAAATGCGACCGTTAATCCTCAAAACTCCCTCAAGAACAAGAGAGGATGACTTAGCTTCACCTCCCAACCTTTTGTCTTGAATGGTACTCAACTTGTCATTATCAAACTGGTGCGAACGAATATGATTCATCAATGTAGACCTAGCCTCCACAAACGCCAAAGTGTTATGAGGTGTAGAAATATCAAGTCGGACCAACTACCTAGACAATGACTTAACCTCCAAGCCAAAGGCCTCTCATCCGCCTTAAGGAAGGCCAAACTACCCATGCTAGGTTCTTTGTGGCTCAAGGTATCTCGCTACCATATTAGCTTTGTCCGAATAATAAAGAATGGTGATATCATAGTGTTTCAATAATTCCAGCCATTTGTAAAGACCTCACAATACACACCATATAGCTAGTGCCTTCACAACTTCAGAACAAACACCACCACCGCCAACTCTAAGTCATGGGTAGGGTAGTTCTTCTTGTGTATCTTTAACTGTCAATAAGAATTAGCTATAACTCTACCTTTTTGAATCAATACACCACCCAAATTAACTCTCAAAGCATCGCAAAACATAATAAAAGGCCATACCCTCCTCGGGTAAGGCTAGAATAAATGTTGAAGTCAATAACTCTTTGAGCTTTTGAAAGCTTACATCACGCTCATCAGTCTACTGGAATGCTACGTTCTTTTGAATTACCCTAGTCAAAGGGGCAGCAATGAAAGAGAAACTCTAAACAAACTGCTGATAATAGCCTCCAACCCAATAAAACTCAGAACCTCGATAATCAAAGTAGGCCTAACCTAATCACGAACTTCTGCAACCTTGGACGAATAAAACATAATATCATCCTTGGTCACCACATAACCCAAGAATGCCACAGACTCGAGCCAAAATTCACATTTGGAGAAATTTGCATACAACTTCTCCTCTCTCAATGTCTGAAGTACGACGCTCATGTGACTAACATGGTCGACCTTATTCTTGGAGTAAACCAATATTTCATAAATAAACACAATCACAAATAAGTCCAAATGTCATGACCCAACCCTACAGGCCATGACTGGTGCTCGAATTGTACACTCATATACATATCTATTATCTATAATTGATCAACACCCATATGACATGAAATATATACGGACAAAGCATCGTCTCAAAACTGTCACATAGACATGTATACCAAAACCACCTGTCTCTTGGGAAGTCGCAATTGTCAAAAGATAAGATAGAATAGTGCGTAGGCCGACAAGACTGTCATTACATGTACGAACGTCCCACTATATACATAAACACAAGCCGACAAGGCTACCACTACGAATGGGAATGTTTAAAAACATAAGTCATACCAGTATAATAAAAAAATATCTATATAAAACCCACACATGTGTCTACAGACCTCTAAGAGTATTAATAATAGCATATGATGGGATAGGGCCCCGCCATACCCCTAAATAAAAAAATATACACATCAAGATATTGGTACAAAAAGTCTATCCTTCAGAACGATAGAGCACTGTAAAATAGCAGGGTGGAAATCCTAAGTTGGTAGATCTCCAAAATGATTATTTGTACCTGTGGGCATGAAACGCAGCCCCTCAAAGAAAGGGGGTCAGTAAGAAATATGTACCAAGTATATAAAGCATAAAATGCCATAAAGGAGATCACATCTGAAATAGAGGTTCAGGAGGCAAGTATAAAAACCAATAAATCACTGTACCTGTATTTTATAAATAAGGTCATATATATCGTGATCATATGCCGTACCCGGCCCACTATAGGACTCGATGAATAAAGTCATGTACATGTATACCGTATTTGACCCGTCATGGGACTCAGTGCCATAATCATATTGTCATACCATCATAACATCATATTATCATATCACATACCCGACCCTCTAGTAAGAAACTCGATGAATAGTATAGTAGAATCCATACATGATAACATACCCGGCCTATCTTAGGACTCGATGGATAACACAATAACAATATGCATGAATAGAATATCATTAGAAACCATGTGTAATTTGATAATTATCGGAGACTTAATGGAATAAGCAAAACAACCTATCATTTGAAAACCAAGACCATAGTCATTCCAAGTGCTCTTCTATTGTCATTATGAATTATACCAATTATGGATTATACCAAAATATAAATTATACCACAACATGAGTTATACCAACTAGGAAGGCTTGAAGCATACACATGAATTAAGACATAACAATATAAGTGATGGAAATCAAGAACATTAGCCGTCCTAGTATATATTTACACATTCGTCGTCTGTTTGTTTCATATGGATCATGCCAACTAAAGAAAGATTAGCTTTACATACCTTTAGCGTTCACTTTCAAAAAATATGAATATGCTGCCCAATATTATCTCAACCTATATTAAAATATTAAGCACTACCGTTAAGCTAGG
The DNA here is from genome assembly GCF_947179165.1 of Solanum dulcamara. Taxonomy (NCBI): domain Eukaryota; kingdom Viridiplantae; phylum Streptophyta; class Magnoliopsida; order Solanales; family Solanaceae; genus Solanum; species Solanum dulcamara. Next base: position 46,877,920 of record NC_077240.1, read on the forward strand.
GAAAGGCATAAAACGTACTTTGTCGTTAGTAGGTTATTTTTAAAAATTTGGATAACACCTCCCCTATACCATTCACTTTTCCCCACTTTCAAACTAGCCATACAATCACCTAGCAACATCAATGATCACACATTCAAATGCCATATCAAGCCAAGCCAAGATAATATTCAAAAATACCCCGAATAACTCACATAACATTCAACTTTCGTTATTTATCTACATGATGACTACGGTGGTACCGAATTACTCTTAATAGGGTGCAACCATCACACCTTATCAAAATAATTTATAACAACCCAACAATCAACCATACAATGCATAATCATAACTACACTTAATCTTTCAATTCAACACAAGCAGCCACACGTTACAACCAACCCTTAACTCAATTACAACTTCAACTTGACATATCGAATTCTTCCATTCTCATAATATAATCAACCACAATAATAGTTACAATATTAATCGAAATTCTTCCACCATTCTTGGCTTAGAACACCCTTACATGACCTCAATGGAAATCTAACATTAACATATACAATTTCTTCACTTTTAACACATAATACCTAATAATAATATCAACCACAACAATCATCCCAATCTAATTCAAGCAAATCCAATTCTATCCATTCCAACACTAACTCTAATCATGGAATTTTCTTACATCCAATTCCATTTAATACAAGTTAATCTCTTCATCATAACATTATTCTACATTAAAGCAACCCACATTCATAACATCCAACAACTATCCAAATCCACATACAATTATTACATCTAAAGTCGTCTTTAATATTCCATAGTCTTAACGTTTTTATTGAAATATTACTACAACAACCCAACCAACATACAACACAACATATAACCTTAACTATCATAAATCTTCCAATCTCAACAAGAACAATAATAACATACCAGAACAACCCCTAATTAACCACATAAAGATGCTAAAAAACCCTTATGAACACCTACAACACGCCAAGCAAACCGCTTCAAATTTTTATACGTTATTTCATACAATCTTTTCATCTAATTTGCTGACATATCACAACAGCCCCATGACAGTAACATCACCAATTTAAATGCAAGAAAACCATGTTAATGTTACACCAAGTTCTACCACAACCCATAAATATCATATCAAAGAGCTTGAAAATATATATACAATATCTTCATACACTTTAGTCTTCAAAATTCAAGAACAACAACTCATCAACAACATCAAAACAATATCAAAAATTATTATACATAATTACATAGCTAATTCCATTCATTTAATCCACTTAAAATAGCCCCTTAATCCATAAGTCTCAATAAATTAACAAATGAGTTTATAACGTTATTTTCTCTGTTCTAATCCATTAAAACTCTAAATAAACTTGTTAACAATGAAAAAGGGAACTTAATATTACCTCAAGTGAGTAGCAACCACATTAAAACTTCTCCTTCTTGGCTTATTTTTAGCTCAAATTGAAGGTAACGCGACGTATAATATTTTTCTCTTCATGAGCTCCGAGATTCAGGGCTTCAATTGTGATAAATTTTGGTGTTTCTCTCTAGGGTTCTCTTCTCTCACTCTCTCTGGAATTTTCTGGGCATGTTTTGGTCTAAATTCTAAAGGAAAAGATGAAAATTTTGATTTAATGGCATGGGTATTGGGCCTGACCCGAGTTGGATCGGGTTGGGCTGAATCCACTATTCAGTTTTGCCTGTCAAACTTAAAACATCTATATTTTCTTATCCCAATATCACATTCGGACCCGTAACCTATGGTTGCAAAGCTATTTAAATTATCTACAACTTTCATTTTATAGTTATACTAAATTACCAAATTCCAAAGGGGTTATGGCCTCCTGAAGTCAGATCACCCGAAAATGTGACTTAAAAAAATCTTTTTGATGGCTTCCACTTTGAATTGGCTCAAGGGTCCTTCTTCATTTGTATTTAACTTCACATATATTTTCTATATAACTTGTTATGTACAAACGATTCATGCCATTTTAAAATTTGAAATTAAAAGTACTTGAATTTATATCCATTAGCTCACGAATAGTCCAAGATGCAAAAATACAGAATATAACATTCTTCTTCCCTTTAGAACATTCGTGCTCGAATGTTAAGCTCGCCTCATAAAGTCTTATAAGGAATTTAGGGGAATCTCGTTTAATGCAACAACATATAGTTTCATCTATCAATCAATATAATCAATCTTGAGGTTTAGATTACCTATAGGCGTAGGGAACAAGTGAGGATACTTATCCTTCATCTCTTCCTCGACTTCTCAGGTCATCTCTTCTCTATTTTTATTTCGCCACAATACTTTGATGGAAGCCACATCCTTAGTACGTAACCTTCTAACTTGGCGATCAAGTATAGCTATAGGGTTTTTCTCGTAAGACAGCTCCTCCGTCACATGGATATCATCCACGGGGATTACTTTAGAAGGATCACCAATACATTTGTGAAGCATTGACATGTGAAAGACAGGGTGCACTGCTTCTAAATCAGATGGTAGGTCCAACTCATAGGCAACCTTGCCTATTCAAAGAATAACCTGATAAGGGCTAATGTATCTTGGGCTAAGCTTCCCTTTCTTGCCGAATCTCATTACCCCTTTCATGGGTGACACCTTCAAAAACACCCAATCACTAACCTAAAGTCTAAGGGTCAATGTCGATTATCTGTATATGATTTCTATCAACTCTGGGCTGCTAATAACCTTTCCTGAATAAGCTTCACCTTATTAAAAGCTTTTTGAATCATATTGGGTCCGATTAACTTAGCCTCACCAATATCAAATCAGCCAATAGGTGACCTGCACTTCCTGCCATACAAAGCCTCATACGGTGCCATCTGGATGCTGGAATAATAGCTATTATTATAGGCAAACTCAATAAGTGTCAAATGATCATCCCAACTACTTCTGAAGTCAATAATACAGGCCTAACATATCTTCTAGCATCTGAATAGTACATTTAGCCTATTCATCAGTCTAAGTGTGAAATGTTGTATTAAGATTTATTTGTGTTCCCAATTCTTTTATGACCCAATCCCGTAGGTCATAACAGGTGCCCAAACTGGACACTTACGTATATCCCTGCTATCTATAAGTAAATTTGTCCCCTGTTTAAATCATAGAACATCAACAGGCAAGATAACATATAAGACGACGAGGCTTATCAGAGGCACCACTATACATACATGCATATGCAACCCATATACAACCCACATATATATCCACAGACCTCTAAGAGTAAGAACAATAACATAAGGTGGGACAGGGCCCCCGTCATACCCATGAACAAATATATATATATATATATATATATATATATACATCGAGGGTTAATACCAAAACTAGGCTCTAGCACAAGGGATCACTTCTGAACTACTGAGTGGAACTCCTACACTAACAGATCCCCAAAGTGTGTATCTGTACCTGTGGGCATGAATGCAACCCTCCCGAGAAAAGGGGGTCAGTACGACATATGTACTAAGTATGTAAAGCATAGACATCATAAGGAAATTACAATTGGTGTAGGGATGCAGGGGGCAAGTATAACATTTAACCATTTATTGTACTTGCATCGTATAAAAGAAATTCATTCATATTACCATCACGTACTGTGCCCGTCCCATTTTGGGTACTTGGTGTACCATCTACATCCTTATGTCATCATATGCACATATATATTATTAGCACTTTGGAATGTATAGCCCGATCCATGTATATAGTAAGTACATGCCGAGGAACGTACGACCCAATCCGCACATCGTATAATAATGCCGAGGAACGGTCCGATCCACATATCATATAGTAATGCCGAGGAATGTTCGGCCCGATCCACATATCATATAGTAATGTCGAGGAACGTTCAGCCCGATCCACATATCATATAGTAATGCTGAGTAACGTTCAGCCTGATCCACGTATCATATACCATACCCGACCCTTTATGGGACTCGGTGTTATCATATCATCATATACCGTACATGACCCTTTATGGGACTCAGTGTTATCTTATCATCATATACCATACCAAACCCTTTATGGGACTCGGTGTCATCATATCATCATAAACCGTACCCATCTCTTTATGGGATTCGGTGTTATAATCATCATATACCGTACCCGGCTCTTTATGGGACTCAGTATAATCATATCATCATATACCATACTCGACCCTTTATGGGACTCGGTGTAAGATGTATTACAGAATACACGAATCAAGTAGTGAGTAACCATATACAATCTCAATCATTATCAGAGACTCGATAGTGTAAGAAGATTAAGCTATTGTTTGAGGACAAAAATAGTAGTTTAGCCATCTCGAGTGCCTTCTAAATACCATTAAGGCCTATATCACTTAGGATATTGGGGACCCTAGACATGTACTAAAGAAATACTAATAGTTCATAGAATCAGGGATACCCGTCATCACATAGTCCTTAGGACTAGGAGCTTATGCATCCAGTACTTCTCAACCTATGGAGTTCAAGCAAAGTAGTTCAACTTACTACAAGAGTTTGACATTCAGAAGTGAATAAGAGATACAGATTACATTTAGGACTTAAAAGAAGAGTTACCCCAGAGTTTGTATCGTATTTTACTTACAATTAGGACATGCCAAAGGAAGAGAAATAATAAGCTTTACCTAGTCTCTACTTTTCCTCAAGGAGTCATCATTACATATATCGTACTCGGCCCATCATGGGCTCGGTATCATAACCTTATTATTGAATTACCTTACTATCATAGCACCAAACTTATGTCAAAGACATATCAAGAGGAAAGAAGGGTAGCTCTGCGTACTTATGCCAAAACATGCCAAGAGAAAGGAGATAACTTCACATACTTACTACTCTCTATCATATAGAAGCCTTGAGAGGCAATAACTCAACTAGTATAGGAATTCTACCATAGAGAAGTGAATAAGACTTATGAGTCATACTTGGGGTTCTATGAATGGAATTATCCCCACATTTCGTATATCAATCACTTAAGGCTAAGACATATCAAAAGAAAAGAAAGGGTAAGCTCCACATACCTCTTACAGATTACTGTTACACGTTTGCCTCATCGTCTCTTGAACCTATTTAACATGAAATTAATACTAAGGTTAATGACCTTTCACTTTCTAATTTCCAAATCTACACCCAAGTACTCATAGGAGTTATTTCCTTATCCATTACCCTCGACTAGTTTGTTACTAGTTCCAAATCTACTGAAAATCGGGTAGCATCTCCTTTATAACTTCAACATCCCCGAGATTTCAACTCAGACACAATATCAAAAACCATACCACCAACAAAAACCAGCAGCATATTTACAAGTAAATCACTTCAACCTCGCACAATACTAGCTCCAAACTACAATACAAAAATAGATTTTTTAATCTTTATTTCGCAAAATATTTAACCATACCAAACGGAGGGTCATATGGATGCAACCAGAAGAAAACACACCCTTTTTAAAACACTTTAAATCCCTGCAACACTCAACCCAACCATCTGCACCCGCAGCATCAAAACGACAACCCACTACTCTACTTCGATTTAGCTACAACTACTTCAATTTAGTATGTTTCTAACGTCAAGCATCCTTATGCAATTTTTCCACTTCCAACCTTATTTAAGACATGTAATATACCTTATAACAATATTATAAACTCCAATTTGAAAGGAAATCCCTTACCTTTCCCAAAACTCGTCAAACTCATCGAAATTTGCCTCGAAAGTTCCTTTAGCGCGCCTAAAACTTCGTGGCTGTTTGATAACGTTTTGGGCTTCTAAAAGTCATATATTTTCATTAATAATACCTTCATAATATTGTGTTATAATCTAGATAATTAATTCATGGAGCAAAATCAAAGAACTCACCTTTTGCTCCCCTTGGCCGCCACTAGTTTCTCTCTAGCTCTAGGGTTTCTTCTCTTCTTTGTTTCTCTAGAATTTTCTTGAATTTGTTGGAGATAAGGATGAATTTTTGATAAGAATGAGTCATCCAACATATATATATATACATATATAGGCCACCTTAGGAGGTAACATGTGTCAACCCCTAAGTGGTGACACATGTCAAGCCATAAGTGGTAACACGTGTCAAACCTTCATTGGGCAAACACACCCCTTTCCTCCAATCACAGGCTTGCACATGGAATATGGGGGTCTACCACCCTTTCAACAGCTGCTGCCATATGTCACTCTCTCATGCTGCCACATGGCACTCTCTCATGCTGCCACATGATATTCTTTTTTCCCCCTCGTGGGTTCATAATATCATCTTACTTTACGAACCTATATAATCCTTGATACGTAAGCTTTGTATGTACTCCAGTAGCTTAAGTATGTAAGATTTCCAAGTTGGTAGCTTACGTAAATAAGTCATTTCCTATTACTCGTCATGCGGTCTCCAACTTCTTCCGGATTCTTATAACTCTATTTCCAATCTTCTCTACTATGGGTATCGCATTCTCCTTTCCTTAGAGTTCTTTGACAGCATTATAGATTATCCGGCTCACATGGAAACCGTTAAGAAGCTTAAGAGTTCTTAAGAAGTCTTAAGAAGCTTTTAGAAGGTTTAAGAAACTTAAGAGGCTTACGATCCTTCCATGAAACTTAAGATTCTTTCAAGAGACTTAAGAACGCGCTCCAAGGTATAAAAGTACGGGGTGCAAAAAATCCTTTCTGAAATGATCTCCAAAAGCTAGCTGTAAATTGAGCCCCTCTGTTTGAGATAATAGATGTGGGAATACCATGAAATCTTACTATCTCTTTGATATATAACCTCGCATAGTCCTCCGCTGAATATGTAGTTCTAATTGGAAGAAAGTGGGTTGATTTTGTCAGCCTATCTACAATCACCCATATAAAATCATACTTTTATGGAGTGCGAGGTAAGTCTGTAATAAAATCCATATTAATTGTTTCCCACTTCCAAGTTGGGATTTCCATCTTTATAATAGTCCTCCAGGCTTCTAATGCTCACTCTTAACCTGTTGGCAATTTGGGCACTAGGCTACAAACTCTGCTATGTCGTTCTTTATGCCATTCGACCAGTATAAATATCTAAGGTCATGATAGATCTTTGTCGACCTTGGATGAACAGAATACCGGGCATAGTGTGCCTCTCCCAAAACTTGTTGCTGTAGCCCTACAATCTTAGGTACACATAATCTGCCCTATATCTTAGCACTCCATCAAGTGTGATCTTGAATGGGGTGTTTTCCTTTTGAAGGGTTGCATCCCGATATTGTGCCAGAATAGGGTCTTCATACTGGCGCTGCTTCACTTCTTCCATGATAGAGGATTTAGCAACTCCTTGAATAGAAGCTCCACCATCACTATAATCACCTAAATAGACTCCAAGGTTAGCTAACTGGCAAATCTCCTGGACTATCTTTTCTCATTCTTGTTGTACATCTGCCAGGCTACCCATGTATTTACGGCTAAGTGCATTTGCTACAGCATTTTCTTTCCCTGGGTGGTATAAAATATTAAAATCATAATCTTTCAACAACTCTAGCCACTTTCTCTGCCGCAAATTCAGGTCCTTCTTCTTAAAGATGTATTAGAGACTTTTATGAACCATATAGATATCAACATGTACACCATATAAATAATGCCTCCATAGTTTCAAAGCATGAATTACTGCTGCTAATTCCAGATCATGAGTTGGATAATTTCTTTTGTGCTTCCTTAGCTGCCGGGAGGCATAAGATATGACTCTACCATGTTGTACCAATACACAACCTAGCCCAACACCAGAAGCATCACAATAAATAACATAGCCATCTGGTCCTTCAGGATGAGTTAAAACTAGGACTCTAGTCAACTTGTCTTTCAGCAACTAAAAGCTTCATTCACAAACATCGGTCCATTAGAACTTAGCGGCCTTCTGAGTTAGCGTTGTTAAAGGCAATGAAATTGAAGTAAAATTCTCAACGAATCTCCTGTAATATCCTTCTAGCCCAAGAAAACTACATACCTCAGTAGGTGTCGTAGGTCTAGGCCAAGTCTTTACGATATCAATTTTCTGTGCATCTACGCGAATACCATCAACTCCAATAATATGCCCCAAGAATGCTACTGAAGTCAACTAGAATTCACATTTAGAGAACTTTGCATACAAATTCTAGTGCTGGAGCACTCCAAGTACTATCCTTAAATAATCTGCGTGCTCCCCTTCCGATAGTGAGTAGACCAGAATATTATCAATAAATACAATCATGAATAGGTATAAGAATGGATTGAACACTCGGTTCATAAGATCCATAAACAATGCTGGGGCATTGTTCAACCCAAAAGACATCACCCGAAACTCATAATGCTCATATCGGGTCCTAAACGCAGTTATTGGAATATCTGCCTCCTTTACCCATACCTGGTGATAGCCTGACCATAAGTCTATTTTTGAAAAATACTTAGCACCCTACAACTGGTCAAATAAATCATCAATCCTGGGGAGGGGATATCTATTCTCTATTGTCAACTTTTTTAGCTGCTTATAATTAATACACATTCGTAGTGACCCATCTTTCTTCCTCACGAATAATACCGGTGCTCCCCAAGGTGATATACTGGTCCTAGTGAAGCCTTTTTCTAATAAGTCTCGCAGTTGCTCCTTCAACTCCTTCAGTTCTGTGGGTGCCATTCTGTAGGGAGGAATAGATATAGGCTGTGTATCTAGCAATACATCTATAGTGAACTCTATCTCCTGCTCAGGAGGAAGACCTGGAAGTTCATCTGGGAATACATTTGGAAATTCATTAACTAACGGAATTGACTGAAGAGTTGGTACCTCTGCTTCCAAGTTATGGACACGAACCAGATGATAAATATAACCCTTTCTAACCATCTTCCTTGCCTTGAGGTATGAAATAAACTTACCCCTCATCTATGCTTCATTGCCCATCCATTCTATGATTGATTCTCCTAGGAATTGAAATCGAACTACTTTTTCTCTACAATCAACATTAGCTTAACAAGAAGCTAACCAATCCATGCCCATAATAACATTAAATTTATTCATAGCTAACTCTACCAAATCTGCCTTGGTGTGTCGACTATATATAATCACTTGATAATCTCTATATACTTACTTGGCTATGACAGAATCTCCTACCGGTGTAGCTACCTCAAATAGTTCTATTAATTCAGATTTTATTCTGATTCTACTAGTAACAAAGGGAGATATATATGATAAGGTGGAGCCTGGATCTATCAATATATATACATCCTGTGAGAAAATTGATAATATACCTGTAATCACGTTTGGCGATGCCTCCTAGTCCTATCTACTAGCCAAGGCATATATGCGGTTCGAAGGACCGCTAGAACTGGAAGATCCACCACGGCCTCTACCACGACCTACTGATGTATGAATACCCTACCCCACAGGGTGCATAGTTACAGAAGAAGATGAGACAACAACTAACCTAGTAGGTTGAGCTGCACCACTTAGATTACTCCTAAATGGACACTCCCTCATAATATAGTCTTGACAGCCGCAAGTAAAGCAGGCACCTGTAGCAAAATAGCATTCCCTAAAATGTGGCCTACCATAATGAGGACACCATGGAAAAGGTGACGTCGACTAGCACGAACCCCTATTCATCTGTGAACCTGAAACCCTGGAGCTCTGACCGGCTCCTGAATACCCTGTGCTATCAAATCTCCTACCTATGAAATATGGGGGTGTACTCTGGGCTGGCTGAGAAGGATATCTACTATACTACTGAGGTTTCCCACCTTTAAATTCCCTAGAATAACTAGCCAATCTAGCTCTTTTACACTAGCCTCTGTCATGATCTCTATCGGGCTAACACCCTTTTATGCTGATCCTCTACCCCCTATGTATTTGCCTGTACCCAAGAAATATCCATACCTAGCTGAGAAGCCATTGCCATACAATTATCAATCAAATAACGATCCATCCCCATCACATACTGATGCACTATATTATTCATATCAGGTATAATAGCGGGCGCATGTCATGCTAATGAGTCAAACGAAAGGCTATAATCACTGGTGCTCCTACCATTCTGCCTCAAATGTAAAAATCTGTCTACTCTGGCTCATCTCATCTCTGGAGGTAGAAAGTGGCCAAAGAAGGCCTCCACAAACTCATCCCACACCGCTAGAGGAGAACCCTTACCCCTAGACAACTCCCAGGACTCATACCAATTAACAGCTACATCACATAGTCGATAGAAAGGTAACTCAACAGACTCTGTCTCAGAAGCCTTAATTATCCTCAACGTACACTGCACCAATCGGATAAACTCCTGAAGGTCATCCCCGAGCCTTGACCCGTAGAACTCTGCGGGATTACAAGTTAAAAAGTCATGAGCCCTTAAACTATTATGTCTATCCGCATAGTTAACCCCTAATCCATGCCTGTGAGCCTACCTTGCCGCTATTCTGGTTAGCAACATAACTGCATCTCTCATAGCCCTATCCTCTGCCCCTGGCTGAAGAGCTGAAGGCTTAGGTACTGGAGCCTCTGGAGCTGGCAGTGAAGCATCCCCCTGATCAAAAGCACAACCTTAGGCATAGACTAAGAACGGGCCCTAGTAACTCTCGGGGCCTGGCTAAAATCTCCTGCTACTGACTTGCCTTTATAGGCAACTATTGCTTTCCTTGGAGGCATCGCTGTAAACATAATAATACGTTAGGGAGAAATTATCCTGATAATACAGCTCTATCGCATGATTTAAAGTAAAAAAGAAGGGATAACATCCTAAATGTCCTGTAGCCCCCTATTTATAGATGTGGTGCACAACACATCAATAAACAAGACTCTATGAGACACGGTCTGTAGGCACTCTGAGGATGAAATGCTCTGATACCACTTTTATCATGACTCAACCCCATAGGTCGTGACTGGTGCCCAAATTGGATAATCCTATACACATCTGTTATCTATAATTGATCAACTCTTATACATGTATACCAAAACTACCTGTCTCTTGGGGAGTCACAATTGTCAAAGGATAAGATAGCATAGTACACAAGTCGACAAGGCTGTCATTACATGTACGAATGTCCCACTATATACATAAACATGAGCCGACAAGGCTGCCACTACGAATGGAAACGTTCCAAAATATAAGTCATACTAGTACAACCAGACAATATCTATATAAAACTCACACATGTGTCTACAAACCTCTAAGAGTATTAACAATAGCATATAATAGGATAGGGCCCCGCCGTACCCCTAAATAAAAAATTATATACATAAAGATATTGGTACCAAAAGTTTATGCTCCGGAATGATGAATCACTCTAAAATAGCTGGGTGGAAATTCTAAGTTGGCGGATCTCCAAAATAATTATCTGTACCTGCGGGCATGAAACGCAGCCCACCAAAGAGAGGGGGTCAGTATGAAATATATACCGAGTATATAAAGCATAAAATACCATAAAGGAGATCACATCTAAAATAGAGGTTCAGGAGGCAAATATAAAAACCAAGAAATCACTGTACCTGTATTTTATAAATAATGTCATACATATTGTGATCATATGCCATACCCGGCCCTCTATGGGACTCGGTGAATAAAGTTGTGTACACATATACCATACCCAGCTCATCGTGGGACTCGGTTCCATAATCATATCGTCATACCATCATAACATCATATTATCATATCACGTACCCGACCCTCTAGTAAGAAACTCGGTGAATAATATAGTAAAATTCATACATGATAACATACCTGGCCTATCATAGGACTCGGTGGACAATACAATAACAATATGAATAAATAGGGTATCATTATAAACCATGTGTAATTTGATCATTATCGGAGACTTAATGGAATAAGCAAAATGACCCATCATTTGAAAACCAAGACCATATTCATTCCAAGTACTCTTCTATTGTCATTATGAATTATACCAATTATAGATTATACCAAAATATGAATTATACCACAACATGAGTTATACCAACTAGGATGGCTTGAAGCATACACATGAGTTAAGACATAACAATATAAGTTATGGAAATTAAGAACATTAGCCATCCTAGTATATACTTACACATTCATCGTCCATTTGTTTCATATCGATCATGCCAAACAAAGAAAGGTTAGCTTTACATACCTTTAGTGTTCACGTGCACAAAATATGTATATGCTGCCCAATATTTTCTCAATCTATATTAAAACATTAAGCCTATGGTTAAGCTAGGGAAAGGCATAAAATGTCCTTTATCGTTAGTAGGTTATTTTTAAAAATTTGGACAACACCTCCCCTATATCGCTCACCTTTCCCCACTTCCAAACCAATCATACAATCACCAAGAAACATCAACAATTACATATTCAAATGCCTTGTCAAGACAAGCAAAGATAATATTCAAAAATACCCTGAATAACTTACATGACATTCGAATTTCGTTAATTATCTACATGACAACTACAGTGCTACCAAATTACTCTTAATAGGGTGCATCCATCACACCATATCGAAATGATTTATAACAGCTCAATAATTAACCATACAATGCATAATCATAACTACACTTAATCTTTCAATTCAACACAAGCAACCACACATTACAATCAACCATTAACTCAATTATAACTTCAACTTGACATATCGAATTCTTCCATTCTCATAATATAATCAACCACAATAATAGCTACAACATTAATCGAAATTCATCCACCATTCTTGGCTTAGAACAGCCCCCACACCACCTCAACGAAAATCTAACATTAACATATATAATCCCTTCACTTTTAACACATAATTCCTAACAATAATACAAGACACAACAATCATCCAAATCTAATTCAAGCAACTCCAATTCTATCCATTCCAACACCAACGCTAATGTTACATCCCGCATTTTTGCACATTAAAAAAACAAAAAATAGAGAAAATTTGACTTGCTAGGAATGTGGTTATGATTTATTTAATTTAATACCGGCGTGATGTTTAGGAAAAATTGTTGTGGAAATACAGAGGAAGGCCGAGGGTAAAATTGGGAATTTTGGAAATTTGTTTCATGAATTTCAAAAAATAAGACTTTTAGTATTTGGGCTCAAAACAAAAATAAGAGAAAGTGAGGCCCAAATCAAAGTATGGCTAGCCTAAGCCCATGGAAAATTAATTCTCTATGACAACTAATTAAGAGGGTCCATTATATAGGTCATCTATTAGAACCTTCAAGAGACAAGGAGTCAAAACTAGAGAGAGAGAGAGAGAGAGCATAAGGGCCTTTGGCCGAAATTATAGGGAAAAAAAGAAAAAAAAATTCAAGTTCTTCAACTTTGATCTAAAAATCTCTTCCTTATTGAATCCTTGTTAATTTCAAGGCCCTCTTCAATGTGGTATAATTAATTAAGCGAGAAAACTATATTTGTGGCAAGTAAAAAGTTGAAGAAAAAGGTAAGAATTCTATCTTTTTATGTTATGGAAGAAGTGTATGTGTTGTAAGTGTTGGAATTAAATAAAAATGATAAAATTGTGATGTATATGTGAGTGTGGACATGTGGGTGTGTAAGTGTGTGTATGGCCGTGTGGTATGATGGTGTGGGAAGTGGAATTAGATTTTATTTAGCTTGTTAGTTGCATCGTTGTGGTTGTATGATGTAACTAAAAGTTTAATGATTCGAGACAGCCCTGAAATTGGTTATAAGTTGTTATATTGAATTATGTGACTTTAGTATAGTTTTTATGTAATTATGAAAGTAGAATTCTAATATGAGAATTATTGTTATTCTTAATTAATTTGGAAGAAGACAATGCGACTTGATAGTTTCGTTGCGTTCATGGAAGTTTTGGATGGATTATGGTTTTGGTGGAATTTTTTGTATATTGTGTGAAATAATGTGAATTTATTTCAAATTATATCTAAGTGGTCTTGAATTAGTGAATGAATATGAAATGTCGATATTAGTTGAAGGTTTGAAGTTGGAGTATAATTTGCTGCCTTATGTAATAAAAAAAGAAAGGAAGAAGAAGGACTATTGGTGTAAATTGTCTTCTGTAGTGATTGTTGATGTTGTCGGTATTGTTGTGGGTGTTGTTGTTGATCTTCTGGCCGAGTTAAATTCTCGGAGATGTTGAATTTATAGGGGAGGTGCTACCCAATTTTTTTTTAAAAAAGTAGGGGTTAAGATTGAACTCTTAAAGGCTTATAACTTATATTTGGTAATTGTGACCATTTGTAGATTTTGGAGAAAACGAGATTTGAATTTGAGTGAGCATAAGAAGCGGATAAGCTATGTAAGGCTCTTCCTTTCCTTTTTTTGGCATGTCCTAGGTGTAGTAGGTTGTAATGTGAGCCTCGGGGAAAATTCTGTTCATAGAAATCCGAGTATAAATTTCCTACATTTCCATTCAGTGAAAATGAATTAAAAACTCATGTATGTTGAAAAAAAATGTGCAAACATCCATAACTTCTACTTACAAGATCGGATCATCCTACAACCTTGATAGATGACTTCGTAAAACCAAATGTTTGAAATTCATGTACGCCACCTTGGCTTGGCCGAAGGTGGGACCACTAGCTCTGGGACTCGCTTAGTTTGTCCTATTTAGTTTATTCTTGTATGACATAAAGGGATAACTTTTGCCTATGATTTTCCCTACTAAAGAATAATATGCTAATCATTCCCTTATGTTCTAAAACCCATTTTGGGGCGGCAAATGTGATTTAAGAAATGCTATTATGGGACAACCCTGTGTCCCTTAGCTGTTCGATTAGTTCTACCTAACTTGTTGTCATATGGTTATCTCGAGTCTCTAGAAATACTTTATATGTATGCTGCATTAGTTTGTCACTACTCCGCTCGTGCATGCTACTATGATATCATTCGTCGGAACCTGGGATGGCTTTGTAATCATGCGCCCTATAATGTATTCGACAGTATGATGTGTTATAGGTCCCGAGACCTCGCTATAAAGCCGGGTACCATTTATGGTGTCATGATGTGATATGTCATATGATATATTCTGATTATATGGCATGTTGTGATGATATGATATGTTCAGGGTTTGTACGGAGACTTGAAACCTTCCAGAGTATGATGTGTTGTGGTACCAGCTTCGGGGTGGTGACCATGTTCCTGAGCCGTATGCCTGATTTTTATTTGCATTATGTACATATGTTTTTAGTACAGATTTTGATGCCCTGGTTTGGTATTTTCTCCTTGTACCTTTCCTTTCAGTTATAGTTTAGATTCTTTGTACTTCGTGCTTTACATATTCAATACACATTTCGTACTGACCCCCTTTCTTTGAGGGCTACATTTCATACCCGCAGGTATAGACGTTTGTGATCCGTCAGCGTAGGCTACACATATTCTGCTACTACAGAGTACTCCTTTGACTCGGAGCTCATATTTTGGTATATGGCTTTCCTATGTACCTGCTCCTATTTATTTGACCATTTGGGTACGGTGGGGCCCTATCCCGTCATATGTTTTCGCTATGTTCTGTAGAGACCTATAGACATAGGTATGGGTCATGGGTCGTGTATGTTCAATTTTTATGACTTGTGTCCTAATGTGGTCCCTTCTGTTATAATGGCCAAAATAGCCCATATATTTGTATATATGCACATATCCAGCGATGCACATTCCGTCACCCCTTTTAGTTTGATAGGATATTTTCTGCATGCTCAACCACTTAAAACAATAATTGTATTCTTTTTTGATTAAATAAAGAATACTAAATTGAAATTCTTCTGTAATATGACGATTTAGTATGTAATATCATCTGGGTGTCCAAATAGGATGACAGTCGCAGCCCATGGGGCTGGGTCATGACAAAAGTGTTATCATAGCAGTTTATCCTCAGAATATCTATAGATCGTGTCTCTTACAGTCCTGTTTATCGGTGTATTGTGCACCATATTTATAAACAGTAGGCTACAAGATATTTAGGGTGTTACCTTTCTGTGAATCTTAGATCGTGCGATAGAGTTGTGCTATTAAGATGACTCTTTTCTAATCGATTATTGTATTTTTCAGTAATGCCCCCGAAGAAGGCGACTGCGGTCCAGAAGGGCAAAATAGTGCTAGGAGAGACTAGTCAGATGCTGAGAATTACCCAGGCTCATGCTCAGATTATGTCCGATATTATGCCCCAGTCAAAGGGTTCTGCTACACCAGCACTGGAGGAGCCTGGAGCAGCTCCCCTATTAGCATTAGATCCAGCGCCTGAGCCTCCAGCTCCTCAGCCTAGGGTGGAGGATAGGGTGCTGAAGGAGGTTGTGCAGTTGCTGACGACGATAGTAGTGGATCAGGCTCATGGACACGGGCTGAGAGGTAATGATGATGATAGACATAATAGTTTGAGGGTCCGCGATTTCCTGACATGTAATCCCCTAGAGTTTTTTGTGTTTAAGCCTGAGGAGGACCCCCAGGATTTCATTCAGCAGATGCAGTGCTAATTGAGACTGGTCAGGGCTTCTGAGACCGAGTCTGTTGAGTTAGCTTCACATAGGTTACGACATATTGCAATTAATTGCTACGAGTCCTGGGAGATATCCAGGGGTGAGGGTTCTCCCCTAGCTATATAGGATGAGTTTGTAGACGCCTTCCTCAGCCACTTCTTACCCCTAGAGTTACGGCGGGCGAGAGTTGATAGATTTTTACAACTGAAGCAGCGAGTAGGAGTGTTTGAGAGTACATTTTAGAGTTGACTCTCTAGTCCGATATACACTGACTATCGTAGCTGATATGGAGGATAGGATGCATCGGTACGTGGTATGGTTGGATCATTATTTAGTTGACAGTTGTAAGGCGATAGTATCTCAGGTCGGCATGGACATTGGCCGATTACAGGCCTATGTGTAGGGTATAGAGGATCGGCATAAGGGAGATTAGTCTGGTAGGGATAGTGATAGGAGGCCACCTAAGAGGGCAAGATTAGTGGGGTATTCTAGAGATTTTCGAGGCGGGCAGCTTCAGCAGTAGTTCGGTAGATATCTTTCTCCGTTAGGATGGGGTATGCAGTCTGCCGGTAGATGATTTGATAGCGCAGGGCTATTTGGGGCCAGCCAGAGTTCTAGAGCATCAGGTCCGCAGACGAGCAGAGGTTCTGGTCAGTCCAGGCCCCATATGCCTCAGTGTTCTTATTGTGGGAGATCACATCCCGAGGAGTGTTGCCGAGCTATAAGAGACTGCTTTTCTTGTGGCCATCAAGGCCATATCATGCAAGATTGTCCATTGGCGAGTGGTTCAGGTGGCGTAGTTCAGCCGACAGAATCAACTTCTAGTTCGTCATCTACTTCTCCAGTTGCACATTATGCGGGATGAGGTGTGTTAGCACCAGCGGGCCACGGTTGAGACCGTGGCGGGGTTTCTAATTCTAGCAGTCCTTCAAACCGCATATACGCATTAGCTAGTCGCCAAGATCAGGAGGCGTCACCAAATATTGTCACAGGTACATTATTGGTTTTCTCTTGATCTGTATATGCATTGATTGATCCAGAATCTACTTTATCATATATGTCTCCGCTCATTGCTAGTAAAATCAGGGTAACTCCCGAACCTATAGAGCCATTTGAAGTAGCTACACCAGTTGGGGATTTTATTATAGCCAGCCATATATATAAGGATTGTTCTGTAACTATATGTGATCATTGCACTAAGGCTGATTTGGTGGAATTAGATATGATAGAATTTGATATTATTATGGGTATGGATTGGTTAGCTTCCTGTTATGCTAAGGTTGACTACTAGAAAAAGGTAGTTCGAGTTCAGTTTCCATAGGAACCAGTGGTAGAGTGGACAGGGAGTACAACATCGCCGAGGGGTAAGTTTATTTCATACTCAAGGCTAAAAAGATGATTCAAAAAAGCTATATCTATCATCTGTTTTATGTACACGATACCAAAGCCGAGATACCTACTCTCCCATCAATTTCTGTAGTCAATGAATTTCCAGATGTATTCCTGGATGAGCTTCCAAGTCTTCCCCCTGAACAGGAGATAGAGTTCATGATAGATTTGCTGTCGGATACTCAACCTATATCCATCCCTCCGTATAGAATGGCGTCGGTGGAATTAAAGGAATTGAAGGAGCAGCTGAAAGACTTATTAGACAAAGGCTTTATTAGTCATAGAAGATCGCCCTAGGGAGCGCCGGTATTATTTGTAAGAAAGAAAGATGGGTTACTACGGATGTGTATTGACTACAGATAATTAAATAAGGTGACTATAAAGAATAAATATCCCTTCCCTCGGATTCACAATTTGTTTGACCAGTTGTAGGGTACCAAATATTTTTCGAAGATTGATTTATGCTCGGGCTACCATCAGGTACGGGTACGAGAGGCAAATATTTCGAAGACTGCATTTTTTTTTTGGGAACAGACCCTACACTAGGCTCCTACCTCTCGTGCACAGTCAGGGGTTAAGCTGCACCCCCAAGCCTTAACATAAATAAAATTATACAAAATACACGAAGAGGGACATAAACCTTACCTCCGACCTTAAGTTGATTCATAAGTCGGCTAACCTACTAAGGTCGGTCAACTCATCCCTGATACTAGATTGAAAGCGATAAACCTATGAGAGGACTCCTCTCGATACAACGCAACTAAGAAAAAATATAAATGAGGGAGACTCTCCCCTTTCATGTAAATACAAGAAAGAAACCTACACTAGTCCTATTCAAATAAGCTATATTAGAAAACATAGCTAAATCAAAGTAGGTCAAGTATATGAACCTTCTTATTTCTTTGGATTGAGATCGATCTTGTCATTGTTGTCCTTCTTAGGCTTTTCGTAATGAATTTGTCCATATGATGCGAGTGCGACAATCAAAAGGGTTGTATTGTGCTGTTACTAGTTTGGGAATGTAGAAGAGTACCTCATTGAAAAGACTAGATTTTTCAGGGTCGCTCGACTAAAGTCTCCGATCATCCATTCACGCTATAACTTCTTGAGTTCTGTTATTTTTGGAGTTACTGTAATCCTGCAACCCCAAGAGGAATTTTGGTGTGGTATGGTTCATGTTGTTGAATGTTGTTGAAAGATGCTGAGGTTGTAAACTGCTCCTAGATGTGCTGATGCAGCCCTATATGTTCTCCCTTAAGCTGTTGCAAATTATTATTGCAGCTGCTTAGTATTTTTGGCTCTCCACAGATGCTGTATATGTCTTTGTAGCTCCCTGAAATCTACAAGACTAAGGTAACAAGAAACAACAAAACAAACATCCAAACAAGCCTCCTAAATTTCTAAAATTTCTGGAGTTATTGGAGTTGCATCTTTTTATCTTCTAAATGTGTGCCAAGGTATTGTGAATTCAGCTTCTATTGGATGGGACATCAACCTGCAGCTGCACATGTAAAGAAGAACAAGCACAGATAGTAGTGATGGAGTTGTTGCAAGCCTAAATGTCAAGCAAGCAAACAAACAAACAAGGCTCCTGCCATATCCTGTATCTGCACAACCAAACAAACAAGCAAAAACTTGTAGTTTTGTGTGTGTTGCAGGCTGCTGAGGTTGTTGTTGGAGGATGATGTTGTTGGAAATTATAGCTTGTAGGTTGTTATGGTTTGAGTTTGTACTCTTTCCCTCCCTAGTAAATAGTTTGGTTGCATGGAAGAATTCCACTATTTGGTAGGGGTAGTTCCACATTTTCTGCATAAACCAAGGAATCTGGAGTTGTTGCGTATTGTTCACTTCCAAAATATCTAGAGTTATTGTTGTTGGTTGTTACTTGTTGTTGGCTTCCAAACAGCCTGCCTTCTCCAAGTTTCAATTCCATTTTGTTTGCTATGGTTGCTGGTAGTTTTTGTTGTAGTTGTGTGTTGTTTCTGGTGAGGGCTATAGCTCCACTTGTTGCTTGGTTGAGGGCTACATCTATGGAAACTTGTACAAACAAACAAGGAAACACACAAGAAAAGCAATGGTGTAGTTCTTAATGTTGTTGATAGTTCCTGATTCATGAGTTTCCATATCCAATTGCTTTTGAAGTTGTTGATGTATAACTGGAAAGCTACAAGTTCAGCTGCTGTACTTCCACTAGAAGAGGTTGAAGTTATACAGAGATATGTGTTATTGGTTGTGTTTATTTGGAAATTCAACTAAAGCAGCTGTGGTGTTGGCTACTACTAATTCTTCCCAAGCTCACAAATGGTGTATGTTGTATTGTAACTCCAGGTACCTGCAAATTCATAAGGATAATCCAACAAAACCAAACACAAACAAATACAAACAGAAAAAGACTTCCCTAGGTTGTTGTGGCTAATAAAGATTTGTTGTGTATTAGACCAATTGTTGTGACTGTAATTCCTCTTATTCTTATTGATGATGAAGCATTCTAGGTTCTCCAAGAGTGTGTTGGAAAATATTGGTGGAGGGATTTATATCTTGCAGGCTGAAAGAAGTCTTTGCAATAGTCTTGCATCTCCAACCAGACTCCTAGGTGTTAATTGTTGCATATTGCATCTATTGTACCAAACACAAGCAAGGTTGTGCATGTTCTTCTTTCCATATTGCAGGTCATGTTACAATTGTGAAGGTCTCTTGGTAGTCCAATCTACAAGGTGAAACTTGTCATTGCTAAATTGAATCAGCTTCTGCGTATGCTCCTCCTTAGTCTGCATATTAGTAGGTTGGTTCCATTGTTTTCGCTCAGCATCATACTTGTTTATCCCAAGCTTAGTCCAAGTTATCAACTGTTGCATCTTGCCATTGCTGAACTAGAAATTAAACTTGACTGGCCCTTTACTAGTTGGATGATATGGTGCTTGTCTATAGGTGCCTACACAATCAAAAAAGAACAAGAAAAGGAAGAAAAGTTCTAATCTACTCCTACCTACAGAGTTAGTATAGTTATTCTATGAATGCAAGGATCAAGAGAGATGTTCCCTTTTATAGTGGTCCTAACTGTAGAACCTTCAAAATAACTATATCTATGCATAGTTAAAGCCAAATTGAAGATTAAGCTGGACCAACAAGGCTGGAAAGGTCATGGAGGTTTCTTGATTCTCTTAAGCCTTCTTCTTCTAAAGTTGGCCATTTCCAGCTTGTCAAGTTTAAGGTATGATCTTGACTCTTTAGGAAGCTCATGCTTAGTGAGATATAGTTGTGGGGCAATGTATTTGTGACTATGTTTGGACAAGACATCAGCTACAAAATTAGTTTCTTTATAGGTGTGGCTGCATTTGAAAACCTGGAACTGATGGCTGATTTCCTACAGTTGTTGAAGGTGTGCCTTGACATTCCATGGTGGTTGGGCTAAGTGTTTTATCCATTTAATTAGGAGCTCAGAGTCTACTTCTAGGATCACTTTTGTGTATCCTAATTTGAGATACCAAGTCAAACCAAAGATTGCTGCCAGCATCTCAGATTGGTTGTTTGTGCCTTCTCCAAAAGGGGCTAAAAAGGCAAAGAGAAGATCACCTTGAGGATTCCTTAGCAGTCCTCCCCCTCTTATTTTTCCAGGGTTGTGAAGTGCACTACCATCAATGTCAGCTTCACCATGTGAGCTGAAGGTTTTTTCCAATAGACAGTACTAACAGTGACTTCATTAGTATATTTTTCCACAAGAGGGACCAGTTTCCTCCAGTTATTTGGCCAGCTGATATAAGGGTATGTAGTGCTCAACAGGTTGAAGTTGTTTTTGAACATTGAGTACATCAGTCTTGTAATGTTGGACTGCTTCCCCCCATATCTGATAGAACACCTATTTTTTCATAGGTTCCAACATATAAAGATTGGAGTAGCTTGTAGGATGAGCTTATGGACATCATTGTTGTATTTTATGGACCACACTTTATCATCAGACTTCTAAGGGGTGTGTAATCCTTGTTAATCCCCAAAGAATCAGCAAATACACTCCAAACTTTCCTGGCAAAGTTTCCAGAAACAAATACATGGTCAATGGTATCCATTCCAGGTCTATAGCAGTAGTAACACAGGGCTAGGGCTTCTCCAAAGCTGATGAGTTTTTCATTAGTAGGGAGTTTCCCTCTAAGTGCTCTCTAGAGAAGAAAAGAACATTTAAAAGGTATGTGCTTGTGCCATGTTTGAGAATTGATCCTTGTCCTATTCCTTTTGTCCTTGATAAGTTCCCATGCAGAAGAGCAACTAAATTCCCCACTGCTATTAGGCTTCCATGAGGCCTGATCAAGCTTGTGAGGTTGATAGTTGATTTTAGCCGCTAGAATACTAGGTACAAACTGTGAAGGGGCTTCATGAGTGACCATTTCTGCATTCCATTGACCATTGATTATGAAAGAGGACACCTTAGTATTATTCAATCTACAACTGACAGACCTGAAATTTTCTATGGGGCCAACTCCCAACCAGTTATCCCACTAAAAAAGGCAAGAACCTGATTGTAGCTGCCATTGGATATGAGGCTCAACATTGTGCTTGTTCTTCATCAGTTGTTTCCATATTAGAGATTGTCCTGTATGCCACTTTTTAGTTATAGGATTTGATCTCTGACAATACTTGGCTTTGAGGAACTCACCCCATAGAGAGTTATTGGTTCTGAAAATCCACCATTGTTTGTATTGGAAAGACTTGGCTACATCTGATATTAATCTCACTCCAATACCACCTTCCTCATAGGGATAGCTTAGATTCTTCCAAGAGGAGTAATGATATTTCCTCTTTTAATTCTTCCATCCCCAGAAAAAATTGGCTGTGATGCTCTGAATTTGCTTGATGGTGGTTGCAGGTAAGGAACTTGCAGACAGCAAGTGAATGGGAAGTGCCTAGATGACATGTTTAATCAAAGTAACTCTTCCTCCGTAACTGAGTAGCTTGTATTGCCCATTTATCCTAGACACAACCTTAGCAATAAGATCAGAGTAGTAGATGATCCTTTGCCTACCAATGTAGAGAGGACACCCTAAGTATGTGATAGGGCTATTCTTCTGCTTGAAGCTTGTAACATTTTTGATTCTTCTCACAGTAGAGTTGAAGGAATTAGGAGGCAACATGTAGTGACTCTTGTCTCTATTTATCAGTTGACCTGAGACATTCTCATAGGTATGTAAGGTATCCATAATGAGCTGCAAAGTCTGAGACCTCCCAGATGAGAAAATGATTATATCATCTTCAAGATGAGATGAATAATCTGAGGTCCTCTTTTTTTCATAAAGAAGCCATGATATTGTGGATGCTGATGGAGATTGTTCAAGAGTCTAGATAGGACTTCAGCACCAAAAATGAATAGGGTTGTGGAAAGAGGGTCCCCTTGTTTAAGGCCTCTTGTGGAGTGAAAGAAGCCATGTCTTGAGCCATTAATGATGATGGAGTACCAGTTATGTGACATAAGTCTCCATACCATGTCAATGAACTCTTCCCCAAAGCCCATTCTCCTCAAGACCAAGCATATATAGGACCAAGTGACTCTATCATATGCCTTGGCCATGTCTAGTTTTATAACAACATTACCTCCCATATTAGGCTTTTTAATTTGATGGATGATCTCTTGGGCAAGCATTATATTCTCTGAGATGCTCTTGTTCTTAACAAAACCAGATTGGTTAATAGATATGAGACTGGGCAGAATAGGAGCTAATCTGTGTGAGAGAAGTTTGGAGATAATTTTGTTTGTGAAGTTGCTAAGGCTTATGGGCCTAAATTCTGACAATTTGTTAGGATGGTTTACTTTTGGGAGTAAAACCAAACAGGTATGGGTATAATATTTAGGTAAGGTTTGTCCACAGAAGAAGGCATGGACCACTTTGAGTAGATCCCCTTTTATAATATCGCAACACACTTGGAAGAACTTCCCATTCATCCCATCAGGGCTTGCAGCTGAATTGGGCTTCATGGAGAAGACAACAGTCCTTAGCTCTTCCATAGTAGGGATAGCTTGAAGATCTCTATTATGTTCAGCACTGACCATCCTTGGGATACATTGCAGTGCATCCTCCTGAATATGTTCATCTTTACCAGTGAAAATGTGTTGGAAATGGTCACATACAGCCCTGGCTATCTCATCATCTCCCTGCAGCCAGGTATCCTCCTTATTTTGAATGTTATGGATATGAAGTTTCCTCCTTCTTCCTCTGATCAAAGTATGAAAATATTTAGAGTTCATATCACCTTTTTTGAACCATTGCTACTGAGTTTTTTTCTTGAGCATGGATATCTCCATTTTCAAGTATCTAATATACTCAACATTAATGGAATGAAGTTTGATTCTGCACTCCTCATTGTTGACAAAGATCATTTTCTCTTCAGCTTGTCTAGACTTTTCCTCATATTCATTCACTTTGGGATAGATATCCCCAAACTGTAACTTGGACTAGCTACTAAGAGTGGCAGATAGCCTCTTTATTTTCTGATGGAAGCACCACATTGGATTACCCTCTGTATCCCTGCTCCAACACCTGCTAACCATCTCCATTAAAGATGGGTGGTCTGTCCAACAGTTTAGGAATTTGAAGTATTTGATGTGATGATGATTGTGTTTAGTCATTTCCAAGAGTAAAGGACAATAATCTGACCCCACTATAGGTAGGTGAGTAATGGTAGTCTAAGGCATCACGTCTAGCCATTTGTCATTGCATATACCTCTATTTAATCTCTTCCATATTCTAAACATTATACCTCTCAGATTAGACCAGGTATATTTTTATCCTGAGTACCCCAAATCCTGCAAACCATAGGCTTCAATGGTGCTAATAAATTCCAAACTCTTTCTCATGTTATAGGTTACACCCCTTATTTTCTCTTCAGGATCTATAATAACATTGAAGCCCCCTAGAGTGCACCATGAAAGGGATGTATTTGACTGCTGTAGCATGCTGTTCCACAAGGGTGTTCTAAGATGGTCCTTGCATTTTGCATATACAAAAGTAGCAATGTACTGATTGGGGGACATTACATGGTTCAATTCACAAGTAATCAACTGCTCCCCATTTTCCAATATCCTGCAATCAACATCCTTAGTCCAAAAAATCCAAATCTTACCATTTGGATTGTTGATGGCATGGTCCATGCTGAGTTGATTTCTGAATTCCTGAATTTGAGAACTATCTGAGAATGGCTCCAAAATGGAAATAATAGATATTTGATGGATACTCTTAAGGGCTTTAAGTCTTTCGATGGCTCCTTAGGTATTGATACCTCTTATATTCCACCTAAGTATATTAATCATTGGGATATTTTGGAGGTAAATAGTTTAGTATGTGGTCTACCTGTTATGACAGAGTTAGTGGGGCTATTTGGCTTGACATTATACATAGTTTTGTGCACTCCTCTAGGGGATAATCCTTGAGATTTGGTAAGCTACTGAATTTCATCTTTTAAGTCCCTATCATTCTCAGTGGTTGGACTGAAAGCTATGAGTAGGTGTTCACTGGCATTTTCATCTTCATCCTGACCCTACATGGATTGGATATCATTGTCATCCTCAGCTTCAGACTCATCTACAACATATTCATCTATGTCTGGAGGGACTTTTATGTTAGTGTTCAATATACTTTCCAACTGAGATTTTGTGCTCTAATCAGGAGTTTTCTAGGATATTTGTTGAGTTAGTGTATGATTATAATGAGCTTGTAGGGGAGAAATATCGATGCTTATTTTATCATCATCCAACACAAACTGCTGACATCCTGAAGGAACCTCAACCTCCTTTTCTGCTATGTCAAATACCTTAGTAAGAGGACTTTTTTCAACATAGTTTTTCTCCTGAATCTTCTTTTTAAGTGCCTCTCTTGTTTTCTTGCTCTACTTATTTCTTTTATCAGTAGAGGCTTTACCACTAGTACTTGAAAATGATCTCATGTCTTTGGCCATAGAACCTTTGTTTGCTTGCAAGATAAAAACATCTGTAGGGTCCTCTGCTTGCCTGAGTTCTGGAGTTGCTATGACAATTTGATCATTGATTTTAGTGGTAGCAGTGGCTCTAAAGTCACACCTAGGGTCAGTGTTTTGGTTCTCATGCAAAATATGAGACAGTCTCCCACCCCCTATGGATTCCCCATCCTGTAGGTTAGTGGATATCTCCTATACTTTTCCATCCATACCTCTAGCAACTTCTGAATCAGTAGCAACATAAATATACAATGGGGATATCAGAGTTCTTGGGAGAGCTGAGTCAATACCTGGGCCTTTGGCATTGTTGTACTCTACAGCTTCCACATCATTATTAAGTTCAAACCTGGCAGCCATATGGTTATCTGCAGATTTGCTAGTGACCTTCCTTTTAAAAACCTATTGAATGGGCCTGTAGGGCTTGGGAACCAATATTCTATGGGGAAGGGTTGCTGACTCTAGACTCCAGAGACAACATTACATTTTTAGATATTATCATTATTAATATTAAAGAAGGTACCTGTTGGCTGTATGTTCTTTGGTTGCTAATTATCACTGGTGAGTGGTTGAGGCATTTTTGAGCTTTCTCTTTGATGCATTATGCTTTGTTTAGTGTGTTGAAGAGTTCCTTGTTGGTGGGATTGGCCATTCTTCTTGGTTTTCTTCTTTTGAGTTTGCCATTCCTCTTTTTCTTGTTTACCTTCAGATTCTTCATTAGTCTTATTTGCCTGCTGTTCCTTAGTGTTGTTTTTCTCTTGGATTTGTTCTTCATTGGCCTAACCAGTGCTAGTTTTTTGCTTGGCTGCTATAGTTTCTTCTTGAGAGTTCTTTTGCCTATTTTCCTCTTCTCTTCTCTTCCCAGTACAAGCAGTATGGTTGTGGCCCTAGTGCTTACAATGCTGGCAATATTCAGGCACATTTTTTTCAAATCCCATCCAGACATGTTGAGGTCTTTGCTTGGTAATATCAACTTGGACCTTTACTTTAGCAACACTAGCTCTAGTTTTCTTATATGTTGCCAAGTCCAGGAACAACACTTTCCCAACTGGAGACATTAGAGGTATGACCACTTCCATACAATAACAATGCCAAGGAATTTCTGGTAGGATTGCCCATATAGGGACCAAAGGAGTTTCCTCCTCTGGTTTAAATGTGGGAGTCTAGAGCTGTAATCTCATGATCTATCCTTGGATGAACATTTTTCCTTTTGTCCACATTGTTGTGTGATCAAACTCATTATCTAAATCAATGTATAGGTGTCTAGAGTTGAAGTGAGTCAGTTTAACCCCCCTTTTAAGTTCTGTTTGGAGAATGAACTTCTTTCTAATAACCTCCATTCTTAGCATAGTATGTGTAAACTTCCTAATAAGTATGTATTTCCACCTAACTGCTAAATTAACCATGAAATCTTTCTCTTAAAATAAAACTGCAGGGTATCCTTGCTTTGTGGTGATTGCAGAAGGAGAGATACCTATAGGAGTATTTTGTACAACCTCTTGGGCTCTAAGTCTGGTCGCAAGTGTATAAGTCACAATAAGATTTGGAGGATTGGGAGTATTTGGATTAGGAGCTCTGATTTGGTTATTATTTTAAGAGACAGGATTGTTCCTACTTGGTGGATGGCTATTTTGATCTCTTTTATGATTGTTAGGATTAAAAACTCAAAGTTGTTAGAAACTCTCAATGGGGCAGAGTTGGTAACTAAGTTGTGTTCATTTGGTTGGGATTGATTAGGCACTAACTTAGTTGCTTGGTGGTTTTGATTTGGCTTATCAATGTTACTAGAGATTTTAGGGAAATTGTGCTGGTTTAGAGTATTCTTCTTATGAGCTGCTATAAGGTTAGGAGTGTCAGTGCCTTAGTTCTGAATAGCAGTAGGTACAACATTACTGGACTTAAACTTATTACCAGCATCATTTTGAATATAACCTTCACTCCCCTGAGTAGCAGTAGATACATCATTACTGTACTTAAACATATTGCTAGCATCATTTTGAATATAACCTTCCTTCCCCTGTATTGAACAATCTATCACAGCACCATGGTTCTCATTTACATTAGATTGAAATTGAGTTCCAATGGATTTCAGCATACTACTTGTGGAAGGGACAACATCATTTTGCATAGAAGTATTACCAGCAGTACCAGGGTATTCATTTGCATGATCACCACTGGATTTCAACATATTATCATCATTAGTAATCAAATTAGAGGGAGTAGAAATACCTACAGCTGCATGTGCACCACTTATTTGATGATTTTGTATCTTCACATTGTGATCCATATTATTATCATTAAGAGGATCATGAACTAAGACCTGAAGGGATTTACTAGTAGCAGTACCATGAAGCTCATTTGCAAGAAGTTACAAAGAACCTTCACTAGATTTCAATATATTGATAGCAGTACCAGGAGCTCCGGCACCACCATAGTCCTCTTAACGACTTTTTGAATTTGATCTTATTTGTGAAGATTCGAAGTACCTTAGGTGGCTGGGAAGGTTTGCACCACTATTGTGGTCCTTTTGACATTGGTCTCGCACCCCATAGTTGGCCAAAGCTCTGGTGCCACCACTGTTGACAGTGTTGCAGGAGACATTCAGGTGTTTTAGTGAGGATTCGCGGTCGGTCTTGGTGTTCTGAAGCTACTCCATATCATAAGGAATAATTTGGAATTGACTTTAATCCATTCGCCGAACCTCCAATGCCGCCACCATTTTCTTCGCCGGAGTTTGTTCCTCTGGTGAAAACTATACCATCAATGGTGCCATAACCTAGGGGATAAATCCTAGTGTGTATATTGGCTCGAATAACACCTGAGCCCCTTCAATTTTGAGATCGCGATTCTGGCGGCACTATGGCTTTGTGCGCAGAAATCTCCTGAACAGTGTGTTCAATTTGGCCGGTGAATATTTGTGATTTTTGGCCTGAATGTAGTTCATAGGATGTAGATACAATTCCTGTATTTAGTTTCACTCACAACAATCCATTCTTCTGCAAATTAATAATTCATTGAACATTCATCAACTCATCCTCAGATATATGAACAGTGCTCGTTTCTGATTTTTGATGATTGGGGGAGCTATAGTTGGAGTTTGGAGATGATACAATTTGAAAATTATGAATTATGGGTGATGTCTTTTGGGCTGACTTATGCTCCATTGGTATTTATGGACTTGATAAATTGGGTATTTCGGTCGTACCTTGACATGTTCGTAATTATATTTATTGATGATATTTTGGTTTACTCAGGATTAGCAGAAGAACATTCTGATCATCTGAGAACAGTACTCGGCATACTTTGGCAACAAAAATTATATGTTAAATTCTCTAAATGTGAATTTTGGTTAACCTCCGTGGCATTCCTGGGGCATATTATCAGAGTAGATGGCATTCAGGTTGATACACAGAAGATTAAGGCTGTACAAAATTAGCCTAGGCCTACCACATCGATAGAGGTACGCATTTTTCTAGGGTTAGCTGGGTACTATAGAAGATTTGTATAGAATTTCGCTTCGATTGCGGTACCCTTAACAAAGCTAACTCAGAAGGCAGCAAAATTTCATTGGACTGACGCTTGTGAATTCAACTTTTGGTTGTTGAAGGAAAAGTTAATTACAGCTCTAGTTTTGGCTCTTCCAGAGGGGTCAGATGGGTATGTTGTTTATTGTGATGTTTCCGGTATTAGGATAGGTTGTGTGTTAATGCAACACGGTTGAGTTATAGCTTATGCTTCCCAGCAGCTCAGACCGCATGAGAGAAATTATCCCACTCACGATCTAGAATTAGCTGCGGTGATTCATGCCTTGAAGATATGGCAACATTACTTATATGGGGTCCATGTTGATATTTATACGGACCACAAGAGCCTCCAGTATATTTTTAAGCAGAAGGACCTAAATTTGCGGTAGAGAAGATGGCTGGAATTATTGAAAGATTATGATGTCGATATTTTATATCATCCAGGGAAATCCAATTTGGTAACTGATACACTTAGCTGTAAGTCCATGGGCAGTTTGACTGATATTTCACCAGATAAGAAAGAATTGGTTCATAAGATTCATCAGTTAGCCAGTCTTAGAGTTCGTTTGGCCGACTCTGGAGATACCGGGATTTTTATTCGAGATGTTGCTGAATCATCATTTATGGAAGAGGTCAAACGGCATCAGTTCGAGGATCCCAATCTGCTATAGTATAGAGATGTGGCTCTTAACAAGGAAAGGACTTAGTTTAAAATTTCATCTGATGGGGTATTATTATGTGAAGGCAGGATATATGTACCCAATATTGCAGGGCTGCGGCAGGAAATTATGGGCGAGGAATATAATGCTTGGTATTCTGTTTATCCTGGATCCACTAAAATGTATCATGACCTCAAATATTTATATTGGTTGGATGGGATGAAAAGAGACATTGCAGAGTTTGTTGGTCAGTGTCCAAATTGTTAACAAGTTAAGATCGAGCATCAAAAGCCCGCTGGATTACTATAGAAAATGGAAATTCTCGCTTGGAAGTGGGAAATAATTAACATGGATTTCATTATAGGATTACTGCGCACCCCACGTAGGTATGATTCTATTTGGGTTATTATTGACAGATTGATGAAATCAGCCCATTTTCTTCTTGTTAGGACTACGTATTTTGCTGAGGATTATGCCAGATTGTATATTAAGGAGAAAGTAAGATTTCACGGAGTTCCTGTATCTATTATAACCGACAGAGGTGCCTAGTTTATGGCTAACTTCTGGAGGTCATTCCAGGAAGGATTAGGGACTCAGGTGAGTCTTATCATAGCATTTCATCCTCAATCTGATGGATAGGACGAGTGCACTATTCAGACACTGGAGGACATGTTGCGGGCCTATGTAATTAATTTCAGAGATAGCTGGGATGATCATTTTCTACTTATTGAATTTTCTTATGATAATAGCTACCATTCTATCATCCATATGGCATTGTATAAAGCCTTGTATGGTAGGAAGTGCAGATCTCCAATTGGTTAGTTTGACATGGGCGAGACTAAATTAATTGGGCTAGATGTGGTACAACAAACCGTTGATAAGGTGAAGCTTATTTGAGAGCGGTTATTGGCTACCTAGAGTCGACAGAAATCATATGCAGATAAGCGACATTGACCACTAGAGTTTCAGATTGGCGACTGGGTATTTCTGAAGGTGTCGCCTATGAAGGGTGTGATGAGGTTCGAAAAAAAGGGTAAGCTTAGTCTGCGGTATATCGGAGCTTATCAGATTACCTAGAGGATAGGCGAAGTCGCCTATGAGCTAGACTTACCATCTGATCTGGAGGCAGTGCACCCGGTATTTCATGTGTCTATTCTTCGTACATATGTTAGTGATCCCTCCAGAATATTCGCTATAGAAGATATGCAGATAACGGAAGAGCTATCTTACGAAGAACAACCCGTAGCCATTTTAGATCAGTAAGTGAGAAGATTACGCACCAAAAATGTACCTTCTGTCAAGGTTTTGTAGTGAAAGAATAACCTAGAAAATGATGACCTGGGAGGCAGAAGGTGAGATGAAGAAGAAGTATCCTCACCTGTTCCTTATGCCATCAGGTAACATAAGTTACGTAATGGATTACATTAATTAATAATTAATTATGTATGCCGCCCGTATAGAGAGTCCTCCCCAGGATACTTTTAAGGTTTATAAGGCTAATTTAACATTCAGGGACGAATGTTCTAAAAGGGGGGAGGATGTTACATCCCGTATTTTTGCACATTCAGAAAAAAAAGAAAAAATTTGACTTGCTAGGAATGGGCTTATGATTTATTTTATTTAATACCGGTGTGATGTTTAGGGAAAATTGATGTGGAAATACGAAGGAAGGCCGAGGGTAAAATTAGGAATTTTAGAAATTAGTTTCATGAATTTCAAAAAATAAGACTTATAGTATTTGAGCTCAAAATAAAATAAGAGAAAGTGAGGCCCAAATCAAGGGATGGCTAGCCCAAGCCCTTGGAAAATTAATTCCATGTGACAACTAATTAATAGGGTCCATTATATAGGTCATCCATTAGAACCTTCAAGAGATAAGGAGTCAAAACTAGAGAGAGAGAGAGAGAGAGAGAGAGAGAGCATAAGGGCCTTTGGCCGAAATTATAGGAAAACAAAAGAAGAAAATTTTCCAAGTTCTTCAACTTTGATCCAAAAATCTCTTCCTTCTTGAATCCTTATTAAGTTCAAGGCCCTCTTCAACGTGGTATAATTAATTAAGCGAGAAAACTATATTTGTGGCAAGTGGAAATTTAAAGAAAAAGGTAAGAATTCTATCTTTTTATGTTATGGAAGAAGTGTATGTGTTGTAAGTATTGGAATTAAATAAAAATTATAAAATTGTGATGTATATGTATGTGTGGCCGTGTGGGTGTGCAAGTGTGTGTATGGCCGTGTGGTATGATGGTGAAGGGAAGAGGAATTGAATTTTATTTAGCTTGTTAGTTGCATCGTTGTGGTAGTATGATGTAGCTAAAAGTTTAATGATTCGAGACGGCATTGAAATTGGTTATAAGTTATTATAGTGAATTATGTAATTTTAGTATAGTTTTTATGTAATTATGGAAGTAGAATTCTAATATGGGAATTATTGTTATTCTTAATGAATTTGGAAGAAGACAATGCGACTTGGTAGTTTCGTTGCGTTCGTGGAAGTTTTGGGTGGATTATGGTTTTGGTGGAATTTTTTGTATATTATGTGAAATAATGTGAATTTATTTCGAATTATGTCTAAGTGGTCTTGAATTAGTGAATGAATATGAAATATCGATATTAGTTGAAGGTATGAAGTTGGAGTAGAATTTGTTGCTTATGTAATCAAAAAAAAGAAAGGAAGAAGAAAGACAATTGGTGTAAATTGTCTTTTGTAGTGATTGTTGATGTTGTCGGTATTGTTGTGGGTGTTTTTGTTGATCTTCTAGCCGAGTTAAATTCTCGGGAATGTTGAATTTATAGGGGAGGTGCTGCCCAAATTTTTGTAAAACAATAGGGGTTAATATTGGACTCTTAAAGGCTTATAACTTACATTAGATAATTATGACCATTTGTAGATTTTGGAGATAACGGGATTTGAATTTGAGTGAGCGTAAGAAGCGGATAAGGTATATAAGGCTCTTTCTTTCCTTCTTTTGGCATGTCCTAGGTGTAGTAGGTTGTAATTTGAGCCTCGGGGAAAATTTTGTTCATGGAAATTCGAGTTTAAATTTCCTACTTTTCCATTCAGTGAAAGTGAATTAAAAATTCATGTATGTTGAAAAAAATGTGCAAACATTCGTAACTTCTACTTACGAGATCGGATCATCCTACAACCTTGATAGATGACTCTGTAGAGGCAAATGTTTGAAATTCATATACGCCACCTCGGCTTGGCCAAAGGTGGGCCCACTAGCTC
This sequence comes from Solanum dulcamara, assembly GCF_947179165.1. Classification (NCBI taxonomy): domain Eukaryota; kingdom Viridiplantae; phylum Streptophyta; class Magnoliopsida; order Solanales; family Solanaceae; genus Solanum; species Solanum dulcamara. The sequence goes on from NC_077240.1 coordinate 46,911,091, forward strand.
TAGGACTCGCTTAGTTTATCCTATTTAGTCTATTCTTATATGACATAAAGGGATAACTTTTGCCTATGATTTTCCCTACAAAAGAATAATATCCTAATCATTCCCTTATGTTCTAAAACCCATTTTGGGGCGGCAAATGTGATTTTAGAAATGTTACTACGGGATAGCCCCTGTGTCCCTTAGCCGTTCAATTGGTTCTACCTAACTTGTTGTCATATGGTTATCTCGAGTCTCTAGAAATACTTTATATGCATGCTGCATTAGTTTCTCACTACTCCGCTCGTGCATGCTACTATGATATCATTTGCCGGAACCCGGGCTGGCTTTGTAATCATGCACCCTATAATGTATTCGGTAGTATGATGTGTTACGGGTCCCGAGACCTTGCCATAAGGCCGGGTACTGTTTATGGTGTCATGATATGATATGACATATGATATGTTCTAATGATATGGCATGTTGTGATCATATGATATGTTCGGGGTTTGTATGGAGACTTGAAACCTTCCGGAGTATGATGTGTTATGGTACCAGCGTCGGAGTTGTGACCACGTTCCTGAGTCGTATGGCTGATTTTTATTTGTATTATGTACATATGTTTTCAGTATAGATTTTGATGACCTGGTTTGGTATTTGCTCTTTATACCTTTCCTTTCAGTTATGGTTTAGATTCTTTGTACTTTGTGCTTAACATATTCAGTATATATTTCGTACTGACCCTCTTTCTTTGGGGGCTGCACTTCATGCCCACAGGTACAGACATTCGTCATCCTTCAGCATAGGCTACACACCTTCTGCCACTACAGAGTGCTCCTTTGACTCGGAGCCCGCATTTTGGTATATGGCTTTCCTATGTACCTGCTCCTGTATATTTGACCATTTGGGTATGGTGGGGCCCTGTCCTGTCATATGTTTTTTCTATGTTAAGTAGAGACCTGTAGACATAGGTGTGGGTCATGAGTCGTGTATGTTCGTCTGTTTATGACTTGTGTCTTAATGCGGTCCCTTCTGTTATAATGGCCAAAATAGCCCATATGTTTGTGCACATATGCGGCGATGCGCGTTCCATCGCCCCTTTTAGTTTGATTTGATATTTTTTACACGTGCGACCGCTTAAAATAATAATTGTCTTCTATTTTGATTAAATAAAGAATACTAAATTGAAATTCATCTGTAATATGACGATTTAGTATGTAAGTGTCATGACTCAACCCCGTAGGCCATGACGGGTGCCCGAATTAGACACATACGTGTACCCCTGTCAATTATAAGTAAACTCGTTTCCCGTTCGACTCTTAGTGTACCAATAGATAAGAAAACATACAAGATAACAAGGCTCCCATAGTGTAATAATGTTACAACACGCCATATAGGCACAACTGGAACAACTTATAAGCGATCCACATACATTTATCTACAGAACTCTATGAATAGAAATGATATCCTATGGCGGGACAGGGCCCCTACCGTACCCATGAATGAGCAAATATATACATCCAATACTAAGTACCAAACTTGGCTTCGGTAGAATGGAGCTTCTTCCAAACTGGCTGAGAAGAATCCTAAGCTAGCGAACTCCCAAAACCTGTGTCTGCACCTGCAGGCATGAACGCAGCCCCCCCAAAAAAGGGGGGTCAGTATGACATATGTACTGAGTATGTAAAGTACAAAACATCATAAGGAAATTATAGTTACCATAGGGGTGCAGGGGACAAGTATAAAATTTAACAGAGTATTGTACCTGCACCTTACAGAATAAGGTCATGTATACCAGTATCACATACCGTATCCGGTCCACTCGGGGACTCGGTGTAACAAATACATCATTTTATCACCATAGGCATATGTATACTATTAGCATCGTGAAACGTACAACCCGATCTATATATATAACAGGTTAGTGTCGAGGAGCGTTCGGCCTGATCCATATATGTACCACACGTTAGTGCTGAGGAACGTATGGCCCGATCCCTATACATATAACATATTAGTGCCGAGGAATGTACGGCCTGATCTCTATACATATAACACATTAGTGCCGAGGAACATACGACCCGATCCCTATACAATATAATAATGCATATACGTGCACGTAAACCTTGGTAATATATCAGACATCTCCCGAATATCATCATAAGATATATCAAGGAGCCTCTAGGTATAAGAGCTTACATATCTGATCATTATTCAGCATATAGAAGGCTCGAGGGTTATAGTTCAACTACTTCAAAACCCTTACCATTCAAAGGTGAGTACAAGTCATGAGTTATGCCCAGAACCTACAAAGGGAATTACCTCTAACTCATATCATATATATCGCTTCACTTACATTAAACTATTTCAAGAGAAGGAAGGTATAGGCTTTACGTGTACTACTTTTCATCATGTCGACGACTTACAAGGCCATAACTCAACTATCACAGGAGTTCGAACATTGAGAAGTGAATAAGATTTACGAACCATACTCGGGGTTCTATGAATGGAATTATTCCCACATTACATATACAATCCACTTAAGACTAAGACATGCCAAAAGAAAGAAGAGATAGGCTTCATATACCTCTTATGGATTCTTCTTAACCATTCTTGTCTCATCATCCTCTGAACCTTACCCGAAATTGGCCAAAGCTTGCCAAATTCACTCGGAAGTTCTCTAGTTGCGGCTGAAATATTGTGGCTGCTTGTTACCCTTTTGATGCTGCTTGCTAAAACTTTCCAAAACTCATCTCAGAAGTTCTCTTAATATGCTGAAAATTAGCGGACTATTTGTATCTCTTCCTTGCTTTAATTAACCAAACCTGTGGCTGTCTTTCTTCCAACTCTCATATTTTCTCTCAACTTTCTTAAGCCAAGGATGAATAATTAAAGTACAAACTGAAGTTTATCCATCTTTACATGTGTATATACACTCCCTTAGAAGGTGACACATGTCATCCCCTAAGGGTGACACGTGTCTAGCCCCTATTGGGCCACATATCCATGCCATGTCTCCTAGACTGCCACGTGTCCTTGATGGGGCCCAAACCCAAGCAGGTGGGTCACCTGCTACCATGTGTCACTTTTCTAATCTTCCATATGGTGCATCCTCTTGCTGCCACGTGGCGCTGTTCTCCCTCTTTATGGGTTCGTAATCTCTTCTTACTTTAAGAACTATTGTACTCCTTGCTACGCAAGCTTGGTATATACTTAAGTAGCTCAATGTGTAAAACTTCTAAGTTGGTAGTTTACGTAGGTAAGTCGAGTCCCACGACTCATTACTTGACCTCCAGCTCCTTCCGACTTCTCATGACCCTATTTCCAACCTTCCCTACTAGGAGGTATCACATACTCCCTTCCTTAGAGTTGTTTGATAGTGTCGTAGATTATACGGCTCACATGATAACTTCTAAGAAGCTTAAGATACATTCCAAGATCAAGAGTGTGGGGTGTAACATCCTTCCCCCCTTTAGAACATTCATCCTCAAATGTTAATTAAACTTATGAGGTCTTACGAGGACTTTGGGAATTCACTATACCAGTTGTTATCCATAGGCCTCCTATGCATCAACATTATTGATGTAGGAGTTTAGATTACTTGTAGACGTAGGGTTCCATATGGATATTTCTTCTCTATCTTTGTCTCATCACATGCTTTGATGGGAGCCACGTCCTTAGTTTGCAACCTTCTAATTTGCCGACCCAAAATAGCGATAGGTCGCTCCTCGTAGGGTAACTCCTCTGTTATATGGACCTTATCCATCGAGAATATTCTGGGAGGGTCGCTTATGTATTTGTGGAGCATTGAGCCATAAAAACTGAATGTATTGCTTCCAATCGGATGGTAGGTCCAACTCATAGGCAACTTTTCCTATACTACGAATGATCTGATAAGGACTAATGTATCCCCTTCTTGCTGAATTTTAATAAACCTTTCCTTGGTGACGCTTTTACAAATACTCATTCATCTACTTCAACTTTAAAGGTTGACGTCGACTATCTGCGTATGACTTTTGTTAACTATGGGCTATTAATAGTTTTTCCTAGATAAGCTTTACTTCATTACTAACTTGGTGGATCCCCTCTGGGTCTATCCATTAATTGAATGGCAAAATGTCATACCAAGATTCCCCTGTGTCCCTAATCCCTTCCGGAATGATCTCCAGTGGTTAGCTGTAATTAAACTTCTCTGTCTGAGATAATAGGTGTGGGAACTCCGTGAAATTTTATTGTTTCCTTGCTATGTCATCTTGCATAACCCTTAGCTGAATATGCCTTCCTAACTGGAAGAAAATAGGTTGATTTTGTCAGCTTATCTACCATAACCCATATGAATTCATAGTTCCTTTGACTGCGAGGTCAGCCTGTACTATAATCCATATTAACTGCTTTCCATTTCTAAGTTGGGGTTTCCATTTCCTGTAATAGGTTATCAAGCTTCTGATACTTGAGTTTGTTTAATCTATTGTACAAGTCCTCTTAATCCAACTTGTAACACTTTAGGCATGCTATCCTACGCTTTTACTCTGATCTTCTCTCATGTTCTCTTACCAAACATCATATTGTAATCCTTACACAAACATGTGTAGGTACTTAAAGTAGTCCAGAAAATGCCTTAGCGTCGCTATACTAGTGTATTACTCCCTTCAGTCTAGGTTAGGGCTCCACGATGGCTTTTGTCTTTAATACTGATTATATCTTAATAGTTCTGCCTCGAACCATCTTACACTTTTCTTTAATAGATTCTAAATATGGCAATCACATTGCTATTACCGACTTTTTTTTATCGAGTAACCATTTAATCTTACTCTTAGTATACCAATGCTCGTAAGCGGCACAACTATTCTTGTACAATTTGCACAAAGTGCGTTCAATTTTTGTCACAGCCTTTCTTGCTCTTGTCTTACTCTACCTTACATATATCATTGTACTAACATGCGCTTATAGTCTCTTTCTTTATACTTGTTTTGCTTTCTTCACTTGCTCTTTAGATTTCTCATATTCCAATATAGGAGAGATTTTGTTATCCTCTTGCGTTTATTGCCTATATGTCATCTACCTCAGTAGCTAATAACTTGGTTGCTAACACCTTAACCTTTAGTCGAATGTAGCCCGATTATCCCTTATAATTAAGTTACTTGTTATCATTCCTTTGTCGTATCCATCCCTTTTAGTATGTGCCCATCATTTGACATCACACTATTCAAGGTCCTTCCTAATAATCCTCCGCACTGTCTTAGATATCATCTTGGCTTTTATCCATTCATTGTTGGCTTTTAGATCTTATTAACTCTGCTAGTATGGGATCTCACTTGAAGCCACTTATCCCCTTTAGGGTGTGCCCATGTAACTATCCATTTGTGTTCTACCTTACGCCCTTATTTCAAATTTTCAAATGCATATGATCCTTTTCCAACACATTTGGTATACCGCACCATACCTATGCCTTCCTTTACATACTCTATACCTTTGGTTGCCATGGATTGCATTTTAACCTAATCGTGAGATGCTGGTCCAGTCTAATTGTTGGTACTCGAGTCACGTATACATAATACTTCTTTATACCTCATGGGTTTCATCATTGTCGTGCGTCCGATGCTCACTTTCTTAACAACATCTCAAGCTTGCCTCAATGATAGGTCTACCTTAACACCATGTTGTTGTACTACCCCTTTAAACTTATAACAATACATTCTGCTTTCGCTCCATCCTCGTATTTTGTTACTTATGTCTATCTTGGGTCCCTCTATTAGAACTTTCTTATTATTCCTCCAGCTCATGTCCATTTTTGGTTGCAAGGAATTCTATATTACCCTTTATTCCCTTGCACCAGCTATCCTTTCCATTGTCATATAGCCTTTATTTGAAACTTTCCTTACAGACTTGATAAGCCTTGCTTATTTGTTCCCTAGTTCGCTTTTTCGTTTCACACCTATCTTTATATTCCAATCACATGGACCACGTCATACCTTTTAGTTAGTTCCTTACTAAGCTTTCCTTATTCTCATAACGATCTTCGTTATATTCACATGGTATCCTGTGTGCATTCAATCCTATAGTATAACACTGCTTAACCTTCTTCATGATTCTTACTATGGGTTACTTACCCTTCTTAGTTAGTCTTATCCTTATTATGGGCAAGACGTACTACAACCTTGTATCGCTTTCTCCTTTTATTTCTAGGAAAATTTGGGTAGAGTTTTCTCTGTATTTCTTACTATCTCTAAACCTGCATGCAGAAAATGCCAACAGTACCTCACAGGGCACACATGTATATATTCAGATCATATCATATAGCAACCATACAGGGCACCCACATTTGACAGTATGAACATGGACTTACCTCATATGTCCACTCGAACTACACCTGTTGCACTATCCTGTATACTTTTCCTTTCACTTTTAGCTTTATATGTCAATCGTATTTCAACACCTTACCTAACATATGTCTTCCATTTCTTTACTTACCTGTTTGCTTCATAACTTCCAATATCGTTAGTTACTTTTTTCTATCGATGTTGTCCTCCTGCTACAATCACAGGTTAGTATGAGAAATTTCACTCTCTATGACTCGGCTCTATCGCACGATCTTAGATCTAAAAGAAAGTAATATCCTAAATATCCTATAGCCTCTTGTTTATAGATGTGGTGCACAACACACCGATAAACAAGACTCTACTAGATATGGTCTGTAGATATTCCAAGGACGAACTGCTCTGATACCACTTCTATCACGACCCAACCCCATAGGCCGTGATGGGTGCCCGAACTGCAAACATGTGTATACCCCTGCCAATTATAAGTAAACCCATTTCCCATTCGACTCTTAGTGTACCAACAGATAAGAAAACATATAAGTCGATAAAGTTGTCGTAGTGTAATAATGTTACAACACGCCGTATAGGCACAACTGGAACAACTTTGTTACACCCCGCACTTTTGAACCTTGAAACGTGTTTCTAGTCGTCTTGAAAGTGGTCATGAGACCCCTATGCCCACACATATCAATCAATTCTAAGGAAAGAAGAATGCGGTACCTCGTGAGAGGAAAGGTTGGAAATAGAGTCGGGAGAATCCGAAAATAGTTAGAGGCTAAGAAATGAGTCGTAGGACGCGATTTACCTATGTAAGCTACTAATTTAGAAGTCTTATACACTTGATCTACTTAAGGACATACCAAGCTTACGAAGTATGGATTACATATGCTCTTAAAATAAGACGAGATTATGAACCCGCGAGGAAGAGAACAGAAGGATACGTGGAAGCCTAGAAAGGCGACACGTGGCAGAACCTCAAGCAAGTAGGTGACCCACCTGCTTAGGGGAGGTGGACCCCACTGCCATGTGGTAGCCTCTAAGTGACAGCATGTATGGTTGGCCTAATGGGGGCTGGACACGTGTCGCCCCTAGGAGATGACACGTGTCACCCCCTAAGGAAACATATATATTCATTTATTGTGACTAAGGACTTCATTTGTTGTCCTAAACCTCAGCCAAAGAAGAGGAAAAAAATGTGAAGAAGTAAAGAACAAGGCAGCCACGGTTTTGAAGAATTAAAGGTGAGTTCTTCGATTTTTCTCCATGAATTAATTATCTACGGTGTTCCTCAAGTACGTGGAGGTGTATATATGTATTTTATGATTCCTACGTAACTATATCTTCATCTTTACACTTGGAACAAACAACAAAAAGTGTGAAAGAAGAAGAGAAAAACGTTGGAGGGAAAGAAGAGGAGCTACGGGTTTGGGGATGCCAAGGTAAGACTCTAGTTTCGTTCCATGAATTAATTATTTAAGGTGTACCAAGGTTATATAATGGTGGTTGATAACCAAAAATTCCAATTTGGGGTAGTGGAGAAGGGGCATAAACAGTCCGCTCCATTTCAGCACGACAAGAGGTTTCCGAAGTGAGTTTTGGGAAAGTTTGGCCAATTTCGGGTAAGGTAAGACCCTTCCTTTCAATTTGGAGTTTATTATGTTATTAATAAGTGTATTATATGTTGTTTAAGTGGATGGAAATGTGAAAACATCATAGAAATGCTTGACATTGAATACAATCTAAATCAGAGTCGTTATAGTTGAATTGTCGTCTAAGTAAAGTGTTGGGCTTATGGAATGCTGTTGCAGGTGTGTGGGGGTGTGTTTTAGGGACTAAATGTATTCTAAAAGGGGTTGGTTTCTTTTGGTTTAATCCACACGACCCCTTGTTTCGTACAATTAAATGTTTTGCGAAATAAAGACTAGAAATCTTATTTTGGTATCGTAATTTTCAGCAAGTGGTTTGGAGCTTGTGTTGTGTAATGTTGCCATGTTGTATGTGTATATGTGCTCAGGGTGTTGTTTTTGGTTGGCTGTAGTGATTAGGAATGTAATTGGAAATTAGGATAGGACATATTATAGGGGAGGTGCTACCCGATTTTCGTTAACTCATTAACTAATTAAAGAACTAGTCGAGGAGACGAACAAGGAAATACGTTCCATGAATACTAAGGTGAAACTTAAGGTGCTGGAAAGTAAAGAGTGGTTGATATTCACATTACTTCTGTGTTGAATAGGTTCAAAGTACGGCGAGGCGAATGTGACAAAGAGTAACTCGTACGAGGTATGTGAAGCTTTCTCTTGGCATGTTTTTGGAATAACTATGTAAAACTATCTTTCTTCCCTTTTGGCATGTCTTAGACTTAAGTAAATTATAAGTGAAATGATGGGATAATTCTATTCCCAGAACACTAAGTACGTTTCATAATCCCTGTCCACTGCTTAGTATTGGAACTCCTGCAAGAATAGAGTACTGCCTGTTAAGGCTTCTACGTGTTAAAGAGTAGTGTGTGGAAAGTCACCTCTCTTTTCTCTTGATATGTACTTGGTATGAAAATGAGATTATGCTGCCATAGTTGTTCATCGAGCCCCAGGATGGGATGGGTATGAAATATGTACATGATGACCACACGAAGGGAAGTACAGACTAAATAGAGCTTATTCTCTTTCTTTTACTAGCATGTCTTAGTTATAAATTAAATATGATATGAGCTCCGGGGTAACTCCGTTCTTTAGCATCTCTTATTTACTTCTGAATATTGAACTCTTATAGTAGTTGAACTATTTCCCTGGGAACTTCTATATGTTAAAGAGGTAACCAATGTACAGGCTCCAAGTCTTAAAGACTATATGATAACAAGTGTTTCTGATTCCATAAGCGACTTGGCTTTACCTTGGTACATGTCTAGGGTCCCCAAGATTACAACTAGCATAGGCCATAATGGCATTTAAAGGACACTCGAGATGATTACACCTCTACTCGGGTCCTCAGACGAAAGTTTAATCTTCTTATACAGTCAAATATCTAGTAATGTTTTAAATTACATATGGTTACTCACTACTCTACTCGTGCATACTGTAACCCTTCTATCACTGAGTCCCGGGCCAAGGCATATTCTCATGCACAGTTCACTGCATTATCCATTGAGTCCCTCACTAGAGGGCCAGGGCATGTATGTATATATATATGATGATGTATTGTAATAAGGTGGGGATGACACCGGGCCTATGATGGTCCTATGGTATGATTCACCGCATCCCCGAAAGGGCTGGCTATATTGTATAATTTGAGCATGCATGTCTTATAATTCACAGGGTACAGGTACAAGTTTCTTATATGATTTTTATCTCCTGCTTCTCTATTTCAGATATGCCTCTAGTCGTATTGTGTTATGTGTTACATACTCAGTATGTATGTCGTACTGACCCCCTTTTTCTCGAGGGGGCTGCGTTTCATGCCTGCAGGTACAAATACAGGTTTTGGGAGTCTGTTAGCTTAGGATTCCGCTCAGCTCAGCTGGAAGAGGCTCCATTGTATCAGAGCGTAGTTTTTGGCACTGGCCGCTGATGTATAGTATTGTTTTGTTATTCAGGGGTACGGCAGGGGCCTTGTCCCGCCATATGTTGTCATTAATATTTTTAGAGGTCTGCAGGCATATATATGTGGGTTATGTATGTCAATTTAGTTCAGTTGGGTCTACATGATGTATTATACAGGCATGTGTTCTAGTATCCTTGTAGGCTTGCGTGCCATTTCATGTTATGATACAAATGAAAGAGGCTACATACATATATATCAGAGCAGTTTGTCCTTGGAATATCTACAGAACGTGCCTAGTAGAGTCTTGGTTATCGATGTGTTGCGCGCCACATCTATAAACAGGAAGCTACAAGGCATTTAGGATGTTTCCTTTCCTTCACATTCGAAATCATGCTATAGATCCGAGTCATAGGAAATCTCCTTATACTAACCTTGGATTTTAGCAGGAGGACGACATCAACTGAAGGAAGTAATGGATGACATGGGGAGTTACGAAGCACACAGGTAAGTAAAGGCACAAAAGACATCTGTGGGGGAAGGTATTGATATGTGTTTGAAATGTAAAGTTGAAACCTGAAAGAAAATAGATAGGAAATGCAACAGATATAGTTCGAAGTTGGACATATGAGTTAAGTCCATTATTTTTATATTATTGTTGATATTGAACGCCTAGTGTAGATGCGATATGAGGTGATATTGGAAGCCCTGTGTGGCTGTGATAGGCAACATATATATATATATATATATATATATATATTTGTTGGCCCTACGAGGCATTGTTGGTATTTTCTATGTGCAGGTTGTGGGATAGTAAGAAATACAGAATAAACTCTGCCCGAATTTTCCTAAAATAAAAAGAGAATGAGATACAAGGATGCAGTATGTCTTGAAAGGTCATGCCCGCAATAAAGGTGTGATTTGGCTAAACCATGAGTATGGACGACCTCGAGAAAGAAGCTAATAACTAAATTGATGGCAATATGGGAACTAGGAGGTTGATATTGATGTGGTAAACCAAAGTTGGAAAAGACTTAGGACCCTAGGGAGATGAGTTAGGGAAGACTGGTAGATCTGGATAGAACGGTATATTAAGGCACCGACTGACTTGAGATACACAGATAACCTATGATGGGCTATTATTAAAAGAAGTAACGGTATGATTAAGGCAAGGGAATTAGAATTGTGATGATATGAAGTACTAATAAGAAAACTTTGGAGATATTGAGGTTGGGACCAACTAAGAAGGGCAAATGTCCGGCCTCATTTTTGATGAAAGGTACCATGCCCTCAACCCTTAGTTGTGAACTAGATAATTTGTCCACGACTTGAGGATGAACCTGGGAGGGAACCAGTGAAGTCAAACACTAAGAAGTATTGTGATGTTTAAAGGATTCTAGTTTTCTTTTAACGGTGGTTGAAAAATGTTCTGTGATAACAATTTATTAGTTTTCCACCAACTAATTGGAGAAAGAAATTTTAACAGAAGCACCCTAGAGAGATGTCATGAACTGAGTGTGAGTATGAACTAGAGGGTGGATATATAAGTATGAACTTAAAGGTGTGGACCAACAATATGGGGATAAAGTAAGACCGCTAGTAAGGTACACTTGGTATATGTCGACTAAATTAAAAGCCTGTGTTGGATATACAGTAAAAGTAGGGCCATAAGGTATAAAGGAGTAATGCGCGTACACAACGTCGCCCTGAAAATAATGGAACTCTTAAGAGACAAAGACAAAAAACTTAAGGAATATATGGCACAGCTTCCATTCATCCTAAAAAACAAAGGATATAGGTTGGGATAAAACCACTACTCCAAGAGAACCTTGGACAAGGAATGTCGGAATACAAATATTGCCTAGTTAAAAGAAAATTTAGAATGGCTACAAGTGTACATTAACTTTTTATAAAGATAAGTAGAATGTGGCCTTGGACGAGTTGTTCCATGGGTCCCATTTCTTAAGTACAGCTTAATAGAGGAGATGTCTCACTATGTATGGAAAAGTTCTCGTCACTTCGTCATTTAGCCAAGGTTCCGTATGCGGATAATCATATTATAAAATATATAGAAGGACGGGGACATGATACGGTACCAAATAGATTGGAGAAAGAGATTGGACGAATTTGAGACTGGACATAGAGAGATAGAGCAAGGTATAAGCAGGTAAAAGTATAAGTACCCTCTAAAGGGGGGGAAACAAGTGAGAGAACTACAAAGGGAAGAGGAGGCAATTGATATGTGCTTATGTTGGATGATTAAACTTCAATAGGATCCCCTGCTGAACCATGTTAGAAAGGTCTGAAAGCCACTAGTAATTGGATAGAAGTCAGAATGGTATGTAAGATAGCGTTCAGAAATTTTAACGAGACCCTGAATGATATAACACTAGAAAGGGGGTGCGTATAAAAAAATAAGGGACATGGTCATAGTGGAACTAAAGATCTACCCCTATACCGGTTGAAAGATAATAGAGATAAGGGCAAGGCAAAACATGAAGACTAGCGAGACAACGCTAAGGTAAATCTTGAGCTAAGTTGAGTGCCCCACACATTATTGCAAGGATTACAATGGCGCGACACGAAGACTTCCCAGAGAGGTCACCCATCCTAGTATTACTCTCGTCCAAGCACACTTAACTTCGATATTCTGATGGAATTTAGTGCGTTAGTGCTGGTATGATCACGTGAGATGGAAGAATCTAAACTAGCGGCGGAGAAGCGACATGAGATTATGTACCTAAAGTACTATAAGTTACATTGAGGGAATTGTAAAAAAAGGGACTGAAGCAAAACAAGCAGGATTAGCTAATTACTAACTGATGGCGCACTTGAATGACACAGTTCTTCAACATGGTACCAGTTAATGTCATTTACAGAAAGCAGGAAGTAATACACGAGGTCGAAGATTCCACAATATGACCAGGGCTATAAGACTCACTTCGCACTCCGTCGACAGATGACTCTGGAGGGAATATTACCTGTGGATTAATAATATTAGCCCATACTCCTTCAATCAACGGCTACCTACTCAGCCAAGAAGGTGTAAAATTATAGAGTAAAAGAGTGGTAGGACCTTACGGAGTCCCCATAGCTACTATCCTAGACAAAGGAGCCCAAGTTATAGTTAACTATCGAAGGTCAGTCTACGAAGAAACTGAGAAGACAGATAAGCCTTTGTACACTACTTCACCCTTAGAATGATGGACGGACTAGGTCTACTAGCTACATGGTAGATGATATGTTGCGGGCCTAAGCAGATGGCTCCAAAGGTGGCTCAGACAATTTCTTACCACCTGTCAGGAGTACTTATGATATTAACTATCATTCTAGTATCTAAATGGCCCCATACGAGACTTTGTATGACACACAGTGTAGGTCGCCAATTGGTTGGTTTAGTGTTAGTAAAACATGACTAATAAGCCCAGACGTGGTTCGATAAATGGTATAGAAGGTAAAGCCTATTTAGGGAAAAATTTTAACTGCTCAAAGTCGATAGAAGCTATATGTAGACGATCAGCATCGCTCTTTGGAAATTTAAGTGAGCGATTGGGTGTCTTTGAAGGTGTCGTCCATGAAAGGAGTAATGAAGTTTGGCAAGAAGGAAGAAGTTAAGCTCGAGGTACATTGGTCTTTACTAGACCATGTGTGGAATAGGCAAAGTTACCTACGAAGTGTCCCTACTATCTGGGTTAAAAACAATACACCTAGTCTTCCACCCGTCAATGTCCCATAACTGTATAAGTGAACCCTTCCAGAATATTCTTCATGGATAAAGTCAACATAATAAAGGATTTATTCAATAAAGAGTAATCTATCGCCATCCTGGATCGACAGATTAGGAGATCATGGATTAGGACATGACTTCCATTGGGATATTGTGGCAAAATAAAAACCAGAAAGAGGATGACCCGAGAAGTCAAAAAGGAGATAGAGAGAAGATATTCGTACTTGTTTGCTATATACAAAGGTAATCTAACCTCCTAACTGAAGTGGGAGACGATGATTATACAGAACCCCTGGAATCCTCATAAAACCCTAGAAGCCGAGTTAACATTCGAGGATGAATGTCTTAAAGGGGGGAAGGATGTTACACCCCATACTTTTGAAACTTAAAACGTGTTCCTAGTCTTCTTGAAAGTTTCCATGAGACCCCTACTGTCCACACACATCAAATAACTCTAAGGAAAGAAGAATGCAGTACCCCGTGAGAGGGAAGGTTGGAAATAAAGTCGGGAGAATCCAAAAAGAGTTGGAGGCCAAGAAATGAGTCGTAGGATGCGATTTACCTACGTAAGCTACTAATTTAGAATTCTTACACACTTGAGCTACTTAAGTACATACCAAGCTTACGTAGTACAGAGTACATATGCTCTTAAAATAAGACGAGATTACGAACCCGCGAGGAAGAGAAGAGAAGGACACGTGGCAGCCTAGGAAGGTGACATGTGGCAGCAACTCAAGCAAGCAGGTGACCCACCTTCTTGGGGTCAAGTAAGTGACCCACCTGCTTGGGGGAGGTCGACCCACTGCCACGTGGCATCCCCTAAGTGGCAGCATGTATGTGTTGGCCCAATAGGGGCTGGACACGTGTCGCCCTTAGGAGCTGACATGTGTCACCCCCTAAGGTAACATATATATTTATGTATTGTGACTAAGGACTTCATTTTTTTTCCAAAACCTCAGCCAAATAAGAGGAAAAAAACCTGAAGAACAAAAGAACAAGGCAGCCACGGTTTTGAAGAATTAAAGGTGAGTTATTCGATTTTTCTCCATCAATTAATTATATATGATGTTCCTCAAGTACGTGGACGTATATATATGTATTTTATGATGCCTATGGAACCATATATTTAGCTTTACACTTGGAACAAACAAGAGAAACTGTGTAAGAAGAAGATAAAAACGTTGGAGGGTAAGAAGAGAAGCTACGGGTTTGGGGCTCCAAGGTAAGCATCCGAGTTTCATTTCATGAATTAATTATTTAAAGTGTCCCACGGTTATATAATTGTGGTTTATAACTAAAAATTCCAATTTGGGGCAGCATAGAAGGGGCATAAACAGTCCGCTCCATTTCCGCACGACAAGAGGTTTCCGGAGTGAGTTTTGGGCGAGTTTGGCCAATTTTGGGTAAGGTAAGACCCTTCCTTTCAATTTGGAGTTTATGGTGTTATTAATAAGTGTATTATATGTTGTTTAAGTGGATGTAAATGTGAAAAAATCATAGAAATGCTTCACATTGAAGACAATCTAAATCGGAGTCTTTATAGTTGAATTATCGTCGAAGTAAAGTGTTGGGCTTATGGTGTGCTGTTGCAGGTGTATGGGGGGTATATTTCAGGGACTAAATGTATTCTAAAAGGGGTGTGTGTGCTTCTGGTTTCAGCCACATGGCCCCTCATTTCGTATAATTAAAGGTTTTGCGAAATAAAGACTAGAAATCTTATTTTGGTATCGTAATTTTCAGCAAGTGGTTTGGAGCTTGTGTTGTGTAATGTTGCCATGTTGTATGTGTATATGTGCTGCAGGGTGTTGTTGTTGGTTGGCTGTAGTAATTAGGAATGTAATTGTAAATTTGGATAGGACATATTATAGGGGAGGTGCTGCCCGATTTTCCTTAACTCCTTAACTAATTAAAGAACTAGTCGACGAGACGAACAAGGAAATAGGTTCCATGAATACTAAGGTACAACTTAAGGTGCTGGAAAGTCAAGAGTGGTTGATATTCTTATGACTTCCATGTTGAATAGGTTCAAAAGACGATGAGGCGAACATGACAAAGAGTAACCCGTACTAGGTATGTGAAGCTTTCTCTTGGTATGTTTTGGGAATAAGTATGTAAAGCTATCTTTCTTCCATTTTGTCATGTATTAGACTTAAGTAAATTATATGTGAAATGAGGGGATACTTACATTCCCAGAACACCAAGTACACTTCATAATCCCTGTCCACTGCTTAGTATTGGAACTCCTGCAAGAATAGAGTATTGTCTGTTAAGGCTTCTACGTGTTAAAGATCAGTGTGTGGAAAGTCACCTCTCCTTTCTCTTGGTATGTACTTGGTATTAAAATGAGATTATGATTCCATAGTTTTTCATTGATCCCCAGGATGCAACGGGTCCGAAATATGTACTTGATGACCACACGAAGGGAAGTACAGACTAAATAAAGCTTATTCTTTTTCTTTTTCTAGCATGTCTTAATTGTAAATTAAATATGATATGAGCTCCAGGGTAACTCCGTTCTGAAGCATCTCTTATTTACTTCTGAATATGGAACTCTTATAGTAGTTGAACTATTTTTCTGGGAACTTCTATAGGTTAAAGAGGTAACCAATGTACAGGCTCTAAGTCTTAAAGACTATATGATAACAAGTGTTTCTGATTCCATAAGCGACTTGGCCTTACCTTGGTACATGTCTAGGGTCCCCGAGATTACAACTGGCATAGCCCATAATGGCATTTTGAGGACACTCGAGATGATTACACTGCTACTCGGGTCCTCAGACGAAAGTTTAATCTTCTTATACGGTAAAATATCTGGTAATATTTTAAATTGCATATGGTTACTCACTACTCTACTCGTGCATACTGTAACCCTTCTATCACTGAGTCCCGGGCCAGGGCATATTCTCGTGCACAGTTCACTTCATTATCCACTGAGTCCCTCACTAGAGGGCCAGGGCATGTATGTATATATATATGATGATGTATTGTAATAAGGTGGGAATGACGTTCGGCCTATGATGGTCCTACAAGTATGATTCACTGGATCCCTGAAAGGGCCGGCTATATTGTATAATTTGAGCATACATGTCTTACAATTCACAGGGTACAAGTACAAGTTTCTTATATGATGTTTTATCTCCTGCTTCTCTATTTCAGATATGCCTCCAGTCGTATTATGTTATGTGTTACATACTCAGTACATAAGTTGTACTGACCCTCTTTTTCTCAAGGGGGTTGCGTTTCATGCCTGCAGGTACAGATACAGGTTTTGGGAGTCTGTTAGCTTAATATTCCGCTCAACTCAGCTGGAAGAGTCTCCATTGTATCAGAGCCTAGTTTTTGGCACTGGCCACTAATTTATAGTATTATTTTGTTATTCAGGGGTACGGCGGGCGCCCTATCCTACCATATATTGTCATTAATATTTTTAGAGGTCTGCAGATAATATATGTGGGTTGTGTATGTCAATTTAGTTCAACTAGGTCTACATGATGTATTATACAGGCATGTGTTATGGCAGCCTTGTATGCTTGCATGCCTTTTCAAGTTATGATACAACTGAAAGAGGCAACAAATATATGAAATGCTATGACCTATGGGGTTTCTTATGTACGAATTATGTTGTTTGTAGTCTGATTTGACTATACTTGATGTATATGAATTACGTGTCTATAATTCGACTTGACCACAACTGATAAATATGTATATAGGGGTCCAAATTGGACCCCAGTCGTAGCCTATGGGGTTGGATGTGACAAACTTACAAGAGATCCACATACATATGTCTACAGACCTCTACGAATAGTAACCATATCCTATGGTGGGATAGGGCCCCTGCCGTACCCCTGAATAAGAAAATATATACATCCAATACTAAGTACAAAACTCAGCTCCGGTACAATAGAGCTTCTTCCAAATTGGATGAGCAAAATCCTAAGCTAGCGGACTCCCAAAACCTGTGTCTGCACCTGCGGGCATGAACGCAGCCCTCCAAAGAAAGGGGGGTCAGTACGACATATGTACTGAGTATGTAAAGTACAAAACATCATAAGGAAATTATAGTTACCATAGAGGTGCAAGGGACAAGTATAAAATTTAACAGAGTATTGTACCTGCACCTTACAGAATAAGGCCATGTATACTAGTATCACATACCGTATTCAGCCCGCTCGGGGACTCGGTGTAACAAATGTATCATTTTATAGTAGAAAATGCCAATAGTACCTCATAAGGCACACATGTATATATTCAGATCATATCATATAGCAGCCATACAAGGCGCCCACAATTGACAGTATGAACATGGACTTACCTCGTATGTCCACTCGAACTGCACCTGCTGCGCTTTCCTGTATACTTTTTCTTTCACTTTTCAGCTTTATATGTTAATCATATTTCAACACCTTACATGTCATATGTCTTCCGTTCCTTTGCTTACCTGCGTGCTTTGTTACTTCCAATATCGTCAGTTACTTTCTTCTATCGATATTGTCTCCTGCTACAATCACAGGTTAGTATGAGGAATTTCACTCCCTATGACTCAGCTCTATCGCACGATGTTAGATTTGAAAGAAAGTAATATCCTAAATGTCTTGTAGCCTCTTGTTTATAGATGTGGTGCATAACACACTGATAAACAAGACTTTACTAGACACAGTCTATAGACATTCTAAGCACGAACTGCTCTGATACCAGTTTTGTCATGACCCAACCCCGTAGGTCGTGATGGGTTCCCGAACTGGACATATACATGTACCCCTACCAATTATAAGTAAACCCATTTCCCTTTCAACTCGTAGTGTACCAACAGATACGAAAACATACAAGCCGACAAGGCTGCCATAGTGTAATAATGTTATAACACGCTGTATAGGAACAACTGGAACAACTTACAAGTGATCCACATACATATGTCTACAGACCTCTACGAGTAGTAACCATATCCTATGGCGGGACAGGGCCTCTGCCGTACCTCTGAATGAGCAAATATATACATCAAATACTAAGTACAAAACTCAGCTTCGATACAATGGAGCTTCTTCCAAACTGGCTGAGTGAAATCCTAAGCTGGCGGAGTCCCAAAACCTGTGTCTGCACGTGCAGTTATGAATGCAGCCCCCCAAAGAAAGGGGGGTCAGTACAACATATATACTGAGTATGTAAAGTATAAAACATCATAAGGAAATTACAGTTACCATAGGGGTGCAGGGGACAAGTATAAAATTTAATAGAGTATTGTATCTGCACCTTACAAAATAAGGTCATGTATACCAGTATCACATACCGTATCCAGCCCGCTCAGGGATTTTGTGTAACAAATGCATTATTTTATCACCGTAGGCATATGCATATTATTAGCACCATGAAACGTACAACTCGATCTATATATATATAACAGGTTAGTGTCGAGGAGCGTTCGGTACAACACATTAGTGCCGAGGAACATACGGCCTGATCTCTATACATATAACATATTAGTGCCGAGGAACATACGGCCTGATCTCTATACATATAACACGTTAGTACCGAGGAACATACGGCCCGATTCCTATATAATATAATAATGCATATACGTGCACGTAAACCTTGGTAATATATCAGACATCTCCCGAATATCATCATAAGATATATCAAGGAGCCTCTAGGTATAAGAGCTTACATATCTGATCATTATTCAGCATATAGAAGGCTCGAGGGTTATAGTTCAACTACTTCAAAACCCTTACCATTCAAAGGTGAGTACAAGTCATGAGTTATGCCCAGAACCTACAAAGGGAATTACCTCTAACTCATATCATATATATTGCTTCACTTACATTAAACTATTTCAAGAGAGGGAAGGGATAGGCTTCACGTGTACTACTTTTCATCATGTCGATGACTTACAAGGCCATAACTCAACTATCACAGGAGTTCGAACATTGAGAAGTGAATAAGATTTACGAACCATACTCGGGGTTCTATGAATGGAATTATTCCCACATTACATATACAATCCACTTAAGACTAAGACATGCCAAAAGAAAGAAGAGATAGGCTTCACATACCTCTTATGGATTCTTCTTAACCGTGCTTGTCTCATCGTCCTTGAACCTTACCTGAAATTGGCCAAAGCTTGCCAAAGTCACCTCGGAAGTTCTCTAGTTGTGGCTAAAATTTCGTGGCTGCTTGTTACCCTTTTGATGCTGCTTGCTAAAACATTCCAAAACTTGTCTCGGGAGTTCTCTTAATATGCTAAAAATTAGCGGACTATTTGTATCTCTTTCTTGCTTTAATTAACCAAACCCGTGGCTGCCTTTCTTCTAACTCTCAGTTTTCTCTCAACTTTCTTAAGCCAAGGATGGATAATTAAAGTACAAACTGAAGTTTATCCATCTTTACATGTGTATATACACTCCCTTAGGAGGTGACACATGTCATCCCCTAAGGGTGACACGTGTCCAGCCTCTATTGGGCCACGTATCCATGCCATGTCTCCTAGGCTGCCACATGTCCTTGGTGAGGCCCACCCCCAAGAAGGTGGTCACCTTCTACCATGTGTCACTTTGCCAAGCTGCCATGTGGCGCCTCCTCTTGCTTCCATGTGGCACTCTTCTCCCTCTTCGTGGGTTCGTAATCTCATCTTACTTTAAGAACTCGTGTACGTCTTATTACGCAAGCTTGGTATATACTCAAGTAGCTCAAGTGTGTAAAACTTCTAAGTTGATAGCTTACGTAGGTAAGTCAAGTCCCACGAGTCATTACTTGGGGGTATCACATACTATTTCTAACCTTCCCTACTAGGGGGTATCACATACTCTCTTTCTTAGAGTTATTTTATAGTGTCGTAGATTATCCAGCTCACATGATAACTTCTAAGAAGCTTAAGAGACATTCTGAGCTCAAGAGTGTAGGGTGTAACAATAAGATCATCTAGGTGTCTAAATAGGATGCCAATCGCGGCCCACGGGGCTGGGTCGTGATAGCTAATCATGGAATTTTCTTACATCCAATTCCATTTAATACAAGTTAATCTCTTCATAATAACATTATTGTAGATTAAAGAAGACCACATTCAATACATCCAACAACTATCCAAATCCACATATAATTATTACATCCAAAGTCATCTTTAATGATCCATAGTCTTAACATTTTCATTAAAATATTGCTACAACAACCCAACCAACATACAACACAACATATAACCTTAACTATCATAAATCTTCCAATCTCAACAAGAACAACAACAACATAACAAAACAACCCCTAATTTACCACATAAAGATGCTAAAAAATACTTATGAACACCTATAACACGCCAAGCAAACCGTATCTAATTTTTATACGTTATTTCATACATTCTTTTCATCTAATTTGATGACATATAACAGAAGCCCCATGATAGCAACATCACCTATTTAAATGCAAGAAAACCATGTTAATGTTACACCAAGTTCTACCATAACCCATAAATATCATACCAAAGAGCTCCAAAATATATATACAATATCTTTATACACTTTAGACTTCAAAATTCAAGAACAACAACTCATCAACAACATCATAACAATATCAACAATTATTATACATAATCACATAGTTAATTCCATTCATTTAATCCACTTAAAACAACCTCTTAATCCATAAATCTCAACAAATCAACAAACAAGTTTATGACGCTATTTTCTCTGTTCTAATCCTTTAAAACTCTAAATAAACTTGTTAACAATGAAAAATGGAACTTAATATTACCTCAAGTGTGCAGAAATGATATTAACACTTCTCCTTCTTGGCTAATTTTTAGCTCAAATTGAAGGCAACATGACGTACAACACTTTTCTCTTCATGAGCTTCGAGATTTGGGGCTTCAATTGTGGTAAATTTTAGTGTTTCTCTCTAGGGTTCTCTTCTCTCACTCTCTCTGGAAATTTCTGGACATGTTTTGGTCTAAAAGATGAAGGAAAAGCTGAAAAATTTGATTCAATGGCATGGGTATTGGACCTAACCCGAGTTGGAATAGGGTTGGGCCGAATCCACTATTCAGTTCTGCTTGTCAGACTTAAAACATCCATATCTTCTTATCCCGATATCACATTCCGACCCACGACTATGGATGGAAAGCTATTTAAATTATCTACTGCTTTTATTTTAGAGTTATCCTAAATTACCAAATTCTAAAGGGGTTATGGCCTCCCAAAGTTAGATCACCCGAAAACGTGACTTAAAAAAATCTTTTTGATGGCTTCCACTTTGAATTGGCTCAAGGGTCCTTCTTGAGTTGTGTTTAACTTCACATATATTATCCATATAACTTGTCATTTACAAACAATTCATGCCATTTTAAAATTTGAAATTTAAAAGTACTTGAATTTATGTCCATTAGCTCACTAATAGTTCAAGATGCAAAAATATGGAATATAACAACAAATAAGGCCGAAATACTTGATTCATCAACTCTATAAAAGCAGCCACAGCTTTAGTCAGCTTAAAGGACATAATCACAATCTCATAATTCCCATAACTTGTCCTGAATGTAGGCTTCGGGATATGAGATTCCCGAACTCTCAACTGATGGTAGCCTAACCTCAAATCAATCTTGAACATCGATGTACCCTGAAGTTGATCAAATAAGTCATCAATGCGAGGTAGAGGGTACTTGTTCTTGATGGTGACTTTGTTCAACTGTCGATAGTTAATACACATTCTTATAGTACTATCCTTCTTCATAAATAAGACTAGTACACCCCATGGTGATACACTAGGTCGAATAAACCCCTTTTTCAACAAATATTCCAATTGTTCTGTCAACTCTTTTAATTGCACCAAAGCCATCTGATAAGGAGATAGATATAGGCTTGGTTCCCAACTCCAAATCAATCATAAATTGATATCAAGGTTAGGAGGAACACCAGTTAATTCTGTAGGAAACACATCCATAAACTCTCTTACCACACTCATGGTCTCTAAATGAGATGGCTCCTTCGTGAGATCACGTGTATGAACCAAATAACACAAGCAATCCTTATCCAATAAATTATGAGCACGAATATAAGATATCACCCTATTAGGATACAAACTCAAATTACCCTTCCACGCAATGCTAGGTAAACTGAGATAAGCTAAGGTCGTGATAGGGAGATAACTAGTTCATACCCAATATCACATCAAAATAAAGCATGACTAATATAATCTAGTCGGTACGGGTCTCTCTACCCAAAAATATCACCATGTACCCCCGATATCACCATAACTTGTCCTGAATACAGGCTTCGGGATATGAGATTCCCGAACTCTCAACTGATGGTAGCCTAACCTCAAATCAATCTTGAACATCGATGCACCCTGAAGCTGATCAAATAAGTCATCAATGCGAGGTAGAGGGTACTTGTTCTTGATGGTGACTTTGTTCAATTGTCGATAGTTAATACACATCCTTATAGTACTATCCTTCTTCAGAAATAAGACTAGTACACCCCATGGTGATACACTAGGTCGAATAAACCCTTTTTTCAACAAATATTCCAATTGTTCTGTCAACTCTTTTAATTCAACCAAAGCCATCTGATAAGGAGATAGATATAGGCTTGGTTCCCAACTCCAAATCAATCATAAATTGATATCAAGGTTAGGAAGAACGCCAGTTAATTCTGTAGGAAACACATCCATAAACTCTCTTACCACACTCATGGTCTCTAAATGAGATGGCTCCTTCGTGAGATCACGTGTATGAACCAAATAACACAAGCAATCCTTATCCAATAAATTATGAGCACGAATATAAGATATCACCCTATTAGGATACAAACTCAAATTACCCTTCCACGCAATGCTAGGTAAACTGAGATAAGCTAAGGTCGTGATAGGGAGATAACTAGTTCATACCTAATATCACATCAAAATCAAGCATGACTAATATAATCTAGTCGGTACGGGTCTCTCTACCCAAAAATATCACCATGTACCCCCGATATGCTTGATCCACCACTAAAGACTCACCTACTGGGTAGAATCAGTAATAAAAACAATAAGGGACTCACTCACATAATCAATACCCACATCGAAATAAGGTGAAACATAAGAGTAGGTAGACCGTGGGTTAAATAATACTGAAGCAGAACGATACCAAAATGGAACAACACCTGTAATAACTACATCAAAGGCCTATGCCTCAGATCTACCTGGTATAAATATAACATAGCTTATGGTCACCTCTAGCCTGTGAACCACCACGAGTGTCACCTCTAGCTCCACCCTTGGTGCCATATCTAGTACTCTATGAAGCACCTCGAACAGTTGGAGCTGAAGTAGAACGGATAGTCGATGTCTAGGGCCATCCAATAAAATGAGCATGTCTAGGGTAATCTTGAGCCTTATTCCCAAACTCATCACATGTATAATAGCCTTGAGGACCTGAACCCCGTCAAGGATAATTAAAAGTGTCAACACGTCCACAGGAGCCCAAAGAACCACTATAACTAGGTTGACCTAATCTAGATCAAACTATACCCTCTATGACCTGAATAGCTGCCTGAACTGGTCTGCCTTGATAACCATGGATACGTGGACCCAAATACTCTTGCCTCTAGAGGAATGATATCTGAACTGACCTTGCCGATGGAACCTCTTTGCCCCGCCCTGTCTAGCATGTCGGATACTCTTGATCATCCTGATGTGGTTGATAACACTCTGAAATACATCACCCAATAACATAAGAGAGGTTGTAGCCTCTTGAAGATAACCGAATAATCCCTTCACCAACTTAGGGATCTACTCAAACTCTGTAGGTATACTTGTCATAACACACATGAAAACTCATGAAAAAAGTCTCGTACTAAGACACTGGTAGGGAGCCCTACTCTAATTTTTCAAGCTCATTATTGCACTGATAACGCATTCTATAAGGCACAAACTTCTCAAGGAATGCCTCAGTAAACTGCTCCCAATTCATCATAGTTGTATCAATGGTCCTACAAGAAGGAACCAGCCTCTACCACTCCTTAGCCAATCCTTCAACTGTATAGAGATATAAGACATTCAATGTGTTTCCAAGATACAAGGTTGAACAACCTGTCCTAACACTTGGTCAAAAAGTCATATGCCTTCTCACCCGTGATAACATCAAACTTGGGAGGAAATACTCTAATGAATCTCTCCAAAACACTTCTACTCACAAGTAGACATAGCAGCACTAGTAGAAATAGGTGAAGCCACAGATCGAGAAGTAATGAAAAGTAGGGCTAATAAGATATCAAAAATTTGAAATCCAACACTTGGAGTCTAACTGATCATTTTCCCCATCTTTTTAGTCTACTGATCCATATCTTCATACACATAAACATGCTTGAATGGGGCCTCACTAGATCATCCTCAAGTAGGAGTTGCCCTCTCCAACCTAAAAATCACTTTTAATGCGGAAGGAATAGATTAGAGATATACAATACTTGATATGAACAAATTATATGAAAGGAATCAAAAAAGGGAGTTTCTCCTTTTAAGTATCTTGTAGCCTCTCGAAGATAAGTACGGACGTATACGTACTGATTTGCAAGACTCTACTAGATACCCTGCTTTTTAATTTATGAGACTGGTAACCTAGCACCCTAATACCAATTTGTTGCGACCCAAAAATCGAGGTCATGATGGCACACATTCCTAACCCATCTGATGTGTAAGCTTAAAAAGTAAAACTCATATGAGATTCCCTAAGGGAATTAAGGCATGATTAAATGAAACAAAAAGGACAATGAAGAAATTATCCAAAAACCTTGTGTCATAAGTATAAAGAGCATCTAATACAAAGTCTAAATCTGAAACTACAACATATGTCTCTGAATAATACTAAATACTGAGAAATAAAGATAGACTAGTGACGATACAGATCCTGGGCCCTGACCACTAATTTGGAGATATAAAGTCTGCTAGAGGATCAGCTGCCGCGCAGAATGCCCTGACTAGAATTTGCAACAAGAAGGACACAAAAGTAGAAAGTGAGTACAATCCATATGTACTCAGTAGGTTTAACCGACTAAGTATAATGAATTAATCAAACCTATGAAATAAACTAAGGAACACTTTCACCTGGATATAGTAAAGTTCTAGTCCAGCTTTGATGCATCCAATTTATATAGAACTACATCATTTAAAGTAAACACAAAATTATAATTCATTATGACAATTGACCAGATAAGTCAAGTATCACAACTATAAATGCAATTCAATATGATGATGTAATATATGGTGGTACAGTGGAATCAAGGTTGTCGCACAATATGTCAAGCTATGGCTTTCAGACAAGGTCCCATGAGGGACTCACAGTCCATATACCAATCACAATATTAATATGTCATAAACTTGCCACCTAACTCGTGGTCAAAGATATAAAAAGGTGACACATTTTCTTTTTCAAAAGAAAATTTTCACAGTTCTCAACTTCCCATGATCAAGGATATGATTAATGAGGATGAATGCATCAAAATACACATAGCATGGAGGTAATTTTCAACTCAATATGTAATACAGGATTCAAAGTTCTCAAAACGTGACCTAAATAGGATAATCACCCTCAATAGATATTAATGGGAAGGAAATGTGTTGAAATAAGTTCGTCCTCTTTAGAAAACATTTCAATGCTCATATATGCTCAAACCCCTAACTCAACCCCTCAGGTGAGCATTACAAGTCAAATAGTCTCCTCACGCTTCTCTCACAAGCAAATCATGAATTATATATTTTCAAAACAGATAAGATAGCAAATAGACCCCCACACAGGCTACACAACACAAATAGGCCCCCATAAGGGCATCACAATATAAATAAATCCCCACACGGGCATCTTAATGAAATTAACAGTCTCAAACATGCTACAACCCCATCCCAAAGTCTATAACATACGAATGACTAATTACGTCATTCCAGTCCAAAAGAAGGATAACCAAACCTACCTCAATTGCTAGAACCGCACTCAAATGCTCCCACCAGACGAAGAATCCTTGAATTCAACATCCGAAGTGACAACCCATTTTCTAGGGGTGTGCATCGATCACTTCGGTTTGGTTTTATGTATTATCGGTTTGATTTATCGGTTTTTGATTTTAAATACGCTAAACCAATAACAAATTAATAAGATATTTTTTATCAGTTTTCGGTTATCAATTTTTGGTTGTTAATAATTCGGTTTCGGTTTATCCAGTAAAAAATGCTCATAAAATAAATATTTGATTTCTCACTTCTCTAACAAAAGATATTTTTTATCAGTTTTCAGTTATCAATTTTTGGTTGTTAATAATTCGGTTTTGGTTTACCCAATAAAAAATGCTCATAAAATAAATATATGATTTCTCACTTCTCTAACAATTTGATGCAATATAGTAAAAAAAGCAAATCAGTTGTAAGCCTACGAATGCTTTGATATACTGAAACAACAAAGATAATGAGAAATTGCATCAATAAGAATAGATGTAGTACGAAAGCAACAATAACATGTTACAACCAAAAACATCATATGGAATTTTTTATGTTAATCAAATTACAGACGTTTATCAACTTGCAAAAGCTACAATTACAAAGTAAAACTAAAAAAAAAACCAAGCAGTCCAACAAGACAATCTTGAACAATTCTTAGTTCTTACATTAATCTTTAGTTTTTGAGTAAAGACTAAAGAGTCCTAGTGTGAAGTAGAAGTATGTTGCATCCAAACGCACATGCAAGTGTCCGCGGTATCAAAAGTAATATAGTGACCCTATGAAGAGCAGGATATCAAACTCACAGGAAAAATACAATTAGGCATTAGTTCGCTTTTCAATGAATCCAATTATTCATGTGTGTTTTCAAAGTGTTGAGTTTAATTAAATTTTACAAAATAATTATACCAAAAACAATATGAAAATCTGATTTAACGATATTAGAGAAATTTTTATAAATTTAAAGAAGAGTTCCTGGGTTGTAGCACTCATAGATTTCCAGTCTCAAATTCTTTACTTTGGTATCCAATGGGTTTTTCGATTACTAGTTTATAAGGTTGATTATACACTTATAATATTTCGATCTCTAATGACACTCATAATGCAAGGATTCGGAACCGGGATAAGATGGTCCAAAAATCGATTAATGTCAAAAAGGGTAAAACTAGAAATTGATTTTAGAATCAGGTTCTACATGAAAAAATAGAGCTCATGGCTGAAAACCCACAAAATTTAAATAAGAATTGATTTCAAAATCATCATTTTGGGTTTATGGAAAATCAAGGAATTTGGGTTTCAAAATCAAGAAAATGGAAGTTAAAATCACAAGATATTAAGGGTGTGTTTGTTAAGAAGGAAAACATTTTCCATAGAAAATATTTTTCTAAAAAATATTTCGTGGAAGACAAGTTGGTTTCTAACTTATTTTCTCATGTTTGGTTGGTGAGTGACAATTATTGTTTGGAAAATATTTTCTATTGTTTGATTAGTGAGTGAAAATATTTTTTAGAAAATATCTTTTATTTTTGGCTAGAGATTAAAAAATATTTTTTAGCAAAATAGTTTCTGACATGAAAATCAACACTAGTAATTGACTTGGGATCCGACCCTGACACCTAATGCGGGACCCAACTCAACTTTCAACTCAAGATTCGACTTTCAAATTTAGACTCGATCCCCACTTTCGAATTGAAATCCGATCACACCGGACTCCAGACCTAACTTTCAAATAATTTAATTTTAAAAATATATATATATTTTTAATTTTAATAATTTGATTTTTAAATAAAATATATATATTTTTTTTGGAGTGGGGCGGGGTTTAGGGGGCTGATAGGGCGATCGGGGTGAAAAAAATAAAATATTCAAAAATAAATTTTTAATTTTTTGTGTATGTATGTGGGGGGGCTAGTGGGCTGGGGGTCAGGGTAGGAGGTGGGTAAAAAAAATAAATTTTTATAATTTAAAATATTTTTAAAAATAAATTTTTAAATTTTGTTAGTGGGGGGTGGGGAGAATGGTAGGGTGGGGTACTTGGTAGCGGGGTCGGGGTAGGGAGTAGGGTAAAAAAAATAAAACTTTCAAATTTGAAATTTTTTTCAAAAATAAATTTTCAATTTTTTTTGTGGGGCAAGAGGGGAGGGTGCCGGTGAGGGTGGGGATGGGGATGGTGGGGAAAGAGGTAGGGGTGGGGTAAAAAACTGAAAATTTTAAATTTTAAAGTATTTTTCAAAAAAAATAAAGTTTTGAATTTTTTGGGGGGGATAGGGTGGTTGGGGTAGGGATGAGGTAAAAAAATAAATTTTTTAAAATGTGAAATATTTTTTCAAAAATAAACTTTTAACTTTTTTCTTAAAAGAGAATTTTTTTAGGGGGGGGGGGGAGGTTAAAAGAAAACATTGTAATTTGAGGTTGAGGAGTGTTTTTGAAAATGTTTTTTCTTAGTTTTTGAAAGGAAGTCATTTTCCTTAAATTTGAGAAAAATAAGTTGATTTGGAAAATATTTTCCAAATCATTTAAGTCAACCAAACATGAGAAAATTGGAAAACATTTTTCCTGCATACCAAACACACTCTAAATGGAAGTAAAGTGTTTTAGGTAGAATATCACTTACCCAACATTGTTTCTCAAAAAATCTACTCAAATATCGCTCCACCGAGCTCAAGAACTCCAAAAATGGTGAAAATGGGGTTTCCCCCGATATTCTACTAATCAGGCAAAAATTGTTCTCCATGAACGCGGACACTTAACTCTGCAAATGCGAAGCACACAGATGTAGCTCTCTGCGAATGCGGTGAACAGTGCCGCAAACGCGGATCACACACAGCTCTAGCCTCCGCAAACGCTCCACACTGCTCGCGAACACAGAGGCTTCCCGAGGGCCTTCTCAGTGAACGCGCTTGGGGGACCAGGATCGCGGTCCCCAAGGCACTAGACTCCAAAAACAACAAAAGTTAAGGTCCAAGTTTTTGATCGGACCCTCGGGATTTGTTCACTCCTACAAAATTTGACTTTCTGGACTCATTGAAACTATCAAAATTCAAATTCAAGGTCTCCTTGACCCGAACTCGATAAGTCACAACTAAACTAAACTTGAACATCAAAAAGACCAAAATGAGCTCGGGACATCCAAAAAAATATAAAGAAGTCGTTCCTTGTCCTAAAATTACCCACTCAAACCAACAGAATTATGAAAAATCCAATTCGATTCTCCAACCTCAAATTATTGACCAAAGGCAAACTTAACTCATTTCAAATCAAACTTTCCAACTTAGAACCTCAATTTCATGAAACAACTCCGATTCAAAAAAAGACACTCTTAGACCAATTTCCACATTTTAAAGCTGATAGAACTGACGGAATTTCGTTCTGAGACCCGTAACTTTGGTGGTATGAAAAACCACTTTTGAGCAACTTAAACCCTTAAAATGCAAAAACTCGCACAATTCACAACCTTTTAAAAATTTACCAAAACCAACCACACAAACTGGTCAATTAACACCCAGGAAAGTAACGAGAGGGGTAAGATAATAACTTCTTAAGAATTTCTAAAAGTGACCCTCAGGGTCATTACACAATTACTGCTTGATAGCATCAATGTATACAGATACTATCAAAGTATATAGATATATCAAAGTATATAAATACCATCAGAGTATATGTATAGATACAATTAGAGTATATGTAATCTCTACTGGTATCAAAGATGAAGAATTAGTGGTTCAGTCAATAGAACAAGGAGGCAGGAGGGTAAATAGTTTGGTTCGTGGTCCAACTCGGGTAAATAGTTTGGGTTGGATCTAATTTGAGTAAATACTTTGCCTAATAGGTCTAATTTGTGTAGTTTTCCCTTATTTTAAATTAGTTGAGGTTATTGAAAATTTGATCAACAGATGATTACCACATCATTAATGAATTTATTAAATAGGTTTAATTGGGGGGCATAGAAAATAAGGGCAATATGGGACCTAAAGGTAGACATCGGGGGTATTAGAAGGCTAATAGGTGGACAGAGGGTAGTTTTATACAATTTTTAGTAATTCAAGGGTACTTTAGGCCTTTTTTGATTTTGCATAATTTTTAAATATTGTAAGTTATTAATTATTATGACTAATAATACTTTTTACGTAGTTCTCAAATAATATGTGTTACTCCATCTGTCACAATTTATGTGGTAAAAATAAAATTTTGAGAGTCAATCAAATTTTTGAATTTTTTTATAAAAGTACAATTACCTAACTTACATTGAAAAATATAGTTCAAAACTTACATTACAAATCTTTATCCCAAAACACAATTTGATATACAATAATATACATCAAATATAAAGTAATATACAACACTTTCATTTTGATTTTTTTTTTCATAAAAATATTTAAAAAGTTGATATAAAATGTTATACACCCAATATATAATATCATACACAATTATAAGAGATACCCATATACTCATTTATAATAATATACTATTTCATACACTATTACACAAATTGAAATTTAGTCAAACTACACCGGCAAATTTCTCTCAAACAGCAAGATAGAAATATTTGCTCTTGGAAAGTATTTTGGAAATTGCTAGAGAAAATATGATTTAAAAATATTTTACATAGTTAATTATTGTAATTTATAGTTATTTTTAAACAATATATATTTTCTCTCTATCCCAATTTATGTGGCACAAATAAAATTTCAAATGTCATTCAATTTTAGGTCAAAAATCGAGCATTATAGACAAAAAGGCATGATTGGATAGTGAAAATGAAAGGTTGATGTAGGGAAGGAACTCCGAGATAAGTAGGTTGGTGTGCCGCGAACCCTAAGGGCACATTGCAGGGTGCTCTGCAACTCCAATGTGTCACATTGAGGGTCGTATAGAAGAGTAGTTCCACGTATTAGGGTGACACAGTGACATTTTTCGAATATTTTGGTTTCAAATTTGGGTCTATAAGTAGATCGTTTAAAGGGTTCTAATTATCATGCTATCATTGTACATGGAAATCAACCATCTTGGGAGTTATTATCAGCAATATATTTTAGAATCTTGGTATTCTTTCATCATTCTCTCTAGAATTGTGATTGGAATTATTGTGAGATCATTAATTTTGTACTCTAACATTGCTAGTACAAAGTTATAATTCAAGGTTAATATCGTTTCTCCTCATCTTAATGTTCTTTAGTATTATAGTTATTTGAACTTTTTACACATAGTTATGAGTATCTAAACATCATAACTATGGTCGCGGAACCTAGAATATGAATATTGTTAATGGGTTTTCAACACTACATATTTGCATGAATGTAATGTGCATTGTGCATTAATGGTTATTTCGTAAAGATTGATTTTTAATGGTTGCATACATTGAAACTTGTTTGAATTCTAAACTTGCTTGACAAAAGAAGTTAAGATTAGGGAAAAGAACTAGTAACAGGATTCAAGGCAATAAACCCATATCAAATAGCTTGTGCTAGTCTAGCAAAGCTAAAGTGAAACCTATGATAATGTTTACATAATACACATCCAAGTTTCGAAAGGATTTCCTCTTCAACAAATGAGAGTTTTCGGTGGAACCGGTGAACCACATGAGCTGGTTAGATGCGTGGGACAGAGCGCCAAGTGAAATTCTTCTAATTGGGTTGAAAGACTTTAGGAGACATAGAGATTCATCAGTTTTGTACAATAAAGACATACGAATGAGTTGAATGAATTATTTGTTTGAATTCCAATATATAAGGAACCACAACTCTAGTTCTTATTTAATTATTGAAAACAACATAATCATAATCATAGATTATAAATAATTCATGAATTTCCCAATACACCCTCATCAAAATACTGATCATAAGATTAAATTATTGCATAAATTATAATTCTTCACCACGCTCTTAGTCGGATTCAAACCCAACTTTGTTGGATTCTATATTTGACAGTGGCTTCTTTGTGCCAACTTAAAATTTATAATTTGGATGACATCAAATTTTGGCGTTGTTATCCAAGAGTGTGGTTTAGAAATTACTATTTAGTAAAAATTCATCAAGCAATAATTATTTTCCATATTACTCTGGTTTGTGTTTTTGTCTGTTCCAGGTATATCTTCAACTTATGCCGGATAGATGGATTCAAGGAAATCACTTGGTTTCTCTTGATCTTGAAAAATAAAACACTTTGATGCAATTGAGACATAACAATTCTATGTACATTACTGATTATCAAGCAGTTGCAGTTGCAACTTTTTTGGGGGTGTGTCTAGCTTATAATATCGTTAATATCTCCCGAGAAACAACCAAATTGAGGTTGTTTCATTCTCAATAGCAGAGGAAATGATATCACTCCACTATGCCTCATAATTAAGGCATACGCGGTTATATACAAAAAAATACCCAACGTATAAGGTCGGGGTCAAACCATAAGGACCTACATAAAGAATTACACTCAAATTAATTTATAAGCTTAATACAGACTAGCACGATATATTCTCAAACAAGTATATAAAAATGGGGGACAATTAGGGAACACAAAATTTATCAATCATGAGTATCAATTACAAAATGTTAACACAAATGAGTATTCAAAAAGGTAGGAAATGACTAGGAATGCATGCAATGCGATGGAGTTTCAACTCAATAGGAAAATAAGAAATCAAATCCAAATTGGTCAATATATGGATAGAGTTTGGATCGTAGAAGAGTCCATAGAGTTGATATTAAGAAATATGGGATGTTTAGTAAGTTGGGTTTTACGAACGAGTTGTATGGATCATACAACGTTCTACGGATCGTGAGGGGTCGTGGACCAAAGTTCAGAAACTCAGTCTTTCAAGTCACTTTCTATGGATGACCTTCTACGGGCCATTAAAGTTTATATAGTTTGTCGAAGCCTCCTGTAGAAGCTAACGTCAGTTATTTTCTCAAGGGTGATTCAGTTTTTTTCCATTCTTTTAGTTCCTATACTACGTCGCTTCTAGACTATTTTGAGGACCTATAACTAACTGTAAGACTCAAACCCTCCCCATTCATCCTCAAACTCTCAAAACCCCAAATTTTGTCTCAAGGGGATTCTAGGGTTCTTCAAGCTCTAAGTCTCCTTTCAAGATTTCAAGCTAGGATTACATCAAGGTATGTGGGAAATTCATCAATGGGTTCCTCTTCAACCATTGAGTCCAAATAAATCTCAATTTATCTTTTATGATTCTTACCCAAATTATTATTATTATTTTTTTTGGGAACAGACCCTACACGAGGCTCCCACCTCTCGTGCACAGCAGGGGTTGAGCAGCACCCCCAAGCCTTAACATAAATAAAAATAATAAAAATAATAAAAATACACGGAGGGGGACATAAACCTTACCTCCGAACTTAAGATGGTTCATAAGTCAGCCGACCTACTAAGATCGCCCAGCTCATCTCCATTGGTAGATGAAAAGCGATAAACCTATGAGAGGACTCCTCTCGATACAATAAAACTAAGAAAAACGTAAATGAAGGAGACTCTCCCCTTCCATGTCAATACAAGAAGAAAACCTACACTAGTCCTATTTAACTAAGCTACATTAAAACATAGCTAAATTGAAGAACAAGTATATGAAACTTCCAATTTCCATGGATCGAGATCGTTCATTTCATCTTCGCCTTCTTAATCTTTTTCATATCGAGCTTTTCCATGAGATGCGAGTGCTTCATGCAATGTCAGTGCATGGTGTTGCATATTTGGTGACATATGGATGTATTTCATTTGATGAGTCTTCAATCGGCTAACTTTTTCAAGGTCGCTCGACTAACGTCTCCAGTTATCCGTTTGGGTTGTGACTTCTTGAGGTCTGTAGTTGCTACAACCCAAATTATAGGGTTTCATGATTTTGTTATGGGTTCAATTTATATCAAGTTTTTCAATTATTATTGATCTTATTAAGCATGATTTGATCAAAATTACATGTTTTCAACAATATTTACTTGAACTCATACTATACAAGTGATTTTGATATGAAATCAAGCTTTGATGATATGCATATATTATAAATTGAAGAGATTATGATTCAAGGATACTTTTGAATAAAGTGTCAACATGATTTTATGAAATTAGGTTGCTCTCGATTGAAGTATTCTCATTATGAAAGATTATCATGATTTAAATACTTTTGATTAAGTGTCTTTTATGAATTAATTATGTTATGAAATCATGATATTTTAAAGGAGCTATTCTTATGATAATGCGTCTGTATGAATAATTTGCTATTACTAAATTCTTACTATTTCAAAGACTAAGAATATGAATATGATATGATTATGCATCTTTTCAATTGGGAGTTTACTTAGCACTGAGTTGGACTAGTGGTGATTATCCAAGTCCCACAACTACGTACCTCCATAGGATTGTCCCAAATGGACATTAGCTAGTGGTTCCACCTAACCTTAAGACTATCATCCTTACCTTGGCAAATAGGATACTCTCTTTTCGGTGTGGGAGAAGTAAACCGTACTCCATGTTATAGCTTACATGGTTTATGTCAATCAATGGTATCTCCTACAATAATTTATGATTTTCAAAATATTACATTGACCTTGCATTATGTTTTACAAACTCAGCTTATCAGATTATGTCATATTTTTACTTGGTCAAGTATTATCCTGTTTTAAATCTTATTATGTTTCCATGTTATACTTATGCATCTTTTCCCTTACTTAGTACATTCTAAGTATTGATGACATACATTTCTTGTGCCTATATTGTTTTATAATATAGGTTTTAGTGCTCATATCCAGCTTGCGGTTAACACAGACTTCTGATCCGCTTGTCCAAACTTGGTGAGTCCTCATAATTCGAGGACAAGGCCACTTTATGATTTATGTCATTCAGACTTACTTTCTAGTTTTCAGATTATTTTGTGAGATAGGGTTCATCCTAGCAACATCTCTATAGTTAAGACTTATGTCAGACGTAGATTTTCACATTATGGTCTTGTACTCTGATTTTTATTTCATTTTGAGATTGGTTGTTTGAGATTTATATTTCTCTTATCTCTTTATTTAAGTTATGTTGTTATATTAAATTCATGCTATTCAAGTAGTTCATTTAGAGTCTTTCAGGATTTTATTCACCATGTCATGTCTAGAGGATAGTCTTGGGTCGTGACAAATTTGAGATTCAGAGAATCAACTTTAAGAATCTTAGGGTGTGTGACAAGCCATGTTAAGTAGAATCTTGTTCATGAGTGTAAATCGCGCCACATATATGAATTAGAGGCTACAAGGCTTTTAACAAAGACTTCCCTGCTTTCATACTCTTCATCGTGCGATAGAGTTAAACTTTATAAGGTTTCCTTCTAACTCATGTATTATGCATTTCAGAATCATGCCTCCAAGAAGAGCTCTATTTAGAAGGAATGTTAGTGTGGATGATGAGAAAAAATCTCAACAAGCTCCGATTGATCCTTTGGTCAAGAAAGTCTCACATATCGAATTTAGGACTTTTTTCTAAGTGTTGGTCCAAGCTATGACGATAAAAGCTAATCAAAAGGTTATAGCTCCCATGAACCCAAACGTGGGTACGCCGACGAAAAGGGTCCTAGACTTCACAAGGATGAATCCTCTGGAGTTCCATGGTTTGAAAGTGGATGAAGATCCACAAGAGTTTGTTGAGGGGATTCAAATGATTGTGTACATAATGTGGGTGACTCTGGTTGAAAATGCAAACTTGGTTGCTTAACAATTGAAAGGGGTTTCTCAAGTGTGGTTTACTCAATAGAAGGAAGAGAAACAAGTTTAAAGAAGCGTTCCTTGATCGATTCATTCCCCTTGAGATGAGGGAAGATAAAGTTCAAGAGTTCAAAACCTAAGGCAAGGTAATATGAGTGTGAAAGAATACTCTTTGAAGTTTACTCAATTGTCAAAGTATGCTCTGACAATGGTAGCCAACTCTATAGCTCAGATGACTAAATTCTTTTCAGGTGTTTCGAAAATGGTGGTCAAAGAATGCAGAACCTCCATATTGATTAAGAAAATGGATATATTGAGGTTGATGACTCATGCTCAATAAATTGAGGAGGAAAAGCTGAAAGAGAGTGCTAAAGAGACTAAGAAGGCACAAACAAATAGTGGTGACTACTCTTATTTGAGGTCCGATGGAGGTGGTCGTTCTCAGTTTATTTAACGACCCAACTCTGTAGGCCATGACTGGTTTCCGAGTTGGGCACCCATACGTACCCTTAGCCCCACTTAGCGTGTTAGTAGAATAGACAAAAATAGGAGTCAAAAAGGGATCACTAGAGAGCACATGAGAACAAATATAGCACAAGAGGGTCATTAAGGACATCACGGAACACAAAGCCCAAAACCTATATACATAACCCACATCACAAGTCTACAGACCTCTACAGAATGATAGTCTAGGCATATAATGGGACAAGGCCCCATCGTACCCTTAACCAACATGTACAAATGTACAATAGAAAAGTTAGAACCAAACTAGGGCTCCGGAAAAAGAAGCACTACCAACCAACAGGGTGGATGTCCTAGGCGAGCAGATCAACAAATCGAGCATTTGTACCTACGGGCATGTAATGCATCCCCCGAAGAAAGGGGGTCAGTACGGATAATATAACGAGTATGTAAAGCATGAACTATAATAAGTAAAGCCATTACCAGAATAGAAGGTGCAAAAATGAGCAAAATATCCAGAATACCAAAATGCTTTTCATAATCACAGATAATGTATGCAGAAAACATATGCCATATCCGGCCCTATTGTGGGACTCGATGGACAAATCGGGGTCGCCGCCCCATCACTGGTGCCACAGCATATCATAACTTCAGAGTAGGAAATATCTCCCTAACAAATCATATCATATCAGATGGTCATATCATATCATATCATATATGTACATGGCACATCATATCTCCACAAATCCCATGTATAGGTCATACCTGCCCCCTCATGTCGGGGCACGACGAACAATGCAAAAAAGTACACATGATAAAAAAATCCTGGCCCAGGCTCAATGAAAGAAGCATTGAGGCATCCACGAGTGGAATAGTGAGAAACTAAATACAATATAAAATACAAAACCTTTCTAGAGACTCGATAGCGTAACTCCGATACCAAGTCATATAGGAGAAATTGAGCGATAATCATAGTGCATGTATTTCAGATGTCATGATGTCTATGTCAAAATTGTCTTTCTGAAATCGTTTTCATATTTCAAAATATACTATAGGGCTCAATGGAATATTTAAAATAAGCTATCGTTCAAAATCAAGACAAGAATCATATCAAGTACCTTTTGAAATTCATTATGGATTACATTAAAATGGAACTTCTGGAATTATATACTCGCATCAAAGCGTAATAAAATATCCATTCCCTTAGACTAGTTCATTACTAGTTTCCAAGTTAGCGGAAATCAGGCAGCATCTCCCCTATAACTTGCCCTATCCAAACTTCCGTTTTAACCTCAAAAACTTAGCATCCAACCAACAATAACAATCAGAAGCATATATACAAGTAAACCACTTCAATATTACACAACACAAACTCCAAACAACTCGCTTAAAACTACTATACCAAAATAGGGTTTTTAATCTCTATTTCGTAAAAACTTTAACCACACGAACCGGGGTGTCATGTGGATGAAACCAGCAGAATATATAGTTACTTTTATTCATGTTACATCCTGCAATACTACAAAAAAATGCCCTACACAACACCATAATAACAACGACTCTAGCGAAACTTTAACCCGTTAAAATCACATCAATCCAGCCCCTACATGACCTGCACGTTCTTTAGTCATAACATGTATATTTTCATGTTTCCAATCCATATTTATACCTTCATAAAATGTCCAAAAAATTACCAAAACGTGGGAGAAGAGAGCCAAGCCATACCTTGCTAGAACTCGCTAAAACTTGCCTTAGAAGTTCTCTTAACATGCAGAAAATTGACGGGCTGTTCGCGTCCCTTCTTCGCTGCCCAAAATAGTAATTTTATGCTGTTAAACACCATCATGTAGCCGTGGGATACCTTCAATAATTAATTCACGGAATGATATTCGGAGGCTTACCTCAAATTGGTCAAATCTGTGGTTGTCTTCCCTCCTTTCTCATGTTTTTTTCTCTTCTTCACTGCTGATTTTTGGATGAAAATGACTTAATAGTCATCACAACATGTATATATATGTGTCCTTAAGATGTGACATATGGCATCACCTAGGGGTGACATGTGGAATCCCCCCTAGGGCGGCACCTCATCCATGTGCCCACTCATATGCTACCATGTGGCAGCGTGGGGTCCACCCTAAGAAGGTGAGTCACCTACTTTGTCCAAGTAGGTGACTAACCTACTTAGTCCATGTAAGTGAATCACCTACTTGTTTCACATAGGTGCGTCATCTCCTTATTTCTCTTCCGTGGGTTTGTAATCTCGTCTCACTTCAAGAGCCTATGTATTCCTTGCTACTTAAGCTCGACGTGTATTCAAGTATCTTAAGTACACAAAACATCCAAGTTGGTAGTTTACGCAAGTAATTCGGGTCCCACAACTTGTTATTCCCCCCCAACTAGTTTCAAATCCTTATAACCCTATTTCCAATCTTCTCTCTTATGGAGTATCTCATTCTCCTTTTCTTAGGATTATTTGATAGCGTTATAGATTATCCGACTCACATGATGACTTCTAAGAAACTTAAGAGACTTCCTAAAAACTTAAGAAGTTTAAGAAGCATTCCAAGGTACAAAAGTACGGGGTATAACATCCTTCCCCCCTTTAGAATATTCGTCCTCGAATATGAACCAAAACCTTCCTCCGGATCTTATACCAACTATATGGAGATTTCCTCTTTCCCATTGCCATAACATATACTTTTATCGAGCAATCAATATCAGAGTTCCAAAGGTTAGGATTACTTGTAGACATAGGAAATAGGTACGGATACTTGTGTTTCATTTCTTCTTTCACTTCCCAAGGGGTCACCCATCCTAGTACTACTCTCGCCCAAGCACGCTTAACTTTGGAGTTCTGATGGGATCCGATGCATTAGTGCTGGTATGATCGTATCCATCCCTTAAGGTTTCCACCAATGGTTTCTCATACGGTCTTAGATACCGCGGCTTCTATCTGTTTATTGCTGGCCTCGAGATCCATCCATTCCTTATGGGATCTCGTTTGAAGTTTAAGCCTTTCCATTTACATATGATAGCTTCAGTTGATTTTCCCTTATGCTTGTACTCCTCTTATCCACTTCCCTCCTTTTAGGGTGTACCCATGTCATCCTCTGTTTATTTTCAACTATTCATGTGCAAATGATTTTATTAACATATTTAACATACTGCACCATGTCCACACCCTCTGTTAGATCATCCATACTTTAAGTTGCCCTTGTAAGAAACCCTAGTACAACTATAGGGTGCTTAGTTTTCTCGATAGATAGTACATAATTTAGTCCAAGTACTAGTACTCATGTCATACAACTTAATATAGTAGTTTAGCCGAAGCCACATTTTATTCATCCCAATCAGTACATCACTAGTGCTCATAATCGTGTCTGATTCTCTATTTGGGGACACTTATACTCTGATGACACGTGTTTCATGTTTTGTTATCACCCTTTTTTCCCAAAGGATACCACTTGTTCCTTTGATAATTTCACAGTGCCTTAGTTATTTTGCAATTTCTATTCCCTATCCTCGAGGGATCCCACTATTTTCCAAGGTGGCGGTACATATACACAATAGCCCTTTCTACTTCATGAGCTTCCATCCTTATCGTTACCGTGGATATGATCTTTCAAGATATATAACAACTTTATATCTCATTCTCTTTCTATTTCCAAAAAAAATCGGTAGAGTTTCCTCTATATTCCTTACTATCCTAAACCTGCACTCAGGAAATACCAACAATGCCACACAGGGACAACATATATTTATTCATATCACAGCCATACAGAGCTTTCAATATCAATAACCATATGAAAATAATGGACTTACCTCATGTGTCCAACTCAAACTTCATTTGTTACACTTTCCTGTCAACTTTACTTTCACCTTTCAATATTACATGTAAATCGTATTTCCATACCTCACCTGACATATCTCCTTCGTTCCTTTGCTTACCTGCATGCCCTGTAACCTCCAATATCGTCAGTTACTTTCTTCTATCGATGTTGTCCTTCTGCTAAAATCACAAGTTAGTATGAGAAATTTCATTCCCTAGACTCGGCTCTATCGCACCATCTTAGATATGAAAGAAAGGTAACATCCTAAATGTCCTGTATCCTGTAGTTTATAGATGTGGTGCACAACACACCGATAAATAAAACTCTACTAGACACGGTCTGTAGATACTCCAAGGACGAACTACTCTAATACCACTTTTGTCATGACCCAACTCTGTAGGCCGTGAGGGGTGCTCTAGTTAGGCACTCATACGTACCCTTAGCCCCACTTAGCGTGTTAGCATAATAGACAAAAGTAGAAGTCAAAAAGGGGTTACTATAGAGCGCATGAGAACAAATATAGCACAAGAGGGACATTAAGGCCATCACAAAACACAAAGCCCAAAACATATATTCATATCCCACATCACAAGTCTACAGAACTCTACAGAATGATAGCCTATTCATATGACGAGATAGGGCCCCGTCGTACCCTTAACCAATATGTACAAATGTACAACATAAAAGTTAGTACCAAAATAGGGCTCCGGACAAAGAAGCACTGCTAACCAATAGGGTGGATGTCCTAGGCGAGTAGATCAGCAAACCGAGTGTTTGTACCTACAGGAATGTAATGCATCCCCCAAAGAAAGGGGGTCAGTACAGATAATATACCGAGTATGTAAATCATGGACTATAATAAGTAAAGCCATTACCAGAATAAAAGGTGCAAAAATGAAAAAATATCTAGAATACCAAAATGCTTTTCATAACCACAGATAATGTATGCAGAAAACATATGCCATATCCAGCCCCATTATGGGACTCGGTGAACAAATCATGGTCGCTGCCCTATCACTGGCGCCACAGCATATCATAACTCCAGAGTAGGGAATATCTCTATAACAGATCATATCATATCAGATGGTCATATCAGATCATATCATATCATATATGTACATGGAACATCATAACTCCACAAAGAAGTATGCATGATAACAAATCCTGGCTCGGGCTCAGTGAAAGAAGCATTGAGGCTTCCACGAGTGGAGTAGTGAAAAACTAAATGTAATATAAAATACAAAACATTTCCAAAGACTCGATAGCGTAACTCCGATGCCAAGTCATATAGGATAAATTAACCGATAATCATAGTGCATGTCTTTCAGATGTCACGATGGTCTATGTCAAAATTAGTCTTTCTGAAATTGTTTTCATATTTCAAAATATATTATGGGGCTCAATGGAATAATTAAAATAAGCTATCGTTCAAAATCAAGACAAGAATCATATCAAGTAACTTTTGAAATTCACTATGGATTACATCAAAATGGAACTTCTGAAATTATATACTTGCATCAAAGTGTAATAAAATATCCTTTGAAAATCAAGAAATTGGCCATCCTAGTGGCTCTAGAAATAGGAACTTCCTTGGAACCATACAAAAATTAATATATTTGTTTCATAAAGACCATGCCAAAAGAAAGATTAGATTTTCATACTTATGTCAAAACATGCCAAGAGAAAGAATAAGCTTTACATACTTATGCCAAAAACATGCCAAAAGGAGGAAATGTTAGCTTTACATACCTCTTACGGATTACTCTAAACACATTCGCCTCGTCGTCTATTGAACCTACTTAACATGAAAGTAATTCTAATTTTAGTGACCTTCGCTTTCCAGCTTGTAATTCTACCACCAATTACCCATAGGAACCAACCTGTTATCCATTCTCTTAGACTAGTTCATTACTAGTTTCGAAGTTAGCGGAAATGAGGCAGCATCTCCCCTATAACTTGCCCTATCCAAACATCCGTTTTAACCTCAAAACCTTAGCATACAACCAACAACAACAATCAGAAGCATATATACAAGTAAACCACATCAACATTACACAACACAAAATCCAAATAACTCGTTTAAAACTACTATACCAAAATAGGGTTTTTAATCTCTATTTTGTAAAACCTTTAACCTCATGAACCGGGGTGTCATGTGGCTGAAACCAAAAGCATATACAGTCATTTTTATTCATGTTCCATCCCTGCAATATTACAAAACAACGCCCAACACAACACCACAATAACAACGACTCTAGTCAAACTTTAACCCATTAAAATTGCGTCAAACCAGCCCCTACATGACCTGCAACGCTCTTTAGTCATAACATGTATATTTTCATGTTTCCAATACATATTTATACCTTCATAACATTTCCAAATACTTACCAAAATGTGGGAGAAGAGAGCCAAGCCATACCTTGCTAGAACTCGCTAAAACTTGCCTCGGAAGTTCTCTTAACGTGCTGAAAATTGATGGGCTGTTCTCGTCCCTTCTTCTCTACCCCAAATAGTAATTTTACACTGTTAAAAACCGTCATGTAGAAGTGGTATACCTTAAATAATTAATTGACGGAATGAAAGTCAGAGATTTACCTTAAATTGGCCAAATCTGTGGCTGCCTTCTCTCCTTTCTCACATTTCTTTATCTTCTTTGTTGCTGATTTTTGGATGAAAATAACTTAATAGTCAACCCAACATGTATATATATGTCCCCTTAAGAGGGGAAATGTGGAATCCCCTAGGGGTGACATGTGGAAGCCCCCTAGGGCGCCAACTCATTTATGAGCCCACTTATATGCTGCCATGTGGAAGCGTGGGGTCCACCCCAAGCAGGTGAGTCACCTACTTGGTCCAAGTAGGTATATCACCTACTTAGTCCAAGTAGGTGCATCACTTACTTGTTTTACGTAGGCGCGTCATCTCCTTATTTCCCTTTTGTGGGTTCATAATCTCGTCTCACTTCAAGAGCCTATATATTCCTTGCTACTTAAGCTCGATGTGTACTCAAGTAGCTTAAGTACGTAATACATCCAAGTTGGTAACTTACGCAAGTAAGTCGAGTCACAGGACTTGTTATTTTGCCCCCCCCAACTTATTTCAAATCCTTATAACCCAATTTCCAATCTTCTCTCTTATGAAGTATCTCTTTCTCCTTTCCTTCGAATTATTTGATAGCGTTATAGATTATCCGACTCACATGATGACTACTAAGAAACTTAAGAGCCTTTCCAGAAACTTAAGAAGCATTCCAAGGTACAAAAGTACGGGGTGTAACAGTTTAGATTGAAATTCTTCGTCCTAACTTCATCTAGTGCCTGGTTTTAGAAGTTCAATAAAGATAGGGTGTATAACCCTAAGCCTCAAGGGAGTGATCCTAGTGGTCAGACTTCCCCGCATGTCGAAGGTGTGGGAAGAACCATCCAGGAGATTGCT
The DNA here is from genome assembly GCF_947179165.1 of Solanum dulcamara. Lineage (NCBI taxonomy): Eukaryota > Viridiplantae > Streptophyta > Magnoliopsida > Solanales > Solanaceae > Solanum > Solanum dulcamara. The sequence goes on from NC_077240.1 coordinate 46,955,006, forward strand.
TGCCAGTTTGGGTGCATGCTTTGGTGTTGGTAAGACTGGACATAAACTGAGGGATTATCCTTCATAGGATATCAAGGATGGAGGTGTTCATCGACCCAGCCTAGAGTTTTTTTAGGTTTCCCGACTCAGCAGGGTGGTCCATCTAGTTTGGGTAGTCAGCGTCATAACAAGTTTTATGCAATTCAAACTCGAAAGGATTAGGAATCTTCCCTAGATGTGGTCATTGGTATATTTATGAGTCTTTAAGTTTGATGTTTATTCCTTGTAATATCCAGGAGTGAATCTTTACTTTGTGACTCCTTATTTTTCTATGAAATTCGATATCAACCCCTAAATCTTAGTAGGGACTTTCCTCGTCTCTACTCCTATTGGTGACTCAAAGTTAGTTAAATGGGTATATAGAAATTTCCCGATCTTAGTGTTTCAAAACTTCACCTCAGTCAATCCAGTAGAGTTAGATATTCTTGATTTTGACATTCATTCTTGGCATGGATTGGCTACATGCTTGTTATGCTTCTATCAATTATAAAACTAGATTCATAAAGTTTCAGTTTCCTTATGAGCTAGTCATTGAATGGAAAGGTAGTACCTCAGATCCTATAGGTCGAATTGTTTCATACCTTAAGGAAACCAAAGGTTGTATCTATCATCTAGTTCGGGTTAAGGATACTAGTTCCAAATCCCAATACTTCAGTCAGTTCCCATTGTGAATGAATTCCAGAAGTATTTCTCCAAGATATTCCCGAAGTTCTTCTTGAAAGGGAAATTGACTTTGGTATAAACCTTCTTCTAGATACTCAGCCCATCTTAATCCCTCCTTGCTGAGTGGCTCTATTTTATCTAAAGGAGTTAAAATATCAGTTGAAGGACCTTCTAGATAAAGCTTTCATCAAGCCCAACTTTTCTCTATGGGGTGCTCTTGTTCACTTTGTTCGTAAGAAAAATGATTCTCTCAAAATGTGCATTAATTATTGAAATTTAAACAAGTTCACAATCAAGAGTAAGTATCCTATCCCCAGGATTGACAACTTGTTCGATCAAATTCATGGTGCTAGTTTCTTCTCAAAGACAGAACTTAGATCAGGCTATCACCAACTCAGAATTAGAGAGTGCCACTTTTTGAAGACAATCTTCAGGACTCAGTATGGTCACTATAAATTTTTGGATATGTCTTTTGGACTAACAAATGCTTCCAAAACCTTTATGGATTTGATGAATAGGGTGTTTAAACAATATTTGTATATGTTTTTCATTGTTTTCATATATGACATCTTGACTTTTCTCGAGTGAGGTTGAGCATGCATACCATTTGAGGATTGTCATGCAAATTTTGAAGGACCATCAATCGCTTGCTATATTTAGTAATTGCACATTTTAGTTGAGATTGGTAGCATTACTTGGCCATATTGTTACTAGAGAGGGAAAATAGGTTGATCCTCAAAAGACCAAAGGGGCCAAGAACTGGCCTAGACCTCTTTCTGCCTCAGATATCAGGAGTTTCTTGGTGTTAGTCAGTTACTACAGATGACAGCTGACAGCTTTGGGCTTTCTTTAATCTTACTCTAATGAGACTAACCTTCTCCATAGCCTCAAATACCAACTCAGGTCCTATCAAAGCAATTTCACCAACCGAGAGGGGATCTACACCTCCTACCATATAAAGCCTCGAATGGAGCCATCTCGATGCTAGAATGATAATTGTTATTATAAGCAAACTCAATCAATGGTAAATGATCATCAAAATTTCCTCTAAAGTCGACGACACATGCTCTCAACATATCCTCTAATGTCTGAATGGTACGCTCGGCCTGACCATACGTCTGTGGATGAAACACTGTACTAAACTTCACTTGAGTACCAAGTCCCCTTTGGAAAGATCTCTAAAACTGAGATGTAGATTGAGTACCTCGATCCGAGATGATAGACAAGGAATACCATGAAGCTTAAGCAACTCTCAAATATACAATCTATCATAATCATCGGTTATATATGAAGTCTTAACAGGAAAAAAATGAGCCAATTTAGTTATTCGGTCTACAACCACCCAAATAGAGTCATGTTGTCTTCGAGTACGAGGCAAACCTGTAATGAAGTCCATATTCAAAGCTTCCCACTTCTAAGTAGGAATATCAATGTATTGAGCCAAAACTCTCAATTTTTTTATGTTCAACCTTCACTTCTTGGCAATTTGGACACTGAGCCACGAATTCTGCAATATCTCTTTTCATGTCATTCCACCAATACACTTCCCTCAAATCTCAACACATCTATGTGGAACCTACATAAATAGAATATCGTGAACTATGAGCCTCGGATAATATCATATCTCTCAATCCATAAACATCGGGAACACATAATCGGCCTTAATACCTCAAAATACCATATCCCCTTTGGGAGAAAACCTCAATGTTTTTTTTGGCAACCGCTCTCTTTAATTCAACCAAGGCGGGGTGACTATCTTATTTTGGATTTACATCTACCACAAGAGATAATTTGGAACTATTTTGTATAATAACACCACCATCCTCGGAATCAACCAATCGAATAACCAAATGGGATAATCTATGCACATCCCGAACTTGCTCTTTCTTCTAATCCTCAATATTAGATACAGGGTTCATAGAAAATTTACTAAGAGCATCGACAACCACATTTGCCTTACCTGGATGTATAGCACACTCCTATCATAATCTTTTAATATCTCAAACCATCTCCTTTGTCAAAGGTTTAAGTCCTTTTAGGGTGAACACATATTACAAACTCTTGTGATTGGTGAAACTATCCAGATAGACACCATAGAGATAGTGTCTCCACAACTTCAAAGCAAATACCACTGCCGCCAACTCTAAATCATGAGTTGGGTAATTTTTCTCATGTTCATTGAGTTGCCTTAAAGCATAAGCTATCACTTTACCATTTTGCATTAGAAAAAAAACCAAGACCAATTCGTGAAGAATCACAATACAAAATGAACCCATCGGAACCTTCTGGTAAGGTCAACACTTGAGCGGAGGTAATCATGTCTTTCAAATCTTAGAAGATTTTTGCACATGCCTCAGACCATTGAAACTTCACCTTCTTCCGACCCAAAGTATTCAAAGGCGATGCAATGGAAGAGAAACCTTCTACAAACCGTCTATAATAACCGGCTAAGCATAAGAAACTCTAAATATTAGAAGGAGTCAATGGTCTAGGCCAATTCTTAATTGCCTCGGTCATCTTTGGATCAACTATAATCCCTTTCTTCGGAAATAATGTGACCAAGGAAAGCAACTGACCATAACCAGAATTCACACTTGCTAAAATTTGCATACAACTGACGATCCTTGAGAATTTGCAACACACTCCTCAAATTATCTACGTGCTTTTCTTCACTCCGAGAGTAGATAAAAAAATCATCAATAAATACAATAACGAATGTATCCAAGTATTGCTTGAACACCCTGTTCATCAAATCCATAAAATCTGCAGGAGCATTCATTAGTCCAAAAGACATAACCAGAAATTCAAAGTGACCATACTAAGTCCTAAAGGTCGTTTTTGGAATGTCATATTCCCTTACCCAAAGTTGATTATAACCTGATCAAAGATCAATTTTCGAGAAGTAGCTTGCTCTTTGAAGTTGATTAAACAAGTCATCAGTCCTTGGAATGGGATACTTATTCTTAAATGTGACTATTAAATTGCTGATAATTAATACATATACAAAGAGAAACATCTTTCTTTCTAAGGAAGAGCATCCATGAAGAGATATTTGGTCTAATGAAACCCCCTATCTAGCATATCCTTTAACTAATCGTTTAATTTTTTCAACTCTGTCGAGGCCATTCGATAAGGAGGAATATAGATAGGTTGAGTATTGGGGAGGAGATCAATATAAAAGTCTATTTCCCTTTCGGGAGGAACACATGGGAGATCATCGGGGAAAACTTTCAGAAACTCATTAACAACTGTAACTGACTTGAGAATAGGACTTATGGAATTAGTATCTCTAACTCGAACTAGATGATTAATCCAACCCTTGGAAATCATTTTTCGGGCTTTAAGGCATGAGATAAATTGACCCTTAAATGGAATAACTACCTTTCCATTCTATGACTGGCTCATTAGAAAATTGAAACTTGACCACACGAGTCCTATAACATATACAGGCATAATATGCATAAAGCCAATCCATACCGATATAACATCAAAATCAATAATATCAAGCTCTACAAGATCAATGGAGGTGACTTTATGAAAAATTGAAACTAGACAATTCCTATAGACTCTTTTATCCACAACTGCATTATCAACCAAAGTATAGACAAAAAAAGGCTCTAGCAATATCTCAAGACTAACAATGAATCTCATAGCAAGACAAGGAGTAACAAATGATAGAGTAGCACCCGGATCTAATAATGTATAAACATCAAAGTCAAAGACTTTCAACATACCTGTGACCACATCGGAAAACTCCTTAACTTCTTGCCTAGTTTGAAGGGCATAGAACCTATTTTGGCGTGGACCCCCGACTTGTGAAACTCGTCTACCTTGAGTAGGTTTCCCTTAAGTATGCCCTTCTCTCCCCTTTCTAGGATATACGGAGATCTTCTGCCCTATCTATCCGCATCCAAAGCATGCACCCATTCCAACCAAACATTTACCTCCATGGTTTCTTACACACTTGGTACACTTAAGAAGAGTATGTCCTTCAGTATTTCCACCTTGAACCTTAGGTTTGGAGGTCTTATATTTGTCAAACCTTTGACCCAGAGCTTGTGAAGAACCTTGGCCTTGAAAATTTTAGCCTTGATGGAAATGATCATTACCACCACTCGATTTGTTGTGAGAATATCCACCTTAAAATTGAGACATCTTGGACTCCCTTACATTCCTTTCCTTGATCTTTTCTTCTTCAATTTGCTCGGCATAAGTCATGATGCTAGAGATATCCATCTCCTTGATGAGCATAGTGGTTCGACATTCTTTCATAACCAAGTCCGACACACTCAAGATAAACTTGCTCATTCGAGCACAAGAGTCGGCTACCAAAGAAGGAGCATACTTAGACAGCTTTCTGAACTTAAGGGCATATTCTCTTACACTCATGTTTCCTTTCTAGAGGTTTATGAATTCCAACACATTCGCCTCCCTTAAATCAAGTGGGAAGAAGTGATCAAAAAATACAACTTTTAAATTTTCCCAACCTATGGGACCCTCTTTAACCCTTTCGGCCTTCCATCGGTTGTACCAAACTTGAGCTACACCCTTAAGTTGATAGGCTGCCAATTTTGCCTTCTCCTTTAACATCTCTCCCATAATAGCAATGATCTTATACAACTGATCAACAAAGTTTTGAGGATCCTCATCAACCTTGGATCCATGAAACTCGGAAGGATTTATCGTTGTGAAATATCTAACCCTTGAAGTCAGAGTGTTCACAACTTGAGGAGTATTTTCCTCTTAATTCACTTGGGTAGTAATAGCTTGGGCTGGCATTTGAAAAGCGGCTCGAAAATCTGCATTGGTCACTTAATCATTTAAAGGGTCGTTCACAGTTTATGGCTCTTTTTTAACATTTTTTCAGATAGGATCTCTTCGTGGAGGCATGATTTAATTGTAATCGCAAAGAGAGAGTGTTAGAGGAGGAAACCTTAAAGTTCAACTCTATAGCACGATGAGATCATCAAAGAAGTGAAGTGTTTCCTAAGACACCTTATAGCCTCCTATTCAAAGATATGGCATACTTCACACCAATGAACAAGACTCTAGTCTATGCGGAATGTTAGACTCCCTAGGACACTTGAACCATGTACTCTGATACCAAATTTGTCATGACCCGACCTAGGGATTAGCCATAACACGACGATTGGAATTTTGAAGGACTCCAACAAGGCCTCGTAGCATAATATATATAAGCATACATAAGGTACATAAAGAAATTAAATTAGAATCAACAATACAAAAATATAGTCTCAAATAGAACATAAGCCTCGAAATGAGAATTTATAACATAGACTCTTTTACTATCGAACATGCCTCTAATATCTCGATGGGGCATAAGACAAACTCGTAGCTCACCCATTTAGACAACATAAGAGAATGAAATAACAAATGTCAAGATAAGAAATAAGTGTCATGTCCTCGAAACATAAAGACTCACCAGCTGTAAAAGCTATTGGCAAGCACTAGCCACGAGCGGGACGAGGATGAGCGTGATCGCCGGACCCTACATTATAATAAAATATTTGTGAAAAGTATATGTTAGTTTATGGAATGCACTAAGTATGTGATAAGGTGCATGATCAATAAACATAGGACATAATCAATATGAATCATGGATACAAGACCAATTTCATTAAATCATGAGTAAAGTGATAAAAATATTAACACATTTATCTCATTGGTCAATGCATCATAAGCATCATGGAAACTTAAATATGTGGGAGATAACCATAACCGATATTAAGACCATGTGAGCTATTTACATAGAATCCGATGATACCCACACCGATAAGGGAGAGACTACTTGCCAAGGAAGGCTTCATTTAATAGTATCATTATGATGGCTATATGTGGATCCACTAGCTAGGCCATACTGGTAAACGTATGGTAGCAACATAGTTTAAGGGACTAGAGGTTGCTATAAAGGCTTAGTTCGAGCCCCTACCCCAAAGTCCTCTTGATGCTAAGTCAACATCCCATGAAATACATATCATAACATAATCATAAATCATACTTGTCATAAATCATAATTTTTTCAAAATCATAATTCATATATTTGTTCATAAGAATAGCTCATTATCATGCAATATGGTGTAGACCTTCCACAAAACATTCTTAGGGTCTTAAGTCACCTTCCTCATCTAGGATATTAAGTCACTATTTCATTAGAGTCTTGAGTCACCTTCTAGGATCTGAAGTCACTCCGTTATTAGAGTCTTAAGTCACTTTCAAGGATCTCAAGGTACTCTTTCGTTAAACTTTCTTGAAACATCATAGAATCATCCTTCTAAGCTTTTTGATAAATCATTCATAAACCTTGAATATCATTCAATAGAGTTGTTACAAAAATAATTTGAAAATCATGATCATATCTCATAAATCATAATTGAAACTAGCATATGTCAAAATTCATTTTAAAATCATGCAATATTATGTGAATTATGCATAAGTAGGCTAATAACATTGATATATATCATAATTAAGAAGACCCAATATAAATCATGAAATTAGGGCTTTTAATTGAAGAAATTATAAGAGAATTGGGAAGAGATCTTTGGGATTTTATGAATGAAATGAGCCCATGGATGAAGTCCCACATACCTTGATCCTTATAAGCCCTAAATTGATGAAAATGGAAGCTTGACCTTGAAGAAACCCAAGAACTTGATTGATAAAGGAGAAGACTTGGAGACCAAACTTCTAGAGAGAATAATTTGATTTAAGAGAGTTAGAGGGCTAAGGGTGGTTATATGAGAATATAGTCCCAAAAACCGTGCAGAAAGCATGGAAAATGACTAAAATACCCTTCATTAAACTGAAGGGGTTTTGGAGGGTTGCCCACCATGGTCTGTGGTACTTTATGTGGTGATGGACTTAGGATTTTCTAAAAAAAGGGTTTTGAAGGGTTGCCCACCACGGGATGCACCACGTATTGTAAAAGTCAATACGGCTCGTGGTGACCATTTGTGACATGGGACTTGAACTCGAATTTTAGGAGTTGTAGGAAAAGTTTTAGGACATTCTCCACGGAGACCTTTATGGTCCATGGAGGTCATGTTGATCCATTAACATGGTCTTAACCATGATCCTAACAAGGGGTCTGCATTAGTGTCCACCACGGGAGCCATGATGGTCTGTGAACCGTACCACGGATCATGGTGGCCCTTCGTGATCCTTACCTCTAAAACCCGCTTGGCTGGGCATGGACCACGATAGCTCTTCACGGCCCGTGGTCCTCTTCACTTCCCATAGTGGGTCTCATGAAGGCCACCTGGTGCCAAAGGCTGCAATATTTCAGGTAATTCATCTTAGATCCTTGTTTTGTGTCTTTCCAACTTCCAAGGTCTTACAGATAGTGTAGAGATCATTAAGACGATTTGAAAGTGTGTTGAGAATGTGACCTCTACACATGATTTCATCTTCCTACCTCTTTTTCTTTATGCCTTAAGAGCTTTAGAATTATCTTCCTATGGTGAAGGAATCAGAGTAAGGCTTGAGTAAAGCACATAAAATATCTGCAAAGCAACCAACATAAACTTCAATTTATCCCTTCATATTGTGAAATTTGTGCCATCAAACCAATCAAGATAGACAAAATCTTGATTCATGATTTTGATAGAGTTAAAATCCATAATAAAAAAAATATCAAACCAAATAAAATAATTCTTCAACTTCATAAAAGTATTGAGTTCCCTCAAATTAAAAGTCAAACATCATTTTTAGATTGTTGGAAAATATATATCAAGGACACAAATTTATATGAAGAAGAACACTAAGATGAAAGTTTGATAATATAAAAAAAGAATATAGAATTGAAGGCTTGAAACACTTGCAAAACACTTTCCTAAAAATGATATTTATTCCCTCTCCTCCACGAGATTGCTATGGAATTGTATGTAAATTGTTTTAGTGGATGTGACAAGCCTATGACTTTCTGAACTAAGAAAATAGTGAAGAAATCCTATTGGAAAGCAAGAACTTGAAGACATGATCTTATGGAGAAGAAAATATTTCTTTGGAGAATGTTGTAAATAAATTTATTCTGTAAAAGTTATTTGTGAATCTGAAGTAGTTGGATTTAAATAGAATTGGTGGTAACCAAAGAATGAAAAGACACAACCTTTCATTTATACGACACCAACTAAAGAATGAAGAGATACACTCTTTCATTTAAAAGACACCAACTAAATAATGAAAACATACACTCTTTCATTTTAAAGACACCAACTAAAGAATAAAAAGATACACTCTTTCATTTAAGAAAACTTATATTAATAATTTAATTTAAATAAAATTCCAACAAAATATAGTCAAGGCTCATCTAGTAACCATCAAACACGTCAAAATACTTTGTCTATTTACCATTAAATAATTTTCAACCTAGATTTCACAACAGAAAGTCATTCCATCACGAATCACAATAATAATGTTACATTCATGATACACTAGTGATCATGTATAAATGCATCACAAATAAAGTATGACACTTCCAACACATTCAAACTTTATCATAATAAATATAGGATAATCATCTCCCATGAGGTGTGTACAAGATAAATCATAACCCACCTTAAATGTCGAGCAAATATACCACAAATCCTAATAAATGTACCTTTCATATTGTAACAACCTTGTAATACTCCTGATCTTGTGCGTATTTATATGCTTAAAAGAAAAGTTAAACCCATATTTTAAGCTAATTTTGAGAGTAAATTCTATTATGTTGAGAGTATTTGAGTCGTATTTATGCATTTTAACTAATACATGTGATTAGGTATTTGTAGGTTTGAAAGTGCATAAAATTAACACAACATGGAAAGAACTGAATTAGAGGTGAAATAAAAGTGAAGAAGCAAATTACGAGAACCTTGAAGACATAAAGGAAAGAGTAGAAAGAAAAGAACCCAGCTCTGTATTGTCTTTGTGTCACGGAGATGGGAGTTAAAATGGGTTCAGGAAGATTTTGAGATAGAAAAGTATATATTGTCTCTGTGTCATGGAGAAGGCCTTGAAAGGAAAATAGGCAGATCCATATTGACTCTGTTTCAAAAACCTAAGTGCCAGAATTTTGCCGCAATTTTTCAAGCTTATAAATAGACTCATTTATATTATTCTAAGGATTTCTTTATCTAATATTTTTAGGAATACTTCTTGAATTAATTGGGAGGATCTTCTATGGTACTTTATTGCCTTTCTTCATTACTTTAATTGTGTATAATTTCTTCAATCTATACAAGTATTATTGGAATCATTAGTGGCTAAACCTTTTGTTCTACATTTGTGGCTACAAGGTATTGTATAATATCAACTCTTTAGATGAAGACTAATTATTGTTCAAAGTTGTTCTTGTGTTCTTGATTTTTACTATTTTGATTCTTGATCACCATTATAATATATTTATTGTCTACTCTTGAAATCGAGAGAGAATTAGAGGGATAGAATGTGGAATACAAGGAGTGTGTTCTTTCTAGGTTAGAACTTAGATTAATTTGTATCTAGGATACAGGTTCCATGAGCCCCTTCTACAGCTCATACAACACCCTACGGATCGTAAGGTGGGGTTGTAGAAGTTGTCCTTGACCACTAAGATTTGACTAAGTATGGAGGGCCTACGACTCGTAGAAACTCTTACAGGTCGTAGGAGACCCTTGTTGTCTAATGGCAATCCATATTTCTCACTTTTTTCTCTTGTTTTCTCTTAGTCCTCAAACTTGATCTAAGTTAGAATAGTACAAAGTGTTAAAATATCTCACCCTTGGAATCATTCGTCCTGGAATGATGACCAAGCTAAGAATTAACTCTAGGGATGAATACAATGCAAGAACTCAAAAACTCAAACTCAAGAATAACTATTTAAATTCTACAACTAAAGAAGGTACCAACTCAGAGATAGGAATAAGAATATTACCTTTAACATTGAACACTAGGAGGAATGAATACATACGGGTACTTGGATTTCATATCCTCCTCGGCTTCCCCTGTATCCTCTTCAGCAAATGGATTTCACCATAAGACTTTAACTTAAGCAACCTCTTTGGTCCTCAATTTACGAACCTGACAATCAAGAATTTAGATAGGAGTTTACTCATAGGACAAGATATCTTTCACTCTGATGTTTTTTTAGGAAAAATGAGTGAAGGATCTCCCAAGTACTTCTTGAGCATGGAAATATGGAACACAGGATGAACGTCATCTAACTCTGATGGAAGATTTAACTCATAGGTGACATTGTCAACTCTCTTCATAATCTAGTAAGCACCAATATAATGGGGACAACTTCCCTTTCTTCCCAAACCTCATAACTCCTTTCATAGGCAAAACTTTCAAATACACCCAATCATTAACTTCAAACTCTAAATCTCTTATCCTAAAATTGGTGTAGCACTTTTAATAACTTTGCATGGTTTTCAATCTTTCTTGAATAATTTTCACTTTCTTCATAGTTTGATGAACCAAGTATGGCCCTATCAACTCATCTTCACCAACTTCGAACTAACCAATTGGTGATCTATATCTCCTCCCATAAAGAACCTTATAAGGAGTTATTTAATTGCCCGAATGAATGCTATTATTATATGCAAACTCAATAAGATGCAAATAGTCATCCCAACAACCTTTGAATTCTATGACATAGGCTCTCAACATATCCTCATGAGTCTAAATTGTGCGCTCTTCCTGACCATCTGTTTGAGGATGGAAAGCAGTACTAAGATTCACCTTTGAACCCAAATCTTTCTAAAATAACTTCCAAAATTGTGCAGTGAATTAAGTACATCTGTATGAGATGGTAGACAAGGGAACTATGTTCAATTCGACTCTCTCTCTAAAGTACAATCTTGCATAATCCTTGACTGAATTCATAGTATTAACGAGCAAGAATTGGGCTAATTTGGTCATCCTATCTACAGTCACCCAAATAGAGTCATGTTGTCTATGAGACCGCGGTAAACCTGTAATGAAATACTTATTAATCATATCCCACTTCCACTTTTATAACTCTATATTTTGAGCTAACAACAAGGCCTTTGTTGGTCACCTTTGACTTGTTAGCAATTCGAGCACTTGGGCACAAGATTTGCAATGTCTCTCTTCATACCATTCCACTAATAGAATTCTCTTAAGTCATGGTACATATTTATAGAGTCTGGATGAATGGAATATATAGATTTATGGGCCTCTTCCATTATTCTATTTCAGATACCATCAACCTTCAGAACATATATTCTTTCTTGATACCTCAACACTCCATCTCCCCTTTTGACAAAAGCCATCACTTTCTATTTATGAACATCTTCCTTCAATTCAAGTAAAATAGGGTCTTGCTCTTACTTTTTCTTCACCTCAACAACTAATGAAGATTCATCCCCTTTATGAACAATAACACCTCTCTTATTAGAGTCCACAAGAAGAACTCCCAAAAGTTCATGTCTATGCCTTTCCTTGGTCAACTTTTTGTTCTCTTCTTCTATATAAGCGGTACTCCCATGGATAAGTTGCTAAGAGCATCAGCAACAGCACTAGCTTCACATGGATGGTAGAGAACACTCATATCATAGTCCTTGAGCAATTCAATCCACCTCCACTGCCTTAGGTTTAACTCTTTCTGACTAAACACATACATGAATCTCTTCTAATCTTTGAACACATCTAAATGCATTTCATAAAGATAATGACACCAAATCTTAAGAGTAAATACTACAGCTGCCAACTCTAGATCATGAGTCGAATAATTTCGCTTGTAGATCTGAAGTTATTTGTAAGCATACATTATAAGTTCACCTTTATACATCAAAACACATCCCAGTCCAACTCTTGATGCATCACAATATATGATGAAACCATATCTTCCCTCGAGTAGGGAATAAATTAGAGTAGTATCCAATCTCGTTTTCAATTCTTGAAAACTTTTCTCACAAGCATCAGACCATTAAAACTTAGTCTTCTTCTAAGTCAACTTAGTCAATAGCGATGATATGGATGAAAATGCCTCAACAAATCTCCTATAATAACCAGCCAAATCCAAGAAACTTCTTATATATATCGGGGATATGGGTCTGGTCTAGTTCTTTACTAACTTGATATTTTGCAAATCAACTTGGATACCATCACTAGAAATAATATGGCCTAAGAATTCCACAAATTCAAGATAATACTCACACTTCAAAATTCTAGCATACAACTCATTTTCCTTGAGAGTTTGTAGAATAATTCTGAGATGATTGGCATGCTCCTCCTTATTCATAAGGTCCATAAATGTTGCAAGAGTGTTAGTCAAACCGAAGAATATAACTAAGAACTGAAAGTGACCATACCTGGTTCTGGAGGCTCTCTTCGGGATGTCACTTTCTCTCACTTTCAACTGATGATAGCCTAATCTGAGGTCTATCTTAAGAAACAAGTAGCACCTAGAAGTTGGTGGAATAATTCATTAATTCTCTGAAGAGGGTACTTATTCTTTATTGTGACCTTGTTCAACTGACGATAATCAATGCACAATCTCAAATAACCATCTTTCTTTAGCACGAATAGGATAAGAGCGCCCCAAGGTGAGACACTCGGCCTAATGAATCTATTATCTAAGAGATATCTCAATTATTCTTTTAATTCTTTTAACTCTACCGGAGCCATTCTATATGGCGGAATAGAAATAGGTTGATTTTTGGGAAAAACATCTATTCTGAAGTCTATCTCCCTATCGAGAGGTACTCTAGGCAATTCCACAAGAAAGAATTCAGGAAACTCACCCTCAACTAGAATTAACTGAAGGGATAATGTCTCCATACTATCATATCTAACTCAAACAATGTGGTAGATAAACCCCTTAGGGACTAAGTTTCTAGCCTTAAGGTATAAAATGAATCAACCCTTGGTCAAATTTGGACTATATTTCCACTTAATAATTGGCTAATTGGGAAACTGAAACTTGACTACTTAGGTTCTACCATCACTGAAGCATAACAAGCATAAAGCATGTCCATGCCAAATATGACATCAAATTCAACTATGTCTAACTACTCAACTATATTCGCAAAAGTATCTTTATGATAGATAGAGACAACATAATCTTAATAAATTTTTTCTCTAAAATAGACTCACCAATAGGAGTATAAACGTTGAATGGTTGTATGAGTCATTCAGGAAGAATCCAAAACGGAACGACTACATAAGGAGTCATAAAAGACAAAGTAGCACCTAGATCAAGAAATGTGTAAACATCATGAGAAAAGAATTAAAGCATGCCAGTGACATCATCAGGTGATTTGTCTTAGTTATAGCGATTAACCATCACATACAGACGATTTAGACCTCCACCTGCACCCGAATTAGGACCTTTTTTATTACCTCTTTTTGGCGGTGATGCTGAAGAAGATTGGGCTCTATTTCCCTCATAACCTTTATTCCATATAGGATATTCTTTTAATAAATAACCTAATCCCACCATTGTAATACCCATTGGTGCCAACAAGACACTCTCCTTGATGAGACATCTTACACTTACAATAAGGCGGCTTGCGTGAAAAACTCTAGACCATACTTTCCAAGGACTAAGAACCTTGAACTCTAAAATTTTGGTTACCTTGAGACCTCTGGTCATTCCTATTATTGGTTGCAGGTGCCTTCATTGAAGATGGTGTATAACCAAAAGACCTCTTCTGAAAAGAAAGAGTGGTTGTTATTTCCACCCTTCTGATGGTTTGAGTCATTAGCTGAGGACTTAGCTTTCTTGCTCTGGTAATCCTCCCTATTCATATTCTTGTTCTTATCGACTTGCTAAGCATACACCATGAGTCTGAGGTGTCCATATCTGAAATCAACAAAGCTTTCTGGCATTCTTTCTTCACATTTCTGCCCAAGAAAGAAACAAACTTCATTATCTTAGCTCTCCCATCGGAAACCATCTTAGGAGTATATATGGACAACTGGACGAACTTGAGGCTATAATATTTGATAGTAATCCTCTTTTGATTAAGGTTTACAAACTCCTATACCTTTGCCTCCCTTAGCTCTTTTGGAAAAAAGTAGTCTAAAATGCAGTTTTGAACTCATACTAGACTGCAGGATCAACATCCTCTCCTCGACTTTCCTTTCACTGGTTATACTAAATATTAGCAACATCCTTTAGCTAATAGGAAACAAGTTCAAATCCCTTTATCTCAGTCAAGTACATTGCCTTCAGGATCTTCCACATATTATCAATACAGTTATGAGGGTCCTTCTTAACTCTGGACCTAGTGAAAAGTGAAAACTGTGGATTTCAGTCAAGAAGTATCTAATTCTATTAGTAATAGATGGCTCTTCAGAATTAGAGTTGGCCCTGAAGTATTCTGATGACCAGACTATGCAGCCTTCAACTGGGTGAGCATAGAGATAGCTCCCCTAAATACAACCTCTGTAGTCATAATATGCTAAGCAATTTATGGAACCTCTTGAGTTCCATTCTCTCTCTCATTCTCAGTTTCTTGGGCTTAGTTCCAAGTCTACATTTCAGACAGCTGTGTAGTATTTTTCTCAGCAATATTCCTCTGACTCAAGGTTCTTTTGCAAGGAATGATCTAAAATTGTGAAATGCATGAATTAGAAAGAGATTTCATATAGTTAAACTCTATAGCACGAATTGGAATATGAAAGAAGTGAAACAATTCCGAAAAGTGTTGTAGCCTACCTATTATACATGAGGTGCACTTCACACCAATAAGAAGAATTCTACTAGACTCGGCTTTATAGATACCCTAGGAATCTTGAACCCTATTCTCTAATACCAAGTTATTCAAGCCATGATTCAACATCTTAGGCATGGTCGGCACTCAAAAATCATTGTTGGTCATAAGTGAATCCTTAGCCTGACTGACTTACTAAGTAGAATACTTTAATTCATAAAAAGTTGTCATGACCGAGACTACCCCCAAATTGTAACACGATGCTTGGAGTCACAAGTCACCCCACTTTAACCTCTATACTGGCATAATCATGAAAGACTAGTTTAATATATTTCTGAACAAAGTTTTATATAAAACAACTGTAATTTGAAAATAATAGGTTGAATACAACTACTCTAGCTGATTTTCCATGAAGCCTCTACTAATACTGATTATAGTTAGCTGGAACATGACCCCTCCTCCCCTTAATCCATATATGTTAATAGAAATAACATACTAGAACTGCAAGCTAACTTGAGTGTTCAAAACATGAGAATCATCACCTGCTAATCAAAAGTTGTGATTTAACTGACTAAGATCCTGGTAGTGAGAAGTTGAATCTACATAACATGAAAAATATAGGCAAAAGAAGTATGCGATCAGTACTTTGAATGCACTGAGTATGTGAGATATGCATGATGATATTTAAAGCTAGACATGATAAACCTGAGATGCTAAGCTGAATATGGAACTGAAATAGATGAATTGATACAATGACCAAGTAACTTGAAAAGCGTGAAGTAAAACATAAAGTCATGAGATAAGGTTGAAGCATCATAAAACACTATTTAAAAGTTTGTAAGAAAAACATAGTCATTTTGTGGGATATTAACCTTAACAGATATTAAAGACCATTTGAGCTATAACATGGAATATGATGTAACTCCTACACTGAGAAGAGAGAGGCTACTTGCCAAAGTAGACTCCATATAAACATGAACATGAGTTATATGAGGATCTACTAGCTAGGACATTAAGGCACCTACAGTGGCACGTAGTTTGGAACTAGGGGTTGCTACTAGGCCTCCCTTGTGGAGTTTCCACCACAAATGTCTCTCGGTGCTAAGTTAATCCCAATGGAATACATAAAACATAGTCATTAGGAAAGGCAATAATCAACCAATCCTCATCATAAATACATCTTAAGAATAGATCCTTGAAAACCATGATTATAACATAAACATATAAACAGTTACCTTTCTAAGCATCTAAATCATGATTTATTTCATATTTGGAGAAAACCTTTCACAACTCATTCATACATAGTTGAAAACATATGTGAAACATAATTCATAGCTTTCATAAAACATTCATAAATCATTCATAAAGTTCATGATCATAAATTCATCGTTCATAATTAAAAATTATAGCATAATGCATGAGTCCTGTAGAATTCATCAAAAACATGTAACTAAGATTAATTCATGCACTTAAAATTAAAGATAATATTATTTTCTTGAAAATAATGACCTTGAAGTAAACTATACTTTCTTGAAACTCATCTAAAATAATGCACTTGAAATTAAAGATAATAATACTTTCTTGAAATACTTCTTAAAAATAATGCACTTGAAGCAAAATATACTTTTGTCACCCTTCTAAAATAATGCAATTAAAAACAAAATATACTTTATTGAATATTTCTAAAATAATACAATTAAAGCAAAATATACTTTCTTGAAATTTTTCTAAAATAATACATTTAATGCAAAAATATACTTTATTGAAAATGTTAAGCTTACTTCTTTCATGAAAATAACATATGAAATACTAGGACTAGATTTTAAAATAACTTAACTAAAAGTGGATCTGTGTGAAATAATAAGCATGAACCAAGAATCAAATATCATCAATGAGTTGATTAGCTGGCCTGAAGTTGTTTCATAAGCCTTCAAATTCTTGGTAATAAGTCATATCTCTCGACTAGTGCCTCTTCTTCATACGACTATACTAATCATCGTCACCGGCAAGTCAAAATGGCTTCACCGCCATTGGTGAAGCTCCCTTGGCCACCGAATATAGATCATCAAACATCACCCCTTCATCCAGCTAATGACACTTTGAATCTGCAAAATAACACTAAAAACACAATAGCAATTTTAAGTAACGCTGGTTTGACTCAACTATAATCGATTAGTGTTTACATTTCTGAGGAGGAACTGTGAATTGCTCAAAAAATTATTGCTCTGCAAACCAATGGATTGATTCGAGTTACAAGACTAGGTGCGCCTGATTCCATATCATTTGGACTACCCACAATCCAAAAATTGGATCAAATCACCACACAAATTGTGAGTAATGACCAAGCGATCGCTGAACTGAAGAAGCCAGACTCGCCGGAATGTCGCCTTCTTATTCGACCATGTTTGGCGACATTCGAGACATCAGACCTCTTGGGGTTTGTTCCCCAGGTCATGAAGCAGCTGTGGGATCAAGTTTCACTGGCATAGCAATCGCCGGCGGAAAAATCCATATCGACACCGGAGCTCCGGAAACCCAATCCGACCAAATCTAATGCCAAAATATTCGTGAAGGTCTTATGCATCTCCCTAGAAACAAGAGCCAGATCGAATCAATCCCCAGCTCCTCGAATATCTCTTCAACTCCTGATCGCAGTTCGATCAAAGAACACGCAGGTTCAGCTAGTTGATTTCCAAAAAAAATTAATTTGCAGGGCCAATTACAGCAACAATTACATGGAATGTAATCTTTTGATCACTATGACCATGCTCCTGATCAAATTCAAGTAATTCAAGGTACGCATAATCAATGTAACAGTAAGTCGTCGACGGAAACTCAAGTCGCCGAAGCTCCAGCGAACCAATTGATGGAGGACCAATGCCAAAATGTCCCTAAAGGTGTTATGATGCTTCACAACCAAACAAGGGAACTCTAATCATCTCCTACAAGTTCAAATTCAAAAAGTCATCAAAGCTTAAATGAAGAAGTTGCTCACAGTCATAGTTCTAGGAGTGATGCTATTATCATAAATAATGATAATAGCATTCTTCAGCATGAAAATGTTAAACATACCTTAAATGCTGAGAAAAATCAATCACAAGGAAGAATAACCATAGGTAAGTCTTCTCACTTTAATTCTATGCCTCCTACTGATGATCTGTTGAAATCCAGTGAGCCTCATTTGCCTCATGCAAATGAGTAACCTAGTATTGCTGTGAATATGTGTATGCAGGGCTCCAAGATTGCTAATTATCCTAAAAATTTATCCAAAGTGATCAACAAAGCCAACCCCCATCCTAGAAACCAAAACCATATTCAGCCCTCTACCAATAACCACAATAGCTTTCCTAAGGTGTCTAGCAACTTTGACTCCTATGGAAAAACTAATCATCCTAAGATGCCTAAAAACCTGGACAAAATTGGTCCTAACCATTATGGAACCAAAGTAGTTAGCACTCAGACCCAACCTAATAGCACTAACTACAACCCTCAGAAGAATTACTTTCCTAACTTGAAGGACCAGGTCCCTCAGCCTGCCCCATATACTATAATTCATACCTTTGCTGCCAAACTCAGAACAAACCAAGCTAAGAATGAGGCACCCTTTGAGTTGTCCCCCCCTAAATACACCACCAAGCAAGGGATTCCTGCAGCGATTTTTAAAAAAATTGACTTCATGCACAAACTTGCTGAAAGATGCAAGTACACCTTGGTTGGCAAGTTTACCAATACCATGCCTAAAATAGAGTTAATAAGAAGAAGCTTTATTCTTCAAACTCAACTTTCAGGGAGTATTAAAATTGCTCATTTCAATGCTAGACATGTCTACATTGATTTGGATAATGAGTTGGATTATACTATTATTTGGACTAAGCAGAGAATAAACATAGAGGGTCAAACCATGTGAATTCAAACATGGACTCCAACATTCACACCTAAAGAAGAAACTCCAATAGTGCCTATCTAGGTGGGCTTACATAAGCTACCTTGGCATTGCTACAATAAGGAGTTCATCACAGCTTTACTATCATCTATGGGGAAAGTTTTGTACCTTAACACTGCTTCTATTCAAAAACCTAGGGGGAGCATAGCTAAAGTGAGACTTCAAGTTGACCTCACTAAAGAAAGACCTCTCCATGTATAGCTGGGCTATGATAAAGATGATAAAACTAGAGGGAGGTGGCAAGCTGTTCTATATGAGAATATTCCTGATTATTGTATGTATTGTAAACATCAAGGTCACTTGATACATGCATGCAATATACAAAGGATGGATGAAGAACATAGGAAAATAAAAGAACAAAAAGCAGCAAAAAATATCAACAACAAAGAGGGCATGATTAACAAAAATCAGGATGTGCCATACATCAATGAACCTGCAAATGTTATCCCTACTCATCCTTAACAGATGGCTGATAATAGAAAGACTGAGCAATGGCAAGTTCAGAGGAGGAAGTAACCCAAGGGACAAAACAAGCCCCAACAAAACAATGTCATTAACTCTTCTTTGCCACAGCAGAACAGGGGATCTGATAATCTCCAACCAAAAGTCATAGAAGCAGGTAAGCACTCTACTCATAACTTCAATTCAAATAATTATATTGATCTTGTTGCACAAGATCAAATCACTAACCAAGATGCAGGAGAACCAACTAACCAAAGGAACTCAATTGAGAAGATTTCATCAACAATGCAGGAAAACACTCCAAGCCAAAGATAAGGTATTGACTTATCTCTCCCACAGGCCCATTCCCCCCATATTATACACATAAGTACTTTCTTAACAGGTACTAATCAAGGGACTAATGTAGCAAGGAATTCAAGAATACTGCTGCTGTTGCTTATCCAGTAGTTGATAGAGGTAAGGTTGGAAGTATTCAAGAGAACCCCACTAACATGTAGGATGGTGAAACCAATAGGGGAGGGGTAATGGCTTATGCTATGCATGAGAATCCAACTGACCCTAGGAGTGACTTTAGAGCTCCTGCTACCTCTGCACATAAGGCTCAAACTAACACTTCTACTCATGCTACTATCTCTGCTGATGAACCTCTCATGCAAAATGCCAAAGGTTCCATGGCCAAAGATCTGGGATCCCATGCTAGTACTATTGGCAAAGATTCCACTGTTAAGAAGAATAAATTGAGCAAAAAGAGAAGAGAGGCCATCAAAAATAAAATTCAAGAAAAGAATTCTACTAAGAAATGTCAATATCCCAATTTGGACAGGGTGATATTGCAGGAAGGGGAGCAGGAATGCCAACAATTTGTTCTTGATGAGGATCAAGTGGGGATGGATATCACTTCTCTCCAAGCTCACTGCATTCTCACATCTCCTAAACAAATTGTTCACAATACTCCTAAAATAGTTACTGATCTCCCTCAACTCTAATGCACCTCCAACACTAACATACAGGCTCTTACTGATGAGTATATAGTGTGTGAGTTAGAGTTTGAGTCAGAAAATGAAGAAAATAATGATAACCATTCATTGCAAGATCATGATGATGATGATAGTGTAAGTGAACAGTTAATCAAAATATTCAGCCCCTCTCCTGATAATGTCTATGAGGAGGAAACTCAGCAAGTGATTAGTTCATAGGGCCTATCTCCTAGAGGGATATATAGGACCAGACTTAGCACTAAAACAAAAAACTCTACTATATCTGTCCCCATTGGCAGGCCAAGTACCAGGCTCCACACCCCTAAACCATCTAAATGATTAGTATCCTTAGTTGGAATATGAGAGGTATTAATACCCAAAGAGCCATGGAAAGAATTAAACTCCTCAAAAACATTCATCATATCTCTATCATTGCTATTCTGGAACCTTTATTTGATTATACTCAGCTGTAGTACTTCAGAAACCATCTCAATATGGACTATGCCACTCATAATCCAAATGGTAAGATTTGGATTTTTTGGACAAAAGACGTGAATTGCACTATCTTGGAGAATGAGGAACAGCTGATCACTTGTGAAATCAATCATGTAATAATCCCTAATCAGTTTATTACTACTTTTATATATGCCAAGTGTAAGGATCATCTCAAAAGGCCTCTTTGGGATATCATTCTGCAGCAGTCCACTACACCTCTTCCATGGTGTACTCTAGGTTATTTCAATATTATTACTGATCCTGAAGAAAAACTTGGAGGGGTCATGTCTAATATGAGAAAAAGCCTAAAGTTTATTAGTACTATAGAGGCTAGTGGCTTGCAAGATCTTGGCTTCACTAGATAGAAGTACACCTAGTGCAACCAGAGGGGCATCATGTCCAGAATTTAGAAGAGACTAGATAAGGGGATGGCTAATGATAGATGGCTGGAAACCATGCCCCTTACCTCTATTACTCATATCCCCTCTGTGGGCTCTGATACTGCCCTCTACTCTTGGAAATGGTTGATCAACATCACAACCCCATAAAGTATTTCAAGTTTCTTAATTGTTGGCCTGAACATCCTTCTTTTATGGAGCTTGTTAAAAACTATTGGAGAAGACACATAGAGGGTAATCCTACGTGGATCTTCTACAAAAAGATGAAGAGACTTGCCACCACTCTTTGGGATTAGTCCAGGAATCAGTTTGGTGATATTTATGCTAAAGTCAGAGTATGAGGAAGCCGTTAGACAAGCTGAAGAAAACCTGATCAACATGAATTCCAATGATAACAGGTCTAAGCTTCATGCTATCAATGCTGAATATATTAGATACATGAAAATAGAGAATGCTATTCTCAGGCAGAAATCTCAGTTGCACTGGTTCAAAGAGGGTGATATGAATTCTAGCTACTTCCATGCTTTGATTAGAGGTAGAAGAAGGAAGCTGTACATTCATAGGA
This sequence comes from Solanum dulcamara, assembly GCF_947179165.1. Classification (NCBI taxonomy): domain Eukaryota; kingdom Viridiplantae; phylum Streptophyta; class Magnoliopsida; order Solanales; family Solanaceae; genus Solanum; species Solanum dulcamara. The sequence goes on from NC_077240.1 coordinate 46,977,211, forward strand.
TCCAAAATGATGAAGGCTCTTGGGTACAAGATGATGCTGAGATAGGTGAAGCAGTTTGTAACCATTTTCAACAAATCTTTACTAGACAAGAGAAGTATATTCAACAACAGGACCTTCAGTGCATTACTTCTATGGTTACTGATAAGCAGAATGAGGCCCTCCAAGACACACCTTCTATGGAAGAGCTGAAAACTGTGGTGTTTGCCATGAATCCCAACTCAGCAGCTGGTCTTGATGGGATGAATGGCAAATTCTTCTAAGTATGCTGGGACATCATCAAAGAAGACCTCCTTAGTGTAGTCATTTCCTTCTTCTGTGGTCAGACTATGCCTAAGTATTTCTCTCATACCTGTTTGGTTCTTCCCCCCAAGGTAAACCACCCCACCAAAATCTCTGAATTCAGGCCCATAAGTTTGAGTAATTTCACCAGCAAAATCATTTCTAAACTCCTTTGTCTTAGAATTGCACCTATCCTTCCTAATCTCATCTCTCTTAACCAATCTGGCTTTGTTAAGAATAGGAGCATATCTGAGAATATCATGTTGGCCAAGGAAATCATCCACCAGATCAAAAAGCCTAACATAGGGGGAAATGTTGTGATCAAGCTTGACATGGCCAAAGCTTATGATAGGGTATCATGGTCCTACACCTGCCTGGTTCTGAGAAGAATGGGATTTGGTGAAAGATTTATTGACATGGCTTGGAGAATCATGTCAGACAATTGGTGCTCTATTATAGTTAATGGATCCAGGCATGGTTTCTTCCATTGTACAAGGGGTATCAAGCAGGGTGATCCTCTATCCCCAGCCTTATTCATTCTTGGAGCTGAAGTTCTCTCTAGGCTCATGAACAATCTTCATCACCACCCTCAGTTTCATGGTTTCTTCATGGCTCAAAAGGGCCCTCAAATCAACCACCTTAGCTTTGCTGATGATATCATTATCTTTGCCTCTTGAAGGAAGCAGACCTTGACTCTCATCATGGAGACCTTAGATGTTTATGAAAAGGTATCTGGACAATTGATCAACAAACAAAAGAGTCACTTTATGGTTCCTTCCAATGCCTTCAAGGCTACTGTCTTGAGAATCAAGAGGATCACTGGATTTAGCCAAAAGAGTAGTCCCATAACGTACTTGAGGTGTCCTATTTACATTGGCAGGCAAAGAATGTTCTATTACTCTGATCTTATTGCAAAAGTTGCTAATAGGATCACTGGCTGGCATGCAAAAATATTGAGCTATGGGGGAAGAGCTATTCTTGTCAAGCATGTTATTCAATCCATGCCAATACACTTGTTATCAGCCAGCACCCCTCCTTCTACCATCATCAAGCAGATCCAAAGCATCACTGCTAACTTCTTTTGGGGGTGGAAAAATGATAAGAGAAAGTACCACTGGTCCTCATGGAAGAATCTTAGCTATCCTTGTGATGAAGGGGGTATATGAGTTAGACAAATCAATGATGTTGCTAAATCCTTTTAGTACAAGCAGTGGTGGACCCTTAGAACTAAGAACACTTTGTGGGGAGAGTTTTCTAAGGCCAAATATTGTCAGAAGGCCAACATCATCTCTAAAAAATGGCACATTGGTCAGTCCCTAACTTGGAAGCATCTGATGAACAATAAGCACAGCATTGAGCCTCACATTCAGTGGCAAATCAACTCTGGCTCTTGCCTTTTCTGGTGGGACAATTGGCTAGGTGTTGTCCCCTTAGCATAATTTTCTGCTAATAGTTGTAGGCTTAACAACACCCAAGTTTCAGCTTTCCTAACCAATGGCCAATGGAATGTGGATCTCATTATCCAAGAAGCCCCTTCTCAATTTATCCCTAACATTTTAGCAACTCAGTTCAGCTACCACCCCCTCCATCAGGACCTGCCTTGTTGGATCCCTAGTGCCAATGGGGAGTTCAGTTGCTCCTCTACATGAGAGATCATCAGAGATAAGAGGACAAAGACTATGCTACACTCATGTACTTGGCACAAGTGTATTCCTTTCAAATGCTCCTTCTTGGTCTGGAGAACCATTAGAGGGAAATTACCTACCAATAAGAAGCTGATCAGCTTTGGAAGATCTCCCTCTCAATGCTATTATTGTTATAAACCTGGCCAGGATACCATTGATCACACCTTTATTGCAGGAGCCTTTGCTCATAATGTATGGAGATTATTTTCTGACTCTTTAGGCATTAATACTGATTACACTCCCCTTAGAAACCTTCTAATAAGATGGTGGACTTTAAAGCATAAGAATGAGGCCCACAAACTCATTCTCCATGCAACTCCTATCTTCATTTGTTGGAATCTATGGAAAAATAGATGTGCTTCCAAATATGGTGGGAAGCAGTCTAATCTCACTAGAGTCAAGTTCTCCATCTTCAAAGACACCTACAACCTTCTCACCACAGCTTTTCCTTATATGGTCTGGCCTAATAACTGGAAGGACCTGGTCCTTTTGGTTGAGCAGTGCTTTCATGATACCAAAATAACCCCTACATGTTGGCTTAAACCAGCTGCTCCTAAGGTGAAGCTTAATACTGATGGCAGTGCCCTTGGCCACCTTGGCAACATTGGTGGAGGGGGCCTCCTTAGAAATGCTCATGGTGATCTCATTTTTTCCTATGCAACCCCCCTGGGTGTAGGAACTAACAATCAAGCAGAGATCAAGGTTGCCATCTTTGGTCTCTCTTGGTTCCCTCATCTTGGTTACTCACAAGTAAACTTGGAGGTGGATTCTCAGCTTCTTATCAAGTGGCTGCAATAAGAAGCAAAACCCCCTTGGTCTATCAAGGAGCAGCTGAATAGCTTAACGAACATCATCAGCTAATTCTAAGATTTCAGCGACAACCACATCTTCAGAGAAGCCAATTACACAGCTGATTCCTTATCTAAACATAGCCACAAATACACTTCTCCTGAACTCTTCTTCACCAAGAAAGACCTCCCTAAAGAAGCCAAAGCTCATATGGAAATGGAAAAACTACGCATGGCTAACTTCAGGAGAAGAAGAACCAAGAGGATCAAGAAGCCACCTTGACTTCTCCCCTGCAGTACTTCCTAGTGCACTAACTTATTCTTCAACCTGAATGTATCTACTTCATAGTTATATTGTCTTTGAAGAATTCATAGTTAGGGCCACTGTAAAAGGGAGAGTCTCCATTAGTTCTTGCTCCTCAAGTCTCATAAACTCTAATCTTGCATCTAGAATTAGAATAAGCTCCCCTCTCTTTATTTTCTACCCTGCAGGTATAATCACAAAGCTGCAACCCCTTCCCTCTATTGGTTGTTGCATCATGTGCAGGAACATCAGAGACCTACAAAAACCAACCACCAGTCCCTCATTATCTTTTTTTTCCCAAGAGCTTGCAGAACTGCAGCATAAATTAGCATGCCTCTCTATTGCAGGATACTACAGCTTGCACAAGCATGATATACTAGACAGCTGTAACACTTTTAAGCACTCTTGGAGTATCTTTATTGTTTATTTTTTTCTTGTTAAGTTTTTATGTGCAAGCACACTAAAGAAAGGCAACATCTCTTTGAAGTTGAAGCCTACATTTCCTGCTGGCTACTTTAATCACTGCAACACTGGAGTGCACCAACCTAGAAGCTCTCAAGATTATGTACACTGCTGAGCCTCTTGTAACATTGCTACTCAAGCAGCTGCCAATAAATCCCAAATCTTTAGCCTTTGTGCCTCATTGTGCAGGGTTGTTGTTTATTTTATTGCAGGTGCAGGGATTACAAAGTACATGGTTGCACTTGGATGGGTAGCTAACAATTCATCCATTCCATCTACCATGCTACAACACCTGAAGTAGCCCTCCTGCATCCAAGCTACTTGGAGCTATTTACGTGCTTATTTGTTTGTGTGCAGGCACATAAGCACCCTCCAAGGTGCAAAGCACCATTAGTTGAACCTTCAAGCAGCAGTTCAAGCCACAGCTACATCACATACAAGCTGCAACTTACAACAGTTCAACCTAACATCATCCTCAACAATAACTCCAGTTGCAGCCTACTACAACTCTATAATTTTTCTCTTTTTTCATCCTCCTTAGCTCTTATAATCATGATCTTGATGTTGATACATCCTTCATTTGGACTTACTTGGTACGACAAGACTAAAAAGGGCACAGATGAAAAGAATTTTCTCACCCCATGACCATAGAAGTTTCGTATACTTGTTCTTCTTCAATTTAGCTATGTATGATATGTAGCGTAGTTGAATAGGACTAGTGTAAGTTACTTTCTTTTTTCTCATGGAAGGGGACAGTCTCCCTCACTTATGATTTCTTAGTCGACTTGTACCGGAAGGAGTCCTCCCATAGGTTTATTGTTTTCTAGTTTCTAGATAGTCTTTTTTTGTATTTAGGGATGAGTCAGCTGACCTTAGTAGGTTAGCCGACTTATGAACCAACCTAGGAGAGGAGATAAGGTTTATGTCCCCCTCCTTGTATTTTTCTATTTGTTATTTATGATAAGGCTTGGGGGTGATGCTCAACCCCTGACTGTGCACGAGAGGTGGGAGCTTCATGTAGGGTCTATTCCCATAAAACAAATATCATCAATGATGGAAAGTACCATATTTTCGATAATGAAATCAAGAAATCAACAATTGGAAGTAGAGAGAATTCAAAAATTTTGAATCATGGGGTAAAAATCCTAACTTTGATCTTAATAATAAAAATTTAGACATAGAGTGTGAGGAAGAACTAAGTTCCTCACCTTGATAATCTTACATACCTTAAACACTCCATGAATCTGGAAGAAGAATCCTAACTTGAAAAAGAACTATCAAGAAATCTTTTTTTGAGATTCTTAAATTAGTTTCTTGAAAGCCCTATGACCAAGGGTTAGGATTTCAATTAATAATTCATGATTATTTGTATAAATTTGAATTGGAAAGATTGAAATCCTTGGAGAAGAACTTACCATGAAGAAGAATCTTGTAAAAGATTTGGAAGAAGATTGCTTGGAAGTTTTATGCTTGATTGTTTTTTCTTAGAATTTTATATTGGCGTTTGATAGAGGAGAAGGAGGAATTAAAGATGGAAATATGATTATTTAGGGCTTTATAGGAGTTAAGATATTCATTTTAGGGTTTCCTAGGGGTATAATGACAAAAAGGCCCTATTTTAATACTTTCCCATAACGTAACATCACTTCATCATGTTAGTAATATGGTCATAACCTTTTACTACGAGAATTCTAAATGATGCAAACTTTGTGGAGTTCGAAAGAAGTCTCATAGACCTTTAATTTGATAAGTTATGAGTCATGTATCTCTTAATATTATAAGAGATTTGATCATTTGAAGTTAACCCAAATATAATCTTATATCAAAACTTAATTGATAAGGAAACTTTCAACTCAACTTTCTGGTAGAGGATTCTTATAATCTTAATTCATATCCAAATCTTTTCCCACTATAAATAATTGACCTTAACACCTATGCACAATTAAGAATCATTCGATATGACCCTAAACACATATGAAGAATGGTTCAAATTTTAACTTAGAGATTTTCAAGTTGTTACAAAGGTACTCAAATGGCCAAAGTAAATATATGCAAACTTAACAATCTCACTTTAAAGCTCAAAACTTCAAATATATATATAATAGTTATAACTCAATGTTTTCAAAATATACTCAATAAATTAATTTGAATAGCTCAAATTCTATCAGACGTCTATGAAGCCTCTAAGTGTTGACTCTGAATAGGTACCGAGACATGCCCACGGCTACCTCAAAATGTAATACTAATACTAAAATGAAAGACTGAAATAAAACTTAAGAGTGGCTCTGAATGCAAAGAGGTCTCACAAAAACCTGAATGAAAACTTGATCTTTAATGATGCGCCATTTGAGAATCTCTATCACCTGTGTCTGTATCATAAAATGATGCAGCGCCAAATAGCATTAGTACATAGAATATACGGTATGTAAAATAGCTGAAAGGAAACTTACACAAAGATACTCAACTCAAAAACTCAACTATTAAAATAACACAACTCAATAAAGCATGCAACATATGTAAGAGAATGTTTTAAAATATATAAATAAATAAATGCAACTCTGAGTGTAAAAATATAATACTTTTCTCTTGGGAAATTTCTCTAACCGATAACTATCACTATGAGCCTTATGATGATATAACATTGTGCCCACGTTGCCAGAGCCATCCTATACCATTCAAGGGCATAGGACAATAACTCAACTATGGATCTATCTAAAAGGTGCTCTTTTGGGACTATGAAGAGTCGCCCGAATAAACGGTATGATCCTATCTATGCAGGCGGCGTAGGTTATAGAGTTGGAGTTATCTAAACTCATACCTAAATAGGTGCTCGATTATTCTCCCAAAAAATCTTTACTCTACTCATGTTTTAAGTGAGTGTATTAAATCATTTAATCTATTTTGGACATAGCTCAAAACTCAAATTTTCTCAACTCATCTCTTCTCTTTAAGATAGATATAATCTCTACTCAATAATGCATTTAAAAGAATAATTTAACTTCTCAACTCAAACTCAAAATAAATGTTTAAGTCTAATAATACTCAACTCATTTATACTCAAAATAATAATTAAGAGACTTCTCAAACTTAACTTAAGTCATGCTCAAACTCTTTCTAATTTAAAGATGAAAATATATCATTCTTTAAGCTCAAGCAATGCATAAAATATTTAATGTGAAAACTCAATTAGGGTTCATGTGAAAGTAGACATGAACGTAAATCTCAAGAACTCAACTTATGCAAATCATCAACGTATATTTAAATATACACAATAACTCAATAAAATTTATGTAGACATCCCAAGAATTTAAATTTATCAGGATCGAAACTCAAACTCGAACTCAACTCGACTAAATAAAGATGTAGGGAACGTGGATGAACTTAGTCCAACACTTTGATAAGCCTTAAAAACCTTAAACGAATATTATCTATGTGAATCTCAAAACACTTACTTGAGACTCAACAACCCTAGCCTCTCCTCATCTCCCCATCCTTGCTCTCAAAATATTCTAAATAGTAATAAGGGAAATGACACATTGGATACTGCTAAGGGATGTGGCCAGCACTTGGAGACCATTGTTGGTCCCAAGAGAACCCTTGGCCTGATTAACTCACTCAGCAAAAGACTCAACTCATGAAGAAAGTAACTAAAGTGGGCAATTTATATAAAACATCCTCCTCAGTCTTTAGTTAATAAAGTAAAGTTCTCAGATTTAAAATATAACTCAATGTCATAACTTAGTAATGAAAATCATAGGTTTTAAGAAAGACTCTGAAAGACTCATAAAGACTCCACTCTACTCAGTCTATGAAGCCTCTACTAACTACTAAGAAAGTGTCGAGACAAGCCTATGGCTACCTCATAAGAACTAATATAATAGAAAAACACTGATAATGAAAGAGCTCATTTAAATGCAAAGATGTCTCACCAAAAATTCAAAAAGATAGATCCTCAATGATGTTCCTGTTGATGATCGCTAACACATGTTTTTGCATCATAAAATGATGTAGGTTGAATGACGTCAGTACAAGGAATGTACTGCATGTAAAATAGTTGAAAGGAAACTTATTCAAGATGCTCAACTCAAGGAACTCAACTTTGAAAGTAACTAAACTCAATAAAGCATGCAATATTATAAAAGATGGTGCTTTAAAAGAATTAAAATATAAATGTAATTCAGTATATGAAAATATAATACTTTACTTCTTAGGAAGTTTCTCTAACCAACAACGATCACTTGTGATATAGTGATGATACAACAAAGCGTTGTCGTTGCCACAACCTTCCAATACCTTTCCAGAGTAAAGGACATCACATATTTGGATCTATAAAAAGAAATCATCTTTTGGGACTATGGAGTCTCTCAAATGAACAACACGATCCTATCCTATGCTAGCTACGTATTTTATGGAGATTGAGTTATCGAAACTCTTGCCCAAGTCGGTGCTTAATACTACTCCCAAAAATACTTTTATGCTCATATAAAATAAGTAAGTGAAGTACTCAAAAATACATCTCATTTAGTCTCATTGTACTTTTACATCAATTCATTTCAACTTATCTCATCTCATTTTTTTCCTCTTAAACAAAGGTAACATCTCATATCAATAAAGCATTTGAAACATACATCAGCTTTCTCAAAATATGACATTTAAAATGTATTAATACTCATGCTTGGAAATAGACATCAAAAGAGTCCTCCAAAGTTAACATCTTATTTAATTAAATAATGGCAATAATCCTCCTTTTAAAATCAATAATTCATAAAATATTTGACGCAAACCTCAACTAGGGTTCAAGTGAATGCAAACATGAATCCATAACATCAAACATCAATTTATCAAGTATAATATAATATACATACAAGAACTCTATACAAAAGTAAGTAGATACATCAAGGATTCACTTTTATCGGAAGTGAAACTCAAACTCATGGCTTAACTTGACTGTAGAAACATGTGGGGCACGAGGAACAACATACTCAACCGTTCTGATAGCCTTACATACCCAGAATGAAGATAATCTATGCAAACATTAAAGACTTGACTTAAAACTCTTGAACCCTAGCTCTTCTCTGTCATGACCCGATTTCTCAAGTCATGATGACACCTACTATCAACCAACCAGTAGGTAAGCCTAACCCCACAGTCCGGAACTATAGGCAACGGACCATCACAAGCAAAAGAAAAGAATCGAATAATAATAATAATAATAATAAGAAAAGAAGAATAATAACAATACAATAAGATAACTCACAAGACCTGGTACTACTCGATAGTCAAGCCACTAGACCAAATAAGGAAGTACAAAGTGTATACATATACAATAAAAATAATAGTAATACAGACTATCTCCGAATATGAAATAAAGACTGGTCCAAGTCCATCATAGAAGGAGATAGGCAACTCTGAACGTCCAGAGCTCACCCAAGTCTCCAAAATCCAAGAGCTTCTCCGAACGATATCCAAATCAGCAGTGAAAACCCGTACTATGATCTGTAGGGTGCAGAAGTGTAGTATAAGTACCAACAAGTGGAACTCAGTAGGCATCGACTGACTTAGTTCCAAGGATAAAGCAAGTATAAAGAACATGTAAGCAGAGAGTGTATATCACAAGTAACTAACAAGAATAATAGGGAAACCTATAATAAGAACATCTGATAAAAGGGGGGAGTAGGAAACAAAGGATGTACCTCGTGGCGCCAGCCCAAGACCTAAACACGATAACACACTACGAAGGGGAGACAACTAAATGACAATCTGCTAATAGAACTAAGCATAGATATTACATAAAGGCCCAAAGGAACGTATCCACTAAATCCCTATACAAAAGATAGATAAGTAATAATAAAGTCAGTAACACCTTCAAACAAGAGACCACCCTTTATACCGCCACAAGTTCACAAAAAGTAAGACAATACCTCCGAAGCCCCTGTGTACTCGGGAAGTTCACTCACAAACAGGTAAACCCGTACGGCATCTCATACTACTGATAGGTAGAAACAACTATGCTGGTGATAGAAAATGCATATATGCATGAAAGTAATATAGCAAAACCAGTAGTACCATTGATGCCCAACACCTCATACCAAGATATATACACCTACTTCCAGTTCCGGCTAGTAAGTAGGACCCATGCGCCTCTATGGGATAGCCATGGGGGGCTCAGGAATGCCTTTATATACTGCCTGGTCCCGATCCAGGTCTTATCTCAATTTGTAACTTGAATGCATCCTCTATGCCTCTAATCAATTTCATAAAACGAGCACATCCTCGATGCCTCGAATTAGTTTAAAATTAGCACATCCTCATTGCCTCGAATTAGTATAAAATGATTGTATCCTCGATTTCTTGAATCAGTATAATAAAATGAGTGCATCCTCGATGCCTCAAATTAGTGTGATAAAATAAGCGCATCATCGATTCCTCCAGTCTGCTAAAATAGTAGTAAAAAGGTAGTACGACCCTCCATTCAAAAATCAGTATAAAATAGTTTGGGTTACAACTCAGCTTTCTCAAATCAATGCTAGAACCAAAGCATGCACCGAGGTCAACATCCGTGAGAAAACAATGATCCAATAAAATGCATGTCATCACCCGCACCCAAACAACATACACAATCACATACAATAATGACTCCACAAGCAACCTACCCTCTAGAGCAAACAAGAGGGCTCACAAATTCAATAGACCTCAAATCAAGGCCTAAAGCTCAACTCTACTCCTCTAACTCAAACTCAAGGCCCAATAGGGAAATCAACCCTAACTGGGAAACAAGGAGGAGAAAAAGAGGAAACAGGTGCTCAACTAGTCAAACAATAACCCCAAATCCAACTAAGGTACAATATCGAGAGTATAAACACAACTAGCCCCAATTGGAAAAAAGGAAAGTATAGAGGATTCTAACTCTATGTTTAGAAATGAGGGCCAACGCTAATTTAGAAGCCTAACCTGGTGGAAATCTCTATACCAAGGCCTCCAGAGAGGTGCTATAATAGCTAAGGATACTAAGAACCCGTTTGGATGGGCTTAAAAAAAGTAACATTTATGTATGAAGTTCTTTTAGAACTTTGAAGTGCTGAAAGTTATTTTTATAAATAAGCAGTTGAGTGTTTGGATAAAAGTGCTTATGCCGAATAAATGAGAAAAATAATGTGAACTTTAGGGTTAAAAGAATAAAAAGGATAGTTTGGGAATTTAGTTAAAATATAAGGGATATAAAAGTAATTTTTATGGTCAAAGAAAATGGCTTTAAGCACTTAGATAAAAAAGTTAGGAATCATAATTTTCATTTTTGGCTGACTTTAAGAACTTTTTGGCTTAAAGTTAGCATTAGGCAAACACCACAATAAGCTAAAAAGGGCTTATAAGTTTGTTTGACCAACTTATAAGCCCATCCAGATGGGCTCTAAGTCTCATAACTTCCGGCCAACAACAGCTACAACAACTAAGTTTAATCGCAAGATCAATTCTAAGGAAAATGATTCCACCAACCACCATGACATTAATCAGTCACCTAAAATAGGATAAACAAGGCCGAACTAAGGCATAATTAATAAGCTTACCAACTAGATGGGAAATCTCATAAAGGAAAACTAGCTTAAGGCTCGTACCGGAACAACGAGACAATAATTTAGGAGTCAAGCCTAACCGATCACATACAATCCAAACCACAAGCAAATTATACTAAACAATACCTATTGAAGATCAATCAAAGAATAGAACACAGTAGCTTACCTCAAAGCCAAAAACGCGCATTCTAAGTTCATTTCCTGGTAGTTCTTTTGCTCCAAAATCAACTCTAATTGCCTCCACGGTAACAAAATGTCGATCACCTCGTCAATACAAATGTTTTGACACAAATTTTATTTTTCGGAGACAGACCCAAAATTTGGTCTAAAATACGATTATGGGACCCGCAATGGGAATCCCAAAAATGACTCTGTAAAAACATTCTAAATGCATTATTGAGCTTGTAACCCAAAATCAGCCGAACAATAAATATCACCATTAAATCCCTAACTAAGCTTTGGTAACCCCTTTGGGAATTAAATTACCTTAGTACAACACTTTCCAAAGCTCCCCAAACACTCCCACGCATAGTCAAGAACACCACAAACACTCAGGACTTGAAGTTGCCTCAATCGGAGCTCCCACTCTCAAGAAATTGTATTTTGAAGTTTTGAGGAATATGCTGAAAAGGGGTCTTAAAATGACCCTCTGCTGTAGCAAAAGCGAACCCGAAGTTTGCTTAAGCAAACCTCACCAAAAAGGCGGGCTTCGCTAAAGCGAGACCCATGTCGCTACAGCGACACGTCACTTTAGCGAAGGCCATGTCACTTAAGTGACAGTCGCCTATGGCTAGCCATCGCTTTAGCGATGCCCTGGTCGATTTAGTTATAAATAGACACTTTAGCTATGGTACCAGACTCAGCGTACCAGCTGAGTTTTGGAAAAGGCCAAGCCTCCGACGGGGTGCTCGGGATTTATTCGTAATGCTTTGCACATAAATGAAATCTGCTACCCCACTAAATTCGATGTTTCGGACTCAATGGAGAAGTCAAAATTTTCATCTAAAGTCGTCTCAACAAAAAGTGGATCCCACACCCATGCACCATTTTGGCTAATTCTACGAGGAGGCTCGAGATGAGATCAAAACTCTCGAGAGCTGTACGAAGTATTGTTCTAGACCAAACTCAAAATTCTAGAGCAAATCATGTTGATGAAATTTTAATTTGAGCACGTTTATCAAGAATATTGACCAAAGTCAACCTTAGGCCAAATTTCAAAGACTAAATCGTAAAATGGGCCCAAACTCGCATCAATTGCCTCGATACTCATGTCGTCCATGCTATTAGCCTAATTTGGTCATTCCGGAGCTGATGGTCCATTCTAAGGTAAGGTCATTTTCATTGAGGTTTGATTGAAGTCAACCATTTAAACTCCAAGAGCTCCAAAATAGGGAAACGGGCATAAAACCCAAATGAACGACCAAGCAACTGAACTCTTAGTGCCAGCAAGTCATAAATGGCTTGGGATCGCTACAAGAAAGCTCTAAAAACTGAAAAGATCGAAAAAAGTCAAAAATGACCTCGAGGATCAGTACAACATCCACTACTAAAAGGACTTTCATCCTCGAAAGTCAAAGGATAGAAAAGAACTCAAGGGCACAAAAAGATTAGAAAGCTAGGCTCGCAAGCTCTGCCAGATCTACAGGTACCTTTTCGGGTCGGGCAACGCCAACCCAAGACTTAAGCTAAGAGGAAGCTCCCCAAATTTCACTTTTCTCTTTCATAACTCAAACCAACTTTTAATTTCTCTCTTTTGATACTAACTTCAACTGAACACAACAGACTCATCCAATATAATCCAAAACTACATAGATTTCCTAAAATTAGTCGACCAATCAAATAAGGGGAGATGCTAAATAACTCCCAAGTCGTATTTTTTGCTTTATACTCCAAACTTCAGACTCTTTAGTCATCATGGGTATCTTACCCATCCTAAACCACCGTAACATCTCCCAACGCCATCTGGACATTTTCCCAATAACCACGAAGGATAAGCAAGCACCACCTGAATATAAAAGAGTGGCAAGAATTCAAAATAAGCAATTTCTGCCTAGGCATAAGCCCAAGGTTCTAACCTAATGACTCCAAAAACTAATAACTTGAGTCTGAAACCTATCTTTCAAACCTGAAATGGCCGCTTGAAAGGGAAACCAAATCCACATGAGAAAATCACATTAAGATCAGCTCCAATGTCACTATGCTACCAACGAAACTTCTAGAAAACCAAACCAATATGAGAATCTAACTCAAGATCAATGGAAATTGATGTTATGAGTCCATGTACCCCTCCACGAGTGCAAATCTGAGTAAACCACCAATCAAGAAGCAAAACTGGCCCAATAAGTAGATTGTTAGCATATTAAACCTCTCAAAAGTTACCTAATGTAACCAAACCACCATAGCAAACACAACAAGCCAACACGCTAGTACAAGTATGAACTAACCACCCAGACTCAAGAAAAGCTAAGCCAGCAAGTAGCAATTAAATAGATCAACCCATAAAAAGCAACACAAATGAAGCTGAACCACCACAAGGAACACTGCTAGCTAGCCAATCACAATAACACACGCGAACCTCGCACCCTAAACAAGAAACCAAGAGATGATCCACGAATTACTTTGACTCCATCTTGATGCAGAGCTTTCTAAGAGAAATTTCATTCGCTCATGGGAGCCATAGTCTGAATTAGCCAAAACACACCACTACAGAAGACCCTAATCAATAATCTGACTACTTGGAGCATCGATACACCCGTTATAGTATACCCGTAGTACCAAGGCACAACACAGAATCACTGAGATTGAAGATAGTCTTGATTGTAAGGTAAAATGAGTTGGTGTCTAAAATTTCCAAAACGTATTAACTAACCACCTCAAAGTCCATAAGTCACAAGAGCACACCACGAAAAATTTGATAAATCAATACTCATCAATATGAACTCTCTCGCTCCACAATCATCCATTTCCTTGATTTGTTGGTCGGTCACAAGCATAAGAAGACAACTATTTCCATGAACCTGCTAGAACCCTATTTACCAGGTGCTTCAAGTTAAAATATTACCACACTTAAAATAAACAAACCAATTCCATTATCAGCTTTTTCCAACTCCAACATAGCCATCTGAAACTGCATCACACAACCAATTGAACTAATGACTTTACTATTAAACTCACCATGAAGAGACAACCCAACCAATTCAAAAGGAAAACCTTAACTCAGCCACTAGAGGAACTAAGAATAGAAAGTCGAAAAAAGAAGAATCGATGAAAGAGATCTACAGTAGACCAAAAATAGCCATAACTACTGACACACCCTTCTCTCGTCAGTAACCTCACACCAGCTAAGCACACTTGGGGGAAAACTAGGAAGGGGAAATAACTAAGCCCAGAAACTCTAAAATAGCTGAACAAAGCCCACTAGAGCAATCAACTAAGATCAACATCCACAAGGTATGATTCTATCACTACTACCATATCACAGTAACATCAATATAATCCACTACTAAAGGAAATTACCTAGGAAAGATAAACACATACACATATTTTCAAATAAAGTTGTCATAGCAACAATATACAAGTAATCAAGCTAAATAAGCACACTCACATAAGTCCAAGTAAAGTAACTACCAAATTCACAATATGGATATAACAAACCAAATAATCACCGATGGGTACGAAGACCCCAACACCTAAGAACTACAAGCAAGAAAGGTCCTAGAAACAAAATTTACACAAATCTGATTGAGACTTGGAGCCTCGTTCTCTGTCTGACCTACAAAAGTGTGGGATGGAATATGTCTGGCCCCGAACCGAACACATGTACCACAACTGCAACACCCAGGGCACCACATCTAACTTGCTATCCCTGGGCCCTAGAATCTAATCCTACAAAGTCTGTCGCCTGCGATATGTGACTGTAGGACACTCTCTAGACGAATGCCTAAATTTACCGCCGTATAGCACTTTCTACAAAACCTGGCCCGCTGAGCTGAACCAGCTGAAGTATGAGCCCCAAAACCCTAAATGCTCAGATAGAAAACCCTAAGATATATGTCGTGAACTCTGTTTATCATGGGTACCATAACCAGTCATAAGACCACCTGAAACCTGATGTACTCCCGCCATAGGTTCGGTAGGTCTAAAGTGAAGTTGACCCTTACTAGGATGATACCTACCTCAAAGTAGAGTGCTACCTATGCTGCGCTAATGGCAAAATCTCCTATCTTTACTTCTGTAAGTCTCCATACATGCATGCTCCATAGATCTCACATAACTGACCACATGGGGAAAAGTAGACCCCACTGCTATCAAGTGTTGTGATGCTAGGCAGAGTGGAAAAATCAATCCCTCAATAAATCAATGAGTCATGTCTCGCTCCGTAGGAAACATTATAGGAGCCTACCCTGTCCAATTTAGGAACTCCATCGTATACTCGAAGACCAATGAGAATCCCTTAATGCACCCAAAACCATACCTACCTATGATATATGCTTATCAAGATGCTGAATCTCCCATGCTGGATCCAAAAAAGATGAGATGGTCATAGATACAGTCGAAACCTGGGTAGTCTGTGTTGATACCCCAGCCACGCCCATCGAAAAGCTCATGTTATCCATCTAAGGAGGAATGAATTCCAAGAAAGCATTTAGAAGTTGATCAACAAAATTTCACACGATCAGGAATCAAAAATGGAGTTTCCCTAAAATACCCTACAACCTCTCAAAGATAGGATACAGACATCTCTGCACTGATCTATAGGACTCTACTAGGCACTTTCTCTTATACCGACGATACCGGGGAACCTAAGCTTTGATACCCCTTTATCACGACCCAATTTTTTAAGTGATGATGGCACCTACTATAAATCTACCAATAGGTAAGCCTAACCCTACAGTCTGAAACCATAGGCAACACACTATCACAAGTAGAAGAAAAGAAATAAATAATAATAATAATAATGAGGAAAGAAGAATAATAACAATACAATAAGATAACCCCCAAGACCTAGTGTCAGTCGGTAGTCGAGCCACTAGACTAAATAATAAAGTATAAGGTGTATACATATACAATAATAATAATAATAGTAATACAGACTATCTCCGAATATGAAATAAAGGTTGGTCTAAGTCCATCATAGAAGGAGATAGGCAACTCTAAACGCCAAGAGCTCACCTAAGTGTCTAAATTCTAAGAGCTGCTCCGCACGATATCCAAATCAATAGTGAAAACCCGTACTATGATCTATTGGGTGTAGAAGTGTAGTATGAGTACCAACAAGTGGAACTCAGTAAGCAATAGCCAAATGAGCTCCAAGGATAAAGAAAGTATAAAGAACATGTAAGCAGGGAGTGTATATCACAAGTAACTAACAAGAATAATAGAGAATCATGTAATAAGAACATTTGATAAAAGAGGGGGAGATAGGAAACAAAGGACGTACCTCATGGCGCCAGCCCAAGACCTAAACACGACAACATACTACGAAGGGGAGAAAACTAAATGACAAACTACTAACAGAATTAAGCAAATATATCACATAAAGGCCCAAAGAACCGTATCAAGTAAATCCCTACACAAAAGATAGATAAGTAATAACAAAGGCAGTAACTACCTTTAAATAAGAGACTGCCCTTTATACCGCCACAATTTCGCAAATAGTAAGACAATTCCTCCAGAGCCCCTATGTACCCTGGAAGTTCACTCATAAATAGGTAAACCCATACGGCATCCCATACTACTGACAGGTAGAAGCAACTATGCTGGCGAAAGATAATGCATATATGCATGAAAGTAATGTAGCAAATCTAGTAGTACCATCGATGCCCAGCACCTCACACCAAGATATATTTACTTATTTCCGGTCCCGGCTAGGAAGTAGGACCCATGCGCCTCTATGGGATCGCCATGGAGGGCTCGGGAATGCCTTTATATATCGCCTGGTCCCAATCCAGGTCTTATATAAATCTATAATATAAATGTATCCTCGATGCCTCTAATCAATATCATAAAATGAGTACATCCTCGATGCCTCAAATTAGTATAAAATAAGCGCATTCTTGATGCTTCGAATCAGTATAAAATAAGCGCATCCTCAATGCCAAGAATCAGTATAATAAAATGAGCGCATCCTCGATTCCTTGAATCAGTATGATAAAATGAGCACATCCTCGATTCCTCCAGTCCACTAAAATAGTAGTAAAATTATAGTACGACCCCCATTCAAAAATTAGTATAAAATAGTTTAGGTTACAACCCAGCTTTCTCAAATCAATACTAGAACCAATGCATGCATCGGAGTCGACTACATCCTTGAGAAAACAATGATCCAATATAATGCACGTCATCAACAACACACACAACCACATACAATAATGACTCCATAAGCACCCTACCCTCTAGAGCACACAACGTGGCTCATAAATACAATCGACCTCAAATTAAGGCCTAAAGCTCAACTCTACTCCTCTAATTCAAACACAAGGCCCAAAAGAGAACTCAACCTTAACTCGGTAGCAGGAGGAGAAAAAGAGAAAACAAGTGCTCAGCTAGTCAATCAATAACCCCAAATCTAACTATGGCACAATCTCGAAAGTATAAACACAACTAGCCCCGCCAATCGAAAAAAATAAAGCATAGAGTATTCTAACTCTAAGTTCAGAAATGAGGGCCAATAGTAATTCACAAGCCTAACCGGGTGGAAATCTCTACACCAACGCTTAAAGAGAGGTTCTATAATAGAGAAGGATACTAAGTCTCATAAATTCCGGCCAACAATGGCTATAATAACTAAGTTTTATCCCAAGATCAATTCTAAGGAAAAATATTCCGCCAACCACCATAACATCAATCAAGTCACCTAAAATAGGCTAAACAAGGCTAAATTAAGGCATAATTAATAACTTACCAACTAGACGGGAAATCTCATAAAGGAAAACTAGTCTAAGGTTCGTACCGGAACAACGAGACACTAATTTAGCAGTCAAGCCTAACCCATCACATAAAAACCAAACCACAAGCAAATTATACTAAATAATACATATTAAAGCTCAATCAAAGAATAGGAGACCGTAGCCTACCTCAAAGCCGAACATAGGTGCTCCAAGTCGACTTTCTGGTAGTTTTCTACTCCAAAATCAACTTCAATTGCCTACACGCTAACAAAATATCGATCACCTCGTCAATACGAATATTTTGACACAAATTATATTATCATATATGGGCCTAAAATTGGGTTAAAATAGGATTGTGGGTCCCATAATGGGAATCCCAAAAATGACACCGTGAAAATGTTCTAAACGCATTATTGAGCGTATACCCCAAAATAGGGCACAAACCGAAGCCCAATACAACCTAAATCAGCCCAACAATAAATTTCACCATTAAAGCCCTAACTTAGATTTGGTAGCCCATTTGGGCAAGAAATTACCTCACTACAATGTTTTTCGAAGCTCCCCGAACACTCCCACACATAGCCAATATCACCACGAACACTCAGGACTTGAAATCACCTCAACTGGATCTCCCACTCTCAAGAAATTATATTTTGAAGTTTTAAGGAATATATTGAAAACGGGTCTTAAAATAACCGTCTGATATCGCAAAAGCGAACCCGAAGTTCGCTTAAGAGACCTCACCAAAAAGGCGGGCCTCGCTAAAGCGATAGGTCGCTTTAGAGAAGGCCATGTCACTTAACCAAAAGCCGCCTATGGCCGGCCATCGCTTTAGAGACCAAGGGCCTCTTTAGCTATAGCACTAGACTCAGCCATACCAACTGAGTTTTGGAAAAGGCCAAGCCTCCGATGGGGTACTTGGGATTTGTTTGGAATCCCGTAAGCACAAACGGACTATGCAACCCCACTAAATTCAATGTTCCAGATGCAATGGAGAACTCAAAATATCCATCTAGGGTCATCTTAACAAAAAGTGGGTCCTACCCCATGCTCTAGTTTTGGCTAATTCTATAAGGAGGCTTGAAATGAGATAGAAAGCCTCGAGAACCGCATGAGTCATTTTACATCAAACTCAACATTTCAGAGCAATGGTTCCGATAAAATTTCAATCTTAGCACATTTACCAAGAATGATGACTAAAGTCAACCTTAGGCTAAATTCAAAGACTAAAGTACCAAATGGGCCCAAACTCACATTAATTGCCTCGATACTCATGTTGACCATACTACTAGCCTAATTTGCCATTTTTGAGCTAATGGAACCATTAGAATTCCATTCTAAGATTGTTTTCATTGAGTTTTGACCAAAGTTAATGGACTACAGACCGTAGAGTTTTCTATAGACTTTAATGGTCGATCGTAGAAGCCTAGGTCCAAAATTGGATTTCACTAGAAATTGCACACATGGGTCTACGAACAACTTCCTATAGGTCATAGACATATTGACAGGTCGTAGAGATCAACTTGTAGAATGTCTGGGTTTAACTTGGTTTTCTGAAGTTGAACCTACGGACCACTCTATGAGTTGTAGGACCATCTACAGGTCATCTTGCTAACTCATACGAAAAGTCCTTCACACAAGAATCTAGAGGTCTCTGATCCCCCACCTAGGAGCCTGATCTATGGTCCGTATAAACTCGTACGAGCCATTGAAGCTAGTCGTAGGATGGGTTAAAGAAACTCAAATTTTCTCTAAGTGTTGAGGTGGCCTATGAATGGCCACCTACGACCCATAGGTACTCTTATGAACCATAGGTGCCACTCATGGGTAGTGGGAAGTCTACCCTTCTTGCTTTTTCTCAAGTTTTCTCTTGGTTCTCGGAGTTGGTCTAGGGTAGAAAGTATGGGGTGTTACAATATCTCCCCCTAGGGATCATTCATCCTCGAATGATGACCATGTTTAGAATTTACTCAAGGAATAAATATGATGCAATAACTTGTAACATCAAACTCAAGAATAACTCACTCAATTACTCAAACTCAAGAACGTACTAACTCAAAGATGGAGTAGGAATATTACTTTCAATATTGACACTAGGAGGAACGAATATATGCGGGTACTTGGATTTCATATCTTCCTCAGCTTTCCATGTAGCCTCCTCAATAAATTGGTTTCACTATAAAACATTGACTGAAGCAACTTCTTTGATGCTCAATTTACGAACCTGATGATCAAGAATTTTGGATAGTAACCTCCTCATAGGACAAGTTATCTTTCACTCCAATGTTTTCTATAGGAAAAATGAGTGAAGGATCTCCTAAGCATTTCTTAAGCATGGAGATATGGAACTCTGATACCAGCACTCGGAGACCATTACTAGTCCCAAGCAAAAACTTGGTTTGGCTAACTCACTGAGCGGAAGACTCAACTCATGAAGAGTTTAACTCAAGTGGGCAATTTATAAAAAAAACATCCTCCTCGATCTTTAGTTAATAAAGTAAAATGCTCAGATTTAAATATATAACGATGTCATAACTCAGTAATAAAAATCATAGTTTTTAAAATAGACTCATAAAGACTCTACTTAGTCTATGAAGCCTCTACTAACTACTAAGTAGGTGCCAATACAAGTACACCGTTACCTTACAAAAAATAATATAATAGAAGAAAATTGATAATGAAGAAGCTCCTTTGAATATAAAAAGGTCTCATCAAAAGATTAGGAAGATAGATCATTTATGGTGCGCCTGTTGATGATCCCTAACACCTATATCATAAAATGATGCAGGTTGATTGACTTCAGCACATGGAATTTATGGTATGTAAAATGGCTGAAAGGAAACTTATTCAAGATGCTCAACTCAAGGAACTCGACTCTAAAATTAACTCAACTCTATAAAGCATGCAATATGATAAAAGACAGTGCTTTAAAAGACTTGAAATATAAATGTAATTTAGTATATAAAAATATAATACTTTACTTCTTAGGGAGTTTCTCTAACCGAAAACGCTCACTTATGAGATAGTGACGACACAACGAAGCATTGTCATTGCCACAACCTTCTAATAACTTGCAAAAGTAAAGGACGTCACATCTCTGTATCCATAAAAAAGTCCTCTTTTGGGACTATGAGGAGCCACTCGAATGAACGACATCTAACTATGATGGAAGCTCTAACTCATAGGCAACATTGCCAACTCTCTTGATAATCTGATAAGGACCAATATAATGCGGACCAACTTCCCTTTCTTCCCAGACCTTATAATACCTCACTACTAAAAATAGTCTAAAAAACGAAGGGAAAAACAGCGACGGACTGCGTCGTTCAAAAGAGCAACGAAATTTGATATGTTGTCCATCGTTTTTGTATATTTTAAAAAAAAATTAATAAAAAGCGACGGACAGGGACTATATGTCCGTCACATTTTTTGGCAGATTTTTGCGCCATATATAAATATATTTAAAAATTAATTATAAAATAAAAATAATGACGGAGTCCGTCGCATTTAATTAAAAATAATTAAATATTATTTAAAGATTGTATCTCCGGCTGTCGTTTTTTATTACATTTTATTTATCAATTTTTTTAAAATAAGCACGGACAGCATCTCCTAGTCCGTTGCTTTTTTGGTCAAAATGGTGGTCAAGTACTTAAAAAAGCGATGGACAGGGTGACGATGTCCGTCGCTCTTTCTAAAATATTTGAAACCAGTCCCAAATTTTTCTTGTTTTCTGCATTCTCTCTCTATCTAAACCCTCTCCCTTCTCTCTAAAAATTCCAACCCCCACCCCTTTGGCTGTCGTTCGCCGCTGTTCGCCGCCACCACACCCTTCCCCATCGCCGTTGTTGCCGCCGCCACTCCTCACCTCAGCCTCTCTCTCCGTATTGTTAATAAGGTTAGTTAGTTTTAGGGTTTTAATTTTGAAAGAAAAAATTAATTTATTGATTTGTTAGTTAATTTATTTCATTTAATTTGTTTAATGTATGTTATTAACATAGTTAATTTGTATATGTGATTTTGAATTGGTGAATGTTAGAAATTAGATTTTAGGTCTTTTCTTTCAGTTGGGTTTTTTTTTGAATTAATTTATGAATTGAATTAATTTATGAATTGAATATTTCTTGGAGTGGAATTAAAGTGTTGTTGATGTTCAAATGTTATGTTAAGTTGGTTAGTTCTTGAAGTTAGAATTTGAATGAAAATTTTAGGGCTTTAGTTTGAATTATTGTTTTTTTTAAATTAGATTGAGAATTGGGTATTGTGTTAGTTGGCCTTGAAGTATTTTTGTAGATAAAATTACGGTTAGAACATGAAGTAATTAGAAATTAGAATTTAGGATTTTTTATGTTTGAAAGATATTCAAGTTAGAAAAATATTGGGTTGAATGATTTTTGATGTTTGGAAGATATTCAAGCTATGAACTTGGACTTTAGGATTTTTGAACTTAGAATATTTTTTTTGGTTTGTATAAATTGTGAACTTTAGACTTTGGAACTAATTAGAACTTAGATACTTGACTTTTAGGATACTTGAATATTATATAGAACTTGACCTTAGAACTTGAATTTTGAACTTGAACTTACAACTTTGAACTTGAAAATTTGTTGACTTTAGAAATCTTGTTGAATTGTAGTACTTATGAACTAATTAAGCTAATTAGAGTTAGACGATATTCAAAGTCATGAACTTAAATTATAAGTTGAACTTGATTATTATATGAATTAATTAGTTATAAATTGAATTAATCATAACTTGAACTTAATTATTATATGAATTAATTAATTATAAATTGAATTAATTATAACTTGAACTTAATTATTATATGAATTAATTAATTATAAATTGAATTAATCATAACTTGAACTTGACTTTAATTATATGAATTAATTAATTATAAATTGAATTAATTAGAATTTGTAGTCTCAATGAATTGTAGTCATTATGAACTAATTAATTAAGCTTGAATATATGTAATTTTATAGATGGATCATCGTTTGTGGATGTATAACATGCATTATGAAGTTGATGGTGGTTTGAAAAGAAGGGTCGCGGATCAAAAAAGTATGAATGAAAAAATTAAAGAACAAGTGCTCAACCTCGTCGGTCAGCCTCCTCCCCGTTATTCAAGAGGATCCACTCAGGATGATTCCGATGATAGTGATGAATATATAGCAAATAGTCCTTAGGGTTCCATATGTTAGTTTATGAACATTTTGAAATTTTTTGTTAACTTTGAAATACTTTAAATCGTTCTAAATTATGATTTTATTCATATTAAGTGTTTAATTATGTTTGTTATTATAAATTATGCGTATTTTGTTTGTTGTTATTTTTGTTTGAATGGGCTGAATTGCATACAATTGAATTGAATTTTGATTGCAGGTGGGCAGCAGAAATTGCACGTTTCTGCTGTCAAAAATGTTGCAGAAAAGCGACGGACAGGGTCCTTTTATCCGTCGCTTTTCTAGATTTGTTTTATATATTTTCCAGAAAAGCGACGGACAGAGACTCAAAGTCCGTCGCTTTTCTACAAATTTTTAAGAAACCAATATAAACAAAGCGACGGATGGAGACTAATAGTCCGTCGCTTATTATTAAATAATAACTTTAAAAAAAGATGGAGTTCGTCATTTTTTATATATATTTTTTTTAATTAAAAAAATTAGGGTCGACTCAGTCCATTGCTTTTTACGGCCCTGTCCGTCGCTCTTTTAAAAGCGTCGAGCAAAAAAGCGATGGAAGTGACCGCATCGCTTTTTCGTCGAGTTTGACCAAAAAAGCGACACAATCCATCTATTTTTTGCGTCGTTTTTTCATATTTTTTTAGTACTACCTTTCATGGGCGAAACTTTCAAATACACCCAATCATTTACCTGAAACTCCAAGTCTCTTCTCCTAACATCAGTGTAGGATTTTTGACAATTTTGCATAGTCTTTAACCTTTCTTGAATGATCTTTACCTTATCCATAGCGTGGTTAACCAAGTATGGCCCTATCAACTCAGCTTCACTAACCTCTAACCAAGCAATCGGTGATCTACATCTCCTCTCTTAAAGAGCCTAATATGGAGCCATCTGAATGCTCAAATAAAAACTAGTATTATAAGCAAACTCAATAAACGACAAGTAGTCATCCTAATTACCTTTGAAGTCTGTAACAAAGGCTCTCAATCCTCAAGGGTTTGAATTGTATGCTATTCTTGTCCATCTGTATCAGATGGAAAGCAGTACTAAGATTTACCTTTGAACCCAAACCTTTCTGAAAGGACTTCTAGAACTGAGCAGCGAACTGAGTACCTCTGTCTGAGATGATGGATAAGGTAACTCCATGAAACCTAACTATCTCTCAAATATAAAACCTTATATAATTCTCAACTGAATCTATAGTCTTAACGGGAAAGAAGTGGGTTGATTTGGTCGTTCTATCCATAATCACCCAAATAGAATCATGTTGTCTGCGAGATCATGGTAAACATGTTATGAAATCTATATTGATCATCTCCTACTTCCATTCTGGAAACTCTATATTTTGAGCTACACCACAAGACCTTTGATGCTCAACTTTCACTTATTGGCAATTTGGGCACTTGAACACAAACGGTGCTATATCTCTCTTCATTTTATTCCACCAATAGACTTCTCTTAGGTCATGGTTATCTTTATAGAGCCAGATGAATGAAATACCTGGAGCTATAGGCCTCGGGCATAATTCTATTTCGTAGACCATCAACACTTAAAAATGAATAAAGAGGGAGAATCTCTGCATTGTGAAGCTAGGAGTTTTAATTGGACGACCAAAGTTGTCAAACCAGTTGAGTCCATAGCCAAGCCACGTTGTAGAGGAGAGAAGAGATTTTCAAAACCTAAAGCGAAGAAATAGGTCTGCATCACGAACCTGGATGCCTAAATTTGTTCATTTTGGTATTTTACTCTATAAATAGCCCAAGTTTATTATTTTATGAATTATTCAGTCTTTTATTAAGGAAACCATGACTTGGGTGTTTCTTGAAATGAATTTTAGGGTTATTCTTTTACTCTTTCATTCTATTAATATTTTGGATGTATGTTAAATATTTTGGTATGATGATTCGAATAATGAGTGGCTAATTTCCCTTATTCTAGGGTTGTGACCACAAGTTATGCTATAATATTGATTATCTTTTGCAGAACATGGGTTATTGTATGAGTTATTCTTGCATTCTAGTTTTCTTTATTTTAAGGCCTAATCAACATTAAAAGACATATATTGTCCACTCTTAAACTCGAAAGGAATGTGAGTAACGTGTTCATTCTAGGGATAAAACTTAGAATGTTTCTCATATAGGATAGAAATATACCTATATGCCTCATTTTGGCTAATTACAAGATGATATCTTAATGCTCTACTGTTGGTTCATGCCTATCTCCACTTAACGATGTAGTTAGGCTGTCAAAATTAGTAGAAGTTTAGAAGTCAAGAGACCATGATCGTAAATTTAACCTTGTGAATAGTAACTTGATAACTTGTTGAATGCTAAAGTACAAAATATTATGCTAAAACTCATTCTGTGTTGTAACCCTGGATTTCTCTCAATTTGTGAAAACCTAGTGTTAAACTGAATCATTTGTTAGCTAGTTAGTTAATTTTAATTATTTTAAAAGTAGTAGTCTAAAACCCACTTTTACAACTCTCTCACACAAGTGCATTTCGCTTAATTACTCTGGAAAGTGATTGACTGTCACATTAAAGTCCTTCAGCTTTGATAATTCTTCTCAAAAGAGTCACTGTATTACTCAATTGACCACGTATACTTGTGTGTGCTATTATGAGCAACAAGTTTTTAGCATTTTTTTGGGGACTTTAAAATCTGTAATTGTTTAATTTGTGAGTTGTTAATTCTTTTTGTAAGGTATTGACGACTTGATCTTAGATTTTATTTCGTGCAAATAACTTTTGTCACTACATTGGAAAGAGATAGAGAAATTGCAGACCTTTTGGCAAAGCCAGAACAATTTTTACCTCAGCAAAGGAGACGAACGGCTCTGTAATATCCCGTACCTCAAGTTGAGCGTGAGAAAGAGGCTATGGAGGAAGCGGAACCTATGATAGGGCACGATGTGGCAATCCCCAACTAATGTTACTTCTAGTAACAGAAAACCAGTACCTGGAGGTAGATTCGAACTTAAGTAGAACATGGTACAACTTTTACACACTAATGGACAGTTCACTGACTTACCATATGAGGATCCTCAACTGCACATCCAGAATTATTTGGAGATTAGTGATACCTACACTCCTACTGGGTATCTCCTGATTGTGTGAGGCTCACTTTTTTTTCTATTTTCTCTATTGGGGGAGGCAAAGCGATGGTTGAAGTCCGAGCCAGCAAATTCCATTACTAATGGGATGATCTCGCAAAGATATTTTTGACAAAGGGTTTTCCCCTCGGGAAAGATAGCAAAGTTGAGAAGTGAAATATTGAGTTTTAAATAGATAGAAGGAGAAAATATGTACCAATTTTGGGATAAATTTAAGTTCTTGTTGATTAGTTGTCCTCACACCACCAGAATAACAAGGTCTTGGTCCATACCTTTATCAAATGCTTGGAACCCAATACGAAGATTCTTCTTAATTCTGCTATAGGTGGGAAGGCATTAGAGAAGACATATGCTGAATTATATGCTTTGTTGAATTTTACTAAATTATGTATGTTAGGAAAATTCTAAGTGGAATGGAAACAGCAGTAGACCTGTGGTGCAGAAAACAGCTAAGATACTTGAGGTAGTGATAGCTTTAACTACCCAGATTGCAGCCATGCAGAATATGATGAACATTCACTTCACCAACTTATCATTAGGGCAACAACACGCTCCAGTAAATATGGTGCAACAACAGTTGACATGGTGTGAGATATGTCGTAATGGTGAGATTCAGCTGATTGCGGAGCAAACCAAGAGTCTGTCAACTTTATTAGGAATTCTCAAAAGGTGGAATGCACCAGAATTATGGAAACACCTATAATTCAAATTGGAGGAACCATCCTAAATTCTATTGGGGTTGTAACCAGACTCAAAATTAGGGATAGAACTAACACATACTACAAGGTGGTGGACAATAGTACCAACAATAGGGCCAGGCAAATCAATAAGGAAATCAATAAGGAAATAAGAGTTTGGAAGAGATATTGAAATAAATCATGATTGACCAAGACAAGTTAGTTGAAGATGTACGCAATAATTATTTGACTACACATAATTTGGAAAAGCAATTTGGCCAGTTTGCAAGTGCACAAAACTCTCGCCCATAAGAGGGTTTGCCGGGTAATACTCACCCAGACCCAAAACAGATGAATATTGTGAGTACCCATAGTGGTCCTCCAATAGATGAGTTGGCTCCAAAACTAAAAAATGGTAAAAGATAAAGGAAAGATGGTTGATGAATCTATGCCAAGTGAGTCAAGAGTTAATGATGAACCAAGAGCAAAACCATCTCCCCGTTTCCATAAAATTTCAAAAAGAAAAAGGAGGATGAATGCTTTGGTAAGTTTATTGAACTCCTTAAACAGGTACAAGTTAACTTGCCATTGATTGATATTTTATAGGGAATTCCTAAATATGCCAAATATATAAAAGATACTATGGCTAACAAGAGTAGGCTGGATAAGTATGAAAAAGTGGCACTCACTGAAGAGTGCAGCTCAAGAATTCAAAACAAGCTACCTACCAAGTTGAAAGATCATGGGAGCTTCACTGTGAAAATCACAAATGGTAAGTGCATCAATGCTAGAGGGTTATGTGATTTGGGCACAAGTATCAACTTGAAGCCTATATCCATATTTCAGAAACTGGGCTTGGGAAATCCAAATCCCACTACAATAATGTTTCAACTAGCAGACCACTCAGTAGCTAGGCCTGATGATATAATTGAACATGTCTTAGTCTAAGTGAGAACTCTCATCTTCCCCATGGACTTTGTCATCTTAGATTTTGAGCCTGACCCAGAAGTTTCATTAATTCTGAGATGTTCATTCTTAGTAACTAGAGGAGCATTGATTGATGTGGTCACTGGTAGATTGAAAATGCGGGCCCATGACAAGGTTGAGGTCTTTGATGTTTATAAGGCAATGAAGTTGCCAATAATCTATGAGGAGCTGCCAGTAATTAAAGAGCATTCTTCCATCAAGAATATCGATATAGTAGGGGATATTGAGGCCCAAGAGCTAGCAAGTATCCTAGATGTTCCTAAT
Source organism: Solanum dulcamara (assembly GCF_947179165.1). Lineage (NCBI taxonomy): Eukaryota > Viridiplantae > Streptophyta > Magnoliopsida > Solanales > Solanaceae > Solanum > Solanum dulcamara. Next base: position 47,005,418 of record NC_077240.1, read on the forward strand.
GTGAGTATGTTGTGAAAGTATGTTGAACCATTGAATAGAGTTTAGGACCTCCTCCCTATCCTTTAATTGAAGAAGTGCCTAAATTGGGGCAAAATTCTCTCCCCACCAATCTCAGGTATGCCTTCTTAGGTGTTAATGAAACTTTACCAGTAATACATTTTGCAGCTTTGTCTGAAGTACAAGTTGAAGCATCGTTGGAGGTATTAAAAAGGAGGAAGAAGGCTATAGGCTGGCAAATGTCTGACATACATGGCTTTAGCCCAGACTTGTACATGCACAGGATATTCACGGAGAAAGAAAATAAGCCAACTGTACACCCTCAGCAAAGGTTGAATCCAATCATAAAAGATGTGGTTCAAAAAGAGCTCATTAAGTGGCTTGATGCAAGGATTGTGTACCCCATCTCAAACAGCAAGTGGGTCAACCCATTTTAGTGTGTACCTAAAAAGAGAGGCATGACAGTGATAACTAATGAAACGAATGAGCTAATTCCAACATGGACAGTCACAGGGTGGCGCATATGCATGGATTACAGGAAATTAAATAAGGCCGCTAGGAAGGATCACTACCCACTTCCTTTCATTGATCAAATGTTGGGCAGGTTGGCAGGGCAAGAGTACTAATATTTCCTGGATGGCTATTCATGATATAATCAAATTTTAATTGCTCCAAAGGATCAGGAAAAGACTACATTCACTTTTCCTTATAGGACATATGCCTTTAAGTGTATGCCTTTTGGACCTTGTAATGCTCCAGTGACATTCCAAAGATGTATGATGGCCATTTTTCATGACCTGGTCGGAGACTTTGTGGAGATCTTGATGGACAATTTCTCAGTTTCTAGGAATCTTTTGAAAGATGTTTAGAGAATTTGGATAGGGTGCTTGCAAGATGTGAGGAGACTAATCTCGTCCTGAACTGGGAAAATATCATTTTTTGGTAAAGGAGAGGGTTGTGTTGGAACACAAGGTTTTAAAGAAAGGGCTAAAAATTCATCAAGCAAAGGTAGAGGTAATTGAGAAGCTACCTCCTCCAGCCTCTGTAAAAGGGGTAAGAAGTTTCCTTGGTCACGCTAGGTTCTATAGAAGAATCATCAAGGATTTCTCTAAGACTGCAAGGCCTATGTGAAGTCTACTAGAGAAGAAGGTGAAATTTAACTTTGATGAGCATGCATTAGAGCCTTTGAAGCTTTGAAGAAGAATTTAATAGAACCTCCAATCCTGAATTCCCTATGTTGGGAGCTGCCTTTTGAAATGCTAGCCTTGGGCTATGCATTCGACAAGTTCAGATCTTACCTGGTAGGGATGAAAGATATTATTTATGCTGAACATACAGCTATCAAGTACCTTTTCAATAAGAAAGATGCAAAACTGCAACTAATTAGGTGGATTCTATTGCTTCAAGAGTTTGACATTGAGATCAACAATCGAAAGGGCTCTGAAAATCAAATTGTTGATCACCTATGTAGGTTGGACAGTTCAACACATGTTGGGGAGCAAAGGAATATTTAAGAAGAGTTCCCTGATGAACATTTGTTAACTCTAGAAGTGACTCAATTTCCCTAGTATGCAGATATTATCAATTACTTGGTGAGCGGTGTATTTCCACCTAGTGCAACTATCCAGCAAAAAAAGAGGTTGAATTATGATGCTCATTTCTACATATGAGATGAGCCGATAAGCCTTATTTGTTTAGGAAGGAACCAAAAAGAAAGATGAGGAGATGTGTGCCTAAGTCTGAGGTGAGACAAGTGTTGGACAGCTGGCATTCTTCTGCATATGGTGGTCACCATGTAGGTGAACGAACAGCTCATAAAGTGCTCCAATCAGGGTTTTACTAGCCTACCTTATTCAAAGATATTGCAGGTTATGTGAGAAGGTGTGGTCAATGCCAAATGTTGGTAAGTATATCCAGAAGACATGAGATGTCATTGCACAATATCTTAGAGGTTGAGATATTTAACGTCTGGGGGATTGACTTCATGGGACCTTTCCCACCATCCAATGGCAACCAATATATCCTCATGGTGGTATACTATGTATCAAAGTGGGTGGAGGCAGTGGCTCTTCCCACCAATGATTCTAAAGTGGTACTTAAGTTCTTGAAAAAGCATTTCTTCACTCGGTTTGGGACTCTACGAGCAATAATCAGTGATGGAGGGAAGCATTTCATCAATCAGTTGGTAAAAAATTTCTTAGATAAGTATAGGGTCCATCACAATATGAATATTGCATACCACCCACAAACCAGTGGCCTAGTAGAGGTGTCTAATCATGAGGTAAAGAAGATTCTACAGAAAATAGTGAATGCGCAAAGAAAAGATTAGGCGATGAAGCTAGATGATACTTTGTGGGCTAACAAGATAACTTATAAGACACCAATAGGGACTTCTCCCTATCATATGGTATTTAGTAAAGCATGTTATTTTCTAGCTGAGCTATAATATCAGGCTTACTGGGAGATAAAAAAAATTGAACCTTGATCCAGAATTGGCTAGGAGGAAGAGAATGAACCAGCTGTACGAATTGGAAGAGTTTTCGTTGGCATGATAAATACATTATATCATGAGTCTTTTAGATAGGTCAGAAGGTATCTATTTAACTCTAGATTGAGGTTGTTTCCAGGTAAACTGAGGTCCAAGTGGAGTGGACTTTTTGAGGTGGTACACATGACCAAACATGGTGTTGTGGAACTATGGATCACCGATAATCAGTCCACATTTTTGGTGAATGGACAAAGGGTGAAGCACTACTTTGGGAACAATATATATCATGAAGAAGATGTGATGGAGCTTAACAATGAATGATCTAAAAGTTGAGTTGTGCCACGATATTAAATTAGGCGATACACGGGAGACAACCCGTGATTATTCATGGGGGAAGAATTTCAGTACGTAAACCTATGTTAGGATACCCATGAATGTAAGACTTGCTTGAATTAACTCTTGAAATTGGGGAAGTTGAAACTTATTTATTGTTTGATTAAGCTAATGAAAATGATTTTTGTGTGAAGTCTTGAGTAACACACAAATGTTGAATGGGTAATTCAGAGTTTAAATTAAAATTGTCTCAAATTCTTGAGTAGAGTCAATACAAAAATTGGGAAATGTATGCTTAAACTATTGTGGGCATGGGATTGTAATGAATTTACTAGTGAGGGGAATTCTGAGTACCCTATTATTTTTCGTGATTTATGATAGATCATAAGTGTAGGGTGGGCTCTTATTGACTGATTTCCAGTTACTAGATTTATTGACGTCCCTTTTACAAGATACAATGTCAGATACTCACAGAGCTAGGAAAGAGGTTACATCTAGCAGCCGTAAGAGAGTGAGGAGTGGGAAAACTTTCCCTCCTACACCAGAAATCCTGAGAGAATGATCTCACCACTTCAGCCTTAGAGAAATTACCCCGGAGGGCATGAGGTGGTACAAAATGCACATAGAGGCTAAATATTTTTTCTGATGTGGTCAATGAGGATAAGCACTTGGTGAGGGATTTCCCTCACATTATGCAATATATTCAAGAGATGCACATGGGTTTTATCTTCAATGATCCCACAAAGTGCAACCTCAGCCTAGTGCGAGCATTTTATGCGAATTGGCATTTTGATGCCCGCTCCTACTTTATCACAATGCAAGGTATTGTGGTTCCCCTCACCCCTTTGGCCATAAATGAATTGTTAGGCACTATTGAGCTCCCACCGGCCATTCTCACTAGGTTGAACATTATCCCACATTATCAACTAATTCGACATACTTTATATGGGTTATAGTCCACCCCCAAGTGGACCCGACATGGGCACCGGGATATCACTAAATATACCTATATGCCCATATGAATAGTGAAGAAAAGTTGTGGCTGAAGATTGTAATAAATTGCTTAATTTTGAGCTTATATTACACTGATGTGACCCAAGATTGAGTGGGCTTGGTCTATACCTTGATGATGTATGTGGCTATAAATGTTGGGTGGAAGGCTAGGGTGCATCGGGGAAGAAAGTACGTATTTTAGGGATTAATCACGAAGATGTACAAACATGCAGGGGTGCCACAAAAAAATCTAGACAGCATTGCACCCATATTCACAATGTTGTTGGATGTAACAAAGACTAAGAGGCCAAAAAATAGTCATGGGCCCACCCTTACTATGGCAAAGCGCAACAAAAGAGATGAATTAACTATGGGACACTTGTATAGACTTGAAATACTATGCCACCAAAATGAGTATCGGTCCTCCACTAAAGAGAAACTCCTAGATGTTGAAAGGAGATATCCCCTTAGAGAGCATGTCATGGCAGTGCTAGGATTGGGTTTGACATATTTTGAGACTACTTATGATGATGTCCCCACTATTGAGGACAAGAGGCACACAATATCAGAAGGTGAGTTGGATTCAAAAGAAGTAGTGGACTAACCTCTACTATTGAGGATGTCAGAGGTGATGATGAGATGGAAGATTGAACAGGGAAGTTCTCCACCCTACTTTTATTCTAAAATTGTGATTTTTGTAGCACTAGATAGTGCTAAGCTTTTAAGTGTGGGGTGATGCTTGCTTGTGTATCTATAAATAACTATGTTTTTGTTTCATTTTAGAGAGACTATTCGAGTTCCTTGGAATTTATTTTTGGTCCTTTGGCCAAGAATATTCCCATTGCACTACACAAAAAAAGAGTAGTTTCTAGTAGGATTGTGTGTAGTCATAGTTGAGTAACGTTGCTCTATGATGGATGAATAATGACCTTCCTAAGGGTATTCATTCGTCATTGTGTCTGTAAGTAAGGTGTCTTGCTAAAAGACACACAACTACATAAGGCAAGTTTTGAAAAACATGATTTTAAATGGAATGGCTTTGTTTTGAGACATCTAGTCTCTTTTATGTGACTCAACATGACATATGCTTAATTTTGAATTCTTGTTATTGTTTGGTCAAGAGTCTATAGTAATGAGTCTTGATTTGAATAGATGTCATGTGTGAAAGGTTTTGTTGCATTCCATGCTACTTGATTAATGTCTAGATCTTGCCTGGTGTGTTTGTAAAATGAAATAATGAATGTGGAGTTGAGGAAGTGATATAGTTATTTCTTTAATAGCCTTGTTTTATACCCCTTTTTGGACCCACTATGATGTATATCCTTAGTCAACCCCTTTGAGACTTTAACTTGTTCTTTTGTATCCCTATATGAAGCTTATTCTCATTCTTTCCTCTGACCTTAAAATTGATCCAAAGCTCATAAGCGTGTTAGGTGAAGAGAGTGAAGAAAAAGAAAAGGCAAGTGTGAAGCCCAAAATAAAGCATATTGGTATGTGAAAAGCTTATGGCTTGTTGTTAGGAAGTAAGAAAATAGAAATTGAAATAAGAATAAATTGAGAACTCCCTATGCAAAGTGTTTAAAGTTACTTAAAGAAGAGGGGTAAATAAGGAAAAGAGGGGAAAGAATATGAGTGTTAAAAGACAGTTTGTAACGAAATAATGTGATGAATTAAAGCGCTTGGGAATGGAACCACTAGTCATAGCCAAAAATAGTACCTACCCATCCCTAGCCTACAGTATAACCCATAAAGACTTAGTTGATCTTGAACTTCCACATTCTTAAATTAGTGGCATAGTACACTAAGGGCAAGCCTATGGTTCATCTTTGGTGGCATGAGAATTCTTTTGAGAGAGTGAGCAGAATTTGATTATTTCACCCATTTTTATTTAAATTTCTATACTTAAGAGTGAATTTGGGTGTTTTCTTATGGTAAGGGCTCATGTTCAATAAGGAATTGGTGACTCGTATGACTTTTTAAACTAAAAATATGCATGAGTTTACAGTGTTGTAGAGTCAATTCTTGAGGCTAGAAGGTTTTGAATGAGTCATGCTTGGGTTGGTAATGTGGTAACATGATTGTTGTGAAGTGCGCTTGTAACATGATTTCGTGCCTAAGATTGACTGCCTTGAGTATAGAGTTAGTACAGTTTTCTTATGCGTGAAAGTATTAATTTGTTCAAGGATGAACAGAGCTTTAAGTGTGGGCTGGTGATCTTGGGCGTATTTAGTACCCCAAAAAACCAATTTCTCCCATATGTTTAGCTAAGTTTGAGAGTGAATTTCATAGTTTTAATTGCATTTTTAGAGTCTTTGCTTGTATTATCACTAACCAATATTATTAGGTGTTTGTAGGTGAAATATGAGAAAAATGAGCAAAAAGGGACAAGACTGAAAGCCCAGTTGAAAATGAAAGTTAAAACTACTAAGAATGGAAAGAAAAACTGTAAAATGCATGGAAAGGGAGTATCTCTACATCGCGGAGCTGGGCATTTTAATTGGTCGAGAAAAGTTTTCAAACTAGTGAAGTCCTTAGCCAAGCTGCATTTCATAGGAGAGAAGAGATTTTCTGAACTTGAAGCGAAGAAATAAATCTGCATCACGGACCTGGATGCCTGAATTTGTCTACGCTTTTATTATACTCTATAAATAGCCCAAGTTTATTTTATGAATTATTCAATCTTTTAATAATGAGACCACGACTTGAGAAACTCTTGTGATGAACTTTAGGGTTATTGTAAGACCCCAAAAGTTGAAAAGTTAGAAAAATGAGGTTCAAAAGAAGTTTCTAAGAAAATCTCAGCTTTTTGCATCAAATGATCCTTCATGAGACCCTTCACGTCCCGTAGTGCTCTCCATGATCCATGGAGAGTTTCCATGAATATCACCAGTTAACGGGGAAAATTTAGAGGATGGAACACGGATGGCTTCAAGGCCCGTGGTGTGATCCACGAGCAGTGATGTAATCATTAAAACCTAACTCCTCAGACCCCTGTTAAGGATACCCACCACGAAAAGGCACCATGAGTCGTGGTGAGAACCACATGTCATGTTGGCCTCCATAGAGGTCTCCCCTCATAACCCCAACTTTTTCAGAGCTCAATTCCAATACCATGATCACTAAGACGGGACGTGTTGAGATTTAGGGACCATGATGAGTCCTCCATACAGGTACAGGTACAGTTTTAAGTTGGGGGTATTTTGGTTTTTTCCTATGTTTTTATTAATGAATGTGGATGGTTTTTGGGAGTTTATTATAACCTATTAACTACCATAAGCCCTCTTAACCCTCTCATTCTCACCCTAACACTAAATCAAAATCTTCTCTCTAAAAGTGTTCTCTCAAAGTTTTCTTCTTCCTCAAGAAAATTCTAAGGATTTATTCAAGGTCAAGCATTTATTCTCTTAAAATATAGGGCTTGTAAAGGTCAAGGTATGTGGTAATTCATCCATGGTCCCTTTCACCCATGGAATCCCAATGATTTCTTCTCAAATCTCTTATGAATTCTTCTTCTAAAAACCTTAATTTCATGATTTGCATCGGGTCTTATTAATAATAATATATTTTAATGCTATTAGCCTAATTATACATACTTCACATTACATTTCATGATTTTAAGATGAATGTCAAAGACCTATGTTAAATGCTAGTTTCAAGTTTGATTTATGAGTTATGATCATGATTTTCAAGATATTTCAATGAAAGCTTTATGAATGATATTCATTATGAATGATGTTTCAATGATACTATAAGCAAAGAAGTTATAGTACAATAAGGACAATTCTTGCATAATCATGCTAAAAGAGGTCATAAGAAAAATTCTCACCAACTCATGAATTCGTATGAATCAATCAAGTTGATGAACTAATCTCATGATTTTACCATGATGAAGTTGATAGATGAGATATTCTTGTGTTATCTTTATAAATATGGATTGATATCTATTATTATCTTTCCTAATGATGTTAATGACTATGTTTTTGTGAAAGTTCTATTGGGATAAAGACTTAGCACCGAGAGGACTTTAAGGTGGGGTTCGATCTGGTAGCCATTGTAGCTACCCAAGGAAATCCTAGTAGCAACCTTTAGTTCCTAACTGTTTTGCCTGCGTAGGTTTAAAGATGTCAATATGGCAAAGCTAGTGGATCCACATATAGCAAAGTTAGAGGAAGTGCCATAATGGAGTCTGCCCTGGCAAAGTAGTCTCCCCCTTCTTGATGTGGGGATCATCGGATTCCATGTAATAGCTCGCATGGTCTTAAGTGTCAGTTAAGGTCCTATGCCACACCAATTAAAGAAAAGTTATAAAGCTCGTACGATGATGATGTTTTGATGCATTGACTAATAGTTATCATGTTTTCAAGGTTTTCATAGTTTTATTCATATTTTAAGATACTGGTCTTCCATCACATGTTTCATAGTGATTATGTCCTGTGTTTATTATTCATGCATACTTCTCACATACTTAGAGCATTTCATGTACTAACACATACTTTTTACCTACATTATATCATAATATAGGGTTCTACAATCACACTCATCGTCCCATTCATGGCTAGAGCTTATTGTACTTGTGGTAAGTCCTCATATTCTGAGGATGTGAAACTTTATTTTATTATGAGTTTATACTTCCTTTCATAAATTGGGTGAGCTAGGAGCTTCTCTTATGCCCCCATCTAGTCAGTATAGGCATGTTGGATGTGTGGAGTCTATGCCGTCCTTCTCATTGAGACTTTCATGTTGAGATATTATTTTCGCTTCTATGTTTTACTATATTTCTTTATTTATCTTATGTATGCTTATGAATGATATGCTAGGAGGCTTGATTGGAATCCTTCGAGATTCTAATCGTCGTGTAGTGCCTAGGACCTAGCTTGGATCGTGACATTTATTCTTTTACTCTTTCATTCTATTAATATTTTGAATGTTCATTAAACATTTTGGTATGATGATTCGAACAATGAGTAGCTAATTTCCTTTATTCTATGGTTGTGGCCATAAGTTATGGTATAATATTTATTATCTTTGATAGAAAATGGGTTATTTTATGAGTTATTATTTCATTCTAGTTTTATTTATTTTAATGCCTTCTCAACATTAAGATACATATATTATCCACTCTTGAACTCAAGAGACAAATGGAGGGATAGAATAACGAATGTGAGGAACGTGTTCATTCTAGGGCTAAAACTTAGGATGTTTCGCACATTGTTAACATGCTAGTGTCTAAAATCTGTAGGGATTTATGGTAGCCTAGTAGTTTATGGAGTGGTAGGAGAAGTATGAGATCTCACAACAACAACAACAACAAAAACAACAACCCAGTGAAATCCCACAACGTGGGGTTTGGGGAGGGTAAAGTGTATGCAGACCTGACTCCTACCAAGGTAAGACGACTGCTTCCGTAAAATATGAGATCTCACTATGAAGAATAATAGAGAAAAATATTATTGAATTTTGTATCTATGTAGTTACAATGATCCCTCTTTATAGACACTACATTACAATCCTATTCTATGTAAGATACTATTTACAAATCTTATTCTTATTCTTATCGTAACACTCCCCCTCAAGTTGGTGCATACAAGTCATATGTACTGAGCTTGTTATAAATGTAATAGAAGACGAGGGCATATGATTAATTAAATAATAGGTTGTGAGAATTGCATCACCCCAAAAACGCAAGGTTCATGAGATTTAATGAAAAGCGTGTGAACTGTTTCATGAGATGCCTAGTCTTCATTTTTGCTACCCCTCTTTGTTGAGGGGTGTACGGACAAGATGTCTGATAAATAATTCCTTGATGAGTCATAAACTACTGAAAATGGGAGGATAAGCATTCTAAAGCATTATGTCTATAAAGTAAGACAGAGTAGAAATATCAAATTGATTTTGTATTTTAGCACAAAAACTCTTAAATGTAGAAAATAACTTAGAACAATCTTTCATTAAAATAATTCAAGTATATTTGGAATAATCATCAATGAAACTAACAAAATTCTAAGGTTGAACCGACTCTACTAGGACCCCAAATATTAGGATCAACTAATAAAAAAATGGACATTAAGAACAAAGTATAAAGTCACACAAGATAGGGGTTTAGCTTGCCCAACTCCTCTTGATTTTGTTTGGGTCCTATTGGCTAGAGTAACCGGAGGAAGAGATTGTGAATAAACAATATTTGACAAAAATGATTTGTTACCAAAAATATGATCAGAAGCGTCTGAATCCATGATCCACAGTCGAAGGGCACTAGATTCTGAAATACAAGCAAAAGAATTACTAGCAACAGTAGTATAAGGCAGAGCAACTGAGGCTACTTGTGGAGATACTTACTTTCTCGATTATGAAAGAGTTCATTATATTCCTCTTTAGATAAAGAAAACCCCTTATTATGTGTAGTGTCAATCTGAGCATTATTGGGTGGTCAACCATGCAGAGTATAACATATGTCATAATTGTGTCCAAGCCTATGGTAATAACTATACTTAGATCGAGATCTTCCAAAACGACCTCCTCCTCGTCGATTCTCCACAAACTGAGATGTTCGATTTTTTTATGGTTTGAGATGCGAGAGCAAAGGACTCAATGATAGTGATGAAATGATTGTGTGATTGGAAGGATGGAAAGATGAAGTAAATAAGAGAATAGTTCATCAACTTTAGGAACCGTAGGACTAGCTAAAATCTGACCACACACCAAATCAAGGTTAGTAGGAAGTCCAATAAGTGCAAGAACACGAAATGACTTCTGTCTTTGCTCTTGTGGCTTTTCAACGTTTGAAGTGACTGACATTAAACTCTCAAGTTCCTCCATGACTGAATGTACCTATCCCAAGTAAGTTGATATATCCAACTCTTGTTTCTTTATGTTTGTCATTCAAGATATCACGTCATAAAAATGAGATGTCATTAGTATAAAAAGCGCGTTTCTTTTCCCATACTGAAAGCATGTATGGAATGGGCTAAAGAAGGGTGTCAACTTGGAATCAATAGATTACCACAAAAGACTACATAATTCAGTGTCAATCATCTCACATTGTGCCTTGATCTTTTCATCTATGTAACTAGCCTTTTTTCGTTAAGTGATCTTGAACACCTTGACCCTTGTAGCACAACTCTACCAAGGAAGCTCAAGCTAAATAGTTTGATCTTACCACTAACAATTCAGAAGTAATCATAGGGCTTGAAGTTTCGATTCTCGTGTTTTTGGGCTAAACATATCAGATCCGAAAGACATCTTGTGAAACCTGACTTGAAAGGTACCGAAAATCTGAAATCAGACTGGCAGTGGTCTGAGATCTAAAATCAAATGGACACTGGCCTGGAAAACAGACTGGAAGCCCAAGAAATTCATATCTCGCCCGGAAAGCCACTGGAGACGCCAGAATAGGGTTCCGGTGATCAGAATCCAAAAGAAACTTGATGAAAAGGGCCGCAAGGACTGGACGGCATGATTGGAAAAGAAAAATTCTCGAAAAATGAGCCGAAAAGAGCTCATTTGTAGTCACTACATTACAATCCTTTTTCATGTAGAATACTATATGCAAATTTTATTCCTATTACTATTTTAACAACCATTATCATAAAAAATAAGAACTATTATTATAAAAGCATGGAGCCTCAAAGATGTTGATAAAGTTTTTACCTTCCAAAATACATCATCTCATGTTGGATAGAGTTCTAGATACAATTAATTTTATATTAAACATATATTTAAATTTTGATTGAACTAATATTAACTTTGAATTACCATTTCAAAAGAGAAAATTAGAACTTTGAATTCAACTATGAATTTTCCGCTTTGACTATCCTAGATTTCATTTCTGTTTTGTCCATCAAAAATTGGTACTGTCTAATTATTTATTTTGATGCTTTAGAATAAGTATTTATTCAATATTTTTAGTTGCTTCCTCCTTTGTTCTGTCAGTAAATGGCTCCTTAATGGCGTTAGGTACTTGGTGCTGTTGTATTTATTTTACAACTTTAGTAACTTGTACTTATCTTTTGGGGAAATCATATCTTTCTCAGTATTACCACTAATTATTGATTCTGATGCTCTAGAAAATATTTAATTTGAACAAATTTTAGTCGTTACTATGAATTTTGAAGGAATTATAGCTTATTTTTGTTGCTGTCGTATGTCTTAAAATTTCATTATCTTTGCACACAATATGTTCTAATGATTTACATAGGAAAATACGTGAACAAAAACTAGTTCTCTGAAAAATGCTATAGTGAAGCACCAAGTAATTTTTCCACAATCCTCAATGCATCTCATATGACTTATGTTGAACTTGCTGCAACTCCTTGAAATTATACTTGCTCTCGTTATCTTCTGGTATTTGGTTAAGCAAAGACCTGGTTTATTTTATTTTTTTTCAAATTATCAATCCTCAATTTCCTGTAAGGATTCTGTTTGCATGCTTTTGGATCTTCTGCATAACGTTATCTCCTTCAGGTGCCTGGACAAAGCTGCTGTGTTTCAGACATCGAATTGAATACTGGGGACTATTCCAATGCTTGGAGGCTCTGTACTGTTATGCAGGTTGAGGAACTGAAAATTTTAATCCGCATGTTCCCGACATGGGCAACTGGTATAGTCTTTTCTGCTGTTTATGCACAAATGTCTACAATGTTTGTGGAGCAAGGGATTGTGATGGACACTGCCATTGGTTCCTTCAGAATTCCTGCAGCATCTCTTTCAACTTTCGATATCATTAGTGTTATTGTGTGGGTCCCTGTCTATGATAGGATCCTTGTTCCAATTGCAAGGAGGTTAACTGGAAAGGATAGGGGATTTTCCGAGTTACAGCGAATGGGTATTGGACTTTTCCTTTCAATGTTGTGCATGTCGGCTGCTGCTATCGTTGAGATCAAGCGTCTACAACTCGCAAGAGATCTTGGTTTGGTGGATGAAGCCGTTGCAGTACCTCTCAGTATCTTTTGGCAGATTCCACAATATTTTTTACTAGGAGCAGCCGAGATATTTACTTTCATTGGGCAGCTTGAGTTTTTTTATAATCAATCACCCGATGCAATGCGTAGCTTGTGCAGTGCATTATCACTGATGACGACGACTGCTTTGGATAATTACTTGAGCTCTTTCATACTGACTGTAGTGATGTCCAATATAACTCAGGTGACAAACCTAGATGGATTCCAAACAACTTGAACGGTGGGCATCTTGATTATTTCTTCTGGCTCTTGGCAGCACTTAGCTTCTGCAACTTAGTAATCTATATTTTTTGTGCCAAAATGTACAAATCCAAGAAGGCATCCTAAGTCGAAGTGTCTATGTCACGACCCAATTTTTCAGGTCATGATGGTTTCTATTATAACCCACCAGTAGGCAAGCCAACCCATATCCCGAAACTGTAAGTAATGGAATGTCAGGATAGAAGACCATCTATCTAAAGACAGTAATGAAAATAGCAGGAGCATAAATGAACGAGCGGAAGAAACTAAATATATACAAATCAAAATGAATTCCTCTCAGAACCTGAAAATCACCTGTACAAAGCTACTGGTAAAAAGAGTACAAGTCCCAAAAGTGGACAACGGAAACAAAGTTGTTTCAAAAAGCAAATAGGAAAAATGTATATACAAAAGGAGACGGGTAAATTCGGATGCAATATGCTCACCCTCGCCTTCGATCACGATCGTAGCTGGCTCGAACTCAACGCCGGTAGCTAGTACTCGGACTTGTATCACGAAAACAGATGCAAAGTGTAAAATGAATACAAAAACAACAGGTACCCAATAGGCATTATAGGCCGACTGAGCAAGATAAGCAAAAGTAAATTGAAATGTGAGTAAAAGACCATAATCAAAGACAGGGCAAGAAGTAAATGTAGGTATGTACACAAGCGTACTAGCAAACAAAGAGAAAGAATCTAACTAACTCCGTCGGGTTTTCATAAACCCAACGGGTACGCTCGTGCACAAATAAGGAGTAACCACCTGCACGAACTCCCATAAGCCCGACAGATGCAAGAATAGTTGAAGGAGAGAGAACAGAAATAAAGGATTCCAGTAGTATCACCATTTCTCGAACTTGAACTAAACCATATCCAACTCTCACACCTCAACCCACAACTGAGAGTAGATGGAGGCTTAACCGAGGATTCATTAGGGAAAATAGGAATTTAACCACGTGCGAGCTGGACCACTGTCTGAAATTGGGTAACTATAGCTAATGAGTTGACATGAGTGAGCTAGACCACGAACTCTAACCGGGTAACTGTAGCCAAAGATCGAGCACGGGTAAGCTAGATTGCGGACTAAAATCGGATAATTGTAGCTAGAAAGCCTGAACACAAGTAAGCTAGACCACGGACTGGAACCGGGTATCTGTAGCTAAGGAACGAATTACTAGTAAGCTAGACCACAGACTGAAATCGGGTATCTGTAGCTAAGGAATCGATCAAAAGTAAGCTAGACCATGAACTTTAACCAGGTAACTGTAGCTAAGGAACCGAACCGAGTTAGATTCAGAGTTCAATCATGCATCACGGGGACTGTCTCCAACCAAGTGCCATCAATATGTCATTCCAGCCCGAACTAAATAAACCCTAAATCACCGAGGGAGCTTTTGAAAATCAAGAACCAAACGATACAGGGCCGATAGGAGAATAGGGCATTATGGAGGTAAATTCACAAGCTGAGTTACTGCCTGGCTAAGGCTCAGACTATTTGACTCAAGTCTGCTATATCAGTCTCCAGGGAGCTAACCGTCTGAAATGACGTCGGAAAAGCTCTTAAGGCCCAACGACACCAAAACCACGCAAGTCTAAGGTAACACTATTCTAAGCCTAGACTAAGGCCAAACATGCTTCCAAGCATATAACCATAGGCACATTATTCACCACAAGGCATGGATGATCAACAATAACAGGAGTCATGCTTACACAATTCAATAATTACCCGAAATAAGGCCTAGGACATGGATTCTAGGAAATTAGCATGCTCGACACCCAAAACCCTCCAAACTCATACAAATCAATTTACAATTTCCTAAACATGCTCAGTTTTATGAGAAAAAAATCATAGCCTACCTGAAAGCCAACCATGCGCGCTCCAACTCACGAAATAGGAGCCTTTCCCTTTCGAATGGCCTCCGAATGCTTCCACGCAATTAACAATAGAACTATAACATTAATACGATTGTTATGACACTAAAATTATCAAATTCTGAGATAGATGAATTTCGGAGTCTAAAATTGAGAATTGTGGGACCCACTTCGTAATTCATAGAATTGACTCCGAGAATAGGCTTTAACTACTACCCCCAGCTCATGCTATAAGAAGGAACACAATTCACACCCGAAATCAGCCCCAACACTATCATGCATTCATGATCAACCTCAAGCTTTAAGAACTTAGAAATGCTGGAAAACGGAGAAATTACCTCAAGGAAAGCCTCAACTCTTAATTCTAAACATATCACTAGATTCCCCTCGAAAATCTACGCAGAATAACCTTTTGAATCGCCTAAGAATTGAAGAACAAATCACACTTTGAAGTTTGATTCAAATTCTGAAAATCAGGTCTTAAGAACGACCCTTAGAGGTCGCTTCAGCGACCACCCGAGGATCGCTTAAACAACACCCACCTAAAAGGCGGGCCTCACTTTAGCGAGTACTAGTCACTTTAACGATAGGGTTGTCGCTTAAGAGAGCTCTTGGCCACTTAAGAGACACTTTCTTTAGCGACCAGGGGTCACTTAAGCGACGGCACCAGATACAACTAGTCCAAAAACAAACTTAGCATGCCAAATCCTCCGATGGGGTGCTCGGGATTCTTTTAGAACTCCATGCGCACAAACAAGATATGCTATCCTACTAAACTCGATGTTTTGGACTCAATAACGCAGTCAAAAGTGGGTCCCACACCCAAAGGTCATTTTGAGCCAAATTCCACAACGGGCCTCGAAATGATATCGGAAGCCTCGAGAAGCGAATGAAGGGTCATTCTAGACCAAACTCGATATTCCAAAACTAACCGTGGTGTCAGAATTTTCATCCGAATGTATTTTCCAAGAATGTTAAGGCAAAAGCGCCAAATTATCCTAAACTCGCACCAATTGCCTCGGTGCTCATGTTGGCCGTGCTACTAGTCTAATTTGGCCATTCTGGAGTTGATGAAACAGTCAGAATTCCGTTCTAAGGTCGTTTTTCTGAAGTTATGACCAAAGTCAACCTTTCAATTTATAAAGGTTCTAAAATAGGGAAACGGGCCTAAAACCCAAACGAACGACCTGGCGACCGAACAGTCAGTGCCAGCAATTCATAAGTGATTTGGGATCGTTACAGGAATGCTCTAAACGACAGAATGAATGCTTTAATTCAAAAATGACCTGGAGGGTCATTACATTCTATGTTTCAAAAAAGAAAACGTGATGTAATGCTTGATTCTTATAAGCAAAAAGATCTCCGAGCAAGTCACAAGCTTAACAGCTTGGAACTTCTGTACGTTATGAGTTGCCAAAGTTTCAAGAGAAATCCTCTTGTTTTTAATGTAAATGTCCGATGGTGTTATGTTTGAAGTTCAAATATTGGTGTAAGTTGTAATGTCTTACTGTTCTTTCAAAGTTGCTTGGTTCATCTTTCTCTGGACACTTAGAATTATGGAAGCTCATTCTTTCAAAGTTGCTTGCTTCGTCTTTCTCTGGACACTTAGAATTATGGCAGCTACATTCTCTTGGTTACGGCTTTTCCGAGTGAGATTGATTCTCACTTGAATGGGGTGATTCCTATTTGCAGAATCATGTGGTTCACAGTAGAACAATCAATCGGGGAGAATTGGTTTAGTATGCTATTTATAATCTTTTTATTAGTTGTGTGTTTTTTTTAAAAAAAATAATCAGAAATCTGAAAACCAATTAAATGTCAGCATGATTACTCATGAATAACCTAAGCATCTATCATAGACAAAAACCTATAAACATTAAAAAGTGGTGAACATTTTAAATGCTACTCCTAATACAAATAATTTTTTTGTCTTACTTTTTTTTGTAGTTGTTTAAAAGAAATCTCTTTTTTTGCCTATTGTTTAAACTTTTCATATGACATGTTTAAAACTATAAGATTAAAAGACATTTTGATATATTTTACATGTTTTTAGTTTAAGACCATAAGATTTAAATTTATTTTTTTAAAATCTGTATCAAATCAAAGTCATACAAACAAATTGAAAGTGAGGGAATACTAAATAACTTCCAACAAATTCAAATGTTTTGAGTCTTGCCTGTCCTAAAGAGCGTTATGAGGCACTAGAAAACCACGCCAACGCAGTAGGGGTCTAGCCCGTCCACAACACCCCCCATGCATGGGTTAAGAAGTGTCAAATATGTTAAATAGTACTATATAGAAGCTGGCGAAAAGGTTCAACTAATTAGTTCAAATTCTAACTTTATTGAAAAAAAATAATGATCAAAAACACATCTATACTATCATTTTTACGAGTTCACACTCAACTATCAGTTGTTTCCTTTTCTACTTGAGCTATCATCTCCTTCGTCCTTTTTTTGGTTATTCTTATGTTTACACCTTTGGTGATACTATTATTATCTTTGCTTAGATAATATTTTCTTGTTTATTTTGATTTTCTGCAATTAATGGATACTAGATAATATCGGTGCTCTTGTTTGAAATTAAAAAACAAAATTTGCAGCTACATAAGCTATATACCTTATAAGGAGAGTGATGGAGCAGTATAGGAAGCAAGACTTACATATGGTGGTCATTGACCTAGATAATATTAGAAAATGAAATATTTCTAGATAGTCTTTTATTTAATGTTCTTTTTAAATATTATGTTTAGTTGGTAAAGGAACGGTAATCTTTGTTTTATGGAATATCTCTTGTAAGAAAGTACGATAGTGGTTGGATAGGTATGGTCTCTACTAACTTTTGAAAAGCTTATATAGCTATATGTGTGTGGCTTTTGTTATATGTCATACGAACAGGGGAGGATCTACGTGGGAGATAGGGGGTTCGGATGAACCCGCTCGGCAAAAACATTACACTTTATACATAGAGTCAAATTTGAATATTATGTGTATATAACCTTTAATGAACCCACTTAACATAGTTGAAAATCGTAGTTTAATGGTTAAGGGGGTTCCTCTTGATAAGGTTGCATGTCCAAATCTTGCTGACACCTAGTCTTTATAAATTTTGTCCTTTTTCACTCCTTTTTCTTTTTCAAAAAATTATCAAATATATCATTGAACTTTGAAAAAATACTTATTTATACCATCAGTTATAAGTTTGATTCATCCATGCCATTATCGTTTGAGTGGCTCATTCATGCCATTATATTTAGGGAAAATTATCAAACTAGACAAAATTATCCACTTATTTATGAAAAATAGGTATACTTTCAAAAAACAATTAAAAAAAGCAATATTTTTGATGCATGCACACTAAGCCAAGATAAAGAGTTCAAGTGCTATACATCAAGTCAATACTTTAGAGGCTTGAAAAGAATTTGGAATGAAGGCTTGAAACTTGAGAACATGCTAAAGTGGAAGTACAAAAAAGAAAAAAGAAAAGAAGGAG
The DNA here is from genome assembly GCF_947179165.1 of Solanum dulcamara. Classification (NCBI taxonomy): domain Eukaryota; kingdom Viridiplantae; phylum Streptophyta; class Magnoliopsida; order Solanales; family Solanaceae; genus Solanum; species Solanum dulcamara. The sequence goes on from NC_077240.1 coordinate 47,023,792, forward strand.
AAAGCACAAGTTAGCCATACTAGATGAATTTTTGTGAATTCATCCCAAAGAAAGACAACCAAACAAGGCCCTTAGTTCATTAAGGGTAAAATTGTAATATAAGTAATAGTTTCTTATTATTTTGGAAGGTAGATTTTGATGAACATGAAAACTAAATACTCTTTGAGAGGTTTGAGTGCTTGTTGAATCCTTTAATTGTGTTTAAGCGTAGAAAGAAGGGTTGCTTGGGAATCTAATACTCTTGAAGTCTTTCTAAATGCTTGATTTTGATCAATCAATTGATGTATTGATGTATTAGGGTTTAGTATACCATTTGGTTGCTTTTGATTTCCTTACTTGTGTCTTTTTTTATACTTTTATATTTTGTTTATCTTATTTGTTTGTTCTTCCGCATTTAATATTGCATCATTTGGTATCAAGAGCCTAGGTTTAGGTTTGTTTTCACAAATCTAAGTCTTGAAATTTTTTATCTTTTCAAAATTAAAAAAAAATCTCCAAAAATTCGTCCAAAAATGTTTCAAAATTTTTCCATGTTTGATTTGTTATTTTAGACACTAGATCCTTGTTCTTTAGTATTTTTTGAGTCTAGGTTTTAAATTTTATTTAATTTGGAGTTGTAGAAGTGAAGTTGTCATTAAAATGTTTTGAGCTTTCGAAACTTTTCAAAATTTGAAAGTGGGTCTTTTGATTGACAAGTAATTGGAGGTTAATAAGCATTGGAGTTTTTTCCCTAAGTCAAGGGAAAAATAATCCTAAATTTTGAGTTAATTTCGAGTTGATTTGAGAGTGTTGGAATTTAGAGTAGAAGCTTTACTTCAAGGCAAAGGACATTTTTCTTGTGATCCTCAAGGTACCATAGCTAAGCTTAACACTTTTAAAATTTCTAATGAACAAAGTGTGAGTGATAGCCTGTGTTCATTTGGGCCTAATGATTCTTTGCCACATAGTGATGATGTATGTATTGAGCGTGTTCATTCACTAGTTGATCCTACTAATGACCAAATTAATTCTTCTTACAAGATTAATTTTTATCCACTTAGTGTTGACACTTGTGCTTTGAATGATAGTATATTGTCATATGTTTCCTTGCCATATAGTGATAATGTCTTTGTTGAGAGTGTTCATACATTAGATGATCCTATTGATGAACGAATTGATTCTTCTTGCAAGATCAATTTGTCTTGTGTTGACACTTGTGATTTGAATGATAGTACCTTATCATGTGAAACTTAAGTTGATCAACTTGCTTGTAGTTCTAGTCCACTAACTGAGAGATTTTGTGATGTGATTAATGAGCCTCAAATTAGTGATGATGTCGATCATAGGAAAATATGTTACTCTTTGAGCCTTATTGAAGATCCTATTACTTTTTTTCTCATAGAGGTCATGCGATTAAAACTTTCTTGAACAATAACGTTTATCTTTTTGAGAATGAGCTTACATATTTTAATTCCTCATCTTTGATTTATTGTTCTCTCTTTAAGTATAATGTCTTGTTTGAAGATGATGAGATTATATTTAGTGATGTGCATAGTGCTATAAAATGTAATCTTGAGTGCTACAAAGTGTTTGATAATCCACTATGGATTGATGACACACTTTTCTATGATGGAAACCTCTTCTTGGAGGATGACGGTATGCTTGTTGAGAAGGATTCTTTTGAAAAAGAAGGTGCTACTTGTTTACAAAGTGTTACTTCGTCTTTGAGTGTTCCAAGTCTTGATAGTATGCTTAATTGTGTTCTTGAATCTCTCTTGATCTTACATGTGAGAATACCTTAGAATGAAGTTATCTTACGTGACACCTTTCTTTATTATCTATTTGCATATGATGATTCTCTGACTTGTGTTGAGTGTGTTTCTTATGTCGATATGAGATCTAATGGGGTAGGTGATTGTTGTATTTACCATGATATATGGAAATCCTTTCCTTTTGACCCCGGTGATAATTTAAATTATTGTGATTTGACCATAGTGTCACTTTGGAAGTGGTTTTATCTTGAAATAGAGGATCAATTGTGCTTTATGTCTCCTAAAATCAATGTGATATTGCCGACTTGGTATTTTGACACCATTGGGACTTTTAGGAAATTCTTATTTCATGATATTTTAAGTAGTCAAGTTTTTTGTGCATATGAGGCTTTATTTTTCATGAAAAAAGTTGATGCTTTGATATATCACAAGTTTCGTGGATTTATTAAACCTTGTGCAAGCCCTCATGCTATGAGGTTCTTGTTTTTTCTTGTCTTTTCTATGATTTTGCTAGGTTTGGATTTGAGGACAAATTCTTTCAAGAAAGGGAGAATGATGCATGCACACCAAGTCAAGATAAAGAGTTCAAGTGCTATACATCAAGTCAATACTTTTGAGGCTTGAAAAGAATTTGGAATAAAGGCTTGAAACTTGAGGACATGCTAAAGTTGAAGTACAAGGAACAAAGAAGAAAAGAAGGAGAACGCACAAGTTAGCCATACTACTTGATGAATTTTTGTGAATTCATCCCAAAGGAAGACAACCAAACAAGGCCCCTACTTTATTAAGGATAAAATTTTAATAGCTAGTATCTTTCTTTTCTATCCTAGTATAATTAGTAGTTTCTTATTATTTTGGAAGGTAGATTTTGATGAATATGAAGACTAAATACTCTTTGAGAGTTTTGAGTGTTTGTTGAAGCCTTTAATTGTGTTTAAGCTTAGAAAGAAGGGTTGCTTGGGAATCTAATTCTCCTAAGGTATTTCTAATAGAGTAAGTGCTTAATTTGGATCAATCAATTGAGGTCTTAGGGTTTAGTATACCCTTTGGTTGCTTTTGATTTCCTTACTTGTGTCTTGCTTTTATCCATTTTATCTTTTGTTTATCTTGTTTCTTTATTCTTCTGCATTCAATATTGCCTCAATTTTGATTGTATAGCAAATTAATGATATCCTAATTTGATATCTCTCCCCTCTCTCTCTTGCACTCTCCTCTCTCCTGCCTTCCCCTCTCTCCCTTGCATTTCCTCCCTCTTTCTTGTGCTCTCCTCTCTCCTGCCCTCTCCTCTCTCTTGCCAATAAGAATAAATACATTCAAATTTATTATATATCAATTGTATTCAATAAATATAGGTGAAAGTTTTATATTTTATTTCAATTGTATTCAAAAAACTGTATTTTGTATATATTTTTTTGTATCAATTGTATTTGTATTCATATGAATACAATATACATTAATCCTCTCTGAATGTATTAGTATTCAATCAAAGAGTGGATGAATATAATTGTATTTGTTGTATTTCGAATACAATTGACACAAAATAATACAGAATACAATGCAAAATAGTTGTATCAATTGTATTTAATAAATATAGGTGAGAGTTTTATATTTTATTTCAATTGTATTCAAAAAACTATATTTTATATTTTTTGTATCAATTGTATTTATATTCATACGAATACAATTTGCATTCATCCTCTCTGTCAAATGTATTTATATTCCAATCAAAGAGAGAATGAATACAATTGTATTCGTCGTATTTCGAATACAATTGATATAAAATAAATACATAATACAATGCAAAATAAATACAAAATACAATTTATTGTATTTTAAATACAATTGATACAAATAAATACAGAACACAATGAAAAATGAATACAAAATACAATCCTCTCTCCGCTTTCTCTCAATTTTGCCCGCCTCTCTCCTCTCTCTCTCGATCTCGCCCGCCTCTCTCCTCCCTCTCTCGATCTCGCCCGCCTCTCTCCTCTTAGTATGTATTCATTTTGATACAAATTAGTTTATTTTTGTATTCTTTTTCTCCAAAATCAGCAAAAAATACACTCTCTCCTCTCTCTCCCAGATCTCGCTCCCCTCCCTCCTCCCTCCTTTCTCCTCCCCAAACATTTTGCTATTATCCATAATTAAGTAAACTATAGCTATAGAGTCCTATTAAATGCAAAAATATTATTGTTTTGATAAATTTTCCTATTTATTAACTTCGATTTTGCAAAATTATTTTTTTTACTTGGCCAATTATAATTCGACCACGTCATTAATTTTTTGTTATTAAAAAAAAGTTAACCTAAATCAACAAGACCCCAAACAACTATGAACACTTTGGGATTTTGAATCAAATGTACTTTTTTTACTCTTTCTTCCTCAAGAACACCAAAAGCATATAAAGAACTACCAAATTTCCAACTTCTTCAATTCTTCAAAAAATCACCTCAAATTTCAAGAGTAGCATTCCTCTAAGCTAGATACCAAAATTAAATATCTTTTGAGCTCAAATTCAATCTAACTCAACAAGACCCATTAGAATGTTTTTCAAAGTTTCAAAACTTCAACATTCATTAATGGTATAATTTTCTCCACAACTCTAAATCACTTGAAATTTCTAACATAGACTCAAAAGGCACCAGATAATAAGAATCTAGTGTTGAAACAACAACAAAAACAAGAATCAAAGAATATTTTTGATTTTTTGGGACTGATTTTCATTTTTTGGAATATATTTTTTAATACGAGTGGTTCACAAATGATTTTTGAATTTTGGATTATTTTGAAAAAAATTAATGATGTGGCCAAATTATAATTGGCCACATATAAAAAATATTTTTGTAAAATCAGAGTTGAAAATTAAGGGCATGACTGAGCCTTTTCTCAAACTAGATGAACCAAACTTTTAATAGATGGCATAAATGAATCGTTTTTCAAAATTTGATGGCATATTTGAGCCTTTTCCTTTTTTCTAATAAGAAAATATGCTTTCTCCCTTTTTATCCCCTTTTAATGAGCATTTGGTCTTGCATTAGACATAAACTAGTTAGAGTATATTTTGGTTTTAGTTTAACCCTTTTGTATGTATTTATTATATACATATAAATATAATAGTTAGTCTTTTTCTATTTTCCTAAAAACTTAATATTGGGTCTTAAAATATTATGTATATATTTTTTTACATAATAGGAATTAAAAAATATTTCGGGTCATCGAAAGTATCACCTACCACAGAAAAGTCATCCATGAATACAGTCATGACCCAGCAAGGCCCTAGGTGTGACACGATGATTAGAATCTCGAGGGACCCCAACCAAGTCTCCTAGCATATCATTCATGAGCATACATAAGGTAAGTAAAACAACAAAAATAAGACATAGATGCGGAAATACAGTTTCAATATGGAAAATCTCAATAAAAGAGAACAAGTCTCAAACTCAAAATGAAAAGACAACATAAACTCCATGACATCCAACATGCCTCTACTAAACTAGATGGGGACATAAGATAAGCTCCTAGCTCACCCATGGCAACATATAAAAGTCAATGAATGATGAAAAGATAAAAGTCTTGTACACAAAGTATGAGGACTCACCAACTATAAGAAAATAAAGCTCAACTCTAACCACGAGTGGGAGGTGCACGATGATCTTCCGACCCTATATTATAATACAATGTAGGCAAAAAGTATGCATTAGTATATGAAATGCACTAAGTATGTGAGAAGTATTCATGAATGATGAAAATAGGACAGTCAATATGAACATGAGATGCATGACCAATATCTTTAAAACATGAGTAAAATCTTGAAAATATAAAAACATCATAATCATGTGGTCAATGCATCAAAACATCATCATGATAATTTTATATTTTTTTATATACCTTGGTGTGGGATAGGACTTTTAACCGACATATAAGACCATGTGATCTGTAACATGGAATCCGATGTAACTCTCACATCGAGAAGGGAGAGGCTACTTTGCCAAGGTAGACTCCGTGAGAACTTTATAATTATGAGTTATATGTGGATCCACTAGCTAGGCCATATTGGCATCATAAACCTACACGGGCAACATAGTTAGGGACCAAAGGTTGCTACTTGAATTCCCTTGGGTAGCTACTATGGCTACCGTACTGAAATGCACCTTAAAATCCTCTTGGTGCATAGTCAATATCCAAATTGAAGTCATAAATCATAGTCATTAACATCATTAGGAAAGATAATAAAAGATATCAATCCTCATCATAAAGAAATCATAATAATAGCTCATTAACATGATTGATTCATAAGAATCCATTAGTTGGTGAGAATGTCTTTTCACCTCTTAAACATAATTGTGTGAGAATTACCTTTCACACTATAATTACTAGATTAAAACATAATTGAAACATTATTCTTAACCTTTCATGAGTCATTCATAAATATTGGTAGTCATTCATAAACTTTCATTGAAATCGCTTGAAATTCATGATTATAGTTCCTTGAAAACATACTTGAAATAGCATATAACATGGATCATTAAAATTCAACTTGAAATCATGAAATATGATGTAAATTATGCATAATTTGATCAATAATTATAAGATAATACATAATTAGGAAGACCGAATGCAATTTTATGAAACTGAGCTTTTAGAAGAAGAATTCATAAGGAGAAATTCGAAAGAACCTTGGAACTCCATGGGTGAAAGGACCCATGGATGAATTCCCACATACCTTAAGCTTTAGAAGCCCTAAATTACAATCGATTGAAGTCTTGGCCTTGATTTCCCTTGGAACTAGCTTGAGAAAGAAGAAGACCCATGAGAGATAACTTTAGAGTGAAGATTTTGGGATTTGAGTGTTAGGGTGAGAATGAGAGAGTTAGGAGGTCTGAGGGTAGTTAATAGGATAGAATAAACCCACAAAAATTGTCCACATTCATTAATGACTTAATAGGAAAAAGAACAAAACACCCTTAAACTTAACTGAAACAAGCTTTTGCATGGAAGGGCCACCACAGTCCGTGAAGCCAACTATGGCCCGTGGTGGTGGTCGTGGTGAAGGGACTCTGACTTGGGTTTGGAGGGGTGACCTCCACTGAGGCCACCACTGCTATTGTTGCCCAACACAGGTTGTGGTCCCCCTCCTAATCCTCACCCAAATTCAATTTGCACTACCGCTGGACCATATTGCCCCTTCATGGCGCATGGTCCCCTTCATGCCCCGTAAAGGCTCTGTGATGTCCATGTGGTACCAAAACGCTGCAATTTCCATGTAAACTCCTTTAATATCCATTTTTTGACTCTTTCAACTTTTGGAGTCTTACAGTATCTCTCCATTGAAAACATTCATTCTCTAATGGGACTCAAACTAGCATGAATGGAAAAAGAAAGAGATATAGCAGCCCAACATGAATAGAAAATATGCCAAAAATGCATAAAACATAGAATATTTAATCCCAAGCTAAAACATGACTTTAAAACTCATTTCCTAAACATGAATGTATATGAAAATATGAGAATGACTGAAACACATAGTTTTGACTGAGTGGATCGTGAAGGAACTCAACACCTCAACTAGGAACAGAAGGAAAGAGATGAGGATATTGTGACATTATATCAGCTTAGGCTTCATGTTGCACCTTCAATCTCTTGGTTCCTCTATAATACCTTAACTGAATCTATTTCCTTGTTCCTCAACTGTCTAACTTGCCGGTCTAAGATCTAAATCAGAACCTCCTCATATGAAAGACTCTCTTTCACATCAATGCTTTCCAAAGGCACAATGGAGCTAGGATCACCAATAAATTTCCTCAACAAAGACACAAAGAACACCGAATGCACCAATGCCAACTCAGAAGGCAAATTCAACTCATATGTCACATTGTCAATCCACCTCAAAATCTGACATGGACCTATATAGTGGGGACTAACTTTCCTTTCTTGCCGAAATGCATCACACTCTTCATGGGTAAAATTTTCAAGTAGACTCAATTATTAACCTCAAATTCAAGTTCTTTTCTCCTCACATCTGAATAGGAATTTTATCGGCTCTAGGCTACCTTTAATCTTTTTCTAATCAATCTAACCTTCTCCAGAACCTCATGCACCAACTCGGGTCCTAGCAAGAAAACTTTACCTACTTTGAACCAACCAAACATAAGACCTATATCTCCTACCATATAAGACCTCAAATAGAGCCATTTGAATGCTGGAATGCCAACTATTTTTATAGGCAAACTCTATCAATGGCAAATGATCATCTCAATTACCTATGAAATCAATGACACGGGACCTCAACATGTCCTCTAAGGTCTGAATAGTATGCTCGTCCTTACCGTCTGTCTGAGGGTGAAAAGTTGTACTAAGCTTAACTTGAGTACCAAGATCCTTTTGAAAAGATCTCCAAATCTGAGATGTAAATTGAGTACCCCGGTCAGAAATGATAGACAATGGGACACCATGAAGCTTAACCAACTCCCAAATATACAATCTAGCATAGTTCTCAGCGAAATAAGAAGTCTGAACAGGAAGAAAATGAGCTAACTTAGTCATTCGGTCAACAACCACCCAAATAAAATCATATTGCCTATGGGTACAAGGCAAATCAGTAATGAAGTCCATATTCAAGACTTCCCACCTCTAAGTAGGAATCTCAATATTTTGAGCCAAACCTTTGAGTTTTTGATGCTCAACCATTACTTGTTGACAATTAGGACACTTGGCTACAAACTCTGCAATATCCCTCTTCATACCATTCCACCAAAACACTTCCCTCAAATCACGATACATCTTTGTGGAACCTAGATGAATAGAATATTGTGAACTATGAGATTCAGACAATATCATTTCCCTCAAGCCATCAACATCGGGAACATACAATCGACCTTAATATCTCAATACACCATTTCCCTCTTGGGAGAAAGCCTCAATGGCTTTTTCGACAACTACATTCTTCAACTCAACCAAGATAGGATTATTATCTTACTTGGCCTTAATATCCACCACAAGAGACGATTCAGAACCATTTTGAACAATAACACCACCATCCTCGAAATCAACCAATTGAACACCCAAATGGGCTAATCTATGAACATTACAGACTAACTCTTTCTTTCCATCCTTAACATGGGAAACACTATTCATGGACAATCTACTAAGAGTGTCGACAACCATATTTAATTTTTTCAGATGGTAAAACACACTCAAGTCATAGTCCTTCAACAACTCAAGCCATCTCTTTTGATGAAGATTCAAATCCTTTTGAGTGAACACATATTGCAAACTCTTATGATCAGTGAACTAGGGGTGTGCAAAAACTAAATCAACCGATAAACTGAATCGAAAAAAGTGTTATTGGTTTATTGCTATTAGGTTGTTGGGTTAACGGTTATTTAATAATTTTATAAAAAATTTATTGGGTTATTGGTTCGGTATTAGTTTTTTAATACTGGGTTATTGAGTAAACCGATAACTCATTAAGACTATAATAGTTTACTATTTTAGTTTTAACTCATACATAACTATCAAAGTATCAAACAAAATATATTAATATGATTACTATATCAGATTATCAGTACCTTACACAATTCACAGTTTACACTATATTTTTCTTTAGGCATTAGTATTACTTTAGGTTCATAATGTCAAAATTATAAGAACTAAGAAATGTAGGGTTGTGAATTGTGAGTAGTCACAATAAAAACATCTAATTTGTTTGTTTCATTGCATGTCTATATTGCGTCAAATAGTTGGAGAAGTCATATATTTATTTTGAAAGCATTCTCTTATTGGTTAAACCGAAAAACGAATTATTAAAAATCAAAAATCGATAAATCAAAAATTGATAATAAATATCTTATTGGTTTTTTTATCAGTTTAGTATATTCATAAACTGAAAATAGATAAACTGAACTGATAATACTTAAAATTGAACCGAATTGATCGATACACACCTCTGCAGTGAACACATCAACATGCACACCATAAAGGTAGTTTCTCCAAATCTTCTAGGCAAAAACCATCGCCTCTAACTCCAAGTCATGACTCAGATAGTTTTTTTCATGCACCTTGAATTGCCTAGAAGCATAGGCTATCTGTCACGACCCAAGCCTAGGGCCTAGGTTCGATACAACGAATGAGACACTCGAAGGTACCTCACCCAAGCCTCTTAGCATTTATTTAGCCTTTCATAAGTAATGATATTAAACAATAATAAGCGGAAATCGAAAGGGAAATGTGACTAAGGAAAACATCATAAAATAAGAGTCAATAACAACCTCAAATCATTATCCATTTTTCCAACAATACCTCTACATATTAAGACTTGGTGGGGTTAAGACATGTCCCTAGATAACCCTCATCAAAATAGAAATAGGTACCATAAAACATATCCAAAAGTCTTTACATAACGAAGCTAGAAAAGGAAGGAATATTGTTTCCGAAATATGGAAACTCACCAAAAGTAGTAGCCTTCAATGGATTCAACTAGCCACGTGGAGGTGAGTGTAGTATAATGTGGATTCCTACACGGTGATATCATCTAGCCAATAAAGTATGTGTTAGTACTTTGAATGTACTAAGTATGTAGGTATGCAATACAATGTAAAATATTTAGGATATTTATAAGGTAAAGTACATAATCGAGTGCTTGCATGAGTAATCGAGTAGATAGCGTTTAAAACGTATATATGTGGGAAGATGACTATAACCGACAATAAGACCATGTGAGCTATAACATGGAATCCCTATGTTACCCCTACATCGGAGGAAAGGGAGAGACTACTTGTCAAAGTAGACTCCGTCAATTTTACATTCATTTCTTTAACATTTGATGGCTACACAAGCCTAGCTTACTAGGGTTCCTACGGTGGCACATAGTTAATGCAACATGAGACTTTACTTAAGGACCCCTTAGGTCGAGCTCCATCTACATGCTACATTCGATGCTAAGTCAAATCCCACGGAATAGTATAATACTTCTAAATAGTCATATCATATAGCTTGAGAATTCAAAACATCACATTCGGTAGAATAACTCATTAAAACCTTTGGTGATTCAAGTATACAAGAATCATCCTTATTGCATAAAAAATCCATTAGTAAACTTTGATTTATAATATCATCATGGATGCTATACCCTATTCACCATACTACTAATGAACTTTGATTTATAATAAAATTGACCCATGATCATTAAGGGTATTCCGGGTACCATACTAATCAGGACCTACCTTAAGGAAAAATGTTCAAAAGCATTGATGGCATATCGGGATATCATACATATCATATCATAATGTTAAACATATAATAGGGATAAATCATTCTTTACTCTTCATGAGTCATTAGCTCATTATCTTGGTTGAGAAAACTTTCTACCAACATTCATTCTTTCATTAAAAAGGTTCCGATAATCATAATTATTTTGCTTTCATAAACATTCATTTGGAGTCAAAGCTCTCAATTCAAACTTCATTGATACCTAATGAAACTGGGTGAGTTCAAATCAATCAACTTTCAAGTCATTTAAATGAATGCTAGCATGCATGAGAGTAAAGGAATGCATCATTTAAACATCTTAAAACAACCCACTAATATACTTTAAAAACTACTTTCACGCCTTCATACAAGACCTTGATAAATCATTTATTTCATGTAAATAAGAATCAACATAAGTCAAGATACATATATAAACTTCAGATATTCAAGAACCTATATATTTGAAATCATGATATGAAAACCCATAAAATTCATCACTTGAAATTGAGTTGCTAGGTTTTGAGAAAATACTTGGGCTCTATGGGTGGAAGAACCCATGAGTGAGACTCACATAGCTTAGATTAAAACTTGAAGCAAATTGGGTAAACAAACATGATGTATCATATAATAAAAATATTTTAGGCATGAGAGTGGAAGCAATACTCTTATTGAAGCCTTACATACCTTATACACTCCTAATTCTTGAGAAAGATTAGATCTTTGGAGGAAAGATGGCAAAACTCAATTGCTTGAACCTTAGGGGTGGTGTTTTCCTGAAAACCTATAGATCCATGGGTATAAGATATTGATTAGTGTTAAAATAAAGAAATTATGAAATTCCATGGTCAAATCTTAACTTGGATGATGGATGAACCTTGGGGAAGGTTGGTTTCTTGAGAGCTTCTCTCTCTAAGAAAATTTTCTGATCTTAAAAAGAGAAGAAAAATCATCCATGAGTTATTAAATAGCCTCGGGCCTGCACGACCGCGCATAAAATCTTTACTTCGCATGGACAGGGCAGTTTCTATAGCTTTTCTATGCGATCGCGCAGAAAATGCCTCGGCTGCGCGGCCGAACAACATCAAATAAAATAGGCATAACTTTTTGGTCTGAACTCCAATTGATACAAACTTGGTGACATTGGAACGAAGACTCAAATACCTTTAATTTTATAGGTCATAGGACACCTAAATCTTTGTACGTTGATATATATGGCTATTTGAAATTGACCCTTATACGGACTCATACGAATACTTAGCCGATAGAAATTCTTTGGATTTGGTTTGGGGTTAGAAATCCATTATGAACCTAAACCACATCTAATATACTTTAAAACATGCGAAACCTTAAAATATCTCCTCCTGGGAACATTCGTCCTCGAATGAGAATCATTAGCATAGAAAAGGACATGACACGAGGACTAGCAACCCAACATTAACACAATAACACTTGCAATGTATAAAATATGAGATCTTTAAACTTAGCATAAAACGTGACTTTAAAACTTAACTTCATGAACATGCATGCATATGAGGACTTAATAAAACTGAAATATAGGAGTCTTAATACTTTTGAGCACGAATAACTTAGGGAAACAGGGGATAAACTATCAAAATTGGAAACCTGTACTTGTACTCTATGAGTCATAAAAGCATGCATTCTCAAATTATACAATATAGCCGGCCCTTTCAGGGATCCGGTGAATCATATTTGTAGTATCAGTATCAAGCCCTGCGCCATCATCACCTTATTACAACACATCATCATTATATATATATACATACATACCCGACCCTCTAGTGAAGGGCTTGGTGGAAAATGCAGTGAGTTGTGCATGATAACGGACCCGGCCCCAGACTCAGTGAAAGAAGGGTTATAGTATACACGATTAGAGTAGTGAGAAACAAAACATAGTTTAAATCATTATCTGAGACTCAATGAAGTCATCAAGTGAACCATCATCTGGGGATCAGGGCAGAAAGTATCTGATGTATACTCTCTAACTGTCACTAAGGACTATGTAAAAAGGAGTTTTTAGAAATCTTAGATGTATGCCAATGTGAAATATCTTATAGCAGTCCAAGCATTGGTTATCTCAGAGCCTTTTTTTTTTACAAACAAGAGTTTAGTCGAATCAATTGTTATACAGTCATATAGAAGACTCGAGGATAGCAGCTTACTACTTTAAAGTTTAACATTCAAAATTGAGTGAGGGTCCTGAAGTCATATTCAGAACCTGGGAATGGAATAACCCGAAAAGCTCATATCATATCCTACTTACATCTAAGACATGACAAAAGAGAAAAGATAGGGTTTACATACCTATACCAAAAACATACCAAGAGAAGCTTCACATACCTCTTGGGAGTTACTCTTTATCCTGCTCATCTCGTCATCCTCTGAACCTATTTAATATGAAAGTAATACGAATATCAACTACTCTTATCTTTCCAACATCTTAGGTTATACCTTAGTATTAATGGAATCTATTTCCTTAGTTGTTTCCTCGACTAGTTCTTTAGTTTGTTAAGGCATTAACGAAAATTGGGCAGCACCTCCCCTATAATGTGACCTATCCAAACTTCCAATTAGGTCCCTAAGACCTACAGACAACCAACAACAACAACCTGCAGCATATGTTTAAGTAATCCAGACCAACAATATACAAGATAAACTCCAAATGACTTATTCAAAAATACGATATCACAATATGGCGTCTAGCCTTTATTTTGTAAAGCCTTTCATTATACGCAACGAGGGGTCATGTGGCTGCAACCAGCAGCATCCACATCCCTTTTAGAATGCATTTAGTCCCTGCAACAATATATTACACCCCTGCAGCAAAAACTCACTCAAAACTATCAAAACGTGAATTCTGGACAGCTTACTATTTTACCTTGTCGCTTCATTTCGAAGGGGTAATGGAGGGAAACAGGATTTACATCCTTCATGAAAGTTATATACATGTGAATTAGGGTCGCATAAAATTTTAAATCACCCCTACATCAATTTTGTACAAAATGATATGCCCAAAACAACAACAGAAATCCATGTAAGATTTCCAAAACCAAAATCTGGGCAGTACCTCCTCTACGCTTCATTACCCTTTTTCGAGAAGCTAAAGCAAAAATGGATTTTAAAGTATACATGAAAGTTATACACCTATGAAATACCTTTCTAAAACATATTTAATCACCCAAAATGAATCTATAAACAAGAAGTTATACCAATATTACTAACAACTATCCCCTCCAAAAACGGGTTTGTTAACTAGTTTTTAACGTTTTCCCTCTTTGTTTTTTCAACTTTCTCTCAAGTTCCCAGTTGAAGAATTAATTCCGTAGACATCGTAAGATACATGTATACATTTATACGTGTTGATGAACACCGTAGATAACTATTTCACGGAGGAAAATTGGAACTTACCTTGAAAAGGAGCCATCCGTAGCTATAATCCTTTGCTCTCAAGCTTTTTCAGCTTTTGGCTAAGTTTTAAGATAAGGAATGAATTCCTTAGTCACTTAACATACATATATAGGGTGTCTTTGGAGGTGACACATGTTAGCCCCATAGGGAAAGGATTCGGGTGGGGGAGCGTCTACCTCCTCTCCCAAGCCTGATGAATGGGAAATGGCGCTAGATCTACCGGATAATCAAGTTGCACCGGAATGTCTACGACACGAAATGCACGTCGTGGTGGAAAAATATGGGTACGTATATTTCCAGACAAACCAGTTACACTAAGACCCGCAGAAACACGTATATTTCCAGACAAACCAGTTACACTAAGACCCGCAGAGACTTGTTGGAAATCGCCGGTTGGGTTTACGTGTCTAGCCCTTATTGGGCCATATATGCATGCTACCAATAGGGTGCTGCCATGTGGCAGTGGGGTCCACCTCCCCCAAGCAGGTGGATCACCTACTTGACCCCAATAAGGTGGGTCACCTACTTGATCCCAAGCAGGTGGGTCACCTTCTTGCTTGAGGTGCTGCCACCACTACAAAAAACACGCCTATTAGCCATGCGTAAAACTGTGGCTAAATGTTAACAAAACCATGGCTAACACAACTTCGCCACGGTACCTTAGCCACGGTTGTCAGCATGCCTATAATGAGCATCGCCAGTAAATTAGTCACAGTTTTATCATCCATGGTAACATTTAGGTAGCCATGGTCTTTTGTGTGTATTAGCCACAGTTGAACCGTGGCAAAACTACAAAAGTTTTTCAAAAAAAAATGCAATTATTTTCATGCAATATTCTGGTACAATACATTAATTGAGCATCAATTTTGGCTAAAAAAAGCAGCAACAGCGTGACTCAAAGTACAGCAGCAGTGTTCACCAAAATATCCAACAAAAGTATATCATGTAACTCATCTTGGTCTCCTTAAGTTGTTCTTTGGTCTTTTCATATCCGGTCAACTTTTCTTCCAAGGTTTCTACATGTTTCTATAAGTCTTCAACACGTTGATGAAATATTACTAGAGATATGAAGATTCGCATGACTTGTTCAATGTCTAGGCATTCCAAAAGCATTCGAAAGGCAAACATTACCACCTAAACCACGCACACGACCAGAATGATCAACTTCATACACTTTTCCACTGGTATCATTAGGATGGACTAGTATCTTCAAAAGAACACCTGAACTGGCAGCAAAAGAACACCTTTAGGCAGCTCTGAGCTTCAGTTCTGCTCTTTAACAAGCATCCAGAAATAAGTATTATACTAAATGTTTATGTGACCTACAAAGTCAAAGTATTGCATTGTGATATGAAATTCATGCATTCATTTTCTTTAGCTTGACATCTAGAAGAATAGGTCACTATCAATCTTATTGATTTGTTTAAATTATTCAAAACAATGACTAAAATAAAAAGTACTCACAATCAACTTGTCTCCAAGCTAAATAGTCTCGAAGAATCTCAGAGGATGGGTAGCAAACAGATCGACCATCAAAGTAAGAGGGCTCCTTATAGTCTTTCTCAAGGAAAAACTCTTTCCATTTCATCACATACATGAAAGAGAAAAAAGATGCAATGACAAATATAATTTCACTGAAATACAATCAAAACAACACATCCATATTAGGCAAGTCAATTGAGGAAGGCTGAATGTTCTCTCACAATTGTTCAAATTGACTCAAATACTGAGGAAAGTTACTGTACGGCAGAGAAACTTTTATCGTGCACGGTCCTATCAGGATGATTTATCATGTTTTCACAGTACATCGTCCTATCTCTTGGAGGTGGTCAACTAAGTTTTTTTGTAAAAAAAAATGGTAAAGTTGTATTGCTCAGCATTAAGGACATGCCGGAGACCTCCAAAAAGTTGCTAAAAGAAAGTGGACAACTGAGTTTTTTGTGCCTTAGTATTCGGTTTTACTTTCTCTGCCCCTCTATAGATGAGTGTGACATCAAAACAATAAATATGACAAAGCATTTGCCTCCAATCTTGAACTGGCACCTTTAGTATGAGGTTTTAGGTAACTGCACACTACCGACGAAATGTTAAGGAAAGTGATGCAAGAGTTACCTTGAATGTCTTTGATACAAAAGAGAGTCTTTCTTAAAAACAAAGTTGAAAAAAATAATAGTATTAAGATTATTTTTATAAAAAAAATAGAAGAGAAAAGGGTAAAGTAATGTGAATTAAGTAAGTCAAAAAACTAACACCTGTATTCGTTATGCAAAGGTTATATCCTTAAACATATCCACCAAAGAAACTGCACATGAGTTCATAAGTTTAAGGGCCTGCTCATCATTTGGCTTCTGAAAACCATTATCTTCACAAAACCTATGGCAATCAAAGATCATGAACTAGCAACCAAGGCTAGAATCTAACAAAGGACATGCTTAATATTGTCCATGAGTAATATCATTTATGGATTACTGAGGCAAATCGAAATATTTCTAAACGTTAGACTGTTAATAACCAGAAATATTCTAAGTTTGTCTCTACAATTCTGAATTAGAAATCCACATACATGATAAAGAAGATAGGCATATAAGACAACCAACTCAATGAAACAATGATTGTGTTGTTAGCAAATGCGTACTACTATTACAGAAGTTCATAGTTGATGAAAAAAACACTAAAGAAAAGTTCCATGTCACTTTGACATGAATCGGGATTTGAAGCAAGAGAAAAATAGTTAAGTCAATAGCACATCACAAATATCTGCAAATGTATCAAGCGATAGAAAGAGATGAACATCAAAACGACAAGAACTATAATTATAACCAAAAGGGCATTAAAATAATTACTCAGCATCAGAGAACATCAATCAGTAGAAAAAAAGGTAAGGAAAGTCACATGTGGAAATGACAATCATCTACACGGATCACAATCCAATATTTGATCCATCCAACACCCTGCAATAACATGAAAAAGCTGCAGCAACTGATCATAAAGCTGCAAACATTCATCTGAACTGCAACAACATACTGAGCTGTGAAGATTCATCTGAACTGCAGCAACATATAGAGCTGTAACATGCTGTATTCAATGAAAGTTGCAACATTCTTGAAGTTCAATTCAACTAGAGTGCAGATACATAGAGTTGCAACATCAAGTACTTGCAGATCCAAGAAGCTGCAGCCTGGCACATCATTGTGTTCTCAATGAACAAAAATTCCAACAGCCTACAATACTTATACATTAGAGCACTTTATACTTCTCATAGATGAAGAGGCATTCTGTGATAAGCTTTGTATGGTGAACTACTCAACAAGAGCTGCAACTACATCAACCACCTACAATATTGTGAGCTCCTTGCAAACGTTTAACATCTTTGTTTACTTATTAATAGCTGGGAGATAAGTCGAACGACTTTAATAAGTTAATCGACTTAAGTTCCATCTAGGATGTATGCTTGTTCTTTTTCAATTTAGCTATGTCTTGGTTATGTTATAGCTTTCTTGGATAGGAATAGGTAGTTCTTTCTATTCTCTTTTGCCTTGTTTAAGAGTCAAATTAATCAACATTTGGTAATTAGAGTCTTGACGCTGATGTATTCATTTTGAAAATACAATTATCATCTGGAAACACAAAAGTGTATATGTATTACTATAATCTTCGAATAAGCAAATATTCAACAAAGAAGATTTCTTACATCCAGTGACTCTAAACTATGTTCTCGGATACTCCAAAATGTAGCTACATTCTTGTTGGATCCTCAAACAATGCATTTTTGAAGAGCCCGAGTAACATAAACTCTTAACAAGGTGCAAGTTCAGACCTTCCGATAATGAATTCAAAAGTAATTAACACCTAGTTGTGTGCTTTGCAATCATAAGAAAACCAGACATGGTACTACATGCTCATGTTGATTGTAACTAAGCATAATTGCCACTGTACAGAGCTGCAGCATCTTGTACATTCAATCCAGGATGCAACACTCTTGGAGCTCAAGTTTCACCTCCTGCAACACATCATACTTGGAGTTGCAGCAGCTGATCTTGGAGATCTTCTAATGTGCAGCAACAACTCCCTATGCTTTGTGAAGAAAGGTGAGGTACAGATTGCCATTTAGCAAAATACAGGTCTCCTTTTTTGTGCAATTACAGGTAGCTAGGATGCACAACACTCAACAACAACTTCGGATGCAAAACACTCAACAACAACTTCCACCAACCAGATTTGGAACACATCACACACTTTGGAGCCTCTTTTATGTATTCACGTAGATAAAGAGGTCTTCTTCTTGGTTGGTAAGCTTTGATTGAAGTTATCGTCAACAAGATACACCATCTAAACTTCATTTGGACAAACTTGGTACGACAATGATGCACTCTCAATTCATGGAAATTAGAAATTTTCATATACTTGCTCTTTTTCAATTTAGCTATGTATTAATATAGCTTACTTGAATAGGACTAGTGTAGGTTACGTTCTTTTTCACATGTAAGGGGATAGTCTCCTTTATTTAATGCTTTCCTAGACGCTTTGTATTAAGAAGACTCTTCTCGTAGGTGCATAGTTACCTAGGGGCCACTATAATGTATTTGGGATGAGTTGACAAATCTTAGTAGGTTAGTCGATTTATGAACCACCTAAATTTCAGAGGTAAGGTTTATGCCCCTCCTTGTATTGTTCTGTTTTTATGTATAATAAAGCTTGGAGGTGTGCGGCTCAACCCCTGACCGCGACGAGGGTGGGAACCTCGAAGCAAAGTCCGTTTCCCATTAAATAAAATAAAAATAAAACATATCCAATTTACCCAAACTGCAGATTTTTAGGTTCCAGACCAACAATTTAAACACTAGCCATATATAGACTCACAAAATGGAATAAAGTTAGAAGTATAAATTCACACCATTCATAAAATTGAGTACTAATACTTCAGAGTGGATCAATAAAAGGCCACAACTTTGTAGCAATTGTCACATGAAAGTAAATAAGAATGGAATTAACACGCAAGAAAAATAAAGAACTACAAAAGTTCTGCTTTTGAGTCATTCTTAGTACAGCAGAATCAGACAAAACCATTCCAAACCATAAAATTCCTATTCTACGATTACAAGTCGCATGAAAATAGAAAGTAGGGTTTGTTGGTCATGTGATAAATATATGTGTGGAATACAATAGAAGATTGAGATAAATGAGATAAATAGAGAGCATAGAAAACAGAGGAACGTACAAACCGATGGAAAGTTCGCCGTCGATTGAAAGTTTGCCGATGGAAAGTTCGTCGCCGCCATGGAAAGTGTCTACCGAAGAACTTCAGATTTTAATTTTGGGTGTATGATTTGTGTTTATTTTGGGTCAAGTGAGGGAAAATAAAAGTGTGGGAATAAGAGGGAAATAATAGCAAAAAAGGAGGGAGTAAAAGTTTTTTCCGCCCTTTTTGGCCATAAAATTTAGCCACGGTTATTAATGCATAGATATTTTTAATTTTTAAATTAATTTTTCCACGGTATTTATAACCATGGCTAATAAACCGTGGATAATATGCATTTTTTTGGTAGTGCACGTGTTGCCTTCCTCGGCTGCCACGGGTCATCTTTTTCTCTTCCTCGTGGGTTCATAATCTCGTCTTATTTTAAGAACCCGTGTAATCCTTGCTACTTAAGCTAGACGGTACTCAAGTAGCTTAAGTATGTAGGACTTCTAAGTTAGTAACTTACGTAGGTATGTCGAGTCCCACGACTCCTTAATTGGCCTCCAACTTCTTTCGACTTCTCATAACCCTATTTCCAACCTTCCCTACTATGGGGCATCACATTATCCTTTCCTTGGAGTTGTTTGATAGTTTCGTAGCATATCCGGCTCACATGATAATGTCCACGGAACTTATGAGACATTCCGAGTTTAAAAAGGGTGGGGTGTAACAGACACTATCTCCCATATAAATGGTCAAACGACGCCATCCCAATACTTGAGTGGTACTATTATTATAGGCAAACTCGATGAGCGGTAGATGATCATCCCAACTATGTCAGAACTCCAACACACAAGCCCTTAACATATCCTCTAGTGTTTGAATTCTTCTTTCGACTTGCCTATTAGTTTGAGGATAGAATGCGGTGCTTAACTTTATCTTAGTTCCAAGACCCCTTTGAAACCATCTCCAAAAGTGAGAAGTGAATTGGGTACCCCGATCCCAAATAATGGACAACGGCATACCATGCAACCTCACCAACTCTCGAATATACTACTTGGCATAGTCTTCGGCACTATAAGAGGTCTTGACCAGTCGGAAGTGAGGCAACTTAGTCATTCTATCAACAATTATCCAAATCGAATCATGGCATTTCTAGGATGAGATAGGCCCACTAAAAAATCCATATTCATAGATTTCTACTTCTAAGTGGGGATCTCAATGTCTTGGGCTACGCCATCTGGCCTTTTATTTTTGGTCTTCACTTATTGTTAATTCGGACAATCGGATATGAACCTTGCTATATCCCTTTTCATGCCACCCCACCAATAGAACTCTTTTAAGTCTCAATACATTTTTGTCAAACCGGGATAAATAGAGTATGAACAATTATGAACTTTTTTCAAAATTGAACTCATTAGGCCATACACATATGGAACACAAAACTGACCTTTTTAGTATAGCACCCCATCTCTCCCTTGTAAAAAGACCTCTACCTTCTTTTTCTTCACCAACTTCTTTAACTCAACAAAAGTCGGGTCGAGGTATGAGCCGGGTAATCTATAACGCTATCAAACAACTCTAAGGAAAGGAGAATGCGATACCCTATAGTAGAGAAGATTGGAAATAGAGTTGTAAGACTCCAGAAGACGTTGGAGACTAAATAATGAGTCGTAGGAATCAGCTTACTTACGTAAGATACCAACTTGGAAAGCTTACATGCTTAAGTTACTCAAGTACATACCAAGCTTACATAATAAGGATTACATAGGTTCGTAAATTAAGACGAGATTATGAACCCACGAATAAGAAAAGTAGGTGTCACGTGGCAGTATGAGGGAGTGCCATATGGAAGCAGCTGGGAGTGAAACATGGCAGAAGCTGGAGTAAGGGGGTGGGCCCCCATATTCCACATGGAAGCCCATGGTTGGAGGTGTGGTGCATTGGTCGTATAAGGGGTTGACATGTGTCACCACTTAGGGGTTGACACGTGTCACCCCTAAAAGTGGCCTATATATATATATATGTGTGTGTGTTTTATGACTTTAGTTCATACTTATTCTCTAGTCATTCTTATCAAGAGACTTCTACAGAAAAAAAAAAAGAGGAGAAATCTAGAACAAGTGAGAGGAGAAACCTTAAGCATGAGAAAGAGAGCCACAGATTTGGAGCCAAAAAAGGGTAAGTCTCTGATTTTATTTTTTGAATTAATTATCTAGGGTATACCACTATGTTATAATGGTGTTAGTAATTAAAATTTATGATTTGTATCAGCCCAAAATGTTAACAAACAGCCACAAAGTTTTAGGCGCGCTAAAGGGACTTCCGAGGCAAGTTTTGACGAGTTTGACGAGTTTTGGGCAAGGTAAGGGTTTCTCTTTCAAATTGGAATTTATGATGTTTTTTTGAGGTATATTAAATGTCTTAAAAAAGTTTGGAAGTGGAAAAATTGCATAAGGAGGCTAGACGCTAGAAATAAACTAAGTTGAAGTCGTCGTAGTTAAATCAAAGTCGAGTAGTATATTGCGATTGTCGTGATGCAGTTAAAGCTGGTTGGGTGGAGTGTTGCAGATATGTAAAGTGTTCTAAAAGGGTTATGGGTACTTCTGGTTTCATCCACACGACCCTCCGTTTCATATTCTTAAAGGTTTTGCGAAATAAAGATTAAAAACTCTATTTTGATATCGTAGCTTCGGGTGAGTTGTTTGAGGTTTTTATTGTGTAATGTTGAAGTAATTTACTTGTGTATATGCTGATCGTTTTTTTTGTTGGTATGGTTGTTGACATGGTGGCCGAGTTGAAATCTCGGGGATGTTAAAGTTATAGGAGAAATACTGCCCGATTTTCGATAACTTCAGAACTAGTAACAAACTAGTCAAGGGTATTGGATAAGGAAACGATTCCTATGGGTACTTGGTTGTAGAGTTGGAAATTGGAAAGTGAAAGGCTATTAACCGTAGTATTAGTCTCATGTTAATAGGTCAAGGATATAACGAGGCGAGTTCGGTTACAGTTAATCCACAAAAGGTATGTGAAGCTGACCCTTTCTTTCTTTTGGCATGTCTTAGCCTTAAGTTATATATAGACGAAACTGGGAGTCATTCCATTCATAAAGATTTGATATGAGTCAAGACCCTTGTTTACTCCTGGGTGTTAGATCTCCTACACTAAGTGGACTCATCGCCTTTCAAGTCTTTTGTAGGATGAAGAGTAGTACATATAAGGCCTATCTCCTTCTTTCATTGAAATAGTTTAAGGTAAGTGAAATGACGTCTGATATGACTTTAGAGGTAATTCCATTTAAAGGTTCCGGATATAATTCGTGACTCATAGTCACTTCTGAATACTAAGGGTCCTAAATTAGTTAAATTACTACTCTCGAGCCATCTATATGTTGAATAGTAAGTGGAGATATAAGCTCCTATTCTGAAAGGCTCTGAGAGGATAAATGTCTCTCATTGCATAAGTTGTATCTCTAATTGCATAAGCTATGTGTCTTATTACATAAGTTGTGTCTTTGATTGCATTAATTGTATGGTATTATCTTGGTACACGCCTATGGTTCCTGAGGCCCTAATTGATGTAATCCCTAATAACATCTAAAGGGTACCTCAGAGAATTACTTTCCTAGTCTTCAAGTGACGGTTCACTTGACTATTTCATTGTATCTCAGGAGATGATTTAATTGCATATGGTTTCTCACTACTCTATTCGTGCATACGGTAACCCTTCTTTCATCGAGTCCAATGCGAGGCCGGTCCTAATATCGTGCGCCGCTTTACTACTTCTTTCACCATGTCTCAGGCCAGATGAGATATGATACCGTGACGTGATGGGTGATTCCACATACGAGGAGGGGATGCTATATATGATGATATGATGATGTGAAGATATAATGGTGCGACAACGATAAGAGTATTCACCGTATCTCGGGATGGATAAAATATGATGATTATGACACCGAGTCCCATAATGGGCCGGGTACGGTATATGGTAATATAAGTAAGAAACACCGAGTCCCTCACTAGAGGGCCGTGTACTATATGTATATATATGACGTGGGTACGCTATAGATGTACCCTATTATCTTCACTGAGTCCCTCACTAAAGGGACGAATATCGTAGGTAGGCATGCATGTGCAAATATAATGATACATTTGTGACACCGAACCCCACAATTGGCCGGATATGTTATGATATATATATATATATATATATATATATATATATATGATGAGGTTATGCCGCATACAATGGTATGATATCGCATATGATGACACGATGAAGTGATATATATGATAAAAAGATATGATGATATGATATTATGATGAAAATGATTTTACTGCATAAGATGCAGGCACGGTAATGGGTTAATTATTATACTTATCCCCTACATCCCTGTTCAACCTATAATCTCGTTATGGTGTTTTATTCTTACATACTCAGTATATATTTCGTATTGACCTCCCTCTCTTCCGGGGGCTGTTTTTCATGCCCGCAGGTACAAACACGTGACTTGAGGATCCACCAGCTTAGGATTCCACCCAGTGGGTTTAAGAAGAGCTCTATTATGTCGGAGCCCATCTTTTGGTACCTATCACAACCCAACTCCATAGGCCGTAACTGGTGTCCGATTAGGGCACCCATACGTACCCTTAGCCCCACTGTGTATGTTAGCCGAATAAACATATGAAGAAATCAAAAAAAAATCGCTAGAGAGCGCACGAAAATAGATGTAGCATACGAAGGCCGTTAAGGCCATCACGGAACATAAAGCCCAAAACATATATACAAAACCCACATCACAAGTATACAGACCTCTACAGAATATTAGCCTAGTCATATGACGGGATAGGGCCCCGTCGTACCCCTGAATAAATAAATATTTATATCAAATGACCAGTATTAAAAGTTAGGCTCCGGAACAGTGCAGCACTTCCAACATTGCTGAGTGGAAACCTTAAGCTGGTAGATCTCCAAAGTTAACATCTGTACTTACGGACATGAAATGCATCCCTTCGAGGAAAGGGGGGTCAGTACGATATATGTACTGAATATGTAAAATATGAACTGTAACAAGTAAAGCTATTACCAGAACAAAAGGTGCAAAAGTGAGCTAAATACCCAGAATATCAAAATGTTTTTCATAACCAAAAATAATATATGCAGATAAACATATGCCATATCCGGCCCTATTATGGGACGCAGTGAATAAAACGTGGTCGCCACCCCGTCACTGGCACCACAGCACAACATACATCAAGAGTAGGGAATATCTTCGTAATAGATCATATCATATCAGATCATATCATATGTGTATATGGCACATTATAACTCTACAAATCCCATATACAGGTCGTATATTCCCTCTCACGTCGGGGCATGGCGAACAATGCAGAGAAGTACACACGATAACAAAACCTGGCCCGGGCTCGGTGAAGGAAACATTGAGGCATCCACGAGTGGAGTAGTGAGAAACTATATGCAATTTAAATTATATTTGAGACTCGACGGAATAATCAAAATGAGCTTTCGTTCAAAATCGAGACAAAAGTCATATCAAGTACCTTCTGAAAGTCACTATGGACTATATCAAAATAGAACTTCTGGGAATCATATATATGTATCAAGGCATAACAAAATATCATTTGGAAGTGGAGAAATTGGCCATCCTAGTGGCTTTAAGAATAGGAACTTCTTTGGAATCATATGAAAGTCATATACTTGATTCGTAAAAACCATGCCAAAAAGGGAGATTAGCTTTGTATACTTATGTCAAATCATGCTAAGAGAAGGAATAAGATTTACATACTTATGCCAAAGACATGCTAATATAAAGTATAAGCCTTACATACGTATGCCAAAATATGCCAAAAGAAGAAAACGTTAGCTTTATATACCTGTTACGAGTTATTTTTTATCCCGTTCGTCTCGTTGTCCTTTTAACATAAAAGCAATACGAGTATTAACAACCCTTGTCTTTCATGCACCTTAGGCTACACACGAGTATTTGTATAACTCATCCCCTCGCTCGCCTTCTCGACTAGTTCCCTAACTAGTTAAAGAGTTAACGAAAATCGGGCAATATTTCCGCTATAATGTGCCCTATCCGAATTTTCAATTATACTCCTAATACCTACACCCAACCAACAACAATAACCTTCAGCATATATATATATACAATTCACATTAATCTTATACCACATAAACTCCAAATGACTCGTTCGAAACCACGATACCAACCAGAAGATCCCCCACCTCTTTTAGGACACATTTAGGCCCTGCAACACACACCACACACCTGCATCCACACACCACAAGAAGAACACCTTGCTTCGACTACAATTTAACTATAGCGACTCCAATTTGGTTTGTTTCGAACGTCGAGCATATTTATGGAATTTTCATATTTCCAGCCACTTACACAACGTGTAATACACTTCATAACAACACCATAAACTCCAAATTAAAAGGAAAACCCTTACCTTAACCTAAACTCATCAAACTCGGCAAAACTATCAAAACGTGAATTCTGGACAGCCTACTGTCTTGTATAGTCGCTTAATTTAGAAGGGGTAATTTAGGGAAAAAATATTTGTGGCCTCAATTAAAGTTATATACATGTGTCTTAGGGTCGCATACAATTTTGAATCAAGCCTACAACAATTCTATACCAAAAGATATGCCCAAAATACCAACAACAGCCCGTGTAGGATTTCCGAAATGAAATCTGGGCAGCACCTCACCTATACTTTATCATCCTTTTTCGAGAAGATAAAAGAAAAACTGGGTTTTATAGTAAACACAAAAGTTATATACCTATGAAATATATTTCTAAAACATCTTCAATCAGTCAAAACAAAGCTTTACACAAGGAGTTATATTATTATTACTAACAATAGTCTCATTCCAAAAACGGGTTTGTTGACAAGAACGAGAACCTCATCGAAACCCCAACTATAAATTTTATGTTGTTAAACACCATTTCTTAACCGAAGAATACCTTAAATAATTAATTCACGGAATGAAATCGAAGGGCTTACCTTGCTTAACCAAATCTGTAGCTCTCTCTCCATGTTCTCCAAGTTTTTGTCCAATTATTTTTAAGTGTAAAGATGCTGAAAAGTGAGTTGATCCAGAAATACACATGTATATATATGTGTCCTTAAGTGGGGACACGTGGCAGCTTCTAGAGGTGACATGTGTCAGCCCCCTAGGGCGCCACCTCAATCATGCCTCTAATCCAAAGCTGCCACGTGGCAGCGTGAGGTCCACCCAAGCTGCTGCATCACCTACTTGACCCTAAGTAGGTGCATCACCTACATGCTTTGAGTAGGCGCGTTGCTTCGTTATTTCTCTTTTGTGAGCTCGTAATCTCGTCTTACTTCAAGAGCCTATGTATTCCTTGCTACTTAAGTTCGACGTATACTCAAGTAGCTTAGTATGTAAAATATCTCAAGTAATAGCTTTCATAAGTAAGTCAAGTCTTACGACTCACTACTTGACCTCCAACTTCTTCTGGTTTCTTATGACCCTATTTCCAATCTTTTCTATTATGGAGTATCTTCTTCTCCTTTCCTTAGGATTATTTGATAGCGTTATAGATTATCCGACTCACATGACGACTTCTACAAAACTTAAGAGCCTTCCCAGAAACTTAAGAAGCATTCCAAGGTACCAAAGTACAGGGTGTAACATCCTTCCCCCTTTAGAACATTCGTCCTCGAATATGAACCAAAACCTTCCTCCGAATCTTATACCGACTATATGGAGAGTTCCTCTATCCCGTTGCCATAACATATGCTTTCATCAAGCAATCAATATCAGAGTTCCAAAGGTTAGTATTACTTGTAGACGTAGGGAATAGGTACGAATACTTGTGTTTCATTTCCTCTTTTGCTTCCCAGGGGGTACCCATCGTATTACTACTCTCAACCAAGAACACTTAACTTCAGAGTTCTGATGGGATCCAGTGCGTTAGTGCTAGTATGATCGCATCCATCCCTTATGGGATCTCGCTTGAAATTTAAGCGTTCCCATTTACATATGATAGCGTCAGTTGATTTTCTCTTACTTAGGGGAATGACACATGTCACCTTCTAAGGAGGTGTATATATACATGTTGGATGACTCTTAATTCATTTTCCATCCAAAAACATAAGCCAAAAATAGAGAGAAAATATGAGAGAGGAGAAGGAGGCAGCCATGGCTTGAAAGAGTTCAAGGTAAGTTTTCCAACATTTTCCTTCATGAATTAATTATCTACGATGTTCCTCAATCACATGGAAATATATATGTGTGTGTTATGTGATGTATAACTTCAGTTTCTATCCAAAAATATCAGCCAAGAAGAGGAAAAATGTGAGGAAGATAAGAGAGGCAGTTTTGGAGAAACTAAGGTAAGTTCTCCAATGTTTCTCCACAAATTAATTATCTATGATGTTCCTCAACCCCGTGGGGTGTATATATGTATCTTACAATGTCTACAGAATTAATTCTTCAGCTTGGAACTTGAGAGAAAGTTGAATGAACAAAGAGGGAAAACGTTAAAAACTAGTTAACAAACCCGTTTTTCGAAGGGACAGTTGTTAGTAATATTGGTATAACTTCTTGTGTACATCTTCGTTTTGGGTGGTTCAATATGTTTTGGAAATTTATTTCATAGTTCTATAACTTTAATTTAGACTTTAAAATCCAGTTTTGCTTTTAGACTCTCAAAAAAGGATGATGAAGTGTAGAGGAGGTACTGCCCAGATTTTGGTTTTGGAAATCTTACACGGACTGCTGTTGGTGTTCTGGTCATATCTTTTTGTAAATAATTGATGTAGGGGTGATTCAAAATTTTATACGACCCTAAGACACATGTATAGAACTTTCATGAAGGACATCAATCCTGTTTCCCTCAATTACCCCTTCGAAACGAAGTGACAAGGTAAAACAGTAAGTTGTCCAGAATTCACGTTTTGATAGTTTTGAGTGAGTTGTTTGGGGTTTGTATTGTGTAAGGTTGGTGTGAATTGCTTGTATATATGTTGCAGGTTGTTGTTGTTGGTTGGCTGTAGTAATTGGAGATGTAATTGGAAATTCGGATAGGGCACTTTATAGGGGAGGTGCTGCCCAATTTTCGTTAATGCCTTAACTAATTAAAGAATTAATCGAGGAGATGAATAAGGAAATAGGTTCCATGAATGCTAAGGTGCAACTGAGGGCAATGAAAAGTTAAGGTTGTTGATACTCGCATTTATTTCATGTTAAATAGGGTCAGAGGACAACGACGTGAACATGATTAAGAGAAGTCCATACGAGGTATGTGAAGCTTTCTTTTGGCATGTTTTTGGCATAGGTATGTGAAGCTATTCTTCTCTTTTTTGGCATGTCTTAGATGTAAGTAATGAATGATATGTATATGAGCTTGGGGTAATTCCATTCATAAATTCCAAGAATGAACCATGAGTTTCATTAACTTCGTGATATTAGAACTCCTATAGTAATTGAGTTGTTACCTTTTAGGGCTTCGATATGACGAAAGGTGGTATGTTAAAGCCTGTCTCTTCTTCCCTTTGGAATGTCTTAAATGTAAGTGAATTGAGGTATGATATGAGTGTAATGGAAGTTCCAGTTGTAAGTCCTGAGTATAACTTATGACTCGAGTTCACACCTAAATGCTAAGGGTCTTGAAGTAGTTAAACTACGACCCTCGAGCCTTCTATAGGCTGAATAGTGATTGGGTGTGTAAATTCCTAAATCTGGGGTTCCTTAGGCATATTTATGATAATGGTTGGGGGATGTCTGATATGTTACCAACTCTTACATGCACGTATATGCATTGTTGTACGATATGTGGATCGAGCCATCGTTCTTCGGCATTATTATATGATATGCATGTATACGGATCGGGCCATTATTCCTCGGCACTAATATATGAGATACGGATCGGGCCATTGTACCTCGGCATTATCATATGATATGTGTATGAAGATTGGGGTAACTCTATTCATGAGCTGTGAACATTGTTCATGATTCATAATTCGTGTTCACAGTTGAATGTTAAGACTCTTAAAGTAGTTAAGCTTCAATTCCTCAAGTATTCTATATACTGAGAAGTAGTATATGTAAAGTTATTCTTCCTCTCCTTTGGCACGACTTAGATGTAAGTAATGTGTATATGAAGTTTGAAGTTATTCCACTCTTAAAACTCTGAGGGTGAGTTAAGACTCTTGTTCACTTCCTACTGATTAGAACTCCTGTGACAAGTTGAGTCATTACTTTTCAAGTCTTCCATGTGATAGAAAGTGGTGCATGTAAATCTTGTCTTTTCCTGCTTCGACAAAGACTAAACTAAAGGTTCTATAGGACATGGATTTGGATATAGCCCCATTTATAGATTCTGGATGTAACTTATGACTTGTACACACTTTTGAATGATAAGGGCCTTGAAGTAGTTGAACTACGACCCTTGAGCCTTCTATAGGTTGAATAGTGTTGGGATGTGTAAGCTCCTATACCTAGGGGCTCTTGAACATGCTTTATGATGATATCTAGGGGATGTTTGATATGTTACAGAGTTTTGCGTGCACGTATATGCATTATGATATATATATGGATCGAGCCAAACGTACCTCGGCACATTTTGCTATGTAAGGATCGGGTCGTACGTTCCACGACAGATTATGCATTATATGGATCAGGCCATCGTACCTCGGTATCATCATGTAATATACGGATCGGTCCATCGTACCTCGGCATTATTATACATTATATGGATCGGGCCATCGTACCTCGGTATTATTATGCATTATACGGATCGGGTCGTCGTACCTCAGCATCATCATGTGACATATGGATGGGGTCGTTGTTCCTCGGCATGTGCTTTCTATATACATGAATTGGGTTGTACGTCCCACAATGCTAATAATATGCATATACCTATCATGATAGATGATGTGTTTATAACACTGAGTCCCCGAGTGGGCCAGATACGGTACGTGATAATAGTATACAAGACTTTATTTTGTGAGGTGCAGTTACAGTATCCTATTAAATATTGTACTTGGTTTCTTGCATCTCTGTTTCAGTTGTTATCTCAGTTACATTATGCTTATATACTCAGTACATATATCGTATTGACCTCTATTTCTTCGGGGCACTGTGTTTTATGCCCGCAGGTACAGACGTTCATTTCAGAGATCCACTAACTCAGGATTTCCACTCACCTATGATTGGAGATGCTCCACTATTCCAGAGCCTAGTTTTTTTGTACTGGTCCTCCGGTGTATATATGTATTTGTTTATTCAGAGGTACGACAGGGGCCCTATCCCGCCATATGTTACCGTACTATTCTTAGAGGTCTGCAGACATGTATGTGTGGGTTGCTCATGAGTTTATTTTGGCTATGCCTATACGGCACGTTGTAAATGTTTTTACGTTATGGCAGCCTTTTCGGCTTGCATTCTCTTCCATGATACGATATGAATGAAGGAGGCTACATGAATATGGAAAAGTTTTAACCCATTTGGGTGTTTGGGGTTTTTATCACATTACCCATAGTTTAATTTGGTTATATTTGGAAGTTACGTATATGGGGGTCCAGGTCGGACCGCAGTCGCGGCCCATGGGGTTGGGTCGTAACACAAAATGAGCTTTCATTCAAAATCGAGACAAAAGTCATACCAAGTACCTTTTGAAAGTCACTATGGACTATATCAAAATAGAACTTCTAGAAATCATATATATGTATCAAGGCATAACAAAATATCTTTTGGAAGTCGAGAAATTGGCCATCCTAGTGGCTTTAAGAATAGGAACTTCTTTGGAATCATATGAAAGTCATATACTTGCTTCGTAAAAACTATGCCAAAAAGG
The DNA here is from genome assembly GCF_947179165.1 of Solanum dulcamara. Lineage (NCBI taxonomy): Eukaryota > Viridiplantae > Streptophyta > Magnoliopsida > Solanales > Solanaceae > Solanum > Solanum dulcamara. Next base: position 47,055,260 of record NC_077240.1, read on the forward strand.
GAGATTAGCTTTGTATACTTATCTCAAATCATGCTAAGAGAAGGAATAAGATTTACATACTTATGCCAAAGACATTCTAAAAGAAAGTATAAGCCTTACATACGTATGCCAAAACATGCCAAAAGAAGAAAATGTTAGCTTTACATACCTGTTATGGGTTACTTTTATCCCGTTTGTCTCATCATCCTTTAACATAAAAGCAATACGAGTATTAACAACCCTTGTCTTTCCATCACCTTAGGCTACACACGAGTATTTGTAGAACTCATTCCCTCGCTCGCCTTCTAGACCAGTTCCCTAACTAGTTAAAGAGTTAGCGAAAATCAGGCAGCATTTTCCCTATAATGTGCCCTATCCGAATTTCCAATTATACTCCTAATAGCTACATGCAACCAACAACAATAACCTGCAGCATATATATATACAATTCACATAAATCTTATACCACATAAACTCCAAATGAATCGCTCGAAACTTGATACCAAAATAAGGTTTCTAGTTTCTATTTTGCAAAACTTTTAACCGTACAAAGCGGGGGTGTCGTGTGGCTACAAAAAGAAGCTCCCCCACCTCTTTTAGGACACATTTAGGCCCTGAAACACACACCACACACCTTCAGCCATACACCACAAGTACAACACCTTGCTTCGACTACAATTTAACTATAGCGACTCCAATTTGGTTTGTTTCGAACGTCGAGCATATTTCTGGAATTTTCATATTTCCAGCCACTTACACAACATGTAATACACTTCATAACAACACCATAAAATCCAAATTGAAAGTAAAACCCTTACCTTAACCTAAACTCGTCAAACTCGTCAAAACTATCAAAACATGAACTCTGGACAGCCTACTTTCTTATATTGTCGCTTAGTTTTGAAGGGGTAATTTAGGGAAACCAGATTTGTAGACTCAATTAAAGTTATAGAAATGTGTCTTAGGGTCACATACAATTTTGAATCAACCCTACAATAATTCTATACCAAAAGATATGCCCAAAATACCAACAGCAGCCCATGTAGGATTTCCGAATCGAAATCTGGGCAGTACCTCTCCTATTCTTCATCATCCTTTTTCGAGAAGATAAAAGAAAAACTGGGTTTTATAGTATAAGAAAAATTTATATCCCTATGAAATATCTTTCCAAAACATCTTGAATCACTCGAAATGAAGCTTTACACAAGGAGTTATACTATTATTACTAACAACAGTCTCATTCCAAAAATGGGTTTGTTGACAAGAATGAGAACCTCCTCGAAACCCCAACTATAAATTTTATGTTGTTAAACACCGTTGCATAACCGAAGAATACCTTAAATAATTAATTCACGGAATGAAATCGGAGGGCTTACCTTGCTTAACCAAATCCGTAGCTCTTTCTCCATGTTCTCCAAGTTTTTCTCCAATTTTTTCTAAGTGTAAAGATGCTGAAAAGTGAGTTGATCCAGCAATACACTTGTATATATATATGTGTCCTTAAGTGGGGACACGTGGCAGCCTCTAGGGGTGACATGTGGCATCCCCCTAGGGCGCCACCTCAATCATGCATCCAATCCAAAGCCGCCATGTGGCAGCGTGGGGTCCACCCAAGCTGCTGCATCACCTACTTGACCCTAAGTAGGTGCATCACCTTCTTGTCCAAGTAGGTGCATCACCTACTTGCTTCGAGTAGGTGCGTTGTTTCCTTATTTCTCTTTCGTGAGCTCGTAATCTCATCTTACTTCAAGAGCCTATGTATTCCTTGCTACTTAAGCTCGATGTATACTCAAGTAGCTTAGTATGTAAAATATCCCAAGTAATAGCTTTCACAAGTAAGTCAAGTCCTACGACTCACTACTTGACCTCCAACTTCTTCAGGTTTCTTATGACCCTATTTCCAATCTTCTCTATTATGGAGTATCTCCTTCTCCTTTCCTTAGGATTATTTGATAGTGTTATAGATTATCCAACTCACATGACGACTTCTACGAAACTTAAGAGCCTTCCTAGAAACTTAAGAAGCTTAAGAAGCATTCCAAGGTACCAAAGTATGGGGTGTAATAGTACCGACCATTGATGTATATATTTGTGTGTTCAAGGATACGGTAGAGGCCCTATATCGCCTTCTGTTTCTGTTTCTTTTTACTCTTAGAGGTCTGTAGACATGTATGTGGGTTGTATATGTATGTGTGAAAAGTTATGCCTATATGTTACGATAGCCTCGTCGACTTATATATATTGTCTTGCCTATTGGCATGCTATGACTCAAATAGAAGACAAGTTTCCTAATAGTTAGCAAGGGTACACGCGAGTATCCAGTTCGGGCACCTGTCACGGCCTACGGGGTTGGGTCATGACAAAAGTGGTATCAGAGTGGTCCTTTCTTGGAATGTCTACACACTGTGTCTAGTAGAGTTTTGTTTATCGGTGTGTGGTGCACCACATCTATAAATAGAAGGATACAGGACATTTAGGGTGTTACCTTTCTCTCTTGTCTTACATCGTGTGATAGAGCTATGTTATTAGGATGATCCCTCACTAACGTACTATTATATTTACAGCAATGCCTCCAAAGAAAGCAACAACTGCCCAAAAGTGCAAGTCAGTAGCGGATGGAACAAGTCAGACCCTGAGAGTTATTAGGGCTCGCGCCTAGTCTATGCTAGGAATTGTGCTCCAATCGGTGAGTTGCACAATGCCGCCACCTTTAGAAGAGATTAGAGCAATAGTAGCTGCGGGCCTCGAGACCCTAGTACGTAAGCCTCCAGTCCTATAACTAGGGCCAAAAGATAGGGCAATCAGAGATACAGTTCAACTATTGACCAGGTTAATGGCAGAACAGGTTCAAAGGCATGGGTTGGGGATTAGGAGGCAGTACAGTAAGCGACTGCCCGACAAATATTATGGCAGAGGCCAGTATAAGAAGGCTAGAATGGCTGGTAATTCGAGAGAGTTTCAAGGAAGACAGCCTTAACAGTATAGTATATACCCTTCCCAACCAGTATGGAGGGTACCCCAGTAGTTCCCAAGTGGAATATTCGATAACACGGGATATCCAGAAGTCGGTCCAAGCTCTAGGGTTTCAAGTGCACCAATGAGCAAAGGGTCGTGTCAGTCGAAGCCACTTTTACCTCAATGTCCTGGCTGTGGTAAGGTGCATTTTGGGAAATTCCATCCTATTATAGGTTATTGTTTCACTTGTGGCCGTCAAGGCAATTTGTGAGAGAGTGTCCATTTAAGAGTAGATAAAAGGGTGCAGCTCAACCTACTAGATCAGTTGTTGGAGGTTTTTCTTCGTTGGCTACGCGCCCTATGAAGCAGGGTATGCATACCTCAGCATGCCGTAGTGGAGACCATGGAGTACTTTCTCCGAATAAGGATGCATCATCAAACATGGTTACATGTATACTATTAATCTTCTCCTAAGATGTGTTGCATTAATAGATCCAGGCCCCACTCTATTATGTATATATCTCCTTTTGTTGCCAATATTTGGCGCCTTGTGTGGCTGTGATAGACTATGATATGCATATATGTGTTGGCCCTATGAGGCATTGTTGATATTTTCTTAGTGCAGGTTTGGGATAGTAAGGAATATAGAGGAAACTCTACCAATTTGTTTTGGGAGATAGAAAGAGAATGAGATATACGGTTGTAACATATCTTGAGAGATCGTATCCACGGTAACTATAAGGATGAAAGCTCATGAAGTAGAGAAGGGTATTGTGTATATGTGCCTCCACTTTGGAAAATAGTGGGATCCCTCGAAGATAGGGAATAGAAATTGCAAAACAACTGAGGCATTGTGAAATTATCACAGGAACAAGTGGTATCCATTAGAAAAAAAATATAATAAACAAAATATGAGACACGTGTCATTAGAGTATAAGTGCCCCGAATGGAGAATCGGACACAATTATAAGCACTAGTGATGTACTGATTGGGATGAATGAAATGTGGCTTTGACTAAACTACTACATTAGTTATATGACTCGAGTACCAGTACTTGGACTAGATTGGGTACTAGTTATTGAGAATTCTTAGCACCTCATGGTTATATTAAGGTTTCTGGGCAACCTAAAGTATAGATGAGTTAACAGAAGGTGTAGACATGGCGCAGTATGTCAAATATATTGGAACAGAATCATAGCGTATGAACAGTTGAAAATAAATAGAGGATGACATGGGTACACCTTAAAGGGGGGAAGTGGACAAGAGAAATACAAGCATGAGAGGAAATCAACTGACACTGTCACATATTGATAGGACAGCTTAAACTTCAAGCGAGATCTCATACTGGCATGAGTTAGTAAGAGCTCAAGGCCAATAATAAATAGATAGAAGCCACGGTATCTAAGACCGTGCGAAGAATCATGGGTGCCTACAAAAAGGAGTGAATACGATAAGAGAGTAAGACTGAGCAAACTAAGGGCTGTGAAAAGGGTAGTAGGGTCATGTTTGAGTAAAGATTAAGATATGGCAACAACATCATTGGTCGCTGATATCAGGACATACAAGTAGCAAGGAGAATATAAAATCTCCTATGGTAGGAAATGAGGAGACCAAGGAGTACGTAAAGGAAGAAAAGAAATAAGTAGGACAAAATAGCGTTAGCACAAGCAAGTCCTAGTGTGAAGTCAATATGTAAAGCAAGATGGGCCGAGAGATAAAAAGACTGTGTTTACCTCATACCAGTAGTATAAGAGTAGTTGTGCAACCTACGAATAGTTATATACAGCATAAGACCAAGCGGAGGAGTACATGATGAAAAAGAGTTATGATATTTTGGAGACGTTACAGAGGAATACGAAAAGAAGTTAAATCAAATGGACAAAAAAGACACAATCATGGTTGAATTAAGGATCTACCCCAACACCGGTTGTAAGAGAGAAAAAAAGAGGGCAAGGCCAAACATGAAGACTAGCGAGAAGACGCTAAGGTAAATCTTGGGCTAAGATGAGTGCCTTCACACATTGTTGCAAGGATGGCAATGGAATGTGACACGAGGACTTCCCGGGGGATCACCTATCCTAGTACTACTCTCACCTAAGCATGCTTAACTTAGGAATTCTAGTGGGATCCGGTGCGTTAGTGCTGCTATGATCACACGAGATGTGAGAATCCAAACTAGCGGCAAAGCAATGACACGAGATTATGTACCTAGAGTGTTATAAGTTACCTTAAGGGAATTGTAAAAGGGCTTAAGCAAAACAAGCAGGATTAGCCAATTACTAACAGATGGCGCATTGTATGCCACAGTTTTTCAACATAATACCAATTAATGATAAGGAAAACCACGGAATGTCTATTGTGTGAGGGGACTTCAGCACAAATTGGTATCCAACTCTGATGGGCCAAAAGAAAAACCTAGAAGGAGAGGGTACCAGTTGATGTCATCTAAAGAAGGCAAGAAGTAAAATACAAGGTCGAAGATTCCACAATACGACCTTGGCTACAAGACTCACTTTGTAATCCCTGGATGGATAATTCTATATAGAATGTTATCTATCAGCCCATGTTCCTTCAATCAAGGACTACTTATCCAGTCGAGATTGTGTAAAATTATAGGTCAAGAGGGTGGTGAGACTTTACGGAGTTCCCATAGCTATTGTCTCAGATAAAGGAGCCCGAGTTACAGTTAACTACTGAAGATTAGTCGAAGAAGAGATTGGGAAGATAGATAGGTCTTCATATACCATTGTACCCTCAGACCGAAGGACAGACTAAGCTTACTAGCTAAACGCTATAAGAGGTGTTGCGATCCTATATGGTTGACTCTAAAGGTAGCTTAGATAATTTCTTACTACCTGTTAAGAGTATTTACTACATCAACTATCATTCTAGTCTCCAAATGGCCCCGAAGGAGAAGTGGTATAGCAAAAAGATTAGGTCATCAATTGGTGGGTTGATGTTAGTAAAATGTGACTAATAGGCCCAGGCGTGGTTCAATAAGCTGTCGAGAAGGTGAAGCTTATTCAGGAGAGAGTTTTAGTAGCTCAGAGTTGATAGAAGTCATACGTAGGTAATCGATGTCAACTTCTAGAGTTTCAAGTTAATGATTGGGCAATTCCGAAGGTAACCCCCACAGAGAAACTAATGAGATCCAGTAGGAAAAGGGACCTTAGTCCTAGATATATTGACCTTATTAGATCCTCTGCCGAATAGGCAAGGTTGCATATAGCTGGACTTACCAGCGAATCTTGAAGCGGTACATCCAGTCTTCCATATATCAATGCTTTGCAAGTATGTTGGTAATCCAACCCGGGTATATCCTGTAGAGAGTATCCAGGTCACAGAGGAGTTATCCTACGAGAAGCAACCTATCGCCATCCTGGGTTGGCAAAGTAGAAGATTGTGAACTAAGGACGTAGCTTCCGTCAAGGTATTGTGGCGAAATAAAAATCATGAAGAGATGACCTGGGAAACAGAGGAGGAAATAAAACACAAGTATCCATACCTACTCCTTACGCTATAGGTAATCCCAACCTTTGGTACTCTGATAGTGATAGCTTGATCAAAGTATGTGTTATTGCAATAGATAGAAATTTCCATATAATCTGTATAAGATCTTAAGAAAGGTTTTGGTTAACATTCGAGGACGAATGTCCTAAAGGGGGAAAGGATGTTATACTCCATACTTTTGTACTTTGGAATGCGTTCTTAAGTCTCTTGTAAGGCTCTTAAGTTCTTGGAAGGATCGTAAGCCTCCTAAGTTTCTTAAGGTTTCCTAAAGTTTCTTAAAGCTTCTTAAAGCTTCTTAAGCCTTCTTAAGAAATCTTAAGCTTCTTAAGAGTTACCATGTGAGTCGTTTAATCTATAACGCTAACAAACAACTCTAAGGAAAGGAGAATGTGATACCCCATAGTAGAGAAGAATGGAAATAGAGTTGTAAGAATCCGGAAGATGTTGCAAACTAAATAATGAGTCATAGGACTCAGCTTACTTACGTAAGCTGCCAACTTAGAAAGCATACATGCTTAAGTTGCTCAAGTACATACCAAGCTTACATAACAAGGATTACATAGGTTCATAAAGTAAGATGAGATTACAATACCACGAGGGAGAAAATAAGGTGCCCCAAGGCTGCATGAGGGAGTGCCATATGGCAGAAGCTGGGAGTGACACATGGCAGTATTTAGAGTAAGGGGGTGGGCCCCCACATTCCATGTGGCATCCTATGGTTAGAGGTGTGGTGCGTTGGCCCTATAAGTGCTTGACATGTGTCACCACTTAGGAGTTGACACGTGTCACCCCTAAAAGTGGCCTATATATATATATGTGTTTTATGAATTTAGTTCATACTTATCCTCTAGTAATTCTTATCAAGAGACTTCTACAGACAAAAAAGAAGAGAAGATAAATCTAGAACAAGAGAGAGGAGAAACCTTAAACTTGAGAAAGAGAGCCACAGATTTGGAGCTACAAAAGGGTAAGTTCTCCGATTTCGTTCTGTGAATTAATTATATAGGGTATATCATGATTTTATGAAGGTGTTATTAATTAAAATTTATTATTTGGATCATCCCAAAATGTTATCAAACAGCGATGAAGTTTTAGGTGCGCTAAAGGAACTTCCAAGGCAAGTTTCGACGAGTTTGATGAGTTTCGGGAAAGGTAAGGGTTTCTCTTTCAAATTGGAATTTATTATGTTTTTTTGAGGTATATTAAATGTCTTAAATAATGTTTGAAGTGGAAAAATTTCATAAGGATGCTAGACGCTAGAAAAAAACTAAGTTGAAGTCGTCGTAGTTAAATTGAAGTCGAGTAGTGTGTTGCGATTGTGGTGCTGCGGTTGCAGCTGGTTGGATGGCATGTTGCAGGGATGTAAAGTGTTATAAAATGGGTTTGGGTACTTCATTTTTCATCCACACGACCCTCCATTTCATATTGTTAAAGGTTTTGCGAAATAAAGATTAAAAACTCTATTTTGATATCGTAGCTTCGGGAGAGTTGTTTGGAGTTTGTATTGTGTAATGTTGAAGTAATTTACTTGTGTATATGCTACTGGTTGTTATTTTTGGTATGGTTGTTTACATGGTGGCTGAAGAAATCTTGGGTATGTTAAAGTTATAGGGGAAACGTTGCCCAATTTTCGATAACTTTAGAAATAGTAACAAACTAGACAAGGGTATTGGATAAGGAAACGATTCCTATGGGTACTTGGTTGTAGAGTTGGAAATTGGAAAGTGAAAGGTTATTAACCTTAGTATTACTCTTATGTTATTAGGTCAAGGATATAACGAGGCGAGCTGGGTTACAGTTAATCCACAAAAGGTATGTGAAGCTTACCCTTTCTTTCTTTTGGCATGTCTTAGCCTTAAGTTATATATATACAAAACTTGGGAGTCATTCCATTCATAAAGCTCTGAGTATGAGTCAATACCCTTGTTCACTCCTGGATGTTAGAACTCCTGCACTAAGTGGACTCATCGCCTTTCAAGTTTCTGTAGGATGAAGAGTAGTACATATAAGGACTATATCCTTCTTTCGTTGAAATCGCTTAAGGTAAGTGAAATGATGTCTGATATGAGTTTAGAGGTAATTCTATTTATAGGTTCTGGATATAATTTGTGACTCGTATTCATTTCTGAATGCTAAGGGTCCTAAATTAGTTAAATTACTACTCTCGAGCCATCTATATGTTGAATAGTAAGTGGAGATATAAGCTCCTATTCTGAAAGGCTCTGAGAGGATAAATGTCTCTCATTGCATAAGTTGTATCTCTAATTGTATAAGCTATGTGTCTTATTGCATAAGTTGTGTCTTTGATTGCATAAATTGTATGGCATTATCTTGGTACACGCCTATGGTTCCTGAGGCCCTAATTGATATAATCCCTAATAACATCTAAAGGGTACCTCAGAGAATTACTTTCCTAGTCTTCAAGTGACGGTTCACTTGACTGTTTCATTGTGTCTCAGGAGATGATTTAATTGCATATGGTTTCTCACTACTCTACTCGTGCATACGGTAACCCTTCTTTCATCGAGTCCAATGCGAGGCCAGTCCTAATATCGTGCGTCGCTTTACTACTTCTTTCACCATGTCTCAGGCCAGACGAGATATAATACCGTGACGTGATGGGTGATTCCACGTATGAGGAGGGGATGCTATATATAATGATATGATGATGTGAAGATATAACGATGCGACAATAATAAGAGTATTCATTGCATCTCGGGCTGGATAAAATATGATAATTATGACACCGAGTCCCATAATGGTCTGAGTACGGTATATGATGATTTAAGGAAGGAACACTGAGTCCCTCACTAGAGGGACGGGTATGGTATGTATATATATGACGCGTGTACACTATACATGTACCCTACTCTCTTCACTGAGTCCCTCACTAAAGTGCCGGATATCGTAGGTAGGCATGCATGTGAAAATATAGTGATATATTTATGACACCGAACCCCATAATGGGCCGGATATGTTATGATATATATATATAATGAGGTTATGTTGTGTACGATGGTATGATGCCTTTTACGATGACACGATGAAGTGATATATATAATGAAAAGAAATGATGATATGATATTATGATAAAAATGATTTTACTGCATAAGATACAGGCACGGTAATGGGTTAATTGTTATACTTGTCCCCTACATCCCTATTCCAACTAAAATCTTGTTATGGTGTTTTATGCTTACATACTTAGTACATATTTTGTACTGACCCCTTTATCTTCGGGGGATTGCGTTTCATGCCCGCAGGTTCAAACACGCGACTTGAGGATCCACTAGCTTAGGATTCCACCTAGTGGGTTTAAGAAGAGCTCCATCGTGTTAGAGACCATCTTTTGGTACTGACTATTGATGTATATATTTATGTGTTAAAGGGTACGGTGGGGGCCCTGTCCTGCCTTATGTTTCTGTTTCTTTTTACTTTTAGAGGTCTGTAGATATATATGTGAGTTGTATATGTATGTGTGAACAGTTGTGCCTATATGTTACGATAGCCTCATCAGCTTATGTATATTGTCTTTCCTGTTGGCACGCTATGACTCAAATGGGAGATAGGTTTCCTTATAGTTAGAAAGGGTACACGCAAGTGTCCAGTTTGGGCACCCATCACGGCCTATGGGGTTGGGTCGTGACAATATTGGCTTTCCCTGGTTGATAATGCACACTCATATTGTAGTTCTTAAGGAGTTATAGCCAACTCCTTTTCCTTAGATTGAGGTCCTTTTGGGTGAACACATATTGGAGACCATTATGATCGGCTTACACATCCACATGCACCCCAAATCTTTAAAGCAAAAACAAAGGCCGCCAACTCAAGATCATAGGTAGACATTTATGCACCTTCAATTGTCTAGAAGCATAGGCTATGACCTTACCTTTTTGAATCAATACAAAACCCAAACACATCTTCAAAGCATCACAATAAACCACAAATCCTTCTAATTTTTCTAGTATAGTTAAATAGGAGCAAATGTAAGTTGATCTTTCAAAGTTTTAAAACTTTTTTCACACTTATCCGTCCCTATGAATGTCCCCTTCTTTGGTTCAATTTTGTCAAAGTATATGAGATGGAAGAAAACCCTCCGACGAACCTTTTATAGTACACAGCTAGAGCCAAGAAGCTCCTAATATTCGAAGGAGACAATGGTATAAGCCAATTCTTGACCTCCTCCTTTTTCTTAGGATCAACCTTTATCCCATCACCGGACACTACAAGATAAAGAAATGCCACATCCTTCAACCAAAATTCGCACTTGCTAAATTTTGGAAACACTTTCCTATCCCTCAGCGTTTGAAGCACAACCTTTAAGTGATTCTTATGTGACCTCATCCCGAGAGTAAATAAAAATTTCATTAATGCAGACCACAAAAAAGTATCAAGATAGGGTTTGAACACCTGATTCATGAGGTCCATAAACACTATCAGCGCATTCGTCAACCCCAAAGTCATCACTATAAAATCCCTCACCCTTAGTTGGAGATAGTCGGACTGAAGATTGATCTTGGAAAACTGACTTCCTTTTGAAATTGATCAAATAAGTCATTTATTCAAGGGATCGGGTACTTGTTCTTAATGGTGACTTTGTTCAATTGATGATAGTCTAGGCACATTCAAAGCGACCCATTCTTCTTCCTTATAAATAGCATGGGAGCACCCCATGGTGAAATCATTATCCTTATGAACCCCTTTTCTAACAAGTCCTTTAGTTGTTCCCTTAACACCTTTAATTCTGTTGGGGCCATTTGGTAAGGAGGTATAAAGATGGCTTGTTATCGGGGAGGAGACCGATACCAAAATCAACTTCCCTTTCGGAAGGGATACCAGGAAGGTCATGGACAAAGATATATAGAAACTCATTGGCTTTGGGGACCGACTCAAAAAAAGGACTTTCAGAAACGACATCTTTAGCCCTCACAATATGATAGAGGAAGCCCTTAGCAATCAACTTCCAGGCCTAAAGACAAGAAATGAACTTACCATTTATTACCAAATCATGACCCTCCCATTAAAGAATAGACTCATTTGGGAATTAGAACTTGACTCAACGAGTCCTACAATCTATTGAAGCATAAGATGCATGTAGCCAATCCATCCCAAGTATAACATTGAAATCTACCATGACAAGCTATATGAGATCACAAAGTACAACTTTATGCAAGATGGACACGGGACAACCCTTATAGGAAAGCACCCTTGAACTCTTCCTATCCTATCAGCTCCATTTTTCATCCCTCTCAACAACCTATTATTTGTACCAAACTCGTGCACACCTTATAGTTTATAGGCCACTAACTCAGCCTTCTCATTTGGAGGCACACCCATGATATCCACAATCTGGTACACCTCATCAATGAACTTTATAAAATCCTCATCTATATTATAACCATTAAACTCGGGCAGATTTATCCTTTGGAAATCCTGAATCCTAGAAGATGAATTTTGCACTTGAGGAGGAGGAACACATTAATTCCCTTATTTGGCTACGACTTGAGCCAACAATATGATAATATTGTGAAACTCCGCCTGGGTTACCCCTTCCTCATGACGTGGGCTATCATAAATTGGAGGAGTTTGTCATGACCCAAGCATAGGACCTAGACGTGACACGATGAATGAAGTACCTGAAGGTACCTCACTCAAGCTTCTTAGCATTCATTGAGAATTTCATCGGTATTGATAATCAAAACAAACAGAATCATAAGGGATTTCACATACAAGGAGATTCAAAGTCAACTTAACATCTCACATATGTCAAACCATACCTTGTACTTTAAAGATTTGGCGGAGGCTAAGACATGTCTGTAGCTCACCCTTAAGATTTAAGTCAAAATACCATTGTTCAAGAGTTCATACATAACATAAGCTAGAAAGATAGGAGTGTTTTTCTCGAATTATGGGAACTCACTAATAGTAGTAGCCTTCAACGGTCAAACATAGCCATAGGGAGGAGAATGTAGAGCAATGCCGGTTACTACATGATGATATCATGTAGGGAAAAATATGTGTTAGTACTTTGAATGTACTAAGTATGTGAGCATTCTATACAATGAGGAAAGTCAAGACATTTATAATCAATATGCATAAGTAAATGCATGCATGAAAAAAATATCATATGAAATCTTAAAATATTCATTTTGTGGTAAGATGACCATAACCGACATTTAATACTATGCGATCTATTACATGAAATTTAATATAACCTCCTACGTTGGCACGTGAAGACTACTTTTCGGGTAGAACCCCGTCAACTCTAATTATTTTTTAACTTAAAATTTAATGGCTAATCATGGATCGATTAGCCTAAATATCCTACAAGGGCTCCTATGTTGGCAATAGTTAATGCAACATGAGACTTTACTTAAGGACCCTTTAGGTTGAGTCTCCATCTACATTCTACATTCGGTACTAGGTCAATCCCATTGAATACATTTAGATATCATAGTAACATAAACATTGTACAACTTTAAACATTAAATCTTCATCGGTGGAATAGATCATTAAGACATTTTATTTGATTTAAGTATGTGAGAATTATCCTTTCACATTGAATCCTTTCTTTGGCTAAAAAGTATCTTTCATCATCATTCAATGATTTCATAAGACTCCCTTAAACATTAATATTTTCTTCATAAACTTTAAATTGGAGTCATAACTTTCATTTCAACTTTACTTTAACATAAGGAAACTAGGTGGGATCATTTTATAAAAACTTCAAATGCATTTAAAGAATTCTTGCAAGCATGAGAGTGATGTAAAATGCATCAAATTACACATCTTAAAACAACCTACCACATACACTTTAAAACCTTTTTGAAGCCTTCATATAGGCACCTTAACTAATCAATCAATTCATGAAATTAAGAATCAATATATATCAAGATAGATAAATAAAATTCAAATATATCATAATCTATGCATTTAGAGTCATCATGTAAAAGCCGATAAGTATTCATCACTTAGAATTTGAAATATCAAGTTGTGAAAAATTTAGGCTCTATGGGTGGAAGAACTCACGGATAAAACCCACATACCTTAGGGAAAAAAATCCATATGAAAGCTTTTAGGAGGAAAGGAGAGTTGAAGAGGCCTTGAGATGAAACCCTAATCTTTCCTTGAAGTTCTTGGGAGAGTTTGAGAAGAGAGAAATTGTGAGCCTTGAGTCTAAGTGTGAATAATGAGGTCTTGGAAGGATTTAGGGTCTTTAGATGGAAGAACTTTTCCCTCAAAATGACTCTATTTAGATTTAAAATGCAGGAAAAAACCAAAATGTCCTTTTTAAATCTGGCTTAAACAACCTTCATGAGGAACCATGGTGCTTCTCACCAGGGCTCATGGTGGGGTCCTTGGTAAAGGACTTGGGGGAAGTTTTTGAAAATATGCATGGTAGGTCTCTAAAGTTTTACCACAGAGACCCTTTACGATTTATGAAGGGAACGATAGGACATAAAAGGTAGACGTAGTGTAGGTCCTATAGGAAGCCTGCAGAGTGACCACCATAGTGACACACCATGGTCCGTGGAGGTTTTCACACTCCGTAGTGGTCATCCATGGCCCTTGCCTTAGGAAGTCTCCCGAGGGTCTTGGGGAGGGGTTCCCACGGAGGGCTTCAAGATCCATGGTGCTCACCATGGTCCGTGGTCCTCCATCATGGTCCATCCCCTGCAAGTTTGGGTCTTTGAATTTGTACCACAGTTGCTCACCATGATCCGTGATGCTTACCACAGAATGTAATGGCTTTCGTGGTCAGCTCCTAGTGCTAGTTTTCTACACTTTTTGAGAATTCATCCTCTGTTCCTTGGTTTAGGACCTTTCATATTTGCAGGGTCTTACATATATGGAGTGTACCATGTCAAGTAAACTCTCTCTTCCACGATGTGGGAGTTACATCAGAATTTCATGTAATAGCATGCATGGTTTTATTGTCAATTATCATTTTCTCCCACATATGTATGGTCTTTATGATGTTTTAAATGACTAATCTTATCCTTTACTTTTATATGATACTCTTATGGTTTATTGTGTGTTGATCCTTCTTATACCTACTTATGATTATACTACTTCTTTATCATGCTATTTAAAATGGTCATATGCACAACATGGTTTTATTATGCATAGCCTATATATTAGTATATTAAAATATACTAACGAATACTTCATTTCCTACATTATATCACAATATAGGGATGGATACTCCATCTTATTCTTGTGACTAGTCGGTGATCCATTTGAAGATTTTATGGTGAGTCTTCATGCTTCGATGGCAAATCGAGTCATTCTTTCCTCTTATTGTCCTTTCTAGACTATGATGATGTTATGCTACTATTTCATGTTGTGTCCTTAATTTCTTTTAGGGTGAGCTAGGAACATGTCTTAGTCCCCGCCTATGTAGTCATGTAGAGGTATGTTGGACATATGTGTATGGAGTGTATTTGTTTTGATTCTCTCAAGTTATGGTATGTCTTCTTGGACTTTTATGAGTTTATGCTTATTTGTTACCTTATGTATGCTTATGTTATACTAAGAGGCTTGGTTGGGGTTTCTTCGGGAATCCTTATTGTTGTGTCACATCTAGGCCCTAGTTTGGATATTGACATTAAGTCTGTTCATGAGCCTAATGATTTTTATACTTAAAATATCTCGTCTATGAAGCGTGTGATATGTTTTGGTAAGAAAGGAAAGCTTAGTCCCTGTTATGTAAGCCCATATAAGATTTTGAGGCATTTTTGTAAGGTAGCTTTTGAGTTGGATTTGCCTTCAAAATTGGCATCGGTGCATCAGGTACTTCTTGTTTCTTTGTTCAAGTAGTCTATTGGTGATTCTACATCGATTGTACCATTGGAAAGCATTGGTGTGAAAGATAGTCAATCTTATGAAGAATTTTCAGTTGATATTCTTGATCGTCAAGTCTAAAAGTTAAGAAATAAAGAAGTTGCTTCCATTAAAGTTCTTTGGATAAATCTATTAGTTGAGGGTCCTAATTGGGAGCCCGATTATGATATGATATTCTGTTAGCATCATATCTTTCTCTCCACTTCAGTTTTATTTTGAGGTATTAGTTCCTTATGTTTATTCTTTATAATTCATGCATCTTAGTTATTCTCAAGTTTCCATATGCAGGCATGCTCATGAAATCGATTTTTCAAGTCATATTTTAGCCTGGAGTTGATTTCTCCTTGGTTTCATGTATTTTGATGTATTTTGCATCCATGCTGGGTTTTTAGATCTATTTTCCTACTCTATTCTTGATAGTTTGAGTCCTATGTGAGGATGAATGTTCTCAAGAGGGAGATATTATAACAACTCAGAAGTCGAAAAGTAATTTCAGAAACAAAAGTTACAACAGGTGCAAACACTTACGAGCTGAACTATGGTATGTATAAGCTTCTATAACTCGTAGAGGTGGTAGCCCTGGCACATGGGGAAAATTGGAATTTCGAGATTCATTGCATGAGGCCTACCTATGGATAGTACAAGGTCTTATGGTTTATAGAAGGCCCTCGTATAAGGGGTCCTGAAGTTGGTGAATTTTCAAGTTCTTAGAAGTTAACCTATAGACAATAGGATGGTCCATAGATGGACCTACGAGCCATAGGTCAGGTTGTCGGTAGATACACCAATAAACTGTAAGTGAGGTCGTATATGGAGTATAAGAATGTTGGATTTGAGGTTGTGCAGGACGAACGAGGTCTATAGATCGTAGGTGATTACGAACCGGAAGGTTGGGTCGTAGGGTGAATTCCAATATCTTGTATGTTTTTCATGATTTCCACGAGCCCTTTTAATGACCCGTAAAGTGACCTACGGTCCATAGGTAGAGTCACTTTGGTAGATTTTACTCGAGTGATTTTGGAAGTTTCCTATTCTTTTAACACCTAAGCTATATTTTTTGGACTATTCCCTACGACCTATAACTACCCAAACCCTTCAAATTTCTACCCTTTCCCTCTCATTCACCTAAAATTCTCTAAGGCTATCCGGGATTTCTCTCCTAAGGTTTTATTCTCCACCAAGCTAGGGTTTCAAGCACTCAAGTCGCTTTTTTCAATTTCATAGCTAAGGATCATCAAGGTATGTGGGAATTTCATCTATGGATTCCTTTTCATCCATGAAGTCCCAAAGTATTTTCAATTTGTCTTTATTATTTCTTTCTAAATCCTAGGTTTTTTGATGATATTTTTGTCATTACCCAACCCCATAGGCCGCGATGGGTGCCCGAACTGGATACTCGCATATACCCCTGCTAGTATAAGTGAACCTGTCCCCTGTTTATGTTATAATGTATCGATAGGCACGATAACATATGAGCCGACTAGGCCATCATAAAATATAGGAACAACCATGCACACATACATATACAACCCACATACATGTCCACGGACCTTTAAGAGTAAGAAAAGTAACATAAGGCGGGACAAGGCCTCGCCGTACCCCTCAATAACCAAAACAAATGTACGAATCAAGAGACCAGTACCACAACTAGGATCCGGTACAATGAAGCTTCTCCCAAACTTGCTGATAGGAGTCCTAAGCTGGTGGGTCTCCAAAATGTATTTGTACCTGCATACATGAACGCAGCCCCCAAGAAAGGGGGGTCAGTACGACATGTGTACTGAGTATGTAAGCATAAATTACCCCAAGAGAGTACAGTTGATACAGGGATGCAGGGAACAAATATAACAATTTATAAATCACTGTACCTGTATCTTATAAAATGAAGTCATGTATCTCAGTGTCATATTCCGTACTCGGCCCGCTGTGGGACTCAGTAATTAAACATACTATCAGAATAATCATACCATCATATATCATACCCGGCCATTTCTAGGACTCGGACGAACCCGGCCCTTTATGGGACTCAGTGAATAATCATGTCATCATATATCATACCCGGCCCTTTATGGGACTCAGTCATACCCGGACCTTTATGGGACTCGGTCATACCCGGCCCTTTATGGGACTCGGTGAATATTTATATCATCTTATATTGTACCCAGCCCTTTATGGGACTCGGTGGAAGATATATTAACCATATGCATGAGTAGAGTAGTGAGTAACCATATGCAATTTAAATCATTATCAGAGACTCGACCATGTAAGAATATTAAGCTATCGTCTGAGGACCAGAGTAGTGGTGTAGCCATCTCGAGTGCCCTCTAAATGCCATTAGGGCCTATATTACTTAGAATATCGGGGACCCTAGAGATGCACTAAAGCAATACTGACAGTTCATAGAGCCAGGGATACTCATCGTCATAGTCCTTAGGACTAGGAGCTTATGCATCCAGTACTTCTCAGCAAATAGAGTTCAAGGAAAGTAGTTCAATTTACTACAAGAGTTAGACATTCAAAAGTGAATAAGAGATACAAAGTACACTTAGGACTTAAGAGTGGAGTTACCCCAGAGCTTGTATCACCTTTTACTTATATCTAGAACATGCCAAAGAAAGAGGAAGAATAAGCTTTACATACTCTCTACTTTCCCTCATGGAATCATCATATGCATATATCGTACCCAACCCATCATGGGCTCAGTATCATAACTTTGTGATGCATTACCATATCACCATATAACGTACCCGATCCATGGTGGGGCTCAGTGAATAATTATAGCATAATAGCATCATACTTATGTCGACAACATACCAAGAGGAAAGAAGGATAGCTCTATTTACTCATGCCAAAGACATGCCAAGAGAAAGGAGATAGCTTTACATACTTATGCCAAAAACATGCCAAGAGAAGAAAAGGGCCTCACATACCTCTTTAGGGATTAATCGTAACCCAGCTTGCCTCGTTATCTCCTTAACCTATTTAACATGAAAGTAATACTAAGATTAATAACCTTTCATTTTCCCATTTCCAAATCTACACCCAAGTATTTATAGGAACCATTCCCTTATCCCTTTCCCTCGACTAGTTTATTACTAGTTCCGAAGTTACCAAAAATCGGGCAGCATCTCCCCTATAACTTCAACATTCTCGAGATTTCAACTTGGCCCCAATATCAACAACCATATGACCAACAACAACCAGCAGCATATTTACAAGTAAATCACTTCAACCTTACATAATACAAGCTCCAAACTACGATACAAAAATAGAGTATTTAATCTTTATTTTGCAAAATATTTAACCATACCAAATGGAGGGTCGTGTGGCTGCAAGAAGAAGTACCCACACCCTTTTTAAAATACTTTAAGTCCCTACAACACACAACCAAACCAGTTGCATCCGAAGCACCACAACGATAACCCACTACTCGACTTCAATTTAGCTATAACCACTTCAATTTAGTTGGTTTCTAACATCAATTTCCAAACTTATTTAAGAAATGTATTACACCTCATAAAAAAATCATAAAATCCAATTCAAAAGAGAAAACCTTACCTTGCCCGAAACTTGCCAAACTCGCCAAAACTTGCCTCAGAAGTTCCTTTAGTGCGACTAAAACTTTGTGGTTGTTTGATAATATTTTGGTGCTGCTCCAAACCATAAATTTATATTACTAACACCTTCATACCATCATGGTATACCCAATATAATTAATTTACAGAGAAATATTGGAGAACTTACCCTTTTTTTGGCTCCAAAACTGTGTCTCTCTTTCTCTTTCTCTTCTCCTATTTTCTAGAATTTTCTTGATGAGGATGAAGTTAAAGGATAAGTATGAGCCTAAAAAGTCATTATATATATATATATATATATAGGCCATCTTAGGGGTGACATGTGTCAAGCCCCAAGTGGTGACACGTGTCAAGCCCTTATAGGGCCACCACACCACCTCCTCCACTTAGGGGCTACCACGTGGCATATGGGTCCCACCACCCTTGCTCCAGCTGCAGCCATATGGCACTCTCTCATGCTTCCACATGTCACTCTCTCATGGGCTTCCACGTGTCACTTTCTTTTCCATCTCGTGGGTTCATAATCTCATCTTGCTTTACAAACCTATGTAATCCTTGCTACGTAACCTTGGTATGTGCTCAAGTAGCTTAAGTATGTAAGATTTTTAAATTGGTAGCTTACGTAATTACGTCGAGTCCTACGACTCATTACTTGGTCTCCAACTCTTTCTGGATTCTTACGACCCTATTTCCAATCTTCTCTATTATAGGGTATCTCATTCTCCTTTTCTTAGAGTTGTTTAGTAGCGTTATAGATTATCCGGCTCACATGGTAACTTTTAAGATATTAAGAGTTCTTAATAAGTCTTAATAAGCTTTAAGAAGCTTTAAGAAACTTTAGGAATCCATAAAAAACTGAAGAGGTTTACGATCCTTACAAGAAACTTAAGAGCCTTTCAAGAGACTTAAGAACGCGTTCCAAGGTACAAAAGTACGGGGTGTAACATTTTCATTAGGTTCAATTAATTTTGTTTTTATTCTTCCTTAATGATCTTATTATGAATAATATGATCTTAATTACATGTTTTTGATGAATTTCTCATGCAAGCATGCATTTTTCTTTTTTTATGATTATGAACTATGTTTGAGAATTATGCATGCATCATGAGTTTACGAACTATGATTTTAAGAATGCTTTTAGATAAAGTATAAATGATTTTATGAAAAAAAGGTTTCTTCAAAAAGGTGAAGTATTCTTATCATGAATAATTTACATGATTTTCTATAAAAAAGTTTATCATGATCTAGATGCTTTTAATTATGCATCTCTTATGGCATTGATTGTTTGAAGGTTCATGAAATAATTTAAAGGAGCTAGCCCATCTTATTTAGACACATGACATGTACGACATCCAGATATGCAATCAATGTTTTTGAACATTTTTCCTAAAAATAAGTTCCAATTAGAATGGTACCCGAAATACCGTCAATGATTGTGGATTAATTTTTCTTATAAACTAGAATTCACTAGTTGTATGCAAATCTGGTATGGCACCCCTGTTATATACAGTATTTCAAGATTCTAACCTTTTTTCAAAGCTCATGATATATTATGTATGATATTCCATTGAGAGGTTACTTAGCACCGAGCAGATATTAGGATGGAGGCTCTCTCATTAGTAGAGGTTGGGTTTCTAGTAGCAATCCCCTTGTTCCATAACTATGTGCCCCCATAAGACTTATTCTTAATTGTCTCAAACTAGTAGATCCACGAATAGCTCATGTTAATGATCCTTACCTTGGCAAGTAGGACAATCTATTTTCGATGTCGGAGGGAAGACACTGAACTCCATATTATAGCTCACATAGTTTATGTCGGTTACAGTATCTCACACTTATGTTATGGTAAGCTCATGATTTTCTTACAAATATTTTATTGACCATGTTTTATGTAATACCCCGTAAGTCAAAAAGACTTAACGAAGGAAAATTTTCAAAAATGGACTGAAAGTCGAGTTCTATGACTCAGTCTACGGGTCATAGGACTGACTCGTAGGACCAATGGTGAGGCCGGACATTTTGACTAAGGAAAGAAGGGATTTTATGAGTCAAGTTATGACTCGTAGAAGTTTAGACGAGACATAGAAATGACTTATCAAGAAACTTTAGAGACTTCAACTTGTAGGTTTTCAAAACCTTGCAGGACGACCCGAGTCTACGACTCATCATCAAGACTATGACTTGTAGAAATAAGTCGTAGAGAAACTTCTAAGGGTCAGTCCTCAAGGTCTTTCTCAGACCCTGCAGGACGAGCCCATACTAAGACTCATAGAAACGATTCATAGAAGTTGTCCTGAGGGTCAGTCCTCAGGGTATTCCCAAAACCCTATAAGACGAGTTGTATGACTCATTGACTCTTCTACGAGTCGTAAGAATGACTCATAGGGTCAGTTTCCACCTAGATTTTTAAAGGATATTTAAGTCTTTTCCCAAGTTTTCTCATCAAAGTGTGGCTGTTTTGGGAATAAAACTACCCTACCTGAAGACCCTAAACCATCCCAAACCCCCTATTCTAACACTTAGACTCAAAAATACAAATATCTCTCCTATCAAGTTCTCCCAAGGGTTTCAAGCCAAGTCTAGGGTTTCCTTCAAGGTTCTTCAAATCTCCAACCTCACAGCTACATTAGGGCCTTATTCTCCAAGGTATGTGGGTCTCATTCAAGGGTTCTTCCACCCATGGATCCCAAGTATTTTTCCTATACTAAATTGTTTAATTTTAAATTATGAATTTTGTGGGTTTTCATGTTATGCTTTCAAATGTTTAAATTATTGAATATTTGGAGTTTATTTATCTATCCTAGTATTTATTGACTCTTATTTGCATAAAATTGATGATTTTATTTAAGGTCCTTATAAGAAGGTATAAAAGACTTTTGAGGTGAATTGGTGGGCAGTTTCCAAGCATATTTTAATTGATGCATTCAATTTCTCTCAGGCACATTATCATTGAATTTAATGATTTGAAGTTAAATTGGCTGAATCCACCATGTATTGCAATGACTTTTAAAGAATTATTAAGTTATCGAAAGGGATTTCTAACCTAATCTTTACGAAGGTTTATTTCTATGAATGTGAAAGTCTTTAAATAATGATTGAATAATGATGATGTAACAACCTTCTAGGTCATTTTAGAAAGAAAGCATTCATTTCATAATTTAGAATGTTCTTGTAGCAATCCAAGTCATTTATGACCTGCTGGTACTAACTTTTTTATAACCTGGTCGTTCGTTTGGGTTTTAGGCCCATTTCCCTATTTTGGAGCTTTTATAACTTAAAAAGTTGACTTCGGTCATAACTTCAATAAAATGACCTCAAAATGGAATTCTGAAGGTATCAACAGCTCCAAAATGGCCAAATTAGCTAGTAACATAGTTGAAATGTGTATCGATGCAATTGATATGAGTTTGGGGACATTTAGCACCTTTGCCTTTAAAATTTGGCCCATTGTTGACTTTGGTCAAAATTCTTGAAAAACGTGGTCGAATAAAAATTTTGCTAGTGTAGTTATTTTTGGAATGTCAAGTTTGGTCTAGAATGACCTTCGTTCGCTTTGTGAGACTTCAAATCTAATCTCGAGGTCCATTGTGGAATTAGGCTCAAAATGGCACTTGGGTATGGGACCCCCCATTAGTCGTAACGACCTTGTATGAAAATTTCAATTGCGTCATTAAGTCTAGAACGTCAAATTTTATGAGGTAGCATATCTCATTTGCACGTACAGGATATCGAATGATTTTTGAGAACCCTGTCATAGTATTGGAAATTGGTGAAAACTAGTTGATGCTAGTGCAGGCCACCATGGCCTTCGCATTTGCGAGGAACTTGGTTGCGATTGCGAGGGTCAAGTACCTTGCCAATCGCAATCATGTAGTCCCCTCTCACGATCACGAAGAGGAGTGACCCGCTTTGACCACATTCTATTCATCGCGATCTCGAGGGTCTTTTTACAAGAAGATCATGATCGTATTCCCCTTTCCGCAGTCGTGATGAACAATTTTGCCTGGTCTTTAATTAAAACACAAGACACGAACAACTTTAACCTTGTTGTTTATTTGCTATTATCTTTCTCGTTTGGAGCTCAAAGTTGACGATTTAAAGGTCTAACTTCAAGCGAATTATGTGGGGAAGCGATTGATGAGCTCAAAAACTTGTTTAGGAGCTTTGTGTGATGTAAATTCACTAACTTAGCTGCTTCCATTATCATTTTGGGGTTGCAATTTTAATGAATTTTTGAGGATTATTTATTGGTCATTTTAGCTCCATTTTTAATGATTCTTGAGGATAATTTATGGTTTTTTCTGAAAGTAACATCATAGTATGCTTGGTTTGGGTCGTGGGAGCTTCATGTTTGACAAATTGTGGGTTATAGATGCAGCCATATTCGTTCTCTTAGCTTGAAATGTAAAACTTTCATTGCATGCTCGTTTCATGATGTTTTCCAACCCTGGACTGTGTTTTAATTTGATTTTTGAGCTTGGAGTGTTGTTTTAGGCTAGTTTTTGGGGTCAATTCGAGAATTTCATATGCGGGTCACATATCTTCCATTTTAAGGATTATCTCATCTTTTTAAAGAATTATCTCATATTTAAGCATGGTCATTGCATTATCATGTTTCATGCCATATATCGCATATTCTCCACATGCAGTACATTCCATAGTATTGACCATGTACTCTTTGCCTATATTATTTTATAATATAGGTCACGATGCTCCTACTCACTTTCATGGCTAGTGAAGGCTTTTTGTTGATGTCGCATTGCTTGGTGAGTCCTCATGTTTCTAGGGAACAACCATTATAATTTTTTTATTTCCCTACTTCTATCGTAACACAAACTAGGGCCAAGCCTCGACACGTTGATCAAAATGCGAGGGACTCCAATCATAAGCCATATTTAGCATACATCGCATACATAAGGTAAATAACATCATAAATATAAGCAGAAGTATTCGTCAAGTGGGAATGGGACTAAGGGAATTCAACTCAATAGACGTCCAAACTAAGACTACTTCATAAGTCATCTAAACATTCCTCTAGTCTAGTATTTGATAGGGGCTTAGAACATGCTCCTATCTCACCGAATAATAGAATAAATTCAAAGTAATAGCAACATGAATAAAATTCATGTCCTTGATAGAATGAGGACTCACCAACTCCTTGAGAATCTAGGACAATCTCTAGCCACGAATAGGATGGTCGTGAATGTGATCTGTCCCTACGTTATGAGATAATGTAGTCAAAATATGTGTTAGTATGTTTAAATGTACTTAGTATGTGAGGTATACATGAATAAGTAAAAGAGCATAATCATTATGACATAAGATGCATGACCAGTCATAATGAACATGGGTATATCTTAAAAGGATTTTAAAACATATACAACTCATAGATAATGCGTATTATAAAACTTCATCAAAAACTCAAAACTTGACATCTCATAGATTAACTTAAATTTGTGTGAGATAAGACCTTTAACCGACATCTAAGACCATGCGAGAAATTACATGGAATTTGATGACTCCTGCATCGATACAGAGGAGGCTACCTTACCAAGACATACTCCATAAGAAACTCTTGAACTAGGCTACGTGGATCCACTATCTAGGCCATGAACGTAACCTACACGGGAGGCATAGTTAGGGACTTTAGGTTGCTACTAGGATTCACTTAGGTAACTGACTGTATTATTAGATCGAACCCCACCTAGAAGTCCTCTCGGTTCTTAGTCAATATCCCAATGAAAACTCATAAAACATGATCTTAGTATAATAGGGAAGGATAGTAACTTCAAATCAATCCATCTTTAAAAACATATTAGGAATAGCTCATCTAACTCAATGATTCATAAGAATCCATAACTTGAGTGAGAATTGTCCTTATCACCAGCTTATAACATAATTGTGTGAGAATTGTACTTATCACATTATAATAACATCTTTGATCTTAACTTTGATCATCATCATAACTTCATCTTTAAAATCATAATCTCAACTTTAACTTATAGAAACTTTAATTGAAAATCATTTAACTCATGATTAACTCATAAAATCATTTTTAACTCATAATCATAGCTTGAAAATAACTTCATGCATGGGTATTCATAATTCAAGTGAAAATCATGCAATTCATATGAGAACATGCATATAATGATCATTGATAACATATAAAAATAGAATTAAATCAGTCCAATCCAATTCACCAAAACTAGAGTTCATAATCAATTGAAAATTGAATGAAAACTTGAGAAATTTTTGGGACTTCGTTGGTTAAAAGGGCCCATGAATCAATCCCCACATACCTTGGTGAAATCAACTTATAATTGAAGAAGAAACCTTGTAGAAATATGGAAACCCTAGTTTGAGCTTGAAGAAGAAACCATGAGAGACTTTGTTCTTGCCTTAGAGAATTTTGGGAGAATGAATTGAATATGAGAAGAATTTGAAAAATTAAATATTTATAGACTCCAACTTGGCCTTAAAAGTGTCTAGGTTCATTGAACTGAACTTTGGAAAAGACACAAGTACCCTTCATTAAATCCAAAATTTAACCCTACAGATCACCTTCTACAGGTCGTCGAAGAAATGACAAGTCGTCTAAATGACTCATCTTGCAGGTCTAAGAAAAGACTTGAAAATTTAAGTCTCTGAAATTTGTAAATGGGTCATGTTTACGACCCGTCAACTTGTCTAATGGTCATTCTTAGGGCTCATCCTACAGGTCCCTAAAACTTGCAATTGGAGAGTCTCTGATGTTTTTTTATGAGTCATTGTTATGACACGTAACAACTTTTAAGACCCGTCCTGGCAAGTCGTAGACTTTCTCTTGAGGGATATTTGAACAAGGCCTTTGAAGTCTGGTTTATAGGGGATCCTATGACCCATCAATAGGACGATGACTCATCTTGTTGAGTCATAGAACCTCTCATAAGGGTAACATCCTATTTTGCTCGAGGGGTCACTCTATGACTTACCTTTATGAGTCGTAGAAATATCTACGTGCAATAGAGTGATTCGTAAACATGAGTAGGTTCAAACATTTTGAGACTTTTCTCCTTTGTTACAACTTTCTGACTTTCGGGGTCTTACAATATCTCCCCCTAGAACATTCATCCTCAAATGAGATTATCTTATCATAGGAAGGACACGGAAAGAGGACTAGCAACCCAACATGATCATGATGACATATTAAAATGCATGGAACATGAAAACTTCAACTTAACATAAAATCATCATCTTTAAAATCAATTTTATTGAACATGAAAGCGTACGAATGACATAGGAGGAACTGACTATGTAAGATTTCAATTTATCTTGAATAAGAAAAACTTACTACTTTAGGCTTGAATAGAGTGAAAGAGGTACGCGTATCATTTTATCATATATGCCTCCGCCTCCCAAGTAGCACTTTCTACTTGTTGATTCCTCCATAAAGCTTTGACGGACACAACTTCTTTGTTCCTTAACTTCTTAACTTGCCGGTCTAAGATTTCTACCAGAACTTCTTCATAAGTCAAATTCTCCTCAACACTTACATCTTTCAATGACACAATGGAGTTAGGATCACTGACGAACTTTCTAAACAAAGACACATGAAACACCGGGTGAACCATAGCTTACTCAAGTGGAAAATCTAATTCATAAGCCACCTTCCCAACATGTCTCAATATCATATAAGGTCCAACGTATATAGGACTCAATTTCCCTTTTTACCAAAACGCATTACATCCTTCATGGATGAAAACTTCAAATAGACCCTATCATCCACCTCAAATTCAAGCTCTCCTTTCCTAACATCGAAATATGACTTTTGACGACTTTGAGCCGTCTTCAACCTCTCCATTATGATTCTTACCTTATCCATAGCATGTATCACCAAATATGGACCTATCAAGGACATATCACCTACTTCAACCCATCCCACTAGGGATCTACATCTCCTCCCACGCAATGCTTTAAAAGGAGCCATTTGGATGCTAGAGTGATAACTATTATTATAAGCAAACTCAATTAATGGAAAATGCTCATTCCAACTTCCCTTAAAATCAATAACACACTCCCTTAACATATCCTCTAAAGTTTGAATCGTTCTTTCGACTTGACCATCGGTTTGAAGATGGAAAGCAGTACGTAACTTAACATTTGAACCAAGACCCTTTTGAAACGATCTCCAAAAGTGTGAAGTGAATTATGTACCTCGATCTAATATGATGGACAAGGGAATACTATGAAGTCTTACCAACTCACGCTTGTACAACTTAGCATAATCTTCGGCACCATAGGAAGTCTTAATCGGTAGAAAATGAGCCAACTTGGTTATCCAATCTACTATAACCCAAATGGAATCATATTTCTTGTTAGTACGAGGCAAACCTATTTCAAAATCCATATTTACATCCGAGAAATTATGAAAAAAACACCTCCAATATTAGAATCAACCAAACGCACACCTAAATATGCCAATTTATGAACATCTTTAATCAATTCCTTCTTATCTTCCTCACCATGTGCGACATTACTCATGGACAACCTACTTAGTGCATCGGCAACCACATTTTCCTTTCCTCAATCATACAACACACTCATGTCCATAATCTTTCAACAATTCAAGCCATCTTCTTTGCCGAAGGTTCAAATATTTTTGCTTGAACACATATTGTAAACTCTTGTGGTCGGTGAGCACATCCACATGGACACCATAAAGATAGTGTTTAAAAATCTTCAAAGAAAATACAACCGCTGCTACCTCTAGATCGTGAATTGGATAATTCTGTTCATGCACCTTAAGTTTCCTAGAAGCATAGGCTATTACCTTACTATGTTGCATCAATACGCAACAAATACCAATCCTTAAAACATCACAACATACTACAAATCCATCGCACACATCCAGCAAGGTCAAGATAGGAGCAGTAGTGAGATGATCTTCCAACTCTTGAAAACTCTTTTCACATGCTTCCAACCATTTAAACTTCACCTTTTTTTGAGTCAACTTGGTCAAAATTGATGATATTGATGAAAACCCTTTCACAAATCTCCTATAGTATCTAGCTAGCCAAAGAAACTCCTAATATCCTAGGAAGATAATGGTCTAGGTCAATTCTTAATCGCCTCAGTTTTCTTGAGATCAAGCATAATACCTTTACCAGATACAATGTGACCAAAGAAAACCACCTCCCTTAACAAAAACTCACATTTATTGAACTCTTAGAGTTTGCAATACAATCCTCAAGTGATTAGCGTATTCATCCTCATTACGAGAGTATACCAAAATATCATCAATGAATACAATCACAAACATGTC
Source organism: Solanum dulcamara (assembly GCF_947179165.1). NCBI lineage: Eukaryota > Viridiplantae > Streptophyta > Magnoliopsida > Solanales > Solanaceae > Solanum > Solanum dulcamara. Next base: position 47,083,424 of record NC_077240.1, read on the forward strand.
TAAATATTTCTTGAACACCTTATTCATTAAGTCCATTAAAGCCGCAGGGGCATTGGTCAAACCGAACGACATGATTAGAAACTCATAATGTCCATACCTCGTCTGAAGTACCATTTTGGGAATGTCACACTCCCTCACCTTAATTGGTCATAACTAGAATGAAGGTCTATTTTGGAAAAGTAACTTGCCCCTTGCAATTGATCAAACAAGTCATCTATCCTTAGAACTGGATACCTATTTTTGATGGTTACCATATTCAATTGTTGGTATTCAATGCACATACGTATGAAGCATCCTTCTTTCTAACAAACTATATGGGAGAGCTTGAGTGAATTTACTTGAAGTATTCAATAGAGCCCTTGAGAGTCTTTTATATAGACAGAAATATTAGAGTAGGTGAATTGTAGAAGAATTAATAGAGTTAGAGAATTTAGGTCAATTTATAGAGCTGAATTTGGTCCTAAAAACGTCTAGGCTCATTAGCTAACAATTAGGAAAAACTTTAAAGTGCCCTTACTAAAAATTAAATTCGGCCAGAAAACCATTGCCAGGTTCGCGACGTGGAGGCAAGCAAGTCTTCGACGCGGACTTGCCTCGCACTTTACTGATTTGCGCAGTTTCTTTGAGAAATCTATATTTCAATCTACGGATCCTAAAAACCCATCGAGACTATTTTCTGTAGGTTTTGACCCCTGATTGATATTTTGAACTCGTATTTTCCAAAAATATTAAGGATAATTCATTACATGAGCATCCGATTCCAGAGGCATTCTTAAGGTACTTATGAGAATTTTTAGAGATATTACAATACCTCCTTCTTGGGAACATTCGTCCTCGAATGAGATCTAACTAATATAGGAAGGTCAAGGAAAAAAGACTTAAAAACCCAGCATGGACATGAGGACACTTTGAAAAATACATAGAACTTGTAAACTTCATACTTAACATAAGACATAGTCCTTGACAAAAATTATTTTCATAAATCATGAATGCATATGAATGAAATATGAAACTGAAATGTAAGAGTTTAATCGATTTGATCGTGAACAACTTAGTACCTCTAGGCTTGAGTGAAATAAAAGAGATGTGAATAACACTTCATAATGTTTGATTCCGCTTCCCACGTAGCACTCTCTACTTGTTGATTCCTCCATAACACTTTGATGGATGTAACATCTTTATTTCTCAACCTTTTCACTTGGTGGTATAAAATGTCAATCGGTACCTCCTCATAAGTCAAATTCTCTTCAATACTCACGTTCTCTATTGGCATAATAGAATTTGGATCACTCACAAACTTCCTCAACATCGATACATGAAATACCGGATAAACCAAAGCCAACTCAAGTGGCAAGTCTAACTCATATGATACCTTGCCAATGCGCTTCAAAATCCTATTCGGTCCTATATATCTAGGGCTCAACTTCCCTTTCTTACCAAGCTGCATTACCCCATTTATAGGTGAAATCGTCAAATACACCATGTCATCCACATCAAATTTAAGCTCTCTCCTCCTAGTGTCCAAATATAACTTTTGATGACTTTGAGCCATTTTCAATCTTTCTCTAATGATCTTTACTTTCTCCATTGTATCAATTACCAAATCTGGACCAATCAACGCCATCTCACCTACTTTGAACCACCCCACCGGAGACCTACTTCTTCTCTCATACAAGGCTTCAAAAGGAGCCATTTGGATGCTAGAGTGATAACTATTATTATAGGAGAACTCAATGAATGGAAAATGGTCATCCCAACTTCCCTTAAGGTCAACCACACATGCCTTTAACATATCCTCCAAGGTTTGAATTGTTCTCTCGGCTTGCTCATCGGTTTGAGGATGAAAAATGGTACTTAGCTTGACTTTACTGCCAAGACCTTTTTGAAATGACATCCAAAAATATGAACTAAATTGAGTACCTTTATCCGATATAATCGAAAAAGGAACACCATGAAGTTTCACGAGTTCACGAATTTACAACTTAGCATAGTCTTTGACACCATAAGAAGTTTTGACCGGTAGAAAATGCGCCAATTTGGTCATTCGGTCCATAATGACCCAAATAGAATCATGTTGTCTTCTAGTACGAGGCAAACCCTTTGACAAAGTCTATATTCACATCTTCCCACTTCCGTGTAGGAATTTTGATTTCTTGAGCTAGACCTCCCAGCATTTGATGTTCAACTTTCACTTGTTAGCAATTTGGACACTTATCCATGAATTCCACTATTTCCTTTATCACGACATTCCACCATTACACCTCCCTCAAGTTACGATACATGTTGGTGGATCTCAGATAAATTGAATACTTCTTCATGCCATTCAATATCAACTCTCTTACCCCATCAACATTTTGAACACATAACCGACCTTGGTAACGTAGTAACCCATCTTTTTCTAGGGAGAAAGCATCAACGGACTTTTCGACAATTGACTTTTTCAATTTGACCAAAGTTGGATTATTGTCTTGCTTGGCCTTGACTTTTGCCGCAAGAGACGATTCCGACACATTATGTATAAGAACGTCTGCATCATTGGAATCAACCAAACGCACACCTAAATGTGCCAATCTATGGACCTATTTGACCAATTCCCTTTTACCTTCCTCAATTAGACAACCAATTAAAAGCATCGGCTATAATATTTGCCTTACCTGGATGGTAAAATACACTCATGTCATAGTCTTTTAGGAGTTCAAGCCACTTCCTTTGCCTAAGGTTTAAGTCATGTTGACTAAACACATACTGCAACCTTCTGTGGTCGGTAAACACATCAACATTCACCCCATAAAGATAATGGAGCCAAATTTTCAAAGCAAACACAACCGCCGCAAGATCAAGATCATGAGTTGGATAATTTCTTTCATATACTTTAAGTTGCCTAGAGGCATAGGCTATAACCTTACCATGTTTCATCAAGAAACAACTCAAACCAACGCGTGAAGTATCACAATAAACAACAAACCCATATTAACCTTCTGGCAATGTCAAAATAGGAGCTGACGTAAGACGATCTTTCAATATTTGGAAACTTTTCTCACATTCTTCCGACCATTGGAATTTTGCCTTCTTTTGTGTCAACTTGGTTAAAGGCGAAGCAATAGATGAGAACCCTTCAACAAACCTTCTGTCGTATTCAGTTAAGCCCAAAAAGCTTTTAATGTATGAAGGATATAATGGTCTAGGCTAATTTTTAACTTCCTCCGTTTTCTTTGGATCTACTTTAATCCCATCATCGAACACCACATGGCCAAGAAATGCAACCTCTCTTAGCCAAAATTCGCATTTACTAAATTTAGCAAATAGTTCCTTTTTCCTCAACGTTTACAACACAATCCTCAAGTGAATCATATGATCTTTCTTATTTCGAGATTAAATTAAGATGTCATCAATAAACACCACTACAACGATGTCCAAATATGGCTTGAAAATGCGATTCAGAAAATCCATGATTATAGCGGGAGCATTTGTCAACCTAAACAACATTACTATAAATTCAAAATGACCATACCTTGTCCGCAAGCCCGTCTTGGGAATATCACACTCTCTTAACCTCAATTGATGATAACCAGAATGGAGGTCAATCTTAGAAAAATAGCTTGCTCCTTATAATTGATCAAACTAGTCATTTATTCTTGGGATTGGATATTTGTTCTTTATGGTGACCTTATTCAATTGCCAGTAGTCTATACACATTCGGAGGGACCCATATTTCTTCCTAACAAACAACACGGGAGCACCCCAAGGTAAAAATTCCTGGTCTTATAAAACCCTTATCTAACAAATCATTCAATTGTTCTTTCAACTCCTTGTGTTCCGTCGGAGCCATACGGTAAGGAGGAATAGAAATAGGTTGGATATCGGGAAGGAGATCTATGCCATAGTCAATTTCCCTTTTGGGAGGAATGCTGGAAAATCATCAGGAAACACGTCGGAGAAGTCATTAACTATAGGGACCGACTCAAGAGTAGGAGTTTTGGAATCAATGTCCCTAACTCGCAAATTATGATAAATGCACCTTTTGGAAATCATTTTCTGGGCATTAATACATGAGATGAATCTACCCTTCACCACCGAATCATTACCCTTCTATTCAAGAATAGGCTTATTAGGGAAGTGAAACTTAACCTCATGAGTTCTACAACATATAGATGCATAAGCGGCATGTAACTAATCCATACCAAGGATGATGTCGAAATCAGTCATATCAAGTTCAATAAGGTCACATGGAATAAATTTGTGCAAGACCCATACGGAATAATTTCTATAAGTTCTCTTGGCTAATACCTAGCCACCAATGGGAGTATAAATCGAGAAAGGTTCTATTAACACTTCGGGGCACACATCAAACCTCATAGAAATGTAAGGAGTAACAAAATATAAGTTGGCACCTGGATCAAGCAATGCATATACATCAAAGTTAAAGACTCGTAACATACCCATGACCACATCGGGAGACTCATCAACCTATTGCCTAGCATGAAGGGCATAGAAGCGGTTGTTGCATTAGCCACCCTTAGGTTGATCTTGGGTGCCTTGTTTCACTTGGCCTCCTATAGGACGACCATCTCCACCCTTGTTGGATACAAAAGGGCACTCAGATCTCTTATGGCCCATCTTGCCATATCCATAGCAAGCACCCTTTCCGATCAAGCACTTTCCTCCATAATTCCTTTCATACTTTGCACATTTTGGAGGAGAAGGGTTACTAGCATTTGCACCTCCTTCACCTTGAGCTTTAGGGTATGGCACCTTATCCTTAGCAAACTTCTTCCCCGAGCTTTGGCCTTGATGAGAGCGTCCATTGCTACCAATAGTTTTAGCATTAGAGAACCCACCTTCATACCAGGACCTCTTAGAATCCCTCATCCTCATTTCTTTGAGCTTTTCTCCTTCAATTTGTTCGGCAAAAGTCATAAGATGAGAATGTCCATCTTCTTAAAAATCATAGCGGTGCGACATTACTTAGCAACCAAGTTGGACACCCCTGATATGAATTTACTCATTCGGGCATGTGGATCGGCAACTATTGAATGAGCATAATTGGATAGCTTAGTGAACTTGAGGGCATAGTCCCTCATCCCCATATTTCCTTGTCGAAGATTTATAAACTCCAACACTTTAGCCTCCCTTAACTCAAGAGGGAAAAAGTGATCAAGAAAAGAAAGTTTGAAAGCTTCCCATTCGACAGGACCTTCATCCACACTCTCCGACTTCCATTGAGTACACCATAGCTGAGCAACACCTTTGAGTTGGTAAGCCGGCAACTCCGCTTTTTCTTCCGAAGTCACCCTCATAATACTCACTATCTTGTAGACCTCATCAATGAACTCTTGAAGATCCTTATCAACCCATGAAACTTCGAAGGATTCATTCATGCAAAGTCCCTTACTCTTGAGTCTAGAGTATGAACATTAGAAGGAGCCACAACACCTTGGTTGGTCACTAATCTGGCTAGCATAATGATAGCAGTTCGAAACTCCATATTAGTCACTTGGTCCGATAGAAGACTATTGTCTTGAGGAGTCGGGGGAGCTTGGGCTTCATTAATATTCTCTCCCCTTGGAAATGGTGGTATTCTTGGAGCCATCTTTCTAAAAATTGCAAAGAAAGACCGTTAGGGAAAAGAAGTCTTAACATAAACTCTATAGCACGACAAGGATCATGAAAGAGGTGATAATTCCTAAAATGCCTCATAGCCTCCTACTCAAAAGTGTGGCGCACTTCATACCCATGAATAAGACTCTACTTGATGCGGCATGTTGGACAACCAAGGACACTTGGAAAACCTTGTGCTCTGATACCAAGTTTGTCATGACCCAACCTAGGGCCTAGTCATAACATGGTGATTGAAACCTCGAAGGGCTCCAACCAAGCCTCTTGTACATATCATAAGCATACATAAGGTAAAATATAAAAGCGGAAACATCATAAGAGAGTCTAAAATATGAATAGAAATCTGAAAATGTCTTATGACAACATAGAGTCAAGCATATGTTCAACGAGATACCTCTAAATATGAGTATGGACGGAGGCTAAGATATGTCCTTAGCTCACCCTCAATACACAACATAAGCAAACGTCTTTTGACAAGAAAATAGTAAGTAACTTGAAACTAGTCCCCGATGAATAAGGACTCACCACCACACCTTCAAATAGGAATGCCTACTAGTTACGTGGACGATTAGAATATTCAACCTCAACCCCTACATTATGAGACAATGTAGGCAAAAAGTATGCATTAGTATATTAGAATGTATTAAGTATGAGGGCGTGACATGCAACATAAATCATGGAATGCAAAGGTCAAGTAAAATACGTGATAAGATGGAAGATGTAAAGTCATGAGAAAATCATATTGACCAAAGCATTTAAAAACATAAATTCAAGTCATAATATACTTAAGAAATCATACATATGTGGGATAGGAACCATAACCGACAATAAGACCATGCGAGCTATAACATAGAATCCAATGATACCCAGATCAAGAAGAAGGAGACTATTTTGACAAGGTAAACTCCTAATCATAAACATGTGCTATTTGTGGATCCACTAGCAAGGCCATAAAGGCAACCTACGGGGGCACGTAGTTTATCGGACATGAGGCTGCTACTAAGGCTTTTGGTAGGGCCCCCACCTCAAATTCAATTGGTGCTAAGTTAAATCCCACAAAATACATACATAACATAAGATCATAATATCATATATCGTATTCATGATCATAGGCTTGAAATCATAGAGTAGCTCATTTTTATAACATACTTATAATGTGAGAATTGTCCTTTCATCATTACAATCATATTTACATAATTTATATCATTAGGTCTTAGGTCACCACATAGGATTCTAAGTCACGTTACTTCATAACTTGCATGTTATTCTATAATTTGAGACATACTTATAATTCATGATCATAATGGAAATACATAATCATAATTCATACTTTGAAAATTCAAGACCATAGCTTGTACTTGAAATTTTGGTATAACATGGATGCATGATCAATTGACTTGAAAATCATGAAATTAACTTTAAAATATGCATAATCATAAACTTTATATCAGCCCATAAATAATTTATATAGATAATACCCATAATTTATATCATGAACCCTAGAAATCAAAATAGGAAAATTCATGGAAAAACTTTTCAATTTAATTCAACAACCATTAGTTTATATCAAAATAGACTAATGATCCTATTTTAAATCAAAATTCATGAAATTGAAATAGAGATCACAAAAACATAAAATACCATACTTTAATTTGATAGAAAACCTTGAAAAATTGATCGGGTTTCATGGATGAAAGGATCCATAAATCAATACCCGCATACCTTGAATGAGAACACCAATTAATTTGGAAGAAATTGAGAATTTTGATGGAGAAATCGAGTAAATTTTCTTGAAGTCTTCAATGGAAACCCTTGAGAGCCTTTTTGTAGAGAGAGAAATATTTGATAGATGAATTATAGAAGAATAAATAGAATTAGAGGTTTAGGTTAATTTATAGAGTTTAATTAGCTCCTAAAAATGTCTAGTTTTATTAACTAATAATTTGGGAAAAGTCTAAAATGCCATTAAAAAAAATTAATTTCGGCCAGGAACCTTCCCAGGTCCGCGACGCGGTCCTATCGCGGACCATACTGTTATGTGGTTTCTTTAAAAATCTTTCTTCCATTCTATGGGTCCTAAAATTCCACCAAGACTATTTTCTCGTAGATTTTGACCCCCTAATTGATATTTCAAACTTGGATTTTCGTAAAAGATTAAGGATAATGCGTTACATGAGAGGCCTATTTTCAAGGCATTCTTAAGGCAATTATGAGCATTTTTTTTTTGATTTTTTTTAGGGATGTTATATGGACCTCTTTAACTAATTCCCTTTTACCTTCCTCAACATGTGAAACACTACCCATAGACAACCGACTAAGAACATCGGCAACAACATTTGCCTTACCCGAATGGTACAATACGCTCATGTCATAGTCTTTTAGGAGTTCAAGCCACCTCCTTTACCTAAGGTTCAAGTCCCTTTGACTCGACACATATTGCAAGATTTTGTGGTCGGTAAACACATCAACATGCACCCCATAAAGATAATGGAGCCAAATTTTTAACGCAAACACAACCGCCGCAAGTTCAAGATCATGGGTTGGATAGTTTCTTTCATGCACTTTAAGTTGTCTAGAGGCATAGGCAATAACCTTACCATGTTGCATCAAGACACAACCAAAACCAACACACAAAGCATCATAATAAACAATAAACCCATCCAAACCTTCGGGTAATGTCAAAATTGGAGCCAACATAAGAGGATCTTTCAATATTTGGAAAATTTTCTCACTTTCTTCTAACCATTGGAATTTTTCCTTATTTTATGTCAACTTATTTAAAGGCAAAGAAATAGATGAGAACCCTTCAACAAACCTTCTGTAGTATCTGGTTAAGCCTAAAAAGCTTCTAATGTCTAAAGGAGATAATGGTTTAGGTTAATTCTTAACCACCTCAATTTTATTTGGCTCTACTTTAACCCATCACCAGACACCACATGGGAAAGAAATGCAACATCCCTCCGCCAAAATTTGCACTTACTAAATTTAGCGAATAATTACTTTTCTCTCAATATTTGCAACACAATCATCAAGTGACCCATATTGGGTTGCTAGCCCTCGTTCCATGTCCTCTTCTATGCTAATGATTCTCATTAGAGGATGAATGTTCCTAAGAGGGAGAAATTGTAAGATCCCGAGAAATGTGAAAGGTCCTACACAAAGGAACCAAGGATGAATTCTCAGAAAATTTAGAAATGTGACACCAGGAGCTGACCTCGAAAACCATCACATGTAATGGTATACATGATGATTAATGGTGAGAAACTGTGGTAGAGATTCAGAGACTCAAACTGCATGGGATGAACCACGAATGAGGACCACAAACTGTGGTGAGCACCGTGGGCCGTGAAACCCTTTGTGGTAACCCCTCCACAAGACCCTCGGGAAATCTCTAAAGGCAAGGTCAACGAAAAACCACCACAGATCATGGAACACTCCATGGACCATGGTTTGTCCTCATGGTCGACACTCTACCAGTCCACTTACAGGACCTGCACAACGACAGTGTTCCACAGACCATACAATCCTTCATAGACCGTGAAGGGGTTCTGTGGTGAAAGATCAGAGACTACCCCGCAGGCCTTTTTCCAAAATATATACAATTCCCATACCATGGGACCCTACAACTGGCCATGGGAGCACCACAAACTGTGAAGGGACCGCATGAAGCTCGTTCCAACCAAAATTTAAAAGGGGCATTTCAGTATTTTCCTACATTTTAATTCAAAGTGATGTCATTTTGAGGGTAGAATCCACCCATCTAAAGCCCCTAAACACTTCCAAGACATCATTCTACACACTTAGCTTCAATATTTACAATTCCTCTCCTCTCAAAACTCTTCCAAGAACTTCAAGGCAAAGTTAGGGTTTCTCTCCAAGGCATCTTCAAGTCTCCTTTCCTCCTCAATTTTTCATAGGGAATTTGGTGTCCCCAAGGTATGTGAGTTTTTATTCATGGATTCTTCCACCTATTTATTCCAAATGATTTCCAACTTGATATTTAAATTTCCAAATAATGAATTCTTATGGGCTTTTACATGACGACTCTAAATGCATAGATTATGATATATTTGAAATTTATTTATTCATATTGATATATATTGACTCTCAATTTCATGAAATGAATAATTTGTTAAGGTGCCTATATGAAGCCTTGAAAGTGATCTTAAAGTGTATATGGTGGGTTATCTTTTGAGGTGTAATTTGATGCATTTCCATTACTCTCATGCATGCAAGGATTCTTTAAATGCATTTGTAGGTTTTGTGCAATGAACCCACATATTTTCCTTATGTTAATATCACAATCCGACCTAGGGTATAGTTGTAACACGGTGATTGAAACTCCGAATGGATCTAACCAAGCCACTTATACATATCATAAGCATACATAAGGTAAAGCAAAAGAAAAAACATCATAAAAGAGTCCAAACTATGATTAGAAATATAAGAACGTCACATGACAACATAAATGCAAAACATTTATCCTACTAGATACCTATACTCAGGAATATGGGCGGGGGATAAGACATGTCCCTAGATCACCCTCAATATGAAATATAGAAAAAATCTTTGAAAATAATAACTAACTCGATAACTAGTCCCCGATAAATGAGGACTCACTACAAACAATGCTGGATAGGAAAGTTTAACTAGCCACATAGATAAGTATGATCTTCAACCTCAACACCTACATTATGAGACAATGTAGGCAAAAAGTATGCATTAGTACATTGGAATATACTAAGTATGAGGGAGTGACATACAACGTAAATCATAAAATGTAATGGTCAAGTAAATCACATGATAAGATAAGGTAAGTAAAGTCATGAGAAAATCATATTGACCAAAGCATTTAAAAAGTATAATTTAAATCATGAAAATACATATGAGGTCGTACATATGTGGGAAAGGAACCATAACCGACAATAAGACCATGCAAGCTATAACATGGAATCCCATTGTCTCTCTATACAATGGAAAAAAAGGGAAATCTACTTGCCAAGGTAGACTCTACCATGCTAGACGGGGATACATACACTATATGTGGATCCAATAGCTAGGCCATGAAGGAAACCTACGGTGGTACGTAGTTTATGGGACATGAGGCTGTTACTAAGGGTTTTAGTAGGGCCTCCACCTCAAGTCCACTCGGTACTAAGTCAAATCACATGGAATACATGCGTAGCATAGAAAATATGATTACATATATCATAATCGTGATCATAGATTTGAAATCATAGAGTAGCTCATTTTCATAATATGCTTGTAATGTGAGAGTTGTTCTTTTATTATTACAATCATATTTGCATAATTCAAATAGTTAGGCCCTAGGTCACCACATAGGGCCCTAAGTCACTTTTTTTCATAACTTGCATGAAATTCATACCTTGAACTTAGAGTAGAACTCAATTGCATAATCAATTGGCTTTGAAAATCATGTAATTGACTTGAAAACATGCATGATCATAAACTTTATATCAACCCGTACATAATTCATATAGATAATATCCCTTGAAAGTATAATTCAAAATACTAGTAATTTACATCATGAACCCTAGAGATCAAAATAGGAGAATTCATGGAAAAACTCTTCAATTTAATGCAATAACCATCAATTTATATCAAAATAGACTCATGATCATACTTTGAATCATAATTCATGCAATAGGAATAAAGATCACAAAACCCATAAAATACATACTTTAATTTGATAGAAAACCTTGAGAAATTAATTGGACTTCATGGATGAAAAAATTCATGAATCATTACCTACATACCTTAAGTGAGAATACCAAATAATTTGGAAGAACTTGAGAGTTTTGATGGAGAGCTTGAGTGAATTTACTTGAAGTCTTCAATGGATCCCTTGAGAGTCTTTCGTAGAGAGAGAAATATTTGAGTAGGTAAATTGTAGAAGAATTAATAGAGTTAGAGGTTTTAGGTCAATTTATAAAGATGAACTAGGTCCTAAAAACGTCTAGGTTCATTAGCTAACAATTATAAAAAAGTCTAAAGTGCCCTTACTAAAAACTAAATTTGGCCAGAAAATAATTACCAGGTTCGTGATGCGGATGCAAGAAAGTCCACGATGCAGACTTTTTGCGTACCTTACTAATTTGCGCAATTTCTTTGAGAAATCTATCTTTCGATCTATGGGTCCTAAAAACCCACCGAGACTATTTTCTGCTTGTTTTGACCCTTGATTGATATTCCGAATTCAGATTTTCCAAAAATATAAAGGATAATGCATTACATGAGCAGCATATTCCCAAGGCATTCTTAACGTGCTTATGAGCATTTTGAGGGATATTATAGGTAAAGTAAAGATGAAATGAAGGCGTTGACTCCAAATGAAAGTATATGAAGCAAATGCCTATGTTTAAAAGAGTCTTATGAAATGATTGAATGATGATGAAATGGCTTCTTAGCCAAAGAAAGGATTCAATATGAAAGTACAATTATCACATACTTGAATCAAATAAAATATTTTAATGAGCTACTCCATTGAATGATGATTTGATGTTAAGTTATACAATAATTATGTTATTATGATATCTAAATGTATTTCGTGGGATTGACCTAGCACAAAATATAGCATGTAGTTGGTGGCTCGACCTAAGGAGCCATAAGTAAAGTCTCATGTTGTATTAACTATGAGTCAACATAGGACCATTGTCTTCTATTTAGGCTAGTGGATCCAAAATTAGCCAATAAAGTTAAAGTTAAAGAAATGATTATAGTTGACAGAATTCTACCCAGCAAGTAGTCTCCCCGTGCCAACATATGGGGTTATGTTAAATTTCATGTAATAGCTTGCATGGTCTTAAATGTCGGTTACGGTTACTTTCCTACAAAATAAATGTTTTAAGGATTCATATTAATGTATCTCATGCAAGCATTCACTTATACTTACTGCTTATATATGACTTGATGTTCTTTATTATAGCATGCTCACATACTTAGTACATTCAAAGTACTAACTCATAGTTTTGCCTACATGATATCACCATGTAGGAACCGGCGTTGCTCTACCCTCTCCTTCCCGTGCCTAGATTGATCGTTGAAGGCTACTACTATTGGTGATTTCCCATGATATGGGAACAATACTCCTACATTTCTATCTTATGTTATGTTTACACTATTAAGTTACTTTTGGTATCTTTTGACTTATATCTTGAGGGTGATCTAGGGACATGTCTTATCCCTCGCCAAGTCTTTAATGTAAAAGGTATTGTTGGATATAGTAAATGATGTTATGTTGACTTTGACTCTCATCGAATGTGAAATCTCTTAGCCCCGATATCCCTTATGTTTCCACTTGATTTGTTTATCATTATCTATGAAATGCTCAATGAATGCTAAGAGGCTTGGGTGAGGTACCTTTGGGTGCTTCATTCGTTGTGTCACATCTAGTCCCTAGGCTTGGGTCATGACAACTGAACACCACATGGCCAAGAAATGCAAATTCCCTTAGGCAAAATTCGCAGTTACTAAACATGGCAAATAGTTGCTTGTCTCTCAATGTTTGCAATACAACCCTCAAATGACCCATATGATCTTCCTCATTTTGAGAGTAAATATAGATTTCATCAATAAAATCTACTACAAACATGTCCAAGTATGCCTTGAAAATATGATTCATCAAATCCATGAAGATAGAGGGACCATTAGTCGACCCAAACGACATAAATAGAAATTCAAAATGATCATACCTTGTTCAAAACATCATCTTGGAAATATCACACTCCCTTACCCTTAGTTGATGACAATCGGAACAGAGATCAATCTTTGAGAAGTAACTTTCTCCTTGCAATTGGTTAAACAAATCATCTATCCTCGAAATTGGATACTTATTATTTAGGGTAATCTTATTCAATTGCTGGTAATCTATACACATTCGGAGTGACCCATATTTATTCTTAACAAACAACACGGGAGCACCCCATGGTAAAATACTTAGACTTATGAAACCCTTATCCAACAAATACTTTAATTGCTCTTTCAACTCCTTAAGTTCCGCTAAAGCCATATAGTAAGGAGGAATAGAAATAGGTTGAGTATCAGAAAGGAGATTTATGCCAAAGTAAATTTGCCTTTCGGGATGAACACTGGGCAAGTCATTGGTAATTCATTAACTATGGGGACCGACTCAATAGAATGAGTTTCAGAATCAACATCCCTAACTTGTACTATATGATAAATACATCCCTTGGAAATCATTTTCTGGGCCTTAAAACATGAAATAAATCGACCCTTATCCACTGAATCATTACCCTTCCATTCAAGAATAGGCTCATTAGGAAATTAAAACTTGACCATACAGGTTCTACAATCAATGGATGCATACGAGGCATGTAACAAATCCATACAAAGAATAATGTCAAAATCATTCATGTATAATTCAACAAGATCACAAGGAATAATTTTATGCAAGACCGACTCGAGGTAATTTCTATAACCTCTCTGGCTAACGCTGAATCACCAATGGTAGTATAAACCAAAACAGGTTCTAACAACACTTTGGGGCACATATCTAATATCCTTGAAAGGTAAGGAGTAACAAAAGACAAGTTGGCACCCACATCAAGAAATGCATAAATATCAAAGTTAAAGACCCATAACATACCCGTGACCATATCGAGAGGCTCTTCAACCTCCTGCCTAGCATGAAGAGCATAGAATTGGTTGTTGCATTGGATACCCTTTGGTTGAGCTTGGGCACCTTATTACACTTGGCCTCCTTGAACAACTTGGCCTTGAGAACAACTTCCCTACCTTTGTTAGCAACACTAGGGCACTCGGATTGCTTGTTCCCTATCTTGCCACATCTATAATAAGCACCTTCCTCTATGATTCTTTCTACACTTAGCACACTTAGGAAAAGTGGGGCTACTAGCACTCATACCTCTACTTTGACTCGCAGGGTAGGGACCCTATCTTTAACAAACTTCTTTTCCGAACCTTTTCTTTGTTGAGAACGGAAACTACTACAACTAGTCCTAGTATTTGAGAACCCACCTTCATACCGATCTCTCTTAGAATATCTCATCCTCATCTCTTTGAGTTTCTCTTCTTCAATTTGTTTAGTAGAAGCCATAAGATGATATATGTCCATTCCTTAACAAGCATAGTGGTACGGCATTCCTTAGCAACCAAGTCAGACACCCCCTATATGAATTGGCTCATTCACGCATGGGGATCGACAACAAATGAAGGAGCATACTTGGATAGCTTGGTTAACTTGAGGGCATAGTCCCTCATACCCATGTTGCCTTGCCTATGATTTATGAACTCCAACACCTTTTCCTTCCTTAGCTCAAGAGGGAAGAAGTGATCAAGGAAAGTAATAGGGCCTTCATCAACTCTCTCCAACTTTCATTGAGTGTACTACACTTGAGCAACACTCTTGAGTTGGTAGGCCGCCAACTCCACTTTCTTTTCCGAAGTCACACCATAATACTCACTATCTTATAGACCTCATCAATGAACTCTTAGGGATCCTCATCAACTTTCAAATAATTGAACTCTGGAGGGTTTATCTTTGCAAAGTCCCTCACTCTAGAAGCCGGAGTAAGAGCATTAGGAAGAGCAGTAAGCCCTTGGTTAGCCACAACTTAGGCTAGCATGGTAATAGCGGTTCGGAACTCTACTTTAGTGACTTGGTCGGGTAGGGGACCATTGTTCTGAGGGATTAGAGGATCTTGGTCCTCATTAGCATTGACCCCTCTTTGCATAGGGGCTCTTCTTGGATGCATTTCTGAAAATCACAAAGGACAATTGTTAGGGAAAAAAGTTTTACAGTATACTCTATTGGATGACATAGATCATAAAAGAAGTCAGGTTTTCCTAAAAAAGCCTTATAGCCTCCTATTAATAGGTTTGGCGTGCTTCACATCCATGAATAAGACTCTACTTGATGTAGCATGTTGGACTATGTAGGACATCTTAAACCTTGTGCTCTGATACCAATTATATCATGACCTACACTAGGCCCATAGTCATGAAACGGCGATCGAAACCCTAAAAGGCTCCAACCAAGCCTCTTGACATATCGTAAGAATACATAAGGTATAATAAAGAAGAAATAACATAGGAAGAGTCTAAAATATGAATCATAAAAGATAGTGTAAACTAGACTACATAGACTCTACATCATTTGTCCAAACATGCCTTTACTAACTCAAGACGGGCAGGGGTTAAGACATACCCCTACCTCACCCTCAATACGAATATAATATAAGTATTTGGAATGAAATAAACCCATAACTCACCCTTGATAGATGAGGACTCACCAAAATATCACCATATGGGAGCTTTACCATCTACGTATTGAAGGAATGAGATCCTCGACCCTACATTATGAGACAATGTTGGCAAAAAATATGTGTTAGTACATTTGAATGTACTAAGTATATGGACATGCCATGAAATATGTTATACCCCGTACCTTTATATTTCGGAACATCTTTTTAAGCTTTTTAAAAGTTGTCCCGTGACCCAGATTATCTATAACATGATTAAATAACTCTAAGGAAGGGAGGACGTGATGCCCCGTAAGAGTGAAAGTTGGAAATATGTCTATAAGGATTTGAAACTAGTTGGAAGCCAAAATTACAAGTCGTAGGACCCGACTTACCTACGTAAGCTACCAACTGGGATGACTTACATAACTAAGCCACTGGAGTACATGTTGAACTTACGTAGAAAGGATTACATAGGCTCCTAAAGTAAGACAAGATTACGAACCCACGGGAGAGGCGGAAGAAGGCGTAGCATCTACTCGGAAGCAAGCAGGTGATGCACCTACTTTGACTAAGTAGGTGATGCACCTACTTGGACCAAGTAGATGACACACCTACTTGAGGTGGGTCCCACATCGCCATGTGGCAGCATGTGATTGGTTGCATGAGGTGACATGGCTGCCTAAGGTTGTGACATGTGTCACCCTTAGAGGATGACACATGTCACCTTCAAAAAGAGATATATATACAAGTAATGACTAATCCATTACATATTCAGCCATATTCACTTGGAAAACTTGAGAGAAAAATGTGAGGGAGCAAGAAAGGAGACCTGCGGGTTTGCTTCAAAAAGGTAAGTTCCCCGATTTCTTTCCGTGAATTAATTATTTAAGGTATCCTACGGTGATATGATGGTGTTTAACAACATAAAATTTATCTTTAGGGAAAAGAGGAGGTTTTTGTTCTTGTTAACAGACCCGTTTTTAAATGATACAGTAGTTAGTAAAACGAGTATAACTCCTTGTGTAAGGCTTAGTTTCAAGTGATTCAAGATGTTTTGGAAAGCTATTTCATAGGGATATAACTTTCATTTAGCCTATAAACCCCAGTTTTGCTTTTCTCTGCTCGAAAAAGGGTGGTGAAGTATGGGGGAGCTGCTGCCCAGATTTTGTTTTAGAAATTCTACAAGGACTGTTGTTGGTATTTTGGGCATATCGTTTTGTACAAAATTGTTGTAGGAGTAATTCAAAATTGTATGAGACCCTAATACATGTCTATAAATTTTATTGAGGACAAAAATCTTGTTTACCTCAATTACCCCTTCGAAACTAACCAACAATACAAGACAGTAGGTTGTCCAGAATTCACGTTTTGATAATTTTGGCGAGTTTAACGAGTTTAGGTTAAGGTAAGGGTTTTCCTTCCAATTTGAAGTTTATGGTGTGGTTATGAAGTGTATTAAACATTGTGTAAGTGTCTGGAAATAGGTAAATTCCATAAATATGCTTGACGTTCGAAACAAACCAAATTGGAGTTGATATAGTTAAATTGTAGTCGAAGCAAGGTGTTGTGCTTATGGTGTGTGGATGCAGGTGCGTGGTGATGTGTTTCAGGTCCTAAAAGTGTTCTAAAATAGGTGGGGAAGCTTCTGGTTGAAGTCACACAACCTACTCTTTGTACGGTTAAAGGTTTTATGAACTAGAAACTAAAAACCCTATTTTGGTATCTTAGCTTTGAGCGAGCCGCTTGGAGTTTGTATTATGTAATGTTGAAGTGAATTTCTTGTATATATGCTAGAGGTTATTATTGTTGGTTGGATGTATTTATTAGGAGTGTAATTAGAAATTTGGATAGGGCATGTTATAGGAGAGGTGCTGCCCGATTTCTGTTAATGCCTTAACTAGTTAAGAAACTAGTCGAGAAGGCGAGCGGGGAAATGGATGTTGTGAATACTCGTAGGTTATATAAGATGATGGAAAAGTCTAAGGTGGTGTATATTCTTATTCATTCCATGTTAAATAGGTTTGGAGGACGACGACGTAAATGTGATTAATAGAAGTACGTAAAAGGTATATAAAGCTATTCTTTCTTTTGGCATGTTTTGGCATAAGTATGTAAAGCTAATGTTTCCTTCTTTTGGCATGTTTTGGCATAGGTATGTAAAACCTATCCTTTCTTTCTTTTGGGCATGTCTTATATTTAAGTGACAAATGATATGTGTATGAATCTTGGGGTAACTCTATTCATGAGCTCTGAACATGATTCATGATGTATAATTCGTGTTTACTTCTGAATGTTAAAGACTCTTAAAGTAGTTAAGCTCCCATTCCTCAAGTCTTCTATATGCTGAAAAGTAGTGTATGTAAAGTTATTCTTCCTCTATTTTGGCATGACTTAGATGTAAGTATTATGTATATGAAGTTGAAGTTATTCCACTCTTAAAACTCTGAGTGTGAGTTAAGGCTCTTATTCACTTCTCGATATTAGAACTCCTGCGATAGTTGAGTTATGGACTTGTAAGTATTCTACATGACTAATAGTAGTACACATGAAGCCTATTCCTTCCTTCTATTGAAATAGTTAAGGTAAGTAAAGTGAGATATGATATGCGCTAGAGGTGATTCCATTTATAGGCTCTGGATGTGACTCATGACTTATACTCACTCTTGAATGATAAGGGTCTTAAAGTAGTTGAACTATGACCCTCGAGCCGTCTATAGGCTGAATAGTGATGGAATGTGTAAGCTCCTATACCTAGGGGCTTTGGAACATATTTTATGGTGATACCTTAGGGATGTTTGACATGTTACCAAGTCTTATAGGCACATATATGCATTGTTATGTGATATGTGGATCGGGCTATCATTCCTCGGCATTATTATATGATATGAATGTATACGGATTGGGCCGTCGTTCCTCGGCACTAATATATGAGATACGGATTGGGCCGTCGTACCTAGGCATTATCATATGATATATAGATCAGGCCGTCATTCTTCGGCATTATTATACGATATGTGGATCGGGTCGTCGTTCCTCGGCATGTGCTTGCTATATATATGGATCGGGCTGTACGTTCCACAGTGCTAATAATATGTATATGCCTATCATGATAGATGATATATTTGTAATACCGAGTTCTCGAGTGGGCTAGATATAGTACGTGATAAAGGTATACATGAATTTATTTGGTGAGGTGCAGGTACAATACCCTATTAAATGTTATGCTTGATTTCCTGCATCCTTATATTAGTTATGCCCTTTTTATGATGTTTTATAATTTACATACTCAGTACATATGTCGTACAGACCCCCTCTTTTCGAGGGGGCTGCATTTCATGCCTGCAGGTACAATACAGGTTTTGGGAGTCCACTAGCTCAGGATTCTACTTAGCAAGTTTAGAAAAAGCTCCATTGATTCGGAGCCAAGTTTTGGTACCAAACCTCCGATGTATATATTTGGTTACTCAGGGGTACGGCGGGGGCCCTGTCCTGCCATATGTTGTTATTCCTATTCTTAGAGGTCTGTAGACATATGTGTGTGGGTTGTTTAGGAGTTTACTTTGGTTATGACTATGCGATATGTTGTAAAAGCTATTATGTTGTGGCAGCCTTGTCGGCTGGCTTTCCCTTTCATGATAGGATGCAAATGAAAGAGTCTACACATGTATGAATATTTTATCACCCACTGGGTTCATGTGTTTGGTTCCTATATGTAGGAGGCTATATGAACATGAAAATGTTTTAACCCATTGAGGTTTTTATGAGCAGTATCACGTTATACATAGTCCAATTTGAATATAGTTGATAGATAGGTACACGGGGGTCCAGGTCGGACCCTAGTCGTAGCTCGCGAGGTTGGGTCGTGACAAAATATAAATCATAGAATTCAATGGCCAATTAAAGTACATGATAAAGAGGATAAGTAAAGTCATGAGAAAACCATAATGATCAAAGCATTTAAGAGACATAGTTGAAATCGTAAAACAACATAAAGAGAGTATACATATGTGTGAAAGAACCATAATTGAAAAACAGACCATGCGAGCTATAACCTGGAATCCCGATGTCTCTCCGTACAACACAAAAAAGGGGAATCTACTTGTCAAGGCAACTCTACCTCGCTAGGCGAGTGTCATGAACATGTGTTATATATAGATCCACTAGCTAGGCCATAAAGGAAAATCCTACGGTGGCACGTAGTTATAAGACTACAAACTTCATATAAGGACCCCGTAGGTCGAGCCCCCACCTCTAGCCTCATTCGGTTCTAAGTAAAACCCCACGGAATACATAACATAATAATCATACTTTAACATATATCATAAAACTTGTGCATAAGTTTAACCTTCATAGAATAGCTCATTTTCATGTCATAATTTCAATGTGAGTAAAATCCTTTCAACATTACAAATCATACTTGCATAATTCATGCCATTAGATTCTTAGGTCACCAATTAAGGATCCTAAGTCACCTTTCTTCATAACTTGCATGAAATTCATATCTTAAACATAATTGTAATCCCTGATCATAATCATACTTAAATTTAGAGTAAAACTCGTATACATACTCAATTTGAGTAAAAATCATGAGAATACTTTGAAATCATTAAACTTCATAATCATAATTCATATAAATCATCATTGAAAATAGATTCATGCATGAGCATTCATAATTCAACTTGAAATCAGAAAATTAATGTAAAATCATACTTATAATGATCATTAATAATAATTTAAAATGTAATTGAAACAAACCAACATAATTCATCAAATTTAGGGTTTAAAAGTAATGAAATTTCAAGAGACTTTTGAGGAAAACCTTGGGACTCCATGATAGAAAGGAACCCATGGAAAAATCCCCACATACCTTGATAAAATTATCTCAGAAATTGAAGAGGAACCTTGATGAACTTGAAACCCTAGCTTGAAATTGTGGGAGGAACTTGGGAGAGATTTGATAGTCTTGCCTTAGGGAAAATTTAGAATAATGAATAGAATAGGAGGGAAATTTGAAGAGTAGGGTTATTATAAGCTTTGAAATTGGCCATAAAAGTGTCTAGGTTCATTGAACCGAACTTAAAAAAGACAAAAATAACCTTCATTAAATTCTAAACTTTGGACCTATGATTTGCACTCTACGAGTCGTAGACATGTTGAGAAGTCATAGGAACGACTCATCTTGCAGGTCTCTAAAAACTCGGAGATTTAGGGGTCTCTAAAGTTTGCATACCACTCATGTTTTTGAGTCGTCATCTCCTCTACGACTAATCTTGTTGAGCCGTAGAGTGGATTCTAAGACTATGATTTGTAGGATCTCAGACCTGCATTGACGACTTACTTCTACGAGTTATAGACTCTTTCACGATTTGTCAAATGACTTATAGACCCCATACACTTGAATTATCCATTTTCCAGCCCCAGACTCACTTCCACGAGTCACTTCTATGACTCATAATATTCCCTACAAGTCATAGACCCACTCATAGACTTAGGGACTGCCCAAATGTTTTCTTGAATTCTCTTTCATTCCATTTTTAAGTTCTGGGTCTTACAAAAGCATACACTTGACTCTCCAATCATTACAATTTCACCTACTGTATGTGAAATACGCTCGGAACACATTTAAAATCATGGTTGATCAATTACAAACTTTGGGGCCAGTCTGACAAGCCTCTAATAGTCCATCAATTTCTTTTAATCTATTTTCCTTACTTTAAATCTTGTGTATTGTGGACGATGAATCTTTTTAGTTGGGGGTTGGATGTGCTATTTAAGTTTGATCCATTATTTTGGATTAGTTTTCCATGCCAATCTTCTTACTACCGGTGTTTCAGAAAATGTATTTAGTGCCTTCGCTAGGCCTCATTATCAAATGATCCATGAGTGCATAATTCAATGTCTCCTTTGTAGATAGTAATTAGTTCTAATAAACTTTGTGGTTCATAGCCACGTGTTCTAATCCTCTGAGCTATATGCCCCACCCCATCTCCACTAGATTTGTTCTTTAGAGTATCATTAAAAAAGGAACCTTTCCTCTACCCAGCCATTTTGGGTTAAGAAGTTAGGAAAGTGAATTTATTTCTATAAATCTATAAGAAGGGTGCATTCTGAGTTGTGAACAGGGAGAGAAGGGATCTCACAATTGGAGTTTTGAATAAAATGACCAAGGATTTTCTTTATACCATGGTTCTTTTTCAAGGAGTATATTTTTCTTTTCTTTATTTTTTATGTCAAATCCAGTGACACTTCCCTACGATAGATTGAGAGGCAACTTTCTTAAGGGAAAATTTCAAGTTTTAGTGTTATTTTGAGTCTGTTTTTCACTTGTCTTGGATTGGACTACCAAAATTCTCTTTGCAAAGGAATTTGGAAATCAAGAAAAGATGGGAAAATAAATTTGAAAAGAATTCTCTTGACATGATTTTTACAATCTTTGTTTGTTTTTTGATTCATAAATGGATTGTGCGCTGCTCGAAATAGCTTATCAAAAGTCATTCGTTCCAATTAGTTTAGAATACCCATAAACTCCTTGTAGTTTTAATCCCTTGTGTGGTAACGTCTTAGTTTTTTCATGTTTATGCATGTCATCTAGAACTTTCCCCGAATGTGATTCAAGTAGAAATCTTAGATGTTGCTTAGCTTGGAAGATGAACTTAGACCCTCTTTGAATAGTCACTTCACCAAAATTCCTTCCCTTAACATTGATCTTAGTCAACCCGGTTGAGCCTTAAAACATGTTCTTGGCACCAATGTTACACTCATTTACCCTTCTTGAATCATTTGTTTTTGCACCCGTTTCTCTCTAATTGCTAGTAATGAAAAAATGGGCTAAGACCCTATATTGGTGGGGGATACGAATGAAAAGTTGACTAGCTGATCCTAGAATTGATTAAAAAGCATGGATCTATTGATTTCTTCAAGTTTTAATCTGAATATTAATGGTTGCATTATTTAAATTCTTTAATTTCACATTTACTTGCGAAAGAGAGGTGAAATTGAGTAAGTCTTCAATAGAGAAGATTTGAAACATAAACCCAATCTAAGGGCTATATCTAGAGATAGTCCATGGCTACTCAAGAAATTGCTTGGTTGATTATTGATGATGGTTTTGGGGTTTGAGAAAACACAATTAAACACACTTTTTAGGTTGATAAACTTTGAGTGTAGCTAAAACCAAGGTTATCCATGCTATAATTTGTTCGAAGGTTTTTAGTTAATACTTATCAAAGTTATACCCTATCGAATGCACACCCCTAATCCCTCTAATCTTTATAACAACAATCATGTTACTGCGTTGTTATTGCAAAATTAACTGATTACTTGTCCAAATAAATACCCTCTCCCCAACTTTACCTTTTGTTTATGCAATATGCTTACTTATGTGATTTGATTTACAAACCATACCAAAACTCTGGAGGATTCATCCTCATGAAGTCATGAACCCTTATTGCCTTCGTACCCACACTTGGGTTCATGGGAGAAATCACTCACAGTTAGCTTGTGCCGTCCGGCTTGAGCAAGTACTTGAAAGGCTGATCGGAACTCGACATTAGTCACATGGTCATCCAAGGTATCATTCGATGCTTGTTTCCCCTCTTCAACAATATTCCTTTGAGTGGGGTATCTTCGTGGAGACATTTTCTCAAAATCGCAAAGAACATGTGTTAAAGGGAAAGTCTTAGAGTAATACTCTACCGCACGACATAGATTATGAAATAAGTTAGATTTTTCTAAGATGCTTCGTAGCCTCCTATTCAAAATGTGATATTCTTCACACTGATGAACAAGACTATAGTTAATGCGTCATGTTAGACTCCCTAAGACACTCTTAAAAAACCTTGGGCCTAGACGTGACACGGTGATCGTAAACCAAAAAGATCTCAAGCAAGCCATCTTAGCATGCATTGCATACATAAGATAAAGGAAACATGATAAGATCAGCAAAAGAAACAAAGCAAGAAATCAAAGGATAGTATACTTTATCCAAATTTCCACATTAGACTACATCAAATTTAATGTCTAAGCATGCCTCTATACTAGACTTTGATGGGGACTTAGGACAAGCTCCTAGATCACCTGAACCATGAAAAAGAGTCGAGATAGCAACATGAAAGAAAATTCATGTCCTCAATGAATGAGGACTCACCAACTCTTGAGAACTAAACCAACTCTAGCCATAAATGTGAGGAGCGTGAGTATCATTCATCCCTACATTATGAGATAATGTAGGAAAAATATACGTTAGTACATAGGAGGTACTAAGTATGTGAGGTATGCATGAACAGGTAATAGGATATGAGAAATACGGCATAGGATTCATGACCAATCATAATGAACATGAATAAAGCTTGAAAACATATAAAAACTTATGGTCAATACATCATAAAACCTCATAATAAAATTTACATCTTTGCATTCAACTTGTGTGGGAGAAGACCTTTAACCAAGATCTTAAGACCATGCGAGCTATAACATGAAATTCCATGTAACTCCCACATTGAGAAGAAAGAGGCTACTTGCCAAGGTAGACTCCGTGAGAACAACTTTAACTTTGTAAGCTATATGTGGATCCACAAGCTAGGCCATAAGGCAACCTACGGGGGTAACGTAGTTTGGAAATTTAGGTTGCTACTAGGATTCCCTTAGATAACTAACTATGTTACCGGACCAAACCCCACATACAAGTCCTCTCAATGCTTAGTCAATATCCCAATGGAAATCATTAAATCATAAAAACATAATCCTTAACTTCATTATGAAAATAAACATTAGAATAGCTCATTAACTTAAGTGATTCATCAAAATCCATAACTTTGTTGAGAATTGTCCTTATCACCATCTAAACATGATTGTGTGAGAATTGCCCTTATCACACCATAGTAACTTTCTTGGATCATAAATAATCATCATCATAACTTTCATCATTAAATCATGAATCTTAACTTTATTCATAAAAGCTTTCATTTGAAAATCATTGAACTCATAATCAACATTCATATAAACTCATCTTTGAATTTCATAATCATGATTGAAATAGCTTAATGCATGGGCATTCATAATTCAACTTGAAATTATGCAATTTGAAAAATCATTCTTATAATGATCATTGATAACAACTAAAAACGTAATTGAAATAGCCCAATGCAATTTATCAAAACTAGGGTTAAAAGTAATTGAAAAACTCTTTTAAGGAAAACATAGGACTCCATGTGTGAAAGGGACCCGTGGATCAATCCCCACATACCTTGATGAAATACACCCAAAATTGAAGAAGAACCTTGATGAACTTGAAACCCTAGCTTGAAATTTAAAGGGGAGATTGAGAGGATTTGTGATCTTGCCTTAGGGAAAATTTTGAAGAATGATTTAGAATAAAGGGAATTTTGATGGGTTGGTAGTTATAGGCTTGAACCTGGCCATAATAATTTCTAGGTTTATTGAACCAAACTTGGAAAAAGACACGAATACCCTTCATTAAAACTAAACTTTGGACTTACGGATTGGCTTTTACGACTCGTCCTCAAGTCAATGACTCATGGACTTGAATCGTCGTGCAGGGTCCTGAATTTCCTGAGAATTAAGAGCCTCTGATATTTCATCTACGAGTCATTTCTATGACTCCTCATCGTGATTTTGGGTCGTCGACTTGACTCATCCTGCAGGTTTGAAATCCTTTAAATTTAAGGGTCTCTGAAGTTTGGTTACAAGTCAGTGCTATGACTCATTGAAAGGATTACGACTCATCCTGATGAGTCATAGAACCTCTTTGAAGTTTTACCCATAACAAGCACAAGGTCTCCCTCTACGACTTATCTCTACAAGTCGTAGGAACCTCTACGAATCGTAGAGTGGCTCATATTCTTGAAGTCAGTCAACATTTTGGAAATTTCTCCTTGGTTTAAACTTTTTGACTTCTGGGGTCTTACAATATCACCCCTTGGAACATTCGTCCTCAAATGAGATTAACTTAGCGTACAAAGGACAGGAAAGTGGACTAGCAACCCAACATGGATATAATAACACCTTAGAATGCATGGAATAGAACATGACTTAAAATTAAATTTCATGAATATGCATGCATATAAAAGATATAGGAGGACTGAATACGTAGGAGTTTAATTGATTGGAATAAGAATAACTTACTACCTTAGGCTTGAGTAGAAGGAAAGATATACGGTATCATTTCATCATATCCGCCTCCACTTCCTAAGTAGAACTCTCTACTTATTGATTTCTCCATAATACTTTGACAGACACAACCTCTTTGTTTCCTAGCTTCTTCACTTGCTGGTCTAAGATTTCCACCGGGACCTTCTCATAAGTCAAATCCTCTTCGACACTCATATCTTCCGATGGTACTATAGAATTCAAATCAGCCACAAACTTCCTCAACATAAATACATGAAACACCAGTGAACCATAGCCAACTAAAATGGAAAATCTAATTCGTAAGCTACCTTTCCAATACACCTCAATATCTTATAAGGCCCAACATATCTAGGGCTCAATTTGCCTTTCTTACCAAAATGCATTACACCTTTCATGGGTGAAACCTTCGAATAGAACCAATCTTCCACATCAAATTCAAGCTCTCTTTTCCTAACATCTGAATAGGACTTTTGACGACTTTGAGTCATTTTCAATCTCTCCCTTATGAGTTTCACCTGTTCCATCGCATCTATCACCAAATCTTGACAAATCAAGTCCATCTCACCTATTTTGAACCATCCCACCTAGGACCTAAATAATCTCACATACAATATGTAAGACCCTAGAATTTGGAAAGTTAGAAAAACGAGGAACAAAAGATGAAATTTTTGAAAAACTCAGCTTTTATGCACCAAATGTTCTTTACGAGATCCAATACGGGATGCAAAAGGCAACCATGGACCCTGCCCAGCCAAATGGTGTCCTGAGAGAGGACCACAAGAGGCCACCATAATCTATATTGTGGACCACGAACTGTTGTGGCTTTTGTGGTGGATACCTCTGTAGTCCCCTGTCAAAATCCCCATCACGCATCAAGTTCACGGATCGTAGAAGCCTCCACGGACCATGAAGGTCTCCGTGGAGGAACTTATGAAACTTCTCTACAAGTCAAAAATTTGAAGTTCAAGGAAACGACCATGAAAGACCACCATGGACCGTGGTGCTTATGACGGGTCATGGTAGGTCTCGTGGTGGGCAGCCCGCCAGAAACCTTTTTCAGAATTTCCAAGTCCCTCACCACGGAGTGGACCACGAACCATGGTGCCCTTTATGGTCTATAGTGATGGCCCTTGATGGGTCCCCAATCAAGCTTTAATTGTCACGACCCAACTCCATAGGCCGCGATTGGGGTCTGACCTCGACCCCCTTATGCGTATATACCAGCTACACTTAAGTTGAATCGTGTGTGATATGATACTATACAAAAAAACCTCAATAGTTTAAAACTTGTTCATGTACGTATAGCCTTTTTCATTCGTATCATATCATGAAAGGGCACACGAGCCGACGAGGCTGCCATAACATTAAAAACACTTACAACATGTCGTATAGGCATAATAGAAACAAACTCATAAACAACCCATATTCCTATATCTATAGATCTATAGGAATAGTAATAGCAACATATGGCAGGACAGGGCCCCCACCATCCCTTTGAATATACAAATATATACATATTACATGACCAATATCAAAAGTTAGGCTACGGAACAGTGGAGCGCTCCCAACATCGCTGACTAGAAACCCTAAGCTGGCGAATCCCCAATATAAACATTTGTATCTACGGGCATGAAATGCAGCCCCCCCCTCTCCCCCCGAAAAAATGGGGGGTTAGTACGATATATGTACTGAGTATATAAAGCATAACAACATATAATTGAGACCATAACTGCAATAGGGATGTAGGGGACAAGTATAACAATTAACAAATTACTGTACCTGTACCTTAGGACACATAATCATATACATCATCATATATTGTGCCCGACCCTCTAGCGAACTCGGTGTCATAATCATTTCATCATATACACATGTCATCATATCATCATGTATTTTAATTTATCATATCATCATATACGGCATCATATCATCATATATGGTATAATCTTATTGTGTATATCATCGTATTACATCCGGTTTGTTATGGGGCTCGGGGTCACAAACGTATCTCTCTATTTTCATATGCATGCTTACATAAAGTATCCGGCCCTTTAGTGAGGGACTCGGTGAATGGAGTAGTGTACGTCTATAGCGTACCATCATAATATATATACCATACCCAATCCTCTAGGGAGGGACTCAATGTTCCTTCATTATTTTTCCACATATACTATCATATTACAGCTGGCTCGAGACTTAATGAATAATCATATCGTCATAACATATATAATATATCATACCTCACGTACGGAATCATCTCCTCATGCATGGAACTGTACATATCCATCCCAAGACGCGGTGAAAGAAGAAGTAAACATGCGCCCGACATAATATCTGGCCTATCGTGGGACGCGAAGAAAGAAGGGTTACAGTATGCACGACTAGAGTAGTAAGAAACTATATGCAACTAAGTCACCCTCTGAGACTCAATGAAATAGTCAAGTGAATCGTCACCTGAAAACCAGAGTAATAGTCGTCTTAAATACCTTCTAAACACTGTTCGAGATCATATTAGCTGGAGTTTCAGGAATCGTAGACGTGTATTAAGATAAGGTTAAATAGTTTATGGAGATAGAGACATTTATCATTGCAGAGACCTTAGGAATAGGAGCTTATGCATTCAATTATCATTCATCAGATAGGAGACTTGAGTAGTTCAACTACTTAAGCATTCTAATATCAAGTAATGAATAGAAGTCATAAGTTATACCCGGATCTTATAACTAGAACTACCTCCACCTCATATCATATGCCATTACATTTATACTTAAGACATTTCAAAAGGAAGAACAGGCAGACTTTACATACACTACTGTTCATGATCTAGCAGCCTGGAAAGACAATAACTCAACT
The DNA here is from genome assembly GCF_947179165.1 of Solanum dulcamara. Classification (NCBI taxonomy): domain Eukaryota; kingdom Viridiplantae; phylum Streptophyta; class Magnoliopsida; order Solanales; family Solanaceae; genus Solanum; species Solanum dulcamara. The sequence continues at coordinate 47,112,286 of NC_077240.1, forward strand.
ATTACAAGAGTCTTAACATCATAAAGTGAATACAGTTTATGAATTACATTTGGAGTTTCATGAGTGGAATTATCTCCACCTTTCATATACAAACCATTCATAACCTATACCTAAGACATGCCAAAATAAAAGAAGAGTAGCTCTACATACCTCTTACAGGTTATTCTTTATCCCGGTCGCCTCATTGTCCCATGAACCTAGGTAACATGAAAACAATAAGAGTATCAACATCCTTAGATCTTTCAGCGTCTTACATTACTTACGAGTATTCATAAAACCCATTTCCTCGCTCGCCTTCTCGACTAGTTCTTTAACTAGTTAAGGCGTTAACGAAAATCGGACAGCACCTCCCCTATAATGTGCCCTATCCAAATTCCCAATTATGTACCTAATATCTACAGCCAACAAAAAACATAACCAGAAGCTCATATATATATAAAACATGGAAACATTATACATTACAACCTCCGAACGGCTCGTTTGAAATTACAATATCCAAAATAGGGTTTCTAGTTTCTATTTTGCGAAACCTTTAACCATATGAAGCAGGGGGGTCATGTGGCTACAACCAGAAGCTCCCCCCCTATTTTAGGACACATTTAGTCCCTGAAACACACACCACAAAACCAGCATCAGCCTCCACACACACAATGCCTCATTTCGACTACAATTTAACTACGATGACTTCAATTTTGATTATTTCTATTGTCGAGCATTCCCATGACTTTTTTTATAATTCAATCAGTATACAAGGTATATAATAAACTACATAAAAACCCCATAAGCATCAAATTATAAGGGAATACCTTACCTTTCCCAAAATTGGCCAAAACTCGCCAAAATTGCACCTCGGAACTTCTTTATTCGTGCTGAAACTGCGTGGACTGCTTGCTGTCTGTTTTGGATGCACCAAGCCATGATTTTATACTTTTAATACCTCCATATCATTATGGTATAAGCTATATAATTAATTTACTGAATAAAATCGGGCCTTACCTATTTTTTCCCTTAGGCCACCACCCTTTTCTCTCTAGGTTAGGGTTTCTTTTTCTAATTACTTTTGGTTGAAGTTTTAAGAAGAGAATGAGAAGATTAGTCATCAACATGTATATAAATACAACTCCTTAGAAGGTGCCACATGGCATCCCCTTAGGGGTGACACATGGCAGCCTCCTAGGGAGCCACCTAAGCCCATGCGGTCTCTCACATGCTGCCACATGGTAGTGGGGTCCACCCCCCCAAGCAGGAAGGTGGGTCATGTCCTTGCTTCAGCTGCTACCACATGGCACCTCCTCAAGCTTCCACGTGGCACTTCCTTCTTGCTGCCACGTGTCCTCCTCTTCTCTCCCTCGTGAGTTCATAATCTCGTCATATTTTAAGAGCCTATGTAATCCATGATACGTAAGCTTGGTATGTCCTCAAGTAGCTCAAGTATATAAGACTTATAAGTTAGTAGCTTACTTAGGTACATCGAGTCCTACGAGTCATTACTTGGCCTCCAATTCCTTCCGGATTCTTATGACTCTATTTCCAACTTTCTCTACTATGGGGTATCACATTCTCCCTTCCTTAGAGTCATTTGATAGTGTCGTAGCTTATCCGGCTCACACGATAATTTCTAAGGAACTTAAGAAGACATTCTGAGCTCAAAAGTTTAGGGTGTAACATTAATGAAGGTTATTATAGTCTTTTCCCTATATATCATTAATGAATGTAGACAGTTTTTGGGACTAAGTCCATGTTTATTAGCTACCCTAAAACATTCTAACTCTCTCATTCTCTCCATAACTCCAAAAACCCCAAAGTCTTTTCTCACAAGTCTTGTCTCAAGGTTTTCTTCTCTCTGAATCAAATTCAATAGGGTTTTTCAAGGTCAAGCTTTCAATCTCTTCAATCTAGGGCTAATCAAGGTTAAGACATATAGGACTTCATCCATGGGTACCTTTCACCTATGTAATCCCAAAGATTTCTTCTCAATTCTCTTATGATTTGCTCAATTAAAAGCCTTAATTACATGATTTTTATTGGATTTTCTCAATTATATTATTCTGAAATAATTTTAGCCTAATTATGCATAATTCACATCATGATGTATGTTTTCAAGTTGAATTTCAATGACCCGTGATATATGCTAGTTTCAAGTATGATTTATGAGATATGATCATGATTTTTAAGTTATACTTTATGAAAGCTTTATGCTATTAATCTAAGATGCTTTATGCAAATAAATTTATGAATGATGTTTCTATGATGCTTCAAGAAAACTTAAAGATAGGGCAAGTTAAGACCCTAAAGATGTTTATGATCAAAGATTTGTAATGATGGAAGGCCTACACCCACATTGCATGAGTTATATGAAAGATGAGCTAATCCTATGTCTTATTATGATAATGTTAGATGAGTTATTCTTAGTATGTTTTATAAAGATGAATTAATAGGTAGTTACTATCTTTCCCTATGATGTTTATGATCATGTTTTTATGAGTTTTGTTTGGATATTGACTAAGCATAAAGAGGAATTTTAGGTAGAGTTCGGTTCGGTAATGTTGTTAATTACCCAAGGGAATCCTAGTAGCAACATTTAGTCCCAAACTACATTGCCCACATAGGTTTGCATATGCCAATATGGCGAAGCTAGTGGATCAATATAGCCTAATTAAAGAGTTAGTTAATGGAGTATGCCTTGGGAAGGTAGCCTCCTCTATCTCGATGCAGGAATCATTGGGTACTATATATTAGCTCGCATGGTCTTATATGTCGGTTAAAGGTCCTATTCCAGATAGTTTTAATTGAGGTATGAGCTCTTATTATGATTATGAGATTCTTTTGATATATTTACCAATGAGATAAATATTTTAATATTTTCATGAATTTAGATATGTTTTAAAGATATTAGTCTTGCATCCCATGATTTAAATTGATTATGTCATATGTTTATTATTCATGCAATCTCACATACTTAGTGCATTCAACGTACTAATGTGTCACCCGACCTAGGGCCTAGTCGTAATATGGAGATCGAAACACCAAAGAGCTCCAACCAAGCCCCTTGTTCATATCATAAGCATACATAAGGTAAAGTAAAAACAGAAACATCATAAGAAAGTCTAAACCATGAATAGACAATGAAGAATGTCATATGACAACATAGACTCAAAACATTTTCCTAACTAGATGCCTCTACTCATGAACATGGGCGGGGTGTAAGAAATTTCCCTAGCTCTCCCTCAATACGAAGCATAACCAAAGTCTAATAAAACAAGAAATAAAAACTCATACTTGTCCTTGATAGATGAGGACTCACCAAGACATCATTGATGGAAAGCTTATTAGCCACGTAGATGGCTATAATCCTCAACCTCGACCCCTACATTATGAGACAATGTAGGCAATAATATGTGCTAGTACATTTGAATATAATAAGTATGCGGGAATGACATGCAACATGAATCATAAGATGCAATGACCAAGATTATATAAGATAAAAGAGGTTAAGTAAAGTCATGAGAAATACCGTGATGGTCAAAGCATTTAAAGGACATAGTTGAAGATCATAAAGTAGCATAATAGTCATAAACATATGTGGGATAGGAGTCATAACCGACATTATGACAATGTGAGCTATAACATGGAATTTCATTGTCTCCCCATACAATAAAGAAAAGGGGAATCTACTTGCCAAGGTAGACTCTACCCTGCTATGCGGATCATGTACATATGATATATATGGATCGACTAGCTAAGCCATAAGGCAACCTACGGTAGGACGTAGTTTATGGGATATGAGGCTGCTACTAAGGCTTTTGGTAAGGCCCCCACCTCTATTCCACTCAGTGTTAAGTCAAATCCCACAAAATACATATGTAGCAAGTCATCATAGTTAACATATCATAGACATGATCATAGGCTTGAAATTCATAGAGTAGCTCATTTCATAACGTAAGTAAAATGTTAGTATTTTCCTTTCACAATACAAATCATGCATAGATAATTCATATCATTAGGCCTTAATTCACCACATAGGGCCCTAAGTCACCCTTTCCATAACTTGCATAAAGAAAGCATAATTTAAGACATACTTGAAAATCATACTCGAATAGTCATGCTTGAAAGTAAGTTCATTCAATGGAGGAGTAATTCATGCCTACTTGAGAGGTTAAATCCTAAAAGAAATATAGTTCATACACTTGAAAGAGTAGTTGATGAGAAGTACGGATCAACAAAATAAAATAAAAGAATTTTAACACATAAGTCGCATTTGGTGAATGCGTTTTCTGGGAAACTAGCGACGGCGCAATAGTAACGCAATGGACCAAGGTGAAAACCACTGGGGAGCTCTGTAGGTGCTATAGTGGCACGTCGTTCCATGAGGAAAACTATAAAGACACATTCCTGGCATGATAGTGGCGGCCGCCCCAGCGGTTTCCTGGCAAATTCTAGATTTTTCATCATTTTTCATGAGTTTTCATCCCCTATAATAAAATCCTAAGGCCTAATTAATAATATAATGAATATATATATAAAGAATCTACCAATACTAAGAAATTACCAATCCATTTATGCCAAAAATATATTTGAATTCACAAGATACATCATAACTCATGCAATTGAAGTTGAAATTAAGAACATTCAAAGTATTAATTGAAATATGGAAGATTTAAGAAATTATTTGGGATCCATGAGTGAAAGGTGCCCATGGATGAATCCCACATACCTTGAATACAATTTATGAAGAAACTTGAAGAAGAACTTGAAGATCAATGGAGAATTTAAGAAGATTCTTGCTAGGTCTTCAATGGAGGTCTAGAGAGCCTTTGTAGAGAGAAGATTTTTAGGATGGGTGATTAGTGAATGAATAAGGAAAATTAAGAGATTTAGGGATTAAGTAGATTAGGAACCTAGCATAAAAACTATCTAGGTTCATTCCCCCTATAAAAATAGAGAAAAGACTACTTTGCCCTAACTGAAAATCCCCCTTAACCTACCAATGGATTCACCAAGGCTAATTATTCATCTTATTGTGTCATACTCTATCTGTCTCACACTCGAGATATTATAATATCTCCCCATTTGGAATATTCTTCCTCGAATGAGATAGAATCTAGCTTGAGTAGAATAGAGTGAGTATGCAACAACCCAACATGAATGCAACAATCCAACTTCTGACTATCAACATCTTAATCATTTTTGTGGTATGCATGTATATGTCATGACGTGGAGAAGTTGAAACATAGGAGTTTTTGGAGGATTTGAGTATACATGTATAAGTACCTTAGGATGGATCGAAAGAAAAGAGGTAAGGATATCGTTTTCTCATATGTGCTTCCGCTTCCCATTAAGTGCTTTTGACTTCTTAATTTCTCCATAAGGATTTAACGGATGCAACCTCTTTATTCCTTAATCTTTTCACTTGACGGTCCAAAATCTCAGTCGAAACATCCTCATAAATCAAATTCTCTTTAATACTCACATTCTCCATTCGAAGGATTATTATTGATGAGTATAAACACGCTCCAAATGACCCCATGAATGATTAAGTATCGAATGTGGAGTTTTGAGCGGCTCTTAAAATAATAGCCCAAGTTGTGACTACTTAAGTGAATAAAGGGGAGGTACTCCTTAAAATGTGACTACTCCATCTTCGAGGGTAAGAGACTTCACGAGGATGAACCCTCCCGAGTTTCATGGAACCAAGGTTAATGAGGATCCCCAAGACTTTGTAAATGAATTGTACAAGAATTGTGAGTATTATGAGAGTGTATTCAGAGGAAAAGGCGGAGTTGGCTGCCTATCAACTCAAAGGTGTTGCTCAAGTTTGGTATAGTCAATGGAGAGCGAAAAAGATTGAAGAGGGTCCTATAGTTTGGGAAGAGTTCAAAGTTGCCTTTCTTGGTCACTTTTTCCCACTTGAGCTAAGGGAAGTAAAGGTGTTGGAGTTTATCAATCTTAAGCAAAGGAGCATGAGTGTGAGGGAGTATGCCCTCAAATTCATTAAGTTATCCAAATACGTTCCTTCCTTGGTAGCTGACTCTCGTGCCCAAATGAGTAAATTTATTTCGGGAGTGTCAGACTTGGTTATGAAAGAGTATCGAACCGCTGCTCATCAAGGAGATGGAAATCTCTAGTCTTATGACCTATGCTGAGCAAATTAAGGCGAAAAGCTTAAGAAGAGAAATGCAAGGGAGTCCAAGAGGGGTTGGTATAAAGGTGGGTTTTCTCACAACAAGTTTGGTGGTGGAAATGGTCGTTTTTGACAAAGCCGAAAATCTCAAGTCCAAGGTTCTTCAAAAACTCTGGCTCCAAAATTTGAGAAAGACAATGTGCCAAATACTAAGGCATAAGGTGGAGCTTCAAGAGGTCAAGTCACCCCTCAATGCAAGAAGTGTTGGAAAAAATATATAGGAGAGTGCTTAGCGAGTTTGGATGTTTATTACAAGTGTGCAAAGCCCAGTCATCATACTAGAAAGTGTAGAGGTAGGGATAGGGACCAAGTCTAGACTCAGGCTACTGATCATCTGGATCAGCGTACTACTACTTCAGGTGGCGGTTAGTGCAAAAACAGATTTTATGCCCTTCAGACTCATCAGGAGTTAGAGGATTCCCCTGATATTGTGATTGGTATGTTGAAAGTCTTTGAATTTGATGTTTATGCATTATTAGATATGAGTGCTACTCTATTATTTTTTACTCCTTATGTTGCTATGAGATTCATTGTTTGCCCCAAGATTTTGCTAGACCTTTTTTTGTCTATACTCCGATTTGTGATTTAGTTGTGGCTAAAATAGTCTATAGAAATTATCAAGTTTCAGCCTTTGATAAAGTCACCTCTGTTGATCTTGTAGAGCTTGATATGACCAATTTTGATGTTATTTTGGGTATGGATTGGCTTCATACATGCTCTGCCTCTATATGTTGTAGAACCCATGTAGTTAAGTTTCAGTTTCCCAATGAGCCAGTCTTAGAATGGAAAGGTAGTAATTTCTTGTTTAAGGATCAATTTATCTCATGCCTAAAAAGCTCGGAAAATAATTTCCAAAGGTTATATTTATCATCTAGTTTGGGTTAGAGGTACTAACTTTGAAATTCCTATTCTTTAGTCAGTTTCATTTGTTAATGTGTTTTCAAAAGTTTTTCCCGATGATCTCTCAAGCATTCCTCCCAAAAGGGAAATAGACTTCGGTATTGATCTTCTCCCCGATACTCAGCCTATCTTCTCCATTCCTCCTTACTGAATGGTTCTGGCAGAATTGACAGAGTTAAAGGATCAGTTAAAGGATTTGCTAGATAAGGGTTTCATTAGACCTAGTATCCCTCCATGGGGTGCTTCGGTTCTCTTTGTTAGAAAGAAGGATGGTTATCTTCATATATGTATTGATTATTGGCAGTTGAACAAGGTCATAATTAAGAATAAGTACCCCATTCCAAGGATTGATGACCTATTCAATCAACTTCAAGGATCAAGCTATTTTTCTAAGATCGATCTCTGATCGTGTTATCCTCAACTATGAGTAAGAGACTGTGACATTCCAAAGATGTCTTTTAGAACTCGATATGGTCACTTTGAATTTGGTTTGTAGCTTTTATGGATTTGATGAACAGGGTGTTCAAGCAATACTTGAATATGTTCGTGATTCTCTTTATTGATGATATTTTGATTTACTCGCGGAGTGAGGAAGAGCATGCCAATCATTTGGTTTGTGGAAGGTTTCTCTTCCATTACATCACCTTTGACTGCTTTAACTAAAAAGAAGGTGAAATTTCAATGGTCCGAGGCATGTGAGATAAGCTTTTAAGAGTTGAAGGATAAGCTTACCTAACTTTACCAAAAGTTTTCGATAGGTTTGTTGTGTATTGTGGTGCTTCATGAGTTGGTCTTGGTTGTGTTCTAATGCAAAATGGCAAAGTGATAGTTTATGTTTCAAGGAAACTCAAGGAGCATGAGAATAATACCCAACTCATGATTTGGAGTTGGCGGTGCTGGTATTTGCTTTGAAGTTGTGGAGACACTATCTCTATGGTGTTCATGTGGATATTTTTACCGACCACGAGAGTTTGCAATATGTATTCACTCAAAAAGATTTAAGTTGTTGAAGGATTATGAAGAGTGTTATATACCATCTGGGTAAGGCGAATGTGGTTGTTGGTGCTCTTAGCAGATTGTCCATGAACAGTATTTCTCCTATTGAGGATGAGAAGAAAGAGCTAGTTCGGGATGTGCATAAATTAGCCCATTTGGGTGCACGATTGGTTGATTTCAAAGATGGAGGTGTTATTGTGCAAAATAGTTTTGAGTCATCTTTTGTAGAAGATGTAAAGGAAAAATACGATCGTGATCCTGTTTTGGTTGAATTAAAGAAAGCGGTTGCCAAAAAATCTATTGAGGCTTTCTCCCAAGGGGGAGATGGCATTTTGAGATATCAAGGTCGATTGTGTGTGTTCAATGGTGATGGCTTAAAAGATATGATATTGTACGAATCTCATAGTTCTCGATATTCTATTCATCCCGGTTCCACAAAGATGTATCAAGATATGCAAGAAGTATATTGGTAGAATGGCATGAAGAGGGACATTGCGGAATTTTTAGCTAAGTGTCCCAATTGTCAACAAGTGAAAGTTGAGCATCAAAAATTGGAGGTTTGGTTTAAGACATTAAGATTCCTAATTGGAAATAGGAAGGCTTGAATATGGATTTTGTTATTGGTTTGCCTCATACCCGTAGGCAACATAACTCTATTTGGGTGATTATTTACCGAATGACTAAGTCAGCTCATTTCCTCCCAGTTAAGACTTTATCTTCAGCCGAGGACTGTTGTAGATTGTATATTCAAGAGTTGGTAAAGCTTCATGATGTTCCATTGTCTATCATTTCTAATCAAGGTACTCAGTTCACATCTCAGTGTTAGAGATTTTCAAAAAGAGTCTTGGTACCCAAGTGAAACTTAATAAGGCTTTTCACCCCCAAATGGATGGTTAGACTGAACATACCATTCAGACATTAGAGTATATGTTGAGAGCATGCGTGAATGATTTTAAAGGAAATTGGGATGACCATTTGTCGTTAATAGAGTTTGCATATAATAACAGTTATCACTCTAGCATTGAGATGACTTCATTTGAAGCTTTGTATGGTAAGTGGTATAGATTACCTATCGGTTGGTTTGAGGTAGGTGAAATGGCTTTGATAAGACTCGATTTGGTATTTGAGGCTATGGAGAAAGTTAGACTCATTAGAGAAAGATTGAAAATGGCCTAAGGCCGACAATAGTCCTATTCGCATATCAGAAGAAAGGAACTTGAATTTGAAATTAATCATTGGATTTATTTGAAAATTTCACTCATGAAGGGTGTGATGCATTTTGGTAAGAAAAATAAGCTAAGTCCCCACTATGTTGGCCCATATCATATTTTGAGACAGATTGGTAAGGTGGCTTATGAGTTGGATTTGCCTTCAGATTTGGCATCAGTACACCCGGTGTTCCATGTGTATGATTAAGGAAGTTTGTTGGTGATAATATCTATTTTGCCATTGGATAACATTGAAGTTAAGGAGAGTCTTTCATATAAAGAGGTTCCAATTGAGATCTTGGATCGGCAAGTTAGAAAGTTGAGAAACAAAGAAATAGCTTCAGTTAAAGTGTTATGGAGGAATCAAGAGGTTGAGGGTGATACATGGGAGGCCAAAGACGATATGATGTCCCGATATCATCATCTCTTTCCTTCCTTGCCTAGTTGAGGTATTTATCTCCTTCATGATCCAACCATCCCAAAATATGTATTTCAGTTTTACTCATGGTTTATATATGCATTCATGCATATGAAATGAGTTTTAAAGTCATGTTTTAACTTATTCTAAAGATTTCATGTTTTATGCATTATCGAGATATTTTGCATTCATGTTGAGTTGTTATGTTCCTTTCCTATTCCATTCATGCAAGCTTGAGTCCCATTCAAGTATGAATGTTCCCAAGGGGGAGATATTGTAAGACTCAGGAATTTGAAAAGTCAGAAAATGATAAACAAAAGATGAAATTATAGAAAAACTCATCTTTTGGGAACCAGATACTCTCACGAGATCCAGTATGGGCCATATAAAGACCCAATACAGGTTGTGAAAGGCTATTGTGGTCCCTTCCCAGCCAAGTGGTATCCTGAGAGAGGACCACGAGAGGCCACGATCTGTGGTACGGACCATGGACCGTTATGGCTTCATCGTGGACACCTCTGCAGGCCCCTATCAGAATCCCCTTCACACCTCAAGTTCACGGACCATAGAAGCCTACACGAACCATGAAGGTCTCTATGGAGGAACTTCTGAAACTTCTCTACAAACTCTAAAATTTAAAGTTCAAGGCAACCACCATGGAGGACCACCACAGACCGTGGTGCTCATGACGGGCCGTGGTGCTTCTCGTGGTGAACAGCCCCCAGAACCCTTTTTAAGAATTTTCAAGTCCTTCACCACGGAGGCGACCACGGACCGTGGTTCCCTTCACGGTCTGTGGTGATGGCCTGTCATGGGTTACAATACTAGTTTTTATGAAGGTTATTCTAGTATTTTCCCTATATATCATTAATGAATGTGGACACTTTTTGGGACTAATTTCACGCCTATTAACAACCCTAAAACATTTTAACTGTCTCATTCTCTCCATAACTCCCAAAACCCTAAAGTCTTTTCTCCTAAGTCTTCTCTCAAGGTTTTCTTCTCTTTCAACCAAATTCAATAGGGTTCTTCAAGGTCAAGCTTTCAATCTCTACAATATAGGGCTAATCAAAGTTAAGGTATGTGTGACTTCATCCATGGGTACCTCTCACCCATGGAATCCCAAAGATTTCTTCTCAATTCTCTTATGATTTCCTCAATTAAAAGCCTAATTGCATGATTTTCATTGGGTTTTCTCAATTATGACATTCTTAAATGAGTTTAGCCTAATTATGCATAATTCACATCATGATGCATGTTTTCAAGTTGAATTTTAATGACCCGTGATATATGGTAGTTTCAAGTATAATTTATGAGATATGATCATGATTTTTAAGTTATACTTTATGAAAGCTTTATGCTATTAATCTAAGATGCTTTATGCAAAGAAGTTTATGAATGATGTTTCTATGATGCTTCAATCAAACTTAAAGATAGGGAAAGTTAAGTCCCTAAAGATATTTATGATCAATGATATGTAATGATGGAAGGCCTACACCCACATTGCATGAGTTATAAGAAAGATGAGTTAATCCTATGTCTTATTATGATGATGTTAGATGAGATATTCTTATTATGTTTTATAAAGATGGATTGATATGTAGTTATTATCTTTCCCTATGATGTTTATGATCATGTTTTTATGAGCTCCGTTGGGATATTGACTAAGCACCGAGAGGAATTTTAGATGGGGTTCGGTCCGGTAATGTAGTTAGTTATCCAAGGGAATCCTAGTAGCAACCTTTGGTCCCTAAATATGTTGTCTGCGTACGTTGACATATGACAATATGGTGAAGAGTGGATACACATAGCCCAGTTAAAGAGTTATTTAATGGAGTATGCCCTAGCAAGGTAGCCTCCCCTGTCTCGACACAGAAGTCATCGAATTCTATATGTTAGCTCGCATGGTCTTATATGTCTCTTAAAGGTCCTATCTCATACAGTTTCAGTTGAGGTATGAGCTCTTATGATAATTATGAGATTCTTTTGATGCATTGACCAATGAGATAAATGTTTTAATATTTTCATGATTTTAGACAGTTTTAAAGATATTGGTCTTGCATCCCATGATTCATATTGATTACGTCATATGTTTATTAGTTATGCATATTCTCATATACTTAGTGCATTTCATCTACTTACGCATACTTTTTGCCTACATTGTATCATAATGTAGGGACCGACAATCACGTTCATCCTCCTCCCACTCATGGCTAGAGTCTACTTGTAGCTTCTTGTTGGTGAGTCCTTACAGTTCAAGGACATGACATTTATTTCATCTTTGACAGTTTACTTCATTACTCTATGTTGTCTATTGGGTGAGTTGGGAGATTGTCTCATGCCCCCATCTAGTATTAGAGTCATGTTGGATAGTATGAGTCTATGTTGTCTCTTATTCTACACTTTTGAGACCTATGTTCTTAGTAAGGATTTTGCTTCTGTATCTTACTTTGGTTTGAATGCTTATTACTTTTATGTATGATCATGAATGATATGATAAGAGGCTTGGTTGGGGTCCTTCGAGATTCTAATCATCGTGTTACGACTAGGCCCTAGGTCAGGTCGTGACACAATTCTTCAAAAGGAGTCATTTGGATGCTAGAGTGGTAATTATTGTTGTAGACAAACTCAATTAATGGCAATGCCCATACCAACTTCCTTTAAAATCAATCACACACGCCTTCAAAATATCTTCTAAAGTTTGGATCGTTCTATTGGCTTGACCATCAGTTTGAGGATGGAAAACAGTACTTAGCTTATCTTTCGTACAAAGACTCTTTTGAAATGACTTCCAAAAGTGTAAAGCGAATTGAGTACCTCAATCTGATATACTAGACAAGGGAACACCATGTAATCTACCAACATAATCTTCAACACCATAAGAAGTCTTAATCGGTAGAAAATGAGATGACTTAGTCATTCAATCCACAACAACCCAAATGGAATCATATTGTTTCTTAGTAGAGGTTGGAATCTCAATATCTTCAGCTAAACCTCCCAATTTTTGATGCTCAACTTTAACTTGTTGGCATCCTTCTTCATGTTATTTCACCAATACACTTCCCTCAAATCGTGATACATCTTGGTGGATCTCGGGTGAATGAAATACCGTGAACTATGGTCCTTAACTAATATTAACTCTCTCAAACCATCAACATTAGGCACACATAACTGGCCTTGATAACGAAGCACACCATCTCCCCATCGGGAGTCTCCTCCACCTCTTACCTATCGTGAAGAGCCTAAAACCGATTGTTGCATTGACCACCCTTTGGTTGCACTTGATCACCTTGTTGAACTTGGCCTCCATGAGCAACTTGTCCTTGAGGAAGACCATATTTAACCCTACACTCCTTAGCAAGATTACCCAGCTTACCACATCGATATTACACATTCGAACCCGCTAGATATGCTCTCTTGTGGTTCTTTCCACATTTCTTGCATGCTGGGGTAACTTGGCCAATAGGATCACCTCCTTGAGGCTTGGTGTTAGGCACCCTATATTTGTCAAACCTTGGAGTAGTACCATTTGAAGAACCTTGACCGGAATACATTTGGCAAAATGAGGATGCCCACTACTTCTGGACCTAACATAAGAAGAATCACCACCATCGTTCCTTGCCCTCTTGGACTCCCTAGTTTTCTCCTTTATCTTCTCACCTTTTATTTGTTATACATAGGTCATGAGCCTAGAGATGTCTATTTTCTGAATCAACATAGCCGTCTTACACTCCTTAGAAACCACATCCGATACACCCAACACGAACTTGCTCATATGAGCTCTTGGGTCGGCAACCATGAAGGGAGCATATTTCGACAATTGGGTGAACTTGAGGGCATACTCCCTCACACCCATACATCCTTGCTTAAGGTTGATGAATTCTTGTATCTTGGCCTCCCTCTACTCCAATGGGAAAAAGAGATCAAGAAACACTCCTTTGAATTCTTCCCAAGTCATGAGATCCTCCTCTCTAGGCCTTCCACTCTTTCATTGATCAAACAAAATACAAGCAACACCATTCAATTAGTAAGTAGCCAATCTTGCCCTCTCTACCGGCTAATCCCCACAATCTCCACAATCTTGTGAAGTCTATCAACAAACTCTTGTGGATCCTCCTCCACTTTGGAACCCCAAAACTCTGGAGGATTCATCCTCATGAAGTCAAGAACCCTTGTTGCCGCCATACCCACACTTGGGTTCACGGGAGCAATCACCTCACGGTTAACTTATGCCATCATGGCTTGAGCAAGTACTTGAATGGCCACTCAAAACTCGGCATTAGTCACTTGTTGCCCCTCTTCAACCACATTCCTTCGAGCGAGGTATCTTCGTGGAGGCATTTTTTGAAATTCGTAAAGAACACGCGTTAGAGGAAAAGACTTAGAGTAACACTCTACAGCACGACATAGATTATGAAAGAAGTGAGATTTTCTTAAGATGCTTCATAGCCTCCTATTCAAAGATGTGGCGCACTTCACACCGATGAAAAAGATTCTACTTAACGCGGCATGTTAGACTCCCTAGGACACTCCAAAAAAAGCTTAGGGCCTAGATGAGACACGAAGATCGAAAAACCAAAGGATCCCAACCAAGTCATCTTAGCATACATTGCATACATAAGGTAAAGGAAACATGATAAAATAAGCGGAAGAAATAAAGCAACAAGAAGTCAAATGATAGTAAACTTCATCCAAATGTTTAAATTAGACTACATCAAATTTAATGTTTAAGCATGCCTCTATACTAGAATTTGATGGGGACTTAGGACAAGCTCCTAGGTCACTGAACTATGAAAGAGAGTCGAGATAGCAACATGAAAGAAAATTCATGTCCTCAATGAATGAGGACTCACCAACTCTTGAGAACTAAACCAACTCTAGCCACGAATATGAGGAGCGTGAGTATCATTCGTTCCTACATTATGAGACAATGTAGGAAAAATATGCGTTAGTACATAGGAGGTACTAAGTATGTGAGGTATGCATGAACAGGTAATAGGACATGAGAAATATGGCATAGGATTCATGACCAATCATAATGAACATGAATAAAGCTTGAAAACATATAAAAACTTATGGTCAATACATCATAAAACCTCATAATAAAACTTACATCTTTGCATTCAACTTGTGTGGGATAAGACCTTTAACCGACATCTTAAGATCATGCGAGCTATAACATGGAATCCGATTTAACTCCCACATCGAGAAGAGAGAGGCTACTTGCCAAGGTAGACTCCATGAGAACAACTTTAACTTTGTAAGCTATATGTGGATCCACTAGCTAGGCCATAAAGGCAACATACGGGGGCAACGTAGTTTGGGAATTTAGGTTGCTACTAGGATTACCATGGGTAGCTAACTACGTTATCGGACCAAACCCCACCTACAAGTCCTCTCGGTGCTTAGTTATATCCCCATGAAAATCATTAAATCATAGAAATATCATCATTAACTTCATTATGAAAATAAACATTAGAGTAGCTCATTAACTTAAATGATTCAAAGGAATCCATAACTTTGGTGAGAATTGTCCTTATCACCATCCAAACATGATTGTATGAGAATTTCCCTTATCACACCATATTAACTTTCTTGGATCATAAATAATCATCATCATAATTTTCATCATTAAATCATGAATCTCAAATTCATTCATAAAAGCTTTTCTTTGAAAATCATTGAACTAATAATCAACATTCATATAAACTCATCTTTGAACTTCATAATCATGATTGAAATAGCTTAATGCATGGGAATTCATAATTCAACTTGAAATCATGTAATTAATGAAAATCATGCTTATAATGATCATTGATAACAACTAAAAACGTAATTAAAACAGCCCAATGCAATTTATCAAAACTAGGGTTAAAAGTAATTGAAATTCAAAATATCTTTTGAGGAAAATTTGGGACTCCATGGGTGAAAGGGACCCATGGATCAATCCCCACATACCTTGGTGAAATCCACCCAAAATTGAAGAAGAATCTTGATGAACTTGAAAACCTAGCTTGAAATTTGAAGGAGAGCTTGAAAGGATTTGTGATCTTGGCTTGGGGTGAATTTTGAAGAATGATTTAGAATAGAGGGAATTTTGAAGGGTTCGGTAGTTATAGGCTTGAACTTGGCATAATAATGTCTAGGTTCACTGAACCGAACCTGGAAAAAGACACAAATTCCCTTCATCAAAACTGAACTTTGGACTTACGGGTTGGCTTTTACGACTTGTCCTCAAGTCTATGACTCGTAGACTTGAGACGTCGTGTAGGGTCCTGAATTTCCTGAGAATTGGGAGCCTCTAATGTTTCATCTACGAGTTGTTTCTACAACTCATCATCGTGATTATGGGTCGTCGACTCGACTCATCCTTCATGTCTGAAAACCTGTAAATTTGAGGGTCTCTGAAGTTTGGTTACGATTCAATGCTACGACTTGTCGATTGTGACTCGTCCTAACGAGTCATAGGACCTCTCTGAAGCTATATCCTAAATAGGCACAAGGTCTCCCTCTACGAGTCGCAGGAACCTCTACAAATTGTAGAGTGGCTCGTAGTCTTGAAGTCAGTCAACATTTTGGAAATTTCTCCTTGGTTCCAACTTTTTGACTTCCGGGGTCTTGTAGCCTGCCTCCGGCAGCAGGGAATGTCATTTTTCATGTCACTAGCACTATGCTACATCTGATCTAGAAGAAAGGATTATTTGGAGCCCTTGCAAATAAGGATGCTAACTGCTATATAAGGAACTTCACTAAAATTTGTCAGCCTTTCAACATCACAAACACTACTCGGGAATCCATTCGGCTAAGATTGTTTCCATTATCCATCACAGGATACACTATAACAAAGTTGGAGGAGCTACCTCAAGGCTCTATCACTTCATGGAAAGAATTAACCAAGGGTTTCCTAGATCGGTTCTTTCCACCCTCAAGGATGTTGCAAATGCATGATGAAATCACGAACTTTTGCCAATTGACGGGAGAGCCTTTACATGAGGTTTGATTGAGGTTCAAAAATAAAGTGCTGGTGTGTCCCAATCATTGGTTACTGAATGGAGTGTTCCTTCAAACCATTTACCAATCTCTAGACTCCATTAACAAGTCAGTAGCAACCAACCTAGCTGATGGTTCACTCATGGATCGAATTTTCAAACTTGCAAAGCCCTTATTGGATAGAATGACCAAAACCAACCGAGCTAGGCACATAAGGGATGCTAAGGTGACATCGGGTGTCAGCTCCGCTATCATGACCAATAAAGGAGGAAAGAGTAAGGATAAATGAAAACATGGCTAAAATGATAACTCAAGTGAAGTTGCTTGCAAAGCACATGATGGGCACCGAAGTCAAGAGTGTGAATGTTATTAGATCTCAAGAAGCCAAATCCCTCGAGGAAGACAATGCATATGCATTGTTTGATGAGGAAGTTCAATATACATGTCAAATCAAATGCATGTTCTTGCTCGAGGTATTAAGGTGCCAACGGAGGCTCTTGGCGACCTCGAAACAGGAATCAATATTGGAGAGACCAAGATGATCAATGGAGAGACACGGCTCATGAGAGGGAGGGATTACCATAGATGGTTTTCAAACACTTGATAGTAAGTTAAAACCACAACTAAAAGATAATTGACCTTGTGTTACACATAAATGAACTTAGGCTTAACGACATATAATTGCTCTTTGTGAAACAACCTCAGAATAGATCCGATAATTAATGTGACGATCATTTTATCTTTTAATGAGGGTAACGTTGAGGGTTATCAACTTACCATAGATGGTTTACAAGTGATTGATAGTATTAAAATTCTTTTCCATGTCGTTGTAGAAATTTTAGCCAAAATTATGAGAGACTCAATAACCCCAAGAAGTTTGCAACGGAGTGGAGAGAATTAGAATTAAAAATTGATAACGCACAGAGGTAACAAATGTGAAGTCTAGAGGACCGAAGTCCAAAAAACAGAATTTATTCCAAAATAACCCAAAGCACATTCTATTCAATAACTTGAATAAAGCTACTTTGCTGTGCTTTACAGTCACAAGTTTTATTCAGCTTTCCTGCTACGTCCCATGTGTAGCCATTTCACGTCATACTACACAAGCTCTATTTACTGAATACAAAACTGGACAAACCAGTCTTCAGTTTTCTCTAGCACTCTAATGTATCATCCCAGATGAAATAACAAACACGGACTTCATACTACACAAGCTCTATAGCTGAATACAAAACTGGACAAACCAGTCTTCAGTCTTCTTTAGCACTCTAATGTATCATCCCAGATGAAATAACACAGATTTGAACGTAATAACATTGGCCGTCCCATTTCCACCAGAGTGACCTGCAGCTATAACAGGCTGTTCCGTATAAAAGACCGGAATCCAGCTCTACCCTATATAACGTTAATTAGAGAAGCTGAAAACCTACTACTCTGGTATGTCTATATATACCAGATAGAAGAAATGCAGTAGCAAAATTTGATCAATCAGAAATCCAGGGCCAAGTGCCCACAACGTATGCTACTGTTTCGTTTAGACATGTATACCATTCCCATGGCAATAAATGCCATCTAATGATCCATTCGCCAGCTTTGTCCCATTTACATATCGATGTGACTTTAGTAGTCCTGACGTACCATTGCTCAACCCCCATGTTTTGGGAACACCCTTCTTCAAGAAAGTTTCAAGTTGCCCAGTTGCCGCAGCTATAAGCCCTGTTTAGAAGAATAAAAACACGCTTATAAAAAGGACCAGCACAACTTCATGAAAACAATATGAAATGCAGAAATTTCCATAAGTCCAGCATCAAAATTAGTATAAACGAATTCATCCATTTGGCTCCTCGTCCCCAGATATCTGAAGCAGGTGAAATACCTAGGAACAGGGCAGAAGGGGTTCCTGGCCTTGATTTAAATTCTGGATGAAATTGAACTCCGATGAAGTAAGGATGATTTGGCAGCTCAACAATCTGTATATGAAGCATCACACAAGATCAATCAACCACAGCAACATAACTAGCTAGCATGATTGCTTAATTTAATGGTTTAAGAGGTTAACCTCCATACGGTGACCACTTTCATCTTTGCCAGTGAAAGAAAGACCAGCATCTTCAAGTTGCTGCACCATGTCGGGGTTCACCTAAACAGTAGCATGAGACAAGCTCTTTAGTCGTAAAGTCCATATAAGAGGGTGGTCCACATGTAATTACGTAACATTGAAAATTGAAATAGCTTAATCAAAGTTCCAAAGAAAAAGTGTCGCACCTCATATCTGTGTCGATGTCTCTCATCTACAAAGCTCTGGCTGCCATATCTGACACAAGATATGATTTATTCAGTTGGAGATGGCAAAAGGTAAAATTCCACCATATATGGTTTAGATGAATTATATCATATTTAATGTGTATAAATGGTGCTGATCTTCCCCATCCTACCTCCACCCACAACAGAAGATTTCAAGAATGGAAGACAAGAAACAACTTCCTAGCAGACAGATTCATAAGAAATATATGAGCAATGCAGGACTGTCTTTCAAATCTGCAAATGGTTTATATAGACAACACGCCCTGATGCTTAACCTGACTGTGAGTTAAAGTACGGATTAAAATACGACCATTCAAACAAACGTTTATACTAAAAAGAGGGATTTACTAATGAAGGTCATAAAAGTAGTGATTGAGCTATCAGTCTGAGCTAAACATATATTTTACAGTCATGCACAAACTCAGGCTGAATTATTAAAAAAATTACAAGGAAAGGAAAGAAAGGAGTGTTATAATCAAAATCGACAAAAATGATGATTGTCATGCAATCTCTTGAAGTCACATCACAGAAAAACTGAAATTTAAACATCTGACACTAAGAAATATAAGACTCAATAATACCCAACTTTTGTCAACTTTCAAACAACTCCAAACCAAATACAGATGATCATAATACTATTCCATCTAGAAGACAACATAGATTTGATACCAGCAATAGAATAGACACAAACATGAGTAAGTTAAGGGAATCTTCGTGGTACTATATTAGCTTGCTTTTGCACTATCATCTTAAATGGTTGTGAATTTCAACTTCCCTGTGTCAATTAAAATTCCTTTGCAGTTTCACATGTCATCCTGTGGAATGAGTAGAGGAAAGAAAGTACATACAATTTTGCAGATTTACAATCCGCAACTTGAAAATATGTTCTCCTAGATCCAAGACGCATCGTACCACGCATATGAGTTTTTGAACCCTGTGATCATATCACACAGATTAGAACTGTGAACTACTAAAACAAAACTAGAAACACAGGATAATCATGAGGGACAAGAGAGATAAAGGAAAAGCAATCTGTACCTCTGGCATAAAAATGACACAAGGATTCTGAGTGTTGGGATCAAATTCTGTACTGTTTGCGTCTAGCAATCCAAGAATGGATCGAGCAAACTCAATAACAGCAATTTGCATTCCTAGACATATGCCAAGGAACGGAATCCTGTTTGCACGGGCATATCTAGCAGCGAGGATTTTACCCTCCACACCCCTGTCACCAAATCCTCCTGGAAGTATGATAGCATTTGACCCCTGTAAAGTGAAGACTTGTCCAACAAGTCAGAAACAAGAAAGTTGAAGATATGGACACAAAAAGAGTTGAATTTGTCCAACATCATGTTATACAGTTACACTATACAAACCTTCAACAACTTCCAAGCACTTCTATAATTCTCAGGATTCTGCAAGTAGAAGCATCAGTCAGATAAGAAACAAGAAGAATTAAAAGCAAGTGAACAAAGTGGAAGCAAAATACCTCTCTGGAAGTTTCATCCTCAAGGTCACTGGCTGCAATCCAATCTATACAAAGTTTCCTGTGGCAAGCTACAGAGGCATGCACAAGAGCCTACACAAACTCAAAATGTTTTAGATATTGACAACAAAAGGAGAACTAATTTATCGACAGATCTAAGTCATTGATAAAACTGTTATGTCTGATGATCACTTTTCACAAAACTATATCATTGAAAATTACAATTAAATGAAAATAGGTGTAAGTGCAAATATAAGGAAACTTCCTCTTTACATATTTGACTACAGTATAATCACCTTCAGTACAGAGAGGTATGCATCTGAAAGCCCCGTGTACTTTCCTACCATGGCTACTCTAACCTGTAAATTCAGATGGAGATATTTATGAAAGTTGTGATGCAAATTGAGGGACTAAATTCCAAAAAGGAAGATAGAATAAATTATATATATTTAAGAATATTATATATATGTATATATATATATTACATATCCTACAGGCTCTTGTAGCTTGTCACAGAGTGCAGCCCGAGAGGTCCATTCTCCCAAAGCAGGTTCTTGTGCAACACTGAAAATGACATAATAAATTCATCATCATACAAGAGATAGCCAAAATCACAATGCAGAAAAAGAGAAGATTGAGTATTCCTCGTCATCAATCAATGTATGTAACCCGAAACATACACTTTAAGGTTCAGAACTTTCAGAATTGTTTCATGTGCCTTCTGATCCTAAATACACAAAAGCAATTCTTTAATGCTAATAGTAAAGATGTTACGTAGAAATACATAAAAAAAGAAGTGTGCCAAAATTATTACTTACTCTTAAAAGCAAAGGAATGCGCCAAACGTTTGAGACATCATAAAGAGTAATAATGTTATCTAGCTGAAATAAAAGGAATACAGAACCTGAGCACCAAGAATTGAGAGTTGATGACCTAAATAAGATAAGCTCTATAAAAATAAAAATAAAAATAGGTCATAATACCGGGACATGGCAAAACTGGGAAATTTTCTCCTCGACATTCTCATCAAGTTCCTGAATAAAGAAACCAACTTCAAGAACTGAAATTGATAAACATAAGAGATATATGTGGACCAAATGAGGGGGGGAAGAGACAAACCGTTGTGCTCCGGCATGCTAAAATATTGGGAGTCAATCCCAGGCTTCTCAAACCTCTAACACTGTGCTGAGTAGGTTTTGTTTTCTGAATTTCAGAAATAACAAAATACTCAATCCGAGTGATTACCATAATAGAAGATATCCACACGACCC
Source organism: Solanum dulcamara (assembly GCF_947179165.1). NCBI lineage: Eukaryota > Viridiplantae > Streptophyta > Magnoliopsida > Solanales > Solanaceae > Solanum > Solanum dulcamara. The sequence continues at coordinate 47,134,040 of NC_077240.1, forward strand.
AGAAATAAATTTACCTGCTCACCAACTATACTCAAAACAGGCACAAGGCTGACATGTATCAAGCAAAAATTACCAGCACCTAACAAGCAAAAGTTGATGAAAAGATGTTAGTTGCACTTAATTTTTAGAAGGTACTCCAGAGTCGATTCAATATTTGCACACCATAGAGCACAACTGACAGTTACATCATTTGATTGTCAAGAAATCAAGTTTAGACATGTAACCTTACCTACACGATATGAGAATTGTCGTAATGCTTCAATAAATGGCATTGATTCAATATCTCCTGCATTAAGGGACAAACTACTTTTAAGAAAACACATATCATTTGACAACTTATCCTACTCATGTGAAAAATAGTTCAGTATACCTATTGTGCCACCAAGTTCTATGACACAAACATCTGGTGGACCATCCTTGCCATCAACTGGTATGACAGCCACACGTTCTATCCACTCTTGAATAGCATCTGTAATGTGAGGGACAACCTAGAGAAGCGACAGACAGATGGTAAGAGCATAAACATTGGAAGAAATGACTGTATTTTATGGAAAGGTGGTAAACCTGAACGGTCTTTCCCAAATAATCCCCTCTTCTCTCCTTATCAATAACAGACTGCAAAACCAAAATAACAAAGCAGTTTCTCAGCTTAACATTTTCTACCATAATCTATTAATATCATCGAGCATACATCAATAATCTGATAGGGAATTTTACAGGACATGCCTGGTAAATTTTCCCAGTAGTTATATTGTTGTCACCCGTCAACTTAATATCTAGAAAACGCTCGTAGTTTCCAAGGTCCAGGTCCACCTGCAAGAGGAAAACAAATCTCGATGTTAGTGACATACATACAAACAGTTTGCACTTTATCTTAAGAGAAATTGAAGTAACCATCAAAAAGTTTTAATTTTACAAGGAAAACAGGTAACAATGAAAAGCAAAAGTACACACCAATTTTTTTTAACTTTCAAAGGTCTGCATTTCAACTAGCAACAGTAACTAACAGAAAACACAACCAAAACATTAATCAGCAATCAGCAACTTGACTAACATGTTCAAGTTTAAAACTAGAGAGTCCAAAATAATGTAAGAAATCAGAGCACCACCTCACTACTACTTGGGGAAAAAAGGGCAAACAAAAATTTATACTAATCATTAACATGAAAGATTCATATCTAACCTCTCCACCATCATCCAAGACATACACTTCTCCATGCTCGAAAGGAGACATTGTGCCAGCATCAGTGTTCAAATAAGGATCTGAAAGTGAAAAAGGAAGAAAGGAACAGTAAGCAGACATTTTATATACAATTCTTCCACCTCATTTGGACTAAACCAGCAATTGAAGTAAACATCAGTACACTTTACTTGGTAAAAAATCCTTTAAGAAGCAAAAAAAGGAGGATCCATTTCCTAAGAGCCAAAGTTTCTTCAAGCTAGAGAGAGGAACACAGGAGCTACAACTCCACAAAATATAAGTTTACAAGAGGCCATGTAAAATTGGGGAAAAGAAGAAAGAAAATCAATTTGGGCTGAAGCCGAAAAGAGAAAACAGAAAACTTTTCCTGCTTAAAACAAAGAATGCTTCTTGAAATTTTTCTGATTTTACCTTTTCTGAAAAAGATAAGTTATCGGTAAGTTGACTTAAAAAGATATGTTTTGGAAAAGAAGAATATTCAGAAAATTTAAAGAAACATCAACATGAAGTCTTGACCAAAACTATTCATTAGAGAAACGCCATCTTAAAGTTTTCCGGGGTCTTATCGGCAGAGACAATAGTATAATTGACTAGAGAATTTTTAGAACTGCTAAAAGGAAAACAACTTTTTTTTCGAAATAGTAACAGGATTTAGCCCTTTGGGAATCTGAGTAGAGAAACACAGCATATTCTTCTACCATCAGAATTTCCCTCCCTCATTTATCCAACACTGTCTGCTTTCATAAAGTTATCCAACACTGTCTGCTTTCATAAAGTATATACCAGATAAGGGAGGAACTATCAAAGATTTGAAGTCATTGATTTACATATACATACATATATATATATATGCACGAGTTCGAGAGCGAACTCGAGAAAACAGTATCATTTCTTTTGTGCATTCTTGATTTAGAAATGAGATAGAAGAAACAGGCAAAAAGCAGAGAAATATGAGTCCGCAGAGACCAATCTTAATGGATGTAACACGAAGACCGCAGGCCTTAAGAATAAGACCAATACTGCTGGCAGTGACTCCTTTACCGAGCCCACTAACAACTCCTCCCGTCACCAACACGTATTTCATCTTTGCTTCACCCTTCAGGTACTTTAAACACAAAAAGAAGAAAAAGGACCCATTAGCAATCCTTGCACATCAAAAAGGCAATGTTTGCTCTAAAACATTGTGGGGGTGGCAAAATAAACAAGGCAAGAATTGGAAATAAACTAACCTACAAGGAAAAGAAGAGTGTAAGGAAAAGACTTAGGCCAGTAAAAGTTTTGCCAAATTAACAGTAGTATGAATCGAACCAACCTTATCCACTAAAAGGCGTTCTTTTTCATACAAGAGAGAAAAACGGAGGTGCAAAAGGAATGAGCGAACACACTAAAGAGAGGGAAGAAAAGAGGGAACTGCAGGGATGAGAATGGGGTGTGTGTGAAGAAGCAATGGCGACTTTATATAGTAAAATATGAGGGGCGGACTGGCGGAGGCTATTTAGAGAAAGGGGAAAAAAAGGATATCGGCACACTCTTATTTCAAAATTCTAAAACCTCCCCGAACCCTGCCACCCCCACTTGTCTTTCTCTTTCTATGGAAAAAATGAATAAACGAAACAAAAACAAAAAAGTAAAAGCAGAAAGAGAAAACAATATATATTTAAATAAATAAAAAGTTTTTTAAAAATAAAATCCTAATGTTAAATTGATTGGTTATCTGAAAATATGTTTTATTAGTAAAAGTGGAATGCTCAACATTATCATCCCCTCATTTTTTTAACCACCTGTATTTTATTTTTAAAAAGAGCCAAAGTTATTGCAAAATGTAAAAATTGAGACCTGTGAGCATTCGGCCAGATCATAGGAGGAGTAGGCAAAAGAAAGAAAAGTGGAAGTAAATGGAGTACCCAAGAAAAATAAGATAAATTACATAAATACACAACTTATTTAATTATATTTTTTAAAATTATCTATCATTTAAAAAAAATATAAAAAAATTTATTCTCTTTTATTTTCTGATACATCACTATATGTGATTTATCGGTTCGATATATCACTTTCACGATGTATCAATCGGATATATCATTTACATGATGTATCAGAACGTCGGATACATTACTTTACACTATATATCGATCGGATACATCACTTTACGTGATGTGTCAGAACGTATGTGATGTATCAGAATTCAATCAAATTTAAGAAATTTGTATAATTTGAAAAAACATAAGAAGAAAATGTAATTAACTCTTAACATTATGAAATTTGTATAAGTCCAACATAAAAATAAAATAAAGTTAGGCCACATGCAGAGTGTTCTAAATTTTATAAGAGAGGAAGTTGTTGTAAAATGTAAAAATTGAGACACGTTATGATTCGGGTCAAGTGGAACTAAATAGACTACCTAATATATATTATATACTATATTAAAAGTATGAATATCCTTAAAAATATTGTTTGAACTTTTTGTTATTTATTAAAAAAAATTATTTTAGATAAAATTGTCTTTTCACCATTTTCATTTAGCTATTATACCATTAGTTTAATGATATTAAATATTAACTATAATAAACATAATAAAAAATAAGTGGAAATATATTTTCTTATTATGGTTAAATTCCTACATAGAGAATGTTTTTCCAATTAAAATAGACTTGATCAACAAAAAAATATAGCCAAAAAACTTTTAAAATAATAGGCAAAAAGTTTAAAATACGCTAAAAAAATAGACAAATAAATTCCAAAAAAAGGCCAAAATAGGTTTTTAAAATCCAAAAAATAGCCAACAAAGGTCCAATATATATATATATATATAGAGAGAGAGAGAGAGAGAGAAAAATAGGCAAAAAGGTCCAAAAAAGGTCCAAAAAAATAGGAAAAAGTTTTCTACTAACACTTGAATTTCTAAGTTTATGCACGGAACATTTCTAAATCAATTAACTTTACATTTTATAAAAAATAGTTCAACAATTCTTTTTAAAGAAGCACTAATATTTTATTGTAACGACTCGTTCTTGTCGTTATGGATAAACCAATGGGGAAGACAATTAGGTCAGAAGAAGAAATTGAGTAGTAACTTAGAAATTTCGAGACTAGGCCAGACTTCGATGAAATTTGAGTCAGGTGAGTTCTAGGGCAATCTGGTAATAGATTCGGGTTGATTTTTGGGTGTTGATTGTGTCGTGCCCCATTTTTCTCATAACGGGTTTGCAATGACGTGACAACTCTTTTTAGGATTTAAAAAGAGAAGAGTCGTCATTTAAAGAATTAAAGGCACGCTAGGACACAATTCTAATCTATATTAAGAATAAATTAATTTAAAGGGTGGAATGCTACTAGAGTTCGGGGAAGGGTTCAAATTACCTCAAAAGGAAGATGTTAGGCACCTTTCGAGGTCCACAAAAGTGGGTCCGGCCGAATCTTATAAATTATGTGGGGGTAAAATTATAACAAATAAAGTCTCTTATTTATTTTAATTAACTAATAGATGGCTAAGGTGATAAAAATATTTAAAACAACAGAAATAAAGAGAAAGAACTAAACATTAATTAATAAAAAACATGAAGAAAAAATAGACAAGCGAAAAGACAGAAATTTGCCCATTAAATATAGAAGAAAGATCATTTTCATTTAACTAAACTACCCCAAATCAATACAAACAAATATATTAAAATTTAAAGAATTAAAGATTTAACTAAATTAATCATGTCCTACTCGGATCAGCGTAAGACTTATTAAATGAAAGACAAAATACATAAAGTATGCCCGAATCACCTTTCATCATTTTTGAGGGGCCTATCTACCCCTATCTCCTATCTCTCCCCCCCCCCCCCAAGTTCATTTATTATTATAAACCTAAAACGATCTAAAAAGAAATAATAAAACGTCCTAAAAGGTGCCTAACGTCCCAGCTTAATGTCCAAGAGGCATTGGACTTACTAATTGATTAGGTTCTAGACTTAAAAGAAAATATAGGCTTCCTAACTAGACACGTCGTCAAACAAAATAAATAAGACAATATTTAGCACATAAGATCTCAAATAAGCCTCTAGATTAATTATTAACATGCTTGAAAATACATACAAATTGTGAAGGTTCATAATAAATATTGTGTGTGTGCATACAATCAAACATATTGTTTATTTATGCAATAATATTAATTCGAATTGCTACATTAAATAAGTATCTTTACACTATGTGTTGAACTTTATTTATGGTAAATTCTCTTTAGTGATTCTTATGGTAAATTTCTTACTTTGAGTCCTAATATTCTCTCCTACTGATTTATCTTTTGGTAAAAAATGTCAACCGAATCAAGGTTGATTAATTTATGATTTTTGTCCCTTTATTCATGGTAACCTTGAATTGGGTAATTGATTTTCTTGCCTTTTACTTTACTTTATAGATTAATTGCTCTACAATATAAGCAAGACTCTTCATTCATTCTAAAGGTAGTTTTTTAGACACAGTTTCATACCACTAGAACATTAGTAATATTATCTTCTTTGTTACTGGTCTACTTTAACTAGAGCACTGCTCAGAATCCTCAAGGGTCAGAGGTATGATTTGATTGTTCGGCAAACTATCTTGTGATCTCTATTATTATTGTCCACTTAATCGGTTAGTAATCTTGACTAGCATTATATAATGGGGAGGCTACAACACTTAAGGAATTGTCTCACTTTTTTCCTACTCTAAATTCGTGCGATAGAGTTCAACTTTATAAAATCTCTTTCTAACTCATGTATTTACATGTTTCCATATCATGCCTTCAAAATGCTCTATCAGTTAGAGAAACATCGCCACTAGTGAAATTCCACCAACTACTATGCCTCCATTGTCTGGAATGCATACAAGCAACAAAGCCCGAGCAGCTGAGTAGGAGAATGAAAATGGAACCCAAGAAGTTCCACATTCACCTACTTCCCAACCTACCCTTACTTTAGAGGCAAAGTTTAGGGTAGCTATCACTATGCTCACCTAGTTGATGGCTGCCCAGTCAAGCCGTCAAAGCACTTCAGTCCTTAGCTCTAGTTCTCAAGAGTCTTCAGCTACTACAAGGATTAGAGACTTCTTGAGGATGAACCCACCGGTCTTCACTGGGTCCAAGGTTGACGAGGATTCCCAGAACTTTATCAATGATATGTGGAAGATCCTAAAGGCAATGCATGCCACTAAGGTTTAAGGAGTTGAGCTTGTTTCCTATTAGCTAAAAGATGTGGCAAATGTTTGGTACAACTAGTGGAAGGAGAGTCGTGGTGAGAATATTGAGCCTGCTGTTTGGGATAAGTTCGAGAGTGCATTCTAAGACCACTTCTTTCCCCGAGAGATGAGGGAAGCAGAGGTTGAAGAGTTCATGAATCTGAACTAGTAGGGGTTGATTGTGAAAAAATTCAATCTTAAAGTTCATCCAACTGTCCAGGTATGCTCCAGAGATGATACCTGATATGAGTTAAAAAATGAGGAAGTTATTCTCTGGCCTGGACAAATATGTGAAGAAAAAGTGCAGGACTGCCTTACTGATTTCTAACATGTACACCGCGAAAATAATGGTGTATGCACAATAAGTTGAGGAGGACAAGAAGAAAGATAGGGAGGAACACCAACATAAGAAAGCAAAGTTTGAAGGTAATGATACTAACCACCGAAGAGTGGAAATGGCAACCGTTCATTCTTTCAGAGGAGGTCTTCTGGTTATGCACTGTCATTAGCTACCACACCGGCATCAAACAAAAGAAATGACCATAGATCACAAATTAATCAAAACTTTAGAGAATGATCTCATTCTCATGGGAGTGTGGCCCCGGGTTCTTCACGTAAGTCGGCTTGTGCTAAGTATGGTACACTTTATTTGGGAAAGTGTCGTGATGACACTAGTAGCTGCTATAAGTATGGTCAGATGGTCCATTACATGAGAGACGACCCGTCAGATAGATAAGATAATAGGGACAACAAGCCCAGTCATCGTCAACAACACCATTCGATAGAGTTGGATAGAGAGGTACCACTTCGGGGGCAGGCAGAGGTTCAAACCTTCTGTACACCATGGCAAGCCGCCAAGATCAGGAGAACACACTAGACGTCATTATTGGTATGCTTAAAGTCCTTTATTAAGTTGTTTATGCTCTACTTGATCCGAGTCCAACTTTGTCCTTTGTGACTCCATATATAGTTATGAAGTTTGAGATTTGTGCGGAATGTCTTTTAGAGCCCTTCGGTATTTTCTACTCCTGTTGGTGAGTCCATTCTAGCTAAAAGAGTCAATAGAGATTGTACAGTTTTTTTCTATCATAAAGACACCACAACTGACTTAGTTGAGTTAGACATGATAGATTTCAATATCATTCTCAGCATAGATTGGCTTTTTTCTTGTTATGCCTTAGTCAATTGTAAAACTCGAGTTTTCAAATTTCAATTTCTAAATGAGCCAGCCATAGAGTGGAAGGGTGGTCCAGTAGTGCCTAAGGGTCAATTTATCTCATACCTTAAGGCCAACTTGTTAGTTTCGAAGGGGTGTATCAACCATATTGTTTGAGTTAGAGATGATAGAGTGGAGACACCACCCCTTTAGTTAGTTTTAGTCGTATATGAGATTCCTAAAGTCTTTTATGATGATTTACCTGGAGTCCCTCCTAATAAGGAGATAGACTTCGAAATAGATGTTCTTTTCGATACTTGGCCTATTTCTATTCCGCTGTATAGAATGGATCCAATCAAGTTAAGAGAGTTAAAGGAGCAGTTAAGAGATCTTCTTGATAAGGGATTCATTAGGCCGAGTGTCTCACCTTGGAGTGTTTCTATCCTATTCATATGAAAGAAAGATGGTTCTCTTAGGATGTGCATTGACTACCGTCAGTTGAACAAGGTCACCATAAATAATAAGTATTATCTTCCCAAAATCGATGACCTATTCGACTAAATTTAGGGTGTCACTTATTTCTCTTACATAAATGTCACGACTCAAGCCTAGGTCCGAGACATGACATGGCGAATGAGGAATCCGAAAATACCTCAAACAAGCCTCTTAACATTCTTTTAGCCTTTCATAGGTAATGACAATAAATAAACAAGCAGAAATCATAATAGTAAATCTTCAACTTACATATGTCCAACAATACCTCTAACTTTTAAATTTAACGGGGCTAAGACAAGTACCTACCTCACCTTCAATCATAATAGAAAGAAATGTCATAGTAAGTGTCTAAAGATCTCAACATATCATAAGCTAGAAAGATAAAAGAGTATCATTCCCGGAACATGAGAACTCACCAAAAGTAGTTTTCAAACAAATCTCAACTAGCCACGTGGAGGGGAACGAGGAGGAGCACCGGTCCCTACATGGTGATATCATGTAGGCAAAAGAGTATGCATTAGTACTTTGAATGTACTAAGTATGTAAACATGCATAAACATTGAGAAAACATTAAAATATTTATATAATATGAAATGTAATACAATGCATGTATAATCAATCATATAGATATCCTTTAAAACATTCATTTTATGGGAAAATGACCATAACCGACATTTAAGACCATGAAAGCTATTACATGGAATCCAATATAACCCCCTACGTTAGCCGGGGAGACTACTTGTCGGGTAGAGCTCCGTTAACTTCATTCATTTCTTTAACTTTAACTTTAAGGGCTATTTGTGGATCCATTAGCCTAAGTCTACAAGAGCTCCTATATTGATACATAGTTAATGAGACAAATGGTTGCTACTAGGATTCCCGTATCGAATCCCACCTCAATGACCCATTCGGTGCTAAGTCAATCCCACAGAATAGTTTAATACTTCAAAATAGTCATAGCATATAGCTTGAGAATTCAAAACATCAAAATCGGTAGAATAGATCATTAAAACCTTTGGTAATTCAAATATACAAGAATTTCCCTTATTGCATAAAGAATCCATCATTCATATCATTTCATTATTCTTTCATTTCATAAGACTCTCTTTTGATCATAGATATTGCTTTCATAAACATTCATTTGGAGTCAAAGCTTTCAAATCAAACTTCATTGAAAACATATTGAAACTAGGTGGGTTCAAATCACTTAAACTTTCAAACATGAATGTAAATGAAATTATGCATAAATACTTTGAAATCCATCAATTAAAAATCATGTTTTAAACAATCCACAATGAATTTCTAGAACCTTTAAAGACCTAAATTAAGAAAATACTTGCAAATCATCAATTCATATATATGAAATCATTTTGCATCAAAATAGATCAATAATCATTAATTTAACCATGATTCATGTAATTAAGTAAAAATAAGAATTACCCATAAGAAAATTTTACTTGAAATCAAGATATTTAGTTGAAAGAGTTTTAAACTACTTGGGTGGAAGAACCAATGGATAAACACCCACATAACTTAGAGTAAAGCTTAAAGAAAATAAACATAATTTTTTATATAATCATAATACTTTAGGCATGAGAGTGAAAGGAATACTCTCATTGAAGCCTTACATATCTGGAATCCGAAGCGTTACTCAGAATTGAAGGACTTAATAAACACTCTTCAATCCTAGTATTTTATCCTCGCTGGAGCATTTTGTGTACTATCCAAAGTATATGAATCACCGGAGTAGTATTTCTACACTACTAAGAACTAAAACTATATTTTGAGAATGAGTAAAGGAGTGTATAGAGAGAAGAGTTGCTTGAGAAAGCTTGATGAACAAAATAATGAAATAAGATGGATATTTATAGGTGAAGGAGAGACCTAACAATAATTAAAATAGTTATAAAGAAAAATCTAAAAATTTAATGGCAAATTGTGATGTCATGGGTGATGTCAAATGGATCTAGATCTTTCCATGATTGGTGAGATGAACCTTCTTTTAACAGAATACCCTTTTTCGAAGCTGTGCTTGAAAAAGATAAATTCCTCATTAAGATTTGATATCTTCATATGAATTGTTTCTCTTGAAGTCTATTTTCATATTGTTCAAGAATAAGCCAATTTGGAGTATACTACAGTGAGATATGATTTTTCTTCTACAAATACTCCATTTCATCACATCACCATATCTTGCAATAATTAATTTTTTTGACCTACTTAACCTCTGAAACATAAAATATGGTCTTCACAAATGTTGTAGGTAATGATGTTCAGGTTATTCAGAAATTTAAATCACCTAATTTGTACCATCTCATTAAAAGTTATACTTAAAATACAGAAGCGATATTATTTTCATCGAGAATTGGAATATCATATACAATGATTTTAGGGGGTGTTAAAATAAACCTCAAATTCGGCTCATTATTTAAAAGTGAGAGGGAGTGACATCCCAAAAATAGCCTCCAGAACCTGTTATGATCATTATGAGTTTTTTTTATATCCTTTGGTTTGACTAATGTTTCTTCAACATTCATGGATCTCATGAACAAAGTGTTTAAGAAGTATCTAACCATGCTTGCTATCGTGTTTATTAACGACATTCTAATCTAGTTTAGAAACAAGGAGGGGCATGCTAACCATCTCAAAATTATTCTCCAAACTCTCAAGGACCGAGATTTGTATGCTAAATTTTCTAAGAGTTAGTTTTGGCTTGCATCTCTGGAATTCCTAGGCCACATTGTATCTGGAGAAGATATCCAAGTAGATTTGCAATAGATCAAGGTAGTAAAGAATTAGCCCAGACTCACATCCCCGATTGATATAAGTAGTTTTTTGGGTTTGGCAGGTTACTATAGAAGTTTTGTAGAGAGATTCTCATCCATATCATCCCCGTTGACTAAGTTGACTCAAAACAAGACTCAGTTCGAATGGTTTGATGCTTGTGAGAAAAGTTTTAGGAGTGGAAAACCAGATTGATTACTGATCCTATATTGTCCCTACTCGAGGGAACAAATGGTTTCGTCATTTAGTGGGATGAGTCTAGAATTGGACTCGGTTGCATGTTGATGTAGAGAGGTAAGGTTATAGTGATGCTTCCAGACAGCTTAAGATACTCATGATCTCGAGTTAGCAGCGGTAGTATTTGCTTCGAAGATATAGTATCAGTATCTCTATGATGTGCATCTAGATGTGTTTAATAAAAGTCTTCAGTATGTTTTTAGTTAGAAAGAGCCGAACCTGAGGCATATGAGTTGGCTTGAGTTACTCAAGGATTATGACATGAGAATTCTCTACCACCCAGGTAAATCTAATATCGCTGATGATGTTCTTGGTAGGTTATGCATAAGGAGTACTGCTCATATGGAAGAGAAAAAGAAGGAATTATCTACGGAAATGCATAGGCTTGTACGTTTAGGAGTTTGTCTTGTGGACTAAAATAAAGGTGGTGTTATTGTTCAGAATAGGACTGAGTCTTTGCTAGTGGTAGAAGTAAATGGAAAAGAAATACCAAGACTCCATCCTACTTCATTAAAGGAAGATGTTTACAAGCATAAAGTGATGGCTTTTATATAAGGGGGAGATAGTGTGTTGAGGTATCAAGGTAGATTGTGCGTTGCGAGTGTTGATAATCTCCAAAGTAGAATTTTGTGAGGGAAATTCAAGGGTCTAACTCCAGAATGACAAAATTAGGCTGGTAACATAGTCGGCATGAGTATCAAGGTAATTAGTATGAGTTTGGGGCCATTTAACACTTGTTATTGAAATTTGACCTATGGTTGACTTTGGTGAACATTCTTGAAAAAACACACTTGGATGAATTTTTTTTAGTGCAGTTTGTTTTGAAATATCGAGTTTAGTCTAGAATGACTCTTCATTCACTTATCGAAGCTTCCAGTCTGATTCCGAGGCCTACTGTAGAATGTGGCTAAAAATAACATGAGGACTAGGATCCATCTTTAGTCGTAATGACCTCGTATGGATATTTTGACTGCGCCATTGAATCTGAAATATCAAATTTGGTAGGATAGCATAGTTTATTTGCGCATACGTGATTCTAAAAAAAATTTGAGTACCCCGTCAGAGTATTTGAACTTGGTGAATATCAGTATTTCATCTGATATCTTGTGCCCACAAACTTGGCCTTCATGATCATGGTGAACAGTGCCACATTCGCGAAGGGTCCGCTTGGTTACTCTCTGTATTAGTAGAGTTCTAGCATATTTGCGAAGGGCCTGCTGGTTACTCTCCGCATTTGTTGAGGTATGGCGTATTCGCAGAAGTCTCAGAGTTTATGCTCCGTGATTGAGGAGCACTGTTCACCGCGATTGAGGAGAACAATTTTGTCGGGTCCTCTTTAGTTATTTATATGTTGTGTTTCAGCTTTTGTACATACTTCAAAAGATGATATATCCATTATTCTTTGCTCAAATTGGGTGGTTTAAGGGTCCAACTTCAAGAGAATTTTGGGAGGCATCTATTGGTCAGCTCGGAATCTTTAGGGGACGCATCGTGTTAGGTAAAATCTTGAATTTATCTGTTGTTCTTAATATTTTCGAGTCAAGATTGCTATAAAATTTGGAGTTCAATTTTGTGATCGTTCTAACTTCGTTCTCGCAATTCTTGGGGCTAAGTTGTAGGGTTTTCCACAAGGAACATCATGGTGTGATTAGTTTTGTTCGTTGAATTATTGTTTGATGTAAATTCTGTCCCTAAGATATTGCACTCCTTTTTGAATTATCCTTTAATGGTGAAATTATACATGGGCTAATTTCCATACTTTTTGAGCATCAAATTATGCTATAAATTGGAACACAAGCTTGTTAAGCTTAAAATTACCTTTTAACAAAAATGAATTTGGGATTCCCGATGCAGGTCCCACAATTCCATTTTAGACTTAATTTTGGGTTTGTCTTTGAAAAATGTATATTTGTTGTCAAAAAGCTCATATTGATGTGTAGATCAACAATTTGATAGCGTGGAAGCATTTGGAGTGATTCGGGAGCGAATAGCTATCATGGAGTGGATTTGGAGCGCATGTGGTCAGCTTTTAGGTAGACTATAATCTTCCCTTTTAACTGAGTTCTACTAGATATTGTTGAGTATATATTTTATGTGATTTAGGTTGTATTGGCTGGGTTTAGGTATTTCCTCCTTTTATCTCATTTTCTTGACTTCGGTTTTACCTTAGACTAGCGTAGTCTCTTGAGACCTTTATTTTAGGCTTGTGGTTTTGCTTGCATTATGTTTGGGTGAGATTCTCCTTCTTAGGATCGGTACTGATGGACTTAGGCTAGGTTTGAGCCTTAGATGCTTTAGTTTATGTTCTGGTGACTTTGTAGCTAGGCGTAGCTTCTAGTAGGGGCTTGAGATGACTGGTATGACTTAGTGTTAGTGCTGAAGACCTATGTGGCTTGTTGTAGCCATAGGATTGGCTTAGATGTGAACGTTGGGAGTTGAAATGGCATTTTTTTGGGGTAAGGCATCAATCCAAGAGATATTTCTCCCCCTATCTGGTTTTGAGTCGTGTATCAATTATTCACTCTTATTTAGTGGTAGGCTTAGGATTCCTCTATATCTATTATCTATTAATTGGGCCCAAGGCCGTGCTCGAGCAGTAATTGGATTCTAGGTTAGTCCCTTCTTACCCTGACTGTGTGGTTTAGTTTGATGTTACTGTTTGTATTTATGTGTTTCTTATTTAGATGTTGGTGATGGTATGCTTGCGTTGATTGAGCAAGCATACTCACTATTTTTGTGGCATACTCACTATTTTTGTGGTACGATCCTGGTATTTAATTAGATTTTCACTACTACTTTTGATAGGACATTCTCACACTTTTTCTACTTTTAAATTAGTTTTTAACGAGAGTCATACCACCTAAAATACTTTGATGAAATGGTTTGAGAGTTATGAGGCATCGAGGACCTGCTCTATTTTATACTGGCAGTTTTGAGGCATCGAGGATTTGCTTAGTTTCTATTGATATTCAGCACGGCATCGCCCTTTTATACTTTGGCTGTATTTAGGATGCCTTTAGTCTGTACTTGATAATCCAGCATGGCGTCGCCCTTTTCTACATTGGCCCTGCCACTCACTCTTTGGTATTACTATGGGGATACTATATGTCTATGTAAGACCTGTTTCGGGACCAGGCAGTGTATACAAACTTACCACATCCCCTATGGGCCTTTCTGGCCAGTGCACCATAGAATAGAATGATGGAGTCGTATGGGTCCCACCCAGCAGGTCAAAAGCTGGGGTGGGTCTATATACTTATTGTCGTTGTTGATTGCTGAGAGCCACCGATGATATTTTTGATTTTTACTATAAACTTGCAATCATTAGCATCGCCTATCACCAATATACTTATTTGGTGTGGTCCCTTGATTTATGGGGGGCGGGGGTATATTTGTTATTATTTGTACCTTCTAGGAGTATGGGCGTCCAGTCGGTTATTGTCTTATTATACCTGTTCTTATCTCTTATTATACTTATAGTTTGTTTGCAATGTGTCTTTGTATGGGGTGTTGCTGTTGGGGTTTTCCTGTTAGACTCAGTTGGTTTGGTTCTTAGTTGATATATGATTAGCTATGATAGATAGAGTTCTGTCCTTGATTAGTTGGCTCCTCTAGTGCTCCTTTCCGTAAATAGTTTGTGGCTTGTGCGAATAGGTGCGTTTTTTGACTTTGTCTTTTATAGTTATATAAATCCTACATCTTTACTCTCATTTCCTGCTTTACCTTGTGTTAGATATTATTTATTTGTTATATTTCCTTAATTATTTGTGATTTATACTTTTCTTATTTGTGGAGCTCAGTCGGCCTATGCCTATTGAGTACCATTCATTTGGTACTCATACTACACTTCTACTCCCTATATATCATAGTACAGGTTCTTGCCATTGATTTGGATTGGTGTGGATCAATATTTGATTCAGAGATTTGGTGAGATCCTGGCGTCAGGAGTTACCAGTTTCCATCCATGACAGATTAGGACCAGTCTTTACTTGATTTTGAAGACTATCTGTACTGATATTGTATTTGTAAAAGCCTTATACTTCTATTTTGAATTAGATGCTCGATTATTGGTTGATGCCAAGTTTTGGAGTGATTTCTTGTGTTTGTTCTAGTTGTTCTCTTTTTTCTCATTGTTCATTACTTTCCACTTTATTTATTCACCTTCCGCTTGATAGCCCGTTGCCTCTTATTCCGAGTTGAGGGTTAAGGGTTAGGCTTATCTGCTAGTGGGAGTTAGCAGATGCCATCACGACTTGAGAAATTAGGTTGTGACACATTGGTATTAGAGCCCTAGGTTAACCTTCATCTTTGGTATGAGGTCAATTCCTAGTAGAGTCCTGTGGATCGATGCAGAGATGTCCATGTCCTATCTTCGAAAGGCTATAGAGCATATTTAGGAAATTCTTTTCTTGACTCTTTATCGTGTGTCCTTGTTTTGAATAACTTCCAAAACTAATCCTTGGGAATCTACTCTTTCTTGGATGAATAGCGTGAGGTTGCTAGTTGACTTGGTCGGCGCGTAAGTAGGTTCTACAAATTTTCAACAGATAATTCTTAGGCCAGAGATGGGTTAGCATTTCCCTAGTAGGGTTCATTCTTAGTATCGGAGTATGTCATGGAATTCCTTGAGTGGGCTGGTAATAACTCTATATCATCCCTAATGGATCGGGATATAAGGCGAGAGTTTGTTAAGGGGTTATCTTTGCTGCTTCATTTGGCATCGAAGCATTTGATAGAAACTGGGTCTATCTTTCCCCAGATTGTCATCCACGTGAGGGCAATGGAGCAGGCATGCCTTGAGTCATACGGAGATAGTGGTAAGAGGCCTTGCTATCAGCACAGTGGTGACATTATCTTACTTCAAGGTGAGTATAAATTCAATAAGGATCTTTTTCCTTTTCGACCCATCAGGCCTACAATGGTAGCACCTCAAGTTCTAGGAGGTTTTGAGATAGGTCATGGAGCTTAAAACGAACATAGTTTAAGCTAGATTTCTCGGGGTGGGCACATTAGACCTTCAGGCGTTGGAGCATATTTCATCCCATCTGGGCCTTTTTGGTGGGATGTGATTGGTGATGGTTTCTATAAGGGTGGTGAGGAAGGACACTTTGATACAGAACGTTGCAGGACCCCAATGAAGTCTGCTAAGGGGAGGGATAGCTATGGAAGCCTACCCCATTAAGATGGTTTTAGTGCAGGCGAGTGCTTGAGGGGATCAGATTCGCTCCCTTCCTATCATGGTTGGATTATTATAGGGAATTCAGCTTCAGGGTGTAATGGCTACGGTTCACTTGACCATTGGTCTCGGGAGTGCCCTAGGTGAGATTCAATTTTTGAAACATTTCAAACTCCTCATACTTGCTGAACCATAGTTGTTGGACTTTGTCGCATCTGTGTAGAGCTCGGCCATCGATTTAGAGATTGTCCCGGCATTGGACCCATGCGAAGTTTGTTTTGCCAGATTTGTATCATGGTTTTATGCCGTCTCCAGGTAGAGGTAGTGCTTAGAGGGTTGCTGTTGATGCTTCAGGTGTTTAGGCCAAGGTCAGTCACGAACCATTTCATGCTTGCACGAGTCAGTTTGAGGCTGAGGATCTAGGTATCAATGATATTCACTTAATTTCCTTATTTTGCTTTATATTGTTTATTTGGTGTGGTTTTGGGGTTTTCATGCACATACATGTCTATTTGGTTTGTTAGTTACCTCCTGACTATTGTTAGTGCCTTATCTAGACTTATGTGTGTTTTTTTAGCTCCGTAGTTGATTTTTTTTAGTAGTGGGTCGACTAGGTCAATTTCCTATTTTGAGTAGTGGAAGATGAGAAACTCCTCGTTCCTTGCCTGGGCGGTATTGTTTTGAGTTATGGCCTGGCCAGTTAGCCTTACTTTTCATCTCCCCGACTGTTGATTTTGCTATGGTGCCGATCCTTGTTAGATAAGTGGCTAGACCAGCTTTGTTAGTTCTAGGAGTTGTGGTGCTGGTGGATTTGGTTGGATTAAAAGATTTCCTTAGTTACAGATTGTCCCATTGGGTTAGTTGTTGAATGGTTCTTCATACCATTGTGCTTAGCTAGCTTTGCTTTGATTAGTAATCCTCCTCGGCCATTCTAGTTTTCTTTACTTAGAGGGTTGTCTCCATTGCTTGGCCTTGTTAGGTTTGTAGTTGAAAGATTGGTTATTTAGGTAGCATGTGAATGGAGCTATACCATCTTTGGAGTCGGGGTAGATTCTACATGTCGATTCCTCTATATGCCTTATTGGTATTTTCAACCCTTAGGTTGCGGAGTAGAGATTTACTCTCCTTTGCGTACTTGGATGGTTCTTTTATGGCAGTCTTGGTATTTTAAATTTAAGCATAGTTGGGATAAGTGTGACTGTTGGAGTTATGAGAAAGGGGTTGTAACATTTGATGGTATTATGGTAATCACAGTTAGCCGTCTCTTCCTGTAGCCATAGCCTTACCCTCAATTGCAAAGTTGTGGCCCATTCGTTCAACTTTTTGAACTATCTCCTTTGAGGGTTTTGGTACCATCACTGGCTAGTTGAAAATTGTGGAAATGTGGTCTCTTGTTGTGCCTTGTTGCAGTTATGGTTGGTTTTTTATGGTTGGGTTGGTACCTTACGAGGTCTTGGTTGTGTTCTGGGCTGGAATGGTGGTGTCCCTTGGCGGGTTCACACTCTAGCTTTGGTTGGAGAATTAAGGTAGCTTAGAAGGTTCATCTACTAGATGGGGTCAAAGTAATTCATAGAATCTATAATTCTAAATTTGTTCAGGATATGAGGTATGTCTTTGTCCTATTCGGTAGCTTGCGGTTCTATGAGTGGGAGTTGGTGCCCTTGGACTATTACCGATCGATTTTCCATGTTTGTGCTTGGCCTACCATCTTGGTTTTTCTTGGACTAGGATGGTTGGCTCTGACTTAAGGTGGCAGAGTGATTTGTGGTCACATGATGCTAGGTTTTTATAAGTTCCTATGGTAAAGTAACTAACTGGGGCTGGGCTCAGTGCGGCCTTGTCATTTACGGGATAATCTTCCCTTGGAGTGGAGTATTAAGGTTTAAAAGATTGTGTTTTCCGCTTGAATTATGGGTTTTGAAGTTGAGATTGGAATTTTAGTATTTGACTTGGGTTGTCTCTTTGTTTTTGTTATTGTCATCCCCCGATGTTCTAACAGAGTATGTAACTCTTTTGAGGTTGGTGTTGTATGGTTCTGTAAGAAAGTTTCCGATGGTGTTGGTAGTATTCAGGATAGGTAAGGACCAGTGGAACGCCCTTGGTGGCTAGAAGAAAATCGATTTGGAGCATAAGGAAAGTATCTTGAATTATGAGTTGAGTTGCATATGTCATGGTCTTGTGTTTCTCAATTCAGTGGTTTTTGTGCAGTTTTGGTTTAATCTGGTGTTTTCGGTCAAGTTCGGGCTAATTAAGTGAGAGTTGGAGTCTAAAAAGAAGTTGGAGGAGTTTTTGGAGTTTGAAGTGAATTTGAGGATTTTTCTATTTGCTTGATTCTGTGACTATGTTTTTCGAATTGAGAGGGTGTTCGAGGGTCTAGCATAGCATACAGGCCCCATACCCTTGTCTTTTTGTGCCTCTAGGCTATGAATACACTATTACTTTCACGGGCGAAAGTTGTTTTAGTAGTAGATGTTGTAATGACCCTCTAGTTCATTTCTTTCATCTTCCAACTTTTTTAGCATTTAGAGCTTTCCTAAAGCGACCCCAAGTCATTTATGACTTGCTGGCACTAACAGTTTTTTTTTTTTTTTTTTTTATGGGAACAGACCCTACACGAGGCTCCCACCTCTCGTGCACAGTCAGGGGTTGAGCAACACCCCCAAGCCTTAACATAAATAATCAAAATAAAATACAAGGAGGGGGACATAAACCTTACCTCCGATCCTATGGTGGTTCATAAGTCTGCTAACCTATTAAGGTCGGCTAACTCATCCCCAATACAAAAAAGAGACTAACTATAACTAGAAAACATTAAACCTGTGAGAGGACTCCTCTCGGTACAAATCAACTAAGAAAGCATAAATGAGGGAGACTCTCCCCTTCCATGAGAATACAAGAAAGTAGCCTACACTAGTCCTATTCAATTATGCTACGACTCAAGCATAGCTATATTGAGAAAGAACAAGTATACGAACCTTCTATCTCGCATGGGTTGGGGAAATTCTTTTCATCTTTGCTCTTTTTAGACATGTCGTACCAAGTAGGTCCAAGGAAAGTTGCAGCAACAACAATCGTAGCTAAGGGGGATGAAATGATAGGAAGTAAATGTAGCCATAGCAACCAGCTTGCTTGGGATTGTAGTTAAGGAAGCTGAGGGACAGAATAGGTGTAATATGCATTTTGTATGTGGTGCAGCCCTGACTTGAACAGCTGGTTGGATGGTTCCAGTGTTGTCTACTGATCCGGGGGGTACCTGCATATCCACAAATAAGCCAAGCAAGAGTTCTAATGCAGCCTTGGCTTAGATGTTTGACTGAAGGTGCCTTGGACTTTGGAAGGGGCCATTGTTGCTGTTCAATGTGCCTGCATAGCAGCAAGTAAACAAACAGAGAGTTGTGTTTGTTGGAGCTCCATCTTCTTGTCTTCTCATCAATGAGAGCAGTCAAGGAGTCCCAAAGGACTTGGATGAAGGGGGGCTGCTGTAGGTGTTGGATGAATACAGCAGGTATGCATGGATAGTTGGTGGGATTAGGAAAGGCCCTTGCAGTAGTGGCTGTTATGTCCCTTTGTCTGTGACTTTGTTTACCTGCATAGACAAGCAAACAAAGAACCAAACAAGTGTGATAGTAGTGGGGGTTGTTGCAAACCTGTAGGCTGCTTCTTGTTGCCTCCAATGGAGAGATGAGCAGCTCCTTTGAAGGTATCTTATGTGCCTGCACATAACAATTAAGAAAGCAAGGAGATTCAAGAATTTTGGGATGCAATGGGGCTGCTGCAGGTGTTGCAGGGATGGAATATGTATGGGTGTAGGGCTGGTGTGTTGGTGAGGTCCTCTCTTGGAATGCTGTAGTCTCTATGTTGATGCATTTCATTTGCCCAGGTTCCCCAGCAGTTGTTGTACCTGCACAAAAAACATCACAGAAAGACAAATATCCAGGGGGCTTTCTATTTGATTTGATGGTTGTATCTGTGTTGTCTTTTCTGTAGTTGTTGTTAGTGCATGTTGATGAGTCAATCCAGCAACCTGCAACAATACAACAAACAACCAAAGGCAAAAAAGAACTTACACCAGTTAGCAAATAGGAAAGGACCGCTGGCACTAACAGTTCAGTCACTTGGTTGTTCATTTGGGTTTTATGCCTTTTTCATTACTTTGGAGAATTTATAACTTAAAAAGTTGACTTCGGTCATAACTTCAGCTAAAAGACCTTAAAACAGAATTTTAATGGTTCTATCAACTTCAGAATGGAAAAATTAGGTTGGTAGCATAGTTGACATGAGTATCGAGTCTATCGGTACGAGTTTGGGGCCATTTGGCATTTTTTCCATTAAAATTTGACCTATGGTTGACTTTGGTGAACATTCTTGGAAAAATACGCTCGGATAAAAATTTCATCATTGCTGTTAGTTCAGAAATATTCAGTTTGGTCTAGAATGATCCTTCATTCGCTTCTCGTGGCTTCTAGTCTAATCCTAAGGCCTGTTGTAGAATGTGGCTAAAAATGACATTAGGAGTAGGACCCACATTTAGTCATAATGACCTTGTATGGATATTTCAACTGCACCATCGAATCTAAAATATTGAATTTAGTGGGATAGCATAGTTCATTTGCGCACATATGATTCTGAAAAAATTTCGAGCAACCCATTAGAGTATTTGAACTTGGTGAATATCAGCATTTCAGTTGATGTTTGGTGCCTACCAATTTGGCCTTCATGATCATGGTAAATAGTGCCGCATTCGTGAAGTGTCCGCTTGGTTACTCTCTATGTTAACAGAGGTCTGGCGCATTCGCGAAGGGCCTGCTGGTTACTCTCTGCATTTGCGGAGGTATGGCGCATTCGTGAAGTCTCAGAGTTTATGCTCTGCGATTGAGGAGCACTGTTCACCGCAATCGAGGAGAACAATTTTGACATGTCCTTTTAAGTTATTTATATGTTGCATTTCAGCTTTTGTATCATCCCTTATTCCTAGCTCAAATTGGGCAGTTCAAGGGTCTAATTCAAGAGAATTTTGGGAGACATCCATTGATGAGCTCGGAATCTTAAGGGGAGGCTTTGTGTGAGGTAAATTTTTGAATTTAGCTGTTGTTCATAAAATTTCAAGCTAAGATTGCTATGAAATTTGGAGTTCAATTTTGAGATCATTTTAACTCTGTTCTCAGAAATTCTTGGTGCTAAGTTGTGTGGATTTCCGTAAGAAACGTCGTGGTGTGCTTAGTTTCATCCGTTGAAGCGTCATTTGAGGTAAATTCTGTACCTAAGGGACTACCCTCCTTCTTGAATTATCCTTTAATGGTGATATTATGCCTGGGCTAATTTTCATACTTTTCAAGCATCAATTTGTGATATAAGTTGGAACACAAGCTTTTTAAGTTTGAATGTACCTTTTAACTAAGACAAATTCGGGATTCCTGATGCTGATCTCATAATCCCGTTTTAGACCCGATTTTGGGTCTGTCTCTAAAAAATTTATATTTGGTGTCAAAACGTTCGTATTGATGTGTAGATCAACAATTTGATAGCGTAGAAGTAGAAGCATTTCAATGTGATTCGGGTGTGGATAGCTATCATGGACTGGATTTGGAGCGCGTGTGGTCAGCTTCCAGGTAGGATACGGTCTACCTTTTTGACTGAGTTCTATTAGATATCGTTGAGCATATATTTTATGTGATTTAGGTTGGTATTTGCTGGGTTTAGGGCGTTCCTCCTTTTATCTCATTTTCTTGACTCCAATTGAACCTTAGACTAGCGTAGTCTCTTCAGACCCTTATTTTAGGCTTGTGGTTTTCACTTACATTATGGTTTGGTGAGATTATCCTTCTTAAGATTGGTACTAACGGCCTTAGTCTAGGTTTGAGCCTCAGATGCTTTAGTTTGTGTTCTGGTCCCTTTATAGCTAGGCGTAACTTCCTATAGTGGCTTGAAATGGCTGGTGTGACTTAGTGCTAGTGCCGAAGACCTCTGTGGTTTGTCATAGCTTTAGGTTTGTCTTAGCTGGGCTTGTTGGGAGCTGACATGGTATATTTTGGGGTTAGGCATCGATTCTAGAGATATTTCTCCCCCTATCTAATTCTGAGCCATGTCTCAATTGTTCGCTCTTATTCAATAGTATGCTCAGGATGCCTCTATATCTATTATATATTGATTGGGCCCGAGGCCATGCTCGAGGAGTGATTGGATCCCAGGTTAGTCCTTTCTTGCTTGACTGTGTGGTTTAGCTCGATGTAACTCTTTATATTATGTGTTTCTTGTTTGGATGCTCGTAATGGCATGCTTGCATTGATTGAGCATATTCACTCATTTTATGGTACGATCCTAATATTTTATTGGATTTTCACTACTAGTTTTGAGAGGACATTCTCATACTCTTTCTACTTTTAGACTGGTTTTTAACCGGAGTCGTACCACCTGGAATACTTTGATGAAATAGTTTGAGAGTTACGAGGCATTGAGGACGTGCTTTGTTTTATATTGACAGTTTCGAGGCATTGAGAATGCACTTAGTTTTTATTAATAGCCGGCGCAGTGGTGCCCTTTTATTTTTTGGCTGCATCTAGGATGCCTTTTGCTTGTACTTGATTATCCAGCCCGGCGTTACCCTTTTCTACATCGGCTTGGACACTCACTCTCCGGTACTACTACGGGGATACTATATATCAATGAAAGACTTGGTTCGGCCATAGGCAATGTATATAGACTTCCCACATCCCCTATAGGCCCCTCTAGCCAGTGCACCATGGAACTGGATGAGGGAGTTGGATGGGTCCCACCTCACACATCGAGGGTCGGGGTCGGTCTATACATTTATTATCGTTGTTGATTGCTAAGAGCTACTGATGATATTTCTGGGTTTTACTATAAACTTTGATTCATTAGCATCGCCCATCACTAGTATACTTGTTTGGTGTGATTATGCATGTTCTTATCTCTTATCGTACTTGTATTTGGTTTGCAGGGTGTCTTAGTCTGGGTTGTTGGTGGTGGAGTTTTCCTATTAGACTCAGTTGGTTTGGTTCTTAGTTAATATGTGATTATCTGTGATAGATAGAGTGTCGTCCTTGATTAATTGGCTCATTTAGTACTCCTTTCTGTAAATAGGTTGTGGCTTGCGTGTGTAGGTGCGTTCTTTGACTTTGTCTTCTATAGTTATATATATACTACCTCTTTACTCTCATTTCCCGCTTTACCTTGTGTTAGATCTTATTTGTTTACATGTGCTATATTTTCCTGATTACTTATGATTTATACTTGCCTTATCTGTGGAGCTCAGTCGGCCTATGCCTACTGAGTATTATTCATTTGGTACTCATACCATACTTCTACTCCCTGGAGATCATAGTACGGGTTCTCGCCGTTGATTTTGACTGGTGCAAAGCAGATTTTGATTTGGAGATTCGGTGAGCTTCTGGCGTCCAGAGTTGTCGGTTTTCATCCATGACAGATTAGGACTAGTCTTTATTTTCTTTTGAAGACTGTCTGTACTTATATTGTATTTGTGAAACCCTTGTACTTCTATTTTGATTTAGATGCTCGATTACCGACTGATGCAAGGTCTTGGGGTGGTTTCTTGTGTTTGTTCCAGTTGTTCTCTTTCTTCTTCTTATTCCTTACTTTCCGCTTTATTTATTCACCTTCCACTTGATAGCCTATTGCCTTTGGTTCTGGGCTAAGGGTTAGGCTTACCTGCTGGTGGAGTCAGTAGGTGCCATCACGGCTTAAGAAATTGAGTCGTGACAATGGCAGAGGCCCATAACTCTATATATTTGATTCATTCGGGTTCTACCAAGATGTACCATGACTTAAGAGAAGTCTACTAGTGGAATGGTTTGAAGAGAGACATTGTAGATTTCGTTTCTAAGTGACCGAATTATCAACAAGTCATGGTTGAACATCAAAGGCCTTAGGGTGTAGCTCAGAATATAGATCTTTGTGAATGAAAGTGGGAGATGATAAATATAGATTTTATTACAGGCTTACCGCGATCTCATTAATAACATGATTCAATTTGGGTGATTGTGGATAGAATGACTAAGTCATGCCACTTCTTGTCAGTTAGGACTACAAATTTAACAGAGAATTTTGCCAGATTATACATTCGTGACATAGTCTGACTTTATGGAGTTCCCTTGTCCATCATCTTAGGTAGAGGTGCTCAATTCACTACTCAGTTCTAGAAGTCGTTTTAGAAAGGTTTAGGCTCGAAGGTGAAACTTAATACCCCTTTTCATCATCAGACAGATGGTCAGACAGAACGTACTATTTAGACTCTTGATACCATCTTGAGATTTTTTGTCATTGCCTTTAAAGGTAGTTAGGATGATCAGTTTCCTCTTATAGAATTTGTGTACCACAATAGTTATCACTCAAGTATTCAAATGGTTCCTAATGAGGCTCTTTAGAGGAGGAGATGTAGATCACCAATTGGTTGGTTCTAAGTTGGTAAAACTGAGTTGATAGGGCCAGATTTGGTTCATCATGCTATGGAAAAGGTGAAGATCATTCAAGAGAGGTTGAAAATGGCGCAATGTTGTCAAAAGTCCTATACCAATGTTAGGAGAAGAGAAATAAGAGTTTGAGGTGAATGATTGTGTATATTTGAAAGTTTCACCCATGAAATGTGTTATGAGATTTGGGAAGAAAGGGAAGATTAGTTCTCGTTACATTGGTCCCTACCAGATTATTAAGAGAGTTGGTAATGTAACTCTAACTATCAAAGTTAACAGTAGTTCATCCTATGTTCCACATTTCTATGCTTAAGAAGTGCAAAGGAGATTCTTCGCTCATTGTTCCTACTTAAAGCATCGGCATAAAGGATAGCTTGTCTTATGAGGAGATTCTGGTTCAAATTCTTAATTATCAAGTTTGCAAGTTGAAGGCCAAAGAGGGTGATTTAGTCAAGGTTTTATGGAGAAATCAGTTTTTTAAAGAGGCTACATGGGAGGTCGAAGAAGATAGGAAAGCTAGATATCCTCATCTATTCTTTGCTCCCAATTTCAGATTCAGTACCTTTTAGAGTGTTTGATATATCGATTCGTGCATTGCATTCATGCCTTATGCAAAACCTTATCTTGGTCATCTTTCTAGGATGAATGATCTAAAAGGGGAGATATTGTAACACCCCCAAAGCATCCTAGCTTAGGCCCCTTAGAACAGCCATAAGAGATTGTACTAGACCCTTCCAAACTGTGACCCATGACCAAAAACCTATGGACCGAAAACTGAGATGCGGGTCATAGGTTGATCTTAGGTACATTTATGAGCCCAATAGCAAATAAAACCCATAAATTGTTAGTCAAAGTGAGAGAAAATTCCTAGAGTTTAGTTCATATTTTTCATATTTTGTATTGTTATAACCAACCAGCATGATTAGACACTTCCAGGGTTAATTGAGTAAAAATGGACATTCAAAGCATGATTGGATTAAAATTGGAGATCAAAGGAGAGGTTGGGAGCAAAAGGTGAAGAAAATATACTACAACAAAGCATGTTTGTCCTACAATTTCCTAGAATAATTTTGTTATAGAATGATCTTGACACATATCTATACTTTGGTTACTAGACAGGATGATACAGTTAATGCATTTTTGTTGGTTCATGCCTATCCCCACTCAATGATGTAGTTAAGCTGTCAACAAGAGTAGGCAATTAGAGGTTAGAAGATCATAATTATAAAATCAACCTTGTAAATCAGTAATCGAAAAATCCATTGGATACCAAAGTAAAGGATTTTAGACTGGTAATCTATGAGTGCTACAACTCAAGGACTTTTCTTTACATTGATAAAATTTCTCTAATATCTTTGAATCATTTTCCTATATCGTACTGTGAAAATTATTTTTATAGACATAAATGAACTCAACTCTTTGAAAACACACAGGAATAATTTGATTCATTGAAAAGCTAACTAACGCCCAATTGCATTTCCCTGTGGGTTTGATATTCAATTCTTAAAGAGGGTCACTATATTACTTTTGAAACCGCGTGCACTTGCGTGTGTGTTTGGACTCGACAGGTTTTTGGCACCGTTGCCTAGGAACTTTTTTAATTTGGCGATAGTTTCTTTGTGAAGTTTCTTTATTTGTGTTGATGTTAACAACAAAATCTTAGCTGTTATTTCTGGTAGAAGAACTCAAAGATGCATATTAGATAGAAGTGGGAATATTGTAGAGCCATTAGCTGAGCCTGAAATATTTCTACATCAGCCAAGATGGAGAGTAGTTCCTCTATATCCTGTACCACATGCAAATTTGGGTGATACTAACGAAGTACCGGTAGAGATACTTGTGGAGATGGTAGCCAGAACAGTACGTGATGTGGCAGTCCTACTCATAGCAAATACCAACTCCACCATTCAAAAACCTCTAACTGGAGGAAGATTTGAACTGAAATAGAATATTGTGCAATTGTTGCACTCTAATGGGCATTTTACAGGTTTGCCTTATGAAGATCCTCAATTTCACATCTAGAATTTCTTGGAGATTAGCGACACTTATACGCCTAATGGGGTATCTCCTGACTATGTGAGGTTAATATTATTTCTCTTTTCTTTATTGGGGGATGCTAAGAGGTGGTTGATGTCGAAACCACCAAATTTAATCACTTCATGGAATGATTTAGTTCACAAATTTCTTATCGGGTTCTTTCCTTCGAGGAAGATAGCTAAGTTTAGGGCTGGAATTTTAAGCTTTAAGAAAAAATCTGGAGAAAATTTGTACCAATCTTGGGACAGGTTTAAATATTTACTCATTAGTTATCCTCACCATCATCAAGCTAATAAGGTGTTGGTCCATATCTTTATAGAAGGGTTAGAATCCAACACCAAAATTCTTCTTGATTCTGCTGCAAGTGGACAGGCGTTGGAGAAAACCTATGATGAGCTATATATCTTGGGGAAATCATGAGTGGAATGGAGGAAATTCTAGACCTGCGGTTTAAAAGCAAGCAGGCATATCAGAAGTTGATGTAGTGACAGCTTTGATGGCACAGATTACAGCAATGCAAAATATGATGACAACACATTTCAACACTTTAGCAAAAGGACAGTAGCAAGCTTCAGTGAATATGGTTCAGCAATAACACATATGGTGCAAGGTGTGTGGTAGTAGTGAACATGTGGCTGAATACTGTGGAGCTAATCCTGAGTTGGTAAATATCGTGGGTAATGTATCTAAGGGCAGAGGTAACCAGAACTATGGAAATACTTACAACCCAAATTGGAGAAACCATCCTAACTTCTCATGGGGTGGAAATCAACAAAACCAACATCAAGGGACAATATAATTCAGACCACAAGAGAGTGGGAAGGAGTACAACAATCAAGGCCATGGTCCATATAGATCACAAGGAGGAGGCCAGCACTATAACCAGCAAGACCAGAGTAACCAATAATCAAGCAGTGCAAGAAAACATGAGTGTGGAAGATATGCTTAAAAAACTCATGAATAACCAAGATAAGCTAGCTGCAGACATGCGTCAATACCAAATCACAACCCAAAATTTAGAGAAACAGGTAGGACAGCTAGCTAGTGCACAGAATTCGCGCCCCTCAAGTTTTTTTACAAGGTAACACTGATCCAATCCCCAAGTAGGTAAATATTCTGAGCACTCGAAGTGGATGAGCATTAGTTGAGCTAGCGCCACAAAGCAAAGGTAGTAAAGGCAAATGTAAAGTTATGGAAATTGAAGCTAGTGAATCTACCTGACCATAGACCGAGCAATAGTATAAAATAAAACCACCTCCCCCATTTCCATAAAAAATTAAAACAAAGAAAGATGAGAAATGTTTTGAAAAATTCATAGACATGCTTAAATAGGTACAAATTAACTTACCTTTAATTGATATGTTGCAGGGTATTCCAAAATATGCCATGTTTTTCAAAGATATTGTGACTAATAAGAGCAAGTTAGCTGAATTTGAAATAGTGAAACTCACTGAAGAGTGTAGTTCAAGAATCTTGAACAGAGTTAAGCTTCCAGCTAAACAAAAAGATCCAAGTAGTTTCACTATAAAGGTAACTATTAGTATGTACAGTAATGCAAGAGGTCTTTGTGATCTAGGTGGTAGTATAAACTTGATGCCTAGATTTATGCTTAAGAAATTAGCTTTGGGAGAACTTAAGTCAACCACCATTTTGTTACAATTAGCTGATCATTCTATAGCTAGACTTGATGGTATCATTAAAGATGTGTTAGTTTAAGTGGGATCCCTCATATTTCTTGTTGATTTTGTTGTATTAGGTTTTGAGCCTGGCCCTGATGTTCCTTTTATCTTGGGGCATCCGTTCTTAGCAACAAATGGTGTACTTATTGATGTGGATGCAGGTAGATTGACTATGAGAGCACACGACAAAGTGGAGGTGTTCGATGTAAATCAGGCACTAAAGTTGCCTATAGTCTATAAAAAGTTGTCTTCTATAATTGTCATCTATGAGGAAGTCTCAACTTAATACATTTTAGCAAAAGATCCTTTGGAAAGAGTCATGATAGGTCAAGATATTGAAGAGGACATGGAAGCTAAACAGTTAGCTAGTGTAATTGATATGCCAAATGTTAGCATGTGGAAAAAGAATATGGAACCTTTGAATAGAGCACTGGGTCCTTCACCCCATCTCTAGAAGAAGCTCCTAACTTAGAGTTGAAGTAATTGCCAGCACATCTCAGGTATGCTTTTCTTAGAGTAAATAATACCTTACTGGTAATACTTTAATCTGCTTTGTCTGAGGCACATGCCATAGCAACACTTGAGGTATTAAAAAGGCACAAGAAGGCAATTGGATGGCAAATGGTTGATTTTCACGGTATCAGCTCCGCTTTGTACATGCATAGATTTT
Source organism: Solanum dulcamara (assembly GCF_947179165.1). Classification (NCBI taxonomy): domain Eukaryota; kingdom Viridiplantae; phylum Streptophyta; class Magnoliopsida; order Solanales; family Solanaceae; genus Solanum; species Solanum dulcamara. The sequence continues at coordinate 47,163,121 of NC_077240.1, forward strand.
TCATGAAAGAAGGACATAAGGCAAGTGTGCAACCACAACGCCGGTTGAACCCCATCATGAAAGAGGCTGTGAAGAAAGAGATAATTAAGTGGCTAGATGCACGTATAATATGTCCAATCTCTGATAGTAAATGGGGAAGTCCAGCTCAGCGTGTACCAAAGAAAGGGGGAATGACTATGGTTATAATGAAAAAAATGAGTTAATCTCCACAAGAACAATAACCGATTGGTGTATATGTATGGACTACAGAAAGTTAAATGATGCCACAAGGAAAGATCACTTCCCTGTATCATTTATTGACCAAATGCTTGACAGGTTAGCAGGCCAAGAGTACTATTGTTTCTTAGATGGGTATTCAGGTTACAATCAGATTACCATTGCACCAGAGGACCAGGACAAGATAATATTCATATGCCCATATTGGATGTATGCATTTAAGCGTATGCCATTTGGTCTTTGCAATGCTGCTGTAATATTTTAGAGGTTCATGATAGCTATATTTCACGATATGGTGGAAGACTTTATAGAGATTTTTATGGATGACTTTTCAATATTTGGAGAGAGTTTATAGAGATTATTATGGATGACTTTTCAGTCTTTAAAGAGTCTATTGATCTTTGTTTGCAAAATCTAGAGAAACTACTAGTAAGGTGTGAAGAAACAAATCTCATCTTAAATTTGGAGAAATATCATTTCTTGGTAAATGAGGGTATTGTGTTGGGGAATAAAGTGTCAAAATATGGTTTGGAGGTAAAAAAGCTAAAATTGAAGTGATTAAGAAGCTTCCACCACCGATTTCAGTAAAAGAAGTCCATAGTTTTGTAGGTCATGCCAGATTCTATCGGCGATTCATCAAAGATTTTTCAAAGATTGCCAGACCTATGTACAGCTTGTTAGAAAATGAGGTAAACTTTATTTTTGATGATAAATATTTGCAAGCCTTTGAACTCTTGAAGAAGAAGCTAATTGAAGCCCCTATCCTGATAGATCCTAACTAGGAGCTACCTTTTGTGCTGATGTGCAATGCAGGCGACACAGCAGTGGGAGCAGTTCTGGGACAAAAGAAGGAGAAAATCTTTCACTTCATCTATTATGCCATCAAGACCCTTAATTCAGCTCAAGCCAACTACACAATCACCGAGAAGGAGATGCTGGCGCTGGTGTATGCGTTCGACAAATTCAGATCCTATCTTGTTAGAAAAAGAGGTAAAATTTATTTTTGATGATAAATGTTTGCAGGCCTTTGAACTCTTGAAAAAGAGGCTGATTGAAGCCCCAATACCTGATAGATCCTAACTGGGAGCTACCTTTTATGCTGATGTATGATGCATGCGACATAACTGTGGGAGCAGTTCTAGGACAAAGAAAGGAGAAAATCTTTCACTCCATCTATTATGCCATCAAGACCCTTAATTCAGCTCAAGCCAACTACACAGTCACCGAGAAGGAGATGCTGGCGCTGGTGTATGTATTCGACAAATTCAGATCCTATCTTATTAGAAAAGGAGGTAAAATTTATTTTTGATGATAAATGTTTGCAGGCCTTTGAACTCTTGAAGAAGAGACCTAGCGAAGATATGGCAAATAAATAAAGTAGCCCTATGTTCTGATTGAAGCCCTAATACCTGATAGATCCTAACTAGGAGCTACCTTTTGTGCTAATGTGCGATGTAGGCGACACAGCAGTGGAAGAAGTTCTGGGACAAAGGAAGGAGAAAATCTTTCACTCCATCTATTATGCCAGAAAGATCCTTAATTCAGCTCAAGCCAACTACACAGTCACCAAGAAGAAGATGCTGGTGCTGGTGTATGCATTTGACAAATTTAGATCCTATCTGGTAGGTACTAAAGTAATTGTTTACACTGACCATGCAGCTCTTAGTTACCTATTAAATAAGAAGGATGCCAAGCCAAGGCTCATAAGGTGGATTTTGTTGCTACAAGAGTTTAATATTGAGGTTAAGGATCACATGGGCTGTGAGAATCCAGTTACTAATCACTTTTATAGGTTAGAGAGTTCAACACATGTTGGAGAAAAGTCGTAGATCAAAGAAAAATTCCCAGATGAGCAGCTATTGGCCCTAGAGATGACTGAATTGCCAAGGTATGCATATGTTTTCAATTACTTATTTAGTGGAATGTTTCCTCCTGATGCTACCTTACAGCAAAAGAAAAATCTTATGCATGATGTCAAGTTCTACATATGGGAAGAAACTTATTTATTAAAGTAAGGCATTGACTGAATGATTAGGAGATGTGTACCAGAAACTGAAGTACGCTAAGTTCTAGATAGTTTCCATTCATCACCATATGATAACCATCATGGAGGAGAGCGTACTGCCTATAAGGTATTTCAATCGGTTTGTTTTGTCCCACCCTATTCAAAGGTGCTACAAGCTATGTAAAGAACTGTGATCAGTGTCAACGAGTGGGCATAATATCAAAAAGACATGAAATGTCTTTAAATAATATTCTGGAGGTTGAAATCTTTGATGTAAGGGGAATGGACTTCATAGGTCCGTTTCCATTGTGGGAATCAATACATATTAGTGGCAGTGGATTATATGACCAAATGGGTTGAAGCCGTGGCCTTTCCCACGAATGACTCAAAAGCAGTGAGCAAGTTCCTAAAGAAGTACATCTTCACTTGATTCGGCACTCCCAGGGCAATTATAAGTGATGAAGGGTCATACTTCATCAAACAAACAATGAAGAATCTCTTGGTAAAATATGGGGTGAGAGACAAGATAGCTACAACTTACCATCCAAAAAAAGTAGACAGGTTGAGGTCTCCAACAGGAAAGTGAAGCTGATACTACAGAAGACTGTCAATGCACAAACAAAGGATTGGGAAACAAAACTAGATGAGACATTATGGGCATATAGAACTGCTTATAGAACCCCCATCGGGACATCCCCTTACCAGATAGTAATTGGTAAAGTGTGTCACATTCCAGTAGAGTCAGAATATCAAGCATACTGGAATCAAGAAGCTTAATCTTAATCCAGAGTTAGTAGAATGGAAGAGGTTGGATCAATTGCATGAGTTGGAAGAGTTTAGGCTACATGTATGTGAAAATGCTAAGCTGTATAAAGAGAAAACAAAGCGGTGGCATGACAAGAACATTGTCACTCGAAACTTTGAACTAGGGAAAAAAGTACTCCTTTTTAACTCTAGGCTCAAGCTCTTTCCAAGAAAGTTGTGGTCCAAGTGGAGTGAACCTTTTAAAGTGCCGCGTACGATGTCGCATGGAGCTATGGAATTGTGGAATGTAATGAAGACGTCTATATTTTTGGTAAATGGAAAAAGAGTTTAATATTACTTTGGTGTGGATGTTGACTGTGAGGAGGAAACCATTGACTTGGAAAATGAGTGAAGCAACATCTGGGTTGTGCTGCGATAATAAATTAGGCGCTGCGCGGGAGGCAACCCGTGAGGTATTGTGTGTGTTTTAATTAGAAATTATAATTGATTTTCTTGGTATTTCTAAAATTTCATTTTGTTTTAGTGTATCAGTGAGTTTATTTAATAAAAGAAAATTAAAAAAAGAACTTGGATAAAGCCTGCACAGTAAGGTCAGTGACAAGTCCTTGTCGCAGACCTATTACATCTCAGTTCAAATTTTTTTAGGTATGTTTTCGAATAATTTTTTGGTGAAAATAAGTTCCAAGGAAGGTCCACACCAGGTCTGCACCGCGGACCTGGCTCATTTCAGCACAAAAAATAACTTAGAATTTTTGATGCTAAAATAGTGAGGTCCGTGCTATGTCCGCGTTGCAGACCTGGGATAATTTTTGGGATCTTTCAATTAAAAATACGGGTTTAACCCATTTTTAATGGGTGTACCCGATCAATTCAATTTTAAAACACTAAAAATAACCCGTTCAACTCCATTTTTTCTCAAAATTGAACCGTTTCCTCTCTTCTCAACTATCAAAACTCTTCTCTTATGAGGCAAATTCGGGACGCACTCTTCAAATCCAAGCAAATTTTTGTTGAATTTATACTTCATCACCAACAAGGTATGTGTTCTTGAACTAATTTTATGATACAAATGGTTGAAATCTACATAAGTAAGTTCTTGGGCCTCAAGTTTTTACTCAATATAATTGATTTTCATTACTCTTGGATTGAAATGCTCATGGGTGTGTAAAATTGCTTAAAGAATTTCTTATTGTGGTTAACTGATTAAGGGTTATGTTTTTGAACTTTAACCCTACTTTTGATGATTAGAAGAAACTAGGTTTCGTAATTGTTATAGATATTGTGTGTTGAATTCTTGAGTAAAGATGAATAAAGTAATGAGTTGAACTTAAGTTTGATTTGTGAACAAATGTGGGGTGAAGTTTATATTGTTTCAAATCATGGTTTGAAAATATGCCTGCAGTAAGGATGTAAATGTATGCACATTTACTCTTGACTTTGAATACTATATTGGGTTGATTATAAGTTTATCTGTGAGTTTATTTGGGGTGATGTAGTAGTTTTGAAGTATGGGTTGAAATAGTTGTAGTATTGAATTATGTATGTGATTGTTTCTGTTTTAAAGATATGCTAGAGTAATGGGACTGTTTTGAACTCATAGAATATGACTCACCATATTGATTATTTTAAAGTGTGGGTTGATTTGTTAGCATGTATGTGCACAGTGTTCAAATGAAGGGAAGTCTGAGTACCTTTATATCAACTACATGCTAATGAGATGCTTAAGAGTGGGGTATGGGCTTGAAGTTCTAATGATATATAGACTCTTATATGTTGTTTTTGACTAGCTTATTTGTAGTAAAAATGTCATCCAGCAGAAGGCCAGCAAAAGAACATGCAGGCCTAAGAAGCAGAAAAAGAGATAGAAGAGCACCATCTATACTACCACCCTACCCATGCCTCGGGGTTAGTCTCGTCGATTCGGCATAAAAGTGGTATATCCTATAGGAAAAAACTGATGTAAGCTATACCCTGAGTCTTGCTATCTTTCAGACATGCCAATCGAGGAAAACAATTGGCAAGAGACTACCCCAACATAATGAGGAGGATAGAGGAACTAAACATGTATTTCTTGTTCACTGATCCAAAGCCATGCAATCTACACATAGTATGGGAATTCTATATGAACTATCAACCCGATCAGTGCACGCATTACATCACTGTCAGATGGGTTGATGCCCTTCTATCTCCCATGGCAATAAATAAGATATTAGCGACGCCAAAGCTACCAACCACCGCCTTGACAAATTTGAACCTTCAACTACCATACAGGGATGTCCGACATATTTTATGTGGCCCAGATCGACTGCAAAGTGGGTACATCATGATCTTAGGGGCTACCACACCACATTTCCATATGCATATCTTACTAAAAAAGCATGTGTATGGGTGAAGATTGTCATGCACAGTCTCATTCCAGGCCTTCACTACACAAAATTAACACGGGACAAAGTATGCTTGGTTTATGCCCTTATGAAAGGGATAGATGTGAATATGAGAGTGGTGATAAGATGACTATCAGAAAATGTAGGGTTTATCAAGGTGGCGGGTTTGTATTCAGAGGCCTCATTATGGATATATATCGAAGGGCCGTGGTCCTGAAGAACATGATGATTATATGGCCCTCTTCTCTCAAATTCCTATGATGTCACAAACTTCAAGGGGCACGACTACACTCACGACCCAATCCTCACTACCTAGGAGTGCGTAAGGCGCGATGATATGATCACAGCCCGCATGTTTGGCTTGGAAATTCTTCGACATCGCACTAGAGGCGAGCTTTAGCTAAAAAGGAACTCTGTGAGGTAAAGAGACGGTATTTGGTGGATGAGCATGCAATGGTTGTCCTCGGACTAGGACCTGCCTTTTATGAGCCGATTGAAGGCGACATCCCCATAGATGAGGATAGAAAGAGGATTGGCTCAGATATGGAGTTAGATATGGAGGCCACAGAATTTGACCCTTTAGCAGTGGAAGATCCAGATGTTGGTGGAAAGATGGATGAGTACACAGGTGTAACACCTCAAAAATTTCTATGCCAAGACCCAAACCATTCTTCAAAGGTGTATAAGCCTGAACTCATCGAATTCTAATTTATGCACATGAGTTAGGATCAATTCCTAACTATTTAAAGTGTATTAGATGTGTTTAGGGTCATAAGGGATCTCTAACACCAAGCCAAGTCCAAAGAATTTCCATCGGCTAAGTTTTTGTATGAGTCCGGAATAGGGTCAACTTTAAACGTCCATATCTCATATTATATAAGGAATTAGGTATTCCATTACTTATCAAATTAAAGGTCTTTGATTCTTCTTTCCAATGCCACTTGCCTTATTTCAAGTTCGGAGTAAAATGTTATGACCATTTTACTAAAGACTATCCCTGCTGCGATTTTAGGCTTGGGCTGGAGTGGCGCCCAGCGCCACTATAGCGCCCGAAACTAGTTTTAGTAGTTTGGCCTTTGGTGTGGCGCGCCACTATAGTGCCAACAGGGTTTTGGGTCTGTTTTTCAGATTTTATTTTATGAAGGGCACTTTAGACTTTTCTCTAATTGTTAGTTAATAAACTTACACGTTTTAGGACCTAATTCAACTCTATAAATTGACCTAAACCTCTAAATCTATTCATTCTTCTATAATTCACCTACTTAAATATTTCTCTCTCTACAAAAGACTCTGAAAGGCTTCATTGAAGACTTCAAGTAAATTCACTCAAGTTCTCCGTCAAAACTGTCAAGTTCTTCCAAATTAATTGGTGTTCTCACTTAAGGTATCTGGATATTGATTCATGGATCCGTTCATCCATGAAGCCCAATTAATTTCTCAAGGTTTTCTTTCAAATTAAAGTATGGTATTTTATGAATTTTATGATCTTTATTCCTATTGCATGAATTATGATTCAAAGAATGATCATGAGTCTATTTTGATATAAATTGATGGTTATTGCATTAAATTAAAGAGTTTTCCATAAATTCTTCTATTTTGATTTCTAGGGTTCATGATGTAAATTATGAGTATTTTCAATTATAATTCCTAATAATATTATCTATATGAATTATGTATGGACTGAAAGAAAGTTTATGATCATGCCTTTTTTCAAGTCAATTTCATGATTTTTCAAGTCAATTGATCATGGATTCATGTCTTACCCTAATTTCAAGTATAAGCTATGATCATGAATCTCCAAGTATGAATTATGTTTATATAAGTATGATTGTAATGATGAAAGGACAATTCTCACATTAAAAGTATGTTATGAAAATGAGTTACTCTATAATTTTCAAACCTATGATCATGACTATGATATATGTCATTATGATTTCTATGCTATGTATGTATTCCATGGGATTTGACTTATCACCAAATGTGGACTTGAGGTGGGAACTCAAAATATGGGGTCCTTATATGAAGTATCTTGTAGCATAACTACGTACCACCATAGGTACACAGAGATTAGAGGCGAATACCCAAATCACTACGAGGTGAGTACTCGAAATATCAAGCCTTGGAGGTAAGTACCCGAGTCTAAGAACTATAAGTGAGTACCCAGTTTACATAACCGCTTAGTGGATACACTTAGGCATGTAGGAGTCTACCTTGGAAAGTAGATTCCCTTTCCTCCGATGTAGGGGTAACATTGGGATTCCATGTTATAACTCGCATGGTCTTATTTTCGGTTATGGTTTCTATCCCACATATGTATGGTATTTTCATGTTCTAAGTGACTAATTCTATCTTTTACTTTGTATGATACTCTTATGATTTGTTATGCATTGATCCTTCTTAAAGACTACTTATGATTTTTACTATTTCTCCTATCATGCTATTTAAAATGGTCATTTGTAAAAATATATTTTTCTATGCATTGTATTGCTTATATACTTTGTACATTCCAACGTACTAATGCATACTTTTTACCTACATTGTCTCATAATTAAGGGTTGAGGTTGAAGATCATATTCGTCCATATTGCTAGTTAAGCCTTTCTATCGGCGGTGTTTATGGTGAGTCCTCATTTATTGGGGACTTGTCATCGAGTTGGTTATTGTTTCAAAGACTTTTTGTTATGTTTCATATTGATAGTGATCTAGGGACATGTCTTAACTCCCGCTCATACTCATGTGTAGAGGCATCTATTGGACAAATATTTCGAGTCTATATTGTCATGTGACATTCTTCATTTACTATTCATGGTTTAGACTCTCTTATGATATTTCTACTTGTGCTTTACATTATGTATTCTTATGATATATACAAAAGGCTTAGTTGGAGTCCTTTGGGGTTTCAATCGCCATGTTACGACTAGGCCCTAGGTCGGATCGTGACAACAAGGAAGTCTACTACCTTGAGCTCTGAGTACAGTGCCCAACTATAAGTGTGGGGTGGAGTCTGCTTAATTGAACTATATGTGTTTATTTTTATTTGTGATTGATTATGTTTGAGGTTTTCATTGTTGAATTGTTAATAGTTAATGTTTTGTATAGTTGGATTGCAAATTGTGTTTGCTTGTGTTAGAATTATATTGTGATTTATCTACATTGGTATTTGTTTATTTTTGGCAGCACTAATATTTTAAGTTTATAAATGTTTTTCTGAATTTGGTTTTCACAGCATTTGTTTTTAGTTCTTTGTCCATGAATAGTCCCTCTGAACCGCACAATTCTTTTTTAGATAGTTGAAATGTATATAAAGTGTTTTTCTAAACTATCAGATTGCATAAGATAGCATATGAAAATCTGAAGAAAAGAATTGACTAAATTGATACACCTAAGACTCTGTTGTAGATTTTGAATAATGTTGAATCATATGATCGTGGTTGAAATTTCTGAAGAATTGTTGTTCTAAAATTAAACATGTGCAGTGTGAGTAAGGTAAATTGTATAATACTTGGTTGCTTTCGATTGCTAGAACTTTCCCTGTGTGTATGAGTAGTGACAATAAAGAATGTTTAGAATTTAGGGAAAGGATCTAGACATTTCTTTTATAACCACACTTTAAAACCACTTGTGTACCCACCTTAATGTAAATCCATAGTTAGCCCTTTTAGCCTTTAACTTGATTCTTTGGCAGTCTAGTTTGAAGCCTATAGCCAATTTTTTTTTCTGAGACCATAAACTTTTTTTCCAAAAAGCCAAGCGCTTTGGAAAATATAAAAATGGAGAAATGGAAGGTTAAGAACCTTGGGTTAGTAAGAATAAAACCATTGGTGCTATTGATTCAAATAATATCTTGTGTAGAAAAGACAAACTGGTGGAAAATGAAAAGAACGTCAACTATCTCATGGTTGAAGTTAGTGAAGAAAAGAAGAATGCCTCTACACAGATAAACAAAGTGAAAGGTTGAGTTAACGGAATAACAAAGTGGTAAGAATAAGGTTATGAAGTGCTTGAATGGAATTAAAGAATGTAGTGTATTGAAAGCGCTTGGGAATCAAATAACTATACATGCCCAGATTTCTTCCTACCCATCCCCTAGTCCATATTACAACCTAAAAAAGTCCTAAGTGATCCCTCAGTTTTAGCTACCTTAATAGAGTTGCTTAATACACTAAGGGCAAACCTATGGTTCATCTTGAGCAACTTGTGATTTCATTTGAGAGAGTGAGTAAAATTTTGTTTAAATACCTATGAATGTAACTGTGAGAGTATGAGTAATTCTTTCTTGGTAAGGGTACATGCTTAATGAAGAAATGGTAATTCTACATGAATTTTAATTTAACAAACCGTTGGACTTGTTTCATTACAAAGTCAACTCTCGAGTCTGTGGTGTTGAGTTAGTCAGTTACTTAAAACAGAAATTTAACATGTATATGTAAGATAAGATAATTGTGCAATCGTTATGGTTTGGTAGAATTGCTTTGTATATCATGTATTTGTCATTCTAGGAATAAAACTGCGAGTTTATTCGAGGACTAACAAAGTTATAAGTGTGGGGTGGTGATCTTGGGTACATTTATGTGCTCAATAGCAAATAAAACCCATAAATCATTAGTCAAAGTGAGCAAATTCCTTGAGTTTAGTTCATATTTTTTATGTTTCATATTGCTATAACCAACCAATATGATTAGACATTTTCAGGGTTAATTGAGTAAAAATGGACATTCAAAGCATGATTGGATTGAAATTGGAGCTCAAAGAAGAGTTTGGGAGCAAAAGGTTAAGAAAATACACTACAACAAACCATGTCCGCATCGCGCACTTAGATCCTAAGATTTAATTCCAAATTTTTGAGTTGATTCATCAAGATAGTAAGGTCCGCATCGCGGACTTGGTTTTGTATAGAGAAATTTTTATCCGACACAAGAAATGAAAAATTACACTGAACTGAAGTAAGTTCGCATCACCGACTTTACTGCGTCTACTTTAATTCAGTATTTTTGGTGCTATAAATAGCACCTTTACATATTTTATTAAAAAGTAGATCAGATTGTCGGGTTTGAAGTTGGAGAAGATGAAGGAAGAGCTACTTTTGGTGATTTTATTCTTTTCTTTCATTTGAATTCAAGTTTTGATCTTATTAATGATTTATTTAAACATGTTATACACTATGAGTGGCTAAATTCTCTTGTTCTTGGGTTGTAGTCACAAGATGAAAGTTTAAATCTTGCTTGCTTTGGTTGAAAATGGGTTTTTGTATGTGATTACTCTTATATTCTTATTTTGATTATTTTAATGCTTTATCACCATTAGAAAAAATTTGTTGTCCATCTGGAACTCGGAAGATGGAAAGGGGATACAACACTAGAATACATGGAGCATATTTTTCCTACAATTGCCTGGAATAACTCGTGCATAGAATGAATGTGACACATATTTATAAACCATGTTTGGTTACTAGACAGAATGAAAAGGTTAATGTATTTTTGTTGGTTCATGCTTATATCCGCTCAACGATGTAGTTAAGCTGTCAACAAGAGTAGGTAATTAGAGGTCGGAAGATCATAATTGTAAAATCAACCTTGTAAATCAGTAATCAAAAAACCCATTGGGTACCAAAGTAAAAGATTTTAGACTGGTAATCTATGAGTGCTACAACCCAGGGACTCTTTTTTACATTGATATAATTTCTCTAATATCTTTGAATCATTTTCCCATATCGTACTGTTAAAATTATTTTTATAGACATAAATAAATTCAACTCTTTGAAAACACACAGGAATAATTTGATTTATTGAAAAGCTAACTAACGCCCAATTGCATTTCCCAGTGGGTTCGTTATCCATCTCTTAAATAGGGTCACTATATTACTTTTAAGACCGCATGCACTTGCATGCGCATTTGGATGCAACATAATTGAGGTTCGTAGGTCACTACTACAGTTAGAGAAATTTTAAGGTCATTTAGATCCTTTTACGAATGGCTTCTACGACCCATAGAAATTTCTACGGACCGTAAGAAGTGTTTGTAGAAGTGATCCCTAAAACCAGTTTCAAGATTTGGACCACGAGCTACTCCTACAAACCATAGACAGGTCTAAGACCCATAGAAGGGACTCATAGACCTAGCCTTGCAATTCCAGTAGCTATTGGAATGTGCACCAAGCTCCTACAAACAAGGTATATGATCCGTAGCAAGGTCTACGACCCTTAAAAGGGTCCATAGACCCCAAGCCTCAGAGTCCCTTAGTACGAGTCTTTGATTAGCCCTTATGACCCGTAAAAGGGTATATGACCCCTAGAAGGGGTATGTAGACCCAACATCAGAATTCCAGTGAAGTCTAATTTTTTTACACCATTTTCTACGTGGGGTCATATTTGACCCGTAGGTCGATCCATAGATTTAACACCCAGTATTTTCCATATGCTAGTACTATTCAATGACACTTGACATAACTTTATCATATAGGAGAGGTACCATTTTTTTTATATGAGTAGTGATGGTTTAAAATAGATTAGAAGTTATGGTAGTTCTTTGCATGTTTAATCATGTATACTCCAAGCTAACCTCAATGAAAGTAGTATAACTCAAGATATTATGGTGGTAATCGAGCTTAAAGTTTAAATTTAAGTGTTAAGTTAAAGTGAAAGGGATTAAGATTTAGAAAATTGAATAAAATAGTGAGTTGCTTGCTCAGCTTAATTAAGCTACTAGGTCATCACCTACTTGAACTATATGGATCTAGTTAAAGTGGCCATGTCTAATGGATAAGATTTAGGCCTATGTTAATGGACTCATTTGTGGCCTAAACTATGTAAGAAAAAAGAGGAAATAAAAAATAGCCCAACACCCAAATCTGGCCCAAACCAAGTGAAAGAAAAAAAGAAGAATGGGCAGCCAAGACCCAATAAATTGAAGTCCACACAGGCCCATGTTAAATGGCCAAGTAGGTGCATCACCTACGTGAAAATTTATGGCCAAAAATGAGCCAAGAAAGTCGGACATAAAGATTCCTTTTAATGCGGGTAAGGATTAGTACTTTTTCTTCATTTTAATTTGGAAAATATTTCACCTTTCTTAAGTTCTCTCTTGCTCTTCCTTTGCTTCATACAACATTGCTAAACCACGTCTAGGGTTCTTGAATATTACCCCTATTTTTAGGTGAAAGGTAGGTTAAATATTTATGGGTTTAGCATATTCCTTCCATGGGATCTTATCGAATTATATTCTACATGTTTAAGGTATAGGGCAGATTTCTCAAAGGTTGTCCACCTTTCTTTCCACCTTTTAAGAAGACACTCCCTTGTTCTTTGGTTCTACTTTGAAGGAGAGTTTAAATTCTTGGATTAAAAGTTTAGAGAATAAGTTTTCAGAAATCAAGGTAAGCCTACTGGCCATTTTTGCCCCCTTTTAAATACAAGTTCAGGTGGAGAATTTTGTATCCTTTTGTCAAAAAAAGGACTGTTGGGGCTATTAGAGGACGCATTATGTGTTTTATTATTGGGGGCATCTTGGGTGATCTTGGCAAAGGATATATAATGTTTGTGCTGAAGTATAGAAGAAGGGTGTGGTGATATACTTTTGTTTAGGGGTTGTATGGGATATGTCCGTCATGTGTTAGCTACTCTTTTGTGAAAACAACAATGTGATTAGTTGCTAATATTAGTTTCATCATGACATTGTAGATTAATTCATAAAAAGGGAAGATAAAACGTGATAGTTATATTGGTAATAACAAAGGTATGTAAGGCTATTCAATTCCATATTCTTTGGCATGAAATTTAATAATTGTGTCTCTACCAACAAGTGACTTCTTGAGTGTTCTTCCTAGTAAAGGATGTATTGTGACAGTGTACAAACTCCAATATAGCTAACGATCTTTTCCCCTATCCTTAGAGTGTCAAATTACCTCAATTGTGCATTTTTATTCTTCCATGTATTGGCATAAGGAAAGGGTAGTTTCAAAAATAGCTTTATGATTTCTCCTCTTCATCAAATGAGGTCCATTATATCAGTTGAGCTCTTAAGTAATTCATTAATGTTATGTTTACTCCTTGTGTCAATTTTACAGCCTTAAGTGCTTATTCACACGTCTCCTACTACTGGTCGATAGTTTTAAAGCTCAAAAATGATCATGACCACCAAAATAACAATTTCAAAGATTAATGGACAATATAAAGAAATTTATATAGTTGCGGGTGGTAGCCTAGGGGTAAAAGCCTAGCGTGGATTGATCCAAATTGGTGTAGAAGGGTGGCAGCCTAAGGACAAAAGCGCAGCATGCATTGATAACAATTTATATATACGAGGACAACATCCGAGGGGTTAAAATGCCAAGCACGGGTCATCCTATTTTACCACTAATCAGTTGGTCATTTGTATCATATGTCTTACAAGTTTATGATATAAAGAAACAAAAAGCGAAAAAATGAATGTAATATGCGTTATCTTATAAGTGTAAGCAAAGGTGGTATTTTATTTTTATCTATACATTCACTTATTGATACCTGATTTCATTTAAGTTCTTTGTTTACATATGGTCATTTTATGCCTTACATATTTAGTATATTCTTTCGTAATGACATCCCTTATGGGAGATAGTGTATTTCATGCCACAGGTATAGGTACTCCGGCCAGCAAACCTTCTCAAAAGGAGCACATGACACTCAGTCGATTTTGGTGAGCTCCAAGTTGATTCAGGGCTGTACCGAGTCTTTAGTAGATGCACTTGGTATTTTATAGTAGTCAAAGGTACGGAGGGGCCTTTCCCAACATAGATTAAGTTTTTCTATCTTATAGAGGCTTTGTAGATTCATGTATAAAGTGAAGTTAAGTTTAGTTTCTTAACAGTTGTGGCCTCAATGTCCAAGTCATGTAAATAAGTTTTTTCCTTATGTATGTTGGTCTTTTACAATTGTATCTTATATATATATGTCGAGATCCATGATTTTCATAGTTATACGCATGGTAAGTACAGGTTGTAAGTTGGTTCTCCTGGGTTATGAAGGCATCGGGTGCCTATCCATCTTAATTGAACTTGAGGCATGACAAAAGTGGTGTCAGAGAAGGTCATCCTAGGGAGTCTACAAAGTCGTGTCTATGTAGAGTCTTGCTTATGGGTATGTTGTGCATTACATCTATAAATTGGAGGCTACGAGACATGTAGGAGTTATTTCTTTTCTTTCATATTTTAGATCATGCTATAGAGCCAATATTGTAGGTGGATTATTTCTAACATCTAAATTGTTTTATCATAGAAAAGATGCCTATTAAAAGAAGGAGTAAAAATATAAGTGAGCAAATAAATGTGGCTATCAGAGAAGAGAGCATCCAATCACCACGTAGATGAGCTAATCAAAGTAAGGCCCAAGATGAGTCTATCTCCAAAAGACCTAAGGAGGGAAGAAACACCTCGAGAACCTCCTATTAATGCTACTGAGCAAGATTTAAAGAACGGAGTCCAATTATTGACTTGTATAGTTAATGGCCAAGGCCAAAGGCTGGAAGGTCTAGTTGAAGGTAATAATGGTGCATATTGGACAGCTACCACACAGATTTGTGATTTTCTTAATTTGGACCCTTTATTATTTACCGGGTCAGATCCTAATAAAGATTCTCAAGACTTTATTGATCAAATCCAATGAACTTTGGATATTATGCATGTAAGTGGTAAAGAAGTAGCTAAGATAGAAACATATAGATTAAATGGTGTGGATATATTGTGGTACAAAGCTTGGAAGAAATAGGGGTACAGATGCACCTTCAGCTATTTAGAAAGAGTTCAAAATAGAATTTCTTAATTTTTATCTTCCATTGGAGATCTGAGAGGCCTGTGCTGATCAGTTCTTAAATCTCCACCAAGAGAATATGAGCGTGAGAGAGTATAGTCTCCAATTTAATTTTGGTCCAGGTATGCTCCTAATGTAGTAGCTACTTTGGAAGATAAAGTCATTGAAATGTGGAATATTTTTATTCATATCTAGTTAGAGATTGTACCATTGCTTATTTGAATAAAGACATGGATATACAAAGGATGCAAGCTTTATCATAAAAAGATGGAGGATAAAATCCAAAGAAGAAGGATACAAGAGTTGGAAAAAGGGCAGTTCAAGAGGGCTAGATCTACGGGGTAGTTTGCAACATCCCAAGGTGAGTTTATGCCTTGGTTTTTTAATAGACTACCTAGGCCATTATTTTCATACTCTAAAGCTAGTTCCCCACCTCAGATTCAAGGATCTAGGGGAAATCAGTTTAGGCAAATAGGTGAAATCCAAGGTTCATGAATATCAGGGCACCAAAAGTAAGGAACTACGAGCCAATCAAGACCTCCTCGATTGCCTTGTAAATAATGTGGAAAAGAATCATCCAGGTGTATGTAAATTTGGGATAAATTCTTGTTTTGGTGTGGTACACTTGGATAAATAATGAGAAATTTTCCTCAAAGGGGCATGTGTGGTATGGCACAGCCTACTAGATCATTTCCTGCATTTTCATCATAAACACCTTCTTTAGGTAGGGGTTTATAGATGCCTACATGTCGTGGAAGAGGTGTTAGAGGAGAAGCTAATTCTTGTGGAGTTAAGAATCGTATATATGCCTTAGGGGGTCAACAAAATTTGGAGGCTTCGCCTGATGTGGTTACATGTACATTATCCATCTTTTCACATATTGTATATGCATTAATTGATCCGAGATCTACACTACCATATGTCACTCCATTGCTGGAAAGTTCAAAAAAACACCAGAATTATTGGTTAAATAATTTGAAGTGTCTACATCAGTTGGAAAGTGTATTATAACTAGAAGAGTCTATCGTAATTGCATAGTTACTATTTGTGATCATGATACATTGGATGACCTTGTTGAGTTAGAAATGGTAGATTTTGATGTTATAATGGGTATGGATTATTGGCTTCTTGTTATGCCATATTAGATGGCCAAACCAAAATAGTGCATTTCCATTGTCCAATCCAGGCAGTACTTGAATGGAAAGGTAACATTGGGGCACCAAAAGGTAAGTTTAAGAAGATGATGTACAAAAAATACATATGTTATTTAGTGAGAGTGAATAAAATAGATGCGTAGCCACCAACTCTTCAATCTATTCTAGTGGTAAATAAATTTCTCGATGTATTTCCTAAAGATCTTCCAGGTTAGCCTCCTGAACGAGAAGTAGAATTTGGTATTGATGTGATTCTAGATACTCTACCTATCTCCATTCCTCCATATAGAATCGCCCCAGAAAAATTATGGGAATTGAAGAAGCAATTAAAAGACTTGCTAGAAAAGGGATTCATAAGGCCTAGTATGTCTCCTTATGGGGCACCAACTTTATTTGTATGCAAGAAAGATGGCTCATTGAGAATGTGTATTGACTACCGATAGTTGAATAAGGTAACTATTAAGAAAAATATCCCCTCCCTAGAAATGATGATTTGTTTGACTATTTATAGGGTGCTAAGTGTTTTTCAAAGATTGACCTAAGGTCGGGTTCTCATCAAGTGAGGGTCAAAGAGAAAGATATACCCAAGACAACTTTCCTAACACGGTATAGTCATTTTGAGTTTTTAGTTATGTTATTTGGGCTAAGAAATGCACCAACAACTTTTATGGATTTAATGAATAGCATATTAAAGCCATTTTTGGATATGTTTATGATAGTATTCATAGATGGCATCTTGGTGTATTCAAGATCAAAAGAGGACCATGCTAGTCACTTGCAACAAGTGTTATAGATTTATTAGGATCGTAAGTTGTACGCAAAGTTCCCTAAATGTGAATTTTAGTTAAAATCTGTGGCATTCTAGGGTAATATTATATCCAATGAGGGAATAAGGGTTGATAACCAAAAGACAGAAGCCGTGATAAACTGGACAATACCTACAACAACTATAGAGGTTCGTAGTTTTCTTGGATTGGAAGGTTATTATAGAAAGGTTTGTTGAAGTATTTTCTTCTATTTATGCACCCTTAACAAAGCTAACACACAAAGCAGCCAAGTTCTAATGGAGTGATGTAAGTGAAAGAAACTTCCGAGACTGAAGAATAAGTTGACTTCTACACCTGTATTGGTACTTCCAGAAGCATAAAATATTATGCAGTGTATTGTGATGCTTTGAGAGTGGTCTTAGGATGTGTATTGATGCAACATAGTAAAGTAATATCTTATGCCTTAAGGTAGTTTGGTCACATGATAAACATTATCTAACCCATGATTTAGAACTAGCAACAGTTTTATTTGCTTTGAAAATATGGTACCACTACTTTATGGAGTTCATGTCGACATATATACTGATCACAAGAGTTTGCAATATATCTTTAAACAAAATAACATGAATTTAAGGCAGCGAAGATGGTTTGAGATATTAAAAGATTATGACATTGATATCTTTTATCATCCAGGTAAAGCAAATATAGTAGGTGATGCTTAAAGTCGTAAAACAAGGGCAACC
Source organism: Solanum dulcamara (assembly GCF_947179165.1). Taxonomy (NCBI): domain Eukaryota; kingdom Viridiplantae; phylum Streptophyta; class Magnoliopsida; order Solanales; family Solanaceae; genus Solanum; species Solanum dulcamara. The sequence continues at coordinate 47,180,933 of NC_077240.1, forward strand.
ACTTATGAGCATTCCATGGAAAGACAAAGCATAACTAAGGATCTATAACAACTAGCTAGCTTAGTGGTTCACCTTATGGAATCTATAGATAAAGGGGTTATGGTGCAAAATCTAGCAAAATCTCCAATTGTAGCGGAAGTGAAAGAGAAGCTGTACACATATCCTATTCTATTACAGCTTAAGAAGAATGTACAACAAGGTATGACAAAGGCATTTGAGCTTATGCAGGGGGGAATACTCCGGTATCAGAATAGATTGTATACCTAATATAGATGGACTAATAAAGAGGATTATAACGGAAGACATCATTCAAGATATTCTGTCAATACGAAATCGACTAAAATGTATCATGACTTGAAAGAAGTATATTGGTGGAGTGACATAACGAAGAATATTGCAGAATATATGGCTTCATGTCTAAATTGTCAAAAAGTTAAAGTAGAGCACCAAAACCCCGAGGTTATATACAACATATATAACTTCCAATTTGGAAGTGGGACATGATCAACATAGATTTTATCACTGCTTTGCCTCGCTCATTCTGAAAATTTAATTCCATATGGGTAATTGTTGATAGACTCACCAAATCAATATAGTTGTTATCGGTCAAGACTATTTATACAGTTGAAGAGTATGCCAGATTATATATTAAAGAGATAGTACGGCTACATGGTTTACCAATCTCTATTATATCTGATATGGGATCTCAATTCACTACAAATTTTTAGAAGTCATTTCTAAAGAGTTTGGGAACGCAAGTGAAGTTAAGTACCGATTTTCACCCTTAAATGGATGGTCAGGCAGAATGTATGATCCAAATAATTAAGGAAATGCTACAAGCTTTTATATTAGACTTCAAAGGTAGTTGGAATGATTATGTGCTGCTGGCTGAGTTTTCTTACAATAATAGCTACTATTCAAGTATCAAAATGGCATCTTATGAAGCTTTATATGGAAGGAAGTGTAGATCACCATCAGCTGGTTTGAAGTAGGTAAAACTACCTTTTTTGGACTAGATCTTGTTCATAAAGCTAGGGAGAAATTTGAAATGATACAATAGCAGCTAGAAACAGCTCAAAGTCAACATAAAATCATATGCGAATGTTAGAAGGAGAGGACTAGAGTTTTTTTTATAGGAGATTGGGTGTTCTTGAAGGTGTCTTCAATGAAAGGGGTAATGATATTTGGTAATAAGGTAAAGTTGAGTCCACTCTACATAGGACCATAGAAGATTACTCAAAGAGTTTTACAAGTTGCATATGAGTTAGAGATACCATAAGAGCTTTCAATAGTTCATCCGATGTTTCACGTCTCAATGCTTCGAAGGTGCATATGTGACCCATCTCGTATCACTCCTACTGAAGATGTACAAGTAACTAGATTTCTCACTTATGAAAAAGTACCTATTTCCATTCTGGATCAATAAGTTAGGAAGTTAAGAAATAAAAAAGTAGTTTCTGTGAAAGTACTATGAAGAAACCAACAAATAGAAGGGGTTACATGGAAGCTGAAGAAGCAATGAAGTCCAAGTATCCTCATTTATTTCAATACAAAGAGAAAGATCAATATACTGAGTTGAATCATTGACACGTAAGTATAAGTCTATATGAATTATGTGGCTACCAGTAGTATTTAACTCAGGCTTGAACTTGTTTGAGTTGGCTAACTATGCTAACAATCGAGGATGAATATTCCTAAGGGGAGGAGGATGTAACACCCAGTATTTTCCATATGCTAGTCCTATTTATATGACGACATAGCCTTACCATATAGGTGAGGTACCATGTATTCTATATGAGTAGTGATGGTTTAAAATAGATTAGAAGGTATTGTAGTTCTTTGCATGTTTCAGCATGTATACTTAAAGTTAACCTTGAAGGAAGTAGTTAAACTCGAGATATTAAGATGGTAATTGAGCTTAAAGTTTTAATTTAAGTGTTAAGTTAAAGCAAAAGGGATTAAGATTTAGAAAATTGAATAAAATAGTGAGTTTGTTTAATGGCTTAATTAAGCTACTAGGTCATCACCTACTTGAACTATATGGATCTAGTTAAAGGATCCAAGTCTAATGGATCATATTTAGGCCTATGTTAATGGACTCATTTTAACATGGAAATATTTTAGCTTTCTTAAGTTCTCTCTTGCTCCTCCTTGGATTCATAAAAAATCCCTAAACCACCTATAGGGTTCTTGAATATTAGCCCTCTTTTCAAGGGATAGGCAAGTTAAATACTTATGGGTTTAGCTTATTCCTTCCATGGGATCTTATGGAATTATATTCTACTTGTTTGAGGTGTAGGTAAGATTCCTAAAACGTTTTCTACCCTTTTTCCAACTTTCTAGGAGAAAATCTCTTGTTCTTTGGTTCTACTTTAAAGGAGAGTTTAAGTTCTTGGAGTATAGGTTTAGAGAATAAGTTTTCAGAAATCAAGGTAAGTGTACTACCCATTTTTTCCCCTTTCTAAATACAAGCTGGGGAGAAGAATTTTGTATCTTTTTGTTAAGAAAAGGATTGTTGGGAATATTAGAGGATGCATTATGTGTATTGATATTGGGGGAAGCTTGGGTGATTATAAGACCCCGTAAGTCATAAAGTTGGAACCAAGGAGAAAAGTCCCAGAATTTTGAACTATTCCATGTGAAGTAGTCCCTATATGGCTCGTATAAATTCCTACGGCTTGTAAAGTTGAGTCGTAGAGTGAACCTTCGAGCAAAGCTTGATGTTTCCCTCAGGAAAGGTTCTACGACTTTCCATGAAGAGTTTTCCTTGAGATGATGGGTCATAGAAACCCCTCATCAACCAGAGTTCAGAGGCCTTGTTCAAAGTTTCCCTAAGGCCAAGGTGACGACTTGAAAGGATGGGTTGTAGAAGCCAAGATGGGTCATAATAACCACCCATCACAAAACTTTAGAGACTAGTATATTTTCAAGTTTTTCAGATTTGCAGCAAAAGCCAACAGGACAATCCGTGAACTCCTTAATGGGTCGTAAACCTTGCCCATTCACAAACTTTAGAGACTCGAATTTTAAACCTTTTCTTAGACCTACATGATGAGTCATTTAGATAACTCGTGATTTCTAAGATAGCCCGTATAAAGGGGTTTGTAGGGTCAACTTTTAGATTTTAATAAAGGGAAATTGTTTCTTTTCCCAAGATCGGTTCAATGTACCTAGAAACTTTTATTGCTAAGTTCAAAGTCTATAAATATCCTATTCTTCAAATTTCCCTCCAATTCAATTCATTCTTTTAAAATTCCAAGGCAAGAATTCACAAACTCTCTCAAGGTTTCTCTCCAAATCCAAGCTAGGGTTTCTAGATTTCTTCAAGGTTCTTGTTTAATTCTTAGTGAATTCAAGCAAGATATGTGGGTATTGATTCATGGGATATTTTCACTCATGAAGTCCCAAAGATTTCTCAAGTTTTCATTCAATTTACAATTGATTATGAACCCCAATTTTGATGAATTACATTGGGATGAGTTGAGTTCATTTTTAAATATTATCAATGATATTTATATGCATGTTCTCATATGAATTGCATGATTTCAAGTTGAATTATAGATGTCCATACATAAAATTAAATTTCAAGCTATGATTTGAGTTAAAGATGAGTTTATGAGTTGATTATGAGTTAAATGATTTATAACGATAGGTTTTAATAATTCAAAGTTGAGATTTATGATTCTAAAGTTAAAGTTATGATGTTGATCATAGTTAAGATCAAAAGATGTTTAAAGATGGTGATAAGGACAATTCTCACCGAAGCTATAGATTCTTATGAATCACCAAGTTAGATGAGCTATTCCTAAATATTTTAAAGATGGATTGATAGAAAGTTACTATCTTTTCCTACTATGTTATGATTATGATTTTATGAGTTTTCGTTGGGATATTGACCAAGAACCAAGGACTCTTAGGTGGGGTCCAGTCAGATAATGCAGTTGGTTATCCAAGAGAATCCAAGTAGCAACCTAAAGTCCCAAACTACGTTTACCATGTAGGTTGCCTTCAAACCCTAGATAAAGGATCCACATAGCCTAGTTGAGTTGAGTTATCTCTAGAGTATGTCCTGACAAGGTAGCCTTCCCTATTTCAATGTCGGAGTCATCGACCTGTCTCAATGTAGGAGTCATTGAATTCTATGTAGTAGCTCGCATGATCTTAGTTGTAGGATAACAGTCTTATCCCACATAACTCCAAGTGAAGCTATGGGATGTCAAGTTATGAGTTGAAAGTTGAAGTTTTATGATATGCATTGATCATGAGTTTTATATATTTTAAATTGTGTTTAAGCTTTACTCATGTTCATTATGATTGGTCATGCATCCTATGGCATATTGATATGTTCTCTTACTTGTTCATGCATACCTCATATACTTAGTACATTCAAACGAACTAATGCATAATTTGCCTACATTATCTCATAATGTAGGGAAGGATGACATGCACGACTACGCCGCCCGTGGCTAGAGTTTTCTTTAGACTTCCAAGAAGTTGGTGAGTCCTCGTAATACCGAGGAAAAGAATTTTATTTATGTTACTATTGTTCAACATTTCTTCTATTATTAGGGTGAGCTAGGAGTTTTTCTTAATCCCCCGTCAAAGGTTAAACTAGAGGCATGTTTAGATGATGTTATGGTATAGTCCGATTTGGACATTTATAGAGTTGACTTTCCTTAGTCCCATTCCCTATTTATGGATTACTTTTACTTATCTTTATATTATTCTTTACCTTATGCATGCTATGAATGCTAAGATGGCTTATGGTTAGAGTCCCTCACATCCCGATCGCCGTATTATCATTAGACCCTAGGTTAGGTTGTGACAAACTTGCTATCAGAGAATAAGGCTTAGAAGAGTCCTAGAGAGTCAAACATACCACGTTAAGTAGAGTCTTATTCATTGGTGTAAAGCGTGTCACATCTATGAATAAGAGGCTACGAAATATCTTAGGAAAAGTCTCACTTCTTTCAATGATCTATGTCGTGTAGTAGAGTGGTTACGTCTTTTCCCTCTAACGTTTATTCTTTGCAATTTTTAGAATATGCCTCCATGAAGATACTCTATTAGAAGGAACGTGGTTGAAAAGGAGCAACAAGTTCTGAATGACCCTATGAATGATCAAGTTTCCAATTCCAAGTTCCGAGAAGCCTTCCAACTACTTGCTCAAGCCATCACAGCTCAAGTAAATCATGAGGTGGTTTCTTCTGTGAACCCAAATGCTAGTATGATGGCGACAAGAGTTCGTAATTTCATGAGGATGAATCCTCTGGAGTTTTAGGGTTCTAAAGTTTATGAGGATCCACAAGAGTTTGGTGATAGCATCCATGATATTGTTGAGATCATGGGGATTAGCTCAGTTGAAATGAAGGAGTTAGTTACGTACTAATTAAGGGGTGTTTCTCAAATTTTTGTTTGATCAATGAAAAGTAAGAGGCTAGAGAAGTGGAGCCCGTGACTTGGGATGAGTTCAAAAGGGTATTTCTTGACAGCTTTTTCACACTAGAGTTGAGAAAGGCCAAGGTGCAAGAGTTCATCAACCTTGTGCAAGGCGGTATGAGTGTGAGGGAGTATACCCTCAACTTTTCTCAATTGACAAAATATGCTCCATTCATTTTTGCTGACTCAAGAGCTAGTATAAGCAAGTTTGTATTAGGTAGTCAGATATGGTTGCAACGTAGTGCAAAATGGGTATGTTAATCCAGGAGATGGACATATCTAGGCTCATGACCTATGCATAAAAACTAGAGAGTGAGAAGCTAAAGGTGAGAAATAGAGACTCTAAGAGGCCAAGGACCGATGATAGTAAATTTTCTTATGCTAAGTCCAGAAATGGTGGACGTCCTTGTTTTCACCATAGGTACTCTGAACAAGGGTTTTCTAATGCTACTACTCCAAGGGTTGAAAAGGATAGGGTTTCCAACCCTAAACCTCAAGGAGTTGACCCTATAAGCCAAGTTACTCCCGCATGTAAGAAGTGTGGTAGAAACCACAAGGATGAATGTCTCGGCTGGTAAAATGTGTTCTATTGGTGTGGAAAGATAGGTCATCATGCTAAGGAATGCAAGGTTAAGGATGCTCATCATCATGGTCAAGTTGCTTAAGGTGTCCAAGTGCAACCAAAGTGTGGTCAACGCATTAATAGGTTCTATTCTCTCCATGGTAGGCAAGAGGTGGAGTAGACGCCCGATGTAGTTACCAGTATGTTATGAGTCTTTTACTATGACATTTATGCTTTGTTATATATGGGTGCAAATTTATCTTTTGTTTCACCATATGTGGCCGTGAGATTTAATGTTAGTCCCAAGACATTGTTAGAGCCTTTTTGCGTTTATATTCCCCATAGGTGAGTCGGTTGTGGCTAAAAGAGTTTATAGAATTTGTCTGGTTAGAGTCTTCCACAAAGTTACCTTATGTGATCTAGTTGAACTTGAGATAATTTTGATATTATTCTTGATATGGATTGTCTATATGCATGTTATGCTTCTATTAATTGTAGAACTTGGGTGGTTAGGTTCCAATTCCCAAATGAGCCGATCCTAGAATGAAAGGGTAGTAACTCCGTGTATAAAGGTCAATTCATTTTGTTCCTCAAAGCTCGAAAGATGGTTTCCAAGGGTTGTATTTACCATCTTATAAGGGTTATGGGTGAAAATTCTGAAGCCCCGATGATTTACCCAGTGTCCCTCCTAATAGGGAGATTGATTTTTGTATAGACCTTCTTTTGGATACTCAACCTATTTCTATTCCTCCTTACTGGATAGATCTGATGAAATTAAAGGAGTTGAAGGACCAATTGAAGGAGTTATTAGACAAAGGGTTTATTAGGCCAAGTATTTCTCCATGGGGTGCTCCCGTATTATTTGTTAGAAAGATGGATCGTTCACTACGTATGTGCATTAATTACCGGCAATTGAATATGGTAACCATCAAGAATAAATATTCAATTTCGAGAATAGATGACTTGTTTGGTCAATTTCAAGGGGCAAGTTATTTCTCCAAAATAGACCTTCATTTTGGTTATCACCAATTGAGGGTGAGGGAGTGTGACATTTCCAAAATAGCATTTCAGAAAAGGTATAGCCATTATGAGTTTCTAGTCATGTCATTTGGTTTGACCAATACTCCCACGACTTTCATGGACTTAATGAATAGGGTGTTCAAGCAATACCTAGATATGTTTGTGATTGTTTTCACTGATGACATTTTGGTTTACTCTCATAATGAGGAGGAGCATGAAAATCACTTGAGGATTGTGTTGCAAACTCTAAGAAACAAACAATTATTTGCAAAGTTCAATGAATATGAGTTTTGGTTAAGGTAGGTGGCTTTCCTTGGTCACATCATGTCCGGTGAAGGGATTATAGTTGATCCTAAGAAGACCAAAGTGGTTAGAAATTGGCCTAGGCCATTATCTCCTTCGGATATTAGGAGTTTTTTAGGCTTAGCATGATACTATAGGAGATTTGTGGAAGGGTTTTCATTGATCTCATCATCCTTGACCAAGTTTACTCAAAATAAGGTGAAGTTCCAATGGTCGGAAGCACGTGAAAAGAGTTTTCAAGAGTTGAAGGATCTTTTCACTACCACTCCTATCTTGACCTTGCCCTAAGGATCCGATGGTTCCTTGGTATGTTGTGATGCCTCAAGGGTTTGTCTTGATTGTGTATTGATGCAACATAGTAAAGTAATAACCTATGCTTCTAGGAAACTTAAGGTGCATGAACGAAACTATCCAACACATGATCTTGAACTAGCGACGATTGTGTTTGCTTTAATGATTTGAAGACACTATCTTTATGGTGTCCATGTGGATGTGTTCACCGACCACAAGAGTTTACTATATATATTTAAGCAAAAATATTTGAACCTTCGGCAAAGGAGGTGACTTGAGTTGTTGAATGATTATGATATGAGTGTGTTGTATCATTCGGGTAAGATAAATGTGGTTGCCTATGCACTAAGTAGATTGTCCATGGGTAGTGTGGCACATGTTGAAGAAGATAAGAATAATTCATTAAAGATGTTCATAGGTTGGGACATTTAGGTGTGCATTTGGTTGATTCTAGTGATGGTGGTGTCCTTGTTCATAATGGTTCAAAATCATCTCTTGTAGTGGATGTTAAGTCCAAGCCAGAGCAAGATCCGATGTTGGTCTAGTTAAAGAAGTCGGTTGCCAAAAGATCCATTGAGGCTTTCTCCCGAGGGGGATATGGTGTGCTATATTACCAAGGTCGTTCATTTGTACCTAATGTTGATGGGTTGAGAGAGTTGATATTGAATAAGGCCCATAGTTTCCAATATTCGATTCATCCGGGTTCCGCCAAAATGTATCATGATTTGAGAGAAGTGTATTGGTGGAACGGCATGAAGAAGAATATAGCAGAGTTTTTTTCCATGAGTACAAATTGCCAACAAGTTAAAGTTGAGCATCAAAGATCGGAAGGTCTAGCCCAAGACATTGAGATTGCTACTGGGAAGTGGTAAGATGTTAATATGGATTTTGTAACAGGTTTTCCTCGTACTAAGAGAAATATTATTCCATTTGGGTTATTGTAGATCGGATGACCAATTCAGCTTATTTTCTACCGGTTAAGACATCTTATAGTGATGAAGATTATGCTAAGTTGTATGTTCACAAGTTGGTAAGACTTCATGGTGTTCCTTTTTCCATCATATCGGATCAAGATACAGAAGTTACTTCACTTTTTTTAAAGTTGTTCCAAAAGGGTCTCGGTACAAAGGTTAAGTTAAGTACCACTTTTCATCCTCAAACCGATGGTCAAGCCGAAAGAACGATCCAAACTTTAGAGGATATGTTAAGGGCGTGTGTTATTGATTTTGAAGGAAGTTGGGATGAACATTTGCCATTTATTGAATTTTCCTATAATAATAGTTACCACTATAGCATCCAAATGGTTCCTTTCAAAGCATTGTACGAGAGGAGATGTAGATCCTCGGTGGGATAGATTGAAGTGGGTGAGATAGCCTTGATTGGTCTAGATTTGGTTATCAATGCTATGGAGAAGGTAATACTCATAAGAGAAAGATTGAAGACGGCTCAAAGTCGTCAAAAGGCCTATTCCGATGTTAGGAAAAGAGAGCTTGAATTTGAGGTAGATGATTGGGTCTATTTGAAGGTCTCACCCATGAAGGGTGTAATGCATTTTGGTAAGAAAGGGAAATTGAGTCCTAGATACGTTGGACCTTACAAGATATTGAGACATGTTTGCTAGGTGGCTTATGAGTTAGATTTTCCACTTGAGTTAGCTTTGGTTCACCCGGTGTTTGATGTGTCTATGTTAAGGAAGTTCGTGGGTGATCCAAACTTCATTGTGCCATTGAAAGATTTAAACATTGAGGAAAATTTTATTTATGAAGAAGTTCCGATGAAAATTTTAGACCGACAAGTTAAGAAGCTAAGGAACAAAGAAGTTGTGTCCGTCAAATGTTATGGAGGAATAAAAAAGTAGAAAGTTCTACTTAGGAGGCGTAGGCGGATATGATAAAACGATACCCGTATCTCTTTCCCTCAACTCAGGCATAAAGTAGTAAGTTGTTCTTATCCAAAGCTAGTTGAACTCTTACATATTCAGTCCCTCCTATTTCATTCATATGCATGCATGTTCATGAAAAAGTTAATTTTTAAAGTTATGATTTTATGTTAAGTTAAAGTTTTCATGTTACATGCATAGTAATATATCATCATATTCATGTTGGTTTTCTAGTCCTCTTTCTGTGTCCTTTGTATGATAAGTTAATCTCATTTGAGGACAAATGTTCCCAAGGGAGAGATATTGTAAGACCTCGTAAGTCGGCAAGTTGGAACCAAGGAGAAATGTCCCAGAATTTTGAACTTATCCATGTGACCTAGTCTCTATACGACTGGTAAAGATTCCTACGACTCATAAAGTTGAGTTGTAGAGTGATCCTTTGAGTAAAGCTTGATGTTACCCTTAGGAGAATTTCTACGACTTGCCAGGATGAATCATTGTTGAGATGACAGATCGTAGAAACTCTTCATAAACCAGAGTTTAAAGGACGGGTCATAGAAGCCAAGACAGTTTGTAAGAACCACCCATCATAAAACTTCAGAGACTAGTATATTTACAAGTTTTTCAGACCTGCAAGATGATCCAAAAGGATGATCTATAAACTCTTGAACGGGTCGTAAACCTTGCCAATTCTCAAACTTCAGAGACTCGAATTTCATACCTTTTCTTAGACCTGCAGGATGAGTCATTTAGATGACTCGTCGTTTCTAAGACGGCCCATATAAAGGTTTCCGTACGGTCAACTTTCAGATTTTAATGAAGAGAAATTGTGTCTTTTCCCAAGATCGGTTCAATGTACCTAGAAACTTTTATGTCTAAGTTCAAAGTCTATAAATATCTTATTCTTCAAATTCTCCTTCTATTTAATTCATTCTCTAAAAATTCCCAAGGCAAGAACTCACAAAGTCTCTCAAGGTTTCTCTCCAAATCTAAGCTAGGGTTTCCAGATTTCTTAAATGTTCTTCTTTAATTCTTTGTAAATTCAAGCAAGGTATGTGGGGATTTATTCAGTGGCTCTTTTTACCCATGAAGTCCGAAAGACTACTCAAGTTTTCATTCAATTTATAATTGATTATGAATTTTGATGAATTGCATTGGGCTGAGTTGAGTTCATTTTTAAATGTTATCAATGATATTTATATGCATATTCTAATTTGAATTGCATGATTTCAAGTTGAATTATAGATGCCCATGCATAAAGTTAAATTTGAAGCTATGATCTGAGTTAAGGATAAGTTTATGAGTTGAAAATGAGTTAAATGATTTATAATGATAGTTTTCAATGATTGAAAGTTGATATTTATAATTCTAAAGTTAAAGTTATGGTGGTGATCAGAGTTAAGATCAAAAGATGTTTAAAAATGGTGATAAGTACAATTCTCACTGAAGCTATAGATTCTTATGAATCACTAAGTTAGATGTGCTAATCCTAAATGTTTTAAAGATGGATTGATAGGCAGTTACTATCTTTCCCTACTATGTTATGATTATGTTTTTATGAGTTTCCATTCGGATATTGACTAAGCACCGAGAGGATGCTTAGGTGGGGTTCGGTCGTATAACGCAGTTGGTTATCCAAAGAAATCTTAGTAGCAACCTAAAGTCCCAAACTATGTTGCCCATGTAGGTTGCCTTCATGGCCTAGCTAGTGGATCCACATAGCCCAGTTGAGTTGAATTGAGTTATATTTGGAGTATGCCCTGGGAAGGTAGCCTCCCATGACTCTATGCAAGAGTCATCGACCTGTCTCTATGCATGAGTAATTAATTTCTATGTAGTATCTCACATGGTCTTAGTTGTTGGTTAACGGTCTTATCGCACATAAGTCCAAGTGAATCTATGAGATGTCAAGTTATGAGTTGAAAGGAAGTTTTATGATATGTATTGACCATGAATTTCATATGTTTTAAATTGTTTTTAAGTTTTACTCATGTTCATTATGATTGGTCATGCATCCTATGCCATATTGATATGTTGTCTTATTTGTTTATGTATACCTCACATACTTAGAACATTCAAATGTACTAACGCATATTTTGCCTACATTATCTCAAAATGTAGGGACGGACGACACGCACGACTACCCCGCTCGTGGCTAGAGTTTTCTTTAGACTTCCAAGGAGTCGGTGAGTCCTCATACTACTAAGGACAAGAATTTTATTCATGTTAATTGTTCAACATTTCTTCTATAGTTAGGGTTAGCTAGGAGCTTGTCCTAAGACCCCATCAAAGGTCAAACTAGAGGAATGTTTAGACGATGTTATGGTGTAGTTCAGTTTGGACATTTATAGTGTTGACTTTCCTTAGTCCCATTCCCCACATATGGATTACTTCCGCTCAAATATATAGTATTATTTACCTTATTTATGCTATGAATTCTAAGATGAGTTATGGTTGGGGTACTTGGCATCCCGATCACTGTGTTACGACTAGGTCCTAGGTCGGGTTGAGACAGTGATCTTGGCAAAGGATATATAATGTTTTTCCTGAGGCATAGAAAGAGGGTGTGGTGGTACACTTTTGTTTATGGGTTGAATGGGCTTACTGTCTGTCAAGCGTTAACTACTATTTTGCAAGGCCAACAATATGATTAGCTGCTAATATTAGTTTCATCATGACTTATATTGTAGATTAACACCTAAAAAGGGAAGTTAAAACGTGATAGTTGTATTGGTCAGAAAACAAAGTATGTAAGGCTATTCGATTCCATATTCTTTGGCATGAAATCTAATAATTGTGTCTTTAGCAACAAGTGAGTTCTTGATTGTTCTTCATAGTAAAGAAAGTATTTTGGAAACATACAAACTCCAATATAGCTAACAATCTTTTCCCCTCTCCTTAGTGTGTCAAATTACCTCAATTATGTATTTTACTCTTCCATGTATTGGCATAAGGAATGGGTAGTTTCAAAAGCAGCTTTGTCATTTGTCCTCTTCATCAAATGAGGTCCATTATGTCATTTGAGCTCTTAAGTGATTCATTAATGCTACATTTACTCCTTGTGTCATTTTTGCTTCCTTATGTGCATATTCACATATTTTCTACTACTGGTCGATGATTCTAAAGCTCAAAAATGATAATGACCACCAGAATAACAATCTCAATGATTAAAGAACAATATGTAGTAATCTATATAGTTGTGGGTAGAAGCCCAAGGGAAAAAGCATAGCATGGATTGATCCTAATTTGTGTAGAAGGGTGGCCGCCTATGGGCAAAATCCTAGCATGGGTGATCTCAATTTATATATCCGAGGACAACATCCCAGGGGTTAAAATGCCTAATATGGGTCATCCCCTTTTACCACTGATCAGCTCGTCATTTGTATCATATGTTTTCCAAGTTTATGATGTAAAGAAAAGAAAAGTGAAGAAATATATGTAATGTATGTTATCCCATAAGTGTACACAAAGTGCTCTTTTAGTTTTATCTATACATTCACGCATTGACACCTAATTTTATTTGAGTCCTTTGTTTGCATATGGTCATTTTATGCCTTACATATTTAATAGATTCTTTCGTACTGACGTCCTTTATGGGTGATAGTGTGTTTCATGCCACAGGTACAGATACTCTGGCTATCAAACATCCTCAATAGTAGCATATGACACTCAACTAATTTTGGTGAGCTCGAAGTTGATTCGGGGATGTACTTAGTAGATGCATTTTGGTATTATATAGTAGTCAAGGGGACGGTGGGGCCTATCCCGACATAGATTAAGTTTGTTTTTCTTATAGAGGCTTTGTAGATTCATGTATAAAGGAAGTTATGTTTAGTTTCTTAACAGTTGTGGCCTCAACGACCAAGTTATGTACATAAGTTTTGTCCCTATGTATGTTGGTCTTTTACTACTATATCTTATATATACATGTCAAGCTTCATGATTTTAATATTTATACGTATGTTAAGTAAAAGTTGTAAGTTGGTTCCGCTTGGTCTTGAAGGCATCAGATGCCTTTCTGTCTTAATGGGATTAGAGGCGTGACCGTAGATGAGCCTGAGACAAGTTTAATAAGGGGTAAAGTTATATTCCCCCCCTTTACAATCAAAACCCTGATGTTTTGGGACTGAATTAGACCCCTTATTAGTAACATACATGCCTTTTTCCCTCATTAGCATCTAGAATATTTAGCGAAGGATTTGAGAGGAGAAAAGTCTAGGGTTCAAGTGTATTAACCATGTTCTTCGATTTTCACCAAGAACATCATTTTTCCAAGTATGTAAGGCTAATCATAGCTTTGGCTTAAGTTCTTCCTCATACCCTACATCTACATTCCATTCTTATGAGTTCTGTCACAACACAAGCTAGATCCTAGGTCCGACACGGTGATCGAAATCCTGAAGGACCCCATCCAAGTCTCTTAGCAAATCATAAAAGAACATACATAAGGTAAGTAAACCAATAAAACTAAGACATAATAAAGTCTCAGCCTGAAAATTCTCAATAAAAGAGAACAAGTCTCAAACTCTAAATAAAAAGACAACATAGAGTCCATGACATCCAACATGCCTCTACCAAACTGCTAGCTCACCCATGACAACATATGAAAAGTCACAAGAAAAATGAAATGATAAAAGTCTTGTCCTCGAAGCATGAGGACTCATCAACTAATGAAAGTAAAGCTCAACTCTAGCCACGAGTGGAAGGTGCGTGATGATAATCCGACCCTATATTATGATACCATGTAGGCAAAATAATGCATTAGTATATGAAATGTATTAAGTATGTGAGAAGTATGCATGAACAACGAATATAGGACATAATCAATATGAATCATGACATGCATGACTAATATCTTAAAACATCAGTAAAACCTTAAAAACCTTAAAACATCATAATCATGAGGTATATGTAAATACATCAGGCAGGCCATATTTAAATCATAAACCTATGAAGGCAACGTAGTTAGAGACTAAAGGTTGCTACTAAGATTCTATTGGGTAGCTAATATGGCTACCAGACCAAACCCCACTTTAAAGTCATTTGCTTAGTCATTATCCTAATGGAACTTCAGGAAAACACAGTCATTAACATCATTAGGAAGGACAATAAAAGATATCAATCCTCATCATAAAATAATCATAAGAATAATTCGTTAACATGATTGATTCATAAGAACCCATGAGTTGGTGAGAATGTCCTTTCACCTCTTTAACATGATTGTGTGAGAACTAGCTTTCACATTATAACTTATTACTTAAAACATCATCGAAACATCATACATAGCCTTTCATGAGTCATTCATAAACCTTGCTAATCATTTATAAAGCTTTCATTGAAATCAATTGAAATTCATGATCACAGTTCCTTGAAAACAAACTTGAAATTACATATAACATGGGTCATTGAAATTCAACTTGAAATCATGCAATAAGATGTGAATTATACATAATATAATCGATCATTGTAAGATACATCATAATTAAAAAGACCCAATGTATATTCATCAAACTAGGGATTTTAGAAGAAGAATTCATAAGAAATTTTGAGAAGAACCTTGAGACTCCATAGAGGAGGACACATGGATGAATTCCCACATACCTTAGATCTTAGAAGCCCTAATTTTCTCTTGAATTGAAGATTTGGCTTGATTTTCTCTTTGAATTGCTTGAGGAGGAAGAAGAATCTTGAGAGGAAACTTTAGAGAGAAAATTTTGGGATTTGAGTGTTAGGGTGAGAATAAGAGGGTTAGGAGGGCTTAGGGTAGTTAATAAGATAGTATAACCCCTAAAAATCGTCAACATTCATAAATGAGTCCATAGGGAAAGGACCAAAACACCCTTAATTCAACTGAGTTCGGGTTCATACACGGAGGGCACACCACGACCTATGAAGCCTACCACGGTCTGTGGTGGTGGTTGTGGTAAGGAGACTGACTTGGGTTTTGAAGGGGGTGGTGACCATGGAGGCTACCATGGCTCATGGTCCCTACCACAGGTCGTGGTCCTCACTCATAATCTAAATTGTACTAGGCTGGACCACGATGGCTATTCATGTCCCATAGTCTACTTCACGGCCCGTGAAGGGGTCCGTGAAGGCCACTTGTTGCCAAAAAGTTGAAATTTTTTGGGAACTCCTCTTTAAACCTTATTTTTTGACTTTCCAACTTCTAATGTCTTACAATATCTCCTCCTTGGGAACATTTGTCCTCGAATAAGTTCCAAGCTAGCATGAATGGAATAAGAAAGAGATATAGAAATCCAAAATGAATGTAAAATATACCAAAAATGCATAACATAAAACATGGATTATTCATTCCCAAGCTAAAACATGACTTTTAAAACTCATTTCATGAACATGAATGCATATAAAAATAATATAATGACTGAAACAAATGGTTTTGACTGAGTGGATCATGAAGGAACTCAATACCTCAACTAGGAAAGGAAGGAAAAAGATAAGAATATCGACAACTACTTTTTTAACTCAACCAAAGTAGGATCATTATCTTGCTTAGCCTTAACATCCGCCACAAGAGGTGATTCAGAACCATTTTGAAAAATAATACCACCATACTCAGAATCAACCAATTGAACCCCCAAATGGGCTAATATGTGAACATCAGGGACTAACTCTTTCTTCATATCCTCAACATGGGAAACACTATTCATGGACAATCTACTAAGAGCGTCGCTAACCACATTCAATTTTCTTGAATGGTTTAACACACTCATGTCATAGTCCTTCAACAACTCAAGCCATCTTTTTTGTCGAAAATTCAAACCCTTTTGAGTGAACACATATTGCAAACTCTTGTGATCAGTGAATACACCAATCTGAACACCATAAAGATAGTGTCTCCACAGCTTCAAGGAAAAAATCATTGCCGCTAACTCCAATTCATGAGTCAGGTAGTTCTTTTCAAGCACCTTGAGTTTTCTAGAAGTATAGGTTATCGCCTTACCATTCTACATTAGAAAAAAAGCAAGACCAACTCTTCATAATAAACAACAAACCTGTAACACCCCCTAAAAATATTGTATATGATGTTCAAATTCTCGATGAAAATGATATCGCTTCTGTATTTTAGGTATAACTTTTAACAGGTTGGTCCAAATTAGGTGATTTAAATTTATGAATAATTGAAAATCATTACATACAACTTTTGTAAGATCATATTTTAAGTTTTAGAGGTTAAGTAGGTCAAATAAATAAATTATTATAAGACATGGTGCTGTGATGAAATTGAGTATTTTTAGAAAAAAAATCATATCTTACTGTAGGATGCTCCAAATCGGTTGATTCTTGAATAAAATAAAAGTATAATTCTACAGAAACAAATTCACATTAAGACACCAAATTCTAATGAGGAAGTTATCTTTTTCAAACGCAACTCCGAAAAAGGGTATTCCATTAATAGAAGGTTCATCTCAACAATAATGGAAAGATCTAGATCCATTTGACATCACCCATGACATCAATAGTCCTCCATTTGATATCACCCATGACATCACAATCTTCTATTTAATTTTTAGATTTTTCTATGAATACCCACCTTATTTTATCATTTTGTTTATCAAGCTTTCTCAAGCAACTCTTCCCTTTATACACTCCTTTGCTCATTCTCAAAATAAAGTTTTAGTTCTTAGTAGTGTAGAAATACTATTTCAGTGATTTATATACTCCGGATAGTACACAAAACTCTTCGGCGAGGAGAAAAGGCTAGGATTCAAGCGTGTTCTTTAAGTCCTTCAATTTTAAGTAACGCTTCGGATTCTAAGAATGTAAGGCTTCAATGAGAATATTCCTGCCACTCTCATGCCTAAATTATTTTGATTATATGATAAATTATGTTTATTTATCCAATTCTTTTCAAACTTTACTCTAAGATATGTGGGTATTGATTCATGAATTCTTTCATCCATGAAGCTCAAATGAATTATCAAAGTCTTCTATTTAATTCAAGTATGGAACTTTATGGGTTTTCATATCATGATTCCAAATGTATAGATTATTAAGTATTTGAAGTTTAATTACTTATCTTATATTAGTGTATGTAAGACTTCAATGAGAGTATTTTGTCCACTCTCATGCCTAAAGTATTTTAATTATATGATAAATTATGTTTATTTTCTTTAAGCTTTACTCTAAGTTATGTGGGTGTTTATCCATGGGTTCTTCCACCCATGTAGTCCAAAACTCTTTTAACTAAATCTCTTGATTTCAAGTAAGATTTTCTTATGGGTAATTCTTATTTCTACTTAATAGCATGAATTATGGTTAAACTAATGATTATTGGTCTATTTTGATGCAAAATAATTTTATATGAATGAATTGATGGTTTGTAAGTATGTTCTCTATTTAGATCTTTAAAGGTTAAAATTCATGGTGGGTTGTTTAAAGCATGATTTTTAATTAATGAATTTTAAAGTATTTATGCATAATTTCATTTACATTTATGTTTGAAAGTTGAAGTGATTTGAACCCACCTAATTTTATTATGTTTTCAATGAAGTTTGACTTAATAGCTTTGACTCCAAATGAATATTTATGAAAGCAATGTCTATGATAAAAAGGGAGTCTTATAAAATAAAAGAATGTTGAAATGCTATGAATGATGGATTCTTTATGCTATAAGGATAATTGTTGCATATTTGAATCACCAAATGTTTTAATGAGCTATTTCACCGAATATCATGTTTTGAATTCTCAATCTATGTGCTATGACTATTTTGAAGTATTAAACTATTCCGTGGGATTAACTTAGCACCGAATGGGTCATTGATGTAGGATTCGTAAGGGAATCCTAGTAGCAACCCCTTGTCTCATTAACTACGTGCCAACATAGGATCCCTTGTAGGCTTAGGCTAATGGATTCATGAAAGCACTTAAAGTTAAAGTTAAAGAAATGAATGAAGTTGACGGAGTTCTACCCGGCAAGTAGTCTCCCCGGCCAACGTAGGGGGTTATGTTGGATTCCATGTAATAGCTCACATGGTCTTAAATGTCGGTTATGGTCATCTTCCCAAAAAATAAATATTTTAAAGGATATCTATATGATTGATTATGCATGCATTACATTATATTTCATATTACATAAATGTTTTAATGTTTTCTCAATGTTCATGCATGCTTACATACTTAGTATATTCAAAGTACTAACACATACTCTTTTTCCTATATGATATCACCATGTAGGGACCAGTGCTCCTCCTCATTCTCTTCCATGTGGTTAGTTGGGATTTTGTTTGAAGACTACTTTTGGTGAGTTCCCATGTTTTGAGAACAATACTCCTTTATCTTTCTAGCTTATGATATGTTGAGATCTTTAGACACTTACTATGATATTTCTTTCTATTATGATTGAGGGTGAACTAGAAACTTGTCTTAGCCCCGTTAAATCTAAAAGTTAGGGTTATTGTTGGACATATATAAGTTGAAGATTTACTATTATAATTTCTGCTTGTTTATTTATTATCATTACCTATGAAAGGATAAAAGAATGCTAAAAAATTTGTTTGAAGTACTTTTGGGTTCCTCATTTGCCATGTCACGTCTAAGACCTAGGCTTGGGTCATGACAAACCTCATCAGAACCTTCCAGTAACGTCAACACCAAAGCGAAGGTAAGCCTATCTTTCAATTCTTGAAAGCTTTTCTCACATTTCTCGGACCACCAGAATTTCATCTACTTTTGAGTCAAAGTAGTCAAGGGTGATGTAAGGGAAGAGACAACTTACATAAACCGTCTATAATAACTGGCTAAGCCTAAGAAACTCTAACTCTGGGAATGAGACAAAGCTTTAGGACAATTCTTAACCGCCTCAGTCTTCTTAGGATCCACCATAATACCTTCACCGAAGACGATATGGCCAAGAAAAGCAATTGACCTCAATCAAAATTCATACTTGATAAACTTAGGAAATAACTAATGGTCCTTGAGAATTTTAAAGACAATCCTCAAATAATCGGCATGTTATTCCTTACTCCGTGAATAGATAAAAATATTATCAATGAACATAATTACAAACATATCCAAATATTGCTTGAACACCATGTTCATCAAATCCAAAAAGTTGCAAGAGCATTCGTTAGTTCGAAAAACAACCAAAAATTTATCAATCCTTGGTACCAAGTTTTAGAAGCCATCTTCGGAATGTCACATTCTCTTACTCGGAGTTGATGATAACCCGATCAGAGATCAATCTTTGAAAAGTAGCTTGTCCCTTAAAGTTGATTGAACAAGTCATCAATCCTTGGAATAGGATACTTTGTAAGACCCCATAAGATGAAAAGTTGAACGAAAGAAATATTTTAAGAAAATTTTACTGACCCCAAGTTTACGAGTTGGTCTATGACCTGTAAGGACTTTTATAGGTCGTAGAAATGAGTCATAGACACTAGTTCAGGGATGGAAAATTTATGAAGGCAAAAGTGGAGTTGACGAGTCACTTGACGACTCGTAAGAATGAGTTGTGGTGAAACTTTAGAGACTGTTAACTTGTAGTTTTGCAGGCCTGCAAGACGAGTGGTTTTTACGACTCATCAGAAAGGCTATGATTCATAACAAAGAGTTGTAACCAAAGTTCAGAGACTTCAAAATTTGAAAGTTTTCCGGCCTAAAAAATGAGTCAATTGACAACTCGTAACCCAAAGATGAGTTGCAAACATGACTCATACAAGTAACTTCAGAGACTTGTTCTTAAGTATTTTTTAGGGCCTGCAGGATGAGTTGTACCTATGAATCATCACTGCTTCTATGAATTGTAGACTTAGCCATAAAGTTGCCCGATTCAAAATTTTATGAGGGGTATTTTGGTATTTTTCCTACATTCTAATAATGTGTGTGGACATTTTTAAGGACTAGATTCATTAATTATTATGTCATAAATACTCCTAAACTCTTTTATTCCCTCATCATTTCCCCAAAAAAACTCTAAACTTTTCTCCCAAGGTTCCTCAAGAGTTCATCAAGCTTTCATTAGGGTTTTCTTCAAGATCAAGATTTCTTTCTCAAATTCAAGTCCAATTTAAATCAAGATATGTGTGGATTGATTCATGGGTCACTTTCACCCAGGGAGTTATTTCAAAAATCTCATGAAATCTCATTACTTTTAAACTTTAATTTTCATAAAGTATGTTGGGCTGTTTCAATTTCATTTTAAATAATTATTTATGATCATTATGGGTATGTTTCTACGTAAATTGCATGATTTCAAGTTGATTTATGAATGCACATGCATGAAGCTATTTTCTATGATGAATTATATGAATATATGATTATGAAGTGCAATTTTTTCAAGGTATTCTTATGGTTGTCAATCAAACTGATTATGTATATGAGTTTTTACTCTAAATTCAAGTATGAATTTTCTCATGAATTATAAGTGTGTTTAAGATATGAATTTCATGCAACTTATGAAGATAGGTGACTTAGGGCCCTATATGGTGACCTAGGACCTAACGATATAAATTATGCAAGTATGATTTGTAACGATGAAAGGACAAGACTCACATTGCAATTATATTATGAATTGACCTATTCTTTGAATTATGAAGTTTATGAACATGTTATGATATATGCTAAGTATGTTTACTATGTTACGTATTTCATGGGATTTGACTTAGCACCGAGTGGACTTGAGGTAGGGGCCCAACCAAAATCCTTGGTAGTAGCCTCATATCTCTTAAACTACGTGCAACCATAGGTTGCCTTATGGCTCTGCTAGTGGATCCGCATATAGCGTATGTACATAATCCGACTAGCGGGGTAGAGTCTACCTTGGCAAGTAGATACCCTTTTTTCTTTGTTGTATGGGGAGACAATGAGATTCCATGTTATAGCTCGCATGGTCTTATATATATATATATATATATATATATGATTGTTAGGTTATTTTATGATCTTCAACTACGTCTCTTGGATTCTTTAATCATCATGGTTTTCCTTATGGCTTTACTTATCCTCTTTACTATATATGTTCTTGATCATTGCATCATATAATTTATATTGCATTTCATTCTCACATACTTAGTACATTCAAATGTACTAACGCATATCATTGCCTAGATTGTCTCATAATCAAAGGGTTGAGGTTGGGGATCATACAACACACGTGGCTAGTTGAGTTAGTATAGCGAAGTCCTGTGAGTCCTCATTGATCGAGGGAGATTTATGAGTTGTTTCTTCTTTTAAGACAATTACTTCTTCATTTTTAGGGTGATCTAGGGTCATGTCTTAGCCCCCGCCCATGTTCTTGATTAGAGGCATTAGTTGGACAAATATTGTGAGTCAATGTTGTCAAGTTACATTCTTCTTCATAAATCATGGTTTAGACTCTCTTATGATATTTCCATAATTACTTTACCTTATGCATGCTTTATGATATGTCAAGAGGCTTAGTTGGAGCCCTTTGCGGTTCTGATCCCCCTGTCATAGCTAGGCCCTAGTCTGGGTTATAAAAAACATGGTCTTAGAGCACAAGGTTTAAGATGTCCTATGGTGTCCAACATGCCTATCATGACCCAAGCCTAGAGTCTAGATGTGACACGATGAATGAGACACCCGGAGGTACCTCACCCAAGCCTCTTATCATTCATTAAGAATTTTATTGGTAATGATATATAAATAAACCAGAAACATAAGGGATATAAGGACTAAGGGACTTCATATTAATAAGAGTCAAAGATAACATAACACCCTTTACTATGTCTAACCATACCTTCTACATTAAAGACTTGGCGGGGGCTAAGACATGTCCCTCGCTCAACCTCAAGATTTAGTTAAAGGATACTAAGGATAACGCAAGTGTATAAACATCAAAAGTAAACTAGAAGGAATAAGAGTGTTGTTCCCTGAATATGGGAACTCACCACTACTAGTAGCCTTTAACGAACAATCTAGCCACGGGGAGAAGAGTTTGGAGGGACTCCTATCATGAACCGACCTAGGGCCTAGTTGTAACATAATTATTGAAACACCGAAGGACTCCAACCAAGCCTCTTGTACATATCATAAGCATTTATAAGGCGGAAACATCATAAGAGAGTCTTAACCATGAATAGTAAATGAAGAATGTCACATGACAATATAGACTCAACACATTTGTCCAACTATATGCCTCTACTCATGAATATGGGCAGGGGCTAAGACATGTTCCTAGCTCACCCTCAATATGAAACATAACAAAAGTATTTGGAAACAGTAACTAACTCAACAACTAGTCCTCGATAAATAAGGACTCCCCACAATGCCGCTGAATAGGAAAGCTTAACTAGCCACGTAGATGAGTATGATCTTCAACCTCAACCCCTACATTATGAGATAATGTAGGAAAAATTATGCATTAGTATATTGGAATGTACTAATTATGATGGCGTGACATGCAACTTAAATCATGGAGTGCAAAGGTGAAGTAAAACACATGATAAGATGGAATAAGTAAAGTCATGAGAAAATCATATTGACAAAGCATTTAAAAACATAAATTTAAAATCATAACATACTTAAGAGATCATACATATATGGAATAGGAACCATAACCAAAAATAAGACAATGCGAGCTATAACATAGAATCCTGTTGTCTCCCCATACAATAAAGAAAAAGGGAATCTACTTGCCAAGGTAGAGTCTACCCCGCTAGGCGGGTCATACATACACTATATATAGATCCAATAGCTAAGCCATAAAGGCAACCTACGGTGGCACGTAGTTTATGGGACATGAGGCTATTACTAAGGCTTTTGGTAAGGACCCCACCTCACGTTCACTCGGTGCTAAGTCAAGTCCCACAGAATACATGCATAGCATAGAAATCATAATTATATATATCAGAGTCATGATCATAGGTTTGAAATCATAGAGTAGCTCATTTTTATAACATACTTGTAATGTGAGAATTGACCTTTTATCATTATAATCATATTTTCATAATTTATATCGTTAGGCCTCAGGTCACCACATAGGGCCCGAAGTCACCTTACTTCATAACTTGCATGGAACTCATACCTTGAACTTAGAGTAAAACTCAATTGCATAATCAATTGACTTTGAAAATCATGTAATTCGCTTGAAAACATGCATGAAAATAAACTTTATATTAGCCCATACATAATTCATATAGATAATATCCTTTGAAAGTATAATTCAAAATACTTATAATTTACATCATGAACCCTAGAGATCAAAATAGGAGAATTCATGGAAAAACTCTTTAATTCAATGCAATTTTGAATCATAATTCATGCAATAGGAATAGAGATCATAAAACTCATAAAATACCATACTTTAATTTGATAGAAAACCTTGAGAAATTGATTGGGCTTCATGGATGGAAGGATCCATGAATCAATACCACATACATTAAGTGAAAATGCCAAATAATTTGGAAGAACTTGAGAGTTTTGATGGAGAGCTTGAGTGAATTTACTTGAAGTCTTCAATGGAGTCGTTGAGAGTTTTTTGTAGAGAGAGAAATATTTGATCGATGAATTATAGAAGAATGAATATAATTAGAGATTTAGGTCAATTTATAGAGTTTAATTAGGTCCTAAAAATTTCTAGGTTAATAATTAGGGAAAAGTCTAAAATGCCCTTATTAAAAATGCAACTCGTCCAGAAAATCCTTGCCAAGTCCGCGATGAAGACCTGTCATGGACCTTTCTATTTTGTGTAGTTTTTTTGAAAATCTATGTTGCGATATACGGGTTCTAAAAATCTACCGAGACCTTTTTCCGCAGATTTTGACCACCTGATCGATATTCTGAACTCGAATTTTCTAAAAAGATTAAGGATAACGCATTACATGAGTGGCCTATTCCCAATGCATTTCTTAAGGTACTTATGCATTTTGAGGAATGTTACAACACCGGTACTTACATGTTGATATCATGTAGGTAAAAGTATGCGTTACTACTTTAAATGTACTAAGTATGCGAGTATGCTATGAAATGAAGAACATAAGAGAGACGTATATAAGAATTATGCATAAGTGAATGCCTGCATGCGAATTCATCATGTGAAACCTTAAAATATTTATTTTGTTGGGAAGTGACCATAACCAACATTTAAGACCATGCAAGCTATTACATGGAATCTGATTACTCCTACATCAGGGTAGGCTGATGAATTCTGCATCGAGACAGGGGAGACTACCCTATCGGGGTAAAACTCCAATCAACTTTAAACATTCTTTAACTTTAACTTTAACATTTGATGGCTATAAAGGCCTAGCCGACAAGGGGTCCTATGGTGGCACATATTTAATGCAACATGACACTTTACATAAGAACTCCTTCGGTCGAGTCCCCATCTACATGCTACATTCGGTGCTAGGTCAAATCCCACTAAATAATATTTAAACATCGATATAGCATAAAAATTATATAACTTAAATATTAAAACATCAATCAATGGAATAGTTCGTTAAAATCTTTGGTTTATTATATCATCATGGCTGCCATACCCTATTTTCCATTCTAGAAATGAACCTTAATTTATAAGAAAATTAGGTCTACTATCAGTAATGGTATTTTCGGGTAGCATACTACTAGCACATTCTTCTTGGAAAAATGTTCAAAAGCATTGACGGCATATAGGGATGTCATACATGTCATATCATAATCTTAAATATTTTATTTCATTTAATGTGAGAATTGTCCTTTCACATTGAAACCTTACTTTGACTATGAAGCCTTTCATCAATCAATCATTTCATAAAGACTCCCCTTCATAAATATTTATTTCATAACATTCATTGGAGTCCAACTTCATTTCAGCTTTACTTTATCATAGAAAACTAGGTGGGTTCATTTCAAAAAAACCTTTCAATACCTTTAAAGACTTTTTGCATGCATGAGAGTGATGAAAATGCATAAAATACACATTCTTAAAGAAACCCACCATAGATGTCTTAAAACTCTTTTCAATCCTTCAGATAGGTACTTTAATAACATCATAATTTCATGAAATTAAGAGTCAATATACATCAATATATGTACAAAAACTTTAAATACATCATAATCTATGCATTTAAAGTCATTTTGTAAACGCCCATAAGATTTCATCATTTTGAATTGAAAAGCTAGGTTCAAAAAACATTTGAGCTCCATGGGTGGAAGGACCTATGGATGAAAACCCATATACCTTGAGGGAAACAAAATACCTAAGAATACTCGAGGAAGAAAGGAGACTTGAATGCCTTGAATTAGGAAACCCTAGGCCTGCCTTGAAGCCTTTGGAAGAACTTGAGAGGAGAAGATTTATGTTGGATAAGTTAGAGTGAAATAAATGAGGGATTTGAAGTGTTTAGGGTCTTCAAATAAGAGAATTCAATCCTGAAAATGACACCATTTATATTTAAAACATAGGGTGAGAATGTAATTTTCCTTAAAAAATCTGGTCGGAAAAGACTTCACAGGGCCCCTTTACAATCCGTGGTGCTTACCACAGTCCTTGGTAGGGTTCCGTGGTATGGGATTTAGAAAGATTTGGAAACAGGACTTGTAGGGTAGTCTCTAAAGTTTCGTCAGGGACACCTTGATGGTTTGTGAAAAGCATTATGGCCCATGAAGTGTGACTGTGGTGCAGTACTGCAGGAGGCCCGTAGTGGTTGCCACCATGGACCACTACACAGTCTGTGAAAATCTCCATGGTCCGTGGTGGTAGTCTGTGGACCCTGCCTTGAGAAAATTCCTGAGGGACTTGAGGAGGGCTCACCATAGAGGGTGTCATAGCCCGTGGTGCTCACCACGGTCTCTGGTCCTCCATCGTGGTTCATCCTCTATAGATTGAGCCTCTGAATCTCTACCATGGTTGCACACTATGGTCCGTGAAGGCTTCCGTGGTCAACTTTTGGTGTCAGTTTTTATGCATTTTCTGAAAATTCATCCTTTTTTCCTTGGTTTAAGACCTTTCATATTTCGGAGTCTTATAATATCTCCCCCTTAGGAATATTCGTCCTAGAATGAGAATCATTGACATAGAAAATGACATAGCATGAGGACTAGCAACCCAACATATATACAATAACATTTAAGATGCATCAAACATGAAATCCTTAAACTTGAGCTTAAAACATAACTTCAAAATTCAACTTTATAAATATGCATGCACATGATGACTTGGAAAAACTGAAACATAAGAGTCTTAAAAATTTGAACATGAATGACTTATAACCTTAGGCTTAAGTAGAATGAAAGAGATGAGAATACATTTCATCAAATCCGCTTCCGCTTCCCATGTAGAACTTTATTGTTGATTCCTTAAAAGGAATTTAACGGAGGCAACTTCTTTGTTCCTCAAACTTTTGACTTACCGGTCCAAAATTTCAACCGGTATAGGTCAAAAATCTCCTCAATATTCAATAGCTCCGAAGGCACAATGAAGTTAGGGTCTCCCACACATTTTCTCAACATTGACACATGGAACACCGAGTGAATCATGGCCACATCCGAAGGTAATTACAACTCATACGCAACTTTTCCAACCCGCTTTAGGATTTTATAAGGCCCCACATACCTAGGGCTCAATTTCCCTTTCTTACCAAATTAAACCAAACCCTTCATGGGTGAAACCTTCAAATACATTTAATCCCTTAATGTTTGGAGCACCAACCTCAAATGATCCTTATGTTCTTCCTCACTCCGAGAGTAGACCAAAACATCATGAATGAACACCACAAAAAAGTATGGAGGTAGGGTTTGAACACCCTATTCATTAGGTCCATGAACACAGCCAGCGCACTCGTCAACCCAAAAATCATTACCACAAACTTAAAGTGGTCATACCTTATTCAGAATGCTGGCTTGAGAATGTCACACTCCCTCACCCTTAGTTGGTGATAGCCGGACTGAAGGTCGATTTTAGAGAAGTGACTTGCCCCTTGCAATTAATCAAATAAGTCATCTATCCTAGGGAGTGGATACTTGTTCTTAATAATTATCTTATTCAATTACCGGTAGTCTGTGCACATTCGAAGTGAACCATCCTTCTTTATTACAAATAGCATAGGAGCACCTCATGGCAAAATACACAGCCTTTTGAACCCCTTTTCTAGCAAGTCCTTTAATTGTTCCTTCAACTCTTTCAATTCCGCTGGGGCCATTCGGTAAGGAGGGATAAAGATAGGTTGAGTAGGGAGAGGAGATCGATACCAAAATCAACTTCTCTTTTCGGAGGGATACCGCGAAGGTCATTGGGAAACACATTGAAAAACTCATTGACTATGGGAATCGACTCAAGAGGAGGACTTTCGGAGTTGAAATCCCTAATTCTCACTATATGGTACACACATCCCTTAGAAATTAATTTTCGATCCTTGAGACAAGAAATTAATCTACCCTTCACCACCGAATCACGATCCTCCCATTCAAGAACGGACTCATTGGGGAATGAAAACTTGACTTGACGAGTTCTACAATCTATGAAAGCATAAGATGTATGTAACCAATCCTTCCTAAGGATGACATCGAAATCTACCATGTCAAGCTCTACAAGATCACAAGGAACAACTTTATGCTAGATGGACATGGGACAACCCTTATAAATATTTCTAGCCACAACCGACTCGTCCACGGGGGTAGACACCAAATAAGGCTCTACTAACATTTTGGGCAATATATCAAACCTATTAGCTAAGAATGGAGTAAAAAATGACAAGTTTGCATCAGGGTCTAACAATGCGTACACATCAAAAGTAAAGACCTTCAATATACCAGTAACAACATTTGGTGCTTCCTCAACCTCTCACCTCCTATGCAAAGCATAGAAATGGTTGGTGCATTTGCCACCTCCATAAGCTTGTTGATCATGATCAACTTGGACTTGAGTCCTATTAACACCACCACCACCACCTCTACAATTCTTAGCATGGTGACCCGGTTTTCCACACTTGAAGCACACATTTGAGCCCGCAAAACACTCCCCTTTTTGGGTCCTCCCACACTTCTTACATGGGGGAAAATCTTGGGCGCCAACATTATCTCTTGAGAACATGTGATTAGGACCCTTATCCTTGTTGAACTTGGGAGGATGATTATTAGTGAAATCTTTACAAATAAACGGTTTCCTACCTTGACATTTTCCATTGCTACCATAATCGTAACTTTGAGAGTTAGACCCTCCACCATCTACTCTAGCTTTCTTGAACCCTCTAGACCACTCCTGCAACTTTTTGGCTTCAATTTGTTTGGCATAAGTCATTAACAGGGAGATGTCCATCTCCTTAACCAACATGTCCATTTTGCACTCCTTGTACACCAAGCTTGAGACGCCGGAAATAAATTTACTCATCCTTGTCGGGGGTCGGAGACCATAAAGAGAGCATACTTGACAGTTTTGTGAACTTGAGGGCACACTCTCTTACATTCATACTACCTTGATGGAGGTTAATGAACTCTTACATTTTTGCTTCCTTTAGCTATAATGGGAAGAAGCGGTCTAGGAAGGCACCTTTGAGCTCTTTCTATCCTATCGACCCCATTTCTTTATCCCTTTCGATAACCCATTGTTCGTACCATACTCGAGCCATGCCTATGAGTTGATAAGCTACTAGCTCAAAATTCTTATTTGGTGGCACACCTATGATAAGAAAAATCCGATACACTTCATTAATAAAATCCATAGGGTCATCATCTAGTTTAGAACCATCGAACTCGAGAGAATTCATCCTTTAGAAATCCCAAATCCTAGAGGCCAGATTTTACACATGAGAAGGAGGGACACATTTTTCATGACCCAACCACGTAGGCTGTGACTGGGGTCCAACCTGGACACCCGTATACATACCTATCAGATGTAGTAAAGCGAAATTACGAACAATATAATAACTTACATAAGAACTCTAATGGGTCATAATGGCTTCATATAAATATATCCCTATCATTTGTCTCCCGAGGAGTCGCCACTAATCATATCATGAAAGGACACTCAAGCCGATAAGGCTGCTATTTCATATTAATATTCACAACACATCGTATAGACGCAGCTGAACAAACTTAAACATACCCCACACAGATATGTCTACAGACCTCTAAGAGTGTCAACGGTATCATATGGCGGGATATGGCCCCCGCCATATCCCTGAATAAATGAATATATACATCAAAAAGATCAATACTAAAAATCTAGGCTATGGTACAATGGAGCACTACAAAATAGCCGAGTGGAAATTCTAACCTGGTAGATCCCCGAAATATGTATCTATACCTGCGGGCATGAAATATAGCCCCCCAAAGAGAGGGGGTCAGCACGGAATACGTACTAAGTATATAAAGGATAAAATAGATAAAATACCACAAAGGAGATCACATCTAACAAAAGGGGTCAGGAGATAAGTATAATAATTAATAAATCACTATACCTGCATCTTATGAAACAAAGTCATGCATATCACCATCGTATACCATACCCATCCTGTTTTGGGACTCGGTGTTAGAATTATATCATTATAACATCATATATATATATACCATACCTTACCCTCTAGCAAGGAAATCGGTGAATAGAGTAGTGTACACTTATACCGTACCCGACCCATTTTGGGACTCAGTGCCATAACCATATCATTGCATTATCATATCATCATATACATATATTATACCATATCCGGCATACCCAGCCTGAGACTCGGTGAAAGATGTATTAATGGTATGCACGAGCAGAGTAGTGAGTAACCATATGCAAATTAAATCATCATATGAAAGTCAATAGAACAATTAGAATAAACTCACACTTGATTATTAAAGGTGAAAATCATATTAAATACCCTTCGAATGTCACTATAGACCATATCAAATAGAGCCTTAGGAATCATAGACATGTATCAAGATAATGCGAAATAGCTTAAGGAATCAGAGACATTTGTCCTCGTAGAGTCTTTAGGAATAGGAGCTTATACATCCAATTACTATTCAGCATGTACAAGGCTCAAGGGCAATAGCTTAACTACTTTAAGAGTTTTACCGTCAAGAAGTGAATAAGAGTAATGAATCATACTCGAAGCTTATAAATAGAATTACCCCAAAGCTTATATCATATATCACTTATATCTAAGACATGCCAAAAGAAATGAGGGATAACTTTACATACCTATTACAGATCCACCGTATCCAAGCTTGCTTTGTTACCCCTTTAGCCTATTTAATATGAAAGTAACACTATTATGAATAAACTTTGACTTTCTATCTTATAAATATAAAACCAATCACTTATAGTAATCATTTATTCACTCAAATTTTTCGATTAGTTTAGAATTTAAGAGAAATTGAGCAGTATTTCCCCTATAAAATTCGCCTAACCTGAACTTCCAATTAATCTCCAATTACCACAGCAACACAAACAACAACAACCACCATCCACATACAATAAAACTACTTTAATATGATTCAATACAGGTGCTAAACAGCCCACCCAAAACCACGATATCAAAATATAATTTTTGATCTTTACTTCATAAAATCACAACCACACAGAAAGGAGCACAACGTTGCTGTGAATAGCAGCACCCATACTCATTTGTAACTATATTTCCAGCCCTTCAATATACATAAATTACCTTCAAATACAATATCATAATAATGACAACACTAATCAAACTTTAATCTAACTAGAACAACTTCAATTCTGTCCATTTACAATGTCAACAATAACCATGTTGTTTTTTTACCTCTAACCCCACTTAATACAAAGTAATTTCTCCATTAGAAAATCATTAACTCCAATTTGAAAAGAAAAAATCCTACCTTAGAAACTTGACTTCTCAACGTGGCTAAAAGTTGATGACTTTGATCAAATTGATGTTGTTGCTCCTAGGATCACCCCACGTTGTTGTAGACCTTCTAAGGGTGGGATTACCTTGCAAAGATTAGTTTTGGATCACTAATTAGGGCTGCAAGTTCAGCTAGCCATGGATGAAGTTCTAAGTCTTTTTATCTCTCTATTTTTCTCTAAGTGTAGAAGATGAAAGAAATTAGGTCTTAGTTATTACTAGGCCTATTTATGTAGTCCACGTGGGGTTGACACGGGTCCATCCCTTAAGGGTGACATGTTTTCAGCCCCTACACGTGTCCATCCTCTAAGGGTGGCACGTGTCCAGCTCCTACCTGTGTCCACTTCATCCATGCACCAACCAACTACTGCCACATATCTTGGTAGGGCCCACTTTAGTAGATGCATCATCTACTCATTCCAAGTAGGTGCATCACCTACTTGAAGTAGGTGCATCACCTACTTGAAGTAGGTGCATCACCTACTTACTTCTTTTCGTAGGTTCATAATCTAGTCTCATCTTTATAACTTGCGTGATTCTTGCTACTTAAGCTCGACATGTACTCAAGTATCTTAATTATATAAAACATCCAAACCGGTAGCTTAAGCAAGTAGGTCAATTACCATGATTCATTAGTTGGCCTCCAACTCCTTTCAAATCCTTCCAAACCTATTTCCAACCATCACTACTCACATAGAACTAGTCTATGCAAAATATGGGGCATCACATCCTCCCCTCCTTCGGATCATTTGGGAATGTCATGGAAAATATGGCAACTTTTAGAGAAACTAAAAAAATATTCCCATGTATAAAAATGTGGGGTATAACATCCTTCCATCCTTTAGAACATTCGTCCTCGAATGTTAACTAGTCTCATAAGATCTTACAAGGATTTTGGGAAATCTCTATAATAGTTGTTATATATAGGTTTCTTATTAATCAACATAACCAATTAAGGAGCTTAGATTACCTATGGGTATAGGGAACAAGTACGGATATTTATTCTTCATCTCTTCTTCGGCTTCCCAGGTCATCTCTTCTCTATTCTCATTTTGTCATATTACTTTGACAGAGGCCACGTTCTTAGTACAAAAACTTCTGACTTGGCGATGAAGTATGGCTATAGGGTATTCCTCATAAGATAGTTCCTCTATCACTTGGACATCATCCATGGGGAATACTCTAGAAGGATCACCAGCACATTTACGAAGCATCGACACATAAAAGACTGGGTGTATTACTTCCAAATCCGATAGTAGGTCCAACTTATAGGTAACTTTGCCTATTCTATGAATAATGTGATAAGGACAAATATATCTCGGGCTAAGCTTCTCTTTTTTTCCTAATACCATTATCCCCTTTAGGGGTGACATATTCAAGAACACCCAATCATCAACCTAAAACTCTAAAGGTCGATGTCGATTATCTGCATATGATTTTTATCGACTCTAGCATGCCAATAACCTTTCCTGAATGAGCTTCACTTTATCCAAAGCTTGCTGAACCATGTCTGGGACTATTAGTCGTGTTTCACCAATATCAAAACAACCAGTAGGTGACCTACACTTCCTGCCATACAAAGCCTCATACGGTGCCATCTGGATGCTAAAATGATAGCTATTATTATAGGCAAACTCGATAAGTGGCAAAAATTCATCCTAGTTGCCTCTGCAGTCAATAATACATGCCCAAAACATGTATGAATAGTACATTCAGCCTGCCCATCAGTCTGAGGGTGAAATGTTGTGCTGAGACTCACCTGTGTTCCTAATCCTTTCTAGAACGATCTCTAGAAGTTTATTGTAAATTGAGATCCTCTGTCTGAGATAATAGATGTGGGAACCCCATGAAGTCTTACTACTTCCTTAATATATAACCTCGCATTGTCCTGGCTGAATAGGTAGTCCTAACTGGAAGGAAATGGGCTGATTTTGTCAGCCTATCTATAATAACCCATATGGAATCATACTTTCGTAGAGTGCAAGGTAAGCCTATTATAAAGTCCATATTAATTGCTTCCCATTTCCAAGTCGGGATTTCTATCTCCTATAATAGTCCACCAGGCTTCTGATGCTCAATCTTAACCTATTGATAATTTGGGCACTAGGCTACGAACTCTACTATGTCTTTCTTCATGCCATCCCACTAATATAAACATCTGAGGTCATGATACATCTTAGTTGTCCCTAGATGAATAGAATAGCTGGCATAGTGTGCCTCTCCATCACCTGTTGCCGTAGCCCTGCAATCTCAGGTACACATATTCTGCCCCTATAACTTAGCACTCCGTCAGGTGTGATCTTGAATGAAGTCTTTTACTTTTAAAGAGCTGCATCCCTATACTTTGCCAGAATAGGGTCCTCGTACTGTCACTACTTTACCTCTTCCATGATACAGGATTCAGTAACTCCTCGAATAGAAACTCCACCATCATCCAAATCAGCTAAACAAACTCCAAGGTTAGCTAACTAAAAAATCTCGCGGACTATCTTTTTCTATTCTGGTTGTACATCTGCCAAGCTACCCATAGACTTATGGCTGAGTGCATCGGCTACAATATTTTCTTTCCCTGGGTGGTATAGAATATCAATATCATAATTTTTTAGAAACTCTAGCCACCTTCTCTGCCGTAAATTCTCCCCTTTCTTCTTAAAGATATATTGGAGACTTTTATGATCTATATAGATATCAACATGTACGCCATATAGATAGTGCCTCTATATTTTCAAAGCATGAATTATTGCTGCTAACTCCAGATCATGAGTTGGATAATTCCTTTTGTGCTTCCTGAGTTGCCGGGAGCCATAGGCTACGACTCTACCACTTTGAATCAATACACAACCTAGCCCAACACCAGAAGCATCACAATAAATAACATAGCCATCTGGTCCTTCAGAAAGAGTTAGAACTAGGGTCGTAGTCAACTTATCTTTCAGTAACTAAAAGCTTCGTTCACAAGCATCGATCCATTGGAACTTAGCCATTTTCTGAGATAGCCTTGTTAAAGGTACAAAAATCGAAGCAAAGTTCTCTACAAATCTCCTCTAATATACTGCTAGCCCCAGAAAACAACGTACCTTAGTAGGTGTTGTAGGTCTCGGCCAAGTCTTTACGGTCTCAATTTTCTGGGTATCTACTCGAATACCATCCATTCCAATAATATTCTCCAAGAATGCTACCGAAGTCAACCAGAATTCACATTTAGAGAATTTAGCATACAACTTCTGGTGCTGGAGCATTAGTCAACCCAAAAGAATTAGTTTAAACTTATAATGTCCGTATCAGGTTCTGAACACAGTCTTTGGAATATCTACTTCCTTTACCCGTACCTGATGATAGCCTGACCGCAGGTCTATCTTCGAGAAACACTTAGCACCCACAACTGGTCAAATAAATCATCAATCCTGGGGAGGGGATATCTATTCTTTATTTTTACCTTATTCAGCTGCCTATAATCAATACACATTCACATCGATCCATATTTGTTTCTCACAAATAATAACGTTGCTCCCTAAGGTAATGTGCTGGGCCTAATGAAGCCCTTTTCTAATAAGTCTCTCACTTGCTCTTTTAAATCCTTTAGCTCTGTGAGTGCCATTTAGTAGAGAGGGATAGATATAGGTAGAGTATCTGGTAACACATCTATAGTGAACTCTATCTCCCGTTCTGGAGGAAGACCTGGAGTTTATCTAGGAATACATATGGATATTCATTGACTACCGGCACTAATGAAAGAGTTGGTACCTCTGTTTCCAAGTTATGCACATGAACCAGATGGTAAATATAACCCTTTTTAACCATCTTCCTTGCCTTGAGGTATGAAAAATATTTGCCCCTCGGTGATGCCATATTCCCCAGCCACTCGGTAATTGGCTCACCTGGGACTTAGAGCTGAACTATCTTATTTCTATAATCAACGTTAGCATAAAAAGAAGCTAACTAGTTCATGCCCATAATAACATCGAACTCCATCATATCTAACTCTATCAAATCAGCCAAGGTATGACGACTACATACACCCACCGAGCAATTTTTATATATTTGCCTTACTATAATAGAGTCTTCTACCGGTTTAGCTAACTCAAATGGTTTATTAATTTGGGTTTTATTCCGATTCTACTAGAAATGAAGGGAGATATATATGATAAGGTGGAGCTTGGATCTATCAATCCATATATATACCGGGAGAAGATTGATAATATACTTGTAACCACATTTGGTGACGCCTCCTGGTCTTGTCTACTAGATAAGGCATATATGCAGTTCGAAGGACTGCTAAAATTGGAAGTTCCACCATGCCTTTACCATGGACTGCTGATATATGAATATCCTGCCTCATAGGACGCATAGCCACTAAAGAAAAAGAACAAGAAACTAACCCAGTAGGCTGAGTTACATCACTTGGGTTACCCCTGAGTGGACACTCACTCATGATATGGCCTTGACGACTGCAAGTAAAACAAGCACCTGTAGAAAAACGACGTTCACCAAAATGAGTCCTACCACAATGAGGACACTGAGGCAAAGGTGGCCTTGACTGACATGAATCCCTGTTCATCTGTGAACCTAAAACCCTAGAGCTCTGACCGGATCCTGGATACCTTGTGCTATCGAATCTCCTACCTGTGAATAATAGGGGTGAACTTCGGGCAGGCTGGGAAGGATATCTATTATACTGCTGAGGCTTCCCACCTCAAAACTCCCCCAAATAACCAGCCAACCTAGCTCTCTTATGCTGGCCTCTGTTATAATCTCTATTGGGCTGACGCCCTCTATGCCGATCCTCTACCCCTTATATGTTTGCCTGTACCCGAGCAATATCCATACCTAGTTAAGAAGCCATGTCCATACAACCATCAACCAAATAACGATTCAACCCCATCACATAACGATTTACTCTATCAGCCATATCAGCTACAATAGTGGGCGCATGTCTCGCCAATGAGTCAAACTCAAGGCTATAATCTATAATGCTTCTGCCATTCTTACTCAACTGTAAGAATCTATCAACTCTGGCTTGTCTCATCTCCAGAGGTAGAAAGTGGCCAAGGAAGGCTTCTACAAACTTATCCCACACTGGTGGAGGAGCACCTTCGCCCCTTGATAATTCCTAGGACTCATACCAATTAACGGCTACGTCACGCAGCCGATATGAAGCCAACTCAACAGACTCAGTCTCAAAGGCCTTAATTATTCTCAACGTATGCTGTATTTGTCGAATAAACTCCTGTGGGTCATCCGCAGGTCTCGACCCTTAAAACTCTGGGGGTTTTCAAGTTAAGAACCCTCAAACTATCATGTCTATTTTCATCATCTACTCCTAGACCATGCTTTCGATCCTGCCCTACCACTAATCTGGTCAGCAACTCAACTGCATCTCTCATAGCCATATCCTCCGCCCCTGTCTATGGGATGGAGGCTCAAGTACTGGAGCCTCAAGATCTGCAGTTGCTGCTTCTCTAAGCTCCTCTGGAGGTGGCAGCGTAGTAGAGCTTGTCAACTGAAGCACAATCCCCGGCATGGACTGGGCACAATCCCTAGTAACTCTCGGGGTCTGACTAGTTTCTCCCGCTACTGACTTGCCCTTCTGGGTAGTTGTCGCTTTCCTTGGAGGCATCACTGTACACATAATAATCCATTAAGGAGGAATTGTCTTGATAATACAGCTCTATCGCATGATTTAAAATAAAAAGGAAAGATAACATCCTAAATATCCTGTAACCTCCTATTTATAGATGTGGTGTACAACACATTGATAAAAAAGACTCTGTTAGACATGGTCTGTAGACACTCCGAGGATGAACTGCTTTAATATCACTTTTGTCATTACTCAACCCTGTAGGCCGTGACTAGCGTCCGACCTGGACACCCATATACATACCTATCAGATGTAGTCAAGCAGAACTGTGAACAATATGATAATTTACATAATAAATCCAATGGGTCATAACGTCTTCATATAAATATATCCCTATAATTTGTCTCTTGAGGAGTCGCCACTAATCATATTATGAAAGGACACGCAAGCCGACAAGGCTGCCATTTTATATTAATATTCACAACACATCGTATAGATGCAGCAGAACAAACTTATACACAATCCACACACATATGTATACAGACCTCTAAGAGTTTCAACGGTATCATATGGCGGGACAGGGTCCCCATCGTACCCCTGAATAAATAAATACATCAAAAAAATCAATACCAAAAATCTAGGCTCTGGTACACTAGAGCAAACCAAAATAGCTTAGTAAAAATCCTAACTTGGCAGATCCCTAAAATGTGTATTTGTACCTGCGGGCATGAAATGCATCCCCCCGAAGAGAGGGGGTCATCACGGAATACATACTGAGTATATAAAGCATAAAATACCACAAAGGAGATCACGTCTGAAAGAAGGGGTTAGGAGACAAGTATAATAATTAATAAATCACTGTACCTACATTTTATGAAATACAGTCATGCATATCACCATCGTATACCTTACCCGGCCTATTTTGGGACTCGATGTTAAAATTATATCATTATATCATCATATGCTTATATATACCATACCCTTTCCTATAGCAAGGGACTCGGTGAATAGAGTAATGTACACTTATACTGTACACGGCCCATTATGGGACTCGGTGCCATAACCATATCATTGTATCATCATATCATCATAGACATATATTATATCATACTCGTCCCTCTAGTAAGGGACATGGTGAAGATGTAGTGAAGTTGTGCAAGATAACATACCTGTCCTAGGTCTCGGTGAAAGATGTATTAACGGTATACACAAGTAGAGTAGTGAGTAACCATATGCAAATTAAATCATCATCTGAAACTTAATAGAATAAGTAGAATAAACTCGCACTTGAGTATTAAAGGCGATAATCATATTAAATAACCTTTGAATGTCACTATGGACCATATCAAATGGAGCCTCAGCAATCATAGACATGTATCAATATAATGCAAAACAGCTTATGGAATCAGAGACATTTTTCCTCGTAGAGTCTTTAGGAATAGAAGCATATACATCCAATTACTATTCAACATGTAGAAGAAGGCTCAAGGGCAATAGCTCAACTACTTTAAGAGTTTTACCGTCAAGACGTGAATAAGAGTCCTGAATCATACTCAGAGCTTATGAATGGAATTAACCCAAAGCTCATATCATATATCACTTATATCTAAGATATTCCAAAAGAAAAGAGGGATAGCTTTACATACATGTTATAGATACACCGTATCCAAGCTTGCTTTGTTACCCATTTAGCCTATTTAATATGAATGTAACACTATTATGAATAAACTTTGACTTTCCAGCTTATAAATCTAAAACCAATCATTTATAGGAATCATTTCTTCATTCACACTTTTTGATTAGTTAAAAATTTAATAGAAATCGGGCAACATTTCTCCTATATAACTCGCCTAACCCGAACTTCCAATTAATCTCCAATTAGCACAGCAACACCAACGAAAACGACCACCATCCACATACAATAAAACTACTTTAATATCATCCAATACAAGTGCTAAACAACTCACCTAAAACAACGACATCAAAATATGATTTTTGATCCTTACTTTATAAAATCACAACCACACGGAAAAGAGCACAACGTTGCTGTGAATAGCAGCACCCATACTCATTTATAACTATATTTTCAGCCCTTCCACATACACAAATTACCTTCAAATACAATACCATAATAATGACAACACTAATCAAACTTTAATCCAACTAGAACTACTTCAATTTTGTATCTTATACTGAAAGGAAGGCTGACATAGTAAAATGGGTTTTAGAATGTGAAATTTTCCAATGAACCAAAATAGAAAGCATGAACTTCCTCAACCCTTGATAACCCATGAGTTTTCATGGTAGTACATAGCCATGGACTTCATAGAGGATCTACCATCTTCTGAAACAAGAATATTATATTGATTAAAGTTGATAGACTAACTAAGTATGTTCATTTCCTTGATCTTAAACATCTTTTCATTGCACAAGATGTAGCTGACCTATTTCTAAAAGACATTTACAAATTCCATGGTATTCCTCAAACCATTGTATTTCCTAAGGCCCTGTGTTCACCAACCATTTTTGGCAAACCTTATTAAAAATCATGGGTACCTAGTATAAACTCTCCACCTTCTACCATCCTTAAACTGATGGGCAGATGGAAAGGTTGAATATATGTTTGGAGTCTTATTTGAAGGTCATGGCATCTTTCTAGCTAAGAAGTACGGATAAAATGTCTTCCATTACCCGAGTTGTGGTACAATACTAATCACCACACTGCCCTCAATACCACTCCCTTTCATAAATGTATGGTTTATCCTCTCCACATATTCTATTGGTTTTCCTACCACAACTAGCCTAGTTCCTAGCTAGTGTATATTTTGCTCAACAGCAATAGTTGCTCCAAACCCTAAATAAAAACCTTATCTAAGCCTAGGCATACATCAAGTTTTATGTCGATAGGGACATATCTCATAGAGTTTTACAAAAGGGTGACTAGTATATTTTAAGCTAGAACCCTATCGAAAAAATCCTTTGTCTATTCACAGAAATTTAAAATTGACGGCAAGATATTACAGACCCTACAAGATTCTACACAGTTGCTTTGCAGCTGGAGTTACCCGTTAGATCTGTAATCACCTAAGATTTCTATGTTTCGCAGCTGAAGTCATGTATTGATCAAACTATCATTCCTCACCAACAATCCCCAACCTGTGATGATAATGAACTTGTTCTTGTTCAACCTTGTTTCTCTTACATGATGAAAGTGAACAACGTCATCGCCATCAAGGTTATATTTGTAGCCAATTTACAACATTTATATCTTAATTCTGACCTTTAGGATAAGGTTGATCTGGTTGGAGTGGTATTGTTAAATCCCTAAAATAAATAGTGAAAAGAAGGACTTAGGGCTGAAATATACAACACACATGGAGCCTCGTAAAAGTATAGACGTTATCTAATGAGATAAGATGGAGTTTCAATATAGGTATTTCATTAATTGGATCCTTGACTCAAATATTTTTGATAGTTAAACAAGGCCCAAAGCATTCATAACAACCTCTAGGAGTTGGGCCAGAATTCATAGTTGGACTAGTAATTTATTACTCTTTCTTTTTCATCTTTTTGGTTCGTTCTTCTCCTTTCGTTCACATTCTTATCAATATTAGTTCTCATTTTATAGGAATTGGAGCTTGGAAACTTGATAATGAAGTTTTTATTGCCTCGTGGAACGAAGAGAGAATACAAAGAGTTTTTATTGACTCAGATATTTTTGATAGTTAATCAAGGCCCAAAGCAGTCATAACAACCTCTAAGAGTTGGGCCAGAATTCAGATTTGGACTAGTAGTTTGTTACTCTTTTTTTTCATCTCCTTGACTCGTTCTTCTCTCTTCGTTCACATTCTTACTAATACTAGTTCTCATTTTATAGGAATTGGAGCTTGAAAACTTAATAATGGAGTTTTTAGTTTGAGTATAACTGAAGGAGAATAATTGCACTCTTCATTTCCCAAGGGAGGATAAGGAATTAGGTGTAATTATACCATTTAATTTACATTAAACTTTTTAAAATTCTTTTCTTTCTTTTATTTCTATTTTTTTTTATTTCTATTATTTTCTTAAAAATATTTTATTATTCTAATATTTTGTACAAATATATTTTTTATTTTTAATATGTATATCTCATTTCCTTTTGATTCTCAACATTTACCTTTTCACATGATTCTATGCAATTTTTCACATGATTCTCAACATTTATTTATTTTTTCATTTGCATAATTTTTTTATTCTTTTAATTTTTAAATTAAATTAGAATTCATTAATGAACAAGGTTGTAGACTTACATTTTCCTTTTCTTTTAAGTCATATTTATGTACGTTATGTTGAAAGTTCACATAAGAGTATTATGTTACATTTTTTGTTTGGAATATAGAACTTATGTCATATTTTAAATTTCATTTATTTTAGTAGTATTGACTTGATATTTAACATAACAAGTGATTTATTTTTTAGTTAAATTGATAGATTATCTTTTTGTCAAAATTTTTAATAATTTTATTACATTATAGTTATAATATTAACGTTTTTGTCAAACATACATTTCATGAAGTTCATAAAAATCTTATGCTTTTAGTTTTTATGATTAAATTAATTAAAATATACTAATTTAAAAAATATAAATCAATTATTTTTATAATATTAGCTAGGAGCATATGTTTATTAATAAATATATTTTCAAAAGACAATATATATCTTAAATATATTTAATATCATTTATAAAGGTTCTTATTTGTCTAACATAAATTTTTAATTTTATATAATTGACTTTTATTTTTAAAATTTAATATAACCTTATGATTACACTTGTGCAACCAAATAATATACATGTAATTATATTATACTGTAATTATATTGTGACAAACAAACATGTCATTTCAATTACTAGGTTGTCTAATTGCTAGATTTATAATTACTACCCTACTAATTACACCAATTCTAATTATTAGGTGGCTTTCCAAACAATTTCCAACACACTTAGATTCACAAAAACATTCATTTGCTTTGGCTTTATCCGTAGCAACTTTCCGAAAGTCTCATCCCATTTCATGAAATGAAAAAGATAATAGCAAAAGAGTTTAGAATAATAGACAATTACAAATATGATCACAACCGCGGGAAGTCGGCATGCATGAAAAAGTTAAGGTATGGTCAAGAAGGTGGGTCAAAATTACTCAAAAAACAAGTATCGTATAGTCTTGGCACTACATTTTTTTCTTTTTATTTAAGCAAAGCTAAATGGATAAAGTTATTAGAGGGGCATAACGAATCTTTGTATTTCAAGTAATCTCTCAAAAGCCAAACTTATGATATCTCATCCCACGGCATATTCTAGTCAATCATCAATCTAATCTTATCCTATCGTATCTTTGTTTATGAAAAATAACCTAAGGCTACCAGCAAGTATATTGAGTAGTTCGAGTTTTTTACTAAAATATAAATACAATATAAAAGGATAGTCCAAAAGAGCATAGTGATGAAAGTGAAATATCTACCCACCTCAGCTAAAAGAGAGAGAAAAAATAAAAATCTACCCATAAGCATCACCAAGATAAAGAGGTAAGTCGTGAACAATTGACGACGTGTCCTCAAAATACACGCCATCTTAGATTAATACAAATATAATATGACATAACCCAATTTTAATGCCTACCACTAATTATATAAATACATTTTTTTAGTTAAAAGATGGGCAAAGCCTAATTTAGTAAAAATAATTATGTTACTATAGAATGAGTTTATATTTTAAATTTTAAACATCATCAATATAATGTTAATCATTTAATTTGTACATCATGTTATTCAAATGATATCTAAATAGATCTCTTTAATATCTCCTGCAGCAACAACTCTTTTCTCCTACATTTTTTCCTTATGTACATTCTATTTTTTGGATTGTCTTTTGTCTTGCCCTTAATTAATACTCGTTATTGTGTTAAGAAAATTATCAAAATTAATTTTTTTCAATGTGCATCACATCAAGATTATGTCGTAGAAGATTATCCTTTCAATACGACAATTCCCAAAATATGTCATGTTTGATCCTATTATGTTCAATACACTATCCAAGAAGTCTTAGAAGGTCAAGTTTTTGTAACTTTAGACAATTTACAAACTCTCTCCCAAATTTGATATCCTATGAGTATTGGATGTGGAAGGTCATTTTCAAGCATATTTTTTTCTGAATGCATTTTTCATCTTTCCAAACTAGTGGTCCATTGGTAAGAACTAACAGTGACAATCAAATTATGAATTTTTTTGGTCATGATTTAAAGTGAATGACTTACTATTTTCCATGCAATACGAGCAAGCTAGCTTTCCAACAGTCATCCAACCAGACAACATTTCGTATGCAGGAAAATAATTAATAGTCCACATTAAAGAAGTATGCATAACAAAATTTTACTTACTTGATATATCATAAGTCACTACACCTTCAAATCACAATTATTTTAGCATTTATCAATTATTGTAGATAGACATCAATTAAACTTTTTGAATTACAAGGACCTATAGAGACTTTTCATGTATATTTCAGGAGGAAGATCATACATAGTAAGAAATATAGTCAATCAAGAATAAGATGAAGCAAAATTACATAATGGTGTGAAACCATTTGCACAAAATCCTAATCTAACATTTCTTGGTTCACTAGTGAAATTAGGATATATGCTATCGAAATGGTTTCATGTTTCTCCATCTGATGGATAAAATAAGACGTCAAGTGGCCTTATATTTTCACAGTGACTTCTTATATGTGGGGCATAACTCATCAATGTGCACAATCTCTTTAACCTAGGAATAAGAGATAAATACTTCATCGTCTTAACTAGAACCATCCACCAAGAGATTGCTTATAACGAGCATGTCCAAAAAACTTATAATTTTTTAATTCACTATCAATCTTATAGAACAACATGTTATCATTTACACCACAATGAATTCTATCATATAAAAATCCTAACTTAGAACCAATCTCTTTGCCTGATAAAAATTCTTAGGTATGTTCATCTCTGGATTTACAAGTTTACTCAAAAGATCAACCATTTAGACCATAAAAGTATGATAAACACTCCAGTCTGATTTAATAGTCATTACTCTAACTATAACTAACAAAGCAGAATACAAACTCCCTTCGCATAATAGGCGACTAGCCTCTTCGAATTGTTGATCGAGGCGTCTTGCTTCTTCATTAGGAACTACAAAATA
Organism: Solanum dulcamara; assembly: GCF_947179165.1. Taxonomy (NCBI): domain Eukaryota; kingdom Viridiplantae; phylum Streptophyta; class Magnoliopsida; order Solanales; family Solanaceae; genus Solanum; species Solanum dulcamara. The sequence continues at coordinate 47,224,984 of NC_077240.1, forward strand.
TTATTTGGGTTCAATCCCACCCCAAATTCTGAAAGCATCATTGATCATTACATGAACCCTATCATATTTAAATTTGTGTTGTACCCTATCATGTTGAACCATAATTTGATCATGCACAAGCATATTATATTCATCCACGAGCAACAAATTATAAAGTATACCATTCAATCAATCTATCCCTCCATGATCAACCCACGCAAAATATCGAGGCTTAATTCCATTATGATAAAATGAATCATAATTGTGTCCAGATTAAAAAATTTCATGCATTATATGTACTATAAAGACACCTAAGAAAATCCATTTTTCAATATCAACTGTCAGTGCATGATCATTAAACCTTTTACACCATCAAAAAATCAATTTCATACCACCAGTAGTTTTATAATTCATATCATACATCCACAAAGGATGGTCCATTAAAAAAAATATTCAATTATAAATTAGATTTATTCATAATTAACAAGCTTTAAAAAATATATTGCTATTAATATTGAACTTTATATTTATTATTTATTTTTTAATTCAACTTAAAAAAATTCAATCTAAAATCAAATTCAAGTTCACAAATTCTAAAGTTCAAGGTAAGAATAATCCTATAATTCAAGTTCATAATTATACTATAATTCAAGGGTTCTAAAGTTCAACCTTATAATTAAGTTGATAAATACTACAATTTATGTTTTCCAACATTCAACCTAAGTTCATAAATCCTACAATTTCAAGATTTTTAAAGTTCACAAACTAAGTTCAAAAATCTTATAATTGAAGCTTTCTAAAGTTCAAGCTTATAAGTTGATAAATCCTACAATTCAAGATTTTTAAGTTCAAGCTTAGTTCATAAAGACTACAATTCAAGATTTCTAAAGTTCACAAACTAAGTTCAAAAATAATACAATTCAATTTTTCTACGTTCAAGTTCAAAAATCGTATAATTAAAGTTTTTTAAAGTTTAAGTTCATGACGTTCAAGTTCCTGACATTCAAGTTCTAACTTTTAGTTAGTTCTAAAGTTCAAAAATTATAAATACTATAATTTTTCTAAGTTCAATTTCAAAAATCCTATAATTAAAGTATTCTATAGTTCAAGTTCATGACATTTAACTTCTAAGTTCTAATTAGTTCTAAAAGTTCAAAAATCATAAAATCGTATAATTTTTCTAAGTTCAAGTTCAAAAATTCCAATATTCAAGTATATTTCTAAAGTTCAAGTTCATGAAATTCAAGTTCGAAGTTCTAGCTTCTAATTAGGTCTAATGTTCAAAAATACAAACCAATATTTTTCTAAGTTCAAGTTCAATAATTCCAAAATTTATGTATTCTAAAAGTTAAAGTTCATGACATTCAAGTTCTATGTTCAAACTTCTATTTGGTTTTAAAGTTCAACCATACACAAACCAATAATTTTTTCTAAGTTCAAGTTCAAAAATCCTAAAATGCAAGTATTCTAAAGTTCAAGTTCATGACATTCAAGTTCTAACTTTTAACTTCTAATAAGTTCTAGAGTTCAAAAATACTTCAATTCAAGTTCAAAAATCCCTAATTCACAATATAGTTTTAAAAATATCAATTCAAATCATAACTCTAAAATCAAAATTATAAGTTCATAAACTAATTCACAATCAAATTTACAAACTAACAATCTTAATAACATAAATTAGATAAAGTAAATACAATAAACTAGCATAGAGATAAAAAATTAATCAAATTGAGAAAATATTATCACAGTCCAAAATCTCAGAGCATGATGGCACCTACTAAATCCAACAGTAGTAAGTCAACCCCTATCCCGAAACCACCATAACGAGCCTAGCGAGCGGAAGAAATAGACAGAAGCGTAATAAAATATATTTAAGGTAGAAATAATATTATATATATATATATATATATATAACCCCAAAATTAATACAAAAATACAGCTCAATCCCAAAATTTGGTTGGTGATAGTGCAAAGCTACTATAAAAGACCGAGTACAGACTAGACATAAACAATGAAATATGCAGATTGTCTCAAAATAAAAAATACTAGGTCAAAATGTATTGCAGGATTTGAGTCAACCACAAACGCCAATACGCTCACCCTCAATCTCTGGAATACCAATTGCAACACGAGAGATCAATAGGGATGACTAGAGCTCGAATTTACATCAGGGAAAAGAGATACAAAGTGTAGTATAAGTATAAAAAATAATGGTTGCTAGTAGGCATCATAGGCCTATTGATCTTGTGATTGTAATAACATAATAACAAGCGAGTAAATAACAGGGTGATAAGGAAACAATAAAGGTATAGCTAGTCATAAATCTAAGTAAAGCAACTAAGTTAAATAATGAAAGCAATAAAGTTATCTAAATCCTAACTAAATCACCATAAGCCCAGAAGGCATAAACAAGGCATAACAACAATAACCCAAGAAGCAATTACCCGGCTGAACCCCTATAAGGTCGATATGTACACACAAAAACTACACTATATGGAACAACTCATAAATAAACATGAACACCTTTCCAAAATACCGTGTAACCTAGTAGCTCTCAAAATCTTACGTCAGAATAGCTAGTCCTTTCCAAAATCTTACATCTGAAAGCCTTGTTAGATCATACCACACCCCGAATCTTACATTGAATTTCTAGACCTTCAAAGGACTAAACATCCGAAAGCCTTGTCAGAACCTTGAACACCTTGGAATCTTAAATCAGAGCTGCTAATCCTTTCCTGAATCTTACATCAAAAAGCCTTGTCAAAAGCTAGCAAGCCCGGATTGCGATTCCTTCCTAGAATCTTACATCAAAAAGCATTGACAAACCATAGTACATCCTAGAATATTACATTGGAATTGAAAGTCCATCCTAAAATCTCACCTCGGTTCAACTATTATACGAAAAGGAATAGGGTCATGAACCAGTCTAAATATTCATCTTGCTACAGCTAATAGATCACACATACTAAAAGGGTTTCACGAAGGTCACCACCTAGCCCAATGGGTTATATCTAACCCAACCAAATCCCCAAAACAAGCCCCACGGGCTACAAAAGCTAACAACCAAGGAAAATACTAGCCAAACCTAGACTAAGGCTCCACAACATTAGTACAGACCATTATAGCCAACTCACAACCTACAAGTATAATTACGACATTGAACTAGTCATGGTCAACTTAAACATTACCCAAAATAACCAAAACAAGGCTAAAGAAATTCGATGTCGATAAAAATAGAGAATCATGCTAAATCCATCCCAATACTTAACAAATTATCATGCTAGAACAATCAATAAGCAAGGTCTAAGAATAGTAAGTCGTAGCTACCTTGACGCTGAATACGCATGCTCTAAATCTCAAAATTGGGACTTTTTATTTTCGAGAATCCTCCGAATGATGTCACACTATCAAAATAGTAAACAAGACATCAATAAGATCATTTTGACACCCAAATTGCAACACACGAAATTAGGTCTAAAATTGAGCCAAAATGGAATTATGGTACCCGCACAAGGAATCATGAAATTAACTCCGTCAATAGGTTCAACTAGATCAAGGACCTTATTCCCCAAAAATAGGCACAATATGAGCACTAAAACGCCTCAAAATAGCCCATTAAGAAACAATCTTCACAAGACCAATTTCTAGTTGAAATCGACTAATTTAACTGGAACTCATAGGTTAAGTAGAAAGAATATATCAAGACCTAAACTAGGGCCAAGCCGCGACATGATAATTGGTATGCCGGGGACCCCAACCATAAGACATCTTAACATACATCGCATACATAAGGTAAAGAACATTAAAACATAAGCGGAAGTAATCCACTCAAAGGGGATGGGACTAAGGGATAACAAGCTCAATCGGTGTCCAACCGGACTACATCATAATATGGTCTAAACATACTTCTAGTCCAACCTTTGACGGGGGCTTAGGACAAGCTCCTAGCACACCATAACAATAGAAGAAAGTCAAAACAATAGTAACATGAACAAATGACATTTCCTCGATAGAATGAGGACTCACCAACTTCTTGAGAAATCTAGGGCAATCACTACCCATGAATAGGATGATCGCGAGTGTCGTCCTTCCCTACATTATGAGATAATGTAGGTAAAATATGCATTATCGCATTGGAATATACTAAGTATGAGAGGTATGTAGGAACAAGTAAAAGAACGTAATCAATATGTCATAAGATGCATGACCAATCATAATGAACATTAGTATAGATTAAAAGCAATTTAAAAGATAAGAAATTCATGGTCAATTCATATCATAAGAACTTAAACTTCCAACTCATAACTTGACAACTCATAGCTTTAACTTGAACTTGTATGGGATAAAACCGTAAACCAAAAACTAAGACCATGAGAACTACTACATGGAATCCGATGACTCTTGCATCGAGACAAGATGATGACTCTTACATCGAAATAGGGGAGGCTACCATGCTAGGGCATAATCCAAAAGTAACTCAACTCAACTCAAATGTGCTATATATGTATCCACTATCTAGGCCATAAAAACAACCTATGTGGGCAACGTAGTTTGGGACTTTAGGTTGATACTAAGATCTAATGGGTAACTAATTGCGTTACCGGACCGAACCCTACCCAAAATCCCTCTCGGTGCTTAGTTAATATCTCAACGAAAACTCATAAAAATATAATGATAAAATAGTAGGGAAAGATAGTAATTGCATATCAATCCATCTTTAACATATATTAGGAATAGCTCATCTACTTAGTGATTCATAAGAATCTATAACTTCGATGAGAATTGCCGTTATCACCATCATTAAAACATCTTTTGATCTGAACTTTGATCATCATCATAGCTTTAACTTTGGAATCATAAATCTCAACTTTAATTCATATAAAACTTTCATTAAAAATTATGTAACTCATGATCAACTCATAAATGCATCTTCTACTCATAATCAAAGCTTCAAAATATAGCTTTATGCATGGATATCTATAATTCAACTTGAAATCATGAAATTAATATGAGAACATTCATATAAAGATCATTGATAACCTTTTAAAATGAAATCAAATCAGCCCAATGCAATTCATCAAAACTAGGATTCATAATCAATTGTAAAGTGAATAAAAACTTGAGAAATCTTTGGGACTTCATTGGTGAAAAGGTCCCTTGAATCAATCTCCACTTACCTTCTTGAATTCACTAAGAATTAAAGAAGAACCTTGAAGAAATCTGGAAACCCTAGCTTGAATTTAGAGGAAAAACCTTGAGAGAATTTGAGAGTCCTTGCCTTGGAAATTTTGGAAGAATGAATTGAATAGGAGGGGAATTTTTAGAATTGAATATTTATAGACTCTGAACTTGGACATAAAAGTGTCTAGGTTCATTGAACTAAATTTTGGAAAATATACAATTACCCTTCTTTAAACTTTAAATTTTGAATCTACGAACCAACTCCTATGGGTCATCGAAGGAATGATGAGTCCTCTAAATGACTCATCGTGCAGGTATGAGACAAGGTCAGAAAATAGAGTCTCTGAAGTTTGGGAACGGTTCAAGTTTATGACACGTCAACTTGAAAGCGAGTCATTTACAAGGCTAGTCTTGAAGGTCCCAAAACCTGCAAAAAAATATAGGTCTATAAAGTTTTGTCACGGGTAGTTATTATGGCCCATCATAGTTCCTACGACCCATCCTAGAAAGTCATAGACTCGTCCCTGAGGAATTATTGAATCAAGGCCTCTGAACTTGGTTTACAAGGGGCTTCTACGACCCATCTATAGGACGACGACCCATCCTATTGAATTGTAGAACCTCTCCAGAGGCAACATCAGCTTTGCTAAAAAGGGCCACTCTATGACTCATGTATATGAACCGTAGAAAGCTATACGAGCCGTAGAGTGACTCGTAGTCAAGGATAGGTTCAAAATTTTGAGACTTTTCTCCTTGGTTCCATTTTTTCAACTAATGGGGTCTTAAAATATCTCCCCTTTCGAAATATTCATCTTCGAATGAGATTAACTTATCACAGGAAGGACACAGAAAGAGGACTAGAAATCCAACATGATCATGATGATATCTTAAAAATGCATGGAACATAAAAACTTCAACTTAACATAAAATCATAATCTTCTTTTTAAAATAAACTTTTTCATGAACATGCATGCAAATGAATGACATGGGAGGAACTGAATACGTAAGAGTTCAACTAGATTGAATAAGAACAACTTACTACTTTAGGCTTGAGTAGAGGGAAAGAGGTACGGGTACCATCTCATCATATCTGTGTCCGCCTCCCAAGTAGCACTTTCTACTTGTTGATTCCTCCATAACACTTTGACGGACACAACTTCTTTGTTTCTTAACTTCTTAACTTACCGGTGTAAGATTTCCATCAGAACTTCTTCATAAGTCAAATTCTCCTCAACACTTAACTCCTTCTATGGCATAATGAAGTTTGGATCACCCACGAACTTTCTCAACATAGACACATGAAACACCGAGTGAACTAGAGTTAACTCAAGTGGAAAATCTAACTCATAAGACATCTTGCCAACACATATCAAAATTTTATAAGGTCCAACATATCTAGGACTCAATCTCTCTTTCTTTCCAAAATGCATTACACCCTTCATGGGTGAAATCTTTAAATAGACCCAATCATCCACCTCAAATTCAAGCTCTTTTTTTCTAATATCAGAATAGGACTTTTAATGACTTTGGGACATCTTTAATCTCTCCTTATGAGTCTTACTTCTCCATAGCATCGATGGCCAAATCTGGACCAATCAGATTCATCTCACGTACTGCAAACCATCCTACTGGAGATCTACATCTCCTCACATATAGTTCTTCTAAAAGAGCCATTTGAATGCTAGAGTGATAACTATTATTATAGGCAAACTCAATTAATGGAAAATGTTCATCCCAACTTCCTCTAAAATTAATAACACATGCCCTCAACGTATCCTCTAAGGTTTGGATTGTTCTTTCGACTTGACCGTTAGTTTGAGGATGAAAAGTGGTACTTAACTTAACCTTTGTACTGAAACCATTTTGAAATGACTTCTAAAATTATGAAGTTAATTGTACAGCTCGATTTGATATGATGGACAATAGAACACTATGAAGTCTTACCAACTCATATACAGAAAACATATCATAATTTTCGACACCATAGGAAGTCTTAATAGGTAGAAAATGAGCCGACTTGGTCATCCAATATACAACAAACCAAATGGAATAATGTTGCTTCTTAGTATGAGGCAAACTTGTTATAAAATCCATATTTAAATCTTCCCATTTTCAAGTAGGAATTTCAATATCTTGGGCTAGACCTCCCCGTCTTTGATGCTCAACTTTAACTTGTTGGCAATTTGGATACGTAGATACAAACTCCGTTATGTCCTTCTTTATGCCATTCCACCAATACACTTCTTTCAAGTCACGATACATCTTGGTGGAACATAGATGACCTGAATATATTAAACTATGGGCCTTATTCAATATCAACTCTCTCAATGCATCAACATTAGGTACACACAAATGACTTTGGTAACGTAGCACACCATCTCCCCTTGGGGAGAAAGCATCAATAGTTTTTTTAGAAACTAACTTTTTTTACTCAACCAACATTGGATCTTGGTCCTACTTGGCCTTAACATCCATTACAAGACACGATTTTGAATCATTATGAACGAGAACACCTCCATCATTAGAATAAACCAAACGCACACCTAAACGTGCCAATCTATGATCATTTTTAATCAATTCTTTCTTATCTTCTTCAACATGTGCCACACTACTCATGGATAATCTACTTAGTGTATCGACAACCACATTATCTTTTCCTGGATGATACAACACATTCATATCATAATTCTTTAACAATTCAAGCCATCTCCTTTGTCGAAGGTTCAAGTCTTTTTGGTTAAATACATATTGGAAACTCTTGTGGTCGGTGAACACATCCACATGGACCCCATAAAGATAGAGTCTCCAAATCTTTAAGGTAAACACAACCGCTGCTAGTTCAGGATTGTAGGTTGGATAGTTTTGTTCATTCACCTTAAATTTCCTAGAAGCATAGGCTATTACCTTACCATGGTGCATCAATACAGAACCAAGAACAACCCTTGAGGCATCACAATATACCACAAAACCATCAGATTCTTCTGGCAAGTTCAAGATCAGAGTGGTAGTGAGATAATATTTCAACTCTTGAAAACTCTTTTCACACGCTTTCGACCATTGAAACTTCACTTTCTTTTGAGTCAACTTGGTCAAAGGTGACGAGATCGATGAAAATCCTTCCACAAATCTCCTATAGTATTCGGCTAAGCCCAAGAAACTCCTAATATTCAAAGGAGATAATGGTCTGGGCCAATTTTTAATCGCCTCGATTTTCTTAGGTTCAACCATAATCCCTTCACCAGACACAATATGACTAAGAAAAGCCACCTCCCTTAACCAAAACACACATTTATTGAACTTTGTAAATTGTTGTTTGTCTCTTAGAGTTTGCAACTGTAACACCCCCTAAAAACATTGTATATGATGTTCCAATTCTTGATAAAAATAATATTACTTCTTTATTTTGGATATAACTTTTAATAGGATGGTACAAATTAGGTGATTCAAATTTCTAAATAACCCGAATATCATTACCTACAAGTTTTGTGAGGACCATATTTTAGGTTTCGGATGTTAAGTAGGACAAATAAATTAATTATTGAAAGACATGGTGTTGTGACGAAATAGAGTATTTGTAGAAGAAAAATCATATCTCACTGTAGGATTCTCCAAATTGATTGATTCTTAAACAATAAACAAAATAGACTTCTATACAAACAATTCATATGAGACACCAAATCCTAATGAGGAAGTTATCTTTTTCAAACGCAGCTCCAAAAAAGGGTATTCCGTTAAAAAAAGGTTCATCTTACCAACCAGGAAAGATCTAGATCCATTTGACATCACCCACGATATCACAATCTTCCATTAAATTTTGAGGTTTTTCTTTATAATTATTCTAATTATTGTTAGGTCCCTTCTTCACACCTATAAATACCCAACTTATTTCATCATTTTGTTCATCAAACTTTCTCAAGAAACTATCCTCTCTATACACTCCTTTACTCATTCTCAAAATATAGTTTTAGTTCTTAGTAGTATAGAAATACTATTCCAGTGATTTATATACTCCGGGTAGCACACAAAATGATCTAGCGAGGAGAAAATGCTAGGATTCAAGAGCGTTTATTAAGTCTTTCGATTGTAAGTAACGCTTCGCATTCCAGGTATGTAAGGCTTCAATGAGAGTATTCCTTCCACTCTCATGCCTAAAGTATTTTAATTATATGATAAATATTATTTATTTTCTGTTAGCTTTACTCTAAGTTATGTGGGTGTTTATCCATGGGTTCTTCCACCCATGTAGTTCAAAACTCTTTCAACTAAATCTCTTGATTTCAAGTAAGATTTTCTTGTGGGTTATTCTTATTTCTACTTAATAGCATGAATCATAGTTAAACTAATTATTATTGATCTATTTTGATGCAAAATGATTTCATATATATGAATTGATAGTTTGCAAATATTTTTTGTATTTAACTCTTTAAAGGTTCTTGAAATTCATGGTGGATTGTTTAAAACATGAATTTTAATTGATGGATTTCAAAGTATTTATGTATAATTTCATTTACATTCATGTTTGAAAGTTGAAGTAATTTAAACCCACCTAGTCTTATTATGTTTTCAATGAAGTTTGACTTAAAAGCTTTGACTCCAAGTGAATGTTTATGAATGCAATAGCTATGATCAAAAGGGAGTCTTACGAAATAAAAGAATGATGAAATGATATGAATGATGGATTCTTTATGCAATAAGGACAATTCTTATATATTTAAATTACCAAAGATTTTAATGAGTTATTCTATAGAATATGATGTTTTGAATTCTCAAGCTATATTCTATGACTATTTTGAACTGTTAAACTATTATGTGGGATTGACTTAGCACTGAATGGGGCATTGAGGTGAGATTCGGTAAGGAAATCCTTGTAGAAACCCCTTGTCTCATTAACTATATGCCAACATAAGATCCCTTGTATGGCATACCAATTAGAAGGTCTGAGACGACCCAGAAAGAACTTGATCATATCATGATCTAATTTGTAAGCCTACTTGGGTCTTGAGTATTTACTTGTAAGAACATATTTTTTTGTTTTGTAATGGATAGTTTCAACTCCATAAAAAAGAATTCAATCAAATTTTTCTTACATTGAACCATTCCTATATCATATATTGTATGTGTAAATACAAGTACCATATATATATTTTATATAGATATTTGGTTCTTTTTATTCTTGCTCGAGATGGATGATTAAAAATTATCATGTCCAGTTCCCTAGGGGGATGGATCTATAAGAATTCACCTATCCCAATAATAAAAAAACCTGACTTGAATGATCCTGTATTAAGAGCTAAATTGGCTAAGGGTATGGGTCATAATTATTATGGCGAGCCCACATAGCCCAATGATCTTTTATATATTTTTCCAGTAGTAATTCTAGGTACTATTGCATGTAATGTAGGGTTAGCCGTTTTAGAACCATCAATGATTGGTGAACCGGCGGATCCATTTGCAACCCCTTTGGAAATCTTACTTGGATGGTATTTCTTTCCCGTATTTCAAATACTTCGTACAATGCCCAATAAATTATTAGGGGTTCTTTTAATTGGTTTAGTACCTACGGGATTATTAACAGTACCCTTTTTAGAGAATGTTAATAAATTCCAAAATTCATTTCCCCATCCAGTAGCGACGACTGTCTTTTTGATTGGTACCGCAGTGGCCCTTTGGTTGGGCATTAGTGCTACATTACCTATTGATAAATCCCTGACTTTAGGTATTTTTAAAATTTTTTAATTGATTCGATTGTGAACTAACACGATATGTGTATCTAGGGAATAGTTTCTTGAAAGCAAATTCTCCCTAGATACATCTATTCAATTGAATTATGAATTTATTTCTAATATATGATATATTAATTGTGCTAAATTGTTCTTTTTCAAACTATTTTCACTAAGTAAGTCCAATAGATTTAAAACTTATTTTTTGCTAAATCAATTACGAAATATTTTTCTAAAATGCCCAATATCTGTTTTATATCTTCGCTACGAAAATGTTCAATTTTCATAAGATCTTCTTGGCTGTTATTCAAAAGGTCCAATAATGTATATATATTGGACATTTTGAGGCAATTATAGATCCTGGAAGACAATTCTGATTGGTCAATAAAAATCGATTTCAATGCTATTTTTTTTTGTTTTTTATGAGTTTAGCCAATTTATCATGAAAGGTAAAAGGGGATAAAGGAACCGTGTGTTGATTGCCCTATAAATATAAGTTGTCTTCCTCCATATGAAAAAAGAGAATAAATAAATCAATTAAATTTTGGGATGCTTCATGAAGTACTTCTTTCGGAGTTAAACTTCCGTTTGTCCATATTTCGATAAAAAGTATCTCTTGTTTTTCATTCCCATTCCCAAAAGAATGAATACTATGATTCGCGTTTCGAACAGGCATGAATACATCATCTATAGGATAACTTCCATCTTAAAAGTTATGTGGCATTTTTATAAGATATCCCTGATTTCTCTCTATTTGTAATCCAATACAAAAATCAATTTTTTTTTTTTTTTTTTTTTTTTTTTTTTTTTTTTTTTTGGGAACAGACCCTACACGAGGCTCCCACCTCTCGTGCACAGTCAGGGGTTGAGCAACACCCCCAAGCCTTAACATAAATAATCAAAATAAAATACAAGGAGGGGGACATAAACCTTACCTCCGATCCTATGGTGGTTCATAAGTCGGCTAACCTATTAAGGTCGGCTAACTCATCCCCGATACAAAAAAGAGACTAACTATAACTAGAAAGCATTAAACCTGTGAGAGGACTCCTCTCGGTACAAATCAACTAAGAAAGCATAAATGAGGGAGACTCTCCCCTTCCATGAGAATACAAGAAAGTAGCCTACACTAGTCCTATTCAATTATGCTACGACTCAGGCATAGCTACATTGAGAAAGAACAAGTATACGAACCTTCTATCTCGCATGGGTTGGGGAAATTCTTTTCATCTTTGCTCTTTTTAGGCATGTCGTACCAAGTAGGTCCAAGGAAAGTTGCAGCAACAACAATCGTAGCTAAGAGGGATGAAATGATAGGAAGTAAATGTAGCCATAGCAGCCAGCTTGCTTGGGATTGTAGTTAAGGAAGCTGAGGGACAGAATAGGTGTAATATGCATTTTGTATGTGGTGCAGCCCTGACTTGAACAGCTGGTTGGATGGTTCCAGTGTTGTCTACTGATCCGGGGGGTACCTGCATATCCACAAATAAGCCAAGCAAGAGTTCTAATGCAGCCTTGGCTTAGATGTTTGACTGAAGGTGCCTTGGACTTTGGAAGGGGGCCATTGTTGCTGTTCAATGTGCCTGCATAGCAGCAAGTAAACAAACAGAGAGTTGTGTTTGTTGGAGCTCCATCTTCTTGTCTTCTCATCAATGAGAGCAGTCAAGGAGTCCCAAAGGACTTGGATGAAAGGGGGCTGCTGCAGGTGTTGGATGAATACAGCAGGTATGCATGGATAGTTGGTGGGATTAGGAAAGGCCCTTGCAGTAGTGGCTGTTATGTCCCTTTGTCTGTGACTTTGTTTACCTGCATAGACAAGCAAAATACAAAAATCAATTAGTTTCGTTAAACAAGCTATATGTTGTGTATTATCAACGATTTCCACATAAGGTGGCTAGATGATATCTTGAGAAGTTACATATCCAGGACCCATGACACAAATAGACGCGTCAGAAGTTCCATATAAATTACTTCTCAATACAATTTCTTTCAAATTCATTAAAATTTCATGTACCGATTTTTGAATGCTCGTTATGGTAGAATACTCATGTGGGACTTTCTCAGATTTTATACGTGTAATACATGTTCCTTATAATGGATCCATAAATATCCCTTAAAGTTAAATTTAAAGAAATAAATGAAGTTGACAGATTTCTACCTGGCAAGTAGTTTCCCCGGCCAACATAGGAGTTATGTTGGATTCCATGTAATAGCTCGCATGGTCTTAAATATCGCTTATGATCATTTTTCCACAAAATAATTATTTTAAAGGATATTTATATGATTAATTATGCATGCATTGTATTATGTTTCATGTTACATAAATATTTTAATATTTCCTCAATGTTCATGCATGCTTACATACTTAGTACATTCAAAGTACTAACACATACTCTTTTGCCTACATGATATCACCATGTAGGGACCAGTGCTCCTCCTTGTTCTACTCCACGTGGTTAGTTGAGATTTCATTTGAAAACTACTTTTGGTGAGTTTCCATGTTCCATGAACAATACTACTTTATCTTTCTAGCTTATGATATGTTGAGATCTTTATACACTTACTAAGACATTTCTTTCTATTATGATTGAGGGTGAGATAGGAACTTGTCTTAGGCCCATTAAATAAAAAAGTTAGAGGTATTGTTGTACATATGTAAGTTGAAGATTTACTATTATGATTTCCACTTATTTATTTATTGGCATTACCTATGAAAGGCTAAAAGAATGCTAAGAAGCTTATTTGAGGTACTTTCGGGTTCGTCATTTGCCATTTTATATCTAGGCCCTAGGCTTGGGTCGTGACAAATTTGGTATTAGAGCCTGAGGTTTTGAATGGTCCTCGGAGTCCAACATACAGCGTCAAATAGGATCTTGTTCATGGTTGTGAGCGCCATAACTATGAATAGGAGACTATGGGATGTTTAAGAAAGTTTTCACTTTTTTTAAATTCATGTCATGCCTTAGAGTTTCCTAAGCTTTCCTTTAACTAATGACCCTTTTCGTTATCTCTAAATAATGAATCATGAAAGAGCACCTCCAAGAGCAAGGGTTGACGATGAGGACCAAGATCCTCCGATTCCCAATACCCCATATCATGAGAAAGGGGTAACTCATACCGAGTTTCGCAATATCATTACGTTGTTGACTCAAGTCATATTCAACCAAGGGCATCAAGGTAATCCTCATCCCCAAATGCAAAATCTGGCCTCAAGGATTAGGGATTTCCAAAGGATTAATTGAACCGTGTTCGATAGTTCTAAACTAGATGAGGACCCTATAGAGTTCATTAATGAGGTATACCGTATTGGGGCTATCATGGGTGTACCACCAAATGATAAGGCCAAGCTACTATCCTATCAACTCAAAGGTGTGGCTCGAGTGTGCTACGAATAATGGGTTGTTAAGAGGGATGAAGAAATAGGACTGATAGGATGGAAAGAGTTCAAAGGTGCCTTCTTAGACTTCTTCTTCCCATTGGAGCTAAGGAAGGCCAAAATCCAAGAGTTCATCAACCTCCATCAAGGGAGTATGAGCGTGAGGGAGTATGCTCTCAAATTCAATAAGTTGTCAAAGTATGCTCCCTTCATGGTCTCCAACCCAAGAGCTAGGATGAGCAAACTTATTTCCGGTGACTCAAGCTTGGTGTCCAAGGAGTGAAAAATGGCTATGTTGGTTAAAAAGATAGACATCTCTCGGTTAATGACTTACACAGAACAAATTGAAGAAAAGAAGCTGAGAGAGAGATCAAGGGGGTTCACAAAGGCTAGAGTAGATGGTGGAGGGTTTAACCCTCAAAGGTCCGATTATGGTAACAATGACAAGGTCCAAGGTGGGAAATGATTTGTGGGACTAGGTTCCACCAATACTCCTCCTTCAAGGTTCAACAAGGACAAGGGTACTAACCTAAGAGAGAATGTTGGTGCTCAAACTTTCCCCGCTTGCAAGAAGTGTGCAAGGACTCACAAAGGGGAATGCTTAGCCGGCTCTAATGCATGCTTTAAGTATAGAAAGCTGGGCAACCATGATAGAGATTGTAGAGGTGGTGGTGGTAGGCCTCAAGGTCAAATTTCTCATGGTCAACAAGGACAATGAGGTATCTAATGCACCAACTGCTTTTATGCCTTTCATGGGAGATAAGAGGTTGATGACGCACCCAATGTCATTACCGGTATATTAAAGGTCTTCGCTTTTGATGTGTATGCACTATTAGATTCGAGTGAAAATTTATCATTTGTTACTCCATTCCTTGATAATAGGTTTGATATGTCACCAAAATATTATTAGAGCCATATTTGGTGTCTACCCCTATTAGTGAGTCGATTATTGCTAGAAAGGTCTTTAAGGGTTATCCCGTGTCTATTTTGCATAAATTTATTAATTGTGATCTCATTGATTTTGACATGGTAAATTTCAATGTCATTCTTGGGATGGATTGGTTACATGCATCTTATGCTTCCCTTCATGGTCTCCAACCCAAGAGCTAGGATGAGCAAGTTTATTTCTAGTGTCTTAATCTTGGTATCCAATGAGTGCATGATGGCTATGTGGTTCAAGGATATAGACTCTCTTGTTTAATGACTTACGCAAAACAAATTGAAGAAGAGAAGATGAGAGAGAGATCAAAGGGGTTCAAAAAGGCTAGAGTGGATGGTGGAGGGTTTAACCCTCAAAGGTTCGGTTATGGTACCAATGCCAAAGGCCAAGGTGGGAAACAGTTTGTGGGACAAGGTTCCACCAATAATCCTCCTCCAAGGTTCAACAAGGACAATGGTGCTAAACCAATGGTTCCAAGAGAGAATGTTGCTGCTAAAACTTTCTCCGCTTGCAAGAAGTGTGGAAGGACTCACAAAAGGGAATGCTTAGCCAGCTCCAATACATGCTTTAAGTGTGGCAAGCTGGGACACCATGCTAGGAATTGTAGATATGGTGGTAGTAGGCCTCAAGGCCAAATTCTCATGGTGAACAAGCCTAAGGAGGTGTCCAACGCACCAACTGCTTTTACGCATTTCATGGGAAACGAGAGGTTAAGGATGCACCCAATGTCATTACTTATTTGTTAAAGGTCTTTGATTTTCATGTGTATGCACTATTAGAACTGGGTGCAAATTTATCATTTGTTACTCCATTCCTTTCTAATAGGTTTGATGTATCATCCAAAATGTTATTAGAGCCCTATTTGGTGTCTACCCACGTTGGTGAGTCGGTTATAGCTAGAAAGGTCTATGGGGGTTGTCACATGTATATCTTTTATAAAGTTATTCCTTGTGATCTCATTGAGCTTGACAAGGTAGATTTTGATGTCATTCTTAGGATGGATTGGTTACATGCATCTTATGCTTCCATATATTGTAGGACTCGTCGGGTCAAGTTCAAATTTCCAAATGAGTCCTTCACTAAATGGGAGGGTCATAATTCGATGGTGAAGGGTAAGTTCATTTCTTATCTTAAGGCCCAAAAACTAATTTGTAAGAGTTGTATTTACCACATTGTGAGGGTTAGGGATGTCGACTCCAAAAGTCCTTCTCTTGTGTCGATTTCAATAGTCAATGAGTTCCCTAATGTCTTTTCCGATGATCTTCCCATTGTCCCTCCCAAAAGGAAAGTTGATTTTGGTATCGATCTCCTACACGATATCCAACCTATCTGTATTCCTCCTAACTAGAAGGCCCTGACAGAATCAAAAAAGTTAAAGGAAAAATTAAAGGACTTGTTAGAAAAGGGGTTCATAAGACCAAGTATTTCTCCATGGGGTACTCCCATGTTATTTGTGAGAAAGAAGGATGGGTCACTTCGAATGTGCATAGACTATCGACAATTAAATAAGATGACCAGTAGGAACAAGTACCCACTCCCTAGAATAGATGACTTGTTTGATCAATTGCAAGGGGAAAGTCACTTCTCCAATATCGACCTCCAGTCCATCTATCACCAACTACGGGTGAGGGAGTGTGACATTCCCAAAATGGCTTTCCGAATAAGGTATGGTCACTTCGAGTTTGTGGTAATGAGTTTTGTATTGATGAATGCACAGGCGGCGTTCATGGACTTGATGAATAGGGTATTCAAACTTACCTTGATACTTTTGTGGTGGTCTTCATTAATGATATTTTGATTTACTCTCGGGTGAAAAAGAACATAAAAATCATTTGAGAGTTGTGCTTCAAACGTTGATGGATAGGCAATTATTTGCAAAATTTAGTAAGTGTGGATTTTGGTTGAAGGAGGTGGCATTTCTTGATCACATTGTGTCCGTTGATAGGATCAAGGTTGATCCTATGAAAGTAGAGGCAGTCAAGAATTGGCCTAGATCGTTGTCGTCTTTAGACATTAAGTACTATAGAAGGTTCGTCGAAGGGTTTTCTTCCATCTCATATCCTATGAAGAAATTGACCTAAAAGAAAGCTAAATTCATATGGACGGATGAGTGTGAGTAGAGTTTTCGGACCTTGAAAGATCGACTTACCTCCGCTCCTATTTTGACTCTACCAGAAGGATTAGAAGGGTTTGTAGTTTATTATGATGATTCAAAGATTGGTTTAGGTTGTGTCTTAATGAAAAAACGGCAAGGTCATAGCCTATGCTTCTAGACAACTAAAGGTGCATTAGTGTAACTACCCTACCCATGACCATGAATTGGCAGCCGTTGTTTTTGCTCTGAAGATTTAGAGGTATTACCTCTATTGGGTGCATGTGGATATGTATACTGATCATAAAAGTCTTCAATATGTGTTCACCCAAAAGGACCTTAATCTAAGGCAAAGAAGGTGGTTAGAACTCCTTAAAGACTATGACATGAGTGTGCACTATCATCCGAGTAAAGCGAATGTGGTTGCCGATACACTTAGTAGAGTGTCTATAGGGAGTGTGGCCCATGTGGATGTAGGGAATAGGGAGTTGGTGAAAGATGTTCATTGGTTGGCTAGATTAGGGGTGAAGTTGTGTGGTACTGATGATGCTATGGTTGTTCAATCAAAAATCAACTAAAAGGAATCGCTAGCCATTCCTGTAATAGTGCCTTTTTTATAATGCTCAATTATACCTCGTGATTAAGGTATAGACAATCATATGTAAAAATAATACCCAACTTATGAGGTCGGAGTCAAACCACAAGGATGGCAGAAACAATTACGCTTCAATTGATTTATCAATTCAATACTCCCTAGCATAATATTATCTCGAACAAATAAATAAAATGCAGGGGATTTAGAAAATACAACAATTACTTAAGTACAACTATCAATTGCAAGAATTCAATACAAATGAATTTTCACCAAGATAGAAATGACTAGGGGTGTATGCATTATGAAGGGGTTTTAAAATAATCAACAATGATTAAAAGTCCAAATTATTCAATACATGGATAAAGTTTGGTCTATACTATATTCAATATTCTCTCAAACTATCAAATATGTATACCATGGGTTCTTCCAACCTAAGACCCTAACAATCAAAACACCAAATATTGCTTGAATAGGTTTGAATATCTCTACCTCTATCCTTAAATGAAAAATTAGCTATATTAGACTATTCTTAGCTCTAATCCCATGACTAGTTTCACATGACATCACTAGAAAGTCTTACCCAACTCTATCCAACTTTATCAAGACAAAATAGTGTTACAGAGTTCAACCAATATTTCTATCCGATTATTTTTAACTTAAAACTTTACGATAACAACACATCCATGCATAACAACTGATTTTAGAGCTAATTAATCACTACCCATTGAATATTTACACTCACATATTGCGCACAGATACCCCTAGCTATAGATTTAGTTACTCATAAATGGATAAATACTGATTATACCAATAAGGAAAATGTCACAATCCAAATCCTCGAGTCATGATGGCGCCTACCAAGATCACAAGTAGGCAGACCAACCCATATCCCAAAACTAAGAGTAATGAGATGTAAGGGTAGAAGACCAACATTTAAGCTAAAGCAATAATAAAATAACAAAAACACAAATGAATGGGCGAAAGCAAATTAAAATATATACAAATAAAAGATCTCTTCCAGAATCTGAAAATCACATGTACAAAGGTACTAAAAAATGAGTACAAGTCCCAAAAGTGGACCACGAAAATAAGACTGTCTCAAAAAGGCAAAAGACAAGTCATAAATATATACAGAGGGAGACGGGTAAATCTAGAACGTTGTGTGCTCACCCTCGCCTCCGGTCAAGATTGCAGCTGGCTCAAGATCAACGCTGATAGCTGGTGCTCAGACTGTATCACGAAATCAAATTTAGAGTGTAGTATTAGTACCAAAATAACAGGTACCCAATAGGTATCATAGGCCGACTGAGCAAGAAAAGCAAAAGTAAACTGAATGCGAGAAACGAAACACAACTAAAGACAAGAACATAGAAATTAGGTAGGTATGTACAGAAGTATACTCACACACACACAGAGAAAGAGAGAAGCTAACTACCCAAATTCACCGAGCTCCCATAAATTTGACGGATACACTCGTGCACAAGCCTAAAAGCAGCATCCTGAACGGACTCCCATAAGACCAACAGGAGCAAAGATAGTTGAAATGAAATAAAGAAATCCGATGTAGTACCAATAGTATCACCACTTCCCACGGACTTGAACCGAACCATTCCAAGAACCTGAAGCTTTGAACCCGAAGCATGAGAGAGTTTTAAGTACTTAAACCAAATGAATAAAAGTGGATCAGGGACTTGAACCGAGATTTGGAATAACCAAGGACTTGAACCAAGGATA
Source organism: Solanum dulcamara (assembly GCF_947179165.1). Classification (NCBI taxonomy): domain Eukaryota; kingdom Viridiplantae; phylum Streptophyta; class Magnoliopsida; order Solanales; family Solanaceae; genus Solanum; species Solanum dulcamara. Next base: position 47,244,601 of record NC_077240.1, read on the forward strand.
AGGATAATCATGGACTTGACCCACGTGTCAATGAGACTAAGGACTTGAACTGAGGTAATAGTAGCTATGGACTTGAACGAAGGCTGATAATAAGTAGCTATGGACTCGAACCAAGGCTGATAAGGGCGGTGGAATTGAACCATGACAAAGCAAAGCCAGAGACTTGAACCAAGGCTATAATACCAAGGCAAGGACTTGAACCATACCCAATGGAGTAATTTGGGGTTTTGAACCACGAATAGAGCCAAATCGATCAAAATTAGGATCAGCGCCAATCGAGCATCACGGGTGTCGCGCCCCATTTTTCTCAAAACGGGTTTGCAACGACGTGACAAATTTTTTTAGAATTTTAAAAAAGAGAAGAGTCGCCACCTAACGAATTAAAGGCGTGTTAGGGAACCATTCTAAACTATATTAACAATAAATTAATTTTAAGGTCAAACGCAACCAGAACTCAGGTAAGTGTTTAAATTACCTCAAAAGGTGTTAGACACCTTTTGAGGTCCACAAATGTGAATCCCGATCGAATCTTATAAATTATGTGGGGGTTTAAAATGTAAAAAATAAGGTCACTGTCTATTAAAAAATAACTAAATGATAAACACATAAAATCCATTTTTTAAAAATGAGTAATTAAATAAACAAAAGATTTGTATTAATCCATATAAATATAAGTGATAAAATAGTTAAGCATACTAGTTTATTTAAATAATTAGAATAAATAAAAAAATATTATAACTAAGTGATAATCATACATAAATATAACACTGGATAAGCGAGAGAAGAGAAATCACACAAAGATATACAAAAAATTCGTAGAAATCGCATGTAAACTAAACTACCCCAAGCAAAATAAAACACAATTATAAAATTAATTAATTAGGATAAAATGCTTAATATTTGAGAGAAAGTTACAATGGAATTTTAAGGTCTTGAAAAAAATATTTGTTTCTTTATAGGGATTATGCCACGATATTGTTAATCGCGCTCCTCCACCATAGAAACATTCTTTGATTTGAGGTCGGTCTTAAAAATAATAATAATAGTTTAAATACAAGTGAAAGTTTTGATTTAAATATAAGCACATAAATATTTACATATAAATACACGTAATCCCTTTTGAAAACTCTTGGGTAGGTGGTACTCTCGGGGACGCGTCAGCTTAGTTAAAAATTTGGAATAAGACCTCATAATTTCTTTTACTTTCCCGCTAACTATAGGTTAGGAGATAGTATTTTTGTAATAATTAATAATTTTGAACACACTATATAGCTCAAGTTGTAGAAAAGGAAGCTACATAATGATTTTTAAAAATGAGTATAAGTTGTAAATAAATATAAAAATTGTGAAAAATTGTTTAACAAACAAAAAAATAAAATGAGATATTTATACAATTAGCACATGACTTTCCCTTCCCCCGATTGATAATAGCCCCGTATCCTTATCATTACATTAATGTTCATTACAAAATAATGCAAATCAACTAGTGAATAAAAGACAAAAAGACTTGACATGGACAATCCTTGATAATTCCCAAGTCCCAAGTAACTCTTCAATCTCGAACCCGTGTTCTAATCCTGTTAAAATTTAAAGACATCCAAAGTAACATGTAAACACCATACAATATATATTGATCATTTATGGCTAACTAACCACTATTAGTTAGAGGCTTGATTTTAAAAGTAAAATATTATAGGCAAATCATATTAACACAAAATTTATTCAAAGAAAGATCCGAAGTATTTCAAACGTAAAGTCCATAAAAGTTGTGGGGGCATTAATAAGCCCAAAAGACATCACAAGGAACTCGTAATGGCCATAACAAGTCCAAAAAGCAATCTTAGGAATGTCGGCAGCTCTAATCCTCAACTAATGGTAGCCGAACCTCAAGTCAATCTTAGAATATATGGCACCACCCTGAAGCTGGTCAAACAAATCATCGATACGAGGTATGGGGTAATGGTATTCCACCTTCACCTTGTTTAGCTGCCTATAATCAACACACATCTGTATAGTCCCATCCTTCTTCTTAACAAACAAGATGGGTGCACCTTATAGAGACATACTGGACTAATAAAGACCTTACCTAGGAGATCCTCAAGCTGCACACTGAAATCCTTGAGCTCTGCAGGGGCCATACGGTAAGGTGGTATAGAAATAGGCTTAGTGCTCAGCTCCAAAACTATAACAAAGTCAATATTTCTCTTTGGGGGATAGGCCAGGTAGGTCAGTAGGGAAGATATCAATAAAATCCCAAACCACAGGAAGTGAATCGAAAAAAGGGGCCTCGCTGGACACATCACGACCATATGCTAAGTACGCCAAACACCCAGACGCAACTAGCCGCCAGACTCACATAAAAGATATGATCCTAGTCGGTGAGCGACTATAAGCACCCTGCCATTAGATCGGGGGAATGCCTGGCATGGCTAGTGTAACGGTCTTGGCATAATAGTCCAAAACTATATGGTAAGGGGATAGCCAATCCATGCCCAAAATAACTTTGAAGTCCAGCATATCAAGTAGAATAAGATCGGCCCGAGTCTCATGCCCCTGAATAATCACCACATAGGATCTACAAACTTGATCCACAACTAAAGAATCCCTTACTGGGATTGAAACATGCAACGACACCTCAAGTGACTCATAAACAATACCCAGATAGGGAGCAAAATATGTAGACACATAAGAATACATGGAACCTGCCCAAATTTTCAACTCAATACATAGATACGTTCGAGGCTGGGACTGGGTATCCGGATGCTCATCATACTAGCAAGTCGACAAAGGCCAAGGATGGGTACCCGGATGCTCCCAGATGGAATTTTAGAACAGAGGCCGGGACTGGGTACCAGGAGGCTCACAGATAATTTATTCGATGGTGCCGAATATTCTTCTTTCCAACTAGATACTAATAGTTTCGAGAATATCCTCCCTAATGAATCAACTGATAAACCGCCAAAGCTTGAACTAGAGCCGAAATAAAATGATCACAAACTCTAGCATCGCTGACACATATCAAATGTCATAATTATGTCGAGTTATGGATAAGGGTATTCATAAAAGCAAGGTTACCACCTAGATAAGGCCAAACTATCGGGCGCTAGCCTGCTACTCCATTCTACAAGGATCTAAGTTGTCGGGGTGACGTTGGGCAACTAAAGCAAGTTTATAACCTATACTAAGGCCAACATACTCCACAATATCAACAACATAAGCATTCAACTCCTCTTACAATACTAACAAATAACGGAAAGGATCACATGCTTCCAATAAGCCGAAAAACCCAAGATAAGCCTAAAAATAATTTCTAACACCTAAGATAAAAAAAAACAAGCTACTCAACCCAAATTCCAAAAATCTCAACATGCTTTCACACATTCCAGCTTAATCTAAAGAAAGAAAATCCGCCCTCCCAATCACTGTGCCAGATCTTTTCCCTATTAAACGACCTCTGAATGCTGCCACGTTATTAAAAAACAGAATCACAATATCATTACAGTCATTTAGACAATAATTTTATAATTTTTGCAGATGGACTAATTTCGATGTCTAAAATGGAAAATGTAGGACCCACATCCAGAATTCCAGTACTGACCCCGCATCCAAAATTCCAGTACTAACCCCAAAAACTAATCCAAAACAACACTCCAATCTCACGGATCAAAGTACAACACAATCCGGGGTTAGAAAACAACACGAATCAATTATGCAATAAAATTCTCACATTTCAAGCTAAAAAGATGAATATAACATCTATAATAAGCGATTTCTCAAAAAACAAGATCTCCTGTTGAAAAAAAATTACACCACAAATTTCCTTGCAAACCCGCCCACAACTTAGCATAAAAAATCACTAAAAATGAAGCTAAAATGGCCCAGTTACAATCTTCCAAAATTCAACACAATTTCATCTCAAAATTAACTAAAAGAAGCAGCTAAATCAACAATTTACCTCACACAAAGCTCCTAAACAGGTTTCGGGCTTAGCAATGGATTACCCATGCAATTTCCATGAATTTAGACCTTTGGATCACCAAATTTGGTTGAGCAATAAAAGAGAAATTGAGGCTTGATGTCGGGAAATAATGCTAAGTTTTGTCCTTGGTCTTTTATTAAAAGACCAAGGATTTGGCCTTGGCGAATGCGGCCTAAGTGGCCCATGAACGAGGAGGTCAAGAAGTTTGGCCTTCGCAAATGCAGCAGAGGCCCGCGAATGCAGAGGAAAAAAAGACCTCCACGCACACGGCCCAGGCCTCGTGATTGCGAAGGTCAATTTCTTGGACCTCCACAAATGCAATCAAAGCCCCGCGATCACGGAGAACAAACTTGGATGCACCAGATATCAGGTGAAAAGCGTGTTTTCACCAAGTTCAAATATTTCGATGAGGTACTGAAATTCATTCGAAATCCTGTGCGTACAAATGAGATATGCTACACCACTAAATTTGGCATTTCAAACTCAATGGTACAGTCAAAATTTCCATACGAGGTCATTACAACTGAAAGTGGGTCTCACACCCAAGTGCCATTTTGAGCCTAATTCTACAATGGGCTTCGGGATTAGACTGAAAGCCTCGAGAAGCAAATAAAGGGTCATTCTAGACCAAACTCGACATTCCAGAGCTAACCGTGCCATTAGAATTTTTATTTGAGTGCATTTTCCAAGAATGTTGAGTAGAGTCAACCATGGGCCAAACCTGAAAGGCAAAAGTGCCAATGACCCCAAACTCATATTGATTGCCTCAATACTCGCACCGACCATACTGCTAGCCTAATTTGACTATTTCGGAGTTGATGGAACCATCAAAATTCCGTTTTGAGGTATTTTACCTAGAGTTATGACTGAAGTCAACTTTTCAAGTTATAAAAGCTCCACAATAGGGAAATGGATCTAAAATCCAAACGAGCTATCAGACGACCGAGCTACGAGTGCCAGCAAGTCATAAATGACCTGAGGTCGCTATAAGAATGCTCTAAATGACAAATGGAAGAAGTATTAGGAAAATGACCTGGAGGGTCATTACATTTTGAGAGGTAATAAATGTCACGGAGAGAGTGAGGATGGGAACTAAACTGTATGCCTTCCTTATAAACATTTAACTATGCCAAAACATAAGACCAGACTATATCATATATATATATATATATACAACAACAACAACAACCCAGTGAAATTCCACATCATGGGGTCTGGGGAGGGTAGAGTGTACGCAGACCTGACTCCTACCAATGTAGGACGGCTGTTTCCGAAAGACCCTCGGCTAAATAAAAGCATATATATATATGAATTGAAATTACTTGAGTAAAATGCGAACAACCAGTAAATAGGAATTTAGCAACAGGAAACCTAACTTTTATGCAATAGTGTCAGCGAAGATGTTTAAAGTGAAGTATGCCGGTGATCAAATGTGTGTCCAATGGTATCTCAAGTGTTAATTTTTTATAGAAGAAGAGAGAGCTCGAGAGATTATTGTTTCTGTGTGTCTCCAGTGATGCCAAAGTGTGTAGTCAAGTCTTGCCAGTGATTAGTGATCCGTGATGCCGAGAAAGAGAAGAGGGTTTGCTTAAATAAAGAAAATTAGTGTCTAGAGAAGAAAAAAATCTTCAATCACAAAGTCAATCAAGGACTCCTTAATTAAGAAAATCAGTTCATTAGGATAAAAAATCATTTTTTTCCAAAGATAGACAAGTACCAATCTATACCAATCAATTAAGGAAGCCAAAAAAAAAGGATAGAAGCACGAATCATGAAGATCTCTAAAAATAAATTTAGCATGAAGTTTGGACAAGTTTTGACCGAACATGGAAGTTTAGAAGGATATCATAAATCAGATTTTATTCAAAAAGGAAGCAATCATTCAAAGCTATCCAAGTTTACCCCTAATAGATAAGTATTAAAACTATCTCAATAAGGGAAGAGACTAATCAACTAGTATCAATTACAACTTACAAAAAAATCATGCATATTACAACTATTACAATCAACAAGGTCAACAGCAATAAAAAAGAATAATACTATGGCAATTCCCATAATTAGCGTATAAAGAAAGTTTGTAGAATCTAACTAGAGCTAAAAGGGAATGAATTATGCAAAGGAACTATGTAATGAATTCACTGGAAACACAAACATTTATAACACATGTTTTGTGGTAACAACATCTTCTGTCTAAACAGTATGCCAAATGCTAATGCGAGCCTAGAATTTGAACTTATAGAATATGAACGTAGTAACAATCAGCTATAACAGAACATTAGATTCAAAATGAAATCAGTAACATTTAGGAATGATTTCACACAAGCATTGAGAAACATGAATGGGCAAGCATAAATAGGAACTGAACACCAAAATTCATATCAATATGGAGTGTCAAAATTCTGTCAAGTGAGCTAGAGAATCTTAAAAAAAATTACGAAAAGATTATATCGGAGATGAATTCTCGAGAAACCGTCCTAACTTGATTATTCAAGATCTGGCCCAAAATGGTGATTCCCAAAACACCTGAAACAATCGACCTTTTGAATTTCATTGGAGCTTCACGCACTTCGCCGGAGAAGAACAATTTGAGCATTTTATGGTCAGTGACAGTGATGAAAGAGAGAGAGAGGGGGTAATATGGCTTTGCTGGATAGTGGAAGGGAGAAACAAGGAGAGGATAAAAGGAGGCGGTGGTTCGGTGGCTATCTAGAGAAGAGGAGAGAGTGAGAAGAGGGGTTTTTCACTGTAGGTCTTCACCACTAGTCGATGGTGGAGCATGGTGGCGAAGAGAGAAGTGGGTGACGACAATGATGGTGGTTGACGGGGTTTCTCTAGTGGTTGGTTTTATCGGAGATGGAGAGAGGACGACTCTGGTGTAGTGGAGACGGCTATGAGAGAGAGGGAGCCGGCGGCGGATTTGGTTGGGAATAGAGAGAGATGCGGCGGTGAGAGGAAAAAGAGAAAGGAGAAGGGGTGGGACGGTTCTTTGAAGGAGAAATATTAGGGATTTGGGGGTGTTAATTATTAAAAATGAATAATAGGAGGAATAAATCTTAGCCTTTGGATCAAGAAGAATGAACGTTCAAGATTAAAAGATTATTTGAGACTTTAACTAAATTGGCTCAATTTTGCTAGGAATGAAAAGGATTGAATATAGATTGGCTACAATTGACATAAAATTGGATGGCAAAGGCTATGATTTAAATAATTTGGAGAAAGAATAAATGGATTGTTATTTAATTAATAAAAATACTACATATATTGAATAAGTAAATAAATAATAATTTTTTTCATATAAAAGAAATATACTTCACTATAAATTATATATAATATACACATATTATATACTAATTAAATATTAAAAATTTGAAAGTATGAAAATCATTATGCTAAATTAAGAATCCATAAAATAAATAAATATTATAATAATAATAATAATAAAAAATTATAAACAACAACAACAATAATAATAATAATTATTATTATTATTATTATTATTTTGATAATAATTTTGTGAGATTACAAATGTTAAACTAAATATTAATTTAAGCATACAATGAAAGGATAAGTTTTAAAAATACATAATTAGTTAAATAACAATCCAAAAAATGGGTTATAGGTCTGTCAAAATTGGATATCAATAGCTTCTCCTCTTTGCTTGATGATGAAGGATGAGTTATCGGGCAAAGATGTTGATTGAGTAGCTGATTTTGACCGACTAACGAGATGGTCATGGTGTGACCAGATGAAATGATATGGGGTTGTAAAAATGGTACAATCAAGAATTTGGTTTTAAGTCTCCTACATATCTCTGGTTATACGAGAATCAAGTCGTGTGTAGTTCTAGATTCAGAAACAGACAAGGTTTCTAAAAAATTTTAAAAAAATGATATTAGATTTGAATAGAAGTGATAGTATCTTGAATCGATAAGATTGGAGCAAAAGATTCGTATAAGTTGTGTGAAAAGATGAAGCGGCTGATCATGACAAATATATAAAATGAAAGTTGTATCTTTGAATTGATAAGTAGGAGTTGATCTTGCTCGTAGTCAACGAGTCTTTGTAACCTGTAGCTTATAATATAACTAAATAAAATGGTTGGAGCATATATATTAGGTAAATGACAAAATAATTTATAAGCATGATGCAAATTCCTTTTTAGACCATGAAGTTTTTCTTAAGATGGAAAGGATGACGTCTTAGGCTATGATGTCTTAGGGCCATGATACATGAAATTGAATCCTTAGGCCATGAAATTATGTTCATAGGCCATAAAAATGATGCCTTTAGACTATGACTCCTTGTAAGACCCCAAAAATGTTAAAGTTCCTAAACCAAGGAACAAAGGATGAATTCTCAGAAAGTGTAGAAAACTAGCATCAGAAGTTGACCACGGAAGCCATCATGGGCCATGGTAAGCATCACAGACCGTGGTGAGCAATTTAGACTTGCAGGGAAGGAATAATGAAGGAGGACCACAGACCGTGGCTCTCACCATGGTCCATGAAGCCCTCCTTTGTGACCCCTCCCCAAGACCCTCAGGAAATTTTCCAAAGGCAAGGTCCATGGACGACCACCATGAATCGTGGAGCCCTCCATGGACCGTGGTGTGTCCCTATAGTGGTCACTCTGCAGGCCTCCTGCAATACCTTCACCACAGCCACCTTTCACGGCCCGTTGTACATTTCACAGACCATGAAGGGTTTTCGTGGTGAAAGTTCAGAGACTCACCCTGCAGGTTTTTCCAAAACTTTTCCCCAAGTCATTTAACTTGGGACCCCACTACGGACCATGGTGAGCACCATGTACCGTGAAGGTCCACCGTGAAGCCCATTCCGGCTAGAATTTAAAAGGAACATTTTGGTCTTTTCCTGTGTTTTAAATTAAAGTGGAGTCGTTTTGAGGGCAGAATTCAACATCTAAAGCACCTAAACCCTTCCAAAACCTCATTCTCCATACTTAGACTAAAGGTACTAAAATCCCCTCTTCTCAAACTCTCCCAAGGATTCCAAGGCAAGATTAGGGTTTCATCTGAAGGTGTCCTTAAGTCTCCTTTCTTCCACAAAGCTTTCATAGGGCTTTTGTTTCCCCAAGGTATGTGGGTTTCATCCATGGGTTCTTCCACCCATGGAGCTCAAATGATTTCCTACTTGATATTTCAAATTCCAAATGATGAATTCTAATGGGCTTTTACATGATGACTCTAAATGCATAAATTATGATATATTTTAAGTTTATTTACATATATTGATGTATATTGACTCTCAGCTGTATGAAATGAATGTTTTGTTAAAGTGACTATATGTAGGCTTGAAAGTGGTTTTAAGTGTATATGCTAGGTTATTTTAAGATGGTTATTTTGATGCATTTCCATCACTCTCATGTATGCAAGAATTCTTTAAATGCATTTGAAGGTTTTACGAAATGAACCCACCTAGTTTCCTTATGTTAAAGTAAAGTTGAAATGAAAGTTGTGACTCCAAATGAAAGTTATGAAGCAAATATTTTATGTTAAGGGAGTCTTATGAAATGATTGAATGATGATGAAAGGGTTTCTTAGCCAAAGAAAGGTTCAATGTGAAAGGGCAATTCTCACATTTTGAATCAAATGAAATGTTTTAATGAGCTATTCCACCGATTAAGATTTAATGTTTAAAGTTATACAATGCTTATGTTATTATGACATGTAAATGTATTCCATGGGATTAACATAACACCGAATGTAGTATGTAGATGGGGACTCGACCTAAGGGGTCTTTAAGTAAAGTCTCATGTTGCATTAACTATGCGCTAAAATAGGAGCCCTTGTAGGCTATTTTAGGCTAGTGGATCCACGATTAGCCATTAAAGTTAAAGTTAAAGTAATAATTAAAGTTGATGGAATTTTACTCGACAAGTAGTCTCCCCGTGCCAACGTAGGGGGTTATATTGGATTTCATGTAATAGCTTGCATGAACTTAAATGTCGGTTAAGGTCATCTTCCCATAAAATGAATATTTTAAGGTTTCATATGATGATTTATCGTGCATGCATTCACTTATGCATATTGCTTATAAATGTTTGATGTTCTTCATTATATAGCATGCTCACATACTTAGTACATTCAAAGTACTAACACATAATTTTTCCTACATGATATTACCATGTAGAAACCGGAGTTGCTCCACACTCTCCTCACTGTGGCTAAGTTTGATCGCTGAAGGCTATTATTATTGGTGCGTTCCCATGATCCAGGAACAATACTCCTATATTTCTAGATTATGTTATGTTTAGACTCATGAGTTAAATTTTTGGTATTTTGACTTAAATCTTGAGGGTGAGCTAGGGACATGTCTTAGCCCCACTAAGCCTATAAAGTATAAGGTATGATTGGAAAAAATGTATGATATTTTCAAATGACTTTGACTCTCATTGTATGTGAAATCCCTTAGTCCCAATATCCCTTATGTTTCCGCTTGTTATTGTTTATCATTACCGATGAAATACTCAATGAATGATAAGAGGCTTGGTGAGGTACCTTCGGGTGCTTTATTCGCCGTGTCACATCTAGGACCTAGGTTTGGATAATGACACGCCTTCAGAGTATGATAAGTAGAAATTAAACCCTTAGGCCATGAGATGATATTTGTAGGCTTCAAAAATGGTGCCTTTAGACTATGACACCTTCAGAGAATTAAATGACAATTAAAGCTAAATAATAGGCAAGAAAATTTAATAGGCAAATATAGTAGGCAACGCGATTTAAGAGGTAAACATAGTTAGCTCGATGCAAGATAATAGGCGATGCAATTTCAATAGTCAATGTGACAAATGCAATTTCAGTAGGCCATGCAATATAGTCGGCCAAATGCAATATAGTAGGCCATTTAATACAGTAGACAAGAATACAAATTTCAGTAGGCAAAGAAATGCAGCATAGTATGCCAGTTTATTTCATCAGGCCATGTAATTTAAGTAGGCGGCACAATATAAGTAAGCAAGAATGAAAGTGTTAGGAGGCCAAACTATATTCTTTAATTAGAAAATATAAGATTGTAAACAATGAAAAAAGTAAGCACGTAACTAGAGTTGAGAAGATAGATAGCTTAGACCTTCATCTCATTAGAAGGAAAGTGGCATGCGTATTCAGGCGATGCAAATGATTGCTTCTTTGCATGTGTGTATGCCATTCCTACATTCAAAGAAAAATTGTTAATTTATAAAAAGGAAAGTTAATGTGTGTCTTTGTGCTGACCAGCATGCCACATCGTTGATAATTACTTAAAAATTGATCTCATGTTCAGAATATGTTTTTGTCGAATTTTTTGAGGATCTCTCAAAAATTTCTTCCCTAGTGTGGAAATTATGATTTTCTAACCCTTCTTTGTAGATGATAAAAATTGTCTCTCATGATTTTTTGAGTCCCTCTCAAATATTCTGCCCCAACTATATGCTCATAGAAAAAATGATAAATTTTATTATGATAAGACTGAAATCCATAGGAGCGCCAACTTATCCCCTCTTAAACGGGAATCAGGTATGATGTAGTTTCAATACAAAGAAGAAAATAATAAACCAAGAAATTAAATAAAATACTCCTTAACAACATTTGAAACAATCAGCTTGGGCCAAACTTTGTCGTCTATTTGCTAGTATGAATACACCAACCTTAACAACAAAAGACATGAGCTTTTATTGAACTGCTTTACTAACATTCATCATGTTCATTGGTGATTTGGAAGTGGATTGTTGGATATATTTGGTGCGGGATCCTTCAATTTTATGGATTTGGTATCAATCAAGTTTTGAATTTAGTCCTTTAAGGCGCGACATGTTTTAGTTGTGTACCCCCTCATCCCTGAATGATAGGCAAAAATCTTGTTGGGATCATACCATTTGGATTGAGTGTCTATATTTATAGCATGGATAGGTGTGACATAGACAACTACCTTGAGTCTTTCATATAGTTGGTCTATAGTCTCATCTAAAAGAGTATAGTTCTTAATGGGCTTCTTTTCAAAGTTGGATCTGTTTCTCTAATTTGGTGGTTGAGTAGGTGGAGGTGTTTGGAAATATGTTGGTTGGACATTATACATGGGGTAGGTAGTATATTGATGAGGTATTTGATAGGGAGACATTTGGTAGGTAGGAAGTGATGGATAAACCAGAGGCATTTGGTATTGAAAATGTGAAACACATGGTGATTGAGGATATTGTGGGGGATGGTATGGGATATTGGTAGGATAGAGAGGTTTTGGTTCCATGCACCATCATCACAAAACCCATTTCCTTCTTCTTTCAATATTCTAATAGTCCCTTAGATTGCTGGGATTTGTTGGTAGCCTATAAAGACTCTAAATTAATAATGGTACCATTCTTGATACCTTCTTCAATCCTTTCGCCGAACTTGATGATGTCGGCGAAATTCTTTTCTACGACTAGTATCATTCTATCATAATATTGAGGCTCTTGGGCATGAATGAAATTATCCTTCATTTGAGACATTTCCATAGGAGGCCTAGCCCTAGCAGCTTTGGACATCCACCTTATAGCATAATCTCAAAATGTGTCATTTGGCTTCTTCTTTAGATTCTGAATATAAAACCAATCCGATGCATTCTTAGTGTTGAATTCAAATCTATCCATATAGTCAAAAGCTATATCTACCTAATTTGACTTCTTTTGAGAATCCTGCTCGATATACCATGATAGGGCTTTCCCTGTGAGACTCCTCATGAACAACTTCATTTTAATCTTCTCATTCCTCCCAACTCCCACCAATTTATCACAATACATACGTAGATGAGCTTTTGGATGCCCAATGCCATAGAATAGTTCAAACTTGGGAGGTTTGTACCCCTCAGGTAGCTCAACATAGCTCAACTTCAATTATTACAAATCGATAAATAAAATTTTAAACTCCATTTTGTCATAACTTGGCTTGGATTAATTTATCATGTCCACTTTTACACATAATATGCAGTTTTGTCTGTGGGATGTTGGAACCCTTAAGATAATAGGGTGGTTACTAATAATGTATATTGACAATAAGGGTCAAACCACCTAGGGTTAATGTAGGTATGACTTAATTTTTCTAAGAATTTCATAGACATAGACGGAAGGTTGTTCTTATAAGAGATGACGCATGGTCCCACGATAGCAAAAAACTATCTGCTTATACCCACACTTCTGCCAACTCTCTCTATATAGGGTGTTTGAAGAGAATTTTGTGAGAAGCGCAAAGGCACAACATCACGAGAAATTAAAAAAGGAAAAAGGCTCAAATATGACATCGAACTTTGAAAAAAGGCTTATCTATGCAATTCATTAAAAATTTAGCTCATTTATGCCATTTTCGTCTGAGGAAAGGCTCATCCATGTAATTATTTTTAAGGGTAAAAGAACAAAATTAAAGCTAACAATAATAAAATAGAAGGAATACAAATGAATGGGCAGAAGCAAATCAAAATATATACAAATAAAAGTTCCCTCCCAGAATCTGGAAGTCACATGTACAGAGCAACAAATAAAAGTACAAGTCCAAAGAATGGACGATGGAAATAAGACTGTCTCAAAAAGGCAAAAAACAAGTCATAAATATATATACAGAGAGAGATGGGTAAATCCAGAATGCTGTATGCTCACCCTCGCCTTCGGTCAAGATGACAGCTAGCTCGAGATCAACGCTGATAGCTGGTGCTCAGACCTACATCACGAAAATAGATGCAGAGTGTAGTATGAGTATCAAAACAACATGTACTCAGTAGGCATCATAGGCCGAGTGAGCAAGAAACGAAAAAGTAAACTGAATGTGAGAAACTAAACACAACTAAAGACAGGAATAGAGAAATCAGGTAGGTAGTACATGAGCGTACTCTCACACACAGAGAAAGAGAGAAGCTAACTGACTAAATCTGCTAGGCTCCCATAAATCCGACAGGTACGCTTATGCACAAAGCTAAAAGCAGTATCCCGAATAGACTCCCATAAGCCCGATAGGAGCAAAGATAGTTGAAATGAAATGAAGAAATCTGATGTAGTACCAACAACGTCATTATTTCCCGCAGACTTGAAATAAACCATTCCGAGAGCCTAAAGTTTTGAACCCAAAGCATGAGAGAGTTTTAAGGACTCGAACCAAATGAATATAAGTGGATCAGGGAATTGAACCAAGATTTGAAATAACCAAGGACTTGAACCAAGGATAAGGATAATCGTGAACTTGAACCACGTGTCAATGAGACCAAGGACTTGAATTGCGGTAGTAGCAACTATGTACTTGAACCAAGGCTGATAATAAGTAGATATGGAGTCGAACAAAGGCTGATAAGAAGTGATGGACTTGAACCACGGCTAAGCAAAGTTAGGGACTTGAACTGAGGCTATAATACTAAGGCAAGGACTTGAACCACACCTCGTGGAGTGATTTGGGGACTTGAATCATTAATAGAGGCAAATAGAAAAGAAATAGGATCAGCAGGCGATCGAGTGTCATGGGCAGTACCCCCAATCTGAGTGCCATCAATAAATCACTCCAGCCCGAACCACATCAAATCAGAATCGATGAATAGATTTCTATTATCAAGAATCTAGCAATACATGACCGACAAAATCAAGGAATTATGGACATACAGTTCCAAATAGGCATTACTACCTAGCTAAATCCCAATCTATGAGAATCAAGTCTGCTATATCAGTCTACAGGGAGCTAAGTCATCCGAAGTGATGCCGGAGAAGTTCCAAGACCTAGTGACACCAAATATCATGCAAGTCTATGGCAAACATTAGTCTAAGCCTGGACTAAGGCCAAACATGCTTCCCAATAACATAAACCAAATACACAACACACCACACGAAGTACAAAAAATCAACAATATAAAGAGATATGTTATATTAGCCTGAATTTCCCCAAAATAGAGGCTAATACATGATTTCTAGGAATTTAGCATGCTCAATACCCAATTACCCCTAAACAAACATAATTGAATAAACAAATGCTTAAACATGCATTGTTTAAAGAGGGGAAAGTCGTAGTCTACATGTAGGCTGACCGCGTGTGATTCAACTTAAGTAACCGGAGCTTTTCCCTTACGTACAGCCTCAGAATACTGCCATGCTATTAAAAAATAGAATCTTAATGTCGATATGGTTATTTTAACACTAAATTTACTAAATTCAGAGACTGACCAATTTTAGAGTAAAAAATGAGAATATGGGACCCGCACAAGAAATTCTAAAATTAACTCCGTAAAAAGGTTCTAAATGCTACCCCCAACTTGTGTTCCAAAAAGGAACACAATTTGGGGCTCAAATTAATCCAAATGTAAATATGTAGAATCTCATAAATTAAGCTTAAGCATACATAAATGGCAGTAGCTACAATATGTTTTTACCTCAAAATATGAGTCCCCAATACTTTTCGAGAACTCCTATACGTTCTCCCATGAGTTCCCCATAACCCAGCTTCAAATCACACAATTTGGACTTATATCGAAAGAGATATCACTCTTTGAAGATGTTGGGACTAAACTGATTTCATCTAGCTTTTAAATAAAGACAAAAAAAACATACACATCGCGATCGTGGGGACACATGTCGTGATCGCCACTGGCCCTTAAAATGACCATCGCAATCACGATGGCCAAGTCTCGTGACTAGGATAACTAAGATATGGTCAACCCAATCAAGCCTTCGTCATAATCACGGCCAAGGGCCTCGCGATCACGATGCCTATATTGAGTGACCTCCACGATGGTGGAGGCTTCATTGCGATAGCGATGAAGACAATCACTAGCACTACCAAGGTGCTGCAATAACATATTTTGGGCAAGTTCAAATACTCGGCGGGGTGCTTAGAATTTTCTTGGAATCTCGTGCACGCAAATAAGATTTTCTACTCCACCAAATTTGATGTTTCGAATGCAATAGCGCATTCAAAATTCTCATACAAGGTCATTTTAACCAAAAGTGGGTCCCACACCTAAGTATCATTTTTAGCCAATTTCCATAATTGGCCTCGGGTTAGACCGGATGCCTCGAAAAGAAAATGAAGGGTTGTTTTCGATCAAAATCGACATTCTAGAACTAGCCGTGCTGACAAAATTTTCATCCGAGCACATTTTCTAAGAATGTTGACGAAAGTTAACCTTAGGTCAAATTTCAAAGGCTAAAGCACCAAATGGCCTCAAACTCACACTAATTGCCTCGATACTCATGTCGACGATGCTACTATCTTAATTTGGCCATTCTAGAGTTGATGGAACTATTAGAAGTCTGTTCTGAGGTCGTTTACCTGAAGTAACGACCGCGTTAACTTTTTATATTATAAAGCTCTAAATTAGGGAAACAGGCCTAAAACCTAAACAAACGATCAGACGACAAAACAATCGGTTCCATCAAGTTATAATTGACTTAGGGTCTCAATAGAAACGCTCTAAATGATGAATTGAATGCTTTAATTCAAAAATGACATGGAGGGTCATTATAGAAAAGCTCTATTTCAAGCATAATCGGTAACCAAAGTTGAATTCCAAGATTGGAGATATACACAATTTGAGGTTCTTCTTTTGCATGCAAAAACTCTGTAAGCTAATTTGTATCTCTACATTTTGATTAATGGGAGTCTCTCTATGAAAAACTATTCCCAATTGGGAAAAAGATAAAAGTACATAAATTAAAAAATTCTAATATTGTCCTTGGAATCGTCCAAAGGAAACACTTTCATAATCACATATGATTTTGCCCTTAAGCTTCTGTATCCCATTTGCATTGAACTAGAAAAACACCGGTACAAATGTGTTTAGCACCGATTGCAACGACCACTTCAGTGTGTTTCCTTATAGTCAAACGTACACTTGGATCGGCGGAACATAGATATTAAATTATGCAATATTATTGCTTCAGATAGTTTCTTCCACTTCCAGCCTGTGAGATGCCAATTTCCTTCTATTGGATGCCAATTTCATCGCTAGTGTATTAGTTAAATTTTAGCTCCAAATATTTTAAACTTTATTTTCCTAGAAATGCATACATACAAGAAAACTAAGGCATAGAATTCCTTTAATTAGCATTAAAACATAGCAATAATTCATGAATTTAAGTCTAATAAATTGGTAAAATATCAAATCATTAGAGGAGCATGATTTCACCTAAAGATTTGCTAAGATGAAACCTCATGTTTTCTATAATACTGAGTTTGAGGATGCATATGAATTCATCTGACTGTGACTAAAGGCTTTATTAGATGGGGGTAGTGGAGAGTTATGTGGTATAGTTTGTCACTTTCTTGTTGATGGGAAATTCTAAATTATAGTGGAGGGAATATATTGAGTACAAACCTATCGGTTCACTTTCTTTGACATTGACCCATTTTTACTCTCTTGTTTTGGAGAAATATGTTTCTCGCCATACATTATGCGTTGTCGTTCTTTGGATTAGCCACCGTAACTCTAGGGAGATCACCCTTATGTCTAGAATTCAAGTGGGCAGAAGTTTGGCTCATTTGGGCATCAAGTTATTTTAATAACACCGAATGAGAGGTTACCATTTGGTTTAATAAACAGAAGTCGCCTTTCATATCTTTGAGTACTTTGTCTGAACCTTCTACCTTATTGAGAATACGAGCAAGCATATCTTCAGTGTGGAAACTCTCAAGATTGGCATTTTATTCTTTGGGTTTTAAATGGTCACGAGGAAGCACATACAAATCTCATTCACAATGGTTTTTTCTCCAATTGTTACCTCAATCACGCCAATCCCTTGCATGTTCTCTCCAACCACCTTACTGGTCTTTGTTCCAACCTTGATTCCTGCCGGGCCTTGCTAAGCTCGGACGAGAACCCCTATTGATTTTCTAGAAATGGAACTCTTAATTCTATATTGCATTGAACTTGGCATTCTCCGGGCTCAACCCAATATTGGAATCTACTGCATTCATGATCTTATAACCCACACCCATGACATATTTAGAGAGAAAATCGATTTTAGTTATCATTTTTGCCATATTCTCATCACGTTTATGGTTCTTTTCTAGTTATTCCTTGAGCAACTCAAATTGAGAGGAGATATATGGTCCTCTCTTATGTGACATTTACCATTGATTTTGGTCATTTCATCAAGCAACACTGATGCCACAACAAATGGTTGGCGCAAGATACCACCTCTAGTAAGTTTATCAACATCACATTTGTTCACCGTATCAAGGCTATGATACAAATACTGCAGAAATACATTGTCTGGTAGCCCATGAGTAAGAAATTTCAAGAGAAAATTTTGGAACCTTAGCCAAGTTTCATGCATTGTTCCCCATCAACTATCTTGAAGTTTTTGATACTATACCTCAATTTCAGCATATTAGAGGGAGGGAAAAATCTTTCCTAGAAGGCATTCATGAACTCCTCCCAAGAAGTGATTGAATCCCTTAGTAGCTCGGTCAACCACTTAGTTGCTTTTTCCATTAGAGAGAAGAGAAACAACCTTAATTGAATGGACTCCTGAGAGATGTTCTTGAAAGAGAAAGGACTACACACTTCCATGAAGTTTCGGATGTAGTCATGAGGGTCCTCATGAGCATGTCCTGTTAAGAAGCTTTTCATTTGTAGCAACTGTAGCACTATCTCGGTCACATGTAAGATTGAATTACCCATAATTGAGGGTAACCTTATGGCACCGACACTACCTATTTCGTCAATACTGACATCATTCATGTTGCCGATATCATCATTGTGACTATGTAGACTAGTAGCATTACTCAAGTGAATGCTCATATCTTCACATAACAAAGATAAAAACAAGGAAACAATAGTAAAGGAGTTATACTACAATCAAACTAGATCACAAACAAAACTAAGAATCGGGGTCGAATCCCACAAGGAAGGATTTTCTAATAGAATTCAAGGATGAAGTATGTAAGTGTTCTAAATTATTGTAGAGTTGAAATAAAAAAAGTGTGACATAATATAAATTCGTAAGTTTCAAGTATCAATTAAAACAAAGCTTACTAGATTATCACTAACAAGATCAATATTAACAAAGTTCAAACAATTTAAGGGGGACTTCTAGGGTAGGTGGATATAGTACGAATGAGGGTAAATGTACAGTTCAATATTACTAGTCGTCAATGAATAGGCTAGGTTAGACAATCATACGGCAAGTATCTTTTAATCACTAGTTATTTATCCATGCAAGACCTTTCGAACCTAAACATGGGTACTCATGCAAATTAACCCAATCCTTAGAAGAATCTCCTCTCTCTCGAGAGATATACAATTGACAAGCATATATTGAATGGCCATTTGTTAATTCAACCACTTCACATAACCTTCTCAAGCCAATATGAAGTTATAACATAGAATTACATTTGTAACCATAACTCTTTAATGAAATTATTCTAAATTAACAAACTCCATATCAAATTAACAAGTATTGAGCTAGTACCAGAACCTAAATTCAAAAACTACAAGTCAACTATATAAGCACCCCCTAGTCTTTCTTTCTGACTATATATACCCTTTCTATAATTTGGCTGAAAAACCACACCTCAACCACTTCGATGATGTTAGTTACACTTTCTGAAGTGGTCGGCGAATCACAAAGGGGAAAGGCATCTAATATTTCAGTCGTTCAATCCTTCCGTCCTCTAACTGATCATTTGGCAAACTTAAAAGTCCCCATTTTGTCATGTTGGCGAGCCACCAAGTAGAGAGCTTCCTCACTTTTTTTTCTCTCTAACTACTCAAATATTGTAGGACTTTTTGGCGAGCTCAGTCGAGCTGGCCTTCCAAGTCGCCTGGTTGCCTTTTTCTCATTCTACTCGCATTTTTGTTCCTTCACTTAAGCAATATTTTTAGTTCTTTTCTGCGAGCATGATCAAACTCGCCTTCTTTTTTGGTGAGTTGCTTATTTGGAATTGTGCTCTCCAAGATAAGTTGACTGGTGGCTTCATCCTTCAAGGCTTTGAACGGATAATATGGCAACTTGGCAAGTTACCAAGGCCTTCTTTGTGAGCTCCAACATTCTTTTTCATTGTTTTTCCAATTTTTGGTTCGTTTCTTCAATTTATTGCCAATGCCTTGTCCTTACTCCTTTATATATGCAAAACAATATTTTTATGTCAGTTATGGACATAATATAGGCAAAGATGACACTATTCTATTAGATTTTAATCCCTAAATGAATCAAAATTCTCGACTTATCAACCTTTTATTACGCTCAACTACACCTTTGTGAATCAAGGTATAATCGGTCGTTATCAATATAAACCCAATGTAGAGTCAGGGTCGAATCCCACAAGGAATAATTTGTAGGCAATTTAAGAAATATATAATTACAAGCTACTAGTTTGAATCCGAAATAAAAGATACAATTATAATATAAGATGAAGGTATCGGTAACAATCAATGATAAGAGAAAGGGAACACAGGAACAAGGGAAAATGTCTTTTCAAGAAAGGAGTCAAAGGGATTTGGAAAATGGGAAGTCAATTAACACTTACATGATCCATTGCACATTAATTTTATACAAACTCAATTAATCATTGGTAAAATCATATATGCCTTGGAATCTAAATTATCTACCTACTTCTGTCGAATGTAGGCAAATACTTCAACAAGTTCTCTCAAATCTAATTAAGTGGCCACACAAATATTCTAATTATAGTCATTGTATGGATTCACTATTTCTAACCAAAATCCATTAAGTGAGTTGCTAAACCTCAAATTGTGCACTAATCAACTTTTCTCAACTTAATTTACTTTTTAAAGCTCAATCAAAGTAAATAGGAAAGTCGAAGGACTGATCAAATCCATAGGAAAGCATTTAAAGCATGAAATGATTAGGTAATCAAAGACCCAATTCATAAATGAGAATATATTAAATTATTTGCAAAAGCAAACGAATAAAAATCAACAACCCAATCAAATGTCTTTTTTAGCTCAAAACCCCAATCCTACTATGATAATTATACCTATAATTCATGCAATACAAAGCAAGAAAATGAAGAAAGGATAAAAATAGTTACAATTTAGAGTTCAATCTTTAATCCAAAGGTTCATTGTAAGGAAACTTGCTATTAAAATCTAAGCCAAGCTATGGAGTGTTCTTCAAGGTTCCAAGGTGTCCAATATGTTCCAAGATATTTTTCCATCGGCTATTCATCAGTTTTTGTCAGAATTTGGGGTCCAAACGAGTAAAATTCTATCATTTCCCTTAAATTAATTAATTGTCCATCGCTAAATTGGCAGGACTGTTGCAAAAGCAACATTTGCTTAAGTGACATTACTGTCGCAAAAGCGAAGTCTGTGTTTTTGACTATTGTCGCTAAAGCAATGGTCTTTGTAGCTAAAGAGACTTTGACCATCCTATTGACCGATCGTGAAAACGACATGTTATCGCGAAAGAGACATTATACACTCAGTTTTAGCTCTGTTTTTCTACTCTTTTCTCCTTAATTCTTGTGTTTTTTCATCAAAACTCCTTGTAAGATGTAAACACCTGAAGTACACATAATTTAAACGATAATTAACCTCAATCTCTATATTAAAAATATAAAATCATAAGAAAAAGATATAAATGAGTCAAAAATCCCTGACTCATCAACACCCCCAACTTAAAAACTTTGCTTGTCCTCAAGAAAAATAAAATCCAAAGAAAAAGAGGCAACTAAATTAAGCACACACACTTTCATTTCAACTTATTTAGCTCCATAGTGTTGGGATGAAGCAAAAAGATATGCTGAAATTATTGCTCTATAGTATTGAAATCCCTGATTATTATCCTACTCCACTCTTGAATAGTCATTTGGCCTTGGTTATTGAAAAGAATGGGTGTTCAATGTGAATATTTTGATGTGATATTGGGTCATTCTTATTTGATATCGGGGTGAAGTCTGAGTAACCCCATACCCATGAACCAAATTTGTTTTCCCTATGATAGATGGGTGACGTTATTCTTAAGGGAAAATTTGTCATTTTGTGGTGATTGGTTGATGTTTAGGAAAGTCTAAGTAACTATACCATGTTTGGTCATGTGGGTAGACAAAATTAAATCTTAATTGTGTTCATATGGCTGACTATTGTGCATTGGGTCTGAAAGTGTAGATATTATGAGGTGAAATTCAAAATTGTGTGTTTTTGCGAACTACTTCGTGCTCACCGAATGATTTGTGTGTTGCCAGAGGGGATTTCAAATCGCCCCTATTGCCCAGATGTTGTCTGAAACTTCAGGACTATTTGGCGAGTTCCTCATATCTCGCTTATTAGTGTTGATGACTCGCAGTTGTTAACCTGTTCTCGCATTTTTCCTCTAATATCTGCACAGTGTTTTCTAAAGTTTTTGATGAGATTTTGGTGGCTGAATGATGGAGTTGGAGATTTGCCAAACCATCCCTTAGCTCTCACAATTGTTTCATTTAAGTCCTTTGGTGCTTTGGCGAGCTCGATTGAGCTCGCCGAACCTCTTTTATGACTTGTCGATCTTCTTGGCAAGCTTTGACCCCTGTTAATCTACTGCACTCACGTGATGATTTTGATTGTTTTGGATAATCCTTTACCCAATTCTATCTTTTTATGTGCCTAATTTGTAGATATGGCTCTACCAAAGTAGCCAATGTGAAGGCTCATTGATGAGATCGATAACCCACCTTGAAAGAGGGGCAATAGTATTAATATTCAAGATCAAAGTACAATCCCACCAAACACTCAATGCCAACCTAAGCGTATGAGTGACAAGAAGAAGGATAAAGGCAAGGGAAAGCAAAAAATGGTAGAATAGTCTAAGTCAAGTGATGATTCAGACTCAAGGAGTATATCATAGTTGGGTGATGATGTTCCCGACTAGGGAGAGGGTACATCCACATTGGTCCATGCACCCATTTTTAAGATCCATTCTCCTCCTTTTGTTGAGGTATAGGTTCCGAAGTAAACACCTACTGAAATACATTCAAAAGCCGTCCATGACCCACTAGCTCCTAGAGTGCCTCAGGTAGTCTCCATCATCACACCCCCATCCATGAATAGGTTAAAAGCTACAGGTCTTCATAGTATACTTGAAGAGAAACAACTATCTACAGATGGTGTAGTTGACATATACCCAGATATTAAGAGGGCGATACAATTTTATAAGTTCAAGCGTTTCATTAAAGTATGGATTTATTATGTCCCGACTTAGGTCCAGGAGTTCTATGAGGCCTACACTAGATAGCTCCCAAAAAAGAAAAAAAGGGATTTCTTAGAATCCTCTCAAATATGTGGAATTTTATGGTAAAGTTGTCTCTTGTGGTGCCTTGGATATTAATGAGGCCTTGAGTTGTGATTGGAATCACTAGGATTCATTCTTGGACTTGTAGCCGCAGCCTTTGGACAGTTTAAAGGAGTGGTTGGCCCTACTGATTTTTGATGTTACCCCTCTGTAGATTGAGGAGGGGGTTGTGATTGAGAAGGACATAAACATTACCACTCAGTACTAGTTTGGATTTATTAGTAGCACACTCATGCAATTCCAGAAAGAGTCGGTTCTTTACCACCCCAAGATGGTACTATTGGGGAGCATCATTAATTGACAGAGGTTGAAATTATGTACATAGCAAGATTTGTGTTAGAATGTACGAATTGCCAATAAGTGAAGGCCGAACATCAAAGGCCGGGTGGCCTAGCCTAAGACATTGAAATCCCTACTTGGAAGTGGGAAGATGTGAATATGGATTTTGTAGTGGGTTTGCCTCATACCCAGAAGTGTCATGAATAGATTTGGGTAATTATTGATATAATGACTAAGTCAGCTCACTTTCTACCGGTGAACACTTCCATAGTGTTGAAGACTATGCCAAGTTCTATATTCGGGAGTTGGTAAGGTTGCATGGTATGCCGTTATCCATTATTTTGGATCTTGGTACTCGATTCACTTCTCACTTCTGGAGATTGTTTCACAAAGGCCTCGGTACTAAGGTAAAGTTGAGCACAACATTCCATCCTCAAATGGATGAACAAGCCAAAAGGATGATTCAAACACTAGAGGATATGTTAAGGGCTTATGTGTTAGAGTTTAAAGGAAATTGGGATAATTATCTACCGCTCATTGAGTTTGCCTATAATAATAGTTACCACTCAAGTATTGAGATGGAGCCGTTTGAGGCTTTGTATGGGAGATGATGTAGATCACCGGTTGGTTGGTTCGAAGTAGGCGAGATGACCTTGTTGGGCCCTGATTTAGTAGTTGATGCTCTAGAGAAGGTGAAGATCATTAGAGAAAGGTTGAAGATGGCTCAAAGTCGTCAAAAGTCCTATTCTGACACTAGAAGAAGTGATATTGAGTTTAATGTGGATGATTGGGTGTATCTAAAGGTTTCACCCATGAAGGGTGTGGTTCGATTTGGTAAAAAGGGGAAATTGAGCCCTAGGTATATAGGGCCTTATAGAATCGTGAGACGTGTTGGAAAGGTTGCATATGAGTTGGAATTACCATTGGAAATGACCATAGTTCATCCGGTGTTTCATGTGTGTATGTTGAAAAAAAGTGTGGGTGATTCTAGTTCCATTGTACCTATGGGAGTAGTGAATATTGAAGAAAACTTGACCTATGAAGAAGTTCCTATTGAAATTTTGGACCGGCAAGTTAAGAGAGTGAGGAACAAAGAAGTTGCATCTGTTAAAGTCCTTTGTAGGAATCAATAAATAGAAAGTGCAACATAGAAAGCGGAAATGGATATGATTAAGAGATACCCTCATCTTTTTCTCTCTACCCAAAACTAAGGTATTAAGTTGTCCTCGCTCAAATTCTTGAAATCCTTGCATTTCAACTTTTCTTGTCATATGCTTGCAAAATTACGAAATATATTTTGAATGATGTTTTAAATTATACTATTATATTAATGATGGGTTGTTGGTTTACACTCTTCTATACTCAACCTAAGTCATTCCTTATTTGAGAATGAATGTTCCCAAGGGGGAGATAATGTAACATCCCCTAAAAACGTTGTATATGATGTTCCAATTCTCGATGAAAATGATATAGCTTTGGTATTTTGGGCATAACTTTTTGTAGGAGTGTCCAAATTAGTAATTCAAATTTCTTAATAACCCCAACATCATTACCTACAAGTTTTGTGAAGACTATATGTTAATATTCAAAGGTTAAGTAGGTCAAATAAATTAATTATCGTAAGACAGGGTGCTGTGAAGAAATGGAGTATCTGTAGAAGAAAAATCACATATCACTGTAGGATTCTCCAAATTAGTTAATTCTTGAACAACATGAAAGTCGACTTCTAGAACAACAATTCATGTGAAGACACCAAATCCTAATGAGAAAGTTATCTTTTCCCAACGCAGTTCCGAAAAAGGGTATTCCGTTAAAAGAAAGTTCATCTCACCAACCACGGAAAGATCTAGATACATTTGACATCATTAATAACATCAATAGTCCCCCATTTGACATCATCCATGACATCATAATCTTCCATTAAATTTTTAGATTTTTCTTTATAATTATTTTAATTATTGTTAGGTCCCTCTTTCACACCTATAAATACCTACCTTAATTCATCATTTTATTCATCAAGCTTTCTCAAGCAAATATTCTCTCTATACACTTCTTTACTCATTCTCAAAATATAGTTTTAGTTCGTAGTAGTGTAGAAATACTATTTTGGTGATTGATATACTCCAGATAGTACACAAAATGCTCCGACAAGGAGAAAATGCTAGGATTCAAGTATATTTATTAAGTCCTTCGATTCTAAGTAATGCTTCGGATTCCAGGTATGTAAGGCTTCAATGAGAGTATTCCTTCCACTCTCATACCTAAAGTATTTTAATTATATGATAAATTATTTTTATTTTCTTTAAACTTTACTCTTAGTTATGTGGGTGTTTATCCATGGGTTCTTCCACCGATGTAGTCCAAAAAACTCTTTCAATTAAATCTCTTGATTTCAAGTAATATTTTGTTATGAGAAATTCTTATTTATTATTAATAGTATAAATCTTGGTTAAACTATGATTATTGGTCTATTTTGATGCAACATGATTTCATATGTATGAATTGATGGATTGCAAGTAATTTATCTATGTATCTCTTTAAAGGTTCTTGAAATTCAGGGTGGGTTGTTAAAGCATGATTTTTAATTAATGGATTTCAATGTATTTATGCATATTTATTTACATATATGTTTGCAAGTTGAAGTGATTTGAACTCATCTAGTTTTACTATATTTTCAATAAAGTTTGACTTAAAAGCTTTGACTCCAAATAAATATTTATGAAAGCAATGTCTATAATCAAAAGGGAGTCTTATGAAAAAAAAAAGAATGATGAAATGATATGAAGAGTGTATTCTTTATGCAATAAGGACAATTCTTGCATATTTGAATTACCAAATATTTTAATGAGTTATTCTACCGAATATAATGTTTTGAATTCTCAAGCTATATGCTATGACTATTTTGAAGTATTAAACTATTCCGTGGGATTGATTTAGCACCGAATGGGTCATTGAGGTGGAATTCGATAAAGGAATCCTAGTAGCAACCCCTTGTCTCATTAACTATGTACCAACATAGAAGTCCTTGTAGGCTTAGGCTAATGGATCCATGAAAGCCCTTAAAGTTAAAGTTAAATAAATGAATGAAGTTGATGGAGTTCTACCCAACAAGTAGTTTTCCCGGCCAACATAGGGGGTTATGTTGGATTCCATATAATAGCTCGCATGGTCTTAAATGTCGGTTATGGTTATTTTCCCACAAAATAAATGTTTTAAAGGATGTCTATATGATTTATTATGCATACATTACATTATGTTCCATATTACATAAATGTTTTAATGTTTCCTCAATGTTCATTCATCCTTACATACTTAGTACATTCAAAGTACTAACGCATACTCTTTTGCCTACATGATATCATCATGTAGGGACCATTGTTCCTCCTCGTTCTCCTCCACGTGGCTAGTTGAGATTCTGTTGAAGACTACTTTTTGTGAGTTCCCATGTTCCGAGAATAATACTCCTCTATTTTTCTAGCTAATGATATGTTGAGATATTTTACTATGGCATTTCTTCTATTATGATTGAGGGTGAGCTAGGAACTTGTCTCAGCCCATTAAATCTAAAAGTTAGAGGTATTGTTGGACATATGTAAGTTGAAGATTTACTATTATGATTTCCTCTTGTTTATTTATCATTATTACCTATGAAAGGATAAAAAAATGCTGAGAGGCTTATTTGAGGTACTTTCAAGTTCCTCATTCGCTATGTCACCTCTAGGCCCTAGGCTTGGGTCATGACATTGCCAAATTCTGAGGTATCTGTGTGGTTTTGGTTTATCTCAGGTTGGTATGTTGTGTACAATTGAGTTTGTTCTTGTTGGATGGAAGTCAGTAGCGGAATAGAGGAATTGGAAATTTGGTTGAGTTATGAAGATGAAAAGTAAATTTGGGAGTTTTCTCTTAGCTTTAGTTCTGGGTTGGCATTGCCCAACTCGAGAAGGTACCTGTAGGTCTGGCAGAGCTTGTAGTCTTTGCTTTCTAATCTTTTCGTGCCTTGGGTTCTTTTCAAATCATTCACTTTTGAGGATGAAAGTTCTTTTAGTATTGGATTTTGTAATGACCTTGCAGGTCATTTTCATCCTTTTTGATCTTTTGAGCATTTATAACATTCCTGTAGTGACCCCAAGTCATTTACAACTTGTCGGCACTAACAGTTTAGTCTCCTGGTTGTTTGTTTAGGTTTTGTGCTTGATTCCCTATTTTGGAGCTCTTAACATTTGAACGGTTGACTTCGGCCAAAAATCCAAGAAAATGACCTTAGAACGGAATTTTGATGATTCCATCAACTTCAAAATAGCCAAATTAGGCTAGTAGCATGGTTGGCATGAGTATCAAGGCAATCAATGTGAGTTTGGGGCTAGTTGGCGCTTTAGACTTTTAAATTTGGCCTAAGGTTAAACTTTGGTAAACATTCTTGGCAAACGCACTCGGATTGAAATATAACATGAGTAGTCAATTTCAGAGTGGTCATTTTAGGCAGGAAGCCTTCTCGGCTTGAGTCCCAAGCCCTCCAGTGCGAGTTTGAGACATTAGCCATTTTAGGCTTCAAGCATTAGCCTAAGGTTTACTTTGATCAATATTCCTTGTAAACGTGCTTGGATTGAAATTCCATCACCGCGATTAGCTCTGAAATATCAAGTTTGGTCTAAAACAATCTTTCGTTTGTGTCCTGAGGCTTCCATTCTTATTTTGAACCTCTTTGAAGAATTAACAAAAAAAATTATGCTTGGGTGTGGGACCCACATTATATCATGATGAACTCGGATAGAAATTTTGACTGTTTCATTGAGTCCAGAATGTTGAATCTAGTAGGGGTAGCATAGTCCATTTGCGTGCATGAGATTTTGAACAAATCCCGAGCACCTCATCAGATTATTTTTCCAAATCAAAACTCAGGTAATGCAGCCCTTGCTGGTGCATTATGAATTGTTCTTTGCGTTCGCGAACCTGGTTCTTGAGATCATGAAGAATAGTTAGGCTGGCCATCACAATTGCGAACCTGGTCCTCGCGTTTGCGATAATCATTTGACTGGTCCTTTTAATTAAGGATCAACCCCTTTTTCAGCCTGACCCTTCCTTTTTTCCTTGCGAATTTGGTAGATAAAAAGCTCCAAGTTGGGTGATTGAAGTCCTGCAGATTCATTTTGGTTGTGGCTACGTTGTGGAGTTTTGGGGGAAGTGTGAAGATCAACTTCTTAAGGGAATTTATGCCCCAAAGAGGCTTCCCTAGCTTATCCTCGTGAGGAGGAGTTTGGTTTCAAACCCCAGTTCGAACAAGAGTAGTACGCCATTCTAATGTACCTTGGATGATCCACAACTCAGGGTCATGCACCGATGAGCACATTAAACTATCATCAGGGGCGAGCTATACCACTAAGCTAATAGCCCATCGTGTGAGCCTCCCACTGGGGACACGCTATGCCAAAAGCGAGAGAAACCCCATCCCTCTTTTTTGTTTTTTTGCCCCCATATCGCGAAATAAAGTATGATTATAATAAATCATATAGTAGTGGGGAGCATGCTCATCCCATTAGATATCATTTGAGCTTCCCCTATCCTAAGATCCAGGATGTGGTACTGATAGATGAACATTGTTACTGGTTTGACTGGTTTGTTGGCAAAAGGAAAGGTCTTTTCATTTGCCTAGAAATATGTTTTTGGCCTATCTATCATTTGAACAAAGCTTTAATGGTGAAATTATTTGTTGGATTGTTTTCTCTTATTTTGAGCATTGATTTATGCCCCATTTGGGGTACAAACTAAATAATGCATTTAGAACATTTTCATAGAGTCCTTTTCGGGATTCCCATTGCCGGTCTCACAATCCGTTTTTAATTCAATTTTGGGCCATCTCCGAAAAATATAATTTTGGTGCTAAAACGTTCGTATTGACAAGGTGATCCACATTTTCATAGGGTGGAAGCAATTGGAGTTGTTTTTGGATCGAATCGCTATCGAGATATGGACTTGAAGCGCACGTGTTCATCTTCGAGATAGGCTATAGTCTCTTTTCTTTTGATTGGGCTTTATTATTTATTGTTTATTATAAATATCTTGTAGTTTGGATTTTATGTGAAGGGTTAGGGTCGATTCTTAGTTTCTTGTTTCTTTGTCCCGGTATGAGCTTTAGGCTTGGTTGCCTTTGTGAGACTTCCTGTCCAATTGATAGGATTATTGCTTATGCCTAGTTTGGCCTTGGTTAACCTATTTTAGGTGGGTTGTTTATTGCTTATAGTGGTTGGTGGAATTATACCTTAGAATTGAGTTTGGGGTTGATCCATAGTTTTTGTGGATGTTGTTGGCGGGAATTTCTGAGACTTAGTGCTCTTCACTATTGTAGCACCTATTTTGGAGCCTTAGTGTAGTGGTTTTCATCTAGTCAGGCTTGTGAATTACTATTGGACCCTATCTCTGGATTTAGAGTTAGAATCCTCTATGCTTCTTTTTTATCATTTGGCGGGGCTAGCTATGTTTGTAATCTCGAGGTTGTATTCCCTGTTGGATCTATAGGTATTGATTGACTAGCTGAGCACCTATTTCCTCATTTCCTCCGTGTTTCCAAGTTAGTGTTTAGTTCCCTATTGAGGTTTGCTATTGAGTTAGAGTAGTATATTTGAGCGCTAGGCCTTGGTTAGAGGTCGATTGCATGTGCTAGTCCTACTTCTATACTCTAGAGTGTAAGGTGCTTATGGCATCATTTTTGTATGTGATTGTGCATGTTGTTTGGGTGCTGGTGATTACATGCATTACATTGGATCATTATTTTCTCACGGATGTAGTCGACCCTGGTGCATACATTGGTTCTTCACATTGATTTGAGAAAGTTGGGTTATAACCAAAACTATTTTATACTAATTTTGAAATGGGGTCGTACTACCTTTATTAATACTATTTTCAATGGAATGAAGGCATAAATGATGCACTCTTTTTATGATATTGGTTCGAGGCATCGAGGATGGGCTCTTTCTATGATATCACTTCGAGGCACCAAGGATGCACTTATTTTATGATTTTTATACAATCAGAGAGAGTTCTCGACCTTTTCTATACTTATTTGACTATTTAGCTTTGGTCACCATGACATAGTGGATTTTTGATGACCGAACATACATATTGATACACATCTATACTGATACAAGACCTGGATTGGGACCAAGCATGACGATCCCAGAGATGCGCATGGGTCTTACTTCCTAGCCGGGACTGGAAGTAGTATCACGAACCAAGCCTAGGTCTAGACGTGACACGGTAAATGAGACACTCGGAGGTACCTTACCCAAGCCTCTAAGAATTCATTAAGCATTTCAATGGTAATGATAAACAAATCAAGCGGAAAACAAAGGGATGTAGAGACTAAGAGGCTTCACATTTAATAAGAGTCAAAGACAACATAACATCTTTTTTTATGTCCAACCATACCTTCTACATTAATGACTTGGTAGGGGCTAAGACATATCCCTAGCTCACCCTCAAAATAAGTGTTAATAAATGCCTTAACAAAAGTCTTAATGTTCTGTATAATATAAGCTTAGAATAAAAAAGATGTTATTCCCAAAACATGGGAACTCACCACAAGCAATCTTCAAACTAATCCGAGATAGCCACATGAAGGAGGTCGAGAAGTGATCTCGGTTCCTACATGGTGATATCATGTAGGCAAAAGTATGTGTTAGTACTTTGAATGTACTAAGTATGTGAGTATTCTATGAAATGAAGAATATACGAGAGACATGAGTAAGCAATATGCATAAGTGAATGCATGCATTAGCCATTATCATATAAAGCCTTAAAACATTTATTTTGTGGGGAAGTGATCATAACCGAGTTTTAAGACCACGTGAACTATTATATGGAATCCAACACAACCCCCTACGTTGGCACGAGGAGACTACTTGCCAGGTAGAACCCCATCCACTTTAATCATTTCTTTAACCTTGACTTTAAGGGCTAATTGTGGATCCACTAGCCTACATAAACTACAAGGGCTCCTATGTTGGTGCATAGTTAATGAAACATGAGAATTTACTTAAGGACCCCTTAGGTCGAGTCCCCATCTATATGCTACATTCGGTGCTAGGTCAATTCCACGGAATAATATTTATATATCATAATAATGTAAGCATTGTATAACTTTAGACATCAAATCATCATCGGTGGAATAGCTCATTAAAATATTTCATTTGATTCAAATATGTGAGAATTGTCCTTTCACATTGAATCCTTTCTTTCGCTAACAACCCTTTCATCATCATTCAATCATTTTATAAGACTCACTTAAAAATAAGTATTTGCTTTATAAACTTCCATTTGGAGTCAACACTTTCAATTCAACTTCATTTCAACATAAGAATACTAGGTGGGTTCATTTCATATAACTTTCAAACACATTTAATGCATTAGAGTGATGGAAATACATCATATGAAACATCTTAAAACAACCCACCATATACACTTTAAAACTACCTTTCAAGCCTTCATATAAGAACTTTGATAAACTATCCATTTTATGTAAATAAGAATCAACATAAGTCAATATGGGTAAATAAACTTTAAATATTCAAGAATCTATGCATTCGGAATCGTAGTATGAAAATCCATAAAACGTCATCACTTGAAATTGAGAGTTAATATACATATATCAATAGGAGTAAATAAACTTAAAATATACCATAATCTATGCATTTGGAATTATCATGTAAAAGCCTATACGATTTCATCATTTAAAATTTAAATACTTAAGTTGAGAAAATATTTGGGCTCCATGGGTGGAAGAACCCATGGATGAAAACCCACATACCTTAGTGAGGAAGTTGAAGAGGAATTGGAGAAGTCTTGATGTTAGGCCTTCAATTGGGAAGCTTGAATCCTTTAGTTTGAGAGAAAATGTGTTGGAGATGATTTGAGAGAGAAGAGGATGAAGTTTAAGGTTTTGGGAAAGCAAAACACAACAAAAATGATCCCAAAGGTGTCCAAGTTTATATATATGTTATTAGGTAATTGTCCAAGATGCCCTTCATCAAAACAAATTTGGAAAATGGGCTCAAAACCCTGCAGGCACGATAGTGGAGTGCCGCTCCAAAGGCCAAACTACTGCAGCGAGTTTCAGGCGCTCTGCTGGCGCACCGCGCCAAGCCCATAAACTGCTGCAGCGGTAGTTTTGGTAAAATGATCATAACTTTTGTCTCTACACTCCAAATGAGGAGAACTTGGAGGTGTTGGAAAAAGGACTTAAAATACCTTTAATTTAATAGGTCATGGAATACCATATTCCTTATATAATAAGAGATATGGGTATTTGAAGTTGACCCTATTACGAACTCATACGAAAACTTAGCTGAAGGAAATTCTTTAGAGTTGGCTTGGTGTTAGAGATCCCTTATGACCCTAAAATATATCTAATACACTTCAAATACTTAGTAATTAATTCTAACTCATATGTAAAATTAGAATTCAATGCGTTCAAGCCTATACTCCTTTGAAAAATGGTTTGGGTCTTGGCATAGAAATTTTTGAAGTGTTACAAGTAGGTTTATATATCTTGGTATGAGTCACTTGGCACTGATGGTACTACTGGTTTTATTGCATGACTATCATTCATATATGCATCGCCTATCACAAGTATAGTTTTTTGTACCTATCGGTAGTATGGGATACTGTACGGGTTGACATATTTGCGAGTGAACTTCCTGGGCACATAGGGGCTCGGGAGGTATTATCTGACTATTTGCGAACTTGTGGTGGGAAGGTAGTTACTATCCTAGTTCTTATTTATCTAACTTTTTTTGCAGGAATTTAGTTGATGCGGTCCTTTGGACCAATATGAGATATCTGTGTTTATTTTTGTTAGTAGGTTGTCATTTATTTATACTCCTTCATAGTGTGTTATTGTGTTTAGGTTCTGGGTTTCCACCACCAGGTACATCTTTTGGGTCCTTGCTTATTTCCCATCGTCTCCCTTCCTTTATTAGATGTTTCTTATTGCAGGCTTCTGTGCTATTTTTGCTAGTTACTTGCGATATATACTCGTTGCTTACTTATTCTTTATACTTGCTTTATCTTTAGAGCTCAGTCCGCCGATGCCTATCGAGTTCCACTTATTAGTACTCATACTACACTTCTGCACCTTGCAGATCATAGTAAGGGTTTGCACTACTGAGATGGATATCGTGCGGAGCAGCTTCTGGATTTTGTAGACTTGGGTGAGTTCTTGGCATTCAGAGTTGACTATCTCCCTCTATTTCATCTTGGACTAGTATTTATTTTGTATTTGGAGATAGTTACACTATTATTGTATCTGTATAAACCTTGTACTTCCTTATTTAGTTTAGTAGCTCGACTACTGACTGTTACCAGGTCTTAGGGGTTATCTTCTTGTCTTCTTGTTGTCTTCTTCTTCTTGTCTTCTTCTTCTTCTTCTTGTCTTCTTATTCTTCTTCTTCTTCTTCTTCTTCCTCTTTTTCTTCCTCCTCTTCTTCTTCCTCCTCTTCTTCTTCTTCTTCTTCTTATTATTATTCTTCTTCTTATTATTATTCTTCTTCTTATTCTTCTTCTTCTTCTTCTTATTATTATTATTATTCTTATTATTACTATTCTTCTTCTTCTTATTATTCTTCTTCTTCTTCTTATTATTATTATCTTCTTCTTCTTCTTCTTATTATTATTATCTTCTTCTTCTTCTTCTTATTATTATTCTTCTTCTTCTTATTATTATTATTCTTATTCTTATTATTATTATTATTATTATTATTATTCTTATTCTTATTCTTCTTCTTCTTCTTCTTCTTCTTCTTATTATTATTATTATTATTATTATTATTATTATTATTATTATTATTCTTATTATTCTTCTTATTGTTATTATTCGATTCTTTTCTTCCGCTTGTGATGGTTCATTGCCTATGGTTTTGGATTGTGGGGTTAGGCTTTCCTACTAGTGTCTTGATAGTAGGTGCCATAATGACTTGAGAAATTGGATCATGACACTCGGCGACATGAATTACCTCTTACTCTTATTCTAGAGGTAGAGTTGTTTGATGTTTGGGGGATCAATTTTATGGGTCCTTTTGTGAGTTCGTACGGAAAAAAGTATACTTTGGTTGTGGTGGACTATGTTTCAAAATGGGTTGAGGCAGTGGCCTTACCTAACAATGTGGGGGAAGTGTTGTTGAATACTTAAAGAAGTTCATATTCACAAGGTTTTGGCACTCCACAGGCTATTATTAGTGATGGTAGTTCAAATTTTTGCAACCACATGCTTGCTTCGTTATTAAGTAAATATAGAGTAATGCAGAAGGTTGCCACTCCCTATCATCCACAAACAAGTGAGCAAGTTGAAGTGTCTAACTAAGAGATCAAAGGCATCTTGGCCTAGATTGTGAATGCAAATAGAGTCGATTGGTCCCAAAAGTTAGATGACTCCTTATAGGCATATAGAACTGCATACAAGACACCGATTTTCAGTTCTCAGTATCAATTGGTGTTTGGAAAGTCTTTTCATCGACAAATTGAACTTGAGAATAAAGCGTTGTGGGCTTTGAAGACCATGAACATGAATTGGGTCGTAGCATCGAAGGATAGAGTTGATGAAATTCATGCTTTGGAAATTTTGGCTCTGAGTTTATAAGAGATCAGCCCTTTACAAGGAGAGAATAAAAAAATGGCATAATGCTTGAATTATTCAACGGGAATTTAGAGTTGGTGATCTTGTGTTACTCTACAATTCTCGTTTATGAATATTTCCCGAAAAACTAAAATCAATGTGGTCTATCCCTTTCAAAGTAATTCGTATATTTGAAAATAGGTCCATTAAAGTTGAGAAAAATGATGGCTCAAGGTTTAAAGTGCATGTGCAAAGTCTAAAGTTATATTTTGGAGAAGGCCAGGGTGTGAGAATGATTAATGTGGTGTATTTGGATGAAGATTGAAGTCGTGTCCACGTCGTGGCATCCCTTCAGCCTTGGATAGTCCTCCTCCTCCACTTTAAGTATTATGTCTTCGACCTTGTATACTATTGCGAGTGAGCATAAGTAGATTAAAGATAGGTTGGACAAAATTGAGAGAAGTCAAAAGAAGATTAAGGAGCATGACAAAAAGAATAAAAAATTTATCTACAAGAGGATGGACACACTCCAAAGGTTCTGTAGTTCTATAGATGATGTCCTTCTGAGCCCTAGTAGCTCCAGTTCTGATTGGGACATATCAATGAAACCCTCATATTCTCTTTTTGATATTTGTATAGTGAGGACAAAGTTATAGTTTAGTTGGGGTCCTTCACTTAGGGTCCTTTATTTTGTATAATGGATGTTGCAATTTGTGATTCTGGATTGTTATTGTTTTTGTTGATTATTTTGAGGTTGCCCTTGCCTGGCTTGTTATGGATTTGTGTACCATTAACGGGCCATGATGATTATATAGATGATGTTCCTTTGTCGGGTTTGTGGTTTTGATTGTGATGAATTAGTCATTTTTGCTTTTACTTTGTTAGCTTTTTCTTAGTTCGTTTGGTATTTTCTTTATTTGGATGGTGTTATTGAATGGCGATGCCCTATGATTGATAGAGTGACGACTTTCTTAAGGGAAAATCATTAGTTGGTTATGGGTATTTTTGAGTATTTTTGTGTGATTAAGTCTAAGTAGCCATATGCCGGTCCCAAATTATTGTATGAGTTTGCCCAATGATAGATTGGTTGATAGCTTTCTTAAGAAAAATATTTCTTCTTTTTGTAGCTTGTGGTTTGGTTGGTACTAAGAACACAGTCCTGCATAATCCTCCATTTAGAAAAAATTGGGCATAGTTTGAATGATTTTATGACAACTCTTGTAAATCTTTTTGTGACTTTTGATTCGTTAGCGGTTTGAATGTTGAATGCCACTTGTATGTTGAAAAGGAAATAAGATTTTGAACCATTTTGATTGATTTGCATGCCATGTGTTGTGAGTTCTTGAATAATTCTTTATGTTTACTTGTTCTACCTAGAGCTTCCCTAATTGGTCTTGAGATATTGGTCTTAATATAGTTTGGTTGGAAAAATAATCTTAGGTATTCTTTGATTGTTCTTGAAGTCCACTTGGCTTAAAAATCCCACCTTTGCACTAAATATATCCTTAGTTGTCTCCTTTGAGCCTACTTTCATTGTCAACCTTATTACAAGCCTTATCCATTTTGAACCGACGTTCCTCTTGTGAACCCTTTCCCACTTTGAACTTGAAATTGTGAAAGTAGAACCTAATAGCCTAAGTTGGGTGTGTTATGGAAAAATCATAGAAGGGATTCCTATGACCTAAGAGCTTGATTTCAAAAAAAGAGATTGATGAATGGAGGAAAAATTCGTAAAGAATGAAAAAGTTTACAAAAACAAGGAAAGAAAGTTAATAAATGAAATTTGAATCATCCAAAGTTGGAAATGGTTGCATGTATGGGGTATTTTGAGTGGAAAGGAAAATTTGGAATGTGCATTGGTTTGAAAAAGTGGAAAATTTTGAAAACGATGAGTTGTTGAGTAGTTCAAGGAGAGTGTAGTCACTTCTACCTAAATGGTATCCTAACCTTCCTTAAGTATATATTACAAATTAACAAAGTCCTTCGAGATTTCTAACCAAATGAAGTTGAGTCAGTGTTGATTGAAAATATGGGCAAGCCTATGTTGTGGCATTTGTGTTCGTAAGTTGTTCTATTATGAGTGTGAGTGTTTGTCCTTTTGTCCCTAGTTTGTACATACTTTGTGAGTTTTTGGGACATTTCTTATCTTGTGAGGGCATGTAACTCGATTAAGTGATGATTTTGAAATTTCCTAATTGAATCATTGAACATGTAAAAGAGCTAAAGAGTTGAGTCACTTCTTGAGTTTGAGTTGTTGTCACCTAATGATTCTTGGTTCTTGCAAAAGATTCACCATAAATATGAGGGGGTTGTTTTTGTGAAAAGTTGCATAAGAGCTATTTGTTAGTACCAACCAAAGTCATGATAATGAACCTTAGTTGAAATAAAAGTGAGTTGTGCTTAATTTGAATGCCTCTTGTGCTTTTGATTTTTTTTTTCTTGAGAACAAGCAAAGTTTTTAAGTTGGGAGTATTGATGAGTGGGTATTTTTACCCACTTTTCTTGTCTTTAAACTCATAAATTATCTTATTTATGTGAGAATAGGTTCTTTTGATATGGTTTTCTTTATATCTTGTAGAAAAATGAATTATTAGTTGATTTAGGGAATAAGGGAAGAAATCACGTGAAAATGAGGAAAATTATGAGCTAAAAATGGAAAAATCAGAACTGGTAGTAAATGCTCTTTGCGATCGCGGTCAACCATGAATTAATCTTCACAATCGTGTTATCACGTGTCACAATCGTGTAGAACACCAGTACACTGAAGTACGATCTCGAGGTACTCAATCGTGACCACAATGGTCTAGGTGACTTTGACTTTGTGATCACGGTTAAACTAGTCGCAACCATGATGTGTTAACTGCCAGGCGTCAGGGAAGTGTTGGAAATTCATGTTTTTGATACCATTTTATTATACACTCATGCACAACTATTTTTGAGGAGATACTGATTAGACTCGGATATTTTGGAGCTTGGGCTTAGCTTTGAGAGCATGGTTTCCACATCAAACACCATTAGACTGAAGATTGAGAGTTTAATTTGTAATGATTTTTAATCTTTTCTTCAACTCGTTGCTCTATATTTCTTAATTTTAGCTCTAGTTGTTATGGTGATTTGGATTTTGTATTAGAGATAAATAATTTGTGGGTTATTAATTTTCATCTTGTGCTTTTGTAACTAGTTGAATATTTTCTCATTTATGAATTCAGTTTTTGATCATCTAATCAATTTCATGCTTTAATTGATTTTCTATGAATTTGATCACTCCTTGGACTTACCTATTTACTTTTATTGAGCTTGAAAGAGTCAATCGAGGTTGGGAAAAGTTGATTAGTGCATAACTAGAGGTGTAGCCACTCATATATTGAATCTTAGCTAGAAATAGTAAATCCATACAATGCCTATATTTGAATTTATTGTGTTATCACTCAATTAGTTTCGAAAGAACTATTTGAGAAATATTTGCCTATATTAGAGAGAAACAGATGAATGGTATAGATTCTAGGTATATATGATTTTACTTATGATTGATTGAGATTGTATGGAGCTAGTATACAGTGGATCATATAGGTGTTGATTGATTTCACATTCCCAAATTTCATTGTTATCCTTGCTTGAAAATGCTTTTTTCCTTGTTCTTTCCTATCCCCTAATCCTAAATTGTTACTGAACTTATTCATATTATAGTTGTATCTTTTATTTAGGATTCAAACTAGTAGCTTGTTATTCTTTATTTCTTTAATTTCTGACACATTGTTCCTTGTGGGATTCGACCGCGACTTTGCATTCAGTTTATATTGGCAAAGACTGCCTACACTTCAATTTGTAAGGATGCAGTTGAGCATTACCAAAATTAGCGCCGTTGCCAGAGAACAATTTGGCGTATTGAATTGGTTTAGAATTTATTATTTAGTAATTTATATGAAAATTATGAATATTTCTCTTTGCTTTGTTTTTGTCTTGTTCAATGGATTCTTGGGAAGGAATAATGTTTGGTGGATGTAATACCTATGTTGATGACCCATGAACTTGTTGTGAAGGGCTTCAATTTGGAGATAGTTATGTGAAAACTTCCCTTGATGAACAAATGTGCAAAATATTGGGTGTGGAGAGTCAATCTTGGCTCATAAGCTTGGCCCAAAAGCTTGGATATTATGAGAAGTTGCAACATCTAATGCTCAAAATGAAGGATGATTTTCAGAATTTGTGCCTAACTATGTTTCATGAGATAATACAACTTGAGTTTGAAATTGCGACTTTGAAGACCAACATAAGAACAAGAAGTAGACTATGTGATGCTCCTTAACAAGTGGTCCATAATAATGAATTAGAGTTGTAGTCTCAAGAAAAAGGGGTTGT
The DNA here is from genome assembly GCF_947179165.1 of Solanum dulcamara. Taxonomy (NCBI): domain Eukaryota; kingdom Viridiplantae; phylum Streptophyta; class Magnoliopsida; order Solanales; family Solanaceae; genus Solanum; species Solanum dulcamara. The sequence goes on from NC_077240.1 coordinate 47,284,053, forward strand.
GATTAACATAGATGAAATCATGGATGTTTGCAACCAAGCCAAGCCAATAAAATTACAAGATGACAAAATCAAATAAATGATACTAAAGTTGCAAGAAAAAGTCAAAACACCATTTATGGCATTGTTAGTTCATTTGGAATTAAGAGTGTCGCTCACTTGAATGTCAAAAGTTATGAAATTCAATGTCCAAATGGCCTCTTGATCCTCTCACTTATGCCCTAATGATCCTCAAAGAAATACTGATTTGAAATTGGGTAAGAAATTCAAGTCTTCAATGTGGAGAGATTGAATGAGATTCTTGATGCTCTCATGTTGTCCCCATGCTCTTCGAAGAGAGATTGATTTGAAGTTGGAGAGAAGGTTCATCACCTAGAAGTGGAAACACAAAGGTTGATAAGGTCGGCATCGTGCCGCGACATTAAATTGTAAGCTCAATGGGAGTCAACCATCGGTATCCCCCAAAGTGTAATTTTTAGTATAATTTTGAGTTTTAGAATAGAGTAGCATTTTATTTTTGAGTATCCTCATAATTTCAAATGTATAGAGATAATTTGAATAGGTTTGAAAGCTAAAATTTGAATAGAATTGAAGTTTGGGGTTGAAAAACCTTCACAATGGGATTTGGAGCACTTTTGTCGAATCTGAAGATGACCAAAAGTTAATGGGCGAGTCTCCAAATAGGTCCTTACATAGCCAAAAAGTCCACAGAATTTTCAGTTTCAGTCACTGCGCTTTTCAACATGATCGCTAGAGCCTATGGACGCAATCACGAAGTACAATTAGTTGGCTGATTGCTATCCCATGAGCCCAAAGCCGCGATTGCATAGAGTTGGCAGGAGCATAGTCACAATTATAAGGAGAGGTTAGTAATTGTGATTAATTGTGGTCAGTCAATAAGATTGGGTTTTTAATTTTTACCTACCAGTCCCATTCTGTTACACTCTATACTTTTGTACCTTGGAAGGTTCTTAAGCTTCTTAAGCTTTTTAAGTATCCTAAAAGGTTCTTAAGTTTTTGAAAGGATTCTTAAGTTTCTTAAAGCTTCTTAAACCTTCTCAAGCTTCTTACAAGATACCATGGGAGCTGGATAGTCCATAACGCTATCAAACAACTCTAAGGATGAGAGAATGTGACACCTCATGATAGGGAAGATTGGAAATAACATTGTAAGAATCTGGAAGAAGTTGGAGACCAAATAATGAGTCGTAGGACTCGACTTACTTACGTAAGCTACCAACTTGGAAATCTTACATACTTAAGCTACTTGAGTACATACAAAGCTTACGTAGCAAGGATTATATAGGTTTGTAAAGTAAGACGATATTACAAACCCACGAGGAGGAAAAGAGAGTGACACGTGGAAGCATGAGAGAGTGCCATTTGGCAGCAAGGAAGAGTGCCATGTGGCATCATCTAGAGCAAGGGGTGGACCCCACCTACTATGTGGTAGCTTATGGTGGGAGAAAGGGATGTGTTGGCCCTATGAGGGCTTGACACGTGTCACCACTTAGGGCTTAACATGTGTCACCACTTAGGGGTTGACACGTGTCACCCCCTAAAGTAGCCTACATATATATATATTTTATAAATCATTCTAAAATAAAGTCATTTATCTTCCTAGTTCAAAAGACTTCTAGAGAAAGAAAGAAGGGAAGAAAAATGTAGAACTAGAGAGAGAGTAGGTGTGGTTGTGTGTTGCAGGGATTTAAAGGCTTCTAAAAATGGTGTGGGTGCTTCTGGTTGAAGCCACACCCCCCGTTTAGTATGGTTAAGGGTTTTACGAAATAAAGGTTAAAAACTCTATTATGGTATCGTAGTTTTGAGCTAGTTGTTTGGATTTGTTTTGGGTAATGTTGAAGTGAGTTATTTATATATATGCTTCTGGTGGTTGTTGTTGGTATGGTTGTTGAAATTTTGGCCAAGTGAAATCTCGGAGATGTTGAAGTTATAGGGGAGATGCTGCCCAATTTTCGGTAACTTTGGAACTAGTAACAAACTAGTCGAGAGTATTGGATAAGGAAATGATTCCTATAGGTACTTGGTTGTAGAGTTGGAAATAGGAAAGTGAAAGGTCATTAACCTCAGTATTACTCTCATGTTATTAGGTCAAGGAGGTAACGAGGCGAGTTCGATTATAGTTAATCCACAAAAGGTATGTGAAGCTTACCCTTTCTTGTCATGTCTTAGCCTTAAGTTATATATATACGAAACTTGGGAGTCATTCCATTCATAAATCTCTGAGTATGAGTCAAGACCCTTGTTAACTTCTGGATGTTAGAACTCCTGCACTAAGTGGAATCATCGCCTTTCAAGTCTTCTGTAGGATGAAGAGTAGTACACATAAGGCCTATCTCCTTCTTTCGTTGAAATCGCTTAAGGTAAGTGAAATAATGTCTGATATGAGTTTAGAGATAATTCCATTTATAGGTTCTGGATATAATTCGTGACTCGTAGTCACTTCTGAATACTAAGGGTCTAAAGTAGTTACATTACTACTCCCGAGCCACCTATATGTTGAATAGTAAGTAAAAATATAAGTTCCTATTCTAAAAGGCTCTAAGAGGATAAATGTCTCTGATTGCATAATTTGTATCTCTGATTGCATAAGCTATGTGTCTGATTGCATAAATTGTGTCTTTGATTACATAAACTGTGTGGCATTATCTTGGTACACGCCTGTGGTCCCTGAGGCCCTAATTAATGAAATCCCTAATAACATCTAAAGGTTACCTCAGAGAATTACTTCCCTAGTCTACAAGTGACGGTTCACTTGACTGTTTCATTGAGTCTCAGGAGATGACCTAGTTGCATATGGTTTCTCACTACTCTACTCGTGCATATGGTAATCCTTCTTTCATCGAGTCCCACGATGGGTCGGGAATATTATCCTGCACAACTTTATTACTCCTTCACCGAGTCCCGGTCTTGCTATGTATATATATGTATGCGGTATACGTTGATGAAATATTGTATATGATAAAGTTGAAGCATATGATAACGCCGTATGTAATGAAATTATTCACCGAGTCCCGGGCCGAATATATATATATATGATCATATGATGAAATTGTGGATCAAGCCGTATGTTCCTCGGCATTGTTTTAAATTATGGATCAGGCCAAACATTCTTTGATATATTTTACTATGTGATAATGGAACCGAGTCCCATAAAGAGGTCGGGTGAGGTACATTATGTACACTACTCTTTCACCAAGTTCCTCACTAAAGGGCCGGATACTTATGTAGGCATGCATATGAAAATATAGGGATACACTTGTGACCCCGAGCCCTATAGTGGACTGATGTACTATAATGACCTATATGATAAGATTATGCCGTATACGATGATATGATGCCGTATACGATGACCCGATGAAATAATATACATTATAAGAGGGGATAATGATATGGTGATATGGTAATATGATGAAATAGTTATGATACCGGGCTTCTTAGCGAGCCGGGCATAGCATATGATAATGTATATGACTACGTGTCCTAAGGTGAAGGTACATTAATTTGTTAATTGTTACACTTGTCCCCTGCATCCTTGTTTCAGTTATGGTCTCAACTATGATATGTTATGTTTTACATACTTAATACATATATTGTACTGATCTCCCTTTCTTCGGGGGGAGGGGGGGAGGGGGAGAGGGGCTGCATTTCATGCCTGTAGGTACAGATACTTACTTTGGAGATCCGCCAGCTTAGGACTCCCACTCAGCTATGTCGGAAGTGCTCCACTATTCTGGAGCCTAGCTTTTGGTGTTGATCGTATAATGTATATAGTTGTTTATTCAGGGGTATGACGGGGGCCTTATCCTGCCATATGTCACTGTTAATATTCTTAGAGGTCTGTAGACATATGTGGGTGGGTTGTTTACGAGTTTGATTCAGTTGTGCCTATGTGGTATATTATATATGTTATTATGTTAAGGTAGCCTTGTCGGCCCTTGCATGACATGCTACAAATGAAAGAGGCTATATATAGACGAATTTGCTATCACCCTATGGATTCTTGTGTATAGTTCTTATAGTTGGTATTTAGGTATACTACGGTCCAGGTTGGATCCCAGTCATGGCCTATGGAGTTGGGTCATGACAGAAGTGGTATCAGAGCGGTCCTTCCTAGGAATGTCTACAGACCGTGCCTAGTAGAGTCTTATTTATCGGTGTATTGCGCACCACATCTATAAACTGGAGGCTACAGGGCATTTAGGATGTCACCTTTCTTTCATATCTAAGATCGTGTGATAGAGCCTAGTCATAGGACATGATATTCCTTTTTCTAACCTTTGCTTTCAACTGAAGAACGACATCGACAAAAGCCAATGATGGATGATATTAGAAGCTACCCAATATACAGGTAAGTAATGGTGTGAAGGAGGCATGCTGGATAAGGTAAGAAGATTAAAATATGATTGAAATATAAAGTCGAAGATTGAAGGGAAAAATAGACAGGAAAGTGTTACGGGTGCAGTTCGAGTTGGACATATGAGGTAAGTTTATTATTTTATACTATTATTGATATTGGGCGCCCTGTGTGGCGGTGATATGAATATATATATGTTGGCCCTGTGAGGCATTGTTGGTATTTCCTGAGTGCAGTTTGGGATAGTAAGGAATATAGAGGAAACTCTGCCGATTTTTTTTTTGAAATAAAAAGAGAATGAGATAAAAGGTTGTAGTATATCTTGAGAGATTGTATCCACTGTAACGATAAGATCTGACTAAACCAGGAGTACAACTGACTTTGGGAAATAAGTAAATTGCGGTATGGGTCGTAATTAGATGGTCGATACTAATATGGTGAGAAGAATGGTAATAGATATGAACATCTTAAGACTGCCTGGAGGTATTAAGGATGAGAATGACGAGGAAGGATAAGGGGGTTAAGTACGCTTGCTCTACCAGGTGGAATTAATCCAGAGTAAGGATCGTGAATAAAGGTTAAGAAATATTACCCTCTGGGATTGACCATGAGCATAATATAGTGTGAATATAATGAGAATCATCATGGAAGTACGTACGGCCTAGTAATGAAGTAACTAAAGAAAGTGATTGTGAGTAAGATTAGGAGTCAACATCGAGTACATGATAAGGATGAAAGTGCATGAAGAAGAAAGGGGTATTGTGTACCTCTACTGTTACACCCCGCACTCTCAAGCTCGGAATGTCTTCTTAAGTTCCTTAGACACTATCATGTGAGATGGTTAAGCTACGCCACTATCAAACGACTCTAAGGAAGGGAGAATGTGATACCCCATAGTAGATAAGGTTGGAAATGGAGTCATAAGAATCCGGAAGGAATTGGAGGCCAAGCAATGAGTTGTAGGAATCGATTTACCTACGTAAGCTACCAACTTGGAAATCTTACATACTTAAGCTATTGGAGTACGTACCAAGCTTGCGAAGCATGGATTACACAGGCTCTTAAAGTGAGACGAGATTACGAACCCACGAGGAAGAAAAAAAAAATGACGCGGGGCAGCCAATGGGAGGGTGACACATGGCAGAACCTCAAGCAAGCAAGTGACCAACCTTCTTGGGGTCAAGTAGGTGACCCACCTGCTTGGCTGAGGTGGGCCCCACTCCCACGTGGCAGCCCCTCCTTGATCGCATGGATGCGGTGGCCCAATAGGGGCTGGACACATGTCACCTCTAGGGGATGACATTTGTCACTCCCTAGGAACACATATATATATATGTATATACATCATATACTTCAGTTCCTTCATCAAATTTCCAGCCAAAGTGAAGATAAACAAACCCTAAGCTAAGAGAGAAAAGGGTGACGGCTTTGGGAAAACAAAAGAGGTAAGTCCCAATTTCGTTCCGTAAATTAATTATCTAGCATATTCCACGATGATATGGAAGTATTATTAGTATAAAATTAGAGTTTGGTGCAGAAAAAAATGGACAGCAAGCTGCCACGACGTTACAGCGCGCTAAAAAAAAGTTCTGAGGCGCGATTTCGGCAAGTTCTAGCCAATTTCGGGAAAGGTAAGTTCTTCCCCTATAATTCGAAGTTTATGATGTTAAATTAGTGTGTATTACACACCTTATGGGCTGATGGAAGTTGGGGAAAAGGTTTGAAAAGTTCAGCGTTCGGAATAAGCTAAATTGGAGTCGCTAGAAGTGAATTGTCGTCGAAATAAAGTGTCGTTCTTGTGAGTTGTTGCTGCAGGGGTGAAATGTATTTTTGCAGGGCCTAAATGAATTCTAAAATGTGTATGGATTCTTCTGGTTTACGCCACACGACCCCTCTTTTCGTATAGTTAAAGGCGTTACAAAATAAAGGCTAGACGCCCTATTGTGATATCGTATTTTTGAATAAGTCGTTTGGAGTTTATGTTTTATATTTTTGGTGTGAATTGCTGCATGTTGTTGTTGTTGGTTGGATATAGGTATTAGGTACCTAATTGGAAATTTTGATAGGGCATATTATAGGGGAGGTGCTGCCCAATTTTCGTCGACGCCTTGGCGAATAACAGAACTAGTCCGGGAAACGACTAAGGAAATAGATTCCATTAATACTAAGGTGTAACCTAGGGTGATGGAAAGTTAAAAGGGGTTTATATTCATATTAATTTCATGTTGAATAGGTTCAAAGGAAGGCGAGGCAAACAGGATAGGGAATAATTCAGACAAGGTATGTGAAGCTTTCTTTTGGCATGTTTTGGCATAAGTATGTAAAGCCTATCTTGTTTCTTCTTTTGGCATTGTCTTCAAGTTAAGTAATGATTGATATGAGATTGAGGGTAAATCTACTCATAACTGCCAAGCATAATTCACGGTCCTCATTTACTTCTTGATGAAAGCACTCTTACAGTAATAGAACTAGGGCTTCTCAAGCCTTCCATACGTCAGGAAGTGATGAGTATGTAAGGCTTTCCTTTCCTTCTCTTGGCATGTCTTAGTCCTAAATATGATTTGTATATAACATGTGGGGACGAATCTACTCACGAAGTTCCGAATATGATTCACGACCCCTACCTACTTTTGGAGGTGAGAGCTCTTATGCTAATAGAGTTAGTGTCTCTCACGGTCTCCTAGATAATGGAAAGTAGAGGGTACGTAAAGCTAATTCCTTCCTCTTAGCATATCCTTGATAGAAGTGCAATATGTATATCTGCATATGCAAGTGGGGATAATCCCATTCATAAGGCCCCGAGCATACCTCCTGATTCTTATCCACTGCTGAATACTAGGACGCCTACGATAGATGAATTATTGTCTCTCAAACTCCTTTAGGATAGGAAAGGACAAACAGATGAGGCCTACCCTCTTTTTTTTTGACATGTCTTAAATAAAATGATACATGATATGAGCTCTAGAGTAAGCCCATTCCTAAGCTTCGAATACACTATATGTCTCATATTCACTCCTTGGCAGGAAAACTCTTATCGTAGTTGAGCTACCTTTCCTAAACCGTCTATATGTCGATTAATAATGGGACTTAGAGATCCTATTCCTAAAGACTCTGTGATGATAAATGTCTATGATTCCCTTAAGCCGGTTGGCATTACCCTAAAACATGTCTATAATTCCTGAGACTTCACTTAATATAGCCCTAGTGGCACTCAAAGGGCACCTGAAATGATTATTATCCTGATCCACGAACGATAGTTCAGTATGAGTACTCTAGTGAGTCTCAGATAATGATCTACCTATATATGATGATTATAACACTGAGTCCCCTAATAGGCCAAGTGAGATATATGATGATATGATTATAACACCGAGTTCCCTAATGGGCCGGGTACGGTATGTGATGATATGATTATAACACTGAGTCCCCTAAAGGGCTGGGTACGGTATATGATTATATGATTATAACACTAAGTCCCCTAATGGGCCGGGTACGTTATGTGATGATATCATTATAACACCGAGTCCCCTAAAGGGCCGGGTATGGTATATGATGATATGATGATAACACCGAGTCCTCTAATGAGCCGAGTACGATATGTGATGATATAATTATAACACCGAGACCTATACTAGGCCGGGTATGGTATGATATGTAATGATAGATAGGCATGCATGTGAAAACATAATAATGTAATTGTAACATATGACACGACGCCGTATATGATGACATGGTAACACCGAGTCCCCCAGCGGGCCAGATACGGTATGTGAAGATGGTGTACATGCCCTTATATTATAAGATGCAGGTATAGTGCCTTATTAACTGTTATACTTATTTCCTGCATCCCCATTTCAGTTGTTCTCTTAGTTGTGATGTGTTATGCTTTATATACTCAGTACATATATCGTACTAACCCCCCTTTCTTCGGGGGGCTGCGTTTCATGCCCGCAGGTATAGATGTTCATTCTGGAGATCCATCAGATTAGGAGTTCCTCTCAGCTATGTCGGAAGTGCTTCACTGTTCTGGAGCCTAATTTTTTATACTGGTCACTTAATGTCTATATTTGTACATTCAGGGGTACGGCGGGGGCCCGTCCCACCATATGTTGCTGTTACTATTCCTAGAAGTCTGTAGACATATGGATGTGGGTTATTTATAAGTTTGTTTCAACTGTGCCTATACGGCATATTGTAAATGTTTTTATGTTATGGAAGTCTCATCGGCGCGTGCCCTTTCATGATATGATACGAATGAAAGAGGCTACAGGTACATGAAAAAGTTTTAAACTATTGAGGTTTTTGTGTATAGTATCACATCACACACGGTTCAACTTAAGTGTAGCTGATAAATACACATAAGAGGGTCCAGGTCGGATCCTAGTTGTGGCCTATGGGGTTGGGTCGTGACATCCACCGTGGAAAATAGTAAGATCCCTCAAGGATGAGTGAGGTAGCTATGAAGACCATTGATGCATTGCGAGTCCATTAAGAGGAATAAGTGGTATTCACTGGGATGAAGATAGTGTTATAGAAAAGCTAGAAACACGTGCCATCAGAGTATAAGTGCCCCCGAATGGAGAATCAGACATAATTATAAGCACTAGTGACGTACTGATTGGGATGAAGGAAATGTGGCTTCGACTAAGCTACTATATTAGTTATATAACTCGAGTACCAATACTTGGACTAGATCGTATACTATTTATCGAGAATTCTAAGCACCCCATGGTTCTATTAAGGTTTCTTACAGGGGCAACTTAAAGTATAGATGAGTTAACAGAAGGTGTAGACATGGTGGAGTATGTCAAATGTGTTGGAACAAAATCATATGCATATGAATAGTTGAAAATAAACAGAGGATGATATGGGTACGCCCCAAAGGTGGGAAGTGGACGAGAGAAATACACGTGTGAGATAAAATCAATTGACAGTATCACATGTTGACAGGAATGCTTAAATTTCAAGCGAGATCCCATACTAGCACAAGTTAGCAAAAGCTCGAGGCCAACAATAAACATATAGGAGCCGTGGTATCTAATACCATACGAAGAATTATTGGTAGAACCCTAAGGGATGGGTGCCTACCACAAGGGGTGAATACGATAAAAGAGTACTACTGAGAAAACTAAGTATCGTGTAAAGGGTAGTAGGGACGTGTTTGGGTAAAGATTAAGATATGGCAACAACATCATTGGCCGCTTATATGGTGACATAGAATTAGCAAGGAGAAAGAATAGAAAATCTCTTACGGTAGGAAATGAGGAGACCAAGGAGTATGTAAAGGAAGAAAAGAAAGGAGTAGGACAAAATAGCATTGACGCAAGCAAGTTCTACTGTGAAGTCGATATCTAAAGCAAGATGGGCTGGGAAACAAAAAGATTATGTCTATCTTATACAGGTTGTATCAGAATGGTTATGCAACCTATGGATATGTATATATTGAGTATAGGGTCAAGTGAGAAGTACACGAGAAAAGGAGCTAGGATGTTTTGGATACGTTATAAAGAGATGTCAAGATGGGTTAGACCAAACTACCAAGATGGGGTGAGTACTAAGGGAAAAATAGGACCTGGCCGTGGTTGAACCAATGATCTATCCCGACATCGAGTGTAAGACAGGGGCGGAGAGGGCAAGGCGAAGCATGAAGACTAGCAAGAAGGTGTTAAGGTAAGTCTTGGTCTAGGTTGAGTGACTTTGCACATTATTGTAAGGATTGCAATAGAACGTGACACGAGGACTTCCCGGGGGGTCACCCATCCTAGTACTACTCTCGCCCAAGCACTTTTAACTTCGAAATTCCAGTGGGATTCAGTGCATTAGTGCTTCTATGATCGCACGATTTGGAAGAATCTAAACTAGCGGCGAAGTAGCGACACAAGATTATGTACCTAAAGTGTTATACGTTGCGTTAAGGGAATTATAAAAGGTCTTAATCAAAGCAAGAATGATTAGTTGATTACTAACAGATGGCGCATTTGTATGCCACATTTCTTCAACATAATACCAGTTAATGATAGGCAAACCACGGAATGACTATTTAGGTCATTGTGTGAGGGGACTTCAGCACAACTTGGTAGCCGACTCTGATGGGCAAAAAACAAAACCTAAAAATGTGAGGGTACCAGTTGATATCATCTAAAGAAGGCAAGAAGTAATATACGAGGTTGAAGATTCCACAACACGACCTTGGCTACAAGACTCACTTTGCACTCTCTAGACAGATAATTCTATATGGAATGTTATCCACAGATTAACAAGATCAGCCCATATTCCTCCAATCAAAGACTACCTACTCAGAAGAGAGGGTGTGAAATTATAGGTCAAGAGGGTGGTAGGACCTTACAGAGTTCCCATAGCTATTGTCCTACATGAAGGATCCCAAGTTACAGTTAACTACCGAACATTAGTTTATGAAGAGATTGGGAAGACAGATAGGTCTTCATACACTATTTTACCCTCAGACTGATGGACAAACTAAGCTTACTAGCTAAACATTAGACAATATATTGCGGGCCTAAACGATTGACTCCAACTATAGATCGGACAATTGCCTACCACCTATCAAAATTACTTACGATATTAACTATCATTCTAGTATCCAGATGGCCCCATATGAGACTTGGTATATAGGACAATGTAGGTCTCCAATTGATTGGTTTGATGGTAGTAAAACATGACTAATACGCTCGGATGTGGTTCAATAAGAGGTATAGAAGTAAAGTTTATTCGAGAGAGATTATTAGCAGTTTCGAGTCAACATGAGTCATACGTGGATAATCGACGTCGATCTCTAGAGTTTCAAGTTATAATTAAGCACTCTCAAAAGTGTCATCCACAGAGAAATTGATGAGAGCCAGCAAGAAAGAGGACCTTAGTCTGAGCTACATTGGCTCTTATCAAACCCTCCGCCGAATAAGCAAGGTTTCTTGCAAGTTGGACTTACCAGCGGATCCGGAAGTAGTACATCCAGTCTTCCAAGTATCTATACTTCACAAGTATGTTGGTGATCCATCCCGAGTATATTCCATAGAGGATATCCAGGTCACAGAGGAGTTATCCTACGAGAAGCAACCGATCACCATCCTAGATCGGCAGAGTAGGGGGTGGTGAATTAAGAACATAGATTCTATCAAGGTGTTATGGCGAAACGAGAGCCGTGAAGAAATGACCTGGGGAGCTGAAAGGGAAATGAAGCACAAGTATCCGTACCTATTCTCTACGTCTACAGGTAATCCCAACCTTTGGAACTCTGATATTGATTGCTTGGTGAAAGTATGTGTTATTGTGATAGAATAGAGAAACTCTCTATATAGTCGGTATAAGATCTTGAGGAGGGTTTTGGTTCACATTCGAGGACGAATGTTCCAAATGGGGGAAGGATGTTACACCCCGTAATTTTGTACCTTGGAAGGTTCGTAAGCTTCTTAAGTATCCTGAAAGGTTCTTAAGTTTTTGGATGGATTCTTAAGTTTTTTATAGCTTCTTAAAGCTTCTCAAGCTTCTTAGAAGATACCATGGGAGACGGATAGTCCATAACTCTATCAAACAACTCTAAGGAAGAGAGAATATGACACCTCATCATAGGGAACATTGGGAATATCGTTGTAAGAATCTAGAAGAAGTTGGAGACCAAATAATGAGTCATAGGACTCGACTTACTAACGTAACTACCAACTTGGAAATCTTACATACTTAATCTACTTGAGTACATACCAAGCTTACATAGAAAGGATTACATAGGTTCGTAAAGTAAGACGAGATTACAAACCCACGAGGAGGAAAAGAGAGTGCCACATGGAAGTATGAGAGAGTGCCATATGTAAGCAAGGGAGAGTTCCACGTGGAAGAAGGTGGAGCAAGGGGATGGACCCCACCTTCCATGTGGAAGCCTATCGTAGGAGGAAGGGATGTGTTGGCCCAATGAGGGCTTGACACGTGTCACCACTTAAGGCTTGACATGTGTCACCACTTAGGGGTTGACACGTGTCACCCCCTAAAGTTGCCTCTATATATATGTTATGACTCATTCTTATCTACAAGAAAGTCATTTATCTTCCTAGTTCAAGAGACTTCTAGAGAAAAAAAAGAAGAGAAGAGAAATCTAGAACTAGAGAGAGAGTATGTTCGGTCAAGAAGAAAGAAAGGTAAGCCTCCAATTTTATTCCGTGAATTAATTATCTAGGGTATAACACTATATATTTAAGATGTTAGTAATGTTAATTTAGGGTTTGGAGAATCACCAAAATGTTAGCAAGCATCCACAAAGTTTTAGTCGCGCTAAAGAAACTTCCAACGCAAGTTTTGGCAAGTTTGGCGAGTTTCGGGAAAGGTAAAGTTTTCAATTTCAAATTGGAGTTTATGATGATGTTATAAGGTATATTACATGTCTTAAATAAGGTTAGAAGTGGAAAAATTGCATAAGGATGCTTGATGTTATAAACAAACTAAATTGAAGTCGTCATAGCTAAATCGAAGTCGTGTAGGGTGTTGTGATTATGGGCCGCGGTTGTAGATGGTGTGTTTGTGTGTTGAAGGGATGTAAAGGTTTCTAAAAAGGGTGTGGGTTCTTCTAGTTTCAGTCACATGACCTCCCGTTTAGTATGGTTAAGGGTTTTATGAAATAAAGGTTAAAAATTCTATTTTGGTATCGTAGTTTTGAGCTAGTTGTTTGGAGTTATATTATGTAATGTTGAAGTGAGTTATTTATATATATGATGATGGTTTTTTTTGTTGTTATGGTTGTTGCAATTTTGGCCGAGTGAAATCTCAGGGATGTTGAAGTTATAGGGGAGATGCTGCCCGATTTTCGGTAACTTTGGAACTAGTAACAAACTAGTCGAGGGTATTGGCTAAGGAATGATTCCTATGGGTACTTGGTTGTAGAGTTGGAAATAAGAAAGAGAAAGTTCATTAACCATAGTATTACTCTTATGTTAATAGGTCTAGGAGGTAACGATGTGAGCTGGATTATAGTTAATCTACAAAAGGTATGTGAAGCTTACCCTTTCATAAATCTCTGAGTATGAGTCAAGACCTTTGTTCACTTCTGGATGTTATAACTCCTGCACTAAGTGGACTCATCACCTTTCAAGTCTTCTGTAGAATGAAGAGTAGTACACATAAGTCCTATCTCCTTCTTTCGGTGAAATCGCTTCAGGTAATTAAAATGATGTCTGATATGAGTTTAGAGGTAATTCCATTTATAGGTTTCGGATATAATTTGTGAGTCGTAGTCACCTCTGAATACTAAGGGTCCTAAAGTAGTTAGATTACTACTCCCGAGCCACTTATATGTTGAATAGTAAAAAGAAATATAATCTCCTATTCTGAAAGGCTTTGAGAGGATAAATATCTCTAATTGCATAAGCTGTATCTCTGATTGCATAAGATATGTGTCTGATTGAATAAGTTGTATCTTTGATTGCATAAACTGTATGGCATTGTCTTGGTACACGCCTGTGGTTCCTGAGGCCCTAATTGATGAAATCCCTAATAATATCTAAAGGGTACCTTGGAGAATTACTTTCTTGGTCTTCAAGTGATGGTTCACTTGACTGTTTCATTGAGTCTCAGGAGATGACCTAGTTGCATATGGTTTCTCACTACTCTACTCGGGTCGGGAACGTTATCGTGTACAACTTTATTACTCCTTCACCGAATCCCACAATGGGCTGGGAATATTATCGTGCACAAGTTTATTACTCCTACACCGAGTCCTGGTTCTGCTATGTATATGTATGTATGCAGTATACGATGATGAAATGTTGTATACGATGAAGTTGAAGCATACGATGACGCCGTATGTGATGAAGTTATTCACTGAGTCCCATGCCGGATATATATGATCATATGATGAAAATATGGATCGAGCCGTATGTTCCTCAACATTGTTTTAAATTATGGATCAGGCCGAACATTCCTCGATATATTTTACTATATGATAATGGCACCGAGTACCATAAAGGGGCCGGGTGCTGTATATTATGTACACTACTCTTTCACCGAGTTCCTTACTAAAGGGCCGGATACTTACATAGGCATGCATATGAATATATAGGGATACACTTGTGACCCTGAGCCCCATAGTTGATTGGATATACTATGATAACCTATACGATAAGATTATGCCGTATACGATGATATGATGTCGTATATGATGATCTGATGAAATAATATACATGATGAGAGGGGATAATGATATGGTGATATGGTAATATGATAAAATAGTTTTGATACCAGGTTCCTTAGCGAGCCGAGCACAGCGTATGATGATGTATATTACTACATGTCCTAAGGTGCAGTTACATTAATTTGTTAATTGTTACACTTGTCCCCTGCATCCTTGTTTCATTTATGGTCTCAGCTATGATGTGTTATATTCTACATACACAGTACATATATCATACTGACCTCCCTTTATTTGGAGGGGGGAGGGCTGCATTTCATGCCGACAGGTACAGATACTTACTTTGGAGATCCACCAGCTTAGGACTCCCACTCATCTTTGTCGGAAGCGCTCCACTATTCCGGAGCCTAGCTCTTGGTGCTGACGTATAATGTATATAGTTATTTATTCAGGGGTACGGTGGGGGCCCTGTCCCTCCATATGTCACTATTAATATTCTTAGAGGTCTGTAGACATATGTAGGTGGGTTGTTTACGAGTTTGATTCAGTTGTCTCAATATGACATATTATAAATGTTATTATGTTAAGGAAGCCTTGTCGGCCCTTGCATGACATGGCGCAAATAAAAGAGGCTATATTCAGATGAATTTGCTATTACCCTTTGGATTCTTATGTATAGTTCTTATAGTTGAGATTTATGTATACGAGGGTCCAGGTCGGATCCCAGTCACGGCCTACAGAGTTGGGTCGTGACACATTCCCCCCAAAATGACTTTTTCTCCCAAAACTCAAGTCTAATTCTCTTTAATTTTGTAGAGATCTTTTTCAAGTGTCGGTTTTCAAGGTATTTGTTCTTAATTTTCCTCTTTTATTATATCTTGATTTGGTAAGCTAGTAGAAATTTGGGTTGATTCTTGCCCAAAACTTTTGAAAAGGAACTTGTCTGGTGAAATGGAAATTTTGGAATTCTTTTGATAATATTGTGTTGTATGGGTTGTTAGCTTAAAGAGGGGTGAATTACGTAGCCTGATTTCATTTACAAGTGCTTAAACATTTGTTACCTACAAAGTTTGTGAAAAAAATACCTGACTAAAGTTTTTCTCTGAAACTAACTGACCTTTGTGATTGCAAAGCCCAATTCTGCAATCGTGATAAATAAAAAAGGGTTGATAACAGATGTGCATCGCAAACACGATGTTCAATCCCGCGATCACGATGAGTGAAGTTAGTGACAGTGAAACTACCCAAAGGAAGTAGTTGGGCCCTGGTTTCCCAATTCCTTTTTAATCAATTTCTTTCGCCTAAATTCATTCCAATACATTGTTTTACTTGCTTAAAAGCTTTTCTTACATGTTTGTATTATTTTTAGGGACTTTAATTGTGCAAAATGGCAGGGAATGATATTAAAAATGCGCAATGAGTTGAGTAACAAATAATTGAGGATTAGCTTAGCACCTGATACAATCAAGGTGAATCTCTGTATGGTTGTCGAGTACTATGCCAATGCCATCCAAATTGACATTAATAGTGAAATATATAATGGCGAAAGACCGGGAAGGTGTTTTGAACTACACAATTGGAGAAAAAATCATGGTGAGCGAGATCGGTATGTGCCTCCTCATGATCGTCCAAAGCCCAAAAAATAAAATGCCGATCCTGATAGTTTCCATACTGAAGACATGCTTGCTCGTATTCTCAACAAGGTAGAAGGTTTGGACAAAGTACTCAAAGAGATGAAAAATAACTTCTCTTCATGAAGACAAATTGTAACCTCTCATTCGGTGTCGATATGGAATTTTGAGGCCCAAATGGGCTAAATTTTTGTCCACTTGAATCTGAGACCTAAGGGTGGTCTTCCTAGTGAACAATAGCTAATCTAAAGAATGAAAAAACACAATGTATGGTGATATTAACTCAGAGTGGTAAGGTTTTTGGAAATGAGGTGCCCAATGAAGAGGGGCCAGCTCAAGAAAAGGGCAAGTTATTGTCTTTGAAAGTGGTGAATTAGCCGAAGAGTTAAACAACAAAGCATCCGATGAGGTGGATGATACACTGAAGGTTTTTGATTCCGGTGAGGTTAAAATGTCTAATGTGGGAGGGGTTCCACCCATAGTTCGTACAATCGGTTTCCCAAGGTAAATCCTCCATCACCTCAATGATTGAAAAAGAAGGATGAAGAAGCCAAATTTCAAAAAAAATTCTCTTCATTTTCAAGACCCTTTCTATCAATATTCCAGTGGTTATGCATTATTAGAGATGCCCGATTATGCTAAATTTATGAAAGAATTGGTAATTAAAAAGAGGACCATGGATTTTGAGACTATTGAGTTGTCTCATCGTGCCATTATGTCAAGTAATGTGGTGGTATAGAAGTATGATCCCAGTGCATTTACTATTCCTTGCACCATTAGGTTGTATCAATTCGCTAAAGCACTTTGTGACTTGGGTGCGAGTATAAATTTGATGCCATAGTCTATATTCAAGCAACTTGGTTTGGATAAGCCTAAGCCAACCACAATGCGACTCCTTATGGCCGACCACTCTATAAAGCATACCATCGGCATCCTCTATGATATTTTGGTGAAAGTATAAGGTTATCTCTCTGTATGATTTTGTAATTCTTGATTGTGACATCGACGCCGAGGTCCCTATTAATCTTGATAGGCCATTCTTGGTTACCGATAGAGCTCTTGTTGATGGTGAAAATGGGGAGTTGAAGTTCCTAGCAAATGGTGAAGAAGTTACGTTCAATATTTTTAAGTCTATGAAGAAACCAAATGACCTCCATATGATATCAGTCATTGATGTGATTGATAAGGTGGTTGCAATTGAATGAAATTTCTAGTGTGGGTTAATTATTGGCAGTTGTATTAATGTTGAACTTTGATGGGGAAGAAATTCTCGATTATGATGAGTTTGTGGCTACTATTTTAGGTATTGGGTCCTATTCCAAGAATCCCGTGAAGCTTGATATAGATTTAAAGAATAAAGAGACTCTACCCACAAAGCAATCCATGGATGAACCACCAAATCTTGAATTGAAGGTTCTCCCTTCCCATTTTCGATATGTATTTTTGGGGGTGAACAACACTTTTCCCATTATTATTATTGCAGATTTCATTGATTGGAAAGTGAAAACACTTGTTAGTTTGGTGAGAAAGTTTAGTAAACCTATTGTGTCATGACCCAACCCCGTAGGCCGTGATGGGTGTCCGAACTGGGCACTCGCGTATATCCCTGCTATTTGTAAGTAAATATGTCCCCTGTTTAAGTTATAGCACATCAACAGGCAGGAAAACATATAAGTCGGCAAGGCTTATCATAGGCACCACTGTACATACATACATATATAACCCATACACAACCCACATACTTGTCCACAGATCTCTAAGAGTAAGAACAATAATATAAGGCGGGACAGGGGCCCCTCTATACCCGTGAATAAATAAATGTATACATCGAGGGTTAATACCCAAAACTAGGCTCTAGCATAATGGAGAGATTCTGAACTGCTGAATGGAAATCCTACGCTGACGGATCCCCAAAGTGTGTATCTGTACGTGCGGGCATGAATGCAGCCTTTCAAAGAAAGGGGGGTCAGTACAACATATATACTGTGTATGTAAATCATAGACATCATAAGGAGATTACAGTTGGCATGGAGATGCAGGGGACAAGTATATCATTTAACCATTTACTGTACTCGCATCGTATAAAAGAAAGTCATACATATTACCATCACGTACCGTGCCTGGCCTGTTAGGGGACTCAGTGTACCATCTACATCATTCTGTCATCATAAGCACATATGTATTATTAGCGCTGTGGAACATAAGACCAATCCATGTATATACTAAGTATATACTAAGGAACATACGGCCCGATCCACATATCATTTAATAATGCCGAGGAATATTTGGTCCAATCCACATATCATTTAGTAATGCCGAGGAACGTTCGACCTGATCCACATATTATATAGTAATGTCGAGGAACATTTTTCCCGATCCACATATCATATAGTAATGCCGAGGAACGTTCGACCTGATCCACATATTATATAGTAATGTTGAGGAACATTTTTCCCGATCCACATATCATATAGTAATGCCGAGGAATGTTTGGCCCGATCCACATACCATATAGTAATGCCGAGGAACATTCGTCCTAATCCACGTATCATATACTGTACCCATCCCTTTATGGGACTCGATGTCATCATATCATCATATACCGTACCCGACCCTTTGTGGGACTCAGTGTCATAATCATCATATACCGTACCCGGCCCTTTATGGGACTCGGTGTCATACATCATATACCGTACCCGGCCCATTATGGGACTCGGTGTCATAATCATCATTTACCGTACTCGGCCCTTTATGGAACTCAGTGTCACTCAGTGTCACAATCATTCTATTATCATCTAAGACTCAATAACACTATCATACTGGACTATCCTTTGAGGTTCAGAATGGTACTTATCCCAAGTGACCTCTAAGTTTCATTAGGGGTCGTATCAACTAGAGTCGCAGGAATCATAGGCATTTATCAAGTAATGCCAAACGACTTATGAAATCGGAGGCATTGTTCATTATAGAGTCCTTAGGAATATAAACTTATCAAAGTAAGGACATGAGTCACTATAGCGTCTATGAGCATATGGACTTCCACACGCCAATTCCTATTTTATGTACAGAAGGCTCGAGGGTAGTAGCTAAACTACCATAAGAGCATTAACATAAGAAAATGAGTAAGAGACAATAATCTGAATCAGAACTTAAGAATGAGATTACCCCAGCTTGTATACATATCACTTACTTTTAGGATATGCCAAATAAGAACAGAGGATAGTTTACGTACTTACTACTTTCATCACATAGAAGGCTTGAGAGCCGTAGCTCCATTATTATGGAAGTTCTAACATTAGAAAGTTGGTAAGACTCATAATTCTTACTCGGATCTTTATGGATGGGATGTTCCCCAAAGCTTACATCATGTGATACTTATATCATGACATGCCAAAAGAAGAGAGAGGATACGTCACGACCCAACCCCGTGGGCCGCGACTGGGGTCCGACCTTGACTCCCGTTTACGTAACTGTCGACTACAGTCAAATTGGACTATGTATAACATGATACTGCTCACAAAAACCTCAATGGGTTAAAACATTTTCATGTTCATATAGTCTCCTAGATATAGGAACCAAACACATGAACCCAGTGGGTGATAAAATATTCATACACGTGTGGCCTCTTTCATTTGCATCATCTAATGAAAGGGAAAGCCAGCTGATAAGGCTGCCACAGCATAATAGCTTTTACAATATATCGCATAGGCATAACCAAAATAAACTCCTAAACAACCCACACACATATGTCTATAGACCTATAAGAATGGTAACAGCAACATATGGCAGGACAGGGCCCCCGCCGTACCCCTGGACAAATAAATATATACATATCAAACAACCTATCCAAAATACGATATCAAAATGAAGTTTCTAGTTTCCATTTTTGTCAAATATTTAACCGTGCGAAGCGGGGGTCATGTGTATGAAACCAGCATCTCCCCCACCTCATTTAGAACATGTTTAGGCCCTGCAACCACAAGCCACACCCCTGCAGCAGCACCTCACAAGAACAACACTTTGTTTCGACAACAATTCAACTATAACGACTACAAATTAGTTTATTCCGGACGCCAAGTATTTCTAAGCCATTTTCATATTTCCAGCCACCAATAGGGCGTGTAACACCCTTTATAACAACGCCATAAAGTCCAACTTAAAAGAAGAAACCTTACCTTACCCGAAATTGGCCAAAATTGTCAAGTCGCACCTCGGAACTTCTCTAGACGTGCTGAAATTAGGAGGACTGTTTGTATGACTTCCTTGCTGCCCCAAATTGAAATTTTTGGTTTTCAAACACTATTATATAACCTTGTAACACCTCAAATAATTAATTCACGGAAAAAAACTCATAGGCTCACCTTTTGGAGACCAAACCCGTAACACTCTCTTTTTGGCTTTCTAAGTTTTCCTTCAACTTTTTCTTGTTTGTTCCAAGAGTAAAATTGAAACCATGGTTCCTTAGGCATCCTAAGACACATATATACACATTCACATGTTTAAGAAACACTGTATATACTTAATTTATGGAGCAAAAGTGGAAGCTTACCTTTGTTTTCCTTGTTGCCGCCATAACACTCTCTCTTAGCCTTAGGTTGTTTTTTCTCCCTTTTGTTCACGTTTTTGGCTGAAATTCTGGATAAGTGAATGACTAAGAGTCATTTTAACATGTATATATGGGATGCCTTGGAGGTGACACGTGTTAGCCCCTTAGGGTGACACGTGTCGAGCCATAATTGGCCACTGTATCATGCTGCCAACTAGGGGCTGCCACGTGGCAGTGGGGTCCACCCCCCCAAGAAGGTGGGTCACCTACTTAACCCCAAGCAGGTGGGTCACCTTCTTGCTTGAGGTGCTGCCATGTGTCGCTTCTTCATTGGCTACCACGTGTCGTCTTTTTTTCCCTTCCTCGCGGGCTCGTAATCTCGTCTTATTTTTTGTACCTATGTAATCCGTGCTACGTAAGTTTGATATATTCTTAAGTAGCTCAAGTGCATATGACTTTTAACTTAGTAGTTTACATAGGTAAATCGAGTCCTACGACTCATTACTTGGCCTCCAATTCCTTCCGGACTCTTATGATTTCATCTCCAACCTTCTCTACTATGGGGTATTACATCCTCCCTTCGTTGGAGTCATTCAATAGTGTCGTAGCATATATGGTTCATATGATAATGTCCAAGGAACTTATGAGACATTCTGAGTTTTAAAAGCGTGGGGTGTAACAGGATAGGCTTTACATACTAATGCCAAAGATATGCAAGAGAAATAATAAGCTTTACATACTCTCTACTTTCCCTCATAGAGTCATCATCTGTATATATCGTACACGGCCTGTCATAGCTCGGTGAATAATTATAGCATAATAGAATCATACTTATGTCAAAAGAACACCAAGAGGAAAGAAGGATAGCTCTATTTACTCATGCCAAAGACATGCCAAGAGAAAGGAGATAGCTTCACATACTTACTACTCTCCATCATATAGAAGCCTTGAGAGGCAATAACTCAACTAGTATAGGAATTCTACCATCGAGAAGTGAATAAGACTTATGAGTCGTACTTGGGGTTATATGAATGGAATTTATCCCCACATTTTGTATATCAATCACTTAAGGCTAAGACATGCCAAAAGAAAGAAAGGGTAAGCTTCACATACCTCTTATGGATTACTCCTACACGTTCGCCTCTTCATCTCTTGAACCTATTTAACATGAAAGTAATACTAAGGTTAATCACCTTTCACTTTCCAATTTCCAACTCTACACCCAAGTACTCATAGGAGTTATTTCCTTATCCATTACCCTCGACTAGTTCCAATGCTACCGAGAAATTGGGCAGCATTTCCCCTGTAACTTCAACATCGTTGAGGTTTCAACTTGGCCACAGTGTCAACAACGATACCAAAAATAACATCCAGAAGCATATATACAAGTAAAACACCTCAACATTACACAATACAACTCCAAACAACTAGCTCCAAACTATGATACGAAAATATAGTTTTTAACCTTTATTTCATAAAACCTTTAACAATACGAAAAGGAGGGTCATGTGGCTACAACCAGAAGTACCCATACCCCTTTTAGAACACTTTCCATCCCTATAACACTCCATCCAACCAGCTACAACCGCATCACCACAATTACAACACACTACTCGAGTTCGATTTAATGCTAGCGACTTCAATTTAGTTTGTTTCTAACGTCAAACATCCTTATGCAATTTTTCCATTTATATCCACATTTAAAACATGTAATATACCCCATAAAAACATCATAAACTTCAATTTGAAAGTGAAATTCTTACCTTGTCCGAAACTCGCCAAAACTCGCCTCGGAAGATCTTCTAGCGCGACTGAAACTTTGTGGCTGTTTGTTGTCTATTTGGGGCTTCTCCGAACCATAAATTTACATTAATAACACCTTCATACCTTCGTGGTATACCCCATATAATTAATTTATAGAATGGAATCAGATAACTTACCTTTATCTCCTTCCAAATCCGTTGAACATCATGAACAAACTCCTTATTTTAATCCTCAACATGGGCAAAACTATTCATGGACAACCTACTAAGCGCATTGGAAAACACATTCACTTTACCTGAATGAACTCATATCATAATCCTTCAACAACTCAAGCCATCTCCTTTATCAAATGTTTAAGTCCTTTTGATTAAAGACATATTGCAAACTCCTATAGTCGGTGAATACATTAACGTGGACACCATAAAGGGAGTGTCTACAAATATTCAAAGAAAACATAACCACTGCTAACTCCAATTCATGAGTCAGATAGTTTTTTCATGCAACTTAAGTTTCCTAGAACCATAACTATCAATTTACCATTTTGCATCAAAACACAACCAAGAAAAACCTTTGAAGCATCATAATATACAACAAACCCATATGATACTTCTGGTAAAGGCAACACCATGGAGGAAGTAAGTCTATCTTTCAACTCTTGAAAGATTTTCTCACATGTCTCAAACTATTGAAATTTCACATTCTTATGAGTGAAAGTAGTGAAGGGTGATGCAATGGAAGAAAATCCTACCACAAACCATCTATAATAACTGGCTAACTCCAAGAAACTTTGAATATTGGAAGGAGACAAAGGTCTAAGACAATTCTTTACCGCATTTATTTTCATAGGATCTGCTATAATACCTTCACTGGAGACAATATGGCTAAGGAAAGCAACCGACCTCAACCAATAATGTCACTTGCTAAAAATAGTGAGTAATTGATGACAAACATGCTTATCCTCACTCTGAGAATAGATCAAAATATCATCAATGAGCACAGTAACGAACATATCCAAGTATTGCTTAACCCAGTTTATCAAATTCATAAAAGCTGCAAGAGCATTCATTAGTCCAGAAGACATAACTAAGAATTTCAAGTAAATATACCGAGTTCTAAAGGCCAACTTCGAAATGTCATATTGTCTTACTCGAAATTGATGGTAACCTAATCAAAGATCAATCATTGAAAAGTACCTTACACCTTGACGTTGATCGAACAAGTTATTGATCCTTAGGATGGGATACTTATTCTTAATTGTGAATTTATTCAATTGCCAATAGTCAATACACATATAGAGAGAATCATCCTTCCTCCTAACAAAGAGAACAAGAGCACCCCATGTAGAGATACTCAGCCTAATAAAACCCTTATCCAACAAATCCTTCAACTAATCCTTTAACTCTTTAAGTTCCGTTTGCGACATTTGGTAAGGAGGTATAGAGATAGGCTTAGTATGTGAGATAATATCAATACCAAACTCTATCTCTCTTTCGGAAGGTATATTTGGGAGATCATCGGGAAATACTTCTTTAAACTCATTGACAACCAAAAATGACCCAAGAGAAGGATCTTTCAGATTTGTATCCCTAACCCATAGTAGGTGATAAATGCAACCCTTAAAAATTATTTTCAACCTTCAAGATACTAGATGAATTGACCCTTAAATACAAAATTACAACCTTTCCATTCTAGGAATGGCTCATTAGAAAACTAAAACTTAACCACACGGGTTCTATAACATATGGAAGAATAACATGTATGAAGCCAATCCATACTAAGGATAACATCAAAATAGGTCATATCAAGCTCTATTAGATCAACTAAGGTTATTTTATGAAAAAATAAAATAGGACTATTTCTATAGACGCTTTTAGCCAAATTTGAATCACCAAAAGGGGTATACACCAAAAAGGGCTCTAATAAGATCTCGAAACTAATAGAAATATTATACCCCACACTTTTATATATTGGAAAATATTTTTCCTTCTAAAAGATTGCCATGTGATCCATATTATTTATGAAGTTCTATGTGAGTAGCGATGCTTGGAAATAGGTCTAGAGGGATTGGTAGGAGTTGGAGGCCAAATAATGAGTCATGGTAATCAACCTATTTGCGTAAGCTACCGAATTGGATTTCTTACATAATTAAGCTACTTGAGTACATGTCGAGCTTAAGTAGAAAGGACTACATAGGGTCTTAAAGTGAGATTAGATTACAAATCCACGGAAGAGGAATAAGGAGGCAATGCACCTACTTAGACTAAGTAGGTGATGCACCTACTTGGGTGGATCGCACCTCACCACGTGGAAGCTAGGGGGTGGATGGATGAGGTGGCATTGGGAAGGCTAGACACTATCATCCTTAGGGGATAACACATGTCACACTCTAAGGGAGTATATATATACATTTAAGGATGACTAATCTCTCATTTTGCTTTATCTTTGGACTTAGAAATTTAGAGAAAAATCTTGGAGAATAAGAGAGAGTAGCTACGACAGTAGCTAGGGCCAAGGTAAGCCCTCTAATTTTACACCGTAAATTAATTATCTAGGGTATTATTTGATTTAGTAACGAGGTTTAATAGCGTAAACTACTTATTGGGGAAGCAAGGAAGGTCAATAGGAACCTATAACTTTTGGCAAGTTTTGGAAGCACGTTTATTAAGATAAGGCTTGATTCCCTTTTCACATGTTTGAGTAAGAGTTTAAACATGTTATGTATGTGTAAATATGGATGGGGAACATGAAATTATTCATGTTACGTCTGGAGGGTGTGGAAAATCGTGTAGGGGCTATTTTGAAGCCATTCTAGTTGGCTTAAAATTAGTCTAGTGTTGTCGTTATTGTGATGTTGTATTTGAAGGTAAATTGTACATGTTGAAGGTCTGGAAATGTGCTTAAGAATAAGTATAGGTTCTTCCATTTTCATCCACATCATACTTCTTTCCATGTGGTTAAATTTTATGAAATAAAGATTGAAAAACCGTATTTTAATGTCATAGTTTTGAGTGGGATAATTGGAGCTTGTATTGAGTTGTATTGAAGTAATTTAGTTGTATATGGATGCTGGTTGTTGTTGTTAGTGTAGTTGTACTACTCGGAGGTTACTTGAAAATTCGAATAGGGCAAGTATAGGGGAGATGCTTCCCTATTTGCGTTAACTTCTTACCTAAATAATAGACTATTCGAGAAAGGCGAATGAGGAAATGGTTCCTATGGATGATTGGTTGTAAATTTAGAAGCTGGAAGGTCGAAGGTTATTAATATTAGTATTACTTTTATGTTAAATAGGTTCATAGGATGATGAAGCAAGCGTGGTTACGATTAATCCATAAGAGGTATGTAAAGCCTATCCCTTATTTTTTTGGGAATATATTAAATATATGTGATATGTGATATGAGCTTTGGGGTAATTCCATTCATAAGTTCTGAACATGATTCATAATCCTTATTGACTTCTGGATGTTAAAACTCTTAAAATAGTTGAGCTACTACCCTCGAGTCTTCTATATGTCGAATAATAGCGGGATGTATAAGCTCCTATCCCTAGACTCTATGATGACAAATATCTGTTATCCCATAAGCTGTTTAGCATTTTCATGTCTATGATTCTTGAGGCTCTATTTGATATGATCCGTAGTGACATCTAGAGGATACTTCAGATAATTTCTACCCTCATCTTCAAGTGAGGGTTCACTTGATTACTTCATTGAGTCTCAGATAATGATTTAAATTATGTATGGTTACTCACTACTCTGCTCGTATATACTGTAACACATCTTTCATTGAGTCCCAGGCCAGGTATGTTATCGTGCACAGTTTCTCTACATTATTCACCGAGTTCCTCATTAGAGGGATGTGTATGGTATATATGTATATGGATCGGTCCGTACGTTCCTCGCCATTATTTTACTATATAAGGATTGGGCCGTATGTTCCTCGACTTGATTTTATTATATAAGGATTGGTCCGTATGTTCCTCGGCATTATTATATATATATAGGGATCGGGCTGTACATTCCTTGGCACTAACAGATATGATACTAGTATATGTAAGATTCACCAAGTCCATAATAGACTGGATATGATATATGATATGATCATGCATGATTTGATTTTATAAGGCACAAGTACAGTGATTTCCTAAGTACCATACTTGTCTCCTAAACTTCTACCTCAGATGTGATTTCATTTATGATATGTTATGCCTTATATACTCAGTACATATATCATACTGACCCCTTCTCTTTGGGGGACTGCGTTTCATGCTCGTAGATACAGATACACATTTTGGGGACTCGCCAACTTAGGATCTCGACTCAGCAATTTGAAGGTGCTCCATTGTGCCAAAGCCTACATCTTGGTATCAATCTTTTGATGTATATATTTGTTTACTCATGGGTATGACGGGGGCCCTATCCCATCATATGTTACTATTGCTATTCCTAGAGGTCTATTGATATGTACATGTGGGTTGCATGTACGTTTTGGCATGTAAATGTTAATTGGCTTGTAATGGCAGCCCTATCAGCTTGCATGTCTGTTCATAAAATAATTAGTAACAACTCGTCAGGGGAATATGATAGATATGTATTTATATGAAGACGTCATGACCCATTGGGGTTCTTATGTATGTTATCATGTTGTTCGTAGTTTGGGTTGACTACATATAATGGGTATGTATATAGGGGTCCAGGTGGACCCATTCACAGCCTACAGGGTTGGGTCGTGATAAAAGTAGTATCAGAGTAGTTCATCCTCAGAGTGTATTCAAACCGTATTTATTAGAGTTTTGTTTATCGGTGTGTT
This sequence comes from Solanum dulcamara, assembly GCF_947179165.1. Lineage (NCBI taxonomy): Eukaryota > Viridiplantae > Streptophyta > Magnoliopsida > Solanales > Solanaceae > Solanum > Solanum dulcamara. The sequence continues at coordinate 47,311,304 of NC_077240.1, forward strand.
GTGCACCATATCTATAAACAGGAGGCTACAAGACATTTAGGATGTTGTTCTTCTTTATTATCTTACATTGTGTGATAGAGCTATGTTATTAGGATGATCTCTCACTAACATACCATTATATTTATAGTGATGCCTCCAAGGAAGGCAACAACTTCCCAGAAGGTCAAGTCAGTCACAGAAGAAACTAATCAGACCCCGAGAGTTACTAGGGCTCGTGCTCAGTCTATGCTGGGGATTGTGCTCCAGTCAGCAAGCTCTACTATATAGCCACCTTCAGAGGAGCTTAGAGTAGCAACAACTATAGATCCTTAGGCTCCAATACCTTAGCCTCCATCCCCATAACCAAGGGTGGTGGATAGGTCTTTGAGGAATAGTTCACTTGCTAACGGGATTGATGGCAGGGCTAGCTCAAAGGCATGGTCTAAACGATCCAAATAGACAAGATAGTTTGAGGGTTCATAACGTTTTGGCTTGTAACCCCCTAGAGTTTTATGGGTTGAGACCTGTGGAGTACCCACAAGAGTTCATTCAATAGATGCAATATATATTTAGAATAATTAGGGCCTCAAAGACTGAGTCTATTGAATTGTCTTCATATCGGCTGCGTGATGTAGTCGTTAATTGGTATGAGTCTTGGGAATTATCGAGGGGTGAGGGTGATCCTCTAGCAGAATGGGATGAGTTTTTAGAAGCCTTCCTTGACCACTTTCTACCTCTGGAAATGAAACGAGCTAGAGTTGATAGATTTTTACAATTGAGGAAGAATGGAAGGAGCATTAGAGATTATGAGTTTGACTCATTGGCAAGACATGCGTCCACTATTATAGCTGATATGGATGATAGGGTGCATCATTATGCGATGGAGTTGGATCATTATTTGATTAATAACTTTATGGCTATAGATTCTTAACTCGGTATGGATATTGCTTGGGTACAGGCATATGCACAAGGGGTAGAGGATCGGCACAGAGGACATCAGCTTAATAGAGATTATGACAAAGGCCGGCATAAGAGAGCTAGGTCGGCTGGTTATTCGAGGAAGTTTCGAGGTGAGAAACTTCAGTAGTACAGTAGATATCCTTCTTAGCCAGCTCGGAGTGCACCTCTATAGTTCATATATGGGACATTTGATAGCATAAGGTATTCAAGAGCCGGTCAAAGCTCTAGGGTTTTAGGTGCACAGATGAACAGGGGTTCGCATCAGGCGAGGCCACCTTTGCCTCAGTATCCTCATTGTGGTAGAACTCATTTTGGGGAATACTATTTTGTTACAAGTGTTGTTTTCCTTCTAGCCATCAAGGCCACCTCATAAAAGAGTGTCCACTCAATGGTAACCTAAGTGGTGCAGCACAGCCTACTGGGTCAGTCGCTGGTTCTTCTTCTTTAATGGCTATGCGCCCTATAGGGCAGGGTATTTGTACATCAGTAGACCGTGGTAGAGGCTGTGGTGGAACTTCTATTTCTAGCGGTACTTTGAATCACATCTTTGACTTAGCTAGTAGAAAGGATCAAGAGGCATCACCGAATGTGGTTACAGGTATATTATCAATCTTCTCCCAGGATGTATATGTATAGATAGATCTAGGCTCCACCTTATCATATATATCCCCTATGTTGCTAGTAGGATTGGAATAAAACCTAAGTTAATAGAACCATTTGAGGTAGCCACACCGGTAGGAGACTCTGTTATAGCGAAGCAAATATATAGAAATTGCTCAGTAGGTGTATATAGCCGTGACACCTTGGTTGATTTAATAGAGTTAGGTTTGACGACATTTGATGTTATTATGGGTATGGATTGGTTAGCCTCTCGTTATGCTAACGTTGATTGTAGAAACAAAATAGTTTGGTTCTAGTTCCTAGATGAGCCAATCATCGAATAGTTGGGGAATACGGCATTGCCGAGGGGTAAATTTATTTCATACCTCACAGCAAGGAAGATGATTAGAAAGGGGTATATTTATCATCTAGTTCATGTGCAAAACCTAGAAATAGAGGTACCGACTCTTCAGTCAGTGCCAATAGTCAATGAATATCCAAATGTATTCCCAGATGAACTCCCAGGTCTTTCCCCTGAAAGGGAAATAGAGTTCACTGTAGATGTGCTACCAGATACTCAACCCATATCTATTCCTCCCTATAGAATGGCACCCACAGAGCTGATGGAGTTGAAGGAGCAACTGAGAGACTTTTTAGAAAAGGGATTCATTAGGCCCAGCACATCACCTTGGGGAGCACCATGTTATTCGTACGAAAGAAAGATGGAACACTGTAGATGTATATTGGTTATAGGCAGCTGAATAAAGTAACAATAAAGAATAGATATCCCCTCACCAGGATTGATGATTATTTGACCAGTTACAGGGTGCTAAGTGTTTTTTAAAGATAGACCTGCGGTCAAGCTATCATCAAGTACGGGTAAGAGAAGTAGATATTCCAAAGACTGTGTTTAGAACTCGATACGGGCATTATGAGTTTAAAGTAATGTCTTTTGGGCTAAATAATGCTCCAACAGTGTTTATTGATCTAATGAATAGAGTGTTCAAACCATTTCTAGACTTGTTCGTGATTGTATTTATTGATGATATTCTGGTCTATTCATGATCGGAAGGGGAACACACGAATCATTTGTGGATGGTACTTGGGTTGCTCCAACACCAGAAGTTGTATGTTAAATTCTCTAAATGTGAATTCTGGTTGACGTCAGTAGCATTCTTGGGGCATATTATTAGAACTGATGGTATTCGAGTACATACCTAGAAAATTGAAGTCGTGAGGACTTAGCCGAAACCTACAACACCTACCGAAGTACGTATTTTTCTAGGGATAGAAGGATACTACAGGAGGTTTATAGATAAATTTGCTTTTATTTCAGCACCTTTAACAAGTCTAACTCAGAAAGCGGCTAAGTTCCAATGGACCGATGCTTGTGAATGAAACTTTCAGTTGCTGAAAGATAAGTTGACTACAACCCCAGTTCTAACTCTTCTTGAAGGACCAAATGGCTATGTTATTTATTGTGATGCTTCTGGTGTTGGGCTAGGTTGTGTACTGATGCAATATTGTAGAGTCATAGCTTATGCCTCCCGACAGCTTAGAAAGTGCGAAAGGAATTATCCTACCCATGATTTAGAGTTAGCAGCAGTGATTAATACTTTGAAAATATGGAGACATTATCTGTATGGCGTGCATGTTGATATTTAAATAGACCACAAAAGTCTCCAATATATTTTTAAGCAGAAAGAGTTGAACTTAAGGCAAAGAAGGTGGCTAGCATTGTTGAAAGATTATGATGTTGATATCCTATACCACCGAGGGAAAGCAAATGTTATAGCAGATATAATCAACCTTAAATCAATGGGTAGCTTGGCAGATGTACAACTAGAATAGAAAGAGATAGTCTACGAGATTTGCTAGTTAGCTAGCCTTGGCGTTTGTTTAGCTAATTCGGATGATGGTGGAGTTTCTATCCGAGGAGTTACTGAATCCTCTATCATAGAAGAAGTAAAGAAATGCCAGTAAAAAGACCATGTCTGGCATAGTATAGGGACACAACTCTTCAAAAGGAAAAGACTCCATTTGAGATCACGTCTGGTGGAGTGCTAAGATATAGAGGCAAAATATGTGTACCTGAGATTACAGGGCTACGGTAGTAGGTGATAGGAGAGGAACACTATGCCTGTTATTCTGTTCATCTAGTGTCAACCAAGATATATCATGACCTCAGATATTTATATTGGTGGGATAGCATGAAGAAGGACATAGCAGAGTTTGTAGCCCAGTGCCCAAATTGTCAATAAGTTAAGAGTGATCATCAGAAGCCTGGCATATTGTTATGAGAGATGGACATCCTGACTTGGAAATAGGAAGCAATTAATATGGATTTTATTATAGGCTTACCTCGCACTCTATGGAAGTATGATTCCATATGGGTTATTGTAGATAGGCTGACAAAATCAGCCCATTTCCTTCCAGTTAGGACTATATATTCAACTGAGGACTATGTGAATTTGTATATCAAGGAAATAGTAAGACTTCACGGGGTTTCCATATCTATTTTATCAGACATAGGAGCTCAATTTACAGCTAACTTCTGGAGATCATTCCAAAAGGGAATGGGAATGCAGGTAAATCTTAGTACAATATTTCACCCTCAGACTAATGGATAGGCCAAGCGTACTATTCAAACTCTAGAAGATATGTTGCGGGCCTTTAGAATTGACTTCCGAGGCAGCTAGGATGATCATTTTCCACTTACTGAGTTTGCCTATAATAATAGCTATCATTCTAGCATCCAAATGGCACCGTACGAGGCTTTGTATGGCAGGAAATGTAGGTCACCTATTGGTTGGTTTGATATTGCTGAAACAAAACTAATAGGCCCATACCTGGTTCAAAAAACTATGGATAAAGTCAAGCTGATTCAGGAAAGGTTATTGGTAGCCTAGAGTCGACAGAAATCATATGCAGATAATCGACGTCGACCTTTAGAGTTTCAGGTAGATGATTGGGTGTTATTGAAGGTGTCACCCATGAAGGGGTAATGAGGTTTGGCAAAAAAGGGAAGCTTAGTCCAAGATACATTGGTCCTTATCAGATCATTCGCAGAATAGGCAAAATTGCATATGTGTTAGACATACCATCGAATCTAGAAGATGTACACCTAGTCTTTCATGTGTCGATGCCTTGCAAGTATACTGGTAATCCTTCTAGAGTATACCCCGTGGATGATGTCCAAGTGACAGAGGAACTATCTTATGAGGAACACCCTATAGCCATACTTGATTGCCAAGTCAGAAGGTTGCGCACCAAGGACGTGGCCTCCATCAAAGTATTGTGGTGAAATACGAATAGAGAAGAGATGACCTGGGAAGCTGAGCAAGAGATGAAGAATAAGTATTCGTACTTGTTCCCCATGTCTACAGGTAATCTAAGCTCCTAAATTGATTGTATTGGTTAATATGAGACTTATATATGACGACTATTACAGAGATTTCCCAAAATCCTTTTAAGACCTTATGAGACTAGTTAACATTTGAGGACGAATGTTCTACAGGGGGGAAGGATGTTATACCCCACACTTTTCTAAATTGTAACATGTTTTTTTTCTAAAATATTGTCATTTTATCCATATTATTTATGAAGTACTATGTGAGTAGCGATTGTTGGAAATATGTCTAGAAGGATTGGTAGGAGTTGGAGGACAAATAATGAGTCGTGGTAATCAACCTACTTGCATAAGCTACCGACTAAGATTTCTTACATAATTAAGCTACTTGAGTACATGTCGAGCTTAAGTAGCAAGGATTACATAGGTTCTTAAAGTAAGACGAGATTACGAATCAATGGAAGAAGAATAGGAGGCGATGCACCTACTTGGAACAAGTAAGTGATGCACCTACTTGGACTAAGTAGGTGATGCACCTACTTGGACCAAGTAGGTGACACACCTATTTGGGTGGATCCCACCCTCCATGTGGCAGCCATGGTATGGATGGATAAGGTGGAATTAGGAGGTCCCAAGTAGGTGTATTACCTAATTGGGTAGATCCCCTCCCGCCATATGGCAGCCAGGGGGTGGATGGATGAGGTGGCATTGGGAGGGCTAGACATGTGTCACCCTTAGGGGCTAGCACATGTCAAACTCTAAGGGAGTATATATTTACATATAAGGATGATTAATCTCTCATTTTGCTTCATTTTTGGACTTAGAAATTTAAAGAAAAATCTTGGAGAACAAGAGAGAGTAGCTACGGCAGTAGCTAGGGTCAAGGTAAGCCCTCCAATTTACTCCGTAAATTAATTATCTAAGGTATTCTTTGATTTAGTAATGGGTTTTAATAGCATAAACTACTTATTGGGGCAGCAAGAAAGGTCAACGGGAACCTACAACTTTCGGCAAGTTTCAGAAGCACATTTGTTAAGGTACGACTTGATTTCCTTTTCACATGTTTGAGTAAGGGTTTAAACAAGTTATTGATGTATAAATATGGATAGGTAACATGAAATTATGCATGTTACGGCTGAAGGGTGTGGAAAATTGTGTAGGGGCTATTTTGAAGCCGTTCTAGTTGGCTTAAAATTTGGCTAGTGTTGTCATTATTGTGATGTTGTATTTGAAGGTAAATTATACATGTTGAAGGTATGGAAATGTCCTTATGAATGAGTATAGGTTATGCCGTTTTCAGCCACGTCATACGTCTTTAATGCAGTAATTTTGAGTGGGCTGATTGGAGCTTGTATTGAGTAGTATTGAAGTAATTTAGTTGTATATGGATGCTGTTTTTTGTTGTTAGTGAGGCTGTACTACTCAGAGGTTACTTGGAAATTCGGATAGGGCAAGTATAGGGGAGGTGCTGCCCGATTTCCTTTAACTTCTTACGTAAATAATAGACTAGTCGAGAAAGGCGAATGAGGAAATGGTTCCTATGGATGATTAGTTGTAGATTTAGAAGCTGGATGGTTGAAGGTTATTAATATTATTATTACTTTCGTGTTAAATAGGTTTAGAGGTCAACGAAGCAAGCGTGGTTACGATTAATCCATAAGAGGTATGTAAAGCCTATTCCTTCTTTTTTTTGGCATGTATTAGATATAAGTGATATGTGATATGAGCTTTGGGGTAATTCCATTAATAAGTTCTAAACATGATTCATAATCCTTATTCACTTCTAGATGTTAAAATTCTTAAAATAGTTGAGCTACTACCCTCGAGTCTTCTATTTGTTGAATAATAATGGGATGTATAAGCTCCTATCCCTAAAGACTCTATGATGACAAATGTCTATGATCCCATAAGCTGGTTAGCATTTTCATGTCTATGATTCTTGAGGCTCTGTTTGATATGATCCCTAGTGACATCTAGAGGATGCTTCAAATAATTCCTACCCTAATCTTCAAGTGATGGTTCACTTGATTACTTCATTGAGTCTCAGATAATGATTTAAATTGTATATGGTTACTCACTACTCTGCTCATGCATACTGTAACACATCTTTCATTGAGTCCTAGACTGGGTATGTTATCATGCACAGTTTCTCTACATTATTCACCGAGTCCCTCATTAGAGGGATGGGTATGATTTATATGTATATGGATTGGGCCATACATTCCTTAGCATTATTTTATGATATAAGGATCGGGCCGTACATGCCTCAGCATTATTTTACCATATAAGGATCGGGCCATATGTTCCTCGGTATGATATTACTATATAAGGATTGGGTCGTACGTTCCTCCATATTATTATATGTATATAGGGATCGGGCTGTACATTCCTCGATACTAACAGATATGATACTAGTATATGACATATTCACCGAGTCCATAATGGACTGGATATGATATATGATATGATCATGTATGATTTGGTTTCATAAGGCACAAGTACAGTGATTTCTTGAGTACCATACTTATCTCCTGAGCTTCTACTTTAGATGTGATCTCATTTATGATTTGTTATGCCTTACATACTTAGTACATATATCGTACGAAACCCCTCTCTTCGTGAGGCTGCATTTCATGCATGCAGGTACAGATACGCATTTTGGGGACCCTCCAGCTTAGGATCTCCACTTAGTGATTTGAAGGTGCTCTATTGTGTCGGAGCCTAGATCTTGGTACTGACCTTTTGATGTATATATTTGTTTACTCATGGGTATGGAGGGGTCCCTATCCCATCATACGTTACTATTGCTATTCCTAGAGGTCTGTAGATATGTATATGTGGGTTGTATGTACGTTTTGCCTTGTAAATGTTAATAGGCTTGCATGTCCCTTCATGAAATGATTGGTAACAACTCCTCAGGGGAAAATGATAGAGATGTATTGATACGAAGACGTCATGACCCAATGGGGTTCTTATGTATGTTATCATATTGTTTGCAGTTCGGGTTGACTATATTTGATGGGTATGTATACGGGGGTCCAAGTCAGACCATAGTCGCTGCTTACGGGGTTGGGTCATGATAAGAAAATTTTATGGCAAAATACGGGATAATAAATGATAGAGTAGCATATGGATCTAACAATGCATAAATATCAAATTCAAAGCCTTGGACCATACCAATCACAACATCGTGGGGATCCTCTAATCTATACGAGTATGTAGGGCATAAAATATATTTTGGCACTGACCGCCACACAAAGTAGTACCATGCTAAGCCGGTCGGCCTGTCATAGTCTAAGCTTGAGTCGGGAGTCGACCATCTAATCCTTCACCTGGTGACCCATATTACCATAACCAAAGCAAGCACCCGATCTAGTTAGACATTTTCCTATATGCTTCTTATCACACTTCTTGCATGGGGAAATAGGTTGACCACTCAGAGCATCTCCTTGAGGATTAGGGTTAGAGACCCTATCTTTGCTAAACTTTGGAGCCAAGGTGTTGAAAGAATTTTTGCAAATGTACTTTTGGAGAAATTGAGGAAGGCCATCATTACTAGACTTGCCATGAGAAAACTTTTCACCATCTGTCCGAGCCCTGTTTGATTCCCCTCTAGACCTCTTCTTCAACTTCTCCTTCTTAATTTGCTTGGCATGTGTCATGAGCGTTGGCATGTTCATCTCCTTGATTAATATGGTGGTTCTACATTCTTTGAGCACTAAGTCCGACACACCCAAAATAAACTTGCTCATACGAGCTCTATGATCAGCAACTATGAAAGGAGCATATTTCAAAAATTTAGTGAACCTTAGGGTGTACTCCCTTACACTCATGGTTCCTTTTCTCAAATTGATGAATTCTTGCACCTTAGATTCCCTCAACACCAATGGAAAGAAGTGGTCAAAGAAAGCACCCTTGAACTCTTTCCAATCAACTAGACCCATATCCCTAGCCCTCTCACTATTCTATTAATCAAACCAAATTTGTGCAAATTCCTTAAGTGGATATGCTGCCAAGTCTACCTTCTCCATCAGACTAATCGACATGATATCCACAATCTTGCCAATACCCTCAACAACTCTTATGGATTCTTGTCCACCTTATAATCTAGAACTCGGTAGTATTCATATGGGGGAAATCATGAATTCATCTAGCCATAGTATCCATATGGGTTTATGAGAGCAACAACTTCCCTCTTAGCTTGATCAGCTACGACTTGGGCAGGTACTTGAAATGTGGCACAAAACTCCGCATATGAGACTTGGTTATTTAATGGGTCATTTTGACCTTGTTTCTCCTCCTCAACATTCCTTATTTTGGGAAACCTACGTGGAGGCATGATTCTATGATTGCAAAGAGAAAGCATTAAAGGAAAACTCCATAGAGTTCAGCTCTATCGCACCACATGAAAATAATGAAAGAAGTGGAGTTTCCTAAAATGCCTCATAGCCTCCTGTTCATAGATGTAGCACCCTTCAAACCCATGAACAAGACTCTACTTGATGTAGCATGTTAGACTCCCTTGGAGACCTGATATTATGTTTATCATGACCCAAGCTAGGCCATAGGCGTGTCACGATGATTACAAACCCGATGGATCCCAACCAAGCCTTTAGCATATTATCCATGAACATACATAATGTAAATGTAAATATAACAACTGACATTATGAATGCAGAATAAAAGTCTCAAAAGGGTAATCTCATCATAAGGGAAAACAAGAAATATTCTCAAAACACGGGACAAAATACATTCCATGAAAAATCTTACATGCCTCAACTAGTCTCGACGAGATGTAGGACAAGCTCTTAGCTCACCAAAATCAGAAATAAAGTCACAAGAAATAAAGAGAAAACATAAATGTCACATCCTTGAAATATAAGGTCACACCAATAAATAGAAATAGTAAATCAAGCTCTAACCATGAATGGGATGTGCGTGGTGATTGCCAAACCCTATATTATAATACAATATAGGCAAAAGTATGTGTTAGAACATGGAATATATTAAGTATGTGAGAAATATTCGTGGAGGAGAATAATTGGACATAAACAATATGAACATGTGATGCATGACCAATATCTTAAAAATATGAGTAAAACTTGAAACATTTAAAATAATATTCATGTGGTCAATTCATCATAAAACATCATCATAAGCTTATAGACATACCATATACATATGCGGGATATTAACCTTAGTAGATACGTAAGACCATATGAACTATAACATGGAATCCAATGTAATTCCCTCATCAAGAAGAGAGCCACTACTTGCCAAGGTAGACTCCATATCATAAACATAACTTGAGCTATATGTGGATCTACTAGCAAAGCCATAAAGGCAAACCTATGGTGGCTCGTATTTTTGGAACTAAGGGTTGTACTAAGGTTACCTTGTATATCCTCACCATAAAGTTCACTAGGTGCTAAAGTAATCCCAGTGGAATACATAAAGCATAGTCATTAGGAAATGTGAATCAACCAATACAATATCATGAAAATACACCATAAGAATATCTCCTTGAAAACCATAATCTTTGAACTTGTTGATACTTACCTTTCTAGGAATCCAAATCATCATATTTTGTATATTGTGATAAAACCTTTCATAATTCATGGTTTTATACTTGTACAAATACTTGAATCATAATATATAGCTTTCATAAATCATATTTGAAATTTCATAAACTTCATGATCATAAATTCATGGTTTAAAACATGAAATTCATAGTATGATACATGGGTCCTTGCAATACTTATTGAAAGCATGCAATTAAACTAAAATCATGCATGAATAAACTATTGGAATTAAGTAGAAGTATAATTGAATTGACCCAATGCAACTTGATCCAAAACCCTAGAATTTGTAAAATTAAAATCTATAGAAAAGAGAGAAAACTTTGGGACTCCATGGATGGAAAGAATCCATGGATGAATTCCTGACATTCCTTGATATTCAAAGCCCAAGAGAATCCTTATAACAATGGAGACTTGAATTGGTCATGACCCTAACTATTTCTTGGAGAAGAAGACTTGAGAGGAGACCTTGAACCCTTTAGGTGAATTCGAGAGAATGAGAGGGAGTAATGATAATTTGAAGGATTTAGGTATTTATAAGATTTGTAGAATACCCTAAAATGACATAGAATAAATGTAGAGGAGATAGGAAATGTCTAAAATACCCCTCATTTATGTCTGATAGACCGACCTATGAGTGGGGACCAACAGGTTGTAGGTTATATGATAGGTTGTACGGATGGGGTCCTAGGATCAGTGTTCTAAATGTTGAGCTGCTTGAATTTGCATTTGGGACTTAAGAATAAGTTCTATAGGTCGTCACAAGTATTACAGGGTGGTAGATATGGTTTGTAGAATACCCCATCATATAGACAAATTTCCAATCCTCAGGACTTGACCTACGAACCCTATCTACAGTTCCTCATAGAATCTATGGATCGTAACACGCTCTTATCATGCCAACATTTCCAAAATCTAAAATACTGAGTTTTAAACTTATTTTATGGGTCATTTCTATAGGTTGTAGGACGTCATAAGGTCCGTAGGAACCCCTCGTAGTGTAAGATCAGACTTAGTAAATTTTCCATTTCTCATAATCCTTCCTACTAGCCTATCCTATGGCTTTTCAACCTTTCTATGGACTTGTAAACTTTAGTTATCTCAACACCCAAGACTTTTTTTCAACTGCTAGGCCTTCTAATACTGCCTTGCTATGGCTCGTAGGATTTTCTATGGGGTGGTACGGACGCTCGTAGAAGCCTGCACAAGCAAACAATTTGCAACTTTTTCTGCAACAACATCCTTTGTTTGGCCTTCCAACTTCCCAGGGCTTATATTTAGGCAACAAATTAAAATCTTCAAAGTGGACAGACAAAGTGGGATTCATACTATACACATTCTTAACTCCATTCCTCTGCGAAATCTTGATTATAAATTTGGGAGGAGATTCATTTCTTCAAAGTGGAAGCATAAAGCAACTGGTGTCGTGCCACGATGGCAAATTGAGTGCTTGATGGGAGGCAACCCATTATTTTTAGATTTTTACAGTGTAGTTGCTTTGTTACTTTTATTATTGAATTTCATTTTTCACTAATCCATAACTTTCTAGTGTGTTAATAAGAATTAGCAGGTGAATTGGCAACTCTAGTACAGGGGAGTCAATGATAAGCTTAATTTTTAGGTGATTGGAAACTCTAGTACAAGAGCCACCCCTGCAGACCTGCTTTCACAAGGGCAATGCTGCAGGTGCGAGGAATCTTCCACACTAGTGATGCCAATAGAGTCAACTATCGCAGGAGATTATTCATAGGTATGGTGTATAAACTGCGATGTTGGGAATGAATTCCAGTTTTATGAGGTTCATGAATCAAGGGTTTTTCATAACTCTTCATTCTCTTATTTTAAGTTAGATTCATCAGTTCCTTTCAGCGAGTTTGCTAGAATTCCACCACTTTCATAAAATACATATCCCTAGAAATATAAAAAAGAAGCTTCCTAAAAACATCAAACAAAGTTTCAAGGGATTTCAAGAAATCAAATTTTCCCTTTGCTTAATCTCTATGAAAAGAGGGTATGAAATCCGTGCTATTTTATCACAGATAATACCATGACCGGTACTAGGGCCAAGCCGTGATATGATGATTGAGATAAAAGGGACCCCAACCAATCCATCTTAGCATACATCACATCGATAAGGGAAAGAGAAATAGTAAAATAAATGGAACTAACAACTCAAGGGAATGAGTATAAGGGATAGCAAATTCAATAGTTATCCAACAGACTACATCACATAGCGTCTAAACATGCCTCTAGTCTAATATTTGTTTGGGGCTTAGGAAATGATCCTAGCTCACCCAAACTAATAGAGGTATGCATAGAAATAGCATAAAAGAAAAGTCATTACCCTCAATAAGATGAGGACTCACAAACTCTTGATATCTAAGCACCTTTAGCGACTCATAGGATCATCGTGAGTGTCACCCATCCCTACATTAGGAGACAATATAGGCAAAATATATATTAGTACAGAGAAGTACAAAGTATGTGGGATATGCATGAACAAGTAAAAGAACATGAACAATATGCCATAAGATGCATGACCAATCATAATGAAAATGAGTAAGGGTAAAAAGCATTTGAAAACATATGAAAAATCCTTGTTAATGCATATCATAAGACTTTATCATAAAACTCATAACTTGACATTTAACTTGTGTGGGATAAGACCTTTAACCTACATCTAATACTATGCGAGCTATTTGATGGAATTCGATGTTACCCTAATCGAGAAGGAGGAAGTTAAATTTCTAGGGTATACTCCATCATGGTACTCAATTCAACCCAATTGTGCTATATGTGGATCTAGCTAGGCCATGAAATAAATCGTACGTGGGCAACGTAGTTTAGGACTTTAGGTTGCTACTAAGATTCCCTAGGGTAGCTAAATATGTTACCAGACTGAAACCCACCTAGATTTCCTCTAGGTGCTTAGTCAATATCCCAATGAAAACTCATAAAACCTGATCATAAAATAATAGGGAAAGATAGACACTACCTATCAATCCACCTTCATTAAAACATATTAGGAATAGCTCATTAACTTCAGTGATTTATACGAATCCATAACTTTTGTGAGAATTATCCTTAACACAATCTTTAAACATGATTGTGCGAGAATTGAACTTATCACACTATAAAAAATATCTTTCATCATATTTTACCATCATCATAAATTTCATCAAAAAATCATACATCTCAACTTCAAATCATAAAACTTTCACTGAAAATCATTGAACTCATAATCAACTTATAAAATCATCTTTGAATCCTCAAAATCATAATTTAGATAGCTTTATGCATGGTCATTAATAATTCAAATTAAAGTCCTTCAATTAAGCTAGATACACACTTAGAATAATCATAGATAATAGTTTAAAACGAAATTAAATCAGCCCAATATAATTTATCAAAATAGGAATTCATAAATCATCGAAAATTGAAGATAAACCTGGAGAAACTGAGGGACTCCATGGGTTAAAGAGACCCATGGATCAATCCGCACATAACTTGTATAAAATTACTCAAAATTGAAGAAGAAACTTTGCTGAAATATGAAACCCTAGCTTGATACATGGAGAGGAATCCTTGAGAGATTTTAGTTTTTGCCTTAGAGAATTTGGGAGAGTGATTTAGAATGAGGGAAATTTTAAAGAATTATGTAGATATAGTGTTGAAGTTAGCCATAATTGTGTCTATGTTCATTGAATTGAACTTAGGAAATGACACAAATACCCTTCACTAAAACTGGATTTGGACCTATGAATCAATTTCTATGACTCTTCCTCAAATCTACGATTCATATACTTGAGTCATAGTACAGGTCCCTGAGAAGACCTAAAAATTAGCCTCTGAACTTTGCCTATACGAGTCGATATTATGACTCATCAACATGTCTATGAGACGTAGACTAAATTCGTCCTGCAGTTCCTATTTTTTCTTAGAATTGAGAGCCTCTACAGTTTGCATACGAGTCATTTCTATGACTCATATTCATGGTTATAAATCATCATTTGGTTGAAACCTAAAAATTTTGAAGTCTCTGAAATCTACCTACGAGTTATGTTTACTACTCGTCTAGAAGACAATGAGTCATGGTCTTGACTCGTCTTGTAGGACTGAAAAACTGCAAGTTCATTAGCCTCTGAAGTTTGATTATGAGTCTTTCTTATGACCCATCAACAGGAAGATGACTCATCCTATTGAGTCATAGGAACTCCTTTAGAGATTGGTCCTGAACAAGTCCAAGGACAGCCTTTATAACTCGCTCCTATTGAATTTTGTTCTTTTAAAACTATGTCCTATTGAATTTTGTTTTTTTCTTGAGATTCGTCCTTCATTATGACTATTTGACTTCTGAGGTCTTACAATATCTCCCCTTTGAAAACATTCATCCTCGAATGAGATTCAACTAGAATAAGAGAGATATAAAAAGAGGACTAGCAACCCAACATGAGTATAATAACACCTGTTGCATCTAAACGCACATGTAAGTATAGGTGGTCTCAAAAGTATTATAGTGACCCTCTTTAAGAGCCAGCTATCAAACCCACAGGAAAATTGAATTATGCGTTATTTATCTCTTCAATGAGTCAAATTATTCATGCTTATTATCAAAGACTTGAGTTCATTTATATCTAAAAAATAATTATACCAAGAACAATTTGAAAAAATGATTCAAAGATATTAGAGAAATTTTATCAATTTAAAGAAAAGTTTCAAGAATGTAGAACTCATAGATTTCCAGTCTAAGATCCTTTACTTTGGTATCCAATAGGTTTTTCAATTATTGATTTACAGGATTGATTTTACAATTATGATCTTCCGACCTCTAATTGCCTACTCTTGTTGACAGCTTAACTCTATCATTGAGCAGGGATAAGCATGAACCAAAAAAATGAATTAATTTTATCATCCTATTTAGTAACCAAACATGGTGTATAGATATGTGTCATGGTCATTCTATATACGAATTATTCTAGGCAATTCTAGGACAAACATGCTCCTTATATTCTAGTGTTCTATCTCCTTTCCGTCTTCCAAGTTTTGGGTGGAAAACAAATTTATTCTAATGGTGATCAAGGGTTAAAACAATAAAAATAAGAATATAAGAGTAATCACATACGAAAACCCATTTTCAACCAAAGCAAACAATATTCAAATATTTATCTTTTGGCTACAATCCAAGAACAAGGGGATTTAGCTACTCATAGTTGGTAACATAATTACAAAAATCATTACTAACATAAAAACTTGAATTCAATATGAAAGAAAAAAAATAAAATATAACCAAAAGTAGTTCATCCTTTGTCTTCTTCAATCCTCTCTAGACAATTGAATCTCCTTTTTAATAAAGTATGTAAAGGTCCTATTTATAGCACAAAAAATGAATAATTAAAGTAGGCGCACTGGAGTCCGCGATGCGGACTTGGTTCATTTCAGTGAAATTTTTCATTTCCTGTGTCGGCAAAACATTGTGCTATCCAGAATCAAGTCCGTGACGCGGACATGGCATGCACCATCTTGTTAAGTTGAATAAATTTAATGTTTTGGAATTTAATCACTGAAGCTCAATTCTGCAATGCGGACTTACTTCTTTATAGTGTATTTTCTTTAAAGTTTGTTCCCAACTTCTCCTTTGAGCTCCACTTTCAATTCGATTATGCTTTGAATGTTCATTATTTCTCAATTTTCCTTGAAAGTATCTAATCATATTGGTTGGTTACAATAATATACAAATAGTGCAAAAATATAAACTAAACTCTAGAAATCTTCTCTCAACTTGACTAATGAATTATGGGTCTATGTGCTATTGGGCACATAAATGTACCCAAGATCATCATCTTAAAATGCATGGAACATGAAGACTTCAAACTTAATATAAATCATGACTTTAAAAATCAATTTTCATGAACATGCATGTATATGAGTGACATATGAGGGACTAAATATGTAAGAGTTCGATTAACTTGAATAAGGACAACTTACTACTTTAGGCTTAGGTAGAAGAAAAAAGGTATGAGTATCATTTCATCGTATCTGCCTCCGCCTTTGTACGACCTAAGCCTAGCACTACGTGACACGGTGAAGGAAGTAAATGGAAGCACCTCACCCAAGCCTCCTGGGATTCGTTAAGCATCTCATTGGTATAAACAACAAATGAAAATCATAAGGGGGTAATCAGGACTAAGGTATTTCATATTCATTAGAAATCAAAATTCAATACACGTCATTTACTATGTCCAGCAATACCTTCTATAATAATACTTGGTGAAGACTAAGACATGTTCCTAGCTAACACTCAAGATTTAGTCAAAGATACCAAATATGAAAGTCAAATGTCTAAACATAAAATGAACTAGAAAGGTCTTAGTATCATTCCCAGCTCATGGGAACTCACCACTAATGGTAGACATCAATGAACAATCTAGACACAGCGAGGAGAGTATAGATCAACGTCGTTCCCTGCATGATGATATCATGTAGGAAAAAATATGCGTTAGTAGTTGGAATATGCTAAGTATGATAGCATGCTAAAATATAGGACATCAAGTCATAGATATAATAAGCAATATGCGTAAGTTAATGCATGCATGAGAAGCTTCATATGAAACCTTAAAACATCATTTTATGGGGAAATGATCTTAACCGATATGTAATAGCAAGTGAGCTATTACATAGAATCCAACATAACCCCCTACATTGGCATGGAGAAACTACTTGCCGGTAGAGCTCCGTCAACTTTAAACATTCTTTAACTTTAACTTTAATGTATAATCGTGGATCCACTAGCCTAAAATAACTGAGAAAGGCCCCTATGTTGGCACATAGTTAATGCAACATGAGACTTTACTGAAGGATCCCTTAGGTTTAGTCTCACCTACATGCTATATTCGATGCTAGGTCAATGTCACAGACTACTTTTAACATCATAATAACATATTCAGAAAATAACTTTATCATTAAATCATCAATCAGTGGAATATCTCATTAAAACATTTCATTTGATTTAATGCGAGAATTATCCTTTCACATTGAAACCTTACTTTGGTTAAGAAGCCCCTTTATCATTTAATCAATCATAAGACTCCCTTTACATAAATATTTACTTTATATCATTCATTTGGAGTCAAGATTTCATTTAAAATCTTTACTTTAACATGAGAGGAATGGGTGGGTTTACTTTATAAAAAACCTTTCTATGCAATTAAGGAGTACTTGCATGCATGAGAGTGATGGAAAATTCATCAAAATACATATCTTAGACAACCAATAATTCATGCCTCAAAATCCTTTCCAAACCTTCATATAAGCATTTTAGCAAATCATTCATTTGATGAAATTAAGAGTCAATATACATCAATATAGGTAAATAAACATGAAATACATCATAGTCCATGAATTTAAAGTCATTATATAAAAGCACATGAAGATTCTTCATAAAAATTACAATATCATCTTGAAAATAACTTTTGGACTCCATGGGTGGAAGGATCCATGGATTAAAAGCTCACATACCTTGAGGGAAACAAAAGGCCAAAGAAAACTTGAGGAAGAAGCGATACTTGAATGCCTTGAATTTGAAACCCTAGCCTTGTCTTGAGGTTCTTGGGAGAGCTTCAGATTATATAAATTTAGTGTTTTGAGGCTAAGTATAGAGCATGAGGGTTTTAGAGGTTTTAGATTCCTTATATAGAAGGGTTTGGCCTCCAAAATGACATAATTTCAATTTAAAATGCAGGAAAAGACTAGAATGCCCTTCATAAAAGCTAGCCGAAAAGGACATCATGGAGACCCTTCACGGTCCGTGGTGCTCACCATGGTAATGTTTGGAAAAAAGCCCACAAGGGGGAGTCTCTGAAGTTTCACCATGTTGATACTTCCCAGTTTGTGATGACCGTTACAGGCCATGACATGTGGCCGTGGTGCGGGTATGCAATAGGATTTGTAGGGTGTCCACTATGAGGACACACCATAGTCCGTAGAGGGTTCCACGACCCATGGTGATCATCTGTAGACCCTGTCTTAAGAAAATTCTGAAGTTCATGGGGTAGGGCCAACCACGAAGGGCTTCATGGCCTTTGGTGCTCACAAAAATTTGTGGTCCTCCATCGTGGTTCATCCCCTGTAGTCTAAGTCTCTGAATCTCCACCACGATTGCTCACCGTGGCCCGTGGTGCTTACCATGGTCCGTGATAACTTCTGTGGGCGGCTGCTGGAGCCAATTTATTCAACTTTTCTAAAATTCATCCTTGTTTACTTGGTTTAGGACCATTCACATTTTCGAGGTCTTACTATATCTCCTCCTTAGGAACATTCATCCTCGAATGAGAATCATTGACATAGAAGAGGACATGGAATGAGGACTAGCAACCTAATATATATACAATGGCACTCGAAATGCATCAAACATGAAATTTTTTATACCTTTACATAAAACATAACTTTAAAATTCAACTTTATGAATATGCATGCATATGAAGACTTAGGACAACTGAAACATAAGAATCTTAAATACTTGAGCATGAGTGGCGTATTACCTTAGTCTTGAGTAGAATGAAAAATATGAGGGGAGCCTTTCATCATATCCGCTTGCGCTTTCCATGTAACACTTTCAACTTGTTAATTCCTCCACTGGAACCTCTTCATAGGTCAAATTCTCCTCAACATTTATTATCTCCAAAGGCACAATGGAGTTAGGATCTCCCATATATTTCTCAACATAGACACATGGAACACCGGATGAACCATGGACATTTTTGGGGTAATTCCAATTCATAAGCAACCTTGCCAACCCGCTTTAAGATTCTATAAGGCCCTACATACCTAGGGCTCAATTTCCCTTTGTTTCTAAACCGAAATATACCTTTAATGGGTGAAACCTTAAAATACACCCAATCATCCACATTAAAATCAAGATCCCTTCTTCTAGTATAGGAATAGGACTTTTGATGACTTTGAGCCATCTTCAACCTTTCTCTAATGACCTTCACTTTCTCTAAAGCATTAAGTTCCAAATCGGGACCTAACAAGTTCATCTCACCAGCTTCGAACCACCCAACCGGAGATTTACATTGTCTCCCTTATAAATCCTCAAACGGCGCCATCTTTATACTTGAGTGGTAGCTATTATTATATGCTAACTCGATGAGTGGTAGACGATCATCCCAATTCCCTTTGAACTCCAACACACAATCACTTAACATATCCTCTAGGGTTTGAATTGTTCTTTCGGCTTGCCCATTGGCTTGATGATGGAATGCGGTTCTTAACTTAACCTTAGTACAGAGGCCTTTTTGAAATTATCTACAAAAGTTAGAAGTGAATTGGATACCACAATCCAAGATAAATGAGGACTTACCACAAACACCACCTGATAGGAAATCTTAACTAGCCACGTGGATGAATATGATCTTCAATATCAATCCCTACATTATGAGACAATATAGGCAAAGAGTATGCATTAGCTCTTTGGAATGTACTGAGTATGAGGGCATGACATGCAACATAAATTATGGGATTCAATGGTAAAGTACAACACATGATAAGATGAGATAAGTCATGAGAAAATTATATTGACCAAAGTATTATTTTTAAAAGCATACTTTAAATCATGGCATACATAAGAGAACATACATAGGAGGGATAGGAACCATAACCGATAGTAAGAACATACCAACTATAATATGGAATCCCGTTGTCTCTCCATAAAATGAACAAAAAGGGGAATCTACTTGCCAAGGTAGACTATACCCCGCTAGGCGGGTCATACATACGCTATATGTGGATCCAATAGCTAGGAAATAAAGGCAACCTACGGTGGCACATAGTTTAAGAGACATGAGGTAGCTACTAGGGCTTTTATAGGGCCCCTCACCTCAAGTCCACTCAGTGCTAAGTCAAATCTCACGTAATACATATATAGCATAGAAATCATAATGACATATATCATATTCGTGATCATAGGTTTGAAATCATAGAGTAGCTCATTTTCATAACATACTTGTAAGGTGAGAATTTTTCTTTCATCATTACAATTATATTTGTAGAATTCATATAGTTAGGCCCTAGGTTACCTCATAGGTCCCTAAATCACCTTACTTCTTAACTTGCATGAAATTCATACCTTGAATTTAGAATAAAACTCAATTGCATAACCAATTGACTTGAAAATCATGTAATTGACTTTAAATCATCCATGATCATATACTTTTGATCAGCCCATACATAATTCATAAAGATAATATCATTAGAAAGTATAATTAAAAATACTCATATTTTACATTATGAACCGTAGAGATCTAAATAGGAGAATTAATAGAAAAACTCTTCAATTCAATGCAATAACCATCAATTTATATCAAAATAGCCTCATAATCATAATTTGAATCATAATTCATGCAATTGGAATAGAGATCATAAAACCCATAAAATTCCATACTTTAAGTTGATAGAAAACTTGAGAAATTGATTGGGCTTCATGGATAAAAGAATCCATGAATCAATACCCGCATACCTTGAGTGAGAAAACCAAATAATTTGGAAGAACTTGAGAGTTTTGATGAAGAGCTTGAGTGGATTTACTTGAAATCTTAAATGAAGTCCCTGAGAGTCTTTTGTAGGGAAAAAATATTTTAGTAGGTGAATTGTAGAAGAATGAATAGAATTAGAGGTTTAGGTTAATTTATAGAGCTGAATTAGATCCTAAAAATGTATATGTTCATTAACTAACAATTAGGAGAAAGTAAACATACCTTTGCTAAAAACTAAATTTGGCAAAAAAAGACCACCAGGTCTGCGATGCAGACTTGGTGCAAACTTTACTATTCTGTGTAGTTTCTGCAAAAAATCTATCTTTCTATATACGAGTCCTAAAAATCCACCGAGACCTTTTTTTTTGCAAGTTTTGACCCCCTGATCAATATTCCGAACTCGGATTTTCCAAAAAGATTAAGGATAATTCATTACATGAGTGGCCTATTCCGAAGGCATTCGTAAGACACTTGTGAGCATTTTGAGGAATAGTGCAATATCTCCCTCTTGGGAATATTCGTACTCGAATGAGATTCAAATAATATAGGAAGGACATGGAAAAAGTACTAGTAGCCCAACATGAATAGGAAGACACTTTGAAAAATGCATAGAGCATGTAAACTTCATACTTAACATAAGACTTAGTCCTTGAGAAAATGAATCATTTTTCATGAATCATGCATGCATATGAATGACATATGGAACTGAAATGTTGGAGTTTAATCTATCTAATCATGAATAACTTAGTACCTTTAGTCTTGAATGGAAGGAAAAATATATGGATAACGCTTCATCTTGTTCGATTCTGATTCCCACGTACCACTCTCTACTTGTTGATTCCTCTATAAAATTTTGACGGATGCAAATATTTATTTCTTAACCTCTTGACTTACCAGTCTAAAATCTCAATCAAAACATCCTCATAAGTCAAATTCTCTTCAATACTCACATTTTCACTTGGTACAATCAAATTTGCATCACCTACAAACTTCCTCAATATTGACACATGAAATACCAGATGAACCATAGCCAACTCAAGTAGCAAGTCTAACTCATATGCTACTTTTCCAATACGCTTCAATATCCTATATGGTCCTATATATCTAGAGATCAACTTCTCTTTTTTACCAAATTGCATTACCCCTTTCATAGGTGAAATCTTCAAATACACCATATTATCCACATCAAATTCAAGTTCTCTCCTCCTAGTGTCCGAATAGGACTTTGGACAACTTTGAGCCATTTTCAATCTTTCTCTTATGAACCATACTTTCTCCATTGCATCAATTACCAAATCTAGAACAATTAGCGCCATCTCACCAATTTCAAACCACCCTATCGGAGACCTACATCTTCTCCCTATACAAGGCTTCAAAAAAAGCCATGTGGATGCCAGAGTGATAACTATTATTGTAAGAAAACTCAATCAATGATAAATGATCATCCCAACTTCCTCTAAGGTCAATCACACATGCCCTTAACATATCCTCCAAGATTTGAATTGTTCTCTATGCTTGCCCATCGGTTTGAGGATGAAAAACGGTTCTTAACTTGACTTTAATGCCAAGACCTTTTTGAAATGACTTCTAAAAATGTAAACTAACTTGAGTACCTCTATCCGATATAATTGACAAAGGAACACCCTGAAGTTTCATAAGTTCACAAATGTAGAACTTAGCATAGTCTTCGGCATCATAAGAAGTCTTGACTGATAGAAAATATGCCAATTTGGTCATTCGGTCAACAATGACCTTAATAGAATCATGTTGTCTCCTAGTACGAGGCAAACCTGTGAAAAGTCCTATTCACATCTTCCCACTTCCATGTAGGAATTTCAATTTCTCGAGGTAAACCTTCCAGTCTTTGATGTTTAACTTTCACTTGTTGACAATTAGGATACTTAGGCATGAACTCCGTTATGTCCTTCTTCATGCCATTCCACCAATACACTTTCCTCAAATCACGATACATCTTGGTGGATCCTAGATAAATTGAATATCGAGAACTATAGCCCTTATTCAATATCAACTCCCTCAATATATCAATATTTGGAACACATAAACGTCCTTGGTAAGGTAGTACCCCATATCCTCCTAGGGAGAAAGCCTCAATGACTTTTTTGGCAACCGACTTCTTCAATTCGACCAAAATTGAATCATTGTCTTGTTTGGCCTTAGTGTGTGCCGCAAGAGATGATTCCAAACCATTATATATAAGAATGCCTCCATCATTCGAATGAACCAAATACACACCTAAACTTGCCAATCTATAGATCTCTTTAACTAATTCTCTTTTACCTTCCTCAACATGTGCAACACTATCCATAGATAACTGATTAAGAGTATTGGCTACAACATTTTCCTTACCTGAATGGTACAATACGCTCATGTCATAGTCTTTTAGGAGTTCAAGCCACCTCCTTTGCCTAAGGTTCAAGTATCTTAGACTAAACACATATTGCACGCTTTTGTGGTTGGTAAACATATCAACATGAACCCCATAAAGATAATGGCGCCAAATTTTCAAAGCACACACAACCGCCTCAAGTTCAAGATCATGGGTTGGATAGTTCCTTTCATGCACGTTAAGTTAGATATAACCTTACCATGTTGAATTAAGACACAACCCTGACCAATACGAGAAGCATCACCATAAATAACAAACCCATCTGAACCTTTGGGCAATGTCAAAATATGAGCCAACGTGAGACGATCCTTTAGTAATTGGAAACTTTTCTCACATTTGTCCGTCTATTGGAATTTCGCCTTTTTTATGTCAACTTAGTTAAAGGCGAAGCAATAGATGAAAACCCTTCAACAAACCTTTTGTAGTTCCGTCTAAGCCCAAAATACTTCTACTGTCCGAAGGATATAATGGTCCAGGCCAATTCATAACCGCCTTCGTCCTCTTTGGATCCACCTTAATTCCATCACCAGACACCACATGGCCAAGAAATGCAACTTCTCTCAGCTAGAACTTGCACTTACTATATTTAGCAAATAATTGCTTCTCTCTCAATGTTTGCAACACAATCATCAAGTGAATTTTATGATCTTGCTCTTTGTGAGAATAAATCAAGATATCATCAATGAACACCACTACAAACATGTCCAAATATGGCTTTAAAATAAGATTCATAAAATACATGAATATAGCGGGAGCATTACTCAAACTAAACAATATTACTACATATTTAAAATGAGTATACCTTGGTCAAAAAGCCATTTTGGGAATATCGCACTCTCTTACCCTTAATTGATGATAATCGGAACGGAGGTCAATCTTAGAAACGTAACTTTCTTCTTGTAATTGATCAAACAAGTCATCTATCCTTGGAATTAGATATAAGTTCTTAATGGTGACCTTATTCAATTGCCGGTAGTCTATACACATTCGGATTGAACCATCTTTCTTCCTAACAAATAACACGGGAGCACCCCATGGTGAAATACTCAGTCTTATAAAACTCTTATCCAACAAATCCTTCAATTGTTCTTTCAACTCCTTAAGTTCCGCCGGAGCCATATAGTAAGGAGGAATAGAAATTAATTGGGTATTGGGAAGGAGATCTATGCCAAAATCAATTTCCTTTTCAGGAGGAATATTGGGCAAATCCTCGGGAAATACATTGAAAAACTCATTAACTATAGGGACCGACCCACGAGTAGGAGTTTTGGAATCGACGTCCCTAAATCACACAATATAATAAATGCACTTCTTGGAAATCATTTTTTGGGCCTTAATACACAATATAATAAATGCACTACATACCAAGAATGATATCAAAATCAGTCATATCAATTTCAATAAGATCACATAGAATAACTCTATTTAAGACCCATACGGGATAATTTCTATAAGATCTCTTGGCTAATACCGAATAAAAAAGGGAGTATAAATCGAAAAGACAAGTTGGCACCCGTATTAAGCAATGTATAAACATCAAGGTTAAAGACTCATAATATACCCGTGACCACATCAGGAGTCTCATCAATATCTTGCCTAGGGAGAAGAGCATAAAAGCGGTTGTTACGTTGGCCACCATTAGGTTGAGCTTGGGCACCTTGTTGCACTTGGCCTCCTAGAAGACGACCTTCTCCACCCTTGTTGGCAACATGAGGGCACTCAGATTGCTTATGACTCATCTTTCCACATCCATAGAAAGCACCCGTTCCCATAAAGAACTTTCCTCTATGATTCTTTCCACACTTTACACACTTAGGAAAAGAAGGGCTACTAGCATTCACACCTCCTCCTCCTTGAGATTTAGGGTATGACACCTTATCTTTAGCAAACCTCTTCCCCAAGCTTTGGACTTATTGAGAGCGTTCACTTCTACCACCGGTACTAGCATTGGAGAACCCACCTTCATACCGGGCCCTCTTAGAATCACTCATCCTCATCTCCTTGAGCTTTTTTCCTTTAATTTGTTCCGAAAAATTCATGAGCAGAGATATGTCCATCTCCTTAACAAGCATAGAGGTACGACGTTCCTTAGAAACTAAGGCAGACACCCCTATATGAATTTACTCATTCTGGCACATGGATCAGCAACCAACGAAGGAGCATACTTGGATAGCTTAGTAAACTTGAGGGAATATGTTATACCTCATACTTTTGTACCTTGGAAGGTTCTTAAGCTACTTAAGCTTCTTAAGTTTCTTGAAAGGGTCTTAAGCTTCTTAAAGCTTCTTAAGCTTCTTAGAAGTCACCATGTGAGCCGGATAATCTATAACGCCATCAAATAACTCTAAGGAAGGGAGAATGAGGTACCCCATAATAGAGAAGATTGGAAATAGGGTTGTAAGATTTCGGAAAAAGTTGGAGACCAAATAATGAGTCGTAGAACTCGACTTACTTACATAAGCTACCAACTTGGAAACCTTACATACTTAATCTACTTGAGTAAATACCAAGCTTACGTAGCAAGGATTACATAGGTTCATAAGTAAGACGAGATTACGAACCCATGAGAGAGTGCCATATGGCAGAATCTAGAAGTTCCATGTGGAAGCATCTAGAGGAAAGGGTGGACCCCGCATTCCACGTGGCATCTCATGGTTGTAGGAGGTGGTGTGTTGGCCTAATTAGGGCTTGACACGTGCCACCACTTAGGGGTTGACATGTGTCACCTCCTAAGGTGTCCTATAAAGAAATGTTTTATGACTCATTCTTATCAAAAAAGTCATTCTTCTCTCCAAAATTCAAGAAAATTCTAGAGAAAAAAAGAAAAGAAGAAATCCTAGAGCTAGAGAGAAAATAGTGGCGGCCAAGAGGAGAAAATAGGTAAGTTTTTCGATTTCATTCCGTGAATATTTTATATAGTTTATACCATGATGGTATGAATGTGTTATTAATGTAAATTCATAGTTTCGAGCAGCACCAAAAGGTTAAGAAATAGCCACAATGTTTTAGCCGCGCTAAAAGAACTTCCGAGGCGAGTTTTAGCGAGTTTCAGGCAAGATAAGGTTTTCTCTTTCAAAATGGAGTTTATGATGTGTTTATGAGGTATATTATATGTCTTAAATAATTTTGGAAGTGGAAAAATTGCATAAGGATGCTTGACGTTAGAAATAAACTAAATTGAAGTCATTATAGTTAAATCGAAGTCGAGTAGTGTGTTGTGATTGTGGTGCTGCAGTTGTAGATAGTTTGGTTGTGTGTTGCAGGGATGTAAAGTATTCTAAAAAATTTGTGGGTTCTTCTGGTTGTAGCCACACGACCCTCCATTTCGTATTGTTAAAGGTTTTATGAAATAAAGATTAAAAACTCTATTTTGGTATCATAGTTTTGAGCTAGTTGTTTAGGGTTGTATTGAGAAATTTTGAAGCAATTTGTTTGTATATAAAGCTGCTGGTTGTTATTGGTAATATGTCTACTAAGATTAGCAGTTGGATAGGGTATGTTATAGGGGAGATGCTGCCCGATTTCCGGCAACTTCGAAACTAGTAATAAACTAGTCAAGAGAAGTGGATAAGGAAACGATTCCTATGGATACTTGGTTGTGGATTTGGAAAATGGGAAGAGAAAGGTTATTAACCTTAGTATTACTTTCATGTTAAATAGGTACAAGAGACGACGGGGCAAACGTGGTTAAGAGTAATCCGTAAGAGGTATGTGAAGCTACCTTCTTTCTCTTGGCATATTTTTGGCATAAGTATGTAAAGATACCCTTCTTTCCTTTTGAAATGTCTCGACATAAGTATATGATGATTCCATGAGGGAAAGTAGAGAGTATATAAAGCCTATCCTTTCTCTTCTTTTGGCATGTCCTAGATATACGTAAAAGATGATACAATCTCGGTGGTGACTCCATTCCTAAGTGTTTCTTACTCATCCTCTAATGTTGGAACTCTTACAATAATTGAGCTATTGCTTCTCAAGTTTTTATATACATTGGGAAGTAGTAAGTATGTAAAGCTAATCTTCCTTTCTTTTTGGCATGATCTTTATGAAACAAATAGATGAAATGTATACGATTCCAAGGAATTTCCTCTTTTTAAAGCCACTAGAATAGCCAACTTCTTAATTTCCAAAAGATATTTGATGATGACTTGATATGGGAATATGATTCAATAGTTCCATTTTGGCCTAATCCATAGTGGTAATCAAAAGATACTTAATATGACTCTTGTATTGGGTTTTGAATGATAACACATTTTGAATATTCCATCGAGTCTCAAATACGATCTAAACTGCATATGGTTACCACTACTCTACTCATGTATACGGTAATCCTTCTATCATCGAGTCTCGATCTGAGTACGTTATCATGCGTAATTCACTGCATTACTCACCGAGTCCCTCACTAGAGGGCTGGGTACGTAAGTATATATAATATAATATATGGATTGGGCCGAACGTTCCTCGGCATTACTATATAATATATGGATCGAGCCGAACATTCATCGGCATTACTATATAATATATAGATCGGGCTGAACGTTCCTTGGCATTACTATATAATATATGGATCGGACTGAACATTTCTCGATATTACTATTTGATATATGGATCGGGCGAAACTTTCCTCGGCATTATTATATAATATTTGGATCAAGTGGATTGTTACTTGGCATTACTATATGGTATATGGACCAGGCCATACGTTCCTCGACATTATTATATGAGATAACACTAATAGTATATATATGCTTATGATAACAGAGTGATGTAGTTGTTACACTAAGTCCCTGAATGGGCCGGGTACAATATGTGAAGATAGTATATACGCATTTATGTTATAAGCTACAGGTAAAGTAAATGATTAGATGTAATACTTGCCCCTGCAGCCCTATGCCAACTGCAATTTCCTTATGATGTCTATGCTTATATACTCATTACATATGTCATACTGATCCCCCTTTCCCGGGGGGCTGCGTTCATGCTCGCAGGTACAGATACACACTTTGGGGATCCGCCAGCATAGGAGTTCCACTCAATAGTTCAAAAGTGCTCTATTGTACCGGAGCCTAGTTTTGGTACTAAACCTTGATGTATATATTTATTTATTCAAAGGTACGGTGCGGGACCTATCCTGCCTTATATTACTGTTCTTACTCTTAAAGGTCTGTGGACATGTATGTAGGTTGTATATGTGTGTGTGTAGAGTGGTTCCTATAAGAATTATGTTTTGGGACGTTTCCTTTTTTCATGGTAGCCTCATCCACTTATATTTTATCATGGATGTTGATTTCTTATGACGCAAATAGGAGACAAGGTTACTTATAGTTAGCAGGGGTATATGCGAGTGTCCAGTCCGAGTACCCATCACGGCCTACGGGGTTAGGTCATGAAAGCATAGTCCCTCTTCCCTATATTTCCTTGTCGAAGATTTATGAACTCTAACACTTTAGCCTCCCTTAACTCAAGAGGTAAAAAGTAATCAAGAAAAGAAAGGTTGAAAGCTTCCCATTCAAAGGACCTTCATCCACCCTCTCCAACTTCCATTGAGTGTACCATACTTGAGCAACACCCTTAAGTTAGTAAGCCGCCAACTCCATTTTTTCTTTCGAAGATACTCCCGTAATTCTCACTATCTTGTAGACCTCATCAATGAAATATTAAGGATCCTGATCAACCTTTGAGCCATAAAACTCTAGAAGATTCATTCGTACAAAGTCCCTCACTCTTAAGGCTGGAGTAGGAACATTAGGAGGAATCGCAATCCGTTGGTTGGTCACTATTTGGGCTAGCATAGTAATGGCGGTTCGGAAGTCCGCATTAGTTACTTGGTCTAGTAGAGGACCATTGTCTTGAGGAGCCAGGGGAGCTTGGGCATTATAAGAAATATTTATCTTTGGAAATGGTGTTATTCTTGGAGCCATTTTTCAGAAAATTGCAAAGAAAGAACGTTAGGGAAAAAAGTCTTTAAACATTCTTTATCTTTAACTTTAATTGATAATCGTAGATCCACTAGACTAAAGCAACCGATAAGGGCCCCTATGTTGACGCATAGTTAATGCAACATGAGACTTTACTTAGGGACCCTGTACGTCAAGTCACCATCTATATTCTACATTCAGCGCTAGGTCAATCCCATAAAATACTTTAACGTCATTATAGCATATTCACAAAATAACTTTATCATTAAATCATCATTCCGTGGAATAGCTCATTAAAATATTTTATTTGATTCAATGCGAGAATTCTCCTTTGAATCAATCATAAGACTCCCTTTACATAAACATTTTCTTCATATCATTCATTTGTAGTGAAGCTTTCATTTCAAATTTTTACTTTAACATGAGAGGAGTGGGTGGTTCACTTCATAAAAACCTTCACATGCAATTAAGGAGTACTTCCATGCATGAGAGTGATGGAAAATGCATCAAAATACATATCTTAAACAACCCAACATATGTGCCTCAAAACCCTTTTCAAACCTTCATATAAGCATTTAAGAAAACCATTCATTTGATCAAATTAAGAGTCAATATACATCAATATAGGTAAATAAACTTGAAATACATCATTTAAAGTCATTCTAAAAAAGCCAATGAAGATTCATCATAAAAATTGCATTATCACCTTGAAAATACCTTTTGGACTCCATGTGTGGAAGGACCCCTAGATGAAAAGCACATATACCTTAAGGGAAACAAAAACCCAAAGAAAACCTGAGGAAGAAGAGAGACTTGATTGCCTTGAATTTGAAACCTTAGCCTTGCCTTGAGGTTCTTGGGAGAGCTTGAGTAGAGAGGAATTTAGTGTTTTGAGGCTAAGTATAGAGAATGACAGTTTTAGAGGTTCTAAGGTCTTTAGATAGAAGGGTTTGGCATCCAAAATGACCTCATTTCAATTTAAAATGCATAAAAAGACTAGAATGCCCTTCTTAAAAGCTTCCTAAAAAGGACTTCAAGGGGACCCTTCACATTCTGTGGTGATTATCACGGTTAATGGTGGGGTCTCGTAGTAAGGGACTTAGAATGGTTGGCAAAAGGCTCGTAGGCGGGAGTCTCTGATGTTATACCACGGTGAGACTTTATGGTTGGTGAAGACCATTATGAGCCATGAAATGTGGCCATGGTGCAGGTCTGCAAGTAGACTTGTAGGGAGTCCACCATGAGGACACACCACGGTTCGTGGAGGGTTCCACAACTCGTGGTGGCTATCCATGGACCCTGCCTTAAGAAAATTCTTGAGGGTGTTGGGGGAGGGCTCACCATGGAGGGATTCATGGCCCGTGGAGCTCACCATGATCCATGGTCCTCTATTGTGGTTCGTCCCCTGTAGTCTGAGTCTCTGAATATCCACCACAATTGCCCACATCGGCCCATGGTGCTTACCACGGTCTGTGACAACTTCTATGTCGGCTAGTACAATTTTCTACAACTTTTCTGAAAATTCATCCTTGTTCCTTCGTTTAGGACCTTTCACATTTTCGGGGTCTTACATCCTCCCAAGTAGCACTTTCTACTTGTTGATTCCTCATACTACTTTGACGGACACAACTTCTCTATTTCTTAACTTCTTAACTTGCCGGTCTAAGATTTCCACTGGAACCACATCATAAGACAAATTCTCTTCAACACTTACACCTTCCAATGGTAAAATGGAACTTGGATCACCCCAACAAACTTCCTTAATATAGACACATGAAACATCGGGTGAATCATAGTTCACTCAAGTATCAAATCTAACTAATAATCCACCTTGCCAATACATCTCAATATCTTATAGTTTAACGGGTCTAGGACTCAATTTTCCTATATTACCAAAATGCATTACACCTTTAATGGGTGAAACCTTCAAATATACACAATCATCCACTTCAAATTCAAGCTCTCTTTTCCTAACATCCGAATAGAAATTTTGACGAGTTTGAGCCATCTTCAACCTCTTCCTTATGAGTCTTACCTTATCCATAACATCTCTAACTAAATCTGGACCAATCAAGTTCATCTCACCCAATTCAAACTATCCCACCAGGGACCTACATCTTCTCCCATACAATGGTTCAAAAAGAGCCAATTGAATGCTAGAGTGGTAACTATTATTATAGGCAAAGTCAATCAATTACAAATGTGTATCCCAACTCACTTTAAAATCAATAAAACACCCCCTCAACATATCTTCTAAAGTTTGGATCATTCTTTCAGCATGACTATACGTTTGAGGATGGAAAGCGATGCTTAACTTAACCTTTGGACCAAGAACCTTTTGAAATGACTTCCAAATGTGTGAAGTGAATTGAGTACCTCGATTAGATATAATGGAAAAGGGAACACCATGAAGTCTTACCAACTCAAGAAAATACAACTTAGCATAGTCTTCGGCACCATAAGAAGTCTTAACCGGTAGAAAATGAGCCGACTTAATCATCTGATCTACAACAACCCAAATGGAATCATATTGCTTCTTAGTATGAGGCATACCCAATACAAAGTCCACATTCAAATATTCCCACTTCCAACTAGGAATTTCAATATCTTAGCCACAAATTCTGTTATATTCTTCTTCATGCCGTTACACTTCCCTCAAATCGTGAACATGTTGGTGGAACAAGATGAATCGAATATTGGGAACTATGGGCCTAGTGAAATATCAAATCTCTTAAGCCATCAACATTAGGAATACACAAATGGCCTCAATGGTTTTTTTGGCAACCAATTTTGTTAACTCAACTAACACTAGATCATGGTGTTGTTTGTCCTTAACATCTGCCACAAGAGACAATTTTGAACAATTATGCACAAGAACACCTCCATCACTAGAATCAACTAAACCTATACCTAAACATTCCTATCTATGAACGTCCTTGATTAACTCTTTCTTTTCTTCCTCACCATATGCCACACTATTCATTGACAACCTACTTAGTTCATCGGCAACTAGATTGGCTTTACCAGATGGTACAACACACTCATGTAATAGTCTTTCAATAATTCAAGTCATCTCTTTTTCTGAACGTTCAAATCTTTTAGCTTAAACACATATTGTAAACTCATATAGTTACTGAATACATCCACATGGACACCATAAAGATAGTGTTTCCAAACCTTCAAACCAAACACTACCGCTTCTATTTCAAGATCATGGGTTGGATAATTTCGTTCATGTAACTTAAGTTACTTAGAAACATTGTCTATAACCTTATCATGTTGCATGAAAACACAAAAAAGACCAACCCTTAAAGCATCATAATATATAATAAAACAATCGGACTCTTCCGGTAGAGTGAAAATAGAAGTGGTAGTGAGACGTGACGAGATCAATGAAAACACTTGAAAACTATTTTCACAAGCTCCCAACCATTGAAACTTCACCTTAGTTTGAGTCAACTTGGTCAAACGTGATGAGATCAATTAAAATCCTTCCACAAATCTCCTATAGTATTCGGCTAGAGCCAAGAAACTTCTAATATCTGAAGGGGACAATAGTCTAGGCCAATTCTTAACTGCCTCAGTTTTCTTAGGATCAACCATAATCCCTTCAACGGACACAATGT
Organism: Solanum dulcamara; assembly: GCF_947179165.1. Taxonomy (NCBI): domain Eukaryota; kingdom Viridiplantae; phylum Streptophyta; class Magnoliopsida; order Solanales; family Solanaceae; genus Solanum; species Solanum dulcamara. Next base: position 47,344,251 of record NC_077240.1, read on the forward strand.
GACGAAGAAAAGCCACTTCCCATAACAAAAACTCACATTTGTTAAACTTGGCAAATAATTTCTTGTCTCTTAGAGTTTGCAACACAATCCTCAAGTGATTAGCATGCTCCTCCTCATTTTGAGAGTACACCAAAATGTCATCAATGAACACAATCATAACTTGTATTAATATTATTTGAACACCCGATTTATCAAGTCCATTAATGTCGCAGGGGCATTGGTCAAGAAAACGACATAACTAGGAACTCATAATGGCCATATCTTGTTCGAAATGCCATTTTTGGAACATCACACTCCCTTACCCTCAATTGGTGATAACCAGAACAGAGGTCAATCTTAGAGAAGTAACTTTCCCCTTGCAATTGGTCAAACAAATCATCTATCCCCAGAATTGGGTATTTATTATTGATTGTCACTTTATTCAATTGACGGTAGTCAATGCACATACGTAGTGAACTATTCTTCTTTCAAAAAAATAATATGGGAGAACCACATAGGGATATACTTGGTCTAATGAAAAATTTGTCTAACAAGTATTTCAATTGATCCTTTAACTCCGTCGGAGCTATTCGGTAATGAGAAACAGAAATGGGTTGGGTACCTGAAATAAGGTCTTTACCAAAATCAATCTCCCTTTCTGGAGGGACACCGGGTAGATCATCGAGAGATACATCTGGAAACTCATTAATAATAGGGACCAACTCTAGAGTATTGGATTCGGGACTTTCATTCCTAACCCTAAAAATATAGTAGATACATCTCTTGGAAATCATTTATCGAGCTTTAAGGCACTAAATGAATTGACCTATAAACACAAAATTACTACTTTTCTATTCTAGGATCGGCCCATTTAGAAATTGGAACTTAACCAATTGGGATCTATAATTAATAGAAGCATAACATGCATATAGATAATTCATACAGAGGATAACATCAAAATTGGTCATCTCAAGCTCAACTAGGTCACACAAAGTAACTTTATAGAAAACCAAAATCGGACAACCTTCATAGAATCATTTAGCCACAACCCACTCATCTATGGTAGTATAAATGGAAAAAGGTTCTAACAATATTTTAGGGCTAACATCAAATCTCATGACCACATAAGGGGAACCAAAAGGCAATTTACAACCAGATCAACTAAAGTATAAATATCATAGTAAAAGACCCATAACATACTGGTAACAACATCGGGAGTCTCCTCCACCTCTTGCCTACCATGAAGATCATAAAACCAATCATTGCGTTGACCATCCTTTGGTTGCACTTGAGCACCTATAATAATTTGCCCTCCATGTGCAACTTGGCCTCGAGGACGATCATCTTTGACCTTGTATTTTTTAGGATGATGACCCAGCTTACTACACTAGTATCACCCATTCAAACTCACTAAACATTCTCCCTTGTAGTTCTTACCACACTTATTGTATGCTGGAGTAACTTGGCCCATAAGTGCACCTCCTTGATGCTTAAGATTGGGAAACCTATCTTTCTCAAACCTTGGAGTAGGGAATTTAAAGATCCTTTACCAATGTATCTTTGGCGAAAATGAGGATGTCCACCACCTCTGGACTGACTATGAGAGAAATGACCATCATCGATCCTTGGCCTCTTGGACTCCCTAGTTTTTTCCTTTGGCTTCTTACTCTCTATTTGCTCTGCATAGGTTATAAGTCTAGAAATGTATATATCCTAAATTAATATAACTATTTTACACTACTAATAGACCATATTTGACATACCCTACATGAATTTGGTCATACGTGCTCTTGAGTCGACAACCATAAATAGAGCATATTTTGATAATTGAGTAAACTTGAGGGCATACTACCAGACACTCATGGCTCCTTGTTTAAGGTTGATGAACTCTTGTACTTTTCCATCCCTCAACTCCAACGGGAAAGAGCGATCAAGAAACACCCCTTTGAACTCATCCTAAGTCATGGGATCGGCTTTTCTAGTTTTCTTACATTTCCATTGATCATACCAAATATGAGCAACGGCCTTCAATTGATACGTGGCCAACTCCACCCTATCAACCGATATAACTCCCATGATATACATAATCTTGTGAATGTTATCGATGAACTCTTGTGGATCCTCTTCATCCTTGGAACCCCACACCTCCAGAGGATTCATCCTCATAAAATCACTAACTCTTGTTACTTTCATACCTAGATTTGGGTTCACAGTAGCAATAACTTCACGATTAAATTGGGTTGTATTAGCTTGTGCAAGTACATAAAAGTCCGCTCGAAACATGGCATTGGAGACTTGATCATTCAAGGATCATTCGGAACTTATTGCTCCTTCTCAACTACATTCCTTATAGAGGGGTATCTTTGTGGTGGGATATTCTAAAAATTGCAAAGAAAAAGTATTAGAGGGAAAGACTTAGACACTCTACCGCATGATATAGACCATGAAAAAAGTAAAAATTTATATCAAATGGTAGTGAAGACCCTACTTCACAAAAAAAAATTTAAAAAAATAAAATAAAAAATTTCCCCAACCCATGCGAGATAGAAGGTTCGTATACTTGTTCTTTCTCAATGTAGCTATGCCTGAGTCGTAGTATAATTGAATAGGACTAGTGTAGGCTACTTTTTTGTATTCTCATGGAAGGGGAGAGTCTCCCTCATTTATGCTTTCTTAGTTGATTTGTACCGAGAGGAGTCCTCTCACAGGTTTAATGCTTTCTAGTTATAGTTAGTCTCTTTTTTGTATCGGGGATGAGTTAGCCGACCTTAATAGGTTAGCCGACTTATGAACCACCATAGGATCGGAGGTAAGGTTTATGTCCCCCTCCTTGTATTTTATTTTGATTATTTATGTTAAGGCTTGGGGGTGTTGCTCAACCCCTGACTCTTTACCTAAGATGTTTCCTATCCTCCTATTCATGGATGTTGTATGCTTTACACCAATGAATAAGAATCTACTTAACGTGGCATGTTAGAATTCCTAGGGCTCTTCTAAACCTTGTACTTTGATACTAAGTTTATCATGACCCAAACATGGGACAAGTCGTGATGCATCAATCAAGGCACGAGAGACCCCAACCAAACCATTTTAGCATACATCGCATTCATAAGGTAAAGAGTCATAGTAAACTAACTAGAAGTAACAACTCCAGGGAATGGGTCTAAGGGATAACAAACTCAATAGATGTCCAACCAAACTACATCACATAGTGTCTAAACATGCAACTAGTCTTATCTATAATAGGGGTTTAGGACAAGCTCCTACCTCACCCAAAAAAGTAGAATTAAAAATAGTAACAACATGAAAGGAAAGTCATTTTCCTTGATAAGATGAGGACTCACCAACTCTTGATAACTACGCATCTTTAGCCACGAATAGGATGATTGTGAGTGTCGTCCATCCTTACATTATGAGACAATGTAGGAAAAATATGCATTAGTACATAAAAGGTACTAAGTATGTGGGATATGTATGAACAAGTAAAGGAACGTGAATAATATGCCATAAGATGCATGACCAATCATAAGGAACATGAGTAAGGATTAAAAGCATTTGAAAACATATGAAAAACTATGGTCAATACATATCATAACACTTCATCATAGAACTCATAACTTGACATTTAACTTGCGTGGGATAAGACCTTTAACCGACATCTAAGATCATGAGAGCTATTACATAGAATCCAATGTAACCCTCATCGTGAAGGGGGAGGCTACCTTTCCATGGTATACTCCTTCATGGTACTCAACTCAACTCAACTATGTTATATATGGATCCACTAGCTAGGCCATGAAGGCAATCCTACGTGGGCAAGGTAATTTGCAACTTTATTTTTTTACTAGGATTTCCTAGGGTAACTAACTGCGTTACCGGACCAAACCCCACAAACAAGCCCTCTCGGTGCTTAGTCAATATCCAAATAAAAATTCATAAAACATGATCATACATAATAGGAAAAGATAGTAACTACCTAGAAATCCACCTTCATTAAAACATATTAGAAATAGCTCACTAACTTTAGTGATGTATAGGAATCCATAAATTCGGTGAGAATTATCCTTATCACCATCTTTAAATATGATTGTTTGAGAGATGTACTTATCATATCATAATAACTATCTTTGATCATAGTTGACCATTATCATAACATTCGTCAAAAAATCATAATCTCAATATAAAATCATAAAATTTACATTGAAAATCATTGAACTCATAATCAACTCATAAAATCATCTTTGAATCCTCAAATTCATAATTGAGAGAGATTTATGCATGGACATTCATAATTCAACTTAAAATCATACCATTCATGTAGATACATGCTTAGAATAATCATTGATAATAGTTTAAACAAAAATTAAATCATCCCAATGCAATTCATTAAAATTTGTAACATCCCTCAAAATGCTCACAAGTACCTTAAAAATGTCTTGGGAATTGGCGCTCAAATACTGCATTATTCTTAATGTTTTTGGAAAATCTGAGTTTAAAATATCGATCAGAAGGTCAAAACCTATAGGAAAATAGTCTCGGTGAATTTTTAGGAATAATTGATTAAAAGATAAATTTCTCAAGGAACTGCACAAACCATTAAGGTTCACAACAATTTCATGTCGCGGACCTGCTTGTCACCACATCGTGGACCTGGCTGTGTGATTTTGGCCGAATTTAGTTTTTAGTAAGGGCACTTTATAGTTTTCCCTATATTGTTAGCTAATGAACCTGGACGTTTTTAGGACCTAATTCAATTCTATAAATTAACCCAAACCTCTAATTCTATTTATTCTTCTAAAATTCACCTACTCAAACTTTTCTCTCTCTACAAAAGAGCCTCAAGGACTCCATTGAAAACTTCAAGTAAATTCACTCAATCTCTCCATCAAAACTTTCAAGTTCTTCCAAATTATTTGATGTTATCACTTAAGATATGTGGGTATTGATTCATGGATTCTTTCATCCATGAAGCCCAATAAATTTCTCAAGGTTTTCTATCAAATTAAAGTATGTTATTTTATGAGTCTTATGATCTCTATTCCCATTGCATGAATTATGATTCAATGTATGATCATGAGTCTATTTTGATATAAATTGATGGTTATTTCATTAAATTGAAGAGTTTTTCCATGAATTCTCCTATTTTGATCTGTAGGGTTCGTGTTGAAAATTATGAGTATTTACAATTATACTTCCTAATGATACTATATATATGAATTACGTATGAGCTGATATAAAGTTTATGATCATGCATGTTTTCAAGTGAATTACATGATTTTCAAATCAATTGATCATGCATTCATGTCTTACCTAAATTTCAAGTATAAGCTATGATCATGAATTTCAAAGTATGAATTTTGATTATGTATTTCAATTATGATCATGGACTATAAGTTTGTTTCGAAGGATGATTTTCATGCAAGCTATAAAGTAAGGTGACTTAGGGCCCTATATGGTGACCTAAGGCCAAATGATATGAATTATGCAAACATGATTGTAATGATGAAAGGACAATTCTCACATTAAAAGTATATTATGAAAATAAGCTACTCCATTATTTCGAAATTATGATAATGACTATGACATATGAAATTATGATTTCTATGTTATGTATGTATTCCGTGGGATTTGACTTAGCACGAATGTGAATTTGAGGTACGGGCTTGAAATACGAGTTCCTTATATAAAGTCTATTATCTCATAACTACGTGCCACCATAGGTTGCCTTCATGGCCTAGCTATTGGATCCACATATAGCATATGCATGACCCGCTTAATGGGGTAGAGTCTACCTTGGCAAGTAGATTCCCCTTTTACTTTATTATATGGGAAGACAATGGGATTCCATGTTATAACTCGCATTGTCTTATTGTGGGTTACGGTTCCTATACCACATATGTATTATCTCTTAACTATTCTATGATTTTAAATTATTCTTTTTAAATGCGTTGGTCAATATGATTTTCTCATGACTTATCTCATCTTATCATGTATTTTACTTGACTATTGCATTCCATGATTTACGTTGCACTTTATGCCCTCATTCTTAGTATATTCCAATGTACTAATGTATATTTTTTTCCTATATTGTTTCATAATGTAGGGGTTGAGGTTGAAGGTCACACTCATCTACGTGGCTAGTTAAGCTTTCCTATCCAGCGATTGTGGTGAGTCCTTATTTATCGGGGACTAGTTATCGAGTTAGTTATTATTTTCAAAGACTTTTTCTATGTTTTATATTGAGGGTGAGCTAGGGACATGTCTTATCCCCACCCATATTCATGAGTATAGGCATCTAGTTGGACAAATATTTCGAGTCTATGTTCTCATATATCACTCTTAAATTTCTCTTCATGATTTAGAGTCTCTTATGATATTTCCGCTTTTATTTTACCTTGTGTATGCTTATGATATATACAAGAGGCTTGGATAAGGCCTTTGGGGTTTCAATCATCACATTTGACTAGGCTCTAGGTCGTGTCGTGACAAAATTGGGGTTCATAAACCATTGATAATTGAAGAAAAACTTAGAGAAGCTTTGGGACTCCATGGGTGAAAGGGACCCATGGATCAGTCCTCATATACCTTGGTTGTAATTACTCAAAATTGAAGAAGAAATCCTGGTGAAATCTGAAATCCTAGCCTTAAACTTGTAGAGGAATCCTTGACAGATTTTAGTTCTTGTCTTAGATAAATTGGGAGAGTGATTTAGAATGAGGGAAATTTTAAAGAACTGGGTAGATATAGGGTTTAACTTAGCAATAATTGTCTCTAGGTTCATTGAACCAAACTTGAAAAAATGACACAAATACCCCTCATTATAACTGGAATTTTCACCTACTAATCAATTCCTATGACTTGTCCTCAAGCCTATGATTCGTAGACTTGAGTCATAGTGCATGTCCCTGAGAAGACCTAAAAATCAGCCTCTGAACTTTGCCTCCACGAGTCATTATTACTACTCATCTACATGTCTACGAGTCATAGACTAGATCCGTCCTGCAGGTTCTATTTTTCTTGAGAATTGAGAGCCTCTAAAGTTTGCATGCAAGTTGTTTCTACATCTCATCTCCATGGTTACGAATCGTCATTTAGACTCATCCTGCAGGTGTTGAATCGTACGACTCATCTTGCACACCTAAAAATGTGCAAGTACATTAGCCTTTGAAGCCTGATCATGAGTCTTTTTTATGACTCGTCAATAGGATGATGACTCATCTTGTTGAGTTGCAGGAACTCCTTTAGAGACTTTTCTATAACAAGTCCAAGGACTACCTCTATGACTCACTTCTACGAGTTGTAGAAACGTCTACAAATCATAGAGTAGGTCATAGATCTGAATTTTATTCTTTTTCTCGAGATTCTTCCTTCGTTCTAACTTTCGAACTTTTGGGGTCTTACGGTTAAAGACTGAGAACCTTAAAAAAAACTAAGAAAAAGCCACTGTCAGTAGGTCTACGACTCACTCTACTACCTATAGGGTGTACTACGAGATATAGGAGAGGCTTGTAGAACTCCTCAATACTTAACCATTTTCATAGTGACAAGACCCTTTTTACGACTCAACCTTATGAGCCGCCATTCACTCTATGATCCATAAAGTCAGTCGTAGGGTCTAGTGACACATTCAAGTAGCTACTGGAATGTCCACCTAGGTCTTACTACCAAGGTTATGATCCATACAAATTTGTACGACCTGTATTGATGGACCTATTGACCCCTAGCCTAACCTTTTAGTCTAGATCTATGAGTGGAATTTTTGGAGTTATCCAATGATCTACGACCCATAGAAGTTGGTCATAGCCTCAACTAGCCAAATTCTAGATAGTTCAAATTATGAACCCTATCTTATATGATCAACAGTTCTACAGTCTGTAGAATGTTTACGACCAGTAGATGGGTCTGTAAATGGCCCAACAATTTTAAGTGAGGGGTATTTTCAGTCTTTTCTCACCTTTCCCAAAATAAAACCATGATATTTTTGGGACTAAAATTAAACTCTTATCAGTATCCAATGAGCCTTTTCTCTCATTAATACTTAGAATATTTTGAGAGCAAGGATTGGAGAGAAGGGGAAAAGCTAGGCGTTCAACCACGCTCTTGGAGTTTCACTTAGCTAATAGATCTTCCAAGTATGTAAGTCTTGTCATGATGTTGGACATAGTTCATCCTCATTCCCTACATCTTTACTCAATCAAGTTATGCTTTGAGTTTTATTTTAAATCCCGTTAAATTGAGTTCTTATGTTATCTATGCAATTCCAAACTGAGAGTCTGTATATATATAAGAATACTTTGATAATTTTCATGAGTTAAGTTCTTGAGACTATAATTCATGCTTGCATTCACATGAACCCTAGTTGCGTATTTGCAGTATTTATTTCAAAGTATTGTTATGAGTTTAAAGCATGATATAATTCATCTTTTAATAGAGAAAGAGTTTGAACATGAGTTGAGTTTTGAGAATTCTCTTATTCACTAATTTGAGGATGATCACTATTGAGTTTAAATGAATTGAGAATTAATACATTTAATATGTACGTTGAGATTGAGTTGAGAAGTGAAGCAATGTTTTAAAAATACACTCATTGAGTTGAGAATATAACTATTTTATACTTAGAAGAGTTGAGTTGCAATTAAGAAAAGTCCAATGAGACTAAATGAGTTAATTGAGAACATAAACTCACTTGAGATATGAGCATAATAAATATAATTTTGAGAGTAGTATTGAGCACCAATTTGGGTAAGATTATAAAATAACTCATACTTCATAAATTATGTGTAAGACCTTAGAAGTTGGAAGGTAATTGAATGAAAGTGTTGCAAAACAAGTTGCAGAAATTTGCTGGTGTAAGCTTCTACGACTGACCTACAAGCCATAAAAAGTCCTACGAGCCATAGAAAGTCATATCAGGCCTAACCCTTAGGTAAAATCTTAAGTTATGAGACGATTGGAGTTGATGTTCCATATAGGGTTTGACGAATAATAGGAAAGGCTCGTGGGAAAGGTTATGAGGAATAAAAATTTCACTAAGTGTGAGCCAACTTTACGAGGGGTTCCTACAGAACATAGGAGTCCCTATAATCTTTATGAAGGACCTAGAGGTAAGGTTCATAAATTCAGCATTTTAGATTTTGAAATGTGGTGAGGACGATGGGTGCTTACAACCTACAGAAGGTTTGACGAACCATATGGTGGACTCGTAGGTTTGGTCTTGAGTTTTTGCATTATTTGCTAAGTGTTGGGGAAATTAGCAACTCAAACCTATGACTCGTAACTACATCAACGAGTCGTACACCCTAGTCTTAGGTCTAATGTGCAATATCTAGTTGCTTAACTTTTGGACAAATGATGCTACAATCCTTAACCTACGACCCATCAGATGACCTATGACCTATAGGTCAGTCCGACAGATTTTAATGAGGTTTTCAGTCTTTTTCCATTGTTTTGACCATGCACTGGGACATTTTTTGGGATTGATTCATAGCCTATAACTAACTCCTAACTTTTCTAAACCCTCAATCTACAAAAATCACAAGTCTACTCCCATCAAGTTTCTCCCAATTCTCTCCAAGACAAGAACTAGGGGAAAATCCTCAAGCTTCCATTGAAAGCATTGATTCAAGATTTTAATTAAAAGTATATGGTAATTAATCCATGAATCCCTTCCATCCACACAGACCCAAAGATTTCTCAATTATCTCTTTTATGAGTTTTTCCTAAACCATAGTTTGGATCAAATTGCATTGGGTTAATTCAGTTATGTTTTATTGCAATGATTAATAATTCAATTATGTATGGTTTAAGTTTAATTGCATAATTTAAATTGATTTTATATGGACCCATGCATTGGTTTATTTTCAAGTATTAATTTATAAAATTATGACTATAAACATCATAAAGGATTTATGAATAATAAATGATTATGAATTATTGATAGTTGCGAGAGGGTTTCTCATACATTCATGTAAGGGTAAAAGGGTTTTTCACCTACTCACACATTCATAAAGGTGAAAGGTGTTACACCCCGTACTTTTTTACCTTGGAACGTGTTCTTAAGTCTCTTGAAAGGTTCTTATGTTTCATGGATGGATCATAAGCCTCTTAAGTTTCTTAAGGTTTCCTAAAGTTTCTTAAAGCTTCTAAAAGCTTCTTAAGACTTCTTAAGAACTCTTAAGCTTCTTAAGAGTTTCCATGAGATCCGGATAATCTATAACTCTATCAAACAACTCTAAGAAAAAGAGAATGCGATACCCCATAGTAGAGAAGATTGGAAATAGAGTTATAAGAATCCGGAAGAAGTTGGAGACCGAATGATGAGTCGTAGGACACGACTTATTTATGTAAGCTACCAACTTGTAAATCTTACATACTTAAGATACTGGAGTATATACCAAACTTACATAGCAAGAATTACATAGGTTCATAAAGTAAGATGAGATTATGAATCCACAAGGGGAGAAGAAAGTCCCATATGGCAGCATGAGAGAGTGATACATGGCAGAATGAGAGAGTGACACATGGCAAAAGATAGAGAAAGGGTGGTGGACCCCCCCCATATGCCATGTGGTAGCCTGTGATTGGAGGAAAGGGGTGTGTTAGCCCAATTAGGGCTTGACATGTGTCACCACTTAGGGGTTGACACATGTCACCACCTTAGGTGGTCTATATATATATGTCTTATAACTTATTAATTTTCCGTACTTATCTAGAAAATGCAAGAAAAAAAAAGAAGAGAAGAGAAGAAACTAGAGACGGAGAGAGCCACGGTTTTAGAAGGAAAAAAATGTAAGTTCTTCGATTTTGCTCCGTGAATTAATTATCTAGGGTTTTCCACAATATTATGAATGTGTTAATAATGAAAATTTATGCTTTTTAGCAGCCGAAAATGTTAGCTAATAGCCACGAAGTTTTAGGTGCGCTAAAGGAACTTCTAAGGCAAGTTTCGATGAGTTTGATGAGTTTCGGGCAAGGTTAGGGATTACCTTTCAAATTGAATTTATGATTTTGTTATGAGTTATGTTAAATGTATTAAATAAGGTTGGAAGTGGAAAAATTGCATAAGGATGCTTGATGTTAGAAACAAACTAAATTGAAGTGGTTGCAGCTAAATCAAAGTCGAGTAGTGGGTTGTCGTTGTGGTGCTGCGGGTGCAACTGGTTGGGTTGCATGTTGAAGGGATTTAAAGTGTTTTGAAAAGGGTGTGGTTTCTTATTTTTGCAGCGACATGACCCTCCGTTTGGTATGGTTAAAGATTTTGTGAAATAAAGATTAAAAACTCTATTTTCGTATCGTAGTTTTGAGCTAGATGTTTGGAGTTATATTGTGTAATGCTGAGGTGGTTTACTTGTATATATGCTTCTGATTGTTGTTGGTTGTATGGTTTTTGACACTGTGGCCGAGTTAAAATCTCAGAGATGTTGAAGTTACAGCGGAAATTCTGCCTAATTTTCGGTAGCATTGGAATTAGTAACAAACTAGTCGAGGGTAATGAATAAGTAAATGACTCCTATTAGTACTTGGTTGAAGAGTGGTATATTGGAAAGTGAAAGGCTATTAATCTTAGTATTAATTTCATGTCAAATAGGTTAAGGAGGTATCAAGGAAAGCTGGATTTCAATTAATCTCGAAAAAGATATGTGAAGCTTTCTCTTGGCATGTCTTTGTCATAAGTATGTGAAACTATCCTTCTTTTCTTTTGGCATGTCTTAGCCTTAAGTGATTGATATACGAAATGTGGGGATAATTCCATTCATAGAACCCCAAGTATGACTCATAAGTCCTATTCACTTCTCGATGGTAGAATTCCTATACTAGTTGAGTTATTGCTTCTCAAGGCTTCTATATAATGGAGAGTAGTAAGTATGTGAAGTTATCTCCTTTCTCTTGGCATGTTTTAGCATAAGTACCTAGAGATACCTTTATTTCCTCTTGATATGTCTTTGAAAGAAGTGTGGTGTTATGATGATATGGTAATGCAATAATAATGTTATGATACTGAGCCTATGATGGGTCGGGTATGATATATGTAAATAATGACTCGTTGAGGAAAAGTAGAGTCCAGTAAAGCTTATTCTTTCTCTTCCTTTGACATGTCCTAATTGTAAGAAAAATATGATACGAGCTATGGGGTAACTCCACTTTTAAGTCCTAAATGTAATCCGTATTTGTTATTCACTTCTGAATGTCAAACTCTTGTTGTAAGTTGAACTACTTTCCTTGAACTCCATAAGTTGAGAAGTACTGGATGCACAAACTCCTAGTCCTAAGGACTATATGACAATAGGTATCCATGATTCTATGAGCTGTTAGTATTACTTTAGTACATGTCTAGGGTTCTCGAGGACTTAAGTGATATAGGCCTCAATGGCATTTAGAAGGCACTCGAGATGGCTACACTACTATTCTGGTCCTCGGACGATAGCTTAATCTTCTTACATTATCGAATCTCTGATAATGATTTAGATTGTATATGGTTACTCTCTACATTATTCGTGAATATTGTAATACATCTTTCATCGAGTCCCTGGCTGGTTATAATATAATTATTATTATATGGTATATGGATCATGCCGAACATTCTTCGGCATTACTATATGATATGTGGATCAGACTGAACGTTCCTCGGCATTACTATATGATATGTGGATCGGACCGAACATTCCTCGGTATTACTATATGATATGTGGATCAGAACAAACGTTCTTCGGCATTACTATATGATACATGGATCCGACTGAATGTTCTTCGTCATTACTATATGATATGTGGATTGGGCTGTCATTCCTCGGCATTATTATACGATGTACGGATTAGGACATATGTTTCTCGGCATGTACTTACTATATACATAGATCGGGCTATACGTTCCATAGCGCTAATAATATATATGTGCTTATTATAATAGAATGATGTAGATGGTACACCAAGTTCCCTAACGGGCCAGGCACAATACGTGATGGTAATATGTATGACTTTCTTTTATATGATGTGAGTATGGTAAATGGTTAAATGTTATACTTTCCCCCTGCATCCCTACACCAACTGTAATTTTGTTATGATGTCTATGCTTTACATACTCAGTATATATATCATACTGACCCCCCTTTTTCGGGGGGGGGGGGGGGGGAGGGGGCTGCGTTCATGCCCACAGGTACAGATACACATCTTGGGGATCCGTCAGCGTACGATTCTACTCAGTAGTTTAGAAGTGCTACATTGTGTCAGAGCCTAGTTTTGGTATTAACCCTATCCTGCCTTATGTTACTGTTCTTACTTTTAGAGGTCTGTGGACATGTATGTGGGTTGTATATGTATTTGTGAATATTTGTGCCTATATGTTACGATAGCCTCATCGGCTTATATATATTATCTTGCCTATTGGCACGCTATGACTCAAATAGGAGATAGGTTTTCTTATAGTTAGAAAGGGTATACGTGAGTGTCCAGTTCAAGCACCCATCACGGCCTATGGGGTTGGGTCGTGAGAAAAGTGGTATCAGAGCGATTCTTCCTCGAAATATCTATAGACTGTGTCTAGTAGAGTCTTTTTTATCGGTGTGTTGTGCATCACATCTATAAACAAGAGGCTACAGGACATTTAGGATGTTATCTTCCTTTCTTCTCTTAGATCATGTGATAGAGCCTAGCCATAGGACATGAAATTCCTTTTTCTAACCTTTGGTTTCAGCTGAAGAACGATATCGACAGAAGAAAATGATGGATTATATTGGAAGCTACCCAGTATACAGGTTAGTAATGGTGTGAAGGAGGTATGCTGGATAAGGTAAGAAGATTGAAATATGATTAAAATGTAAAGTTGAAGATTGAAGGGAAAAGTAGACAGGAAAGTATAACGGGTGATGTTTAAGTTGGACATACGAGGTAAGTCCATTATTTTATATTGTTGTTGATATTGGGTTCTCTATGTAACGGTGATATGAATATATATATGTTGGCCCTGTGAGACATTGTTGGTATTTTTTGAGTGCAGGTTTGGGATAGTAGGGAATATAGAGGAAACTCTACCTAAATATTTTTTAGAGATAGAAAGAGAATGAGATATACGGTTGTAACATATATTGAGAGATCGTATCCATGGTACGATAAGGATGAAAGATCATGAATTAGAGAAGGGTATTGTGCATATGTACCTCCACTTTGGAAAATAGTGGAATCCCTTGAAGATAGGGAATAGAAATTGCAAAACAACTGAGGTATTGTTAAATTATCAAAGAAACAAGTGGTATCCATTGGAAAAAAATGTGATAAACAACACGTGAGACACATGTCATCAGAGTATAAGTGCCCCGAATGGAGAATCGCACACGAATTTAAGCACTAGTGATGTACTGATTGGGATTAATGAAATATGGCTTCGGCTAAACTACTACATTAGTTATATGACTCGAGTACCAGTACTTGGACTAGATTGGGTACTAGTTGTTGAGAATTCCGAGCACTCTATGGTTATATTAAAGTTTCTTACAGAGGCAACCTAAAGTATAGATGAGTTAACAGAACATGTAGACATGGTGCAGTACGTCAAATGTGTTGGAACAGAATCATATGCGTATGAATAGTTGAAAATAAATAGAGGATGACATGGGTACACCCTAAAGGAGGGAAGTGGATAAGAGAAATGCAAAAGTGAGGAAATTAACTGACACTCTTACATGTTGACAGGACCGCTTAAATTTCAAGCGAGATACCATATTGGCATAAGTTAGCAAGAGTTTAAGGCCAATAATAAATAGATAGAAGCCATGGTATCTAAGACCGTGCGAAGAATCAGGGGTGCCTACAAAAAGGGGGCAATACGATAAGAGAGTAGGACTGAGCAAACTAAGGGATGCGAAAAGGGTAGTAGAGACTTGTTTGAGTAAAGATTAAGATATGGAAACAGCGTCATTAGTCGCTGATATCAGGACGTACATGTAGTAAAGAGAATAGAAAATCTCCTACAGTAGGAAATAAGGAGATCAAGGAGTACGTACAGAAAGAAAAGAAATAAGTAGGACAAAATAGCATTAGCACGAGCAAGTCCTAGTGTGAAGTCGATATGTAAAGCAAGACAGGTCGGAGATGAAAAAGTTGCATTTACCTCATACCAGTGGTATAAGAGTAGTTGTGCAACCTATAAATAGTTATATATAGAATAAGACCAAGTGGAGGAGTACATGATGAAAATGAGTTATGATTTTTTGGAGACGTTATGGAGGAATACGAAGAGAAGTTAAATCAAATGGAAAAAAAGGACACAATCATGGTTGAATTAAAGAGTTTCCCCAATACTGATTGTAAGATAAAAGATGAAATGGAAAGGCAAAATATGAAGACGAGCGAGATGACGCTAAGGTAAATCTTAGGCTAGGTTGAGTGCCATCGCACATTATTGCAAGCATAGCAATGTATTGGGTGACAGAAGGGGTACTATGGAAGAATCCAAATTAACGATGAAGCGATAACATGAGAGTATGTACCTATAGTGTTATAAGTTGGGTTAAGGGAGTTGTAAAAGGGATCTAGCAAAATGAGCTGGATTAGCTGAGTACCAACAGACAACGTACTTGTGTGCCACAATTCTTCAACATATTACCAGTTAATGATAAGGCAAACCACAGAATGGTTATACAGGTCATTATGTGATGGGACTTCAACACAACTTGGTAACCAACTCTGATGGGCAAAAGGCAAAACCCAAAAGGTGAGGGTACTAGTTGATGTCATCTAAAGAAGGCAAGAATTAATATACGAGGTCGAAGATTCCACAATACGACCTTGGCTACAAGACTCACTTTTCACTCCCTGAATAGATTATTCTTTATGGAATATTATCCGCAGATAAACAATATCAGCCCATGTTCCTTCAATCAAGGACTACCTGTCTATTCGAGATTGTGTAAAATTATAGGTCAAGAGGGTGGTGAGACTTTGAGAGTTTCCATAGCTATTTTCTCAGATGAAGGAGCCCGAATAATAGTTAACTACTGAAGATCAGTCCAAGAAGAGATAGGGAAGACAGGTAGGTCTTCATATACCATTGTACCCTCAGACCGAAAGACAGACTAAGATTACTAGCTAAACGCTAGAAGAGGTGTTACGATCCTATACGGTTAACTCCAAAGGTAGCTTGGATAATTGCCTACTACCTGTCAAGAGTATTTACTACATCAACTATCATTCTACTCTCCAGATGGCCCTAGAAGAGACTTAGGTTGATATTGGTAAAATGCAACTAATGGGACCAGGCATGGTTCAATAAGCCATTGAGAAGGTGAAGCTTATTCAGGAGAGAGTGTTAGCAGCTCAGAGTCGACAGAAGTCATACGTAGATAATCAATGTCAACTTATAGAGTTTTAAGTTAATTATTAAGCATTTTCGAAGGTACCCCCCTCCCCCACAGAGAAAGTAATGAGATCCAGCAGGAAAGGGGACCTTAGTCCCAGATACATTGAACTTATTAGATCCTCCACCGAATAAGCAAGGCTGCCTACGAGCTGGACTTACGAATGGATCTGGAAGCAGTGCATCCAGTCTTCTATGTATCAATGCTTTGCATGTATGTTGGTAATATAACTCGGTTATATCCCGTAGAGGGTATCCAGGTCACATACGAGTTATTCTATGAGAAGCAACCTATCGCCATCTTGTGTTGGTGAAGTAGAAGATTGTGAACTAAGGACGTAGCTTCTGTCAAGGTATTGTGGTGAAATAAAAATCGTGAAGAGATGACCTGGGAAGCGGAGGAGGAAATAAAATACAAGTATCTGTACCTACTCCTTACGCTACAGGTCATCCCAACCTTTGGTACTCTGATAGTGATAGCTTGATGAAAGTATGTGTTATTCCAATAGACAAGAATTTCCATATAATTTGTATAAGATCTTAAGGAAGGTTTTGGTTCACATTCGAGGACGAATTTCCTAAAGGGGGGAAGGATCTTACACCCCATACTTTTTTACCTTAGAACGCATTCTTAAGTCTCTTGAAAGGTTTTTAAGTCTCTTGAAAGGCTCTTAAGTTTCATGGAAGGATCATAAGCCTCTTAAGTTTCTTAAAGTTTTCTAAAGTTTCTTAAAGCTTCTAAAAGCTTCTTAAGACTTCTTAAGAACTCTTAATCTTCTTAAGAGTTTCCATGTGAGCCGGATTATCTGTAATGCTATCAAACATCTCTATGGAAAGGAGAATGCGATACCCCATAGTAGAGAATATTAGAAATAGAGTTATAAGAATCCAGAAGAAGTTAAAGACTGAATGATGAGTCGTAGGACATGACTTATTTGCATAAGATACCAACTTGGAAATCTTACATACTTAAGCTACTAGAGTACATACAAATCTTACGTAGCAAGGATTACATAGGTTCATAAATTAAGATGAGATTACGAACCCACAAGGGGGAGAAGAGAGTACCACATGGTAGCATGAGAGGGTGCCACATGGTAGTAGCTGGAGAAAGGGTGGTGGACCCAACATGCCATGTGGCATCTTGTGATTAGAGAAAAGGGGTGTGTTGGCCCAATGAGGGCTTAACACATGTCACCTCCTTCGGTGGCCTATATATATATATGTATTATGACTTATTAAAGTTCCATACTTATCTAAAAAATTCAAGAACAAGAAAGAAGAGAAAAGAAGAAACTAGAGAGGGAGAGAGCCACAGTTTTGGAAGGAAAAAAAGGTGAGTTCTTTGATTTCGCTCAATGAATTAATTATCTAGGGTATAAAACGATGTTATAAAGGTTTTAATAATGAAAATTTATTGTTTTAAGCATCCGAAAATGTTAGCAAACAGCCACAAAGTTTTAGGCGCGCTAAAGGAACTTCCGACTCAAGTTTCGACGAGTTTGATGAGTTTCGGGCAAGGTAAGGGCTTCCCTATCAAATTGAAGTTTATGATGTTGTTATGAGGTATATTACATGTGTCAAATAAGTTTGGAAGTGGAAAAATTTCATAAGGATACTTGACGTTAGAAATAAACTAAATTGAAGTGGTTGTAGATAAATCGAAGTCGAATAGTGGGTTGGTGTTATGGTACTGCGGGTGCAGCTGGTTGGGTTGAGTGTCACAGGGCTTTAAAGTTTTTTAAAAAAGGTTTCAGTGCTTCTGGTAGCATCCACACGATCCTCCATTTGGTATGGTTAAAGATTTTGTGAAATAAAGATTAAAAACTCTAATTTCGTATCATAGTTTTGAGCTAGTTTTTTGGAGTTGTATTGTAAATGTTGAGGTGGTTTACTTGTATATATGCTGCTGTTTGTTGTTTTTGGTAAGGTTGTTGACACTGTGGCCGAGTTGAAATCTCGGAGATGTTGAAGTTACAGGGGAAATGCTGCCTGATTTTCGGTAGCATCGGAACTAGTAACAAACTAGTCGAGGGTAATGGATAAGGAAATGACTCCTATTAGTACTAGGTTGAAAATGGAATATTGGAAAGTGAAAGTATTACTTTCATTTCAAATAGTTTAAGGAGGTATCAAGGCAAGCCAAATTTCAATTAACCCCGAAAAAGATATGTGAAACTTTCTCTTGGCATGTCTTTGTCATAAGTATGTGAAACTATCCTTCTTTTCTTTTGGCATGTCTTAGCCTTAAGTGATTGATATACGAAATGTGGGAATAATTCCATTCATAGAACCCCAAGTATGACTCATAAGTCCTATTCACTTCTCGATGGTAGAATTCCTATACTAGTTGAGTTATTGCTTCTCAAGGCTTCTATATAATGGAGAGTAGTAAGTATGTGAAGTTATCTCCTTTCTCTTGGCATGTTTTAGCATAAGTACCTAGAGATACCTTTATTTCCTCTTGATATGTCTTTGAAAGAAGTGTGGTGCTATGATGATATGGTAATGCAATAATAAGGTTATGATACTGAGCCCATGATGGGTCGGGTATGATATATGTAAATAATGACTCGTTGAGGAAAAGTAGAGTCCAGTAAAGCTTATTCTTTCTCTTCCTTTGACATGTCCTAATTGTAAGAAAAATATGATACGAGCTCTGGGGTAACTCCACTTTTAAGTCCTAAATGTAATCCGTATTTGTTATTCACTTCTGAATGTCAAACTCTTGTTGTAAGTTGAACTACTTTCCTTGAACTCCATAAGTTGAGAAGTACTGGATGCACAAACTCCTAGTCCTAAGGACTATATGACAATGGGTATCCATGATTTTATGAGCTGTTAGTATTACTTTAGTACATGTCTAGGGTTCTCGAGGACTTAAGTGATATAGGCCTCAATGGCATTTAGAAGGCACTCAAGATGGCTACACTACTATTCTGGTCCTCGGACGATAGCTTAATCTTCAAACATTATCGAATCTCTGATAATGATTTAGATTGTATATGGTTACTCACTACATTATTCGTGTTTATTGTAATACATCTTTCACTGAGTCCCAGGACGGCTATAATATAATTATTATTATATGGTATATAGATCTTACCGAATGTTTCTCGGCATTACTATATGATATATAGATTGGACCGAACGTTCCTCGGCATTACTATATGATATGTGGATCAGACCAAAAATTCCTTAGCATTACTATATGATACATGGATCAGATTGAATGTTCCTTGACATTACTATATGATATGTGGATTGGGACGTCATTCCTCAGCATTATTATACGATGTGCGGATCGGGTCATACATTCCTCTACATGTACTTACTATATATATGGATTGGGCTGTACATTCCACAATGCTAATAATATATATGTGCTTATGATGATAGAATGATGTAGATAGTAAACCGAGTCTCCTAATGGGCCGGGCACAGTACGTGATGGTAATATGTATGACTTTCTTTTATATGATGTGAGTACGGTAAATGGTTAAATGTTATACTTGCCCTCTGCATCCCTATGCCAACTGTTATTTCCTTATAATGTCTATGCTTTACATACTCAGTACATATGTTATACTGACCCCTCTTTGTCGGAGGGGTTGCGTTCATGCCCGTAGGTACAGATACACACCTTGGGGATTCATCAGCGTAGGAGTTCCACTCAGTAGTTAAGATGCGCTCCATTGTACTGGAGCCTAGTTTTGGTATTAACCCTCGATGTATATATTTTTTTGTTGACTGGTAGGGTGGGGTCCCTGTCCCGACTTATGTTAGTGTTCTTACTCTTAGAGATATGTGGACATATATGTGGGTTGTATATGAATTTTTGAAAAGTTGTGCCTATATGCTACAATAGCCTCATCGGCTTATATATATTTTCTTGCCTTAAATAGGAGACAGGTTTTCTTATAGTTAGCAAGGGTACACGCAAGTGTCCAGTTCGAGCACCCGTCATGGCCTATGGGGTAGGATTATGACAAAAGGTGCTCTCATACTTGTAAGAACCAATATGTTAATGAGATACTATTATGACTATTTTATGATGTGGATTGGTACTGATTATTGCCTCTACTAATTAGTTAATGAATATGATTTATCAATTTTGTTTGGATATTAACTAAGAAAAATGAGAACTTGAGGTGGGGTTCAGTCTGAAAGCTCAAGAAACAACCCAAGGGACTATAGTAGCAACCTATTGTCCCAAACTACGTTGCCCTATTGGTTTGCCTTAATTGGCCTAGCTAGTGGATCCACAAGTAGCACAAGTTTATGATGTTCTCATGGAGGCTACCTTGGCAAGTAGCCTTTTTGTTTTCGGTGTAGGAGTAACATTGTATTTCACGTTATAGCTCACATGGTCTTAAATATCGGTTTAAGGTCCTATCCCTCAAAGGAACTATGTTTCTTATGAGTCCTTATGATGATTTCAAATGACTCATTGACCACACATTTCCATTTATGATTATAAATCTCATGGTTTTTAATAATTGTTGGGCTTTCATATCATGTCATATGATTAGGATTATCTTATGTTTATGTCATGCATACTTTTCTCATAGTTAGTACTTTCCATTTACTAATGCATACTTTTGCCTATATTGTATCATAATGTAGGATTCGACGATCATCAAGCACCTCCCGCTCATAGCTAGAGTTTGAGCTACTACTTCTATTATCGGTGAGTCCTCATATTTCAAGGATGTGACATTTATTCTTTCTCTATGTTTCCTATGACTTTACTTCTTATGTTGGTGAGCCAGGAACTTGTTAGAGGCATGTTAGATGTTCATTCAGTCTATGTTGTTATTTCCATTGGAAATTGAGGTTGATTTCTCTTTTATTGTAGTCTTCATATTGAGACTTTTATTCCACATTTATGATATATGGTATTATCTTCTTAATTAACCTTATGTATGATCATGAATGATATGCTAAGAGGCTAGGTTGGAGTTTTGGGGGATTTTAATCATTCTGTCACTCTAGGGCCGAGCTTGGGTTATGATAAACTTGGTATCATAGCACAAGGTTTAAGGTATCCTAGGGAGTCTAACATGCTGCGTCAACTAGATTCTTTTTCATGGGTATAAAGCGTGCCACATCTATGAATACGAAGTTTTGAGGAGTTTAGGAAACATCACTTCTTTCATGATTTTTATTATAATATCCTGGGCGTTTGAAGGTTGGAATATGATATAATAACGTTAAATATTGAAAAAATGGCCTCGATGGATTTTTCGGTCAAGTATCTCAGAAGATAAAATTTTCAACAAATTACATTTCCAGTAGGGTGCGCAAAAGGTCCACGTCGTTGACCTGCTCCCCCACAGTGCAATTTTCCACCAAGTCCAAATCTAGCCAAATTCTCATTCGCTAAAAATTGGCCTACCAGGGAACAAGTCCGCGTCGCTAACATGGGTGCCCATTTTTTCTGAATTGAATTTTTAAGTAGGGGCAATTTAGACTTTTTTCTAACTATTAGTTATTGAACCTGTATATTTTTAGGATTTAATTCAATTGAATTTTTAAGTAGGGGAACTTTAGACTTTTTTCTAACTATTAGTTATTGAACCTGTATATTTTTAGGACTTAATTCGACCCTATAAACTACCCTAAACCCCTTTTCTCATACATTCTTTCACTTCATGTATTTCAAATAATTTTCTCACTACAAAAGCTCTCAAATAACCATTAAAGACATTCAAGTGATTCTCTCACGTTCTCCGTCAAAAGTCAAAATTTCTTCAAGTTTCTTTGATCTTCTCATTTAATGTATGTGGGCATTCATTCAGGAGTACCTTTTCCCATGTAGCCCAACAAATTCTCATATTTTTAATCAATTCAAGTATGCATTTTATGGGTTTTATGATCTCAATTTAAATTAGATGAATTATATTTTAAATTATGATTATAAATTTATTTTTATATGAATTAATTATTATTGCATGGGATTGAAGAGTTTTTCTATGCATTTCCTACATTACTCTTTAAGGTTCTTGGCATGGATGATGGATATTTTTAATTGATATTATTTTAACGAATTATGTATGAGTTGATACAAATTATATGATTATGTATATTTTCAATTTAATTTCATAATTTTTAAGTCAATAAATTGTGAACCTATGTCTTCACCTTATTTAAAGTATAAGTCATGATCGTGGAATTTCAAGTGTTCAACCAAGTTTAATGAAAGGGTGAATGAACACCCTAATGATACTCTTTATGAAATAGGATTCATAATAAGGGAAGGCCTAAACTCACATTACATGAATCACATGATAATAAGCTATTCCTATATACAAGTTATATAAATTGGATAGGTAGTTCTTGAGTGCCTTTCCATACGATAAGTTCATGTTTTCAATACAAGTATGAACTGTACCTTATGACCAGTGTGATTTATGATGATAATATGTATTTAGTGGGATGTTGACTTAGAGTGAGAAATTTGAGGCGGGGACTTGACCTAAGGGGTTATTAGTAGCAATATCTAGTCCCTTAACTATGTTGCCACCTTAGGATTGCCTTTATGGCCTAGATAGTGGATCCATATATAACACATATAATGTTTATAATACACAGTCTATCTTGGAAAGTAGCCTCTCTCTTTCTCGATGTGGGAGTTACACCGGGATTCCATGTTATAGCTTGCATAGTCTTATTATTGGTTATTGTTATCTCCACATATGTATGGTCTTTATGATATTTTAAATAACTAATTTTATCCTTTACTTTTATGTGATATTTTTATGGTTTATTGTGCATTGACTCTTCTCTTGTGTACTTATGATTTTACTATCTCTTCTATCATGCTTTTTGAAATGGTCATTTGTACAACACAGTTTTATTATGCATTACATTGCCTACATACTAACACATAATTAACTGCCTAATTATATCACAACGTAGGGACGAACGCTTCATCCATTTCTCGTGGTTGGTGATCTATTGAAGATTGTGTGGTGAGTCCTCATACTCCGAGGGCAAACCAAGTCTATTATTCCTATTATTGTCATTTATAGTATATGATGATGTTTTGAGAATATTCCATGTTATGTCTTTTCTTTCCTTTGAGGGTGAGCTAGAAATATGTCCAAGTCCCTGCCTATGTATTTATGTAGACGCATGTTGGATATGTGTATGGAATCTATGTTGTCTTGCTTCATTCTTGCTATGCTATGTTCTTGAACTTCTTAGGATTTTATGTTTATTTCCTTATATATGTTTATGATATTCTAAGAGGCTTGGTTGGGGTTTCTTCGGGAATCCTAATCTTTGTGTAACACCTAGGGCCTAGCTTGGTTCATAAAAAACTTGGTATCAGCGCACACAATTTTGAAGTTTCCTAGGGAGTCCAACATGCCACATAAAGTAGATTGTTATTTATGGGTGTAAAGCACATCACATTTATGAGTAGGAGGCTATGAGGCATTTTATGAAATCTTCTCTTCTTTCATTATCTATGTTGTGCGATAGAGCATACTTTAAGTCTTTTCCAACTAACAATTTTTATTTATGATATTTAGAAAATACTTCTAAGAAGAGCTCTAATCTAAAGAGGGGTTGATGCTAATGAGGGACAAGATCCTCGAGCTCCTAATGATCTTCTACCCGATCAAGTTACTCATGCCAAATTCTATACCGCCATCCTATGCTAGCCCAAGCTATGACTACTCAAGTGAAACAAGGTGTGGTCGCTCCTCCAAATGTAGTTACACAAGGTCTAAGGGTTAGGGAGTTTATAGGTATGAACCCTCTTGAATTTCATGGGTCCAAGTATGATTAGGATCCCAAAGACTTTGTTGATGAGGTGCATAAGATTGTTGCTATTATGGGGGCATCCCCGGAGGAGAAGGAAGATTTGGAGGCCTACCAATTCAAGGGTGTTTCTCAAGTGTGATTCAATCAATGGAATGCCAAAAAGCTTGAAGGGGGTCCCATAGGTTGGGAGAACTTCAAGGTTGTAATTCTTGACTACTTCTTCCCACTTGAATTGAGAGAGGTGAAAGTGTTAGAGTCCATAAATCTCAAGCAAAGTAATATGAGTTTGAGGGAATATGCCAACATGTTCAATCCTCCTTCTTTGTTAGCCGACTGTCATACCCGATGGATTAAGTTTATTTCTGGAGTGGACGTGGTGATGAAGGAATGCTGAACCGCAATGGATATCAAAAATATTGATATTTCTGGGCTCATAACATATGCTAAACAAATAGAAGGGAAAAATCTTAAGGAGAGGATGGTGAGGGAGTTCAAGAGGGCTCAATTTAAAAATAGGCTTTCTCAATCCAAATCGGTGGTGTTAATGGACGTTTTCAACAAGCCAAAGGATTTAAGGACAAGGTTCTTGACAAGCTTTAGGCGAAAGATTTGACAAATTTAGAGAGCCCAACCCTAATGCCCAAAGTGGTAGTGTTAGTGGAACTACTCCTCCTAAGTGTTCGAAGTGTTGGAAAAACCATGGAGGAAAATGCTTATTTGGTATGGGTGGTTGTTTTGGATGTGGTAAAGTGGGGCACAAGGTCTCCGAATACCCTAGTGTTGCAAATAAGGGAAGAGAAGGACCTCCTCAAGGGAATCTACTCAAGGTGGGCAAGTTCAACAAGGTGGTGGCCCAGGCCAAAATAGGTTCTATGCACTTCAAGTTAGACAAGATGTTGAGGAGTCTCCCGATATGGTTACGTGTATGTTGTGGGTGTTTGAATTTCATGTTTATGCTTTAGTTGATCCTATTTCCACATTGTATTTTGTTACTCCTTACCTTGCTATAAAATTTGATATATGTCCCAAAATCTTGGTAGAGCCTTTTTCGATTTATACCCCCATTTATGATTTGGTTCTAGCCAAGAAAGTCTATAGAAATAGCTTCTTGTTGGTCTTGTATGAAATAATCCCATGTGATCTTGTTTAATTTGACATGATTGATTTTGATGTCATTTTTGTCATGGATTGGCTACATGATTCCTATAAATCTATTAATTATAGAACTTGTATGGTCAAATTCTAATTTCCTAATGAGCCAGTTCTTGATTAGAAGGGCAATGATTCCATATTTAGGTGAAGTTCCGTCACGGCCTTAGAAATCATTTTTCAAGTTTTTAGGAATGATATGAATCGTCCCCTAAATATGGAATCATTGCCCTTCTAATCAATTTTGGTATAGATATTCTTCTATACACCCAACCTAGATCTATCCCTCCTTACCATATGGCCCTGACGGAACTTAAAGATTTAAAGAAACAATTTAAAAATTTGTTAGATAAGGGCTTCATAAGGCCAAGCATTTCACCATGGGGTGCTCCCATGCTATTTGATAGAAAGAAGGATGGGACGCTTTGGATGTGTACAGATAACTAGCATTTTAATAAGGTAAGCATAAAAAACAAGTACCCATTCCTAGAATAGATAATTTGTTTGATCAACCCCAAGGTGCAAGTTACTTCTTCAAAATTAATCTTTGGTCTGGTTATCACAAATCGAGGGTGACGGAGTGTGACATTCCCAAGATGGCATTTCGAACAAGGTATGGCCATTTTGATGTTTTGGTTATGAAATTTTGTTTGTTTAATGCTCCCACTATTTTCATGGACTTGATGAATCATATTTTAAAACCATACCTTTGTTGTGGTCTTTATTTATGATATATTGATTTATTCCTGAAATGAAGAAGAGTATATGGGTCACTTGAGCATTGTGTTGCAAATTTCGAGGGATAAGCAACTATTTGCCAAGTTTAGTAAGTGCTAGTTTTGGTTAAGGTCTGTGGCTTTCTTTGTCACATTTCTTCCAATGAAGGTATAATGGTTGATCCCAAGAAAATGGAGACAGTAAAAAATTGGCCTACACTATTATCTCCTTCGGATATTCATAGATTATTAGGTTTGATAATGTATTACAAAAGGTTTGTATAAGAATTTTCATCTATTGCATTGCCTTTGACTAAGTTGACTCAAAATAAGGTGAAGTTCTAATGGTCGGACGAATGTGAACAAAGTTTCCATACATTGAAGGATCGTCTTACGTCGGCTCCTATTTTGATATTGTCGGAAGGTTTGGATGGGTTTGATGTATATTTTAATACCTCATGGGTTGCATAGGGTTGTGTTTTGATGCAACATGCCAAGGTCATATCATATGCCTCTTGACAACTAAAAGTGCGTGAACGGAACTATCAAACTCAAGATCTAGAATTGGTGGTTGTCATTTTTTCTTTGAAATTTTTGCATGACTACCTTTATGGAGTGTATCTTGATATATTTACCAACCACAAAAGCTTGCAGTATGTATTTAGACAAAGGCACTTTAATCTTAGGCAAATTATGTGGCTTGGACTATTAATAGATTATGATATTGTCTCTGATGCTCTTAGTCGATTATCCATGAATAGAATTGCTCAAGTTGAAGATGACAAGAAGAAGTTAGTTAAATATGTGCACCAATTAGCCCGCTTGGGTGTAAGGTTGAGTAACTCTGATGAGCATTCTATTCTTATTTAAAATTGTTCAGAATCATCATTGGTAGCGGATGTAGAGTCAATGTAAGACATGGATCCAAACTTATTTCCAATGAAGAAATTGGAGGATGATAAGAAGATTAAGGTTTTGTCACAAGGGGGAGATGGAGTACTTCATTACTAAGGTTGGTTATGTATTCTAAATATTTATGGCCTAAGAGAAATAATGTTGAGTGAAGCTCATAGCTCTTGATATTCTATATATCTAGGATCCACCAAAATGTATAGAGTTTAGAGGGAAGTTTATTTGTGGAGTGATATGAAGAGGGACATAGCAAAGTTCATTACGGAATTTCCAAATCGCTAATTCAACATCAAAGACCGGGAGGTCTAGCCCAAGATATCGAAATTCCTACTTAGAAGTAAGAAGTTATGAACATGGAATTTATAATGGGATTGACTCGTACCCGAAAGCAACATGATTCTATTTGGGTGTTAGTCGATAGAATGTCCAAGTCAACCCATTTTCTATTGGCTAAGACATCTTATTGCGCCAAAGACTATGCCAAGAAGTATATTCGGGGATTGGCAAAGTCACATGGTGTCCTGTTGTCCATCATTTTGGTTCATGGTAATCAATTGAGTTCTCACTTTTTGAAATCCTTCCAAAAAGGTCGTGGACCAAAGTTAAGCTAAGTACCGTATTTCACCCTTAAACTAATGGACAAGCTGAGAGAACCAAACTCAGGAAGATATCTTGAGGGCTTGTGTGTGCTTGATTTCAAAGGAACTTGGGATGATCACCTACCGTTAGTTGAATTTTCTTAAAATAATAGTTATTATTCGAGTGTCGGTATGGCACCATTTGAAACCTTGTATGGGAGAAGATGTCGATCACTTATTGGATGCTTTAAAGTGGGAGAGGGTTCCTTATTATAGCCCGAGTTCGTGTTTGAGGCCTTGGAAAAGGTCAAACTTATTTATGATAGGTTAAAGGCTGCCCAATGTCGTCAAAAGTCTTATTCGGATGTTACAAGGAGGGAACTTAAATTCGATGTGATAGATTGGGTTTACTTTAAGATTTCACCCATGAAATGGGTAATGCATTTCAAAAAGAAGGGGAAACTTAGTCCCTTATATGTAGGCCCGTATAGGATCCTATGACGTATTTGTAAGGTGCCCTATGAACTTGATTTGCCATTGGAGCCAGCCTCAGTTCATATGGCATTCCATGTATCAATGTTTAGGAAATATGTTGGTGCTCCCCATTCCATTATACCTTTGGGTAGCATGAGTTTTGAAGAAAACTTGACTTATAAGGAGGTTCCAGTTGAAATTTTGGATCATCAAATTAAAAGATTGAGGAACAAGGAAATTGCATCTTTTAAAATATTGTGGAGGAAACAAGAAGTTGAAAGTGCTATGTGGGAAGCGGAAGAGGACATGATGAAACAATATTCTTATCTCTTTCCTTCGATTCTGGCATGTTCTTTAGATATTGATGCTTGAATTCTCCATTCTCACACATCCCAACCTCTCAATGTATTATTACATGCATGCATACTCAAGAACCTAGTTTTAAATGATGTTGAAATTGCATTATTGTATTCATATTAGATTATTAGCTATACACTCTACTATACTCAAGCTAGTTCTACCTCATTTGAGGACTATTTTTCCCAAGGGGAATATAATGTAATATCCCGGGCATTTGAAGATTGAAATATTACATGATAAGGTTAAACATTGCAAAAAATGGCCTCAGTGAATTTTTAGGTCAAGTATCTTGGAAAATAAAATTTTCAAGAAATTGAATTTCCAGTAGGGTGCACAACATGTCCACATCGCGGACCTGTCCCCCCCCCCCTCACCAAGCCATTTTTCCCTCAAGTCAAAATTTAGAAAAATTCTCGTTCGCTCAAAATTAGTGTACCAGGGAACAAGTCCGCGCGGACTTGGGTTCCCATTTTAGTCCGAATTCAGTTTTTAAGAAGGGGCACTTTAGACTTTTTCCTAATTATTAGTTAATGAACCTGAATATTTTTAGGACTTTATTCAACCCTATAATCTACCCTAAACTCCTATTTTCATTCATTCTTTAACAATTCATGTATTTCAAACAATTCTCTCTCTCCAAAATCTCTCAAATAGCCATAGAAGACATTCAAGTAATTCTCTCAAGTTCTTCATCAAAAGTCCAAATTTCTTCAAGTTTCTTTTATATTCTCATTCAAGGTATGTGGGAGTTCATCCTAGGGTACATTTCACCATGCAGCCGAATAAATTCTCATCTTTTCAATCAATTCAAGTATGTATTTTAATTTATTTTCTTATCTCAATTATGTATCACATCAATTATGTTTTAAATTATGATTATGAATTTATTTTTATATGAATTAATGATTATTGCATGGGATTGAAGCGTTTTTCTATGAATTTGTTACATTACTCTTTTGGGTTCATGGTATGGATGATGGGTATTTTCAATTGATATTATGTTAACGAATTATATATGGATTGATACAAATTATATGATTATGCATATTTTCAATTCAATTTCATGAATTCTAAGTCAATAATTTGTGAACCTATGTCTTCACCTTATTTCAAGTATAAGTCATGATCATGGAATTTCAAGTGTTCAACCAAGTTTAATGAAAGGGTGAATGAACACCCTAATGATACTCTTTATGAAATAGAATTCATAATGATGGAAGGTTTTCACCCACATTACATGAATTATATGATAATGGGCTATCCCTATGAACAAGTTTTATGAATTGGATTGGTAGGTTTTGATTGCCTTTCCACATGATAAGTTTATGTTTTCACTACCTGTATAAACTATGACTTATGACAAGTATGATTTAGGATGATAACATGTATTTCGTGGGATGTTGACTTAGCACCGAGAAGACTTTAGTCTAGGGACTCAACCTGGGGTCCTTAGTAGAAATCTCTAGTCCCTTCACAACATTGCAATCGTATGTTTGACTTTATGTTCTAGCTAGTGGATCCACATATAGTTCATGTAATGTTTATGATACAGAGTCTAACTTGGCAAGTAGCCTCTCTTTTCCTCTATGTGGGAGTTACATTGGGATTCCATGTCATAGCTCACACGGTCTTATTGTTAGTTATGGTTATCTTCCATATTTTCATGGTCATTATGGTGTTTTAAATAACTAATTCTATCCTTTTCTTTTACATGATACTCTTATGTTTTACTGTACATTGACTCATCTCTTTTATAATGCTATTTGAAATGGACATTTGCACAATATGATTTTATTATGCATTACATAGCCTACATACTTAACACATTCAAACTTACTAACACATACATCACTGCCTATATTATAGGACAAATACTTTATCCTCTTCTCATGGCTAGTTGGTGATCTATTAAATATTATGTGGTGAGTCCTCATGCTTCAAGGGAAAACCAATATATCTTTTCTCATATTGTCATTTCTAGACTATGATGATGTTTTGATACTATTCCATGTTATGTCATTTATTTCCTTTGAGGGTGAGCTAGGAACATGTATTAGTCCCTGCCTATGTAGTCATGTAGAAGCATGTTGTATATATGTATGGAGTCTATGTTGTCTTGAATCATTCTACCTATGTTATGTTCTTGGACTTCTTACCAGTTTTTGCTTATTTCTTACCTTATATATGCTAATGATATGCTAATTGACTTTTTGGGGTTCTTCAAGAATCCTAATCGCCATGTCAAACCTAGGACCTATCTTGGGTCGTGAAACTTATGTCGTGCGATAAAATTGAACTCTAAGGATTCTCCCTCTAATGATTTTTCTTTTGAATTATAGAATCATTCCTCCGCGAAGATTTCCTACAAGGACAAATGTTGAGGAGGAGCAAACAGCTCCAAATGACACCTTGAATGGGCAAGTCTCCCATACGGAATTTCAGATCGCATTTCAGTTACTTGTGTAAGCCTTACATACTCAAGCTAATAAGGAATTTGTTGTTCCGATGAACCCAAATGTGGGTATGGAAGCTATCCATTCTTGAGATTTCACTCATATGAACCTTCCCAAATTTTATGTCTCTAAGGTAGATGAGGATCTACTAGAATTTATTGAAGGTATTGGCAAGATTGTGGATATCACGGACATTGTTCTTTTGGATAAGGTTGACTTGGTGGCGTATCAACTTAATAGAGTGGATTAAGAATGGAGTGGATTAAGTGTTGTTTGATCAATGGAGAAGTTAGAGGGCTAAATGTATTGGTCCCGTTGATTGGGAAGTGTTCAAGAGATCTGTCCTTGATCATTTATTTCCATTAGAGTTTAAGGAAGCTAAGGTGCTATGTTTCTCCAAATAAAACACACATGTGTATGTGTGACTCTTTCAATCGGGAATATCGAACACAAATGACTTTATTTCACCAATCAATCACTTTCCATTATAATTAAATTAAATGTTCTTGTGTTTGATAGTTGTAAAAGTGGGTTTTAGACTACTAATTTTAAAATAATTAAAATTATCTAACTAGCTAACAAATGATTCAGTTTAACAAAAGATTTTCACAAATTTAGAGAAATCTTACGATTGTAGCCCAAAATGAGTTCTAGAATAATATTCCATACTTTAGTATTCGACAGTTTATCAAATTACTGATCTACAAGGTTAAATTTAATATCATGGTCTCTCGACCTCTAATAGCCTACTTCTTTTGAAAGCCTAACTACAATGTTGAGCGTGGATTCACATAAACCAGGAGTCGAACATTAATTTATTATCTTGCATATTAACCAAATGAGGCACATAGGTATATTTTTATCCTATATGCGAAACTTTCTATATTGTTTCCCTATAATGAGCACATTACTCACATGTTAAATTAGCCACTCATTGTTTGAATCACCATATCAAAATGTTAAACGGATATTCAATAGGTTGATAAAATTAAAGAGTTGAAGAATAACCCAATAATTAATACACTTAAGGTATTTATTGAGTCTGAAAAATTGACGCGAATAAATTAGCACTGCTAGGTCCATGATGGGGACCAGTTCCCTCGCCTAAGGTTTTAAAATCCTTCTCCTTCTCTCCAATGTGCAGTTAATGTGGACTCTACTGCCTAACAATTTTGCACAGCAAAATTTATGAGCCCATATACATGACACGGAGGTGCTCCCTCTGCATGCATTTCACAATTTTGCACTCCATTCTTGGCATATTTAAGCCTCCATTTTCATTGTAGCTTCCACTTTTATCTCTTTTTAGCTCTTCTCTCTTGTGTTTTACCCTACAAACACCTAATCATACTGTTTAGTGATAATAAAAGCAATTGACTATAAAAATACAATTAAAACTATGGAATTCACACTCGAACTTAACTAAAAATATGGGATAAATTTTCTTTTGGGCATATAAATACACCCAAGATCACCACCCCACACTAAAAACTTTGTTCATTCTTGAAAAAACACACAATCATGCGTAAGATGACTCTAATAACTCTATGCTTAACTCTATACTCAAGGTAATCAAGGGTAGGCCACAAAAACCACATGAAAAGCGTACTTTACAACAAGCATGTTACCACATTACAAATGCAAGAATGAATCGTTCAAAACCTTCCAGCCTCATGAATTGACTCTACAACACCAAAAACGCATGCATATTTTTAGTTCAAAAATTCATAAAAGTTACCAATCCATCATTGAGCATGTGCCCTCACCACAAGAAAAAACCCAAATTCACTAATAATTATAGAAATTTAAATAATAATGAGTGTAAGAGTCAAATTCCTCTCACTCTCTCAAAAAAATTCTCATGCGCCCGAAGCTTCCTTTCTTAACTGGACGAATAGGAGAATCAGAAGGGCCAAAGAGGAACCATAGGCTTGTTCTTCATGTACTTTTCCACTAATTTAAGAATGTGAAAGTTCAATATTAAATAGGTCTTTAAGTGTTGTAATGTAGGCTAGCAGATGGGTAGGTACTACTTTTATCTATGAAAAGTAGTTGCATTCCCATGCTCTTCAATACATCACATTATTTCTTTACAAATCATTTTT
The DNA here is from genome assembly GCF_947179165.1 of Solanum dulcamara. Lineage (NCBI taxonomy): Eukaryota > Viridiplantae > Streptophyta > Magnoliopsida > Solanales > Solanaceae > Solanum > Solanum dulcamara. The sequence goes on from NC_077240.1 coordinate 47,377,098, forward strand.
TAACAACCTTATTCTTTCCCCTTTTTTAGTTTTTTACCCTCTTCTTTAAGCAACATTAAACACTTTGCGTAGGGAGTTCTCAATGTATTCTCTTTTTTTCTTTTCTTTTTATACAACTTCTCTTTTCTTCCTCCCTAACAACATGCCTTAAGCTTTTCAAGCACCGATAAATCATCTTTTGGGCTTCACACTTTCCTTTTCTTTTGCTTTAGTATCTTTGGCCAAAAGTGCTTTGGAGCTTTGGATCATATTTAAGGTCCATGGAATGAACAATAATATCACAACCTAAGCTAGATCCAAGCTGCGACATGGCAAATTAGAATCTCCAAGGACCCCAACCAAACCTATCAGCGTATCATTCATGAGCATATCTAAGGTAAATAAGTCAAATAAGAAAAAGCATTGACACATAAGAATATTATCAATAAAGAGCATAAGTTTCAAAAATTCAGAATGAACGACAATGTAGACTCTAAACATCCAACAAGCCTCTACTAACTAGATGTGGGAGTAAGACAAGCTCCTAGCTAACCCAATATAAGAGATAAGAGAGTCATAAGACATAAAGGAAATAAAATGTCTTGTCCTTGAAACATGAGGACTCACCACAACCAAGACAATAATAAGCTCTAGCCACGAATAGGAGGATGAGTGTGATCAACGGACCCTACATTATGATATAATGTAGGCAAAAAGTATTCGTTAGTTCGTGGAATGCACTAAGTATATAAAAAGTATGCATGAACAATGATCATAAGAAATAATCAGTATTAATCATGAGCTACAAGACCAATATCTTAAAACATGAGTATAACCATGAAAATATTAAAACATCATACCTAATGGTCAATGCATCAAAACATAATCGTCATGAGAACTTTATACCTTTTCTTTTAATTTTTGTGGGATAGGACCTTTAACCTACATATATTACCATACGAGCTATAACATGGAATCTGATGATCACCACATTGAGAAGGGGAGGCTACCTTGCCAAGGTAGGCTCCGTCATGGTGCTCTCTTTAATTATGCTATATGTGGATCCACTAGCTTCGCCATATTGACATCATAAACCTACGCAGGCAACATAATTAGGGACTAAGGTTGCTACTTGAATTCCCTTGGATTTCTACAATGTCTACCAGACTAGACCCCAACTTAAAGTCCTCTCGGTGCTACGTCATTATCCTAATGGAAACTTTTATAAAATAGAGTCATTAACATCATTAAGAAAGATAATAGTAGATATCAATCCTCATCATACGAAAATCATTAAAATTGCTCATTAATATGATTGATTCATAAGAATCCATGAATTGGTGAAAATTATCCTTTCACCACTTTAACATGATTGTGCAAGAATTGTCCTTATTGCACCATAACTTTGCTTATAATATCATCGAAACATCATTCATAATATTTTATGAATCATTTATAACCTTTGGAAATCATTCATAAATCTTTCAGTGCAATAATTTGAAATTCATAATAAGCAAAATTCATTGAAAACATTTTTGAAACTTGTATATAGAATAGGTCTTGAAATTCATCCTGAAATCATAATATATGATATGAATTATGCATAATTTTAATCAATAATCATAAAATATATCATGATTAAGAAGACACAATGCAAAACTATAGATGTAGGCATTTAGAAGAATAATTCATAACATATTTTGAGAGAAAACTTCAAATTTTATGGGTGAAATTGCCCATGAATGAATTGCCACATATCTTGAACTTTAGAAGCCCTAAATTGAAGGGAATTGAAGCTTGGTCTTGAAGAAATATATTGAATTACTTGAGGAAGAATAAAAGTCTTGAGAGAATACTTTTACAGCGAAGATTCGAATTTAGAGTGTTGGGGTGATAATGAGAGGGCTAGGAGGTCTTAGGTTAATTAATGGGTTATAATAAATTCCTAAAAACCTTCCACATTCATTAATAATAACAAAAGGAAAGACGAAAATATCCTAAATTTAAAATTGGAATTTCACCTGGATGGGAGACCTACCACAGTCTGTGAAGAGTGAGATGGAATTTTGAAGGTTGGCCACCATGGAGGGAACCATGGTCCTTCAAGGGCACTAAAATTTGTGGTCCCTGTCATGGTCTTCATAAGGACTTGGGGTCTTGGGACTCGACTCCATGAAAGGAAGTACGGTCCATAGTGCTCAACATGAGCCATGGTCCCACTTATTATACTTTTCCTTAGAGCCTTGCACTACCACAAAAGTTCACTACGATGGTGAGGAGTACAACCCGTGATGGCCTTCGTGGTCCTCACCTGGTTTTAAATCTTGAACATAATTTTTTGATTTTCTAACTTCTGGGGGCTTACAATATATCTTCTTATGTAACATTCATCATCGAATGAGACTCAAGAAAGCAAGAATGGAATAGGAAGGATACATAGCAGCCGATGATGAATGCAAAAACATCTCGATAATTCATAAAACATCGAATACTAAATTGCAAGATAAACATGACTTTAAAAGTCATTTCATGAACATGAATGCATATGAAAACATAAGAATGAACAAAACACATGTTTTGGTATGAATAGATCAAGGAATTAAATACCTTAACTAGGCATGGAAGTAAAGAGATGAGGGTATCACGGCATCATATCGGCTTCGGTTTCCCATGTAGCACCCTCAACCTCTTTATTCCTCCATAGAACTTTAACTAAAGCTACTTCTTTGTTCCAGAACTTTGTAATTTGCTGGTCCAGAATCTTAACCAGAGCCTCCTCATATAAAATACTCTCCTTCACATCAATGCTTTCCAAAGACAAAATAGAGTTAGGATCACGAACAAACTTCCTCAACAAAGACATATAAAACATCGGATGCGCCGATGCCAAATATAAAGGCAAATCCAACTCATATGCCACTTTCCAATCTTCCTCAAAATCTAATATTGCCCATCATAGCAGGTACTAAGCTTCCCTTCCTTACCAAAATGCATCACACCCTTTATGGGTGATATTTTCAAGTAAACCTAATCATTTACCTCAAATTCAAGTTCTCTTCTTCTTACATCTGAATAGGACTTGTGCCAACTCTGGGCAGTCTTCAATTTTTCTCGAACCAGTCTTATCTTATTCATAGATTCATGTATTAACTCAATTCCTAACAAGGCAACTTGACCCACCTCGAATAAACCAATAGGAGACCTACACCTCCTTCCATATAAGGCCTCAAATGGAACTATTTGAATGCTGGAATGACAACTGGTATTGTAGGAAAACTCTATCAATGGCAAATGATCATTTAATTACCTTTAAAATTAATTTCATAGGATCTCAACATGTCCTCTAAGGTCTGAATGGTATGCTCGTCCTGACCATTTGTCTGAGTGTGAAAAGATATACTAAGCTTCACTTGAATACCAACACACCTTTTGGTACCATCTCCAAAACTAAGATGTAAACTGAGTACCTCGATCCAAAATAATAGATAATGGAACACCATGAAGCATAACAAAATATCGGATAAACCATCTACCATAGTCCTCGGTTGAATATGATGTCTTAATAGGAAAAAATAAGATGACTAAGTCATTTAGTCAACAATCACCCAAATCGAATAATATTTCCTATGAGTACAAGGCAAACCTAAAATGAAGTCCATATTCAAGGCTTCCTACTTACAAGTAGGAATTTCAATATCTTGAGCTAAACCTCCCAGTTTTTAATGTTCAACTTTCACTTATTAACAATTAGGATACTTAGCCACAAACTCTGGAATATCTCTCTTCATGCCATTCCACCCATACACTTCCTTCAAATTACGATACATATTTATGGAGCCAGGATGAATAGAATATCATAAAATATAAACCTAGGACAATATCATTTCCCTCAACCTATCAACATTGAGAACACACAAGCGTCCTTGATATCTCAAAACACCATCTCCCCTTTGGGAGAAAGCTTCAATGGCTTTTTTGGCAATCGATTTATTAAATTCAACAAAAGTACGATCATTATCTTGCTTGGCCTTAACATCCGTCAAGAGACGATTCGGAACCATTTTGAACAATAACGCCACCATCCTTAAAATGAACCAATCAAAAATCCAAATGGAACAATCTATGACTATCTCAAACCAACTCCTTCTTCTCATCCTCAACATGGTCACTACGGTTCATGGAAAATATACTTAGGACATCGATCACCATATTGGCTTTTCCTTAATAGAACAATACACTCAAATCATAATTCTTCAACAACTCAAGCAATATTTTTTCCTCCAAATCCTTCCTAGTTTGAAGAGCATAAAATTGGTTTTGGCGCTGGCGACATACTCATCACCATTGAGAGACTCCTCCAAATTCTTCCTAATTTGAAGATCATATAATTGGTTTTGGCGTTGAATGCCACCAACACCCTAAGTAGCACCTTGGTAAATCGGATAGTGTGTATCCTGAATCTGAGCCTGGGGTCGACAACCACTACTACAATTATTTTGTTGATAACTATGCTTACCATATGTATATCATACATTCGAACCTTCCAAGCATTCTCCCTTATTGTTTCTCCACACTTATGGCATGCGGGGATGATTGGCCACTCTAAGCCCCTCCTTGAACCTTAGGGTTAGACACCCTCTCTTTATTTAACTTTGGAGCCAGATTGTTTAATGTATTTTGGCAAGGATACCTTTACCAAAATTGAGGGCGACCACCATTTCCGGAAATAGAGCATGTGATATACCTTTACCGAAATCGGTTTATGCTCTTTTTCACTCGCTTGACTTCTCCTTAAGCTTCTCATCCTCAATTTGTTTAGAATAGGTCAGGAACCTTGAGATATCCATATCTATAATTAGCATGGCAGTTTTGCACTTTTTGTACACTAAGTCTAAAACACCTAACATAAACTTACTCATTTGGGCTCTTGGGTTGGATAACAGTGCAAACTTTGACAATTGAGTGAATTTGAGGGTGTACTCCCTCACACTCATACTACCTTGTCTCAAGTTGATAAACCCTTGAATCTTAGCATCTCTTAGCTCAAGGGGAAAGAAATGGTCAAGAACACCTCTTTGAACTAGTCCCAAGCAATAGGATTCGCTACTTTAGCATTCTCAACCTTCCATTTATCAAACTAAATCCTAGCAACTCATTTCAAGTGATAAGCATCTAACTTCTACAATTCCACCAGACTAACCCCCATAATTTCTATATTTTTATGAATAATTTAAGAAAATTCTTATGGATACTCATCCACCTTTGACCCATGAAATTTTGGGGGAATTATTCTCCTAAAATCATGAACCTTTGTCGCTTTCATCCCCACATTTGGGTTCCCAGGAGAAACTACTTCTCGATTGGCTTGAGCCGCTACACCTTGAGAAAGAACTAGGAATGCATATTGGAACACCAAATGACAAACTTGCTTATTCAAGTGATCATGTAGAGCTTGTTGCTCCACTTAAATATTCCTTCAAATGGGTATTCCTTTTAGAGGCATAGTTCTGAAATCACAAAGAACAAGCATTAGAGAAAGCCTTAGAGTTCAACACTATCACAAGATAAGATCATGAAAAAAGTGGAATTTACTAAAATGCCTTATAGCCTCATTTTCATTGATGTGGTGTGCTTCACACTAATGAACAGGACTCTACTTGACGTGTCATGTTAGAATCCTTATGAATGTTTAAACCTTGTGCTTTAATACCAAGTTTATCATGACCCAAGCTAGGGTCTAGGAGTGACACAACAATGGGAATAACTTACGAATAGATTCAAAAATAATGATATGCCAATGACAAAAGGAACTTTAACCAAGCCTCTTAGTATACATCACATACATAAAGTATCTTGAAACATCAATAAAAGTATTAGCGGAATATAAGTCTCAAATAACAACTCGAATAGAAAGAAGAACTAAAAACAACATGTCCGATTAGTCGGAACTACAACTCATGAGAGTCTAAAACATGTCTCTACATTAGTATAGATAGGAGCATAATACATGCTCTTATCTCACCTATGAAAGAAAGAAAATATTTGTGTTAGTTGAACCCTCGAGATATGAGAACTCACCAATTATGTGATGATAACCAAAAGCAACTCTCGCCACGAGCTGGAGGATGAGTGTGATCATCAGAAACTATATAATGATACAATGTAGGCACAAAGTATGTGTTAGTACGTAGAATGCAATATGTATATGAGAAACATACATGGACATTGATAATAGGACATAAGCAATATAAACGTGAGATGCATGACCAAGATCTTTAAAAGTATAAGTAAAACTTAAAAATATTTAAAACATCATAACCATATGGTGAATGCATCATAAAATCAACATAAGAAATCATGTCATAGAAAATACATCGGTGTGTGGCAGAATCTTAATCGACACTTAAAATCATAAAAGTTATACCATGGAATCTGATGTAACTCCGACATCGAGAAGAGAGAGGGTACTTGCAACGGTAGACTCTGTGAGAACATCTTAGCATCATGAGCTATATGTGCATCCACTAGCTAGGCCATAAGGCAAACCTATGTGGGCAACATAGTTAGGGACTAAAGGTTTCTACTATGATTCCGTAGGGAAACTACGTTGGCTTCCTAACTGAACCCCATCTTAAAGTCCTCTCGGTGCTTAGTCATTATCCCAATTGAATACATTAAAATGTAATCATTAACATCATCATGAAAATAGTCATAAGAATAGCTCATAAACATGATTGATTCATACAAGAATGAGAAAACCTTTCAATCCTTATGAATCCATAATTTGTGAGAAAATCTTTCACCTCTTTAACATAATGTGTGAGAATTACCTTTCACAATCATAGATACATCATTGAAACATCATTGTAATCATAATTTATCATTGCCATAGATTTTTCATAAAATAAATCATCAATTCATGATCATAATTTCATAGGTGCATACTTAAAATAACATAGTGAATGGGTCCATGGAAATCAAATTAAAATCATGCAATTCAACTCAATTTATGCATTATTAAATCAATGATCATGAGAGAAAATATAATTGAATTGACATCATAACAAGTAGGTCTTTAGGAATAGAATTGGTAAAGAAGAATTTAGAGAAACCTTGGCACTCCATAGATGAAAGGATCAATGGAAGAATTCCCACATACCTTGATTAATTGAGCCCTAACTGCAGAGAATTTTAAGACTTGAACTTCACGCTTGAAACCCCTAACTTAAACCTTCAAGAAGAACTTGATAGGATCCTTTTAGAGAGAGAATTACTAGGATTATTTATTAGTGAAGGAATGGGGAAGGTTGGAAGGGTTTAGGTAGTATAGTCTTAGGATTTAGGCTTAAAATGACATAGATTAGGAATTAAAAGACTGATAAAGGACAAAAATACCCTTAATTAAAACTAGTGGAGGGTAGTTGGGCGAGATAGGCTGTGCTCATCGACCCAGTTAGCGAGTGTTCAACCTCTCCTCTACATCGCCCAATCTTCCTTAGTTCTGAGGGGAAAACATCAGATGATTTTGATAAGTTTTAATTTTCTCGCCTACCTAGTCGGCGTGTCGCTGATCCGAACCCACCCCCCACTCAGTTTCTTCGTCCTCTGCTAAATTTTCCAAAAATTTGTTAGAGATCAGATTGCTCACCTCTTAAGTATGGGGAGTCTCCATTCTTTCTCGCTCCTTGCCAATTTGACCTGCTTCCATCAAGTTATTCTCAGAAGTTTTTGGAGAGACTCATTTACTCGTCAAGTCTAATTTGGCGAGTCAACATGTCATTTAGGTTAGCTTTAGCAACCAAACTTCACTTTCCATTTTTAACTCCAAATTTCAACCATTCAACTTTTGGAGTCTCACAATATCTCTTCTTGGGAACATTCGTCCTCTAATAGGACTCAACTAGCATGAAAGGTGTAGGAAAAGAAACATAGCAGCCCAACACAAATGCAATCACATAATTGAAATATATAAAGCATGAGAATTTGAATTTAACATAAAGCATAACTTAAAATCAACTTCTTGAACATGCGTGCATGTGAGGACATGAGAATGACTAAGATACAGGATTTTATAGGGGTGACCATGAAGGAATTAGATAGCTCAACTAGGAACGGAAGGAAAGAGATGAGGGTATCTTAACATCATATTGGCTTCGACCTCCCACATAGAACCTTCAACTTCTTGGTTCCTCCATAACAATTTAACGAATGGAACTTATTTATTCCTCAACCTTCTAACTTGTCGTACTAGAATCTCAACCAGAACATCTAATAGGACATATATTTCTTCACACCCATACTACCTAAAGGTATAATTGAGTTAGGATACCCACAGACTACTTGAAAAAAGACACATGAAACACAAGATGCACCGATGCCAACTCCGAAGACAAACCCAACTCTCATGCCACCTTACCTAACCTCCTCAAAATTTGATAAAAGCCTACATACAAGGGACTAATCTTTCCTTTCTTTCAAAAAACATCACACCCTTCATGGGTGAGATTTTCAAATAAATCCAATCATGGATCTCAAACTCAAGTTCTCTCCTTCTTTGATCCTAATAGGACGTTTGTCGACTTTACGTGGTCTTCAATCCTTCTCTAATGTGTCTAATATTTTCCATAGCCTTATGCACCAACTCTGGACCTATCAAAATAACTTAGCCGACTTAAAACAAATAAATAGGAGACCTACATCACCTACGATACTAAACTTCAAACATAGCCATTTGGATACTAGAGTGGTAGCTATTATTGTAAGGAAACTCAATAAATGACAAATAATCATCCTAATTACCCTTGAAATCAATCACACAAGCTCTCAGCATATTCTCTAATGTTTTAATTGTACATTCGGCTTGAGAATTTATTTGTTGGTGAAAAGTCATACTAAGTTTAACTTGAGTAGCAAGACCCTTTTGGAAAGACCTCTAAAATTGAGATATAAATTGAGTACCTCGATTAGAAATAATAGATAATTGAACACTATAAATCTTAAATAATTACAAAATATAAAGTTTAGCATAATTCTCGATTGAATAGGAAGTATTGATGCAAATAAAATGCACTGACTTAGTCATTCAATTAACAACCACCCAAATCAAATCATACTGGGTACGAGTACGAGGAATCCCGTAATGATGTTCATATTCAAATATTCCCACTTCCAAGTAGGGATCTCATTATCTTGAGCTAAACCTCTTAATTTTTTATGCTCGACCTTCACTTGTTTGTAATTAGGACATTTGTCCATAAACTCTGCAATATCCTTCTTCTTGTCATTACACCAATATACATCTCTCAAATCTCTACATATATTTGTAGAACTGGATGGATCGAATATCGTGAACTATGAGCCTTGAACAGTTCTATTTCTCTCAACTCATCAACATTAGGAACACATAATCAGCCTTGATATCTCAATACACATCTCTCTCTTAGGAGAAAGCCCTATTGGCTTTTTCGGCAACCGCATTATTCAACTCAACCAAGGTAGGATCACTGTCTTGGTTTGTCTAAATATCCTGCATAGGAGACAATTCAGAACCATTTTGAACAACAACACAACTATCTTCTGAATCAACCAAGCGAATACCCAAACGAGCTAGCCTATGAACATCATGAACTAACTTCTTCCTTTTATCATCAACATGGCCAACACTATTATGGATATTCTACTAAGACCTTCGACAACCTTATTTTCTTTACTCGAATGTTCAACACACTCATATTATAGTGCTTCAACAACTCAACCCATCTCCTTTGTAGAAGATTCAAATAATTTTAGTTGAACACATATTGCAAATTTATATGGTCAGTGAATACATCAACATGCACACCATAGAGATAGTGTCTCCATATTATCAAAACAAAAACAACCATTGCAAATTCCAAGTCATGAGTTGGATAGTTCTTTTCATTCACCTTAAGTAACCTAGAAGCATAGGCTATTACTTTCTATTTTGCGTTAAAACACAACCAAGACCAACCTTTAAAGCATCATAATATACAATGAACCCATCAGAACCGTCCGATAAAATCAATACCGTAGAGAAACTAAGTCTATCTTTCAACTCGTGAAACTTCTTCTCACATGCATTTGACCATTGAAATTTCATCTTCTTTTGAGTCAAAAGTGTCATGGGCTATGCAATGTAAGAGAAGCCTTCCACAAATAGTCTATAATAGCAATCTAAGCCCATGAATCTCTGAATATCAGAAGGAAACAAAGGTCTAGGCCAATTCTTAACCACTTCAATTATCTTAGTATCCACAATAATACCTTCACTGGACACAACATGGCCAAGTAAAGGAACCGACCTAAACTAAAACTCACACTTGCTAAATTAGCAAATAATTGACGATCCTTGAAGACTTGCAACACAATCCTCAAATGATTGTCATGCTTCTCTCACTCCGAGAGTATATCAAAATATCATCAATGAACACAATCACAATCATATCCAACTATTGCTTGAACACCCTGTTCGTCAAGTCCATAAAAGCTACAGGAGCATTCATTAGTCTAAAAGACATAACTAAAAATTTAAAGGGACCATAATGAGTTCTAAAATCCATCTTTGAAATGTCACATTCCCTTACTGGGAGTTGATGATAGCTCAATCAAAGATCAATCTTTTAAAAGTAAATTGCTCCTTGAAGTTGATCTAACAAGTTATCAATCCTTGGATGGGATACTTAATTCATAATAGTGACCTTATTCATTTGTCGATAATCGATACACATCCAAAGAGAACCATCTTTCTTTATATCATAGAGAACCGGAGCACCATATGGAGGGGTACTTGGTCTAATGAATCCCTTATCCAATAAATCCTCTAACTAATCCTTTAACTCCTTGAGTTTCACCGGTGCATTCGGAATATATGAATAGAAATAGGTTGGGTATCAGGGAGAAGATCAATACGAAATCTATTTCCCCTTTTGAGATGGAAGTCTGTAGGATCCTTGGGAAACACTTCTAGAAAATGATTAACAACTGAAACTGACTCAAGAATAGAAGCATCAAAATTTGTATCACTAACTCAAACTAAATGATAGATGCAACCTTTGGAAATCATTTTCTGATCTTTGAGATACGAGATAAATTGACCCTTAAATACAAAATTACTACCCCTTTATTCTAGGAATGGCTCATTAGGGAACAGAAACTTAACCATAAATACATATGGAAGTATAACACGCATGAAGCAAATCTATATCAAAGATAATGTCAAAATCAATCATATCAAGGTCTACAAGATCATATAAGGTAACATTATCAAAAACCAAGACCGGACAATCTCTATAGACTTTCTTAGAAATAATTGAAACACCAACAGGGGTTTAAACAAAAAAAAGGCTCTATTAAGATCTAAGGTTCAAAAACAAATCTAATAGCAAGATAAGGAGTGACACAAGATAGAGTAGCATCCATATATAATAAAGAAAAAATATCAAATTCAAAGACATTCAACATACTGTCACAACATGGGAAGACTCTTCCAAATGCTGCCTAGTCTAAAGATCATAGAATCGGTTTTACTACTGACTGCCATCGACACCCGTAGTAGTATCCTTTTGAACTAGAAGGCTTGTATCCTGAGTCTGATGCTAGGGTCGACAGCTACTTCTAAAATCCTTCTCTTGATGAACTAGCTTACCACAAATATAACATGTATTTGAACCCGCTAACCATTCTTCCTTATGGTTTCTCCCACACATCTTGCATGCGGGGAGGACTTGGAAACTCAAAGACATCCTTTCTTTATCAAACTTCGGAGATGGAGTGTTTAAAGAATTTTAGCCTGAATAGTTTTAACAAAATTAAGAGCAACCATCATTCTTGGACCTAGAGGGTGAAAAGTCACCATATTCGATTCTTTCCCTTTTTGATTCCCTTGCCTTCTCCCTAAGCTTCTTATCCTCAATTTGTTCTGCATCGTTCATGAACCTTGAAATATACATATCTCTAAATAACATAGCGATTTTTCACTCTTTGGACACCATATCTGAAATATGAAACACAAACTTTCTCATTCAGGCTCTTGGGTCACATACCCTATATGGTGCAAACTTTGACAATTGGGTAAATTTGAGGGAATACTTCCTCACACTAATGCTACCTTGTCTTAAGTTGATAAACTCTTGAATCTGAGCCTCTCTTAGATCAAGGGGAAAGAAACATTCAAGAAACACCTCTTTGAACTAATCCCAAGAAATAGGATCTCTCTAAATAGCATGGCGATTTTGCACTCTTTGGACACCATATCTAAAATACCAAACACAAACTTACTCATTCAGGCTCTTGGGTCAGATACCATAAATGGTGCAAACTTTGACAATTGGGTGAATTTGAGGGAATACTCCCTCACACTAATGCTTCCTTGTCTCAAGTTGATAAACTCCTGAATCTGAGCCTCTCTTAGATCAAGGGGAAAGAAACAATCAAGAAACACCTCTTTGAACTCATCCCAAGCAATATGATCTGCTTTTTTAGACCGCTCAAACATTCCTTGATCAAACCAAATCCCAGCAACTCCTTTCAATTGATAAGTATCTAACTTCTCCATTTCGATCGGTCTAACTCCCATAATTTCAACAATCTTGTGAATACTTTCAACAAACTCTTATGGATCCTCTTCCACCTTTGACCCATGAAATTTTAAGGGACTCAATTTTATGAAATCATGAACACTTTTCACTTATGTATGCACATTTGGGTTCATAGGAGAAATTACTTCTCGGTTGGCTTGATCTACTACAGCTTGGAAAAGAACATGGAATATGGCTCAGAACTCTGCATGAGAAACTTGATCGTTCAAGGGATCCTTTAAAGCTTGTTGTCGTCCTTAACATTCCTTTAGATGGGGATTCTTCCTGGAGGCGTAGTTCTGAAATTGCAAACAGAACGTTTTAGAGGGAAAGACTTAGAGTTCAATATTATCACATGATAAGATCATGAAAGTAGTGGTATTTCCTAAAATGCCTCAGAGCCTCCTATTTATAGATGTGGCGTGCTTCACACCGATAAAAATAATCTACTTGACATGACATGTTCAATTCCTTAGGACACTTTAAACTTTGTGCTTTGGTACTATATTTGTCATGACCCAAGCTAGGCCTAGAGGTGACACAGAGATTGGAATCCCAAGTTAATTCAACCAAGCCTCTTAGCATAAATCGCATACATAAGTTAACTTAAAACATCAATAAAAGCAGAACCTGAAGATAATTATCAAACAACATATCGAACAGAAAGAAGAGCTGAAAACAACATGTCCGAATAATTTGAACTACAACTCATGATAGTTTAAAATATGCCTCTATTTTAGTCTAGATAAGGGCATAAGACATGTTCCTATCTCACCCAAGAAAGAATAAAATATCATACTAAAAGAACATAATATTTGTGTTGGTTCCGCCCTAAAGACATAAGGACTCGCCAATCACATGATGATAACCAAAAGAAAATCTAGCCAAGAGCGGGTGGATGAGTGTGATCGTCGGATCCTACATTATTATATAATATAGGCACAAAGTATGCATTAGTACATGGAATGCACGAAGTATGTGAGAAACATGCAGAACAATGATAATCGGTCATAAACATTATGAACGTGAACTGCATGACCATTATCTTTAAAAGCATAAGTAAAACTTGAAAATGTTTAAATTATCACAATCATGTGGTCAATGCATCATAAAATCAACATTAGAAATTCTATCATAGAAAATACCTTGGTGTGGAATAGGACCTTAACCGACACTTAAGACCATGCGAGCCATAATATGGAATCTGATGTAGCTCATACATCATGCTCGCCGGCCAAGTCGGTAAGTAGCCAACCTACCTGCTACCTCGCCCAATCTTTTTTGAGTTCTGATGAAGGAACCTCAACTAATTTTTGCGAGTTCAACTTTGCTTGCTTACCTAGTTAGCATGTTGCTGATCAGGACCTCGCCCTCATTCAATGCCTTCTTCCTCTGCTAATTTCTTTGAATTTTTGTGTGAGATCAGCTTGCTCACCTTTCTTCCTCAGCGAGTCAACATTCCTTCTTCTTCCTTGCTAACTTGCCTTGCTTCTGAGAAGAAATTCTCAAAAGATTTTGGCAAGACTCGTTAGCTCGCCAAGTCTAATTTGGCAAGACTCCTTAGCTCGCTTCCATGTCCTTTAAGCAAGCTTTAGCAGGAAAATATAACTGCTTTTCCCTTTTTAACTCCAAATTTCAACCTTTCAACTTTCAGGGCCTCACAAAAGCTATTCAAATAAATTAATTAAATAATAGGGAAAGACTAAAACACCTCTAAAACATACAAGTCAAGACCCCTGCTCAGAGGACATTCATGGACCGTGAAGACTTCTACTGTCCTGATGTCCAAAGGCACAATGTAGCTAGTATCACCAACACACTTTCTCAATAGGAAGAGATGAAACAACGGATGAACCGATGCCAATTCCGATGGTTAGTTCAGTTAATAAGTCACCTTGTCAATCTCTCTCAAAATCTGATATTTGCCTAAATATCAGGGACTAAGCTTCCCTTTTTTTAAAAAATGCATCACACCTTTCATGGGTAAAATTTTCAAGTAAACCTAGTTATCTACCTCAAACTTAAGTTCCCTTCTACTCATGTCCGAATAGGACTTTTTTTGTCTCTGGGAAGTCTTCAATCATTCTCTAATGAGTCTAACATTTTCCATATCCTCATGCACCAACTCGGGACGAATCAAGGCTACTTCACCAACTTCAAAGAAACCAATAGGAGACCTACATCTCCTACCATAGAAAGCCTCAAAAGGAGCCATCTAGATGCTAGAATGGTAACTATTGTTATAAGAAAACTCGATTAATGGTAGATAATCATCCCAATTTCCCTTGAAGTCTAAGACACAAGCTCTCAACATTCTTCCAATGTCTGAATGGTACAGTCATCTTGACCATCTGTCTAAGGTTGGAACGTTGTGGTAATCTTAACTTGAGTACCAAGATGCTTTAAGAAAGATATCTAAAACTGAAATGTGAATTGAGTACCTCAATCCAAAATGATAGACAATAAGACACCATGAAGCTTAACCAACTCACAAATATAAAGTCTAGCATAATTCTCAATTAAATAGGAAGTCTTAATGGGAAGAGAATATATCGACTTAGTCATTAGGTCGACAACAACCCAAATCGAATCATGTTGACTACGTGTATGAAGCAAGCCCGTAATGAAGTCCATATTCAATTATTTCCACTTTTATTTAGGAATATCAATGTCTTGAGCTAAATCTCCTAGTTTTTTATGTTCTACCTTCACTTGTTGACAATTATGACATTTGTCCAAAACTCTAGAATATCATTATTCTTGCCATTCTACCAATACACTTCCCTCAAATATCTAGAAATCTTTATTGAACGCCGAATTAATAGAATACTGTGAACTATGAGCTTTGAACAAAATCATTTCACTCAAGTCATTAACATCAAAAACACATAAACAACCTTGATATCTAAGTACATCATCTTCCCATTGGGAGAAAGCCTTAATGGCTTTTTAGGCTACTACTTTCTTCAACCTAACCAAGATTGGATCATTATATTATTTTGCCTTAAAATCTTCTACAAGAGATGACTCGAAACCATTTTGAACAACAATGGAACCATCCTCTGAATCAACCACACAAGCACCTCCTATGAATATCATGAACTAACTCCTTATTTTCATCCTTAACATGAGCAACACTATTTATGGAGAATCTACTAAGACCATCAGCAGTCACATTCGGTTTACCCCGATGGTACAACACACTCATATCATAATCCTTCAATAACTTAAGTCATCTTTTTTTGCCGAAGGTTCAAATACTTTTGATTGAACACATATTGCAAACTCTTATGGTTAATGAATACATCTACATGGTCACCATAGAGATAGTGCCTCCAAATTTTTAAAGGAAGCACAATCGCCGCTAACTCCAAGTCATGAGTCAGATAGTTTTTTTCTTCCACTTTAAGTTTCCTAGACGCATAGGATATCACCTTACCATTTTACATCAAACACACAACTAAGAAAAAACCATGAAGCATCACAATAAAAAATGAACCCATTGGATACTTTTGATAAAGTCATCTATGAAGATGAAGTAGATCTATTTTTCAACTATTGAATGTTTTTATCACATTCCTCTAACCATTGGAATTTTACCTTCTTTTGAGTGGAAGTAGTAAAGGGTGATCCAATGGATGGAATCCTTCAACAAACTATCTATAATAACCGGCTAAACCCAAGAAACCTCAAATATCGGAATAAGACAAGGGTCTAGGCCAATTCTTAATTGCTTCAATTTTCTTAGGATCCACCACAATACCTACACCAAGGCAATATGACCAAGGAAAGATATCTACCTCATACAAAACTCACACTTGCTAAATTTAGCAAATAACTGTCAGCCCCTAAGGACTTGCAGCACAATCCTTTAATGATCTGTATGCTCCTCCTAAAACCTAGAAGATACCAAAATATCACCAATGAATACAATAATGAACATATCAAAATATTGTTTGAACACCCTATTCATCAAATCCATAAAAGAAGCAGGAGCATTAGTTAGTACAAAAGACATAACAAAGAATTAAAAGTTACCATACCGAGTTCTAAAAGCCATCTTTGGAATATCAAATTCTCTAACTCATAGTTGATGATAACATGATCGAAGATCTATGATTGTAAAGCAACTTACTCCTTGAAGTGTATCGAATAGGTCATCAATCTTTAGAGTGGATATATATTCTTAATCGTGACCTTGTTCAATTTCAAATAATTAATAAAATTTCAAAGAGAACCGTCGTCCTTTCTAACAATGAGAATCAGAGAACCCCATAAAGAGATACTCGCTCTAATAAAAACCTTATCCAACAAATCCTTCAACTGATTCTTTTACTCCTTAAGTTCTGTTCGGGCCATTTGGTAAGGAAAAATAGCGATAGGTTAGGTATTAGGGAGAAGATCAACACAAAAGTATATCTCCATTTAGGGAAGGATACGTGGGAGATCATTGGAAAATACTTATGGAAACTCATTAACAACTGAAATTGACTCAAGAGTAGGAGCTTAAGAATTTGTATCTCTAACCCAGACTACATGAAAAATATAACCTTTGGAGATCATTTTTTGAGCTTTAAGATACAAGATGAATTGACTTTTAAATAAGTAATTACTACATTTTCATTCTATGATTGGCTCATCGGGAAACTAAAATTTGACCACATGGGTTCTACAACATATAAACGCATAACATGCATAAAGTCAATCCATACTGACAATAACATCAAAATTGGTCTTATCAAGTTTTGATAGATCAACTGAGGTGATTTAATTAAAAACGGAGACAGGAATATTTTGATAGACTCTTTTAGCCACAACTGAATCATCAATCGAAAAGGGCTCTAATAGGGTCTTGGGATAATTAATGAATTTCATAACAAGTAAAGGAGTAACAAATGAGAGAATAACACCCGGATCTAATGATGCAGAAACATTAATTTCAAAGACTTTTAACATACCAGTCATGACATCAGGAGACTCCTCCAAATCTTGCCTAGTTGGAAGAGCATAAAATCGGTTTTGGCACTGACCACCACTAGAACCCAACTAGTACCCTGCTAAATCGGTTGACCTATAGCCTGAATATGACCTCTATCGAGCACAACCTATATAATCCTTCTCATTAAGACCCTTCTTACCACACCTATAAGATACACCCGATCCCGCCAAGCATTCCTATACAGTTTGTTCCACATTTCTTGCATCAGAGAATGGCTTGACCACTCGAAGCTCCTCTTTGAACATTAGGTTTGGAAACCTTATCTTATCAAACTTAGAAGCCAGATTGTTTGAGAAATTTTTCCGAATAAACCTTTGATATAATTGCGAGCATCCACTATTACCTAACTTACCAAAAGAAAACTTTCCACCATCAGTTCAAGCCCTCTTAGACTCCCTTCTAGACCTTTCCTTCAACTTTTCCTCCTCAATTTACCCGGTATATGTCATGAACCTAGAGATGTACATCTTCTTGATAATCATGGTGTTTCTACATTTCTTAACCACCAAGTCTGACATATCCAAAATGAACTTTCTCATACGAGCTCTTGGATCGACAACCATAAAAGGAGCATATTTTTACAACTTAGTGAACTTGAGGGCATACTCTCTCATACTCATGTTACATTGTCGCAAGTTGATGAATTCTTGAACTTTGGCCTTTATCAACCCAAAGGTAAGAAATCGGTCGAGGAAAGTAGTCTTAAACTCTTCCTAATCAATGGGGGGCCATACCTATAGCCCTCACACTTTTGCATTGGTCAAAGAACATGTGAGCAACTCCCTTAAGTTTATAAGTCACTAAATCCACCTTCTCCACCGGACTGATGCCCATGATATCCACAATCTTACCAATACCCTTACCAAATCTTATTGATCCTTGTCCACCTTAGAACCTTGAAACTCAGGAGGGTTTATTTTAGTGAAGTCACAAACTAGACTAGATGTCATACCCATATTTGCGTTAAGAAGAGAAACAACTTATTCATTAGCTTGGGGGACTACGACATTTGTAAGAACTTAATATGCAGCCCGAAACTCCACATGAGAGACTTGCTCATTCAAAGGATCATACAAAGCTTATTGTTCCTTCTCAATATTTCTTCTCACAGGAATTATTCGTAATGGCATGATTCTGTAATCGCAAAGAGACAGTGAATGGAGGAAAAAGCCTTAGTGTTCAACTCTATCGCACGACATAAGAATGTTGATAGAAGTAAATTTTAAAATGACTCATAGCCTCTCACTTATAGATGTACGCACTTCACAAAGATAAATAAGACTCTACTTGATGCGACATGTTAGACCCTAGGATGAAGTGAAGTTTAAAATAACTCATAGCCTCTCACTCATAGATGTACGCACTTCACAAAGATAAAAAAGACTCTACTTGACGTGATATGTTAGACCCCTATGACACCTTAAACTGTTGGCACGATCCAAGCTAGGTCTTACATGTGACATAGAAATTAGAATACCAAGGAACTCCAGCCAAGCCTCTTAGCATATCATATATGTGCATGCATAAGGTAATTAAGACATAAAAAGAAACATCATAATCAGAATAATGGTCTCAACATAAATATCTTGATAAAAGAGAAAGCAACCTCAACTCAAATGAAAAAGATGACATAAACTCCATGAATATTTAATATGCCTTTATTAGTCTAGACGGGGGATAGGACATGCTCCTAGCTCACCAAAATAAGGAATTGAATTCATAAGTAATAATAAAGGTATAAATATCACGTCCTTAAAATATGATGAAGTACCAACAATAAGAGAATAACACTCAAACTCTAGCCATGAGTGGGAGGTGCGTGATGCTCTTCAGACCCTATAATATGATACAATATAGGCAAAAACTATGTACTAGTACATGAAATGCACTAAGTATGTAAGAAGCATTCATGAACAATGATAATCGGATAAAACAATATGAACATGGGATTCATGATCAATATCTTAAAATATGAGTAATACTTGAAAATAGTTAAATATCATAATTATATGGTCAATGCATCATAAACATCATTAATGTATAGTATCACATATACCTTTGTTTGATAGGACCTTTAAATGATATATTAGACCATCCAAGCTATAACATAGAATCCAGTGTTACTCCCACACTGAAAAGGGAGAGGTTACTTGCCTAGGTAGACCCTTCAGAACATCTTAAACTTAAGCTATTTATGGATCCACTAGTTAAGCCATAATAGAAAACCTTCATGGGTAACGTATTTAGGCACTAGAGGTAGCTACTAGAGTTTCCTTGGGTTACTTCATGAACTTTAGGACCGAACGCCACCTCAAAGCCCTCTCTGTGCAAAGTCAATATCTTAACGAAATTCATGAAAAACATAGTCATTAACACCATTAGGAACGACAATATAAAATAGCAATTCAACATCTTTAAGTAGTCATAAGAGCAGCTCATTAACATAATTACTTCATACAAGAATGAAAGAACCTTTCAATCGCTATGAATTTGTGAGTAGGTGAGAAAACATTTCACCTATTTAACATGCATATGTGAGAATTTCCTTTCACAACCATAGATAGTTTCTTGAAACAACATGCATTACTTATCATGAGTAATTCATAAATCCTTGATATCCATTCAAAATCAATCATAAAAATCCTTTACTAATCATGATCATTATTCTAAAGATTCATACTTGAAAATAACATGAGGCATGGGTCAACGAAAACAAATGAGAAATCATGAAATTTAAAATAAATTATTCATAATTACATCAATGATAATGAAATAAAACATAATTGAATTCACCCAAGGCAATTTCATAAGAATTAGCGCTTAGAAAATAATTCATAGAAAGTAAATTTTGGGAAAAACCTTTGGTACTCCATGGATAAAAGGATACATTGATAAATTATCTCACACCTTGGTCAATTAAAGCCCTAAATGCAGTGAATAAGGAGACTCAAACTTGAATTTCTTTGAAACTTTGCTTGATGAAGAATATGAACTTTGAGAGAAATTCTAGAGAGAGGATTTATGTTTAGACTGAATAGGAGTAAATAAGGGATTTAGAAGGGTTTGGGGTAGTCAATATAATAGGATTTTCCTTAAAAACCATCCAAATACATTAAAAATATAATGGGGAAAGACTAAAACACCCCTAAAACTTACCAGTCGGGACCTATGAATGGAGGACTTTCATGGACCGTCAAGACTTCTATGGTCCATGATGTTGTCCATAGAAGCTATGGGGTAAAATTTTGGCCAAGGGGATTCTGACGTAAGGGGGAATGGACTGTAGAGATCATGACAGACCATAAAGGCTCTAGTGAAATCACCACCTACTCAACCTCTAAATACTCCTCTCCATGATAGATTCTATAGGATGCCATCCTTTCTACAGGTCATAGAAACTTTTGTGAAGATGACTTGTTATAAGGTTTTGAGGGTTGAGTTCCACGTACCACCTTACAGTTTGTGAACACTTCTATTGTCATAAACCTAGTCATGATCTTTTATCTAATTTGTCCCTTGCCTGTCACTTCCATGGGATACCTTCACGGTGGTGGTTTCTTTCATGGTCTGTAGAGGGGTCTATGAACCTACTTCCTTTTGACATATTTTTTGGAAGGTTCTGTGAACCTGCTTCCGTTTGACATATTTTTTGGATGACTTCCATGACCCCTTTCCACGGACCGTGGTGCCTTGTTTAGCCTGTTAAGGGCCTCATAAAGGTTCATTCGGTGTAATATTTCTGAGATTTTCCTTTTAAAAATTCATTTTTAGACTTTCAAACTTTTGGGGTCATACCCAACTAGCCTTAGAATCACTCCGACTTCACTTCAGGCTGCTTCACTTCATGTAAACTGATATAGCATACTTATGTATCAGAATTTGAGCCTTGGTTAGGTACCAACCTAGCTCTTGGAACCTTATATCCATAATTCCCTCATTCTTTTGGTTTCGGTGTACTTGGTTCTTAGTTTGAAGTCACTCATTATTTCTGGTTGGATGTAGTTAGGGCTTGGAGTTATTTATGATGGAAGTCAATTTGGGGTTTTCCCTCTGATACTCGGTTGTCTGCTGATCCTAAATCTATCATATTTACCTCTATTTATGGTTCAAGTTCCTGATTTACTCCATCGGGTAGGGTTAGAGTCTTTGCCTCGATATTTTTATCCTTTTGTTTGAGTCTTGGGCCATCTTTAGTCGTGGTAACAGTCAAGTGCTATTTCCATCTGTCTATAGAGTCTTTTGCTATCTTCAATCTTTGTAAGGGTAATTTTTTATTTACTGTCTAGATTCAAGTCTATCACTATCTTCAACCTTAGTTTGAGCCCTCAAATATTCTAATCTTGGTTAAAGTCCTTGAATTCTTCTTTGCTTTGGTTCAATACTTATTTCTTACTCCGTATCATTGATGTTTTGAGTACTCAATTGGTTTCTTTTATGTCCGTGGAAGGTTGCAGTAATTTTCAAAACGTCATCAAATTCTCATTATTGATCATAACCATTTTGTGCACCTGATGGGCTTATAGGGGTCCATTTGGTTTTTACTTAAACTTATGCACGAGTGTACTCTCTTGGCTGATGGGGTGGGGGGATGGATTTATTTAGTTGTTCTTCATCTCTTTGTGTGTTAGTGCACTAGTGTGCATTTTCAGTTAGATTCTCCTCCTTTGTCTCTTGTTGTGTTTAAAATCTAGCATTTCATATTACTTTTACTTTTCCTTCTCAGTTAGCCTAGCTGCCTACTGGGTACTTATTATTATGGTACTAATACTACACTCTCCATTTAATTTTGTGATGCAGGTCCAAGTACCTGCTACCAATATTGAGTTCGATCCTAGATCAGTCTGATCCAGAGATGAGGGTGAGCACAAGGCATCCTGAATTTACCTGTCACCTTCTCTATATATTATGTCTAGTATTTTACTTTTTGAGACAAGTATTGTTTTTTTTGTCCACTTTTGGGACTTGTATTTATTTTGTAGTAGCTCTGTACATTTGACATCCAGGTTCTAGGAGAGATCTTTTATTGTATATGTTTTTAGTTTTCTTGCACTTGTTCTTGTTACTTTTTTTGTGTTGTAAATCTTGTTTAGTTTCTATCGTTAACCCCATTACTTGTAATTCTGAGATATAGGTCAGCTTATCTTTTGGTGGGTCATAGTAGGTGTCCTCATGAATCGAGAAATCGGATCATGACAGTATATTAGTAATGCTAGTATTTGTTATATTGACATTATTTCGTATACATTATTTGGTTTCTAATGTATTAGAAATAACAAGTGATGCATAACCTCGTTTAAAAAATATTTATTTATAAAAATACCCTCCACACTCCTTAGCTTTAAGAAATGAGAAATCTCTTCATAGGAATTTGAGGATTAGTTTTGTCATTAATCAATTTAAGACATGTGTTGAAACCCTTTGTATTACTAATAAATGGAAATTCATGGTATTAGTAATATACACCTCAATACATAATACAGTGTTTAACTAATGCACACAGGCTAAAAAGTGTAAGAAAAAAGTATTATTAATAAACAAAGCTAATATAGGAATTATGTTTTCTAATACACTCTATCAAACGATCCTTAGATCATCCAACAAACAATTCTATTAAAATTTTGAAGTTTTTTTTCTTTTAAACCAGAAGTTACTAATATTAAACCATTTGCATTATACTTTAATTCCCAAAAACCTTTATGCTCTTTTTCACTACACATAATATAGATGACTCTGAAGTAGTCTAACTAAAGATAAATGACGCAAGGAAATGAGAGAAAAATGAGTAGAAGGTGTCATTCAAATCTTTAAATTAAAATTGGTGATATTGACTTGGACAAATAGGATTAAATGAGAAGTAAATCGAATTAGAATAACTTAAAACTTTAGCATGCATATTAAATTTTTGAAAACATTTAAAACTTTTCCCTCCTATATTAAATTTAATAACTTGAAATTTCTCCTTCTTTTATTATATTTTCTATCTTTGTTTCTCTCTTCCTCCTGCCATCTTCTTTCTTTCTTTTTCACTCTTCCTCGGTCTTCTTCATCCTTGTTTCTTTCTTTCTTTCTTTTCTTTGTTGTCTTTGTTATTGTATTCATGGTCATTCATCTTTTTAGATCACATTCTTCTTATTCTTTTTTACTTAGTATTTGGCTTTGAGTTTGAGAATATTCAAAAAATAAATTAAGCCATTTGAATGAAATTTTACACAAAATCAAGTAACTACAATAATTGCAATAACATCGATAGTTGTTACATGAACTATGGTAATTTCTACAATAACTATAATAGTTGTTACAGCAGCTATCGTAGTTACTGCAGCAACTTCAACAGTTCTTTGAATTGCTGCAGCAATTTCAATAATTGTTTATGTTGTTGTAGCAATTGTTGAAATTATTGCAGTAACTTTTACAGAATATTTGCGGAAACTTTATTTTGTTTAATTTTTATAAAGTTAGATGAATGAGGTAGTAATTATAGAGTAAGAGGAGATGATGGAGTTTTTGGTTATTGTTGAGGAGGAGGTAATGATTTTTGCGGCGGTGGTGGTGAAGGATAAAGATTTGGCGCTGATGGGGTGGAGAAGGAGCAAAAGTTGATGGTGAGTGAGAGGAAGAGGTGCCAGTGTTAGTGGAGTAGAAGGTGATGATGACGGTGGCGACAGTAGATGGGTGGGGATGAGGGTGGCGATAAAAGGGTGGGGATGTTCGAGACGGCAAAAGGGGGTGGGGGAGCAGGAGGGGTGGGAAGAGAAAAATAGAGCATTTATGTAAATAATAAAATTTAAGAATTTTAAAATTCGGATCATTAAGAATAATTTTAAAATTATCACATCTATTCAATAATTAAGACTTTTATCACTTTTTCTTATTTTTAAAACTTTTTATTACCTTTAATTACTTTTGCTACGAAATGAGTGTACGGGTATCTTTGCATTTCAGAAGTAACGGCAGTGTATAATATAAAGGGGAGATTGATTGGTTTAGAGGTTTGTCAAAACATAAATAAATTATTAAATGAGATATAGAAAGTATGTGGGGAGGAAAGGGGGGAGAATATAATCTTCACATCACCACGTCGTGCTGAGTGGCATAGTAGTTGTGTATCCATATCAGCTAACCATCACTACGTATCATGAGCAAGAAAATATTTGCACTTAATGTTTGTACTAAATAAAATAACTTAAAATTTGTGTATTTAACAAACAAAATAAAATAAAATATCATTCAATAAAATTAGCAATATATTTTTTGTTTTTTGTTTTTAATTATTAAATACACTTGACCTTAACATAGGTGTAAGTTGTAACATTCCACAAAATGCTCACAAGTGCCTAAAGAATGCCTTGGGAATAGGCTGCTCATGTAATGCATTATCCTTAATATTTTTTGAAAATCCAAGTTCAGAATATTGATTAGGGGTTCAAAACCTGCAGTAAAATAGTCTCGGTAGATTTTTAGGACCCGTATATCGAAAGATAATTTTTTTGAAGAAACTGCCAAAATAGAAAAGTTTGCGTCGCGGACCTGGCAATGGTTTTTGTCCGATTTTAGTTCTTTTAACTAAGGAAACTTTAGACTTTTTTGTGATTGTTAGTTAATGAACCTAGATGTTTTTAGGACCTAATTCAGGTCTATAAATGAGTCTAAACCTCTAATTCTATTCATTCTTCTACAATTCATCTACTCAAATATTTTTGTTTCTACAAAAAAACTCTCAAGGACTCCATTGAAGACTTCAAGTAAATTCACTCAAGCTCTCCATCAAAACTCACAAGTTCTTCCAAATTATTTGGTTTTCTCCCTTATGGTATGTGAGTATTGATTCATGGATTTTTTCATCCATGAAGTCCAATCAATTTTTCAAGTTTTCTATCAAATTAAAGTATGATATTTTTTGGATTTTATGATCTCTAGTCCAATTGCATTAATTATGATTCAAATTATGATTATGAGACTATTTTGATATAAATTGATGGTTATTGAATTGAATTGAAGTATTTTTCATGAATTCTCCTATAATAATCTCTAGGGTTCATGATATTAATTATGGGTATTTTCAATTATACTTCCCAATGATATTATCTTATTAATTATGTATGGATTGATAGAAAGTATATGATCAAGCATGTTTTTAAGTCAAATTCATGATTTTCAAGTCAATTGATTATGCATTCATGTTTTACCCAAATTTTCAAGTATGAATTATGATTATGCATTTCAATTATGATCATGGACTATAAGTATGTTTTGAATTATGATTTTTCATGCAAATTATGGAAAGGGTGAATTAGGGCCCAATGTAGTGCCTTAAGGCCTAATGATATGAACTATGTATGTATCATTTGTAATGTGGAAGGACAATACCCGCATTGTACTTATGTTATGAAAAATAAGATCCTCTATAATTTCAAACTTATGATCATCACTATGATATATGAAATTATGATTCTATGCTATGCATGTACTCCGTGGGATTTGACTTAGCACCAAGTGGACTTGAGGTGGGGACTCAAAATGTGGGCTCCTTATATAAAGTCTATTATCCTAAAACTATGTGTCACCGTAGGTACAAAGGGATTAGAGGCGAATACCCAAATCTCTAAGAGGTCAGTACCCAAAATATCAAGGCTTGAAGGTGATTACCGAGTCTAAGAACTAGGGGTGAGTACCCTGTTCACATTACTTCTTAGTGGATCCACTTAGACATGTAGAGTCTACCTTGTCAAGTAGATTCCCTTTTTCTTCATTGTATGGGGAGACAACGGGATTCCATATTATAGCTCACATATTCTTATTATCGGTTATGGTTCCTATCCTACATATGTATAATCTTTTATGCATGCAGTTATACCCTGCACTCCTATGCTTGAAATGTCTCTTAGGATTCTTAGAAGTTACCATGGGAGCTGGATAATCTATAACGTTATCAAACAACTCTAAGGAAAGGAGAACGAGCTACCCCATAGTAGGGAAGATTGGAAATAGGGTTATAAGAATTTGGAGTGAGTTGGAGACTAAGTAGTGAGTCGTAGGACTCGACTTACTCGTGTAGGCTACCAAATTGGATGTCTCACATACCTAAGTTACTTGAGTACACACCGAGCTCCCATAGCAAGGATTGCATAGGCTCTCAAAATAAGACGAGATTATGAACCCATAAAGTGGAGAACAGAGTGATATGTGGAAGCAAGGGAAGAAGACACGTGGCAACAAGTGACACACCTTCTTGGGGTCAAGTAGGTGACCCACCTTCTTGGGGTGGCCCCCCACCTACCACGTGGCAGCCCCGGATTAGCTGCATAAATGTGTTAGCCAAATAAGGGGTGGACACGTGTCACCTCCCAAGGCAGCCTATATATACATATTTTATGACTCTTAAAGTCATTCTTTATCCAAAAATTCAAAACAAAAGAGAAAAAGAAACCCTAAGCTAAGAGAGAGGGAGCTTCGAATTTGGGAGAGAAAAGGTAGGTCTCCAATTTCTTTCCATGAATTAATTATCTAGGGTATACCACGATGATATGAAGGTGTTAATAATGTAAAGTTATGGTTTGGAGTTTGTATTGTGTAATGTTTCCATTTTTTATTTATATATGAGCTGATGATTGTTGTTGTTGGTTGGCTATAGTAATTGAGGGTGTAATCGGAAGTTCGGATAGGGCAAGTTATAGGGGAGGTGCTGCCTGATTTCTATTAACTCCGTAACTGATTAAAGGACTAGTCGAGAAAGGCGAATGAGGGAGTGAGTTCTATAGATACTCAAAGGTAACTTAATATGCTAGAAAGTCGAGTGTTGATATTCGTATTTACTTTCGTGTTAAAAGGGTTCAAAGGATGATGAGGCAAACGTGGGTAAGAGAAATCCATAAGAGGTATGTAAAGCCTATCGTTTCTCTTCTTTGGCATATCCTAGATATAAGTAAAAGATGCTACAATTGATGAGGTAATTTCATTCCTAAGTGTCTCTTATTCACTTCTGCATATTGAACTTTTATAATAGTTGAACTACTCTCCTTGAACCTTCTATATGCTAGGGTATTAATGAATATACGGGCTAATAGTTGAAAGGACTATATGAAAAGAAGTGCTCTAGAGTACTTAAGCGGTTAGCATTACTTTAGTACATGTCTAGGGTCCCCAAGATGCTAATTGATATGGCCCCTAATGGCATTTAGAGGGAACTTAAGATGACTACCCTACTACTCGGGTGCTTAGACGATGGCTTAATCTTCTTATACTGTCGATCTCTGATAATGATTTAAATTTCATATGGTTACTCACTACTCCACTCATGTATACTATAACACTTCTTTCAGTAAGTCCCAGGCCGGGTATGTAATCATGCACAATTTACTGCATCAACTCACTGAGTCCCTCACTAGAGGGTCGGGTATGTATGTATATATATATGATAATGTGGTGTGATAAGGTGATGATGATGCTGGGCCTTACAATGGTATACCTCACTAAGCCCCTAAAAGGGCCGGTTATACTGTATGATATGAGCATGCATGCTTTTACGATTCATAAGGTACAAGTACAGTGGTTTCTTAAGTACCACAGTTATCCCCTGCTTCTTTATTTTAGATATGCTCTCAATTATGTTATATTATGCTTTACACACTCAATATATATATCGTACTGACCCTCTTTCTTTGAGGGGGATGCGTTTCATGCCTGTAGGTACCGATACACACTTTGGAGATTTGCCAGCGTAGGAGTCCTACTCAGCAGTTTAGAAGCGCTCTATTGTGCTGGAGCCTAGATTTTTGTACTAACCCTTGATGTATATATGCAGTTGTTCACGGGTACGGCGTGGACCCTATCCTGCCTTATGTTACTATTCTTACTCTTAGAGGTCTGTAGATATGGATGTGGGTTGTATATGTATGTTTGTACAGTCTTGCCTATATGGCTTATATTTCGGGGATGTTCCCTTGGTTGTAGCAGCCTTGTCGGCTCGCACATATGGTTATTATGGAACAATCTTACATGTTATGATGGCCTCGTTGGTTTATATATTATGCTGTCTATCGGTATGTTATCACTAAAATAGGAGGACGATTTACTTATATTTTGCAAGGGTATATGCGAGTATCCAGCTCGGGCACCTTGTCACGGCCCATGGGGTTGGGTCGTGATAGAAGTGGTATTAGATAAGTTCATCCTTGAATTTCTACAGACAGTGTCTAGTAGTGTCTTGTTTATCGGTATGTTGTGCACCACATCTATAAATAGGAGGCTACAGGATATTTAGGATGTTACTTTCTTTCTTATCTTAGATCATGCGATAGAGCTATGTTTTTAGGATGACCCTTCCCTAACCTATCTTTATGTTTACAGTGATGCCTCTAAGGAAAGCAACCACTGACCAGAAGGGCAAGTCAACAGCGGAGGAAATCAATCAAACCCCAAGAGTTACTAGGGCCCATGCCCAATCTATGATGAGGATTGTACTTCAGTCGACGAGCTCTACTACACCGCCACCCTAGAGGAGTTTAGGGAAGCAGCAGCTGCAGATCCTGAATCTCAGTACAGGAGACTCCAGCCCCATAATACTGGGTGGAGGATAGAGCTATGGGAGATGCAGTGCAGTTGCTGATTAGACTTATGGCAGGACAAGCTTGGAGACATGGCCTAGATGATGCAAATAGACAAGATAGCTTGAGGGTCTGTGATTTCCTAGCCTGCAATCCTCCAGAATTTCATGGGTCGAGACCTGTAAAGGACCCACAGGAGCTTACTTGATAGATGCAGCATACACTGTGAATCATTAAGGCCTTAGACACTGAGTTTGTTGAATTGGCCTCCTATCCGCTGCGTGACGTAGCCGCTAACTTGTTACACCCAGTACTTTGGTACCTTGGAATGCTTCTTAAGCTTCTTAAGTTTCTGGGAAGGCTATTAAGTTTCTTAGAAGTCGTCATATGAGTTGGATAATCTATAAAGCTATCAAACAACTCTAAGGAGGGGATAATGAGATACCCCAATAATAGAGAAAATTGGAAATAGAATTATAAAAATCTAGAAGGAGTTGAAGGCTAAGTAATGGGTCATAGGACTCAACTTACTCATGTATGCCACCAACTTGGACGTCTTACATAACTAAGCTACTTGAGTGCACGTAGATCTTGCATAGCAAGGATTGCATAGGTTCTTAAAGTGAAACGAGGTTGCAAACCCACTGAAGAAGAGAAATGTGGCGTAGCACCTACTAGGAAGCAAGTAGGTGATGCACCTACTTAGAAGAAAGCAGGTGATGCACCTACTTGCACCAAGTAGGTGTCACACCTACTTAGAAGAAAGCAGGTGATGCACCTACTTGGACCAAGTAGGTGATACACCTACTTGAGGTGGGTCCCACGCTGCCACATGGCGGCTTTGGGTTGGATGCATGAATGAGGTGGCACCCTAAGGAGATGCCACATGTCACCGCTAGGGGATGCCACATGTACCACCCTAAGGAATTATATAAACATTTGTTTATGACTAAGGATTCATTTCCTTAGTCTTTTACCTTGGAAAAGTTGGAGAAAAACTAGAGAGATATGAGAGAGTAGCTACAGCAGTAGCTAGGACAAGGTAAGGCCTCTATTTTTGCTCCATGATTTAATTATTTAATATATCCTACGGTTATATATCAGTGTTTAATAATGTAAAATTTCATTTTGGGGCAACAAAGAAGAGATACAAACAGTCCGCTAATTTTCAGCATGTTAAGAGAACATCCGAGATAAGTTTTAGCAAGGTATGGCTTGGTTATCTTCTCCCATATTTTGGTAAATGTTTTGAAATGTTATTAGGGTATTAATAATTTAAGGTTAAGGTTTTTAGAAGCACCAAGT
The DNA here is from genome assembly GCF_947179165.1 of Solanum dulcamara. Lineage (NCBI taxonomy): Eukaryota > Viridiplantae > Streptophyta > Magnoliopsida > Solanales > Solanaceae > Solanum > Solanum dulcamara. The sequence continues at coordinate 47,407,520 of NC_077240.1, forward strand.
GGATAGCAAATAGCCACAACGTTACTGCCGCAATTAAGGAATTTCTGAGGTGAATTTTGGCAAGCTTTGGCCAATTTTAGGTAAGGTAAGGGTTTTCCTTTCAATTTGGAGTTTATGGTGTGTTTATGGAGTGTATTAAACGTCTTATATGTGGATGTAAGTATAAAAATTTCACAAGGATGCTTGATATTATAAACAAACTAAACTAAGGTCTGTATAGTTAAATCAAAGTCGAGTAGTGTGTTGTGGTTGTTGTGCTGAACTTGCAGGTGGTTTATTGTGTGTTGCAGGGATGGAAAGTGTTCTAAAAGGGGTGTATATTCTTCTGGTTGCATACAAACGACCCTCCATTTCATAGGGTTAAATGTTTTACAAAATAGAGACTAAAAACCCTATTTTGGTATCGTAGTTTTGAATGAGTTGTTTGGAGTTTGTATCTTATAATGTTGTAGTGAATTACTTGTATATGTGCTGCATGTTTTGTTTTTGGTTGGCTGTGGTAATTAGGAAGGTAATTGGAAGTTCGGATAGGGCATGTTATAGGGGAGGTGCTTCCCAATTTCCGTTAACTCCTTAACTAACGGAAGAACTAGTAACGAACTAGTCTAAGGAAATGGATAAGGGATTGATTCCCATAGTTAAGTGGTGGTAGAATTACAAGCTAGGAAGTCGAATTTCACTAACCTTAGAATTACTTTCATGCTAAATAGGTTCAAGAAACGACGAGGAGAATGTATTAAGAGTAATCCATAAGAAGTATGTAAGGCTTATACGTTCATTTGGCAAGTTTTTGGCATAAGTATGTAAAGCTAACATTTCCTTCTTTTTGCATGTTTTTGACATGATTATATAAAGCTAATCTTTGTTTTGGCATGGTTTTTATGAAACAAGTATATGACTTTTATATGGTTCCAAGAAAGTTCTCATTCCTAGAGCCACTATGATGGCCAATTTCTTGATTTCCCAAAAGACATTTTATTACGCTTTGATACGAGTATATAATTCTAGAAGTTCTATTTTGATGTAATCCATAGTGACTTTCAAAATGCACTTGATATGATTCTTGTCTTGACTTGAACGATAGCTTATTTTAATTATTCCACTGAGTCTCATAATATATTTTGAAATATGGAAATGATTTCAGAAAGACTATTTGGACATAGACCATCGTGACATCTGAAATACATGTATTATGATTATCGCTCAATTTCTCTTATATGACTTGTCATCAAAGTTATTCTCTCGAGTGTCTGGAAATATTTTGTATTTTATATTGCATTTAGTTTCTCACTACTCTACTTGTGGATGCCTCAATGCTTCTTTCACTGAGCCCGGGCTAGGATTTGTTATCATGTGTACTTTTCTACATTGTTCACCGTGCCCCGGTGTGTGGGGGAAGGTACGACCTATACATGTGATTTGTGGAGTTATGATGTGCCATGTACACATATGATATGATATGATATGATATGACCATCTGATATGATATGATCTGTTATGGAGATATTCCCTACTCTGGAGTTATGATGTACTGTGGCGCCAGTGATGGGGCGGCGACCACGATTTGTTAACCGAGTCCCATAATGGGGCCGGATATGGTATATGTTTTTATGCATACATTATCTGTGGTTATGATAAGCATTTTGATATTTCTAGATACTTTGCTCATTTTTGCATATTCTTCTCTGGTAATGACTTTACTTATTACAATCCATACTTTACATACTCGGTAAATTTCCCGTACTGACCCTCTTTCTTTGGGGGGATACATTTCATGCCCGTAGGTACAGACACTTGGTTTGTTGATTCGCTCGCTTAGGACATCCACCCTGTTGGTTGGTAGTGCTCTTTTGTTCGGAGCCCTATTTTGGTACTAAATTTTCTGTTGTACATTTGTACATGTTGGTTAAGGGTACGATGGGGCCCTGTCCCGTCATATGACTAGACTATCATTTTGTAGAGGTTTGTAGACTTGTGATGTGAGTTATGTATATATGTTTTGGGCTTGTATTCAGTGAAAGCCTTGACGGCTTTCATATGCTACATCTATTTTTGTGCTCTCTCTAGCGATCCCTTTTGATTTCCTCATTTGTTTATTCTACTAACATACTCAGTAGGTCTACGGGTACGTATGGGTGACCAACTCGGGCATCAGTCATGGCCTACGGAGTTGGGTCGTGACATAACTGGCACGAATCTTGTGAATTGTTGAGGGGCGAGGGAGCTCCTCCAGCTGAAATGGATGAGTTTGTAGAAGCCTTTCTTGGCCACTTTCTACCTCCAGAAATGAGACAAGCCAGGGTTGATAAATTCTTACAGATTAAGCAGAATGGCAGGAGTGTTCTAGACTATAGCCTCGAGTTTGACTCATTAGCGAGACATACCCCCACACTTGTAGCTGATATGGAAGATAGGGTGCATCATTACGTGATGGGCTTAGCCATTTATTTGGTTGATAGATGCATGGCCATGGCTTCTCAGCCAGGCATGGATATCGCCCGGGTACAGATATACACCAAGGGGTAGAAGAGCGATATAGAGGGTATCAGCCCAACAAAGGGTATGATAGAGTTCAACATAAGAGGTCTAGAATGGCTGGCCATCCAGGGGAGTTTTAAAGGAGGCAGCCCCAACAATATGGTAGATATCCCTCCCATCCAGCTTGGAGTGCATCCCTACAAGTTCCAAGTGGAAGATTTGAGAGCACCAGGTATTCGGGAGCCGGTCAAAGCTCTAGGGTTTCAGGTATACAAGAGAACTGGGGTTCTCAACAGTCAAGACCACCGTTGCCCCAGTGTCCCCATTGTAATAGACCTTATCTTGGAGAATGTCGTTGGAGTATAGGTTCCTATTTTTCTTGTGGCCGCCAAGGCCATATTGCAAGGGAATGTCCATTCAAGGGTACTCTAGGTAGTGTGGCTCAGCCAACTGGGTCAGTTGCGGGTTCTTTTTCTTCGGTAGCTATGCGTCCTGGGGAAAAGGATATCCAGGTACCAGCAGGCCGTGGTAGAGGGCATGGTGGAGCTTTCGGTTCTAGTGTCCCTTCCAACCGCATATATGCCTTAGCTAGCAGACAAGATTAAGAGGCGTCACCAAATGTTGTTATAGGTATATTATCAATCTTCTCTCGGAATGTCTATACACTAATAGATCCAGGCTCCACCTTATCATATATATCCCCCTTTGTTTCTAGTAGAATTGGAAACAAATTGGAGTTAATAGAGCCATTTGAGGTGGCCACATTGGTAGGAAACTCTGTCATAGTAAAGCAAATGTTAGAATTTGTTCAATAGATGTATATAGTCGTTGTACCTTGGCTGATTTTATAGAGTTAGATATGATGGAATTTGATGTTATTACGGGTATGGACTGGTTAGCTTCTTGCCACGCCAATGTAGATTGTAGAAACAAAGTGGTTCGGTTCTAGTTCCCTGATGAACCAATTATTGAGTGGTTAGAAAACACCACATCTCCAAAGGGAAAATTCATTTCATACCTCTAGGCAAGAAAGATGATTAGAAAAAGGGTATATCTACCATCTAGTCCATGTGCATAATCTAAAAATAGAGGTGCCAACTCTCCAATCGGTGCCCATAGTCAATGAATATCCAGATGTGTTCTTAGAGGTGTTACCAGAAACTCTTCCTCCTGAACGAGAGATAGACTTCACTATAGAGGTGCTACCAGATACTCAGCCCATCTCTATCCCTCCATATAGAATGGCACCTGTGGAGTTAAAGGAGCTAAAGGAGTAGCTAAAAGACTTGTTAGAAAAGGGATTTATTAGGCCTAACACATCACCATGAGGAGCATCGGTACTATTTGTGAAAAAGAAAGATGGGTCGCTGGGAATGTGCATCGACTACAGGTAGCTGAATAAGGTAACTATTAAGAATAGATACCCCATCCCCAGGATTGATGATTTGTTTGACCAGTTGCAGGGTGCCCAGTGTTTTTCGAAGATAGACCTACGATCAGGCTTCCATCAGGTGCGGGTAGGAGAAACAGATATTCCAAAGACCGCGTTCAGAACCTAATATGAGCATTACGAGTTTAAAGTGATGTCTTTTGGGCTGACGAATGCTCCAGCGGTGTTTATGGATGTGATGAACTGAGTTTTCAAACCATTTCCGGATTTGTTCGTGATTGTGTTTATTGATGATATTTTGGTTTATTCACGATCAGAAAAGGAACACGCGTCATTTGTGGCTGGTACTGGGAGTACTTCAACACCAAAAATTGTATGCCACGTTCTCTAAATGTGAATTTTGGCTGACTTCAGTAGCATTCCTGGGGCATGTTATTGGGATTGATGGTATTCACGTGGATACATAGAAGATTGAGGTCGTGAAGGCTTGACCAAGGCCTATGACACCCACAGAGGTATGTAGCTTTTTGGGGCTAGCAGGATACTACAGGAGGTTCATAGAAAGGTTTGCTTCCATTTTGGTACCAGTAACTAGGCTAACTCAAAAGGTGACTAAATTCCAATAGACTGATGCTTGTGAGTGATGCTTCTAGTTGCTAAAGGATAAATTGACTACGGCTCCTGATCTAACTCTTCCTGATGGACCAAGTGGCTATGTTATCTATTGCGATGCTTTCGATGTTGGGCTAGGATGTTTGTTGATGCAACATGGTAGATTTATAGCTTATGCCTCCCAACAACTCCGGAAGCACGAAAGGTATTATCCAACGCATAATCTGGAATTAGCAACGGTGGTTCATGCCTTAAAAATATGGAGGCACTACCTATATGGCGTACATGTTGATATTTATATGGACCACAAAAGTCTCCAGTATATTTTTAAAATAGAAAGAGCTGAATTTACGGTAGAGAAAGTGGCTAGAATTGCTGAAAGACTATGATGTCGACATCTTATACCACATGGGGAAGGCAAACATGGTAGCTGATGTGCTAAGCCGTAAATCAATGGGTAGCCTGGCAGATACACAACCAGAATGGAAGGTGATAATCCACGAGATTTGCCAGCTCGCTAACCTTGGGGTCTTCTTAGCTGATTCGAATAATGGTGGGGTTTTTATTCGAGGAGTGGCTGAATCCTCGATCATGGAAGAAGTAAAGCAACACCAGTACAAGGACCCCGTTCTAACCTAGTATAGGGATGTATCTCTCCAAAAGAGGAAGGCTCCATTCGAGATAACGTCTGGTGGAGTACTACGATATAGAGGCAGAGTCTGTGTACCAGAAGTTGCAGGGCTATGACAACAAGTATGGGAGAGGCACACCATGCCCGTTATTCTGTCCATGTGGGGTCAACCAATATGTATCATGACCTTAGGAGTTTATATTGATGGGATGGTATAAAGAAAGATATAGCCTAGTTCGTAGACCTATGCCCAAACTGCTAACAGGTTAAAATCAATCATTAGAGACCTAGTGGGCTATTACAGGACATGGAGATTCCAACTTGGAAATGGGAAGCGATTAATATGGACTTCATTACTAGCTTACCTCGCACTCTTCGGAAGCAGGATTCTATATGGGTTATTATGGATAGGCTGACAAAATCAACCCACTTCCTCCTAGTCAGGACCACATACTCAGCCGAGGACTATGCGACCTTATACATCAAGGAAATAGTACGACTTCATGGAGTTCCCACATCTATTATTTCGGACAGGGGAGCTCAGTTCATAGCCCACTTTTGGAGGTCATTCTAACAAGGATTAGGAACACAGGTAAGTCTTAGCATGACATTTTATCCTCAGACTGATGGACAAGCTGAGCGTACTATTCAAACACTAGATGATATGTTGTGGGCCTTTATAATTGACTTTAAAAGTAGTTAGGATGATCATGTACTGCTTATTGAGTTTGCCTACAATAACAACTATCACTCTAGCATCCATATGGCGCCGTATGAGGCTTTATACAACAAGAAGTCCAGGTCACCTAATGGTTGGTTTGATGTTGGCAAAATGCAACTAATAGGCCCAAACATAGTCTAACAGGCTGCGGAAAAGGTAAAGCTTATTCAGGAGAGATTAATGGCTACCTAGAGTCGACAGAAGTCATATGTAGACAATCGACGTCGACCTTTGGAATTTCAAGTGGGCGACTAGGTGTTCTTAAAAGTGTCACCCATGAAAGGAGTAATAAGGTTCAACAAGAAAGGGAAGCTGAGTCCGAGATATATTGGCCCTTACCTGATCCTTCGTCGAATAGGCAAGGTTGCCTATGAGATGGATTTACCAGCGGACCTGGAAGCAATACATCTAGTCTTCCATGTGTCAATATTTCATAAATGTGTTGGTGATCCATCTCGAGTACATCCCGTAGATGATATCCAGGTCACAGAGGAGTTAGCCTACGAAGAACAACCTATCGCCATCCTGGATCGGTAGATTAGAAGATTGTGGACTAAGGACGTGGCTTCCATCAAGGTGTTGTGGTGAAATGAGACTCGCGAAGAAATGACCTGGGAAGCTAAAGAGGAAATGAAACACAAGTATCCATACCTATTCCCAATGTCTACAGGTAATCCCAACACCAGAAACTCTTGTATTGATTATGCGATAAAAGTAGGTGTTAGGGCAATAATATAGGAATCTCCTTATAGTCTGTGTAAGAGGTTGAAAAAGGCCTTATTTAACTTTCGAGGACGAATGTTTTAAAGGGGAAAATATGTTATACCCTGCACTCTTGTGCTCGGAATGTCTCTTAAGCTTCTTAAAAGTTACCATGGGAGCCGGATAATCTATAATGTTATCAAACAACTCTAAGAAAAGGAAAACGAGCTACCCCATAGTAGAGAAGATTGGAAATAGGGTTATAAGAATATGAAGTGAGTTAGAGACCAAGTAGTGAGTTGTAGGCCTTGACTTACTCGCGTAGGCTACCAACTTGGATGTCTCACATACCTAAGCTACTTGAGTACACGCCAAGCTTCCGTAGCAAGGATTGCATAGGCTCTCAAAATAAGATGAGATTACAAACCTACGAGGAGGAGAAGAGAGTGACACATGGAAGAAAGGGAAGAAGACATGTGGCAGCAGATGACACACCTACTTGTGATCAAGTAGGTGACCCACCTTCTTGGGGTGGGCCCCGACCTGCCATGTGGTAGCCCTAGATTGGTTGCATAGATGTGTTGGCCCAATAAAGGCTGGACACGTGTCACCCTAAAGGGATAAGACAAGTCACCTCCCAAGGAAGCCTATATATACATATTTTATGACTCTTAAAGTCATTATTTATCCAAAAATTCAAAACAGAAGAGAAAAAGAAACCCTAAGCTAAGAGAGAGGGAGCTTCGGATTTTTGAGAGAAAAGGTAGGTTCTTTGATTTCTTTCTGTGAATTAATTATCTAGGGTATACCACGATGATATGAAGGTGTTAATAATGTAAAGTTATGGTTTGGAGTTTGTATTGTGTATTGTTTCCATTTTTTATTTGTATATGAGCTGATGATTGTTGTTGTTGGTTGGCTGTAGTAATTGAGGGTGTAATCGGAAGTTCGGATAGGGAAAGTTATAGGGGAGGTGCTGCCCGATTTTCGTTAACTCCGTAACTTATTAAGGGACTAGTCGAGAAAGGCGAGCGAGGGAGTGAGTTCTATAGATACTCAAAGGTAACTTAATATGCTGGAAAGTCTAGTGTTGATATTCGTATTTACTTTCATGTTAAAAGGGTTCAAAGGACAATAAGGAAAACGTGGGTAAGAGCAATCTATACGAGGTATGTAAAGCCTATCCTTTCTCTTCTTTGGCATGTCCTAGATATAAGTAAAAGATGCTACAATTGTTGTAGTGATTCCATTCCTAAGTGTCTCTTACTCACTTCTGTATATCGAACATTTATAATAGTTGAACTACTTTCCTTGAACCTTCTATATGCTAGGGAATTAATGAAATTACGCGCCCCTAGTTGTAAGGACTATATGAAAGCAAGTGCTACGGAGTCCTTAAGTGGTTAGCATTACTTTAGTACATATCTAGGGTCCCCGAGATGCTAATTGATATGGCCCCTAATGGCATTTAGAGGGCACATAACACGACTACCCTACTACTCAGGTCCTTAGACGATGGCTTAATCTTCTTATACTGTCGAGTCTCTGATAATGATTGAAATTTCATATGGTTACTCACTACTCCACCCGTGTATACTCTAACACTTCTTTCACTACATTCTGGGCCGGGTATGTAATCATGCACAGTTCACTGCATGAACTCACTGAGTCCCTGACTAGAGGGTCGGGTATGTATATATATATATATGATGATGTGGTGTGATAAGATGATGATGGCATCGGGCCCTACAATGGTCTTACATGTATATGATTCACCGAGCCCCTAAAAGGGCCGGCTATACTATATGATAGGAGCATGCATGCCTTTATGATTTATAAGGTACAGGTACAGTGGTTTCTTAAGTACCACAGTTATCCCCTTCTTCTCTATTTCAGATATGCTTTAAGTTATGCTGTATTATGCTTTACACATTCAATAAATATATCATACTGACCCCTTTTCTTTGAGGGGGCTGCGTTTCATGCCCGCAGGTACCAATACACACTTTGGAGATCCGCCAGCGCAGGAGTCCCCCTCAGCAGTTTAGAAGCGCTCCATTATGTTGGAGCCTAGATTTTGGTACTAACCCTTGATGTATATATCAGTTGTTCATGGGTATTTCGTGGGACCTGTCACACTTTATGTTACTATTCTTACTCTTAGACGTTTATAGATATGTATGTGGGTTGTATATGTATGTGTGTACAGTTTTGCCTATATGGCTTATGTTTTGGGGACGTTCCCTTGGTCATGGCATCCTTGTCGGCTCACGCATGTGGTTTTTATGGAACGACCTTACATGTTATGATGGCCTCGTCGGCTTATATGCTATGTTGTCTGTCGGTATCTTATCACTCAAATAGGAGGCCAGTTTACTTATAGTTAGCAAGGGTATACGCGAGTGTCTAGCTCGGATACCCATCACAGCCCGTGGGGTTGGGTTGTGAGACATGTCTTGATTTAAATTATGCTTTTAAAAATGCTTTGGTCAATATGATTTTCTAATGACTTTACTTATATCATCTTATCATGTATTTTACTGAACCATTGCATCCCATTATTTACGTTGCATATCATGCCCTCATACTTAGTATATTCCAACGTACTAATGCATACTTTTTGCCTACATTATCTCATTATGAAGGGATTAAGGTTAAATATCATATTCATCTACGTGGATAGTTAAGCTTTCCTATCCGGCGGTGTATGTGGTAAGTCATCATTGATCGAGGACTAGTAATCGAGTTGGTTATTGTTTTCAAAGACTTTCATTATATTTCATATTGAGGGTGAGCTAGGGACATGTCTTAGTCCCCACCCATACTCATGAGTAGAGGCATCTAGTTGGACAAAGTTTCCTGTCTATATTGTCATGTGACATTCTTCATTTACTATTTATGGTTTAGAGTCTCTTATGATGTTTCCACTTTTACTTTACCTTATGTATGCTTATGATATGTACAAGAGGCTTGTTTGGAGCCCTTAAGGGTTTCAATCGCCGTGTTACAACTAGGCCCTAGATCGGATCAGGACATAAGTAAACTCTTGTATTGTTCCAAGGCATGCCATGGGTGATGCTTTTGATGTAATCGCCATCAACGATAAAAGATATGTCAGTAATGAGCTCAACTACCGTTGGGCCCCTTTTGTTTTGTCTTCTTCAAATTTGACTCAACTACACATCAATGAAAAATGGTTGTCACATCGGCTCCAACGTTACCATACACTGAAATATACGAAACCAACTTCTGAATTCTGATTCTTTCAAGGCACTCTTTCATTATTATATATTTAGTGGATCATGTAGGGAGAAAGCAAAATCAATAATTTTCCTTTATCAAATATGTTTTTTGTTCATTCTGTCAACATTTTCAACCGCTAAAAAATCTCATAGCTAAATCTCAATAATGTATTATAGCTGCAAATCTGATAAATGACAGTAAATTGAAAATCTAAACTTCTCTATCACAGTACTATTCATATCATAATACTATGTACCCTAGATGAACTAAGACAAGTATTAATCTTTATATTTGAGAAGCATCAAAAAAAAATTAAATTAAGTGAAATGAATAAACTTATATTTCGTTTGTAGTTCGATCCAAAAATCTCTATGTTGTCAATACTATGGTCTAAAATGCTCTTACAGTTGATAATTTGGTCCCAAATTGTCTTTATTGTTAATAAATGAGTCAAAATGTGTTTTACGAAGAAATATATTAGGGATCCCAGTATATTATTTATATTTTGTTTAAACACATCTTGTTCCTAATAAAAATATTATTTTTAAAGAACCCTATTATTGTTTTCTTTTTCAAAAAAGGAAAAAGAGTTGAAAATGCCTTTAAACTATTTCAAATTAACAAAAATGCCCTCCATTTAAAGTTTCGTCCAAAAATGTCCTTACCATCAATACTTTGGTCCATAAATGCCCTTATTGTTATTTAATGGGCCATAAATGTCCTTTTCCAAATAAATATATTATATTTTTTTCTTTCTGGACACTTTTTTCCCAATAATATTTCTGTTATTAGCAAATATATATTCTACTTCAATTAGCAAAAAAATTAAAAATATAAAATATTTGTTATTTTGTTATAATTATTTGTTATTGTTATTTGCATAAAAATTAATGATGGATTTATTATGATCTTAGATATATGACATATACTATCTGTTAAAATTTAGAGTGCGTTAAGTTATTCTATTTTAATTGATAAAATAAGATTACGAAGAATAAAATATTTTCCTACATTTTTATTATTTAAAGTGGTTTAAAAAGAAAGAAAACAAGAAGTGAGTTCCTTAAAAGTAATATTTTTATAAGGAACAAGATTTGCTTTTTAAAAAATATATATATATTCGAAAAACTGTATTTTTGACCCATTAAATAATAATAAGGGCATTTCTGAACCAAAGTATTGACGATAAGGGCAGTTTTTGACCAAACTCTAAACGAAGGGCATTTTGACCATTTTCCCAGTTTTTTAATACATTATTCATGTTAAAAGGTTTAATAGTATGATTATCAGATTGTTGATCAAGAATTATATCATTTAATTTTATTAAATATTTTCTGGTATAATCTGAATCCTCTATATGATCAATCACATCGAATAAACATCTTTACAATTATTGGTAATATTAATGGAGTGTTCTTTATAGGTGCAAATTGCACCATCACAACCACAGTCTGTTCAATTACTACTATATGAACTATATATTGTATTAAGTTGGTCAATGGAGAAGTGTCAATTTGCACAAAAAGATACAAAGTTTCTTGGGCATCTAGTTAGTGAGAATCAGGTCTGAATGGATTCTAAGAAGGCGCAGGCTGATGTTGATTGGCAAGAACCGCGCAGCATGAAGGATTTGAGGTCGTTCGTAGGATTGCTAATTATTACTGGAAGTTTATTGCTGGCTATTCGAAAAGGGCAATAACTTTAACTAATTTTCTGAAGAAGAATGTCAAATGGGTATGATTGATGAGATGTGAGGATGCATTTCAGAATTTGAAAGAAGCCATTACATCAGAACAAATATTAAATTTGTCAGACTTTGAATTACCATTTGAAGTGCACACTGATACGTCGGACAAAGCTATTGGTGGCGTGATGGTGCAAGGTCATCATATGGCATTTGAAAGCAAAAAATTTAATGAGTGGAGTAGAGGTATTCAACTCATGAGAAAGAGATGGCTGCTTTTATACAGTACTTGCAGACTTGGAAGGTGTATTTGCTTGGTACATGCTTTGTGGTGCAGACTGATAATATCGCTAACACTTTCTTCAAGATGCAGAAAAAGCTGAATCCAAAGCAAGCAAGGTGGCAAGAGTTTTTGGCCGAGTGTGACTTTGTGTGGTAGCATAAGTTAGAAAAACACAACCAGGTTTTGGATGCCTTAAGACAAAAAGAGGTATTTGCTGTCGTATATGTAATTTCAAAACTTGAGACTGATTTCATAGACAGGATCATATTGTATGGCTTGAATGATCCGGAGGTATGGATAACGAGGCCACCTTCACAACCTTCTCCCTTATGTCCCTATGTTGGAATAAGGTAAGGCGGTTCGCTTGAGTTGCTCAACTGCCCCTTAGCCCGGTGCTCATGACGTGCTACGGAACCTCCATCGTGCCCGGGGAGGGGGACCAAGCAGGGCATAGCTAGCGGCATAGGAGCCGACTCGGCATCAGCGGCTTCATGCCGCACTGGAGTAATCCAATATGTGGTTCCGCGCGTTCCACCACTTCCTCGTTCATTTCCAATACTGATCGTGAAACACCATGAGCAGTAGGATGTTGAGGTCCGAAATTCGAAGTGAAATTTTGGATTTGCCTGTTCTTAGTCGTCATGGGAAAGAAATACAGAAATAAGAAAGAGATTATTCCCTTAGAGCTTGTCCAATACCAACAGTACCAGAAATGCATCTTCTTCGCCCGCACGAGACACTTCTATGCCAACCGGGAATAACGGCTCGGTTATCAAAGAAAGCGGCAGACAGACTAATTTGGCCGGTATTCCCTAATGAGTAGCTTTAGGAGAGAGAGGTCCCACTTATATTCTCCACCCATCTGTGGAGGGTTTCCGTATCTGTATCCGCGGAGATCTCCAGATCGTAAGACATTATCGCCTTCGCGGCACTGGACTATATTTCCGTCATTTCTTGAAAGTGCACGGACAGCCGCCATTTCCCCTTTTCACAATGTTCTCGTGAAGTTGCTCATGAATCAAAGTGTGAATGTCCCTTCGAAGTCTCGCACGCTCTTTTTGATCAGGAACGGGGTGGGCAATTTATGTCGGTGCTGGCGCCTGCGGCAGTGCCTCTGGAGCCGCCCCCCCATTCTGGAGCCAGCAGGTTCTGAATGACCTCCCTCTCCCTGTAGGTCGAGCTTCCTTTTCAGCCCTCTCACTTCGTTCGAGCGAAATTACATCCACCCTCTCACGGTTAAAAAAATGGTTAACTATCTCGAAAAAATCCATATCGTCCATCCGAATTGTCTCAATTACAGCCAACTCCCCCTCCCCTGTCTCTTTCCCTATCGAAAAACCAGCCCTACTTATTCTGTTCTACAAATGCGAACCAAGTGACACACTGGGGCCATGGGTCATGAAAGAGGTTGACCCCCATCCTCCTTAACTATGTATGGCTAATGAACTCCTCGCTTTAGTCCATTCTTTTCCTTCTTTGGGCTCGAGTCGATAGTAGCCGTGGTAGTAATGCCCTGGAGCTTTGGCTATCTGTTCGTAATGCTTCCTTCTTTTCTTCGATTGAATGAATTCTGAACTGGAATCATGAATTGGATTCGAACCAATATTGCTTTAGCGACTTTCCCTTTAGTCGATCATGATGGGGAGATCCCGCTGGATCTCGGCACCCCCCCACCTTTCGGCGAGATATTTGCCGTGAGTAATGCGACATTCCCAAGACCTAAGGAGAGATCTCTCTCTCCCTCTCTTTTTGGGCATAGCTTTAGTTTCCATTGCCCTCAGCCCGTCGCTCGGCCCGGGCGCCCATGTGGTGTGGTTTGGGTTCAAAACAAAGACAAATACACATAAAATCCAACCGTCAAAATAAAAACCGGCATTCAAGCCCAAGCCCATGGAGCAGCTTCACTTTCAATCTTCCCCAGGTGAACATATTCTTCCGTAATCTCTTCGATCCCCTCATTTATGTGCTTGACAAAAAAAGGGATTTCAATAAGAAAGCAGCGGCCGGGTAAAGAAGAAAAGAGAGGCTGGCTACACCATAAATTACTAGTCTAGATAAAAAGGTGGTTTGCTTCGTGACTAAAGCCTCAAATAAGTCATCCTCTTTTTTATCGAAAAAAAAAGAAAAAGAAATTGAGTGCTATTATCTGTGACGCGAAAGTAGCAAGCCAAAGCCATATCCAGTTATTCCTGGAATCCAAATGCAGAGAATACAATATATATATATATGATAAATGCCAATTTAGTTAATATAATTCGTCCTTTTACTTTTTCAAAAATCTTTATTAGTGATTCCTCTATTTTGAAACTTGATACCCAGAGAATGAGAAAAATAAACAAATTAAAAGTCAAGTAAAGGACTGAAATATGGAAAAAGACAGCGGTGCTATCACTGAGGATTCCCCCGATGATAACATTGAAAAATATATAAAAAAGAGATGTTATGACTTGCTCCCACCCCGTTTTGCTATCTGTTCGTAATGCTTCCTTCTTTTCTTCGATTGATGAATTCTGAACTGGACACCCATATTTCGGGACCATACAAGCCTGTTACATGAAATGCACCAAAACCAAAGTAAGCCACCCCTGAGATAAATAAATGAATTCCAAAGATCTTTGGCAAATCCAAAGAGGGTTTTCCTGTACGTTCATCACAAAATATTTCTAGATCCCAATACACCCAATGCCAGATAGCTGCCAAAAAGCATAAGCCAGAAAACACAATATGTGCTCCCGCTACACCTTCGTAACTCCAAATACCCGGATTCGTTACATTCCCCCCTGTGATACTCCAACCGCCCCATGAATTGGTTATTCCTAAACGAGTCATGAAGGGTATAACAAACATACCCTGTCTCCACATTGGATCAAGAACAGGATCAGAAGGATCAAAAACTGCTAATTCATATAGAGCCATCGAACTGGCCCAACCAGCAACCAGAGCTGTATGCATTATATGAACAGAAAGCAACCGACCGGGGTCATTCAATACAATGGTATGAACACGATACCAAGGCAAAGCCATGGAAATACCCCATTGTATATCAAGTGGATGAATCAAGTGAAAGATGGGACTTTGACACAGTATTGTATGAAGGATGATTTGTTTCATTTTAAGGGGGCAGGATCATTGTACCTCAAGGTGGTGGACTAAATAAAGACTTAATGAATGAGGTGCATGACACCACTTGGGCCGATTTTCCAATATTTGAGAGAATGATGGCTCTACTGTCTGGGGTATATTTTTGGCTAAAAATAGAAGTTGATATAGAGGCATACATGAAGACTTGTCATATTTGCCAAGTGTATAAGACGGAATATAAGAAGGAAGCAAGACTGCTGCAACCTTTTCTTATTTGGGAATGGCCATGGTTGTCTGTAAGGATGGATTTCATTTCTGGATTTCCTAAGGTTGAGGATAATACATCTATTATGGTGTTAATTGACAGATTCTCAAAGTACTATGTATTCATTATTGCACCTAATTTAAGTTCATCAGAAGTTGCTGCTGAATTATTCTATAAATATATGGTTAAGTACTTTGGTGTTCCAGCTGATATTGTGAGTGATAGAGACACAAGGTTCACAGGCTGATTTTGGACAACTTTTTCCAATATGATAGAGATCAATTGAAAGTTCTCTACTGCAGATCACCCGCAAATAGATGGGCAGATGAAAAGGATAAACCACTTGCTGGAGAAATATTTGAGGCATTATGTGATGACGAGTCCAAGGAATTAGGTTTAGTTGCTTGATACTGTGCAGTTTTGCTACAATATGCACAAGTCATCAACAACCGAAATAAGACACTTTGATATCATGTTGGGCAGGCAGCCTATGACTTCACTTGAAGTTTCTAAGACCAAGAGCCAAGGGAAGTATCCTGCAACATACAGGGTTGCGAGAGACAGGCTTGAAATAATTTTTGAAGCATAAGACAGCTTGCCCAAGGCTCAGTGGCTCATGAAGAAATATGTAGACCAACATCACCGCTTGCTAGAGTTCAATATGGGTGACTAAGTGTTGCAGAATCTTACTACCCAAATTTGGAAAAAAATTATGAGTAAGACATGGCATCGGGGGCTGATTCCTAAGTATTATGGTCCATTTAAAGTCATGCAACGTGTGGGCGAAGTCGCTTATATATTGAAATTTCTAGAAAGGTTGAAGATTCATCCCACTCTCCATGTAAGCTTTGTGAAGCCTTATTTTCCAGATGATGATCCGAATAGAAACCAATCAAAGAGGGATCCTCCTTCTGTACCAACGCAATTTGATGCAAATATTGAAGAGATCCTTAATTAATGGGTTTTTCGCAAAAGTGAGAAGAATACAAATACTGAGTTCTTAGTACATTGGAAGGGAAAACAAGAGAAAATGTTGTTTTGGAGAAGGCGAAGGACTTATGGCAGTTTGATGACCAAATCAGTGACTACCTTAAAACAGTCTTGAAGAGGGTATCGAGTTCAAGAGGTGGGGGTGGTTTGTTATACCATCAGTCTAACTAAGAGGCATAGCATAGTCATGGAAAGAACTTCTACATTGGACTCAGCATGGCATGAGGTATCAATATAGCTATGGCTCTTAAGTTTTAGTGGGTATCATGACCAAGGATGCTAGAGTGTTGGCTAGGCAGACTTAGGCACAAGATAAGGCAAGGCAGTGTGGCATCGACAAGGCTAGACAAGTTTATTGTATTGACAAAGCAAGGATGTGGGACCTGAAGATGGAAAGACAAAGATTGTTTTATGTGAAGGCATGAGGCAGTCAAGAATTATTCTAAGTGTGGGCTATGTGGAAATTTGGCTAAGGCATTATACATATTTCGAATTTAAATAAGATGTTAGAATTATAAATGTTGTAATTAGTTAAGTTCTCATAAGATTTGCAATAGGCATATGCAAAGAACATGAGTCGATTATAACTATTGTAACTGCCTTGTGTAGAGTTTTTAAATATAGGTCAAAATTCTATTAAGGCAATAAGAGAGTGTTTTGTGCCTTAAGTCAAATTCATAAAGCTTATTCTTTATTGAATTTTGATATTAATAAAGGTTGGGAAGAATTCCTTTAAAGTTATAAGTGTTCTTCATTAAGTATGAGGCCTATGTTTTGAAAATAGTTTCTGTACTTAGACAAATTCGTGTGTGTTGTGAGGCTGAAGTTTGTGAGTATTGCAGACTACCATGTAGGTGTTATGTGTGTGAGCCTCTTACTGTGCCTATTCCTATTTCCACCTCGGTAGATGAGTCCTTAGTGGTGCATCAGGTATATCGGGAGTGTTTAGTGATATTTTTGGGTAGTGAGACCCGTGCCAAACTGATTTTGATGTAATATTGGGTATGGACTAGTTATCTCACTATCATACTATATTATATTGTTATATAAAGACTGTGACCTTACTTATCCTGATTGGCCTAGCATGGTATGGAAGGGTAATCCGAGTTTGTATCCTACGAGGGTGATATCGTATATTCTTGCTCGTTGTATGATGGATAAGGGTTGTTTGTCTTATTTGGCTTATGTACGTGATATCACTAAGTAGTAATCTCTTTTAGAGACTAGGGCGGTGAGAGATTTTATGGATGTGTTTCCTATGAACTTGTCGGGTGTTCCTCCTAACGGTGATATCAATTTTGTGATTGATTTAGAGCCAGGCAGCAAGCCCATATCTATTTCTTCTTATGAGATGGCTCTAGTAGAATTGAAGAAGTTTAAAGTACAATTGGAAGATTTTTTGAATAAGGGTTTATTCGACCTAGTATATCATCATGGGGTGCATCGATCTTATTTGTGAAGAAGAATGATGGTACCATGAGGATGTGTATCAACCATTGAGGTTTGATCAGCTACAAGGTGTATCGATATTCTGCAAAATTGCTTTGAGATCGAGTTACCTTTAGTTAAGAGTTTGGGAATCTAATTTCCTAAAGACTGCATTCAAGACTCGTTATGGGCATTATGAGTTTGTGGTTATGTCCTTCGGGTTGACTAATGCCTGGTTGCTTTTATGGATTTGATGAATTGGGTATTTTTGAACATTATTTAGACTCATTTATGATTGTCTTTATTGATGATATTTTGGTTTATTCCAAGAATGAGGTGGACCTTGTTAGTCACTTGAGGACGTTCATCAAAGATTGAGAAAAGAGAAGTTGTATGCAAAATTCTCAAAATGTGAGTTTTAGCTAGAGTCTGTGGTAATCTTGGGTCATGTGGTGACCAAAGATGGTATTATGGTCGATCTGACCAAGGTTGCAGCGGTCCGTGATTAGATTAGGCCTACTTTAGTTATACAATTTCAGAGTTTTATTAGGTTTGAAGCCTTTTATCATTGTTTTGTTCAGGTCTTCTCCTCTATTGTAGTCCTATTGACTAGAATAACTAAAAGGACCGTGGAAATTCAGTATACCGATGAGTATGAGGCGAGCTTTCAAAAGATCAAGGAGTTATAGACTTCAACACCTATTCTAGCCATACCTGGGGAGGGTGTGGCCTTCATTGTATATTATGATACTTTGGTAGTCATCTTAGGTGGTGTATTAATGCAAAAGGGTAGAATTATAGCTTATACGGTGGTGGTGTTTGTTCTGAAGTGTTGGAGGCACTATCTCTGTGGTGTGCATTGTGAGGTCTTTACTAACAGCCATAGCCTTAAGTATATCTTTTCTCATCCCAATCTAAACATGTAGCAGCGTAGGTGGTTGGAGCTATTTCAAGATGATGATATCACCATTCTTTACCATCCGAGAAAAGCTAATATGGTAGTGGACACCCTGAGTCACAAAGAATCTAGTATGGGTAGTTTGCCCTTCGTTAAGGCTGATGAGAGGCCTTTGGGTTTGGATGTTCAGTCATTGGCTAGGTAGTTGGTTTGACTTAATATTTTACACATAATAGCATTTTGGCCTTTGTGGAGGCTAGGTCTACTTTGATGGACCATATTCATACACACTAGTTTGAGGAAGAAAATTTGAGAGTCATTGGAGACAAAGTGTTGAAAGGTGAAGCTAAATTAGCCTCTCGTTATTTGGAGGTAATTTAGATGATTAATGGTCGCACTTATGTGCCCAAGGTTAGTGATTGGGTACGTATGGTATTGGAGGAGGCTCATTGTTCCAAATATACTATTCACCCTGGGGTACCAAAGATGTTTCACGACTTGAAACAAAACTATTGGTGGTTTAGCATGAAGAGGGACATTGTTAGTTTTGTAGGTAAGTGTCTAAATTGCCAACAAGTGAAGAATGAGCAAACCATATGGTCCTATACAAAGGATACCTATTCACAAGTTGAAGTAGGAGTGTATTACCATGGATTTTGTGTGTTATCCATGGAATTGGGTAAGTATGACTCTATTTGGATGATTGTGGACCGATCGACAAAATCAGTCTATTTCCTTTTGGTAAAGACTTGCTACAATACGGAGCAGTTAGCTAGGATCTACCTTCGTGTGATTGTTAGGTTGTATGAGGTGCCTATCTCTATTGTGTCAGATCGGGGTTCGCAGTTCACCTCTTATTTTTTGGAGGAATAACAGTGTGGTTTGGGTACATGATTAGACATGAGTTCAACATTTCATCCCAAACTAATGGCCAGTACGAGTGGACTATAAAGGTGTTAGAGGATATACCTGATGGACAAACACTTGGTTGAGTTTGCCTATAATAACAATTATCACTACAACATTCAGATGGCACCGTTTAAACTATTATATGGTCGGAGATGCCGATCACCTATTGGGTTGATCGATTTAGTTGTGATGGATGTATTTGATACTGATTACTCATGGATACTGTGGAGTGGTACGCTTGATTCAATATCGACTATTAATATCCAGAGTCATCAGAAAAGCTATGCAGAAAAGAGGGTTCATCCCTTAGAGTTCATGGTGGGTGATTGCGTGTGTTTCAAAATATTGCCCATAAAGGGTGTAATGGGATTCGGGAAGAAGAGAGATTGGGTGGGGTGGCTTATAATTTAGCCTTACCCCTAGATTATTAGCTGTCCATCCGGTGTTTCATATCCCCATTCTTAGCAGGTATATATCGGATGAGTCCCAAGTGATTTCTCATGATGTGGTAGAGTTCGTTCAGGATTTCACTTATGAGGAGGATTTGGTAGCTATTCTAGACAGGAAGCTTCGAAAGCTCAGGACCAAGCACATCACTTTAGTTAAGGTACAGTGGTGACATCGACCTATTGAGGAGGTGACTTGGGAGTTAGAGTCTGACATGTGGCCTCGGTGCCCTCAGCTTTTTGAGACTCCTAGTACTTTCCTTTATCTTATGTTCAAGAACAAACATAATTTTTAGTGGTGGATATTGTAATGACCTTAAGGGTAATTTTTGGAATTCTCAAGAAATAATAATGTTACCCCTCTTTCTAGTATCCCCGAGTGTTCTTTGACTAATTCATGTGGTTGGATTTGTTTGAGTCGTATTAGAGTGTTAATTGTGCAGGTTTTTTTATTTAAGGCTTCAGTTGTTCTTAGCGTAATTTTTGATACCATTCGAAGTTTCGAGTCTTAGAATGGAATTCCATAAATTTCATCAGTTCTGAAATATGGAAATTGTTCTAGAAGAGTCATTGGAATTAGCTTTGGGGTTGATACGTGGATTTGAGGTCATAAGTTGGAAAGTGTGGTTTTAAATGAGTTGGTTTGACTATGGTGAACATACTAAGATACGAGCCTCGAATGAAAATTCTATCAGTTCCATTGCGTTCGAAATGTCGAGTTTGGTCTAGTTGAACATTGACTTAAAGGCTCGAGACTTTAATTGTCGTTTTGATATTTTAGGCTAAAAATTGAGTTTTAGGTCAAAAGAGGGTAATTTCTTCGGAATGACTTCTTTGAGGAAATTTTACAATTCCATTGAGTCCGAAATATCGATTTTAGTATTGTAGCATATTCGATTTAATTTTGTTGGACCACAAACAAATTCTGAAGGGCCAATCAGAGTAATTATTTGTTATATAAAGACTGTGACCTTACTTATCCTGATTGGCCTAGCATGGTATGGAAGGGTAATCCGAGTTTGTATCCTACGAGGGTGATATCGTATATTCTTGCTCGTTGTATGATGGATAAGGGTTGTTTGTCTTATTTGGCTTATGTACGTGATATCACTAAGTAGTAATCTCTTTTAGAGACTAGGGCGGTGAGAGATTTTATGGATGTGTTTCCTATGAACTTGTCGGGTGTTCCTCCTAACGGTGATATCAATTTTGTGATTGATTTAGAGCCAGGTAGCAAGCCCATATCTATTTCTTCTTATGAGATGGCTCTAGTAGAATTGAAGAAGTTTAAAGTACAATTGGAAGATTTTTTGAATAAGGGTTTATTCGACCTAGTATATCATCATGGGGTGCATCGATCTTATTTGTGAAGAAGAATGATGGTACCATGAGGATGTGTATCAACCATTGAGGTTTGATCAGCTACAAGGTGTATCGATATTCTGCAAAATTGCTTTGAGATCGGGTTACCTTTAGTTAAGAGTTTGGGAATCTAATTTCCTAAAGACTGCATTCAAGACTCGTTATGGGCATTATGAGTTTGTGGTTATGTCCTTCGGGTTGACTAATGCCTGGTTGCTTTTATGGATTTGATGAATTGGGTATTTTTGAACATTATTTAGACTCATTTATGATTGTCTTTATTGATGATATTTTGGTTTATTCCAAGAATGAGGTGGACCTTGTTAGTCACTTGAGGACGTTCATCAAAGATTGAGAAAAGAGAAGTTGTATGCAAAATTCTCAAAATGTGAGTTTTAGCTAGAGTCTGTGGTAATCTTGGGTCATGTGGTGACCAAAGATGGTATTATGGTCGATCTGACCAAGGTTGCAGCGGTCCGTGATTAGATTAGGCCTACTTTAGTTATACAATTTCAGAGTTTTATTAGGTTTGAAGCCTTTTATCATTGTTTTGTTCAGGTCTTCTCCTCTATTGTAGTCCTATTGACTAGAATAACTAAAAGGACCGTGGAAATTCAGTATACCGATAAGTATGAGGCGAGCTTTCAAAAGATCAAGGAGTTATAGACTTCAACACCTATTCTAGCCATACCTGGGGAGGGTGTGGCCTTCATTGTATATTATGATACTTTGGTAGTCATCTTAGGTGGTGTATTAATGCAAAAGGGTAGAATTATAGCTTATACGGTGGTGGTGTTTGTTCTGAAGTGTTGGAGGCACTATCTCTGTGGTGTGCATTGTGAGGTCTTTACTAACAGCCATAGCCTTAAGTATATCTTTTCTCATCCCAATCTAAACATGTAGCAGCGTAGGTGGTTGGAGCTATTTCAAGATGATGATATCACCATTCTTTACCATCCGAGAAAAGCTAATATGGTAGTGGACACCCTGAGTCACAAAGAATCTAGTATGGGTAGTTTGCCCTTCGTTAAGGCTGATGAGAGGCCTTTGGGTTTGGATGTTCAGTCATTGGCTAGGTAGTTGGTTTGACTTAATATTTTACACATCATAGCATTTTGGCCTTTGTGGAGGCTAGGTCTACTTTGATGGACCATATTCATACACACTAGTTTGAGGAAGAAAATTTGAGAGTCATTGGAGACAAAGTGTTGAAAGGTGAAGCTAAATTAGCCTCTCGTTATTTGGAGGTAATTTAGATGATTAATGGTCGCACTTATGTGCCCAAGGTTAGTGATTGGGTACGTATGGTATTGGAGGAGGCTCATTGTTCCAAATATTCTATTCACCCTGGGGTACCAAAGATGTTTCACGACTTGAAACAAAACTATTGGTGGTTTAGCATGAAGAGGGACATTGTTAGTTTTGTAGGTAAGTGTCTAAATTGCCAACAAGTGAAGAATGAGCAAACCATATGGTCCTATACAAAGGATACCTATTCACAAGTTGAAGTAGGAGTGTATTACCATGGATTTTGTGTGTTATCCATGGAATTGGGTAAGTATGACTCTATTTGGATGATTGTGGACCGATCGACAAAATCAGTCTATTTCCTTTTGGTAAAGACTTGCTACAATACGGAGCAGTTAGCTAGGATCTACCT
The DNA here is from genome assembly GCF_947179165.1 of Solanum dulcamara. Lineage (NCBI taxonomy): Eukaryota > Viridiplantae > Streptophyta > Magnoliopsida > Solanales > Solanaceae > Solanum > Solanum dulcamara. The sequence goes on from NC_077240.1 coordinate 47,430,303, forward strand.
TCGTGTGATTGTTAGGTTGTATGAGGTGCCTATCTCTATTGTGTCAGATCGGGGTTCGCAGTTCACCTCTTATTTTTTGGAGGAATAACAGTGTGGTTTGGGTACATGATTAGACATGAGTTCAACATTTCATCCCAAACTAATGGCCAGTACGAGTGGACTATAAAGGTGTTAGAGGATATACCTGATGGACAAACACTTGGTTGAGTTTGCCTATAATAACAATTATCACTACAACATTCAGATGGCACCGTTTAAACTATTATATGGTCGGAGATGCCGATCACCTATTGGGTTGATCGATTTAGTTGTGATGGATGTATTTGATACTGATTACTCATGGATACTGTGGAGTGGTACGCTTGATTCAATATCGACTATTAATATCCAGAGTCATCAGAAAAGCTATGCAGAAAAGAGGGTTCATCCCTTAGAGTTCATGGTGGGTGATTGCGTGTGTTTCAAAATATTGCCCATAAAGGGTGTAATGGGATTCGGGAAGAAGAGAGATTGGGTGGGGTGGCTTATAATTTAGCCTTACCCCTAGATTATTAGCTGTCCATCCGGTGTTTCATATCCCCATTCTTAGCAGGTATATATCGGATGAGTCCCAAGTGATTTCTCATGATGTGGTAGAGTTCGTTCAGGATTTCACTTATGAGGAGGATTTGGTAGCTATTCTAGACAGGAAGCTTCGAAAGCTCAGGACCAAGCACATCACTTTAGTTAAGGTACAGTGGTGACATCGACCTATTGAGGAGGTGACTTGGGAGTTAGAGTCTGACATGTGGCCTCGGTGCCCTCAGCTTTTTGAGACTCCTAGTACTTTCCTTTATCTTATGTTCAAGAACAAACATAATTTTTAGTGGTGGATATTGTAATGACCTTAAGGGTAATTTTTGGAATTCTCAAGAAATAATAATGTTACCCCTCTTTCTAGTATCCCCGAGTGTTCTTTGACTAATTCGTGTGGTTGGATTTGTTTGAGTCGTATTAGAGTGTTAATTGTGCAGGTTTTTTTATTTAAGGCTTCAGTTGTTCTTAGCGTAATTTTTGATACCATTCGAAGTTTCGAGTCTTAGAATGGAATTCCATAAATTTCATCAGTTCTGAAATATGGAAATTGTTCTAGAAGAGTCATTGGAATTAGCTTTGGGGTTGATACGTGGATTTGAGGTCATAAGTTGGAAAGTGTGGTTTTAAATGAGTTGGTTTGACTATGGTGAACATACTAAGATACGAGCCTCGAATGAAAATTCTATCAGTTCCATTGTGTTCGAAATGTCGAGTTTGGTCTAGTTGAACATTGACTTAAAGGCCCGAGACTTTAATTGTCGTTTTGATATTTTAGGCTAAAAATTGAGTTTTAGGTCAAAAGAGGGTAATTTCTTCGGAATGACTTCTTTGAGGAAATTTTACAATTCCATTGAGTCCGAAATATCGATTTTAGTATTGTAGCATATTCGATTTAATTTTGTTGGACCACAAACAAATTCTGAAGAGCCAATCAGAGTAATTATTTGGGTTGTGTGTCAGCTGTTGTTTCTGGTTCTGGTGCTTCTTACTTTTATTCATCGCGATTGCGACCTTAGGCCATAAGATTAAGATGTGTTACACCACGCACTCTTGACCTCAGAATGTCTCTTAAGCTTCTTAGAAGTTATCAAGTGAGTTAGATAATCTACTACACTATCATACAACTCTAAGGAAGGGAGAATGTGATACCCCATGGTAAGGAAGGTTGGAAATAGGTTATAAGAATTCGAGGGGAGTTGGAGGCCAAGAAATGAGTCGTAGGATTCGACTTACTTACGAAATCTACCAACTTGGAAGTCTTACAAAGTTAAGCTACTTTAATACAAGTCGAGCTTACGTAGCAAGGAGTACACGGGTTCTTAAAGTAAGATGAGATTACGAACCCACAAATAGGGAGAAGAGCGACACGTGGCAGCAAGAGGAGGAGCCACATGGCAGCTTGGAAAGGTGACACATCGTAGAAGGTTACCCACCTGCTTAGGGTCAAGTAGGTGACCCACTTGCTTGGGGGGTGGGCCCCACAAGGACACATGGCTACGAATATGAAGAACTTAGAGAATAAGGGAGCATAGCTACGAATTGCTCCCTTCAAAGGTGAGTTCCAATTTTTCTCCATGAATTAATTATCTAAGGTGTTCCTCGTTCACGTGGAGGTATATATATGTATTTTATGATAACTAAGGAGTCATTGCTTCATTTCTACACCTAGAAACGTGAAGAGAAATACGTTAGGAGCAAGAGGAGGAGGGCTACGGGTTTGTCCACCTTGAGGTAAGTGTCCGACTTTCGTTTCGTGAATTAATTATTTAAGGTATCCCAAGGTTACATAACAATGTTTAATAGAATAAACTCACAATTTGGGGCAACAAAGAAGTGACACAAACAGTCCACTTTGTTTCAGCACGTCAAGAGATTTCTGAGGCGAGTTTTCGTGAGTTTTGCCAAATTTTGGTTAAAGTAAGGCCTTTCCTTTCAATTTGGATATTTTGGTATTGTTATGTAGTATATTACACGTCTTTGAATTGGATGTAAATACGAAAATTTCATAATGATGCTTGACGTTAGAAATAATCTAAATTGAAGTCGTTATAGTTTAATTGAAATCGAGTAGGGTGTTCTGTTGTGGTGCTGCAGCTGTAGGTGGTGTGGTGGTGTGTTGCAGGGATAAAAAGTATTCTAAAAGAGGTTTGGGATCTACTGGTTTCATCCACACAACCCTCCGCTTCGTACGGTTAAAGGTTTTACAAAATAGAGACTAGAAACCCTATTTTGGGTATCATAATTTTAAGCGAGTCGTTTGTAGTTTGTATTGTGTAATGTTGATGTGAATTTCTTCTATATATGCTGCAGGTTTTTGTTTTTGGTTGGCTTTAGTGATTAGGGATGTAATTGGAAATTCGGATAGGGCATGTTATAGGGGACGTGCTGCCCAATTTCCGGTAACGCCTTAACTAACTAAAGAACTAGTCAAGAAGACGAGCGAGAAAATGAGTTCTATGAATACTTGGGTGAAACTTAAGATGATGAAAAGTCAAGGGTTGTTGATATTATTATTTCTTCCATATTGAATAGGTTCAAAGGATGACGAGGCGAACGTGATAAAGAGTAACCCGAATGAGGTATGTAAAATTTTCTCTTGGCATGTTTTTGGCATAAGTATGTAAAGCCATATCTCTTTCCTTTTGGTGTGTCTTAGACTTAAGTGAATTGTATGTGAAATGTGGGGATAGTTCCATTCCCAGAACTCCAAGTACGCATCATAATCCCTATCCACTACTTGATATTGGAACCCCTGCAAGAACCGAGTATTGCCTTTCAAAGCTTCTACGTGCTAAAAAGTAGTGTATGGGAAGCTACCTTTCCTTTTCCCTGAGATGTATTTAACATAAAAATGAGGTTATGATGTCATGGCTGTTCACCGAGCCCCATGATGGGCCGGGTACAAAATATGCATATGATAACCACACGCAGGAAGGTACAGACTATATAGAGCTTATTCTCTTTCTTCTTTTGGCATGTCTTAGTTGTATGTTAAATATGATACGAGCTCTGGGGTAATTCCATTATTAAGCATCTCCTATTTACTTCTGGATATCAAACTCTTATGGTAGTTGAACTATTTTCCTTGAAACTTCTATATGATAAAGAGGTAACAAATGTACAGGCTCCAGGTCCTAAAGACTATATGACAACAAGTGGTTCTGGTTCCATAAGCGATTAGGCCTTACTTTAGTACATGTCTAGGGTCCCCGAGATTACAATTAATATAGCCCATAATGGAAATTAGAGGGCATTCGAGATGACTACCCTACTACTCATGTCCTCAGATGATGGCTTAATCCTTTTATACTATCGAGTCTTTGATAATGTTTTAAATTGCATATGGTTACTCACTACTCTACTCGTGCATACTATAACCCTTATATCACCTAGTCCCGGGCCAGGTACGTAGAAATACGCAGTTCACTGCATTATCTAATGAGTCCCTCACTAAAAGGCCGGGTATGTATGTATATATATAATGATGTGATATGATAAGGTGGTCATGGTGCCAGGCCTATGATGGTCCTGCAGATATGATTCACTAAATCCCTGATAGGGCCGACTATATTGTAAAATTTGAGCATGCATGCTTTTATGATTCATAGGGTACAGGTACAGGTTTCTAATTTGATATTTTATCCCCTGCTTCTCTATTTCAGATATGCTTTCAGTTGTATTTTGTTATGGTTTACATACTCAGTACATATGTCATACTGACCCCCTTTTTTCGGGGAGATGTGTTTTATGCCCGCAGGTACATATATAGGTTTTTAGAGTCCGTAAGCTTAGGATTCCACTCAACTCAGCTGGAAGAGGCCCTATTGTATCTGAGCCTAGTTTTTAGTACTGACCGCTGATGTATGTAATTATTTTCATTTATTCAAAGGCACAGCGGGGGCCTTGTCCCACCATATGTTATTGTCACTACTCAATAGAGGTCTGTAGACATTTATATGTGGGTTGTATATGTCAGTTTGGTTCATCTAGGTTTGTATGATATGTGGTACATGTTATTATGTTATGGCAGCCTTGTTGGCTTGCGTGCCCTTTCATGATGTAATACAAATGAAAGAGGCTACAGGTTTATGAAAATATTATCACCCAATCGGGTTCTGATGTATAGTATTATATTGTTTATAGTTCAACTAGACCACAACTGATCAATATGTATACGGGGGTCCAGGTTGGACCCCAATCGCGGCCTACGAGGTTGGGTCATGATACCAGTGGTATCATAGCAGTTCGTCCTTAGAGTGTCCATAGACTGTATCTAGTAGAGTCTTGTTTATCGATGTGTTGTGCACCACATCTATAAATAATAGGCTACAGGACATTTAGGATGCTACCTTTCTTTCACATCTGAGATCGTGCTATAGATACGAGTCATAGGAAACCTCCTTATACTAATCTTGGATTTTAGTAGAAGGACGACATCAATAAAATAAAGTAATTGACGACATGGGAAGTTACAAAGCATGCAGGTAAGTAAAGGCACTAATGATATCTATTGGGTAAGGTATTGACATATGATTGAAATGTAAAGCCAAAACCTGAAAGAAAGGTAGATCGGAAAGTGTAACAGATGCAGTTCGAAGTTGGATATACGAGGTAAGTCCATTATTTTTATCTTATTGTTGATACTAAAATCCCTGTGTGGATGCGATATGACATGATATTCAAAGACCTGTCTGGTTGTGGTATGATATGAATATATATATATATATATATATATATATATATATGTTGTCCTTGTGAGGCATTGTTGGTATTTTCTGCGTGCAGGTTTTGGGATAGTAAAGAGTATAGAGGAAACTCTGTCGAAATATTTCCAGTACAGGGAAAGGGAATGAAACATAGATTCTTAATATGTCTTAGAAGTGGATACCGAGTACCCCCATTATGTTTAACTAAAGATGTAAGAGGTACTCTACATGTTGTCTATAAGGGGAACCCTTTTTACTTAGGGAATTTTATTTTGAAGAATTAAAAGCCTATCTCGGCAGTAAAGTTTAGACCATGGCATCTTTAGCCGTATTTGTATCATAGGAAAACAACTCGGGTTGAAGGGTAAGATGTCCAGTAATTGAGTTTCACTTTCCTTGAAAAGTACCAAGCCCTAACTCTTAGTTGTAAATTAGATAAGTTGTTCATAACTCGAGGATAAACTCAGAGGGATACCATGTGGGTCAAGGGTTAAGAGGTACTGTGATGTTTAAGGGATTCTAGTTTTCTTCTAATGGTGGTTGGAGAGTGCTCTATCACAACAGTTTATTAGTTCTCCACTAACTAATTGGAGAAAGAAATTCTAACAAAAGCACCCCAAAGAGTTGTCATGAATGGAATATGAGTACGAACTAAATGGGGGATGTGTAAGTATGAATTTCAAGGGTGGTACAACAATACGGGGATAAAGTAAGACCATTAGTAAGGCACACTTGGTATGTGTTGACTAAGTTAAAAGCCTGTGTTGGGAACACAGTAAGCGCAATGGGCATAAGGTATAAAGGAATGATGCGTGGCTCCGAAAATAATTGAATCCTTAGGAGACAAAGATGGCAAACTTATGGAATCAATGGCGCAACTTACATTCACCCCGAGAAACGAAGGATATAGGTTGGGATAAAGATACTACTTCAAAAGCACCTTGGACAGTTATCGTCAAAATACTAGTACTGCCTAGTTAAAAATGGAACGGCTACAAGTGTGGATTAACCTTTCATAAAGATAAGTAGAATGTGGCCTTGGATGAGTTGTTTCCTGGGTCACACTATTCAATACAGATTAGTAGATAAAATATCACATTATGTATGGGAAGGCTCTTGTCGCTTCGTGATATGGCCGAGGTTCTGTACATGGATAATCAGGTTATAAAATATGCAGAAAGATGGGGACATGATATAGTACCCAGTGGATTAGGGAAGGAGATTGGACGAATTTGAGACTAGACATAGAGACATAGGGCAAGGTATAACAGATAAAAGTATAAGTACCCTTTAAAGGGGGGAAGCCAATGAGAAAATTGCAAGATTAAGGTGGAGGCAATTGATATGGAAACATATTTAAGATGGACATTTAAACTTCAAGAATATCCCATGCTGAAGCAAGTTAGAAGGGCTGAAATAAAAAATAATTAGGTAAAAGTCAAAATGGTAGTTAAGGCAGTGTTAAGAAGATTTGGCCAGGTCCTGCACGATACAACGTTAGAAGATGGGTATACAAAAAGGAAAGGGTATGACTAGGTAATGGTACCGAATGACTTAAGTAATCGTTTGAAGGATAACGATACAATGCTGAGTCAAAAGCCAAGATATTGGCTATAGAGTTGGTCGTGAATGATGTTGCGATAGATAAACAACCAAGGAAAAGGAATAGAAAACCTCCTATGGTAGGAGATGAGAAGAGCAAAGAGGGAGTAAGGGAAAAGAAAGAAGTATAATAAGATGGGACAAGCAAGTTTCAATGTGAGTGTGATGTGTATAGTAGAATGAACCAAGAGATGGACAGACTATGTCTACCTCCTACGAATTACATCACAATGGTTGTGCAACCTATGGGTATGTATATATAAGCATCAGGCTAAGTGAGTAAGTATATGACAAAAGGAATAGGGGTTCAATAATGGCAATGAAGTTATGATATTTTGAATACCCTACCAAGAGATACGAAGATAGGTTAAGCCAAACTACCGAGATGGAATTAGCACTATGGGAAAAGTAAGACATGGCCACGGTTGGACCAAAGATCTACTCCGACACCGAATGTAAGATAAGGGAGAAGATGGCAAGGTAACCCATGAGACCTAGCGAGATGACGCTAAGATATTTCTTAGGTTAAGTTGAGCACCTTCTCATATTCTTGTAAAGGTAAAGGATGACACGAGTTAACGTATCTAAAGTGTTACAAGATGGGACAAGCTGAGATAAGGAGATTGTGAAATGATTTAACCAAGAGGAGCAGAACTAATGGGTTACTAAAAGATGGCGGATTTAATTTGCCTACAAGAATGGCTACCATTCCAGTATCCATATGACCCCATACAAGACATTGTATGATAGAGCGTATAAGTCCCCCTATTGGGGAAAACACTAAAAGGCCCCGACATAATTGAACAACCTATTGACTAGAAGCCTAGAGTCGACAGAAGTGATATGCAAATAATTGACATCAACAATCAGAGTTTAAATTGATGATTAGGTGTTCGTAACAGGGTCACCCAGGAAAGGAGTAATAAGATTTGGCGATAAAAGGAAACTTAGCCCAAAATATATTAAACCTTATCAAGTTGCTTGTAAGATGGACAAAGTTGATTGTAAGTTGAACTTACCACCTGATTACGAAACTACACGCCCAATACGTCTGATACAGATACTTCACAAATGTACTGGTGATCCACCTAGAGTATGTCCCATAGATGATGTCCACGAAATGGAATCCTGCGAGGAACAACCTATCGCCATCTTGGATCGGCAAATTAGAAGGTTGCGAAATAAAATGTGACTTCTATCAAGGTATTGTGGCAAAACAAAAACTAGAAAGGGGATGACTTGGGAAGTCAAAAAAGAAATGGAGAATGCATCCTTATTTGTCCCCTATATACAAAGGTAATCTAAAACCCTAAATGGATTGGGAGACGACGATTATAAAGAACCCCCGAAATCCTTATAAAACCCTACAAGGTAAGTTAATATTCAAGGATGAATGTTCTAAAGGGGGGAAGGATGTTACACCCCACACTCTTGAGCTCAGAATGTCTCTTAAGTTTCTTAGAAGTTATCAAGTGAGTCGGATAATATACTACACTATCACCAACTCTAAGAAAGGGAGAATGTGATACTCCATTGTAGGAAAGGTTAGAAATAGGTTATAAGAATTAGAGGGGAGTTGGAGGACAAGAAATAAGTCATAGGACTCGACTTACTTACGGAATCTACCAACTCAGAAGTCTTACAAAGTTAAGCTACTTGAATGTAAGTCGAGCTTACGTAGAAAGGAGTACACAGGTTTTTAAAGTAAGAGGAGATTACGAACCCATGAATAGAGAGAAGAGAGACATGTGGCAGGAAGAGGAGGTGCCACATGGCATCTTGGGAAAGTTACATGTGGCAGCAGGTGACCCACCTACTTGGGGTCAAGTAGGTAACCCACCTACTTGGGGGGTGGGCCCCACAAGGACACATGAAAGCCTAGGAGGCATGGCATGGATACGTGTCCCAATAGAGAATGGACACGTGTTACCCTATGGGGATGACACATGTCACCTCCTAAGGAGGTGTATACATGCACCTTATAATGACTAAAAGTCATTCTTTTGTTCATACTTAGCCAAAAATTGAAGAAATTGGAGAATATGTGAGTTCTAATTTTTCTCCATTAATTAATTATATAATGTGTTCCTCGATCACATGGATGTATATATATATATGTATTTTATGATGACTAAGGATTCATTTCTTCATCCCTACACCTAGAGACTTGAAGAGAAATACGTTAGGAGCAAAAGGAGGAGGGCTACGGGTTTGGTCACCTTGAGGTAAGTCTCCGACTTTCGTTCCATGAATTAATTATTTAAGGTATCCTGCGGTTACATAACAGTGTTTAATAGCATAAAATCACAATTTGGGATAGCGAAGAAGTGACACAAACAGTCCTCTTTACTTTAGCACGTCAAGAGATTTTCGAGTAAGGTAAGGCCTTTCCTTCAATTTGGAGGTTTTGGTAGTGTTATGGAGTATATTAAACGTCTTGTAATTGGATGGAAATATGAAAATTTCATAAAGATGCTTGACGTTAGAAATAATCTAAATTGAAGTCGTTATAGTTAAATTGAAATCGAGTAGGGTGTTGTGCTGTGGTGCTGCGACTGTAGGTGATGTGGTGGTGTATTGCAGGGCTAAAAAGTATTCTAAAAGAGGTATGGTATATGCTGGTTTTACCCACATGACCCTCCGCTTTGTACGGTTAAAGGTTTTACAAAATAGAGACTAGAAACCCTATTTTGGGTATCATAATTTTGAACGAGTTGTTTGGAGTTTGTATTGTATAATGTTGATGTAAATTTCTTGTATATATGATGCATATTGTTGTTGTTGGTTGGCTGTAGTGATTAGGGATGTAATTGGAAATTCGGATAGGGTATTTTATAGGGGAGGTACTGCCCGATTTCCGGTAATGCCTTAACTAACTAAAGAACTAGTTGAGAAGACGAGCGAGAAAATGAGTTCTATGAATACTTGGGTGCATTAAGATATAGAAAAGTCAAGGTTTGTTGATATTCGTATTTCTTCTGTTCTGAATAGGTTCAAAGGACGATGAGGCGAACGTGACAAAGAGTAACCCAAAAGAGGTATGTGAAGCTTTCTCTTGGCATGTTTTTGGCATAAGTATGTAAAGCCATCTCTCTTTCCTTTTGGCGTGTCTTAGACTTAAGTGAATTATATGTGAAATGTGGGGATAGTTCCATTCACAGAAATCCAAGTACGCCTCATAATCCCTATCCATTGCTTGATATTGGAACCCTTGTAAGAACTGAGTATTGCCTTTCAAAGCTTCTACATTCTAAAAAGTAGTCTATGGGAAGCTACCTTTCCTTTTCTCTGAGATGTATTTGACATAAAAATGAGGTTATGATGACATGGCTGTTCACCAAGCCCCATGATGGGCCGGGTACTAAATGTGTTCATATGATGACCACATGCAGGAAGGTACAGACTATATAGAGCTTATTCTCTTTCTTCTTTTGGCATGTCTTAGTTGTAAGTTAAACATGATACGAGCTCTGGGGTAATTCCATTCCTAAGCATCTCCTATTTATTTCTGGATATCAAACTCTTATGGTAGTTGAACTATTTTCCTTGAAACTTCTATATGCTAAAGAGGTACCAAATGTACAAGCTCTAGGTCCTAAAGACTATTTGACAACAAGTGGTTCTAGTTCCATAAGCGATTGGGCCTTAATTTAGTACATGTCTAGGGTCCCTGAGATTACAATTGATATAGCCCATAATGGAAATTAGAGGGCACTCGCGAAGACTACCCTACTACTCGGGTCCTCAGACGATGGCTTAATCCTTTTATACTGTCGAGTCTTTGATAATGTTTTAAATTATATATGGTTACTCACTACTCTACTCGTGCATATTGTAACCCTTCTAACACCGATTCCCAGGCTGTGTACATAGACATGCGCAGTTCACTATATTATCCACCGATTCCCTCACTAAAGGGCCAGGTACGCTATACAAGGACATGATAATGCAATGACATGAAAAACTCATTGAGTCTCTCACTAGAGGGCTGGGTATGAATGTATATATATGATGATGTGATGTGATAAGGTGGTGATGGCACTGGGCCTATGATGGTCCTACAGATATGATTCATCGGATCCCTGATAGCACCGGCTATATTGTATAATTTAAGCATGCATGCTTTTATGATTCACAGGGTACAGGTACAGGTTTCTCATTTGATATTTTATCCCCTACTTCTCTATTTTAGATATGCTTCTAGTTGTATTATGTTATTTCTTACATACTCAATACATATATCGTAGTGACCTCCTTTCTTCAGGGGGTTGCGTTTCATGCCCGCAGGTACAGATATAGGTTTTGGGAGTCCGTCAGCTTAGGATTCCACGTAGCTCAGTTGGAAGAGGCCCCATTGTATCGGATCCTAGTTTTTAGTACTAACCACTAATGTATATAATTACTTTTATTTATTCAAAGGTACGGCGGGGGCCTTGTCCCGCCATATGTCATCTTCACTACTCAATAGAGGTCTGGAGACCTGTATATGTGGGTTGTGTATGTCAGTTTGGTTCAGCTGGGTCTGTATGATATGTGGTACATGTTATTATATTATGGCAGCCTTGTTGGCTTGCGTTCCCTTTCATGATATAATACAAATAAAAGAGGCTACAAGTTTATGAAAATGTTATCACCCAATAGGGTTCTGATGCATATTATTATGTCATTTATAGTTTGACTCGACCACAACTGATCGATATATATATGAGGGTCCAGGTCGGACCCAAGTCGCGGCCTATGGGGTTGGGTCATGATATTATATGTCAGGGCAGTTGTCTTCGCGATCGGGAGAGGGGGGTTCACAATTGCGATGGTCTTTTCCATCCCTTATTCTTTGCGATTCTGAGGAGGATTTCTTGTGATCGAGATTTGTCAGTCTTTATTGCTTCGTGATCGTGTAGATTAGTGGCTCATGATTGCGATGCATATTTTTCACTTGAATAGAGTTCAACTTCAGGAAATAACCTATTTTTCTCATTTCCTCCATTCTCACTAGTTTGGAGCTTTGGAGGTGCTAATTTTAAGTCAAACTATGGAAGAATTTCGCTGGGTAAGTTCCAATTCTTCATTCCTAATTCCCTTCCAATCAATTTTACCTTCCTAAATCTCTTAAATTTCCAGTTTTAAATGAAAATTGTTGGGGGTTTTGTTCTTAAATTTCAATTCAGTTTTCATTGATTTCTACGAAGTATCTTGGCCTCTTTTTATGGGTTATTCACCCACAAACTCTCCTTAATGAGTAGAACATGTATTTAAAAGAAATTTCTAGATTCAATCCTTTTCAAAATTAGTTGATTTTTGGACTATTTTACCCTCGGATCTGAAAAGTATCAATATGGATGTCATTGGACTCCTTATGATGCGTATATTTCATTCTTTATAGTGGATTATGATTCAGGGTGTTGGTTCGAGTTTTGATCGTATGGTAGTAGTGTTCGAGTGCGGTTTCGACAATTGAGGTAGGTTTGACTAGCTTTCTTTGGGACTGAGTTGGGGTAATTAGTTAATCCTAAATTATAGACATTGGGGGCCTTAATTTCAATGTCACTTGTGTTAACATAGTGTAATCCATGAATTAACTATGTTAGGGATGTGAAAAAGTTATTTGACTTGAAATGCCTATATGAGGGCTTGAGTTCGAAGTTTTGAGCATACCTGAGTACTGAAACATTTTTGAAAAAGGGTGAACACTTAATTTAAGGTATTTCCTTTCCATTATGGTCTAATGGTGATGAATATCATGTTTAGGTTAGGTTTTAAGAAATTTTAACCTAGTACTACATGTTGAGATGGATACTGCCTCTATGCATTATGTGTTGTGAATGTATTCATCCTCATTCATATTATCATTGATCATTGGGAAAGTGAGAACAGTGGAATTTTTTTTTGAGAAAGAAAATGTGATACCTTTTTATATACTTGACCACGAGTTAGGTGTCATGCGGATAAGATATTAGTATCATGATTCCTTGGGTATGAGATGGGTGGTGAGGTAGTTCATACATTGAGTTTGTGATAAGTTTTTTGAGACCCCATAGGTCCTGCCTTGAATCACAACTCAACAGGTGTATACGATAGATTATGCGACAACCTTGATTCCACCGTACCACCATATTATAGCATAACCATATTGCATTGATATATCTGATACTCGACCTCTTTGATTAACTATGATATTGAACTTTTCTTATGTGTTTACTTTAATTGCGTCGTTCTATAGAAATTGGCGACAACATATCTGGTGTGGGTATTTTCTACATGCAGGTTAAAACATTCCTTAGTTTATTTCATCGGTTTGATTAATTCCTTATAGTCAGTAAGTTAAACCTGCTGAGTACATGTGGATTGTACTCACCCCTACTTTTGTGTCCTTTCTGATGAAAATTCTAGATAGGGTATCCATGTCTGCCATTGATTTATAGCGGATATACTATCATCGGATCAATGATGAGATCTTGGTATCAGGATCGCCATTAGTTCCATCTTTCATTTCCAGTTTTTATTTTGTTTGGTGACTTATATTATATATTTAGACACTAACTTGTATTATATTCTCTTACATTTATGACACCAGATTTTAAGATAATTCCTTTGTTTCCCTTTTTATTTCATTTAGTGTGGCTTGACCTTTCTTGGGATTCTTGTGTGGTTTTACTTTTTAGACTACACATCGAGATGAGTTTCGGGATGTGTGCCATGATAAGATTGATTTTTGGGTCGTGACAAACTATCTCTAAATATCTGGTAGCCTCTTGATTAAATTTGTGGTGCACAACACACCCATAAGAAAGATTCTACTAGATAAGATTTATGGAATCCCTGGGATACGACCTTCTTTGATACCAGGTTTGTCATGCCCCAAACTATAGGAGACGTAACAGGAATCTAGCGCCTTATTTGGTGTAAGACCCCGTAAGTTAGAAAGATGGAACGAAGGAGAGAAGTCTCAAAATGTTTGAACCTGTCCATGATTATGAGACACTCTACGGCTCATAAAGATGAGTCATAAAGTGACCCTTCGAGAATAAAGTTTGATGTTACCCTCAGAAGAGGTTCTACCACTTGCCAGTATGAGTCATCCTTAAAATAACAGGTTGTAGAAACCCCCCGTAAGCTAAGTTTAGAGCCTAGTTTCAAGGATCCCTCAGGGATAAGCCTACCAACTTGCAGGATGGGTCGTAAATACCACTTGTCACAAATTTTCAGTGACTTGTATTTTGCAGGTTTTTGGGACTTGCAGGATGAGCCCAAAAGATAGTTCGTTTACTTGAAAATGGGTCATAAACCTTGCCCATTCCTAAAGTTCAGAGAATATATATTTAGACCCATATCTCAGACCTGCAGGACGGGTCATTATGACGACTCATCATTTGCAAGATGACTTATATAAAGGGGTTCATAGGATCAACTTTCAGATTTTAATCAAGGGCAATTATATATTTTCCCATGTTCGATTCAATAAACCTAGACACTTTGATGGACAAGTTCAAAGTCTATAAATACTTTATTCTCTAAAATCCCCTCATATTCAATTCATTCTCTCAAAATTCCCAACATAAGAACTCACAAGGTTTCATTTCAAATTCAAACTAGGGTTTCCAGATTTCTTCAAGGTTCTTCTTCAATCCCTAGTGAATTCAAGCAAGGTATGTGGGGATTTATTCATGGGCTCTATTCACCCATGAAGTCCCAAAAATTTCTTAAGTTTTCATTCAACTTACAACTGATTATGAACCCTAGTTTTGATGAATTGCATTGGGCTGATTTGATTTCATTTTTAGATGTTATCAATGATATTTATATGTATGTTCTCGTATGAATTGCATGATTTCAAGTTGAATTATAGATTCCCATGAATAAAGTTAAATTTCAAGCTATGATTTGAGCTAAAGATGAGTTTATGAGTTGATCATGAGTAACACTTTTCAATGAGAGTTTTATATAAGTCAAAGTTGAGATTTATGATTCTAAAGTTAAAGTTATGATGATGATCAGAGTAAAGATCAAAAGATGTTTAAAGATGGTGATAAGGAAAATTCGCACCATAGTTATAGATTCTTATGAATCACCAAGTTAGATGAGCTATTCCTAAATGTTTTAAATATGGATTGGTAGGAAGTTACTATATCTCCTTACTATGTTATGATTATGATTCAATAAGTTTCCGTTGGGATATTGATGAAGCACCGAGAGGACTTCTAGGTGGGGTTCGGTTGGATAACGCAGTTCGTTATCCAAAGAAATCCTAGTAGCAACCTAAAGTCCAAAACTATGTTGCCCACGTAGGTTGCCTTTATAGCCAAGCTAGTGGATCCACATAGCCTAATGGAGTTGAGTTGAGTTACTTTTGGAGTATGCCCTGGCAAGGTAGCCTCTCCTGTTTCGATGTAGGTGTAATCGATATTTCTCAATATAGAAGTCATTTGACTCCATGTAATAGGTTGCATGGTCTTAGTTGTCGATTAAAGGTCCTATCCCACACAATTTTAAGTTAAGCTATGAGATGACAAGTTGTAAGTTGAAAGTTGAAGTTTTATGATATGCATTGACCTTGAGTTTCTTATGTTTTAAATTTCTTTTAAATTATACTCGTGTTCATTATGATTGGTGATGCATCTTATGGCATATTGATTGTGTTCTCTTAATTTTCATGCATATGTCACATACTTAGTACATTCAAATATACTAACGCATAGCTTTCCTATATTGTCTCATAATATAGGTACAGACGATACTCATGACTACCACACTCATGGCAAGAGTTTTTTTTACATTTCCAAGGAGTTGGTGAGTCCTCATTCTACCGAGGACAAGAATTTTATTCATATTTCTATTGTTTTGACTTTTTTTTATTGCTAGGGTGATCTAGGAGCTTGTCTTAAGCCCTTGTCAAATCTTAGACTAGAGGCATATTTAGACAATATATTGGTGTAGTCCAGTATGGTCGTTTATAAAGTTTACTTCCCTTAGTCCCTTTCCCACTTAAGGATTTCTTCTGGTTGTACTACATAGTTCGCTACCTTATTATGTAATGAATTCTAATATGGCTTAAGGTTAGGCTCCCTAGAATCCCGATTGCCCTATTATGTCTAGGCCCTTGGCCGGGTCATTACAAACTTGGTATCAGAGGACATGGTTTAGAAGAGTCCAAGGGAGTCTAACATGCCACGTTAAGTTGATTCTTATTCATTATTGTGAAGTATACCACATCCATGAATAGGAGTCTACAAAATGTCTTAGGAAAAGTCCCAAACTACATTGCCCATGTAGGTTGCCTTTATGTCCTAGCTAGTGGATCCACATAGCCCAGTTGAATTTTGTTGAGTCACTTTTGTAGTATGCCCCGGCAAGGTAGTCTCTCCTATTTCGATATAGGTGTCATCGATCTTTCTCAATGCAAGAGTCATTGGATTCCATTTAATAGCTCGCATGGTCTTAGTTGTCGGTTAAAGGTACTATCCCACATAAGTTCAAGTTAAGCTATGAGATGACAAGTTATGAGCTAAAAGTTGAAGTTTTATGATATGCATTGAACATGGGTTGTTATGTTTTAAATTGATTTTAAGTTATACTTATGTTCATTATGATTGCTCATGAATCTTATGGCATATTGATTACATTCTCTTACTTGTCATACATACCTCACATAATTAGTACATTCAAATGTACTAACATATATTTTGCCTACATTGTCTTATAATGTAGGGGCGGACGATACTCATAACTACCACACTCGTGGCTAGCGTTTTCTTTAAATTTCCAAGGAGTTGGTAAGTCCTCATTCTATTGAGGACAAGAGTTTTATTCATATTATTAATGTTTTGAATTTCTTCTATTGCAAGGGTGACCTAGAATCATGTCTTAATCCCCCGACAAATATTAGACTAGATGCATGTTTAGAAAATATATTGGTGTAGTCCAATTTGGACATTTGTGGAGTTGGCTTCCCTTAGGCCTTTCCCACTTAAGGATTTCTTCCGCTTGTGTTATATTGTTCTCTACCTTATGTATGCAATGAATGCTAAGATGGATTATGGTTAGGCTCCCTTGCATCTCGATTGCCCTATTATGACTAGGCCCTAGGTCGGGGTCACGAAAAACTTAGTATCAAGGCATATGGTTTAGAAGAGTCCTAGGGAGTCAAACATTCCATGTTAAGTCGAGTCTTATTCATTATTGTGAAGTGCGCCACATCCATGAATAGGAGGCTATGAAATGTCTTAGGAAAAGTCCCAAACTATGTTGCCCACGTAGGTTGCCTTCATGGCCTAGCTAGTGATCCACATAGCCCAGCTGAATTTAGTTGAGTTACTTTTGGACTATGCCCTGGAAAGGTAGCCTTCCCTATTTCGATGCTGGTTTCATCGACCCGTCTCAATGAAGGAGTAATTTGATTCCATTTAATAGCTCGCATTGTCTTAGCTATTGGTTAAAGATCCTATCATACACAAGTTCAAGTTAAGCTATGAGATGACAAGTTATGAGTTAAAAATTGAACTTTTATGATATGCATTGACCATGGGTTGTTATGTTTTAAATTAATTTTAAGTTATACCTATGTTCATTATGATTGGTCATGCATCTTATGGCATATTGATTACATTTTCTTACTTGTCATGCATACCTCACATACTTAGTATATTCAAACATACTAACGCGTATTTTGCCTATATTGTCTCATAATGCAGGGACGGATGACACTCACGACTACCACACTCATGGCTAGAGTTTTCTTTATATTTCTAAGAAGTTGGTGAGTCCTCATCATACCGAGGACAAGACATTCATTCATGTTACTATTGTTTAGACTTTAATCTATTGCTAGGTTGAGCTAGGAGCTTGTCCTAAGCCCCCATCAAAAATTAGACTAGAGGCATGTTTAGATGATATATTGGTGTAGTCCGGTTTGGACGTTTATGGAGTTGACTTCCCTTAGTCCCTTTCCCACTTAAGGATTTCTTCTTCTTATGTTATATTGTTCTCTACATTAAGTATGCAATGAATGCTAAGATGGATTATGGTTTGGATTCCTCGCATCTCGATCATCATGTTACGACTAGGCTCTAGGTCAGGTTGTGATACCTTTTCGTGATCCTAACCCACCTTCATTGACACCCACACTAATTCTCCAGTAAGAGAACCACTTATTATAGCTCAACTAATAGTAATCGCAAGAGATAAACCAAATTAAAGTTGTGAAAGTAGATTTAATACTTAAAATAAAAATAAGTTCCCATACATTTAGAAAATTCTAGTCAACAACCAAAAATTAGCAAAAATTAATACCTAGGACCTGAAAGTCGATGTGCCCAAACTCTAATCAAAACTACATGTCTAGGAAAGGGGATACTACCACGAAGGTCTTAAAAATAATAAACAAATAAAGTTTGAGTATTGGAAGAAGGACTAGAATAAGGAGAGCCGATGGAAGCCTAGAAGAATTGGCTAACCCTTGAACTCTAGCAACTAATGGTCCTCTATTCTTTATCTCTCAGATGCCGTCTCAATATGCCCTGTACTGAAAAAAGATAGAGCAAGCATAGTATCAATACACAAAAGAAATAGTGTACTATTAGGATCACGCATCTAGCTAGTAAGCGAGATATAAACAAGTAAATACAACACAATAAGCACATGTATAGAGAATAGGTTAACTATTAACATCTCATACCGAGTAATCAACATAATCACAGTTCATCAATCCCAATTATCATGCAATTTCACATAAAGATCCTCTCATGGGACCTACAAGCACATATCTATATGTCGGAACATGACATCCAGTCCAAGGTTTATGTCGAAATGTGATACTTGATACAAGCATATAAGTCAACCACAATCACAATGAGTAGTCCAATAACCCTAACTACCCAGAATAGGTTCATTACAAGTCATGGCCATTAAGTAGTCATTTCAGTTAGATTATTGCATTCTTCCTTATTTATATACACATATGCATAACATAGAGTAATTTAGCAATTACATGAATCACATATAGGAACAAAAACCATGACCTACCTCAAAATCAAGCTTTGATAGATCTAAAATGCAGGAGCTTTCCCTTTTTGGGTACGTTCAGCTTGTTCTTGGTCTAAAAATAGTAAATACATACAAAAGATTAATACAAGGGTCTAATTTGCATGAATTATAATATAATTGCTCTCTTAGGCTAAAACCATGATCCTAATCCCCATCTAGGGCTATTTCCCAACATTAGGTTCAGGCTAAAACCATTCCCCAATGATCACAAACCATAATTTCTAGGTTTAAGGAATAGAAATACGAATTAAGGAAGTGATTTAATAACCTTTGGTACAAAATAAGGTGGAAATCAATAAGTATTCTCCCTAGGTCGCATTTGGTCTTTTAAAAATGAAGTGGGTTAAATAAAAAACATTTTGGGACGTTTTCTCCGACTTTAAGTCGTTCCTGTCCTACCACACCATCCCACTCTAGCAGCCCCACCCTAGCAAGGTTATTCTTGCTTTGGGAGGATATGTGGACGGAGAGATCATAAGGAGTCTCCAATCCTCCCATATCATAGCATACCATCTTCCTAAGATGCCTTAAAATATACCTTTCATGCCAAGTTCAATTTTGGGAGTTTTACTCACCAGAATACAATTCTGTAGTATCGTAGAGGCTCCGTATCGTCTTGACTATCAACCAAAATCAATAAAACTAAGGTTTCCACCCTCTGGATTACCCTATACCTCACCTGATTCAGAATTCATCCAAGTCTTTCCTAAGCTTAAAATTTTCCAAGTCACTACTAGAAGTTTTCTGTTCTGGATTCCTTCCCTATTGGATTATCCGTAATGACATGAACAAGCCATTACAACTTTAGATTTACTTGAAATAAGTTGAAGGTGACACACATGCAAAATATTAATTGTTGGTACAAACTAGAGTCAGGACAAGTTATTTTCAAAAAACAAAAAATTTAAATTTAAAACAGAGAAAAGAAGTAATATTTGATCTATATGAACTACATTTGATCTAATTCTTGATATGTTAAGATACATAGGCAATCCTTAGGATGCAATCTCATGAAATAAAAATTTTCATATCCCTAAAAGATCAAGCTAGGGTCATTTTTTAAAACTTCACCAAAAAAATGATAAATCAAAAAGAGGTTCAAAATTCCTCGATTTCAAAAACTAAAGCATATTTTTATTTATTTTTTATATAAAGAAATTACTTTCATGTCTTCACAGGGAACAAACACCCTAGTTGCATTTTTAGATTAGAGAACAAACACCCTAGTGGTATTTTAGGGAAAAACACATTGTTATTTGTTATTTCTAGGGAACAAACACCCTAGTTGCATTTTGACCTTAGGGAAAAATCAACCTAATGGCATTTTACGGAACAAACACCCTATCATCTTCCATTTCTAGGAAATAAACACACCAGTTGAATATGTGTCTTTCATTTTTTATTTTGGTACAAGTATTTCTCATTCATGGTAATAAGTCAAAAAATATTTTATGGTGCAAACTAGGGCAAATTTTATTTGTAATACTTTTCTTTAGAATTTAGTATAGCAGGACCCTCTTAGTTAATAAGATTTAGTCTAGCAGGAACCCCCCTCCCCCAACTCCGAATAATGAAATTTAGTATAGCAAGACCCTTATGGATAATGAGTTTAGTATAGTAGGAGCTTCAAGGATAATGAGATTTAGTATAGTAGTAACCTCCTAGATAATGGGATTTAGTATAGCAGGACCCTCCTGGATAACGGGTTTCAGTATAGCAGGACCCTCTAGGATAATCAGAATTAGTATAACAGTGCTCATTGGACAATGTGATTTAGTATAGAAGAACCCTCCTAGATAATGAAATTTAGTATAGGAAGACCCTCCTGGATAATGGAATTTAGCGCAGAAGGACCCTCATGGATAATTGGATTTAGTATAGCTGAACCCTCTTAGATAATGAGATTTAGTATAGCAGGATCCTATTAGATAATGTAATTTGGTATAGCAGGACCCTCCTGAATAATGAGATTTAGCATACCAGGACCCTCTTCGATAATGGGATTTAAAATAGTAGGACTCTCCTTGATAGTGGGACATAGACTAGCATAATTAATTTAACTTGATCGTCGGGATTAATGAAGTGGACTTAAAAAATTAGAAGCCATATGAGCAATGCATTGCAATAAAGCTCAAGTCATTCAGAGTCTCAATTCAAAGCTAATTACTGTTTTTTATTCGTGCTCACAAAATTTTCTTTATTATAAACTGGTGAATTTTTTTTGTGTTACTACTTTTGTTTGTTTTGATTTTAGGGGTCCTCTTGTGGAATAAATTCAATACACCTTTCAAGCTTAGGATCCATCCAGAAAGCATTGTCAATTTTTAAGCACAATTTGAATCCATGTAGTTGGAACTCGTCTTCAGCACAAGGTCAATTTTCAAGCTATAGCAACAGAAGCGTACCTGGAAAACAAGTTAACCTTCAAGTTTGTTTCAGTTAAAAATGAATATCTCACCAATTGAGAAGGCTTGAAGACCCAAGTAAATATTTAAGAGAAGCTACATAGATAGGATCTTGTACTTGTATTTTCATTTAATTTTTTGTCTTTCATTTTCATATAAAATAGGAGTCGCGAACTGGAGACTTGATGGGACCTCACTTGTCTTCAAACTCATTAGTTCATCTTTTTTAACTACACATGATCTAATTTTCTTATAACCCGGGATATGTAGGTTGTCGAAAACAAGGACCCAGTCGCATATTTTTCCTTTCAAATAAGATTTTCATCAAATTTGTCACGTTGTCTACTTCTTTGTCTGCAAAAAATTCGTGGTTCCAGTCAAAGAGGGGAAAACTGTAGTCACGTGATGTTTGACCAAACTTAGATTTTACACCATTTTTAGTGTTTAAATATTTCTATTAAATATAAATTAAATATTTTGATTTTTATCTTATATTAGTAATTTATTATAAAATATTTAAAACTATAAAAATAGAGTAACATTTTAAAGTAAGTTTTGTTTTCCATATTTGTTTTAAAGAAAAGAAAATTCACAAAACAATATATGTGTTTCTTTTAATATTTCGTTTAATAAATAAGCTAGAATTTTCTAAATTATATTTTTGCAGATTAGCTATTAATTTTTTTTATATTTTATTAAAAGGAAATACATAAATTCACCCCTGAACTTGTTTTGAAAAGTTAGTTACACACTTAAACTATTTTGGCGTCTTATTACCCACCTATACTACTAAAAATGAATTTATTCACTACCTAAAACTAACTTGAAAGAAAAATAAAAAATATTTAAAAGAAAGGTGTGTTTGCTAATGAAATAAAGTAAAACAAATTAATGAAAATCTTCTTTCCACCACCACCCTACCCTAGCCCACCCCACACCTTGTCTTCTTCTTCACACCCCACCCGCTTCTTCTTCTTCTTCTTCTTAGTTTTTATTTTTCATCACCTTCCATACTCATTCCTACCCATTCCCCCCACCACCACCATAATCGTCTCTCCCCCATCATATCCTATTTTAATTCTTATTGGATTTTATCATCTCCATTATATCCGATTTGTTTCTTCGACTTTGTTGATGTTTGATAAAATTGATGATTGTGTTTTAAAAAATAAAGTATAGTGGTGAATTTGTTGTGATAAGTGGAAAAGAAGGGGAAATTAAATATGGTAAAGGAAAAGAAATGGATACTGAGAATGGTGGATGTCATATTTGGTGGCGGGTTTGTACCTTTTGATGATGATGATGTTATTTTAGTGATGAGTTTGTTTATGGGTATTGAATTTTGTGGTCGTTATTACAAGTTTTGTGGGTTTGATCTAGATGGTTTTGATTTTTGATGGTTAAATATATGAATTTGGTATTGATATGGTGGCAATACTAATTGTTCCATGGTGGTGTTCATTGAATTATAAGCAATTGATTTATTTTCTAAATATTACATGGCATCTGATCTGGTAGTTAGATAACAGTGATGTGGTGAGAGTTTAATACACCTCCCATTGTTAGAGTCTTGTTACATGTGTCAGGGCAAATAAATTTACTTTTGAGTGGTACATTTGTGTAATAGATCGCCATAATAGTTTACACGTGTAATTGACTTATCAGGATAAACTCAGGGGTGAATTTATGCATTTTCCCATTTTATTAATCCAAAATCGTAAGATAATATTTTTATTATTATATTTAATTAAAAAGGCAAATTAACCCAAACTACCTAACTAACCTATACTACCCCATTAATCTACCCACTCTCCCTCACATTTCCACTTACCATCTATCCACAACATACCCATCTTCCCAATTAAAACACTCCATATGCACACAAACGAAAAGGAGGAAAAACAATCCTGAAAAGAACTTTCATAAAAGCACCCACAAAATAGTACACAAAAACAATAACAACAAAAACCACACAGTAACAGAAGAGAAAGAAAAAAAGGCGGAGATCGAGGTTTATTTTCATAGTTCTGAGTTTGTGGTTCCTAGTGTGATTTTTCTTGGTGAATTAATCTTCAAAAAAGGTGTAAGACCCCGTAAGATGAAAACTGGAACGAAAGGAAAATTTCAGAAGAATAGGACTGACCCAGGCCTATGAGTCAGTCTATGACCCTTATAGGTAATTAAGAGTACTAAACTTGACTCATGGAGGTGAAGAAAAAGCTAAAAATTCGCTAAGGAAAGTTTGAGAGTCTATGAGTCATCATACGTCTCTTGAAATAGTCTACGACTCATAAAAAGGAGTCGTAGTGCATGTCGTACACCCTTCAACTATTCAACGCTCAGAACCCACTCTACGACTCAATAGGATGAGTTATAAAGTATGAGATGACTCATGAAACTTTAGAGACTGAAAAAATAGGTAATTTGTCAGACTTGCAAGACGAATGACCTTATGATTCGTAGACTCCAAGATGGTTCATAAACATGACTTGCAATAAAGGTTCAGAGACTTGTTTTTTAAGTCTTTCTTAGGACCTGTAGGATGAGTCAGAGGGTTGCCCGACTCAGAATTGAATAAGGGGTAGTTTGGTATTTTCCCTATATTCCACCAATGTATGTGGATGTTTTTAAGGACTAGATTCATTAACCATTATGTCCTAAATATTACAAAACTCTTTTTATTCTCTCATTATTTTTCAAACAGATTCTAGACTTCTCTCCCAAGGTACCTCAAGAGTTCATCAAGCTTTGGTTAGGGTTTCTTCAATTTTAAGACTTCTTTCTCAAATTCAAGTCCAATTTTAATGAAGGAATGTGTGGATTCATCATGGGTCCCTTCCACTTGTGGAGTCCAAGGTTTACTTCAAAATATTTATGAAATCTCACTACTTTTGAACTCCAATTTTGATGAATTGTGTTGGGTTGTTATAATTACATTTTTAATCCTTACTAATGATCATTATATGTATGTTTCTGCATAAATTACACGATTTCAAGTTGAATTATGAATGCCCATGCATGAAGCTATTTATATGATAAATTATATGAATTATGATTATAAAGTTCAATGTTTTTAAAGTATTTTATAGGGTTTCCAATAAAACTGATGTGGTGACATAGGAACCTTATGATATGAATTATGCAAGTATGATTTGTAACGTGGAAGGCCAATATTCACATTTCAATAATGTTATTAAATGAGCTACTCTATGATTTTCAAACCTATGATCATATCTATGATATATGTTCATTATGATTTCTATGCTATATACGTATTCCATGGGATTTGACTTAGCACCGAGCGAACTTGAGGTGGGGGCCCTACCAAAAGACTTAGTAGCAGCCTCTAGTCCCATAATCTACGTGCCACCGTAGGTTTGCCTTCATGGCTTATCTAGTGGATCCACATATAGCCTATGTACATGACCAGCCTAGCGGGGTAGAGTCTACCTTGGAAAGTAGATTCTCTTGTCTTCCATTGTGTGGGGAGATATCGAGATTCCATGTTATAGCTCACATGGTTTTATTATTGTTTATTATGCCTATCCCACATATATATACGTTCATTATCTAACTTTATGATTTTCAACTAAGATCTTTAAATGCTTTGATCCTGATGTTGTTCTCATAGCTTTATCTATCCTCTTACTAATATATATTCTTTGAAAATTGCATCTTATGATTTATATTTCATGTCATGCCCACATACTTAGTACATTCAAATGTACTAACGCATATATGTTGCCTACATTTTCTCCTAATGTAGAGGTTGAGGATCACACTAATTTACCTGGCTAGTAGAGTTTTCAATCGGCGAAGTGTTTGTGAGTCCTCATCATGTCAAGAAAGAGTTATGACTTTTTTCTATTCTAAAGACTTCGTATGATTTGATTTGAAGGTGAGTTAGGGACATATCTTAGCCCCTACCCTTTTTATTTAGTCGAGGCATTAGATCGACTAATGTTTTCGAGTCTATGTTATCAAGTTACATTCTTCTTTTATGATTCATGATTTAGAATCTCTTTTTTTGTTTTCACATTTACTTTACCTTATGTATGATTTATGATATGTCAAGAGGTTTTGTTGGATCCCTTCAGAGTTTTGATCATCGTATTACGACTAGACCCTAGGTCAGGTCGTGACAAACTTGGTATTTGAGTACAAGGTTTAATATGTCCTAAGGTGTCCAACATGCCATATCATGTAGAGTCTTATTTATGAATATGAAGCGTGCCACATCTATGAACAGGAGGCTATAAGGCATTTTAGGAATCCTCACTTCTTTCATGATCTATGTCATGCAATAGAGTTTGTTCTAAGATTTCCTTTCCCTAATGGGTTTCCTTTGTGATTTCAAAAAATGCATCCAAGAAGACCACCTTTACCAGGGGATCAATACTAATAAATCCCAAGCTCCCCGATTCCTCAAGGTAATGGTACTTTGCCCGACAAAGTGACACATGTAGAGTTCTGGACTATTTTTACTATGCTAGCCCAAGTAGTGGCTAACCAAGGGGTTGCATCTCCTCCTAATATTTTGACTCCGGCTTCCAGAGTAAGGGAATTTGCATTAATGAACCCTCCCGAGTTCCATAGTTTGAAAGTAGATGGGGACCCCTAAGAGTTCATTGATAAGGTTTATAAAATAG
Organism: Solanum dulcamara; assembly: GCF_947179165.1. Taxonomy (NCBI): domain Eukaryota; kingdom Viridiplantae; phylum Streptophyta; class Magnoliopsida; order Solanales; family Solanaceae; genus Solanum; species Solanum dulcamara. The sequence goes on from NC_077240.1 coordinate 47,456,280, forward strand.
TGAGTATCATGGGGGTTTCTCAAAGTTTGGTACACTCAATGGAAGTTGGAGAAGGTAGATAAATGTTCTATTGAATTGGAAGCCTTAAAACTTTCTTTCTTTGATCATTTGTTCTTTCTTGAGCTAAGGAAATCTAAAATGTTGAAGTTCATTAATCTTTGATAAGGCAACATGGGAATAATGGACTATGCTATCAAGTTTACTAAGCTATCCAAATATGCTCCGTCATTGGGTTTTGATCCACGTTCCCGAATGAGTCAATTCATATAGGGGGTGTCTGACTTGGTTTCTAAGGAATGTTGTACCGCCATGCTTGTTAAAGAGATGGACATATCTCGGATTGTTACTTTTGCTGAATAAATTGATGGAGAAAAACTCAAGGAGATAAGAATAAGGGATTCTAAGAGGGCTCGGTATGAAGGTTGGTTCTCCAATGCTAGGACCGGTGTTGGTAGTAGTGGCCACTTTAACAAGGCCAATGTTTGGGGAAGAAGTTTGTTAGGGGTATGGTTCCACACCCTAAAGTTCAAGGAGGAGGAGGTATGAATGCTAGTAGCCTTTCTTTTCGTAAGTGTGCAAAGTGTTGAAAGAATCATAGAAGGAAATGCTTGATGGGAACGGGTGCCCTTATGTTGCCAACAAAGGTGGAGAAGGTCGTCCTCAATTGGGACAAGTACAACAAGGCGTCCAAGCGCAACCTAATGGTGGCCAACTCAACAACTGATTTTATGCTCGTTATGCTAGGCAAGACGTGGATGAGACTCCCAATATGGTCACAGGTATTATACGGGTCTTTAAATTTGATGTTTATGCATCGCTTGATCTAGGTTCCAACATGTGTTTTGTTACTCCTCGCCTTGCTATGACATTTGATAGGTGCCTCGAAGTGTTGTTAGAAAATTTTCAGTTTATACTCTTGTTGGTGATTCAGTATTAGCCAAGAGAGTTTATAGAAATTGTCCCATGTCGGTCTTTCATAAAGTTATCCATTGTGATATTGTTGAACTAGGTATTACCGATTTTAACGTTATTCTTGGTTTGGATTGGTTACATGCCGCTTATACATCTATTGATTATAGAACCCATAGGGTCAAGTTTTAATTTCCTAATGAGACTACTCTTGAATGGAAGGGTAATAATTCGCTGGTTAAGGGTCAATATATCTCATCTCTTAAGGCCCAAAAAATGATTTCCAAAGGGTGCATTCACCATATTTTGCGAGTTAGGGATGTTGATTCTGAATCTCCTACTCTTTAGATGGTTCCCGTAGTTAACGAGTTTTTTGATGTGTTCCCCGATTTCTTGCGCCGGTGTTCCTACCGAAAGGGAAAATGACTTTTCCATAGGTCTTCTTCCCGATACTCAACCTATTTGTATTTCTTCTTAACGTATGGCTCCGGCAGAACTCAAGAAGTTGAAAGAGCAATTAAGGGATTTGTTGGATAAGGTCGTTATAAGGCCAAGTATATCACCATGGGGTACTCTCATGTGGTTTGGGAGGAAAAAATATGGGTTTCTTCGAATATGTATACACTACTGGAAATTGAATAAGGTCATCCTAAATAACATATATCCAATTCCGATGATAGATGATTTGTTTGACCAATTACAAGGGGAAAGTTTCTACTCTAAGATTAATCTCCGTTCAGGTGATCATTAACTAAGGGTGATGGAGTGTGATATTCTCAAAATGATGTTTCGAACAAGGTATGGTCCTTTTGAATTTGTAGTAGTGTCGTTTGGTTTGACTAATGCTCCCACTATTTTAATGTATTTGATGAATCATACTTTCAATCAATATTTGGACATGTTTGTGGTGGTATTTATTGATGACATTTTAATTTACTCTTGGAATAAGGAGGACCATATAGGTCACTTAAAACTTGTGTTGCAAACATTGAGGGATAAAAAACTAATTGCCAAGTTTAGTAAGTGTGAATTTTGGCTAAGGGAAGTTGCATTTCTTGGCCATGTTGATTCCGGTGATGGGATTAATGTTAATGCAAAAAAAATGGAGGCGGTAAAGAATTGGCCTAGACCATTGTCTCATTCGGATATTAGAAGCTTTTGGGGTTTAGCTGGATTCTATAGAAGGTTTCATCTATTGCTTCCTCTTTGACCAAGTTGACTCAAAAGAAGGTAAAATTTCAATGGTCGGAAGAATGTGAGAAGAGTTTCAAATATTGAAGGATCATCTTACGTCTCCTATTTTAATATTGCCCAAAGTTTTGGATGGGTTTGTAATATATGTTTTGCCAAAAAGGACTTTAACCTTTGACAAAAGAGATGGCTTTAACCCCTAAAGGATTATGACATGAGTGTATGTACCATCCGGGTAAGGCAAATGGTGTAACTGATGCTCTCAGTCGGTTTTCCATGGATAGTGTTGCATATATTGAGGAAGGTAAGAGGGAGTTTCTTAAAGATTTCCATAGATTGGAACATTTAGGTGTACATTTTGTTGACTCCAATGATGGAGGTGTTCTTGTACATAATGACTTAGAATTGTCTCTTGTGGCGGATGCTATGGCAAAACAAGACCATGATCCGATGTTGGTTGAGTTAAAGAAGTTGGTTTCCATAGATGCCATTGAGGATTTTCCCAAGGGGGAGATGGGGTGCTACTTTTCAAAGGTCGTTTATGTGTTCCTAAAATTGATTCCTTAAGGGAATTGATATTGAATGAGGCTTATAGTTCTCGATATTCAATTCATCCGAGATCCACCAGGATGTATTGTGATTTGAGGGAAGTGTATTAGTGGAATGGAACGAAGAAGGACATAGTGGAGTTTGTGGCTAAGTATCTTAATTGTCAACAAGTTAGAGTTGAGAATAAAACCGCGAGGTTTAACTCAAGATATTGAGATTTCTACTTGAAAGTGGGAAGATGTGAATATGGACTTTGTAACAGGTTTTCCTCATACTAGAAGACAACATGATTCTATTTGGGTTGTTGTGGACCGAATGACTAACTCGACACATTTTATTCTTGTCAAGACTTCTTATAGTGCCGAAGACTATGCTAAGTTGTACATTCGCAAACTTGTGAAACTTCATGGTGTTCCATTGTCGATTATATCAGATAGAGGTACTCAATTCACTTTAAAATTTTGGAAGTCATTTCAAAAAGGTCTTGGTACTAGAGTTAAGCTAAGTATCGCTTTCCATCCTTAAACCGATGGAAAAGCCGAAAGAACAATCCAAACATTGGAGGATATGTTGAAAGTATGTATCATTGATTTTAAAGGAAGTTGGGATGAACATTTGCGATTGATTAAGTTTGCCTACAATAATAGTTATCACTCTGGCATCCAAATGGCTCTTTTTGAAGCCTTGTATGGGAAAAGATGTAGATCCCCGATGGAATGGTTTGAAGTGGGTGAGATGGCATTGATTGGTACATATTTGGTAGTTGATGCAATAGAGAAAGTAAGGCTTATAAGAGAAACATGAAAGATGGCTCAAAGTCATCAAAAGTCCCATTCGTACATAAGAAGAAGAGAGCTTGAATTTGATGTGGATGATTGGGTATATTTGAAGGTTTCACCTATGGTGGTGTAATGTTTTTGGTAGGAAAGGGAAGTTGAGTCCTAGATATGTAGGACCCTATAGAATATTGAAAAGTGTTGGCAAGGTAGCATATGAGTTAGAATTGCCATTTGAGTTGGCTATGGTTCACCCGGTATTTCATATATCAATGTTGAGGAAATTTGTGGGTGATCCCAACTCTATTGTGCCATTGGAAGCTATGAACATTGAAGAAAAGTTTACTTATGAGCAAGTTCCAGTGGAAATCTTAGACCGGGAAGTAAAGAGTTTAAGGAATAAAGATGTTGTGTCTGTCAAGGTGTTATGGAGAAATAAATATGTAGAGAGTGCTACTTGGTAAGTGGAAACACACACGATACGTTATACATATCTTTTTCCTTCCACTCAAGCATAATGTACTGTAAGACACTAGAAGTCAGAGAGTTGGAATCCAAAGGAAATCCTCGAAATTTTGACTGACTTCAGTCTTACGAGCCACTCTACGACTCGTAGACAGTCCTACAACTCATAGGAACAAGTCATGGAGTTAATCTTAGTAGTTGTATATGACCAACCTCAAATAAAGGTCTTATGACTCATGTTTACGACCCATACTCAACTACACGATCCATAGACATAACTCGTAGGAAGAGTTCTGAGGTTAAGTTCAAGGATTTGGTACCTATAGAACGAGTTCATATTATGAATCGTAGTCAAGTTTACGCGATGTAGAAATGAACCATTTACAAACTTCAGAGACATGAAAATCAAAACTTTTGTCAAACCTACAAGATGAGTTGTCTTGACGACTCGTCCTATCTTCTATAACCCGTAGGGTCGAAAATTCAAATTTAATAAATGGCAATTGTGTCTTTTTCCAAGTTCGGTTTAATGAACCTAGAAACAATTAGGCCAAGTTCAACTCTATAAATACCCAATTCTTTGGAATTCCTTCATTCTAAAATCATTCTCCTAAAATTTCTCTAAGGCAAGAACAAAGTCTCTCAAGGTTTCCTCTTAAAGCTACAAGCTAGGGTTTAAGATTTCTTCAAGGTTCTTCTTCAATTCTTATTGAATTCAATCAATTTATGTGGGAATTGATTCTTAGGCCTTTTCACCCATGAAGTCCCAAAGATTTTTGTTAAGTTTTTATTCAATTTCAATGGTTTATGAACCCTAATTTTGATGAATTGCATTGGACTGATTTGATTTTATTTTTAGATGTTATCAATGATCATTATATGAATATTTTCATATGAATTGCATGATTTTAAGTTAAAACATGAATTCCCATGCCTAAAGCTAATTTCAAGTAATAATTATGAAAGTTAAAGATGGTTTTATTAGTTCATCATGAGTTCAATGATTTTCAATCAAAGTTTCTACGATTTAAAGTTGAAATTATCATTTTATGATGAAAGTTATTATGATGATAAAAGTTAAGATCAAAGATATTATTATGGTGTGATAAGTCCAATTCTCAGAAAATTATGTTAAAGATTGTGACAAGTACAATTCTCACCGAAGTTGTTGATTCTTATGAATCACTAAGTTAATGAGTTATTTCTAATATGTTTTAAATATTGATTGATAGGAAGTTAATATATTTCCCTGTTATGTTATTATCATATTTTCTGAGTTTTCATTAGGATATTGACTTAGCACCAAAAGGACTTCTTGGTGGCGTTCGGTCTGGTAATGCAGTTAGTTACCCAAGGGAATCCTAGTAGCAACCTAAAGTCCCAAACTATGTTGTATGCATAAGATTGACTTCATGTCCTGGTTAATGGATCCACATATAGCACAGCTGAGTAGAGTTAAGATGAGTAACATGATGGAGTATGCCTTTGTAAGGTATTCCCCCCCTTCTCGATGCGGGTATCATGAGATTGCATTTAATAGATTGCATGGTCTTAGATGTCAGTTAAAGGTCTTATCCAACACAAGTTAAATGTCAACTTATGAGTTTATGATGATTTTTTATGATATGCATTGACCATGAGTTTCATATGTTCATAGCTTTTCTCACGTTCATTATGAATTGTCAGGCATCTTATAGCATTTTGATTATGTTCCTTTACTTGTTCATGCATACGTCTCGTACTTAGTACATACAAAATTACTAACGCATACACATTCAAAAGTACTAAAGCATACTTTTCCTATATTTTCTCATAATATAGGGTCAGATGACATTCACGACCATCCTATCAAGGGAAATGTCTTCCTTTTCATGTTGCTATTACTTTGACTTTCTTATATTGTTAGGGTGAGATAGGAGCATGTCCTAAGCCCTTGTGAAAGACTAAACTAGAGGAATGTTTAGACGGCTTATGGTGTTGTTTGGTTTGATACCTATTGAGCTTGCTATCCCTTAGCCCCATACCCTTGAGTTGATTACTTCTTCTTGATTCTTATATTTTTCTTTACCTTATGAATGTGATGTATTCTAAGATGGCTTAGTTAGGGTCCTTTTTATTTCGATCGTCATTTCATGCCTTAGCCCTAGTTTGGGTTATAACAAATTTAGTATCAGAGTATAAGGTTTAAAAGAATCCTAGGGAGTCTAACATACCGCATTAAGTTGAGTCTTTTTCATTAGTGTGAAGCACGCCACATCCATGAGTAGGAGGCCACAAAATATCTTAGGTAAGTCTCACTTCTTTCAGGATCTATTTTGTGCGGTATAGTGGTTAAGTCTTTTCCCTCTAATGCTTGTTCTTTGTGATTTTCAGAATATGACTCCACGAAGATCCCCACTAGAAGGAATATGGTTGAAAAGTAGCAACAAGCTCCGAATGATCCTATGAATGATCAAGTTTCCAATTCTGAATGGCCTTCCAAGTACTTGCTCAAGCCATTACGGCTTAAGTTAACCTTGATTTGGTTTCTTCTGTGAACCCGAATGTGGGTATGGATTCAACAAGAATTCATGATTTCATGAGGATGAATCCTCCGGAGTTTTGGTATTCCAAAGTTTATGAAGATCCACAAGAGTTTGTTGATAAAATCCATAAGATTGTTCATATCATAGGGATTAGCCTAATTAAGAGAGAGGGTTAGCCACTTACCAATTGAAGGGTGTTTCTCATATTTGGTATGACCAATGGAAGATTGAGAGGCCTAGAGAGGTTGATCCCATGACTTGGGATGAGTTCAAAGGGGTGTTTCTCGATCATGTTTTTCCCATTGGAGTTGAGGGAAGCCAAAGTGAAAGAGTTCATCAACATTAAGCAAGGTGGTATATGTGAGGGAGTATGTTCTCAAGTTTACTCAATTGTTAAAATATGCTCCGTTCATGGTTGTCGACTCAAGAGCTCGTATGAGCAAGTTTGTGTTGGGTGTGTCGGATATAGTCTCAAAGGAATGAAAAACATCTATGTTTATTCGGGAGATGGACATATCTAGACTCATGACCTATGTAGAGAAAATTGACTATGAGAAGCTTAAGAAGAATAATAGGGAGTCCAAGAGACCAAGGACCAATGGTGGTGATTTGTTTCATGGTAAGTCTAGAGGTAGTGGTCGTCCTAATTTTTTCCAAAAGTACTCCATCCAAGGGTCTTCTAATTCCACCACCCCAAGGTTAGACAAAGATAGGGTGCCCAACCCTAAGACTCAAGGAGGTGTTCCTATTGGCCAAGTTACTCCCATATGCAAAAAGTGTAGTAAGAACAACAAGGGTGAATGTTTAGCTGGGTTTAATGTGTGCTACCAGTATGGTAAGTTGGGTCATCATGCTAAGGAATGTATGGTCAAAGAGGCCTTCATCCAGGCTAAGTTTCTCAAGGTGCTCAGTGAAATAAAAGGGAGGTCAACACAATAATAGGTTTTATGCTCTGTGACTCCCGATGTTGTCATCGGTATGTTATGGGTCTTTTACTATGATGTTTATACTTTACTTGATCCGAGTGTAAATTTGTCTTTTCTTCCCCTTATGTGGACATGAGGATTGATGTTAGACCCAAAACATTATTACAACCTTATTCTGTTTATACTCTCGTAGGTGAGTCTATTATGGCTAAAAGAGTCTATTAAAGTTATCCAATCACAGTCTTCCGTAAAGTTACCCTAAGTGATCTAGTTGATCTTGAGATGACCAATTTTGATATTATCCTTGGTATGGATTAGCTATATGCATGTTATGTTTCTATTGATTGTAGAACCCAAGTGGTTAAGTTTTAATTAATGAATAAACCAGCCCTAGAATAGAAGGGTAGTAATTTAATGTTCAAAGGTCAATTCATTTCGTACCTTAAATTTCGGAAAAGGATTTCCAAGGATTGTATCTATCATCTTATGAGGGTCAGAGATAAGAATTTTGAAGCCCCTAGTTTAGAGTCTGTACCCATTGTTAATGAGTTTTCGGATGATTTTCTTAATTATTTACTGGTGTCTCTCCCAAAAAGGATATTGACTTCGGTATAGACCTTCTTTTGAATACTCAACCTATTTCTATTCCTCCTAATGTGATGGCCCTGACTGAGTTAAAAGAATGAAAGGATTAATTGAAAGACTTGTTAGACAAGGGTTTTATTAGACCAAGTATATCCCCAATGGGTGCTCCTATTTTATTTGTTATAAAGAAGGATGGTTCACTACATATGTGCATTGACTACTAGCAATTGAATAAACTAACCATCAAGAATAAATATCCAATTCTTAGAATAGATGACTTGTTTGACCAATTGCAAAGGGCAAGTTACTTCTCCAAAATAGATCTTTGTTCCGGTTATCACCAATAGAGGATGAGGTAATGTGACATTCCCAAAATGGCATTTCGGATGAGCTATAGCCATTTTGACTTCCTAGTCATGTCGTTTGGTTTGACCAATGCTCGTGCGTCTTTCATAGATAATGAATAGGGTTTTACAACAATATTTGGACATATTTGTGATTGTATTCATTGATGATATTTAGTTTTACTCTCAGAATGAAGAGGAGCATGCTAATAACTTGAAGATTATGTTACAAACTTTAAGGGAAAAGCAACTATCTGCAAAGTTCAACAAATGAGAGTTTTTTAAGAGAGGTGACTTTTCTTGGTCACATTGTGTCCGGTGAAGGGATTATGGTTGATTCTAAGAAAACTGAGGCAGTTAAGAATTGACCTAGACCGTTATATCCTTCAAACATTATGATCTTCTTGGGATTAGCCGGATACTACAGGAGATATGTGGAAGTATTTTCATTGATCTCATCACCTTTGATCAATTAACACAAAAGAAGGTGTAATTTTAATGGTCAAAAGCTTGTGAAAAAAGATTTGAAGAGTTGGCAGATCGTCTCACTACTGCTCCTATCTTGACCTTGTCAGAAGAGTTTGATGGTTTCATGGTATATTGTGCTGTCTCAAGGGTTGATCTTAGTTGTGTATTGATGCAACATGATAAGGTAATAGCCTATATTTCTAGGCAACTTAAGGTTCATGAATAAAATTATCCAACCCATGATCTTGAGGTAGCAGCGGTTGTGTTTTCTTGGAAGATTTGGAGACACTATATTTTTGTGTCCATGTGGATGTGTTCACCGACCATAAGAGTTTATAATATGGGTTTAAGCAAAAATATCTGAACCTTCGACAAAGGAGATAGATTGAATTGTTGAAGGACTATGATATGACTGTGTCATACCATCTAGTCAAAGCTAATATGGTTGCCGATGCACTAAGTAGATTGTCCATGAGTATTGATGTACATGTTGAGGAAGATAAGAAAGAATTGATGAAATATGTTCATAGATTGACACATTTAGGTGTGCGTTTGGTTGATTCTAATAATGGAGGTATTCTTGTTCATAATTTTTCGAAATCATCTCTTGTGGCAGATGGTAAGGCTAAGCAAGACCAAGATCTAATGTTGGTTGAGTTAAAGAAGTTGGTTGCCAAAAATCCATAGAAACTTTCTCCCGAAAGGGAGATGGTGTACTATATTACCAAGGTCGCTTGTGTGTACCTAACATTGATGGGTTGAGAGAGTTGATATTGAATAAGACCCATAGTTTCGAATATTCGATTCATTCAGGTTCCACCAAGATGTATCGTGATTTAAGGGATGTTTATTGGTGGAATGGAATGAAGAAGGACATAGCAGTGTTTGTAGATAAGTGTCCAAATTTCCAAAAAGTTAAAGTTAAGCGTCAAAGACTAGGAGGTTTAGCCCAAGACATTGAAATTCCTACCTAGAAGTTGGAGGATTTGAATATAGACTTTGTAATGGTTTTCTGTCATACTAAGAAGCAACATGATTACATTTGGGTTGTGGTGGATCGGATGACTAACTCGGCTCATTTTCTACCAGTTAAGACTTCCTATGGTGCTGAAGATTATGTTAAGTTTTATGTTCGTGAGTTGGTAAGATTTCATGGTTTTCCATTTTCCATCATATTGGATCGAGGTATAAAATTCACTTCACACTTTTGGAAGTCATTTCAAAAGGGTCTCGGTACAAAGGTTAAGTTATGTACTACTTTCCATCCTTAAATCAATGGTCAAGCTGAAAGAACGATCCAAACTTTAGAGGATATGTTAAGGGCGTGTGTTATTGATTTTAAAGGAAGTTGGGATAAATATTTGTGATTAATTGAGTTTGCCTATAATAATAGTTATCACTAGCATCAAAATGGCTCCTTTCGAAGCATTGTATAGGAGGAGATGTAGATCCCCGGTGGGATGGGTTGAAATAGGTGAGATGGCCTTGATTGGTCCAGATTTGGTGATAGATGCTATGGAGAAGGTAAGACTCATAAGTGAGATATTGAAAATGGCTCAAAATCATCAAAACTCCTATTATGATGTTAGGAAAAGATACCTTGAATTTGAAATAGCGAATTGGGTCTATTTGAAGGTTTCACCCCTGAAGGGTGTAATGTATTTTGGCAAAAAAGAGAAATTGTGTCCTAGATACGTTGGACCTTATAATATATTGCAACGTATTGGAAAGGTGGATTATGAGTTTTATTTGACACTTGAGTTAGCTATGGTGCACTAGGTGTTTTATATGTCTATGTTAAAAAAGTTCGTGTTGATCTAAATTCTATTGTGCCACAAGAAGATTTAAGTATTGAAGAGAATTTGACTTATGAAGAAGTTCCGGTGGAAATCTTAGACTGGCAAGTTAAGAAGTTAAAAACAAAGACGTTTTGTCCGTCAAGGTGTTATGGAGGAATCAACATGTAGAAAGTGCTACTTGGGAGGCGGAGGCGGCTATGGTGAAATGATACCCGTACCTCTTTCCCTCTACTGAAGCCTAAAGTAGTAAGTTGTTTTTATTCAAGTTAATTGAACTCTTCCGTATTCAATTCCTTCTATGTCATTCATATGCATGCATGATTCATGAAAGTTGATTTTAAAGTTATGATTTTATGTTAAGTTGAAGTGTTCATGTTCCATGCGTTGTAAAGTGTCATTATTTTCATGTTGGGTTGCTAGTCCTCTTTTCGTGTCCTTTTTATGATAAGTTAATCTCATTCGAGGATAAATGTTCCCAAGGGGAAGATATTATAAGACCCCAGAAGTTGGAGTGTTGGAACACAAAGGAAATCCTTAAAATTTTGACTGACTTCAGCTTTACGAGCCACTTTACGACTGGTAGATAGTACTACGACTTGTAGGAATGAGCCATGGAGTGATCCTTAGCAGTTGAACATGACCAACCTCAAAGGAAGGTATTATGACTCATATTTATGACACATACTCACCTGATGACCCGTACACATTACTCATAGGAAGATTTCTGAGGTTACGTTCCAGATGTCCCTCAAGGTCAAGTCTACAACTTGACATGATGAGCCGTAGAGGTTGTTACAGGTCGTAGGAATGACTCATAACAAAACTTCTGAAACCTATATATTTACAGGATTTGGTACCTGCAAGACGAGTCTATATTGCGACTCATAATAAAGTTTATGGGTTGTAGAAATGACCTTTTTACAAACAATAAAGACTTGAAAATCAGACCTTTTCTAAGATCTGCAAGACGAGTCATTTTGTCAACTCTTCCTATCTTCTACGACCCATAGAGTTGACCCATAGGGTCAAAAGTTTGTATTTAATGAAAGGAAATTATGTTTTTTAAGAATTTTAGTTCAATGAACCCCAAATGCAATTAGGGCCAAGTTCAACTCTATAAATACCCAATCCTTTGAAATTTCCTCATTCTAAAATCATTCTCCTGAAATTTCCTTAAGGAAAGAACAAAGTCTCTCAAGGTTTCCTCTTCAAGCTACAAGCTATGGTTTCAGATTTCTTCAAGGTTCTTCTTCAATTCTTATTGAATTTAATCAAGGTATGTAGGTATTTATTTATGGGCCTTTTCACCCATGAAGTCCCAAAGATTTCTCAAGTTTTCATTCTATTTCAATAGTTTATGAACCCTAGTTTGATGAATTGCATTAAGCTGATTTGATTTTATTTTTAAATGTTATCAATGATTATTATATATATTTTTTGTATGAATTTCATGAATTTAAGTTGAAACATGAATGTCCATGCATAAATCTAATTTCACATTATAATTATGAAAGTTAAAGATGATTTTATGAGTTGATTATGAGTTCAATGATTTTCAATGAAAGTTGCTATGATTTAAAGTTGAGATTATGATTTTATGATGAAAGTTATAATGATGATCAAATTTAAGATCAAAGATGTTATTATGGTGTGGTAAGTCCAATTCTCACAGAATTATGTTGAAGATGGTGATAAGTACAATTCTAACCGAAGTTGTGGATTCTTATGAACACTAACTTAATGAGATATTCCTAATATGTTTTAAAGATGGATTGATAGGTAGTTACTATATTTTCCTATTATGTTATGATCATATTTTATGAGTATACGTTGAGATATTGACTAAGCACCGAAAGGACTTCTAGGTGGGGTTTGGTCCAAAAATTATAGCAACCTAAAGTCCCAAACTGCGTTGTCCGAGTAGGATTGCCTTCATGGCCTGGCTAGTGGATCCATATATAGCACAATTAAGTTGATTTGGGATGAATAATAAACAGAGTATACCCTGGCAAGGTAGCCACCCCTTCTCAATGTTGGGATCATCAGATTCCATGAAATAGTCGATATGGTCTTAGAAGCCGGCTAAAGGTCTTATCCCACAAAAGTTAAATGTCAAGTTATGAATTTATGATAAAGTTTTATGATATGCATTGAACATGAATTTCATATGTTTTCAAATGTTTAAAGCTTTACTCACGTTCATTATGAATGGTCATGCCTCTTATAGCATATTGATTACGTTTCTTTACTTGTTAATGCATACCTCACATACTTAGTATATTAAAATGTAATAATGCATATTTTGCCTACATTGTCTCATAATGTAGGGCCGAACGATATTCACAATCATCATATTCATGGCTAAAGTGCTTAGGTATTCAAGAGTTGGCGAGTCCTCATTTTATAGAGGGCAATGGCATCCTTTTCATGTTGCTATTACTTTGACTTTCTTCTATTATTAGGGTGAGCTAGGAACTTATCCTAAGCCCCCGTCAAAAACTAGACTAGAGGCATATTTAGACGGCTTATGATGTAGTTTGGTTGGAAACTTATTGAGCTTGCTATCCCTTAGCCCCATCCCCTAGAGTTAATTACTTTTCCTTGATTCTTATATGTTTCTTTACCTTATGAATGTGTTGTATGCTAAGATGGCTTAGTTAGGGTCTCTCCTATCCCAAACGTTGTGTCATGGCTTGGACCTAGTTCAGGTCATGATAGGTACTAAGTTATTCATGAACGAGTCAATTAAACCCCTAAATTTCAGTTGCCTACATGTTCATGAAAGTTGGTTTTCAAAGCCATGTTTTATGTTAAGTTTGAAATTTTCATATTCTATGCATTTTAAGGTGTCTTCGTGTTCATGTTGGGTTGCTAGTCCTCTTTCCATATTTTTCCTATACTAGTTGAATTGCATTTAAGGAAGAATGTTCCTAAGAGGGTGATATTGTAAGACCCCATAAGATGAAAAGTCAAAAGAAAAGAAAAATTCAAAAGAATAGGACTAACCCTGTCCTATCAATCAGTCTACGACTCGTTTAGGTTATTAAGAGTCGTAAACTAAACTCATGAAGGTGAAGAAGAAATTAGAAATGGGCTAAGGCAAGTACGATAGTCTACGATTGGTATGTCAACTCGTGAAAGAGTCTACGACTCGTAAAAAAGAGTTGTAGTGTAGGCCACAACCCTGTAACTATTCAACCCTCAGAACCAACTCTGTGACTCAATAAGATGAGTTGCAGAGGATGAGGTGACTCATCAAAATGAGTTGTACAAAAACTTCAGAGTATTAGTAAATGGGTAATTTCTTGGACCTACTGCATGAGAGACCTTAAGATTTGTAGACTCCGGTTCAAATACTTGTTTTTCAAGTCTTTCTCAGGGCCTGTAGGAAGATTCATTCCTATGACGCATCACTACTTCTACAATTCATAGAACCTTATTGTAGGATTACCCGACTCAGAATTTAATGAGGGGTAGTTAGGTATTTTCCCTATATTCTACCAATTTATGTGGACAGTTTTAAGGACTAGATTCATTAAGTATTATGTCCTAAATACTCCTAAACCCTTTTTATTCTCTCATTATTTCCCAAAAAAATTCTAGACTTATCCTCCAAGATTCCTCAAGAGTTCAGGAAGCTTTAAAAAGGGTTACTTCAATATCAAGCCTTCTTTCTCAAATTCAAGTTCAATTTCAATAATGGTATGTGGGGATTTATCTATGGGCCCTTCCACTCATGGATTCCAAGGTTTACTTCAAAATTCTCATGAAATCTCACTACTTTTGAACTCCAATTTTGATGAATCATGTTGGGTTGTTTTAATTATATTTTTAATTATTACTAATGATGACTATAAGTATGTTTCTACATAAATTACATGATTTCAAGTTGAATTATGAATGCCCATGTATGAAGCTATTTCTATCATGAATAATATGAATTATGATTATGAAGTTCAATGTTTTTAAAGTATTCTATGGTTTCCAATCAAACTAATTAATAAATGAGTTTTACTCTATATTCAAGTATGAATTATGATACCGGAATTCAATTATGATCAAATTATTAATTTCATGCAAGTTATGGAAGCAGTGACTTGGGCCCTATCTGGTGACCTTGGAACATCGTGATATGAATTATGCAAGTATAATTTTTAATATGGAAGGTCAATACTCACATTTCAATTATGTTATGAAATGAGATACTCTATGATTTTATAAACTATGATCATGTCTATGATATATGCTCATTATGATTTTTATGCTATGTATGTATTCCGTGGGATTTGACTTAGCACCGAGCGGACTTGAGGTGTGGACCCTACCAAAATCCTTAGTAGCATCCCCTAGCCCCATATACTACGTTCTTCATGGCTTAACTAGTGGATCCACATATAGCATATATACATGACTCGCCTAGCGGGATAGAGTCTACCTTGGCAAGTAGATTCCCCTTTCTTCTGTTGTATAAGCAGACATCGGGATTCCATGTTATAGATCGCATGGTCTTATTGTCGGTTATGGTTCTTATCTCACATATGTATAGACTCATTATGTTACTTTATGATTTTCAACTAAGTTCTTTCAATGCTTTGATCCTTATGTCATTCACATGGCTCTATCGATCGTCTTACTTATGTACATTCTTTGATCATTGCATCTTATGATTTATATTGCATGTCATGTCCACATAAATAGTACATTCAAATGTACTAATGTATATTTTTTGCCTACATTATCTCATAATGTGGGTGTTGAGGATCACACTCATTTACATGGCTAGTAGAGTTTCCAAACGGTGAAGTGTTGGTGTTTCCAAATGACTTTGTTCTATTCTAAAGGCTTCGTTATTCTTTGATTTGAGGGTGAGCTAGACATATGTCTTATCCCCTTCTTTTTGTTTAGTAGAGGCATTAGTTGGATAAATGTTTTCGAGTCTATGTTGTAAAGTTACATTCTTCTTTTATGATTCATGGTTTAGACTCTCTTATATTATTTCCTCATTAACTTTACCTTTTGTATGCTTTATAATATGTTGAGAGGCTTGGTTGGAGTCCTTCGGAGTTTCGATCATTGTGTTATGACTAGGCCCTAGGTCAGGTCGTGACAAAAGGTAACATTAAATGTTTTGTATATTTTAATGTCACAATTATATGATATTTGATTTCAATATTATAAAGTTTCTGTAAATCCCTCAAAATGTTCATAAGTGCCTAAAGATTGCCTTGAAAATAGGCCTCTCACGTAATATATTATCCTTAACCTTTTTGGGAAATCCGAGTTCGGAATCTTGATTAGGGGGTCAAAACTCTGTGAGGAAATGGTCTCGGTGGATTTTTCGGACCCATATATCGGAAGATGGATTTTTGAGAAAATCCATAAAATAGTAGGGTCTGCGATAGGTCCGCGTCGCAAACCTAAGAGGGTTTTCTAGCTGAGTTGAGTTTTTTAAAAGACGTTTTATACCTTTTCCAAATTAATAGTTAATGAACCTAGACGTTTTTAGGACCTAATTCAACTCTATAAATTAACCTAAACCTCTAATTCTATTTATTCTTCTACAGTTCATCTATCAGATATTTCTCTCTCTACAAAAAGGCTCTTAAGGGTTTCCATTGAAAACTTTAAGTAAATTCACTCAAGCTCTCCATCAAAACTCTCAAGTTCTTCCAAATTAATGTATTCTCACTCAAGGTATGTGGGTATTGATTCATGGATCCTTATTCATGGAAAAACTCTTCAATTTAATTCAATAACCATTAATTTATATCAAAATAGACCCATGATCATATTTTAAATGAAAATGATTGTAATGATGAAAGGACAATTCTCACATTGCAAGTATGTTATGAAACTAAGCTACTCTATGATTTCAAGCCTATGATTCATGACTATGATATATGAAATTATGATTCTTATGTTATGTATGTATTCCATGGGATTTGACTTAGCACCAAATGTGGACTTGAGGTGAGGGATCGAAATAAGGGGTCCTTATATAATGTCTCTTGTCTCATAACTACGTGCCACCGTAGCATTGCCTTTTGGCTGTTATATCCCGCACCTTGGTATATTCAAGCATTTTTTTTCTTTTCTATAAGAGTGTCATGTCATCCATGTTATCTATGAAGTTCTACGTGAGTAGTGATGATTGGAAATAGATTTGGAAGGATATGAAAGGAGTTGGAGGCTAAGTAAAAAGTCATGGAACCTGACTTACTCGCGTAAGCTACCAACTTGGACGTTTTACAAAATTAAGCTACTTGATTATACGTTGAGCTTAAGTAGAAAAGATTATATAGATTCTTAAAGTGAGACGAGATTACGAACCTACGAAAAGGAGTAAAAACTAGATTCCAAACTTACAAAAAGAAGCAAGTAGGTGAAAAGTAGGTGATGCACCTACTTGGGGTAAGTAGGTAACACACCTACTCAAGGTGGTCCCCACGCTTCCACATGGCAGCATATGAGTGGCCATATAAATGAGGTGGTGCCCTAGAGGGCTGCCACATGTCACCCCTAGTGGACGCCACATGTCACTTCCTAAGGAGGTCAATGTATATGTGTTACATGTTGTATACACTTTGTTCAACATTTTGAAGACAAAAAAAGAGAGAAACCCTAAGAAACTAAGGGAGAGGGGCGACGACTTTGGCCACTTTAAGGTAAGCCTCCGACTTTTATTCCATGAATTAATTACCTAGGGTATACCACAATGAAATGAAGGTGTTATTAATGTAAATTTATGTATTGGATCAGCACCAAAGGGATACAAACAGTCCGCTAAAATTTCAGCACGTCAAGGAACTTCCGAGGCTAGTTTTTGCAAGTTTTGGACAAGGTAAGGTCTTCCCTTTCAATGTGGAGTTAATAATATTTTTATGGAGTTTATTAAATGTTTTAAATGTGGCTGGAAGTATGAAAATTGCATAAGTATGCTTGGCGTTAGAAACAAATGAAATTAAAGTCGTTCTAGTCGAATTAAAGTTGTTAAGGTTTTATAGTATTGTTGAGATGGTGGTGCTGTGTTGGAGATGGTTTTATTATGTGTTTCAGGGATGAAACACGTTCCAAAAGGGGTGTGGTAGCTTCTGGTTACATCCACATAGCCCTCCGGTTCGTGTGGTTAAAGGTTTTAGGGAATAGAGATTAAAAACTGTATTTTGGAGTCGTAGTTTTTAGCGGGCTGTTTGGAACTTGTTTTGAATACTTTCGAATTATTTTTCTTATATATGGTTGCTGAGTGTGGTTGTGAATATGGATGATAATTTTAGAGATTAAAATTAGAAGTTTGGATAGGGCAAGTTATAGGGGAGATGCTGCCCGATTTCTGCTAACTTCGGAACTAGTAATAAACTAGTCGGGAGAAATGGATAAGAAAATGAGTCCTATGGATACTTGAGTATGAATTTGGGATCCGGAAAGTTGAGGGTCATTAATCGTAGTGTTACTCTGGTGTTAAATAGGTTGAAGGAGTACAAGGCAAGCTGGGTTACAAGTGCACTATTACAGGTATGCGAAGCTATCCTTCTCTTCTTTTGGCATGTCTTAACTATAAGTGGAATGTAATATGTAGTTTGAGGAAAATTCCATTCATAAAACTTCGAGAATGATTCATTCCTCTGAACTATTTCTAGATGTGAGAACTCCTACAATAAGTGAGATATTGCCTCTCAAGTCTTCTGTATAAAGGAAAGTAGTAAGTATGTAAGGCTTATCTCTCCCTTTGGTTTGGCATATTTCAAATGTATGTAAGTCCCATCTCTTTTATTTTTGGTGTGTCTTAGATATAGGTTACGAATGATGTGTATATGAATCTTGGGGTAACTCTATTCATAAGCTTCGAGCACAACTCATGACTCTCATCTACGTCTGAATGCTAAAACTCTAAAGGTGGTCGAGCCACTACTCTCGAGTCTTTTATGTGTTGAATAGTAAGTGGAGATATAAGCTCTTATTCCTAAGGACCCTATAATAACAAATGTCCTCGGTTCCATAAGATTTTGGGCACTTCCTTGATGCATATTTCTGGTTAACTTATAGCTATTAAGATCTTGAAGGAGTTAAGCTCCTATTCCTCAAGTCTTCTATACGATTGAATAGTGATTGGTATGAAAACACTCCTGTATTTCAAAGGCTCTGAGATAGCCAATACTTAAATTTATATAAGCTGGTTCATACTATAGTAACGTATGACTATGAAGTGGAGGCTCCAGTTGACATAGTCCCTAATGGCATCTAGAGGGTACTAGAGATTATTCCTACCTTAGTTTCCAAGTGACGGTTCATTTGACCGTTTCATTGAGCCTTAAATGATGAATTTATTTGCATATGGTTATTCACTACTCTGCTCGCGCATGCTACAAATATATTATTCACTGCATCCCATGAAGGGCCGGGCATGATAAATGATGAAATGCTTACTCACCACATCCCATGAAGGACCGGGCATGATAATTGATAAAATGATTATTCACCGTGTCCCATGAAGGGCCGGGTATAATAAACAATAAAATGCTCAATCACCGCATCCCATGAAGGGCCGGACATGATAAATAATGAAATAATTATTCACTGCACCCCATGAAGGGTCAAGCATGATAAATGATAAAATGCTTAATCACCGCATCCCATGAAGGGCCAGGCATGATAAATAATAAAATAATTATTCACCGCGTCCTATGAAGGGCCGGGCATGATAAATGATGAAATGCTGATTCATCGTGTCCCATGAAGGGCCGAACATGATAAATGATGAAATGATTATTCACCGCATCCCATGAAGGGCCAGGCATGATAAGCGATGAAATACTGATTCACCGCATCCCATGAAGGGTCGGGTATGATATATGATGAAATAATTATTCACCGCATCCTATAAAGGGCCGGGCATGATACGCGATAAAATGACAGCGAGTCCCTCACTGAAGGGCCGGATATAATATATAGGCATTCATGTTAAAAGATAGTGATATATTTGTAACCCCAAGTTCCACAGCGAGCCGGGTACAGTATGTGAGCAAGATATACATGCCCTCATTTGACATAGTGCAGGTATAGTGATTCGTTAACTGTTACATTTATTGCCTGTATCCCTATTTCAATTGAAAGCTCGTTTATGCTATATTATGCTTTATATACTCAATACATGTATGGTACTGACCCCCCTTTGTTTGGGGGGGTTGTGTTTCATGCCCCTAGGTACAAATGCACATTTTCGAGATCCGCCAGCTTAGGGTTCCACTCAGCAAGTTTGGGAGAAGCTCCATTGAATCAGAGCCAAGCTTTTGGGTACTAGACCTTTTATGTATATATTTGTCTATTCAGGGGTACGGCGGGGTCCCTATCCCGCCATATGATATGATTGCTATTCTTAGAGGTCTGTAGACATGTGTATGTGGGTTATTTCTAAGTTATTCAGTTGTACCTATACGGCGTGTTGTAATGTTATTACATTATGGCAGCCTTGTCAGCTTGCACGCCCTTTCATAATTCGAGTAATATAACTCCTTAGGAGAAAAATGGAAGCGGCTATGTGTATGTGAAAATATATGACCCATTGGGGTCCCTATGTATGAGTCTTATATTTGTTGTTATAGTTAATAGTTATGTACACCGGGGTCTTGGCTGGACCTCAGTCGCGGCCTATGGGGATGGTTCGTGACATTGGCCTAGCTAGTGGATCCACAAATAGCATACGTGCATGATTAGGAGTCTACCTTGGCAAAGTAGCCTACTTCTTCTTGATGTGGGGATTATTGGATTCCATTTTATAGCTCGCATAGTCTTATTGTCGGTTATGGTTCCTATCCCACGTATGTATGATCTCTTAAGTATGTTATGATTTTGAATTTATGCTTTTAAATGATTTGGTCGATATGATTTTCTCATGACTTTACTTATTCCATCTTATCACGTGTTTTACTTGACCTTTGCATTCCATGATTTACATTGCATGTCACGCCCTCAAACTTAGTATATTCCAATGTACTAATGCATACTTTTTGCCTACATTGTCTCATAATGTAGGGGTTAAGGTTGAAGATCCTAATCGTCCACATAACTAATAGGTGTTCTCCATCTGACAGTGTTATGGTGAGTCCTCATTGATCGGAGACTAGTTTTAAGTCACTTACAATTTTATTTTCAAAAGACTTTTGTTTATGTCATATATTGAGGGTGAGCTAGGAACATATCTTAGCCCCTGCCCATACTCATTTTAGAGGCATCTAGTTGGACATATGTTTGAGTCTATGTTGTCATAAGACATTTTCAGATTTTTTATTCATGTTTTAGACTCTCTTATGATGTTTCCGCTTTTATATTTCCCTTATGTATGTTTATGATATGTACAAGAGGCTTGGTTGGATCCTTTCAGGGTTTTGATCATCGTATTATGATTAAGCCCTAGGTCAGGTTGTGACAAACTTGGTATTAGAGAACAACATTTTTCAAGTGTCCTAGGGTGTCCAACATGCCACGTCAAGTAGAATCTTATTCATGGGTGTGAAGCACTCCACACTTATGAGTAGGAGGCTATGAGGCGTTTAGGATTTTTCACTTCTTTCATGATCAATGTTGTGCTATAGAATTTAAGTTAAGACTTCTTTTCCCTGACGGCCTTTCTTTGCAATTTTCAGAAAGATGGCTCCAATAAGACCACCATTTCCAAGGGGAGAGAATGTTAATGAAGCCCAAGATCCCCCGACTCCTCAAGACAATAGTCCTCTACTGGACCAAGTGACTAATGCAGAGTTTCGAATCGCTATTACTATGCTATCCAGAGTGATGACCAATCAAGGTGTTGTTGCTCCTCCTAATGTTCCAACTCCAGCCTCAAGAATAAGGGACATTGCAAGAATGAATCCTCTGGAGTTTCATGGATCAAAGATTGATGAGGATTGTCAAGAGTTCATTAATGAGGTCTACAAGATAGTGAGTATTATGGGGGTGACTTCAGAAGAAAAAATGGAGTTGGCGGCCTACTAACTCAAAGGTTTTGCTCAAATATGGTACATTTAATAGAAGTTGGAGAGGGTGGATGAAGGTCTTGTCGAATGGAAAGCTTTCAAACTTGCTTTCCTTGATCACTCTTTCCCTCTTGAGTTAAGAGAGGCTAAAGTATTAGAGTTTATAAATCATAGACAAGGAAATATGGGGATGAGGGACTATGCCCTCAATTTTACTAAGCTATCCAAGTATGCTCCTTTAATGGTTACTGATCCACATGCCTGAATGACAAAATTCATATCGTGGGTGTTCGACTTGGTTTCCAACGAATGTCGCACCACTATGCTTGTTAAAGAGATGGACATATCTCAGTTTATGACTTTTGCCGAACAAATTGAAGGAGAAAAGCTCAAAGAAATGAGGATGAGGGATTCTAAGAGGGCCCGATATGAAGGTGGGTTCTCTAATGCTAGGACTGTTGGTAGCAGTGGACACTCTCATATAGGACAAAGCTCGGGGAAGAAGTTTTCTAAGAATAGGGTGCCATACCCTAAATCCCAAGAAGAAGGAGGTGTAAATACTAGTAACCCTTCTTTTCCAAAGTTTGCAAGGTGTGGAAAGTATCATGGAGGAAGGTGCTTTATGGGAACGGATGCTTGATATGGATATAGAAAGATGGGACATAAGCTATCTGAGTGCCCCTTTATTGCCAACAAGGGTGGAGAAGGTCTTCCTATAGGAGGCCAAGTGCAACAAGGCGCCCAATCTCAACCTACGGGTGGCCAACCCAATAATCGATTCTATGCTCTTCATGCTAGGCAACAGGTTGATGAGTCTCCCGATGTGGTCATAGGTATGTTACGAGTCTTTAACTTCAATGTTTATACATTGCTTGATCTGGGTGTCAACTTGTCTTTTGTTACTCCTTACATTGCTATGAGATTTGATGTGTGCCCCAAAGTGTTAATAGAACCTTTTTCGGTTTATACTCTCATTGGTGGTTTGGTATTAGCCAAGAGATCTTATAGAAATTATCCCGTATGGGTCTTGCATAAAGTTATTTCATGTGACCTTGTTGAACTTGTCATGACTGATTTCGATATCATTCTTGGTATGGATTTGTTACATGACGCTTACGCATCTATATATTGTAGAACTCAAGTGGTTAAGTTTCACTTCCCTAATGAGCCTATTCTTAAATGGAAGGGTAATGATTTAGCGGTTAAGGGTCGATTCATCTTATTTACTAAGGCCTGAAAAATGATTTCCAAAGGGTGCATTTATCATATTGTGCGAGTTAGGGACATTGATTCCAAAACTCCTACTCTTGAGTCGGTCCCTATAGTTAATGAGTTCTCCAATGTGTTTCCCAATCATTTGCCCAATATTCCTCCCGAAAGGGAGATTGAATTTGGTATAGATCTCCTTCCCGATACCTAACCTATCTCTATTCCTCCTCACCGCATGGCTCCGGTGGAACTTAAGGAGTTGAAATAACAATTGAAGGATTTGTTGGATAAGGGTTTTATAAGACCAAGTATTTCACCATGGGGTGCTCCCATGTTATTTGTTAGAAAGAAAGATGGGTCACTTTGAATGTGTATAGACTACCGACAATTGAATAAGGTCACCATAAAGAACAAATATCTAATCCTAAGGATAGATGACTTGTTTGATCAATTACAAGGAGCAAACTATTTTTCTAAGATTGACCTCTGTTCCGATTATCATCAATTGAGGGTAAGGGAGTGTGATATTCCAAAGATGGCTTTTCGAACAAGGTATGGTCATTTTGAATTTGTAGTAATGTTGTTTGGGCTGACAAATGCTCCCGCTATATTCATGGATTTGATGAATCACATTTTTAATCCATATTTGGATATGTTTGTAGTGGTGTTTATTGATGACATCTTGATTTACTCTCGAAATGAGGAAGATCATATGGGTCACTTGAGGATTTTGTTGCAAACATTGAGGGAAAAGAATTTATTCGCTAAATTTAGTAAATGTGAATTTTGGCTAACACAGGTTGCATTTCTTGGCCATGTGGTATCCGGGGATGGGATTAAAGTAGATCCAAAGAAAATGGAGGCAGTTAAAAATTATCCTAGACCATTATATCCTTCGGACATTAATTTTTTTTTGGGCGTAGCCGGATACTACAGAAGGTTTGTTGAAGGGTTCTCATATATTTCTCCGCCTTTAACTAAGTTGACACAAAAGAAGGCAAAATTCCAATGGTCGGAAGAATGTGAGAAAAGTTTCCAAATATTGAAAGATCGTCTTACATCAACCCCTATTTTGACATTGCCTGAAGGTTCAGATGGGTTTGTTATTTATTTTGATGCTTTGCGTGTTGGTTTGGGTTCTGTATTAATGCAACATGGTAAGGTTATAGCCTATGCCTCTATACAACTTAAAGTACATAAAAGAAACTATCCATCCCATAATCTTGAACTTGCTGCGGTTGTGTTTGCAGTGAAAATTTGGCACCATTATCTTTATGGGGTGCATGTTGATATGTTTACCGACTACAGAAGCTTTCAATATGTGTTTAGTCAAAAGGACTTAAACCTTAAGCAAATGAGGTGGCTTGAAATCCTAAAAGACTATGACATAAGAGTATTCTACCATCCGGGTAAAGCAAATGTTGTAGCCGATGCTCTTAGTCGGTTGTCTATGGGTAGTGTCGCACATGTTGAGGAAGATAAAAGGGAATTGGTCAATTAGGTCCATAGATTGGCACGTTTAGGTGTACGTTTGGTTGATTCCAATGATACAGGCATTCTTATACATAATGGTTTGGAACTTCTCTTGTGGTAAATGTCAAGGACAAATAAGACAATGATCCAATTTTGGTCGAATTTAAGAAGTCGGTTGACGAAAATTCCGTTGAGGGTTTCTCCCTAGGAGAAGATGGGGTACTACATTACCAAGGTCAGTTGTGTGTTCCAAATGTTGATGGAATAAGAGAGTTGATATTGAATGAGGTCCATAGTTCTCAGTATTCAATTCATTCGGGATTCACGAAGATGTATCGTGACTTGAGGGAAGTGTATTGGTGGAATGGCATGAAAAAAGACATAGCGGAGTTGGTGGCTAAGTGCCCTAATTACCAACAAGTGAAGTTGAATATCAAAGGCTGGGAGGTCTAGCTCAAGAAATCAAAAATCCTACATGGAAGTGGGAAGATGTGAATATGGATTTTTTCACGGCCTTGCCTCTTACTAGAAGACAACATGATTCTATTTGGGTTATTATAGACCGAATGACCAAATCAGTGCATTTTCTACTGGTTAAAACTTCTTATGGTGCCGAAGATTATGCTAAGTTGTACATTCGTGAACTTGTGAAACTTTATGGTGTTCTTTTGTCGATTATATCGGATAGATGTATTCAATTTAGTTCATATTTTTGGAAGTCATTTCAAAAAGGTCTTGGCACTAAAGTCAAGCTAAGTACCATTTTTTATCCTCAAATCGATGGGCAAGCCGAGAGAATAATTTAAACCTTGGAGGATATGTTAAGAGCATGTGTGATTGACCTTAGAGGAAGTTGGGATGACTATTTGCCATTGATTGAGTTAGCTTACAATAATAGTTATCACTCTAGAATCCAAATGGCTCCTTTTAAAGCCTTGTATGGGAGAAGATGTAGGTCTTCGGTGGGGTGGTTTGAAGTTGGTGAGATAGCATTGATTGGTCCAGATTTGGTAATTGTTGCAATGGAGAAAGTAAGGCTCATAAGAGAAAGATTAAAAATGGCTCAAAGTCTTCAAAAGTCCTATTCGGACACTAGGAGGAGAGCTTGAATTTTATGTGGATGATATGGTGTATTTAAAGATTTTACCTATAAAATAAGTAATGTGGTTTGGTAAGAAAGGGAAGTTGAGCCCTACATATATAGGACCGTATAGGATATTGAAGTGCATTGGCAAGGTGGCATATGAGTTATACTTGCCAGTAGAGTTGGCTTTGGTTTATCCGGTATTTCATGTGTTGATGTTGAGGAAGTTTGTGAGTGATCCAAATTCTATTGTACCGAGGGAGAATGTGAGTACTGAAGATAATTTGACTTATAAGAAGGTCCCGATTGAGATTTTACACCGACAAGTGAAGAGGCTGAGAAATAAAGACGTTGCATCTGTTAAAGTGTTGTAGAGGAATCAACAAGTAGAAAGTGCTACGTGGGAAGAGGAATCAAACATGATGAAGCAATATCCTTATCTCTTTACTTTCACTCAAGTCTAAAGGTACTAATTTGCTCATGATCAAATCGATTAAACTTCTATGCTTCAGTTCTATATGTCATTCATATGCATGCATGATTCATGAAAATGATTTCTCTCAAAGACTATGTTTTACTTTAAGTATGAAGTTTACATGTTCTATGTATTTTTCAATGTGTCCTCATGTCCATTTCGGGTTTCTAAATCCTTTTTCCATGACTTTTCTATATTAGTTGAATCTCATTCGAGGACGAATGTTTCCAAAGGGGAGATATTGTAACATCCCTCAAAATTCTCATAAGTGCCTTAAGAATGACTTGAAAATAGGTCGTTCACATAATGGTTAGGTGGATGTTTAGGACCTATATATCAGAAGATGGATTTTTGTGAAAATCCATAAAATAGTAAGGTCCGCGACAGGTCCGCGTTGCGGACCTGGGATAATTTTCTAGCCGAGTTGATCACGACAGGTCCACATCGCAGACCTGGGAGGGTTTTCTGGCCGAGTTGAGTTTTTTAAAGGACGTTTTAGACCTTAGCCAAATTATTAGTTAATGAACCTAGACGTTTTTAGAACCTAATTCAATTCTATAAATTAACCTAAACCTCTAATTCTATTCATTCTTCTACAATTCATCTATCAAATATTTCTCTCTCTACAAAAAGGCTCTCAAGGGTTTCCATTGAAAACTTCAAGTAAATTCACTCAAGCTCTCCATCAAAACTCTCAAGTTGGTCCAAATTAATATGTGTTCTCACTCAAGGTATATGGGTATTGATTCATGGATCCTTTCATCCATTAAGCCCAATCAATTTCTCAATGTTTTCTATCAAATTAAAGTATGGTATTTTATGAGTTTTGTGATCTCTATTCCAATTGCATGAATTTTCATTTAAAGTATGATCACAAGTCTATTTTGATATAAATTGATGATTATTGAATTAAATTGAAGAGTTTTTCCATGAATTCCTCTACTTTGATTTCTAGGATTTATGGTGTAAATTATGAGTATTTTTAATTATACTTCCAAATGATATTATCTATATGAATTATGTATGGGATGATATAAAGTATATGATCATGCATGTTTTCAAGTAAATTTCATGGTTCCCAAGTCAATTGATCATGCATTGATGTCTTAACCCAAATTTCAAGTACAAGCTATGGTCATGAATTTTGAAAGAATGAATTATGACTATGAATTTCCATTATGATCATGAATTATAAGTATGTTTCAAATTATGGTTATTCATGCAAGTTATGAAGTAAGGAGACCTAAGGCCTAACGATATGAATTATGCAAATATGATTGTAATGATGAAAGGACAATTCTCACATTACAAGTATGTTATGAAAATGAGCTACTCTATGATTTCAAACCTATGATTCATGACTATGATATATGAAATTATAATTTTTATGTTATGTATGTATTCCATGGGAATTGACTTAGCACCGAATGTGGACTTGAGGTGAGGGATCAAAATAAAGGGTGCTTATATAATGTCTCTTGTCTCATAACTATGTGTCACCGTAGGATTGCCAAAGCCTTGCTAGTGGATCCACAAATAGCATATGTTCATGATCAAGAGTCTACCTTGGCAAAGTAGCCTCCTCCTTCTCGATGTGGGGATCATCGGATTCCATGTTATAGCTCACATGGTCTTATTGTCAGTTATGGTTTCTATCCCACATATGTATGATCTCTTAAGTATGTTATGATTTTTAATTTATACTTTTAAATGCTTTGGTCAATATGATTTTCTCATGACTTTACTTATTCTATCTTATCATGTGTTTTACTTGACCTTTGCATTCTATGATTTATGTTGTATATCATGCCCTCAAACTTAGGACATTCCAACTTACTAATGCATACTTTTTACCTACATTGTCTCATAATGTAGGGGTTGAGGTTGAAGATCCTAATCGTCCACGTAACTAGTAGGTGTTCTCCATCTGGCGGTGTTGTGGTGAGTCATCATTGACCGGAGACTAGTTTCAAGTCACTTACTGTTTTTTTTTCAAAAGACTTTTGTTTACATCGTATATTGAGGGTGAGATAGGAACATATCTTAGCCCCCGCCCATACTCATGTTTAGAGGCATCTAGTTGGACATATGTTTGAGTCTATGTTGTCATAAGATATTTTCAGATTCTATTCATGTTTTACACTCTCGTATGATGTTTTCGCTTTTGTATTTCACCTTATGTATTCTTATGATATATACAAGAGGCTTGGTTGAAGCCCTATGGGGTTTCGATCGCCGTGTTACGACTAGGCCCTAGATCGGGTCCTGACAGTTTCTTAAATTTTGTATGTCTTTAACCCTTCATATTCTTAATTGTATAATAGAAAGTATGTTAAAATTTCTCAATTTTGTTAAATTTAGAGTTAAATTGATGTAATATGCGCTTATTATGTTACATGCAAAATATTTATATGCAAGCGTTGTTTTTATTTAGCAGTTTCATTTTTTTCTTAGTTGAATTTTACTTTAAAAAATAAAAATATATTTGTTATGCTTATATGAAAAGTCATTGTTAGTCTGTTGTAGGAACGTTAATCTTAGTTTAAGAAATTTGAAGAGTAAGTCATTAAAGTTTGATAACTTTATTACTGCTGAAATGGATTAAAAATTTGGGATATGAAGATTTTAGTAAATATGGAGATCAAAGAATCTAATTTTTTCGGCATAAACTAACTATATTAGTTAGTGCAAAATAATATTTACTCCTCATTAGTAAAAATAATGTTTGGTACAAATTTGTTTGTCTTGAGTTTAATTCACAAATGCTTCATTTTAATGGGTTCACACAATAATTTTTATTTTTATTTTTTTTGGAGGAATAATTAAATATCTTATTTCTTTTGTAAGATTAATGTATGATGTCTTGTCTATTTATTCGGTTTGATAGATAGTGAGGAATGAGGAGAGTGAGAGTGGTGCAATTTTTGTTTTAAATCCTTTGTAAAGAAAAAATATTTTAATCTAGAAGAATGGTTTAGGATTTTTAATTCAAAGAAAATCATTAAGATTTTTATTTGTGATAATAAATAATTCATGGTATGGTTGGAAAGCGATGCTACCAATACATCAAATAGTAATAATATAAGACAATTTAAATGAGTTTTTAATAAATCAAAGAAGGCAGGTAAATAACATTTTATTCTTAAGTTAATAAGTATAATATATTTAAAATTAGTTCAAGTCATACTTCAGTCTATCAAGCGACCATGGTAGAACCACGGAACTCGAGGAGTTCCTCTCGGTGAGCACATTTCCATATCCAGATTTCTATTTCACAGACCAATAAAATAAAAAAATCAATTTCTTTTTGACTAGGGATTTAGACAAGATGACTTGGAACACTAAAACTCAATTCCAAGTGGCGACTCTGAATAAATAAAATAATCTCTTTTCGAAACGTCACTTTAATTGGAAAAATGTTTAAAACTACGTTCTCTTTTAAAGAACACGGTGGTCAAAAAAGGGGTGTGACAGAGAGAACAGCTAACTAAACCTAATCAGAACCCCATAAGCCTGGAGGGTACACTCGTACACAAGTTTAAGTCAAATCATAATGGACCCCCATATGCTCGACAAAAATCACAAAAGAGTTAAGATCCACAAGGAGAACCTGAAGATACTTAAAGATTACCATGACATTTCACGGACTTGAACTGAATCAACCGAGTATCCGGTTCTTTAATTTATGGCAAAAAAAGAGTTAAGGGCTTGAACCGAATAGGAGAAGAGTTCAAGGACGTTAACCAAGATTGGGATAGCCGAGGACTCTAACCATGGTTGGAGACAACCAGGGACTATAACCAAGGCTGCAGATAGCTATGGACTCTAACAAATGACGCAATGGCTAAGGATCTAAACAAGGCTGAAGATAGTGATAAACATTAACCAACGCTGCAAATGGCCAAGGACTCTAACCAAGGTTGAAGATAGCTATGGACTCTAACCAAGGCTGCAGATAGCGATAGAATCTAACCAAGGCTCCAAATGGCCAAGGACTATAACCAAGGCTAGAGATAGCGATTTACACTAACCAAGGCTGAGAAACTAGGCATGGACTTTAACCATGACCCGATGGAGTGAATCATGACTTGAACTATGAATAAAGGTGAGTCGACTAGATTTTGGATCATCAGCTAGACGAGCGTCAAGGGGAGAACCCCAAATTGAGTTTCATCAATAAGTCATTCTAAGAACTTACAAAATCAAATCTGAAATGATAGGCAGCTTCCATAACAAGAACCAAGTACACCAAAACTGACAGAATGAGGGAATTATAGATATAAGGGCTCAAGAGTATCCCTCTATTCAATAACCCATCCAAGAGCATTTGGCTTCAGAATACTTTCTTATTTTTATTTTTCTAATTGGGTTGCGGCCTAGCTAAGTCTCAAACTATCAAACCTAAGTCGACTATATCAGTCTATTGAGAGCGAAGCATCTAAAGCGGTGTCTAGAAGATTCTAAGGCGTAACGGCTCCAAAATGTCGTAAGTCTATGGAAATCACTAATACATGCCTAGACTAAGGCTAAACATGCTTCCATAATAAGAACTACCCATAAACAAGTCACACCACAAGGTAGGGATGATCAACTAAAGCAACCAAATGCTATCGATTCCTGAAATAAATGAAAGAGGCCTAACACATGGATTCTAAAAAGCTAAAAATGATCCTTTTTCAGTTGACAATAGTCGATGCACATTCTCATTGACCCATCTTTGTTTCATACAAATAGGACAGGAGCACCCCAAGGTGAGACACTCGGCGTAATAAATCCTTCATATAGGAGATCCTTCAGCTTCTCTTTCAACTCTTTCAACTCGGTAGGAGATATTTTATATGGTGGAATAGAGATAGGTTGCATATCGGGAAGGACATCAATCCCAACGTCAATTTCTCTATTAGGAGCGACTCCAAGCAGATCCTCAAGAAACACTTTTGAAAACTCATTAACAATCGGGACTGACTCAAGAGTAGGGGACTCAACAATATCATCTTTGACTCTAACGATGTGATAAATACACCCTTTAGAGATCAACTTTCTGGCCCTAAGGTAGGAGATAAACTTACCCTTAGTCACAACAAGACTACCCTTCCATTTTAAGATAGGCTTGTTCAGGAAACTAAACTTAACAATTTAAGTTCTACAATCAACAGATGCATAATTATGGACAGAGGAGAAAAGGGGCTCGGCGGAAGCATATAGCCAGTCCATACCAAGAATCACATCAAAATTAATCATGTCCAACTAAATAAATTTAGTCAGGTATACTCGTGATAGATAGACACCTCACAATCTATATTGCCCCTCTCAGTTAAGATAGACTCACCAACAGGAGTAGATACACTCAAAGGTTCAAGAAGACACTCTGAAATTTTATCAAATCTACTAGCCACATAAGGAGATACAAAGGATAAAGTGTCACTCGGATACATCAAAATATTAAAATCAAGAGTAAAGAATCGAATCATACCCATCACAATATCTGGGGATTTCTCCTGATCTTGCCGACTGTCCATGGCATATAGACGGTTTATACCTCCGCCCGTACCTGAAGTAGTGCCCTTCTTATTACCTCTAGCCGGGGTGATATGGTAGAACACTAGGCTCTGTTTCCCTATGTAAGAAACTCCCTCTTAAAATGGCCTAGTTGGACACATTTATAACAATAATTATTTCCCTCTTTACACTTTCCTAAATGGAGCTAACCGCCTTTCTTCCAGGCAGCTTTTTTTTTTAACCTTGAGTCACACTGGCCTGGGATTGAGGACCCTGGGCTATGGAATTTTGTTGACTCTATCCCTGCTGATCATACCTATTATGAGGCATAGGAGCACTTGCCACAGATGGAACATAGTTGAAAGAGCTCTTCTAAAAGGACATGTTGCCCTTACTCTACCTCTGCTTATTCTCAAGCCCAACTGATTTTGCCTTCTTGCTCAGGTGCTCTTCCCTGTCTTTCCTCTTATCATCCTCTACCTGCTGCATATACACCCTCAATCTAGAAATATCCATGTCAGAAATTAGTAGCGATGCTTTATACTACTTCTTCACATATTTTTCGAAATCAGAGACAAACTTCCTCATATTAGACCACATATCTAGGACCATCTCCGGAGCATCTCTAGATAGTTGGATGAACTTCAGGCAATACACCTTTACTGACAAACCCTCTTGCTTCAAATTCATGAACTCTTCCACTTTTGCTTCCTACAATTCCCTGGGAAGGAAATGATCAATGAAGGCTCCCTCAAACTCATCCTAAATAGTAGGATCAACATCCTCACCTCTACCTTCCTCCCACTGGTTGTACCACACATTCGCCACATCCTTGAGCTGATAAGACACCAAATTGACCCCCTCAATCTCCGTAGCATGCATCACTTTCAGGATCTTCCATATCTCATCAATGAAATTCTAGGGATCCTTATCAACCTTAGAACCCATGAAGACAGGTAGGTTCATCTCTAATAAGTATCGGATCCTCACTGAAGTTGATGTCTCTTCAGAGCTAGAGATAGGAGCTAGTGAACTCTGGTTACCCGTCTGGCCAGCTATCAGTTCGGTGAGTATAGTGATGGCACCTCTTAACTCGGCTTCTAAAGTAGGAGTTAGTTAAGTAGTAGGCTCTTAGGATGCCTCAGTAGACCTGATAGGTCAGCCCCTAGTTCTCACTGCATATGGTGGGGGTATCTTAGATTGCAGAACCTCAGTATTGGCGGTGTTCCTTTAACTGGTGGTGTATTTAGGAGGCATTATCTGAAAGTTTGTAATGCATGAATTAGGAAGGAACTTTTATCGTTATACTCTTTAGCACGAACTAAGAGTATGAAAGAAGTGAAATATTTCCTAATGTCGTATAGCCTCCGGATTATAAGTGTGGTGCACAATACTCCTATAAGCAAGAATCTACTAGACACGGCTTCATAGACTCCCTAGGACTCTTGAACTCTGTGCTCTAATACGAAGTTTTTCATGCCCTAGGAGGATACCCTAGACGTGGTCGACACTCGAAGACCATTACTGGCCCTCAAGTGAACCACTTAGTTTAATTACATGTTCACTCAATCATATTCTATCAGCGGAAGACTTACTTATCAAGAAACTACTCATAAAACAAGGCCAAAGGCCAACTATCTATCAAATCCAATCAACATACTAGTATGAAAGAAACTAGTAAAATACAATACGAATGAAAAACATCATAATCTAGTCTATGAAGCCTCTATCAACTATCTAAGTGGTGCTAATGACATATTCATGACTACCTCAAATCAAATGATAAAAATTAAACTCAAAGCTATAATGATAAATGGGTATCCTCCGAATGCAATGAGGGCTTACCAAATAGCTGAATACGAATAGATCCTCAATGATCCGCCTGTTGATATTATCTAATACCTATCTTTGCATCATGAAATGATGTAGGCCCAAATGGACGCCAGTTCATGGAATCCTAATATAGCATAATGAAATATGCATCAAGGTAGAATCAAATCAACTCAGAGATCTCAAGCTGGGAAGATAAACAACTCAATCAAGGTGTCCTAAGTCTAAACATGAATACGATTTAGACAGAGACAAATCATATACAATCCAATCCAATCCATTCCAATCCAATCAGAATACTATCAAGACCTATATGGGAGTTTTTCTTATACGACAACCATCACTTATGATCAGTGATAGTACAACAAGCCGATGTTGTTGCAACATTCATCCATTACCTTGCCAGGGTAAGAAGGAATCAACAATAATGGATCCAAAACCAATCAAGTCCTATCATGTCAAAAAAAGAATTTAGGAAACATCCAACTTAATGGTTCAATCCTCTCCTACGTTTGACGACGTAGTTATTGGTTTGAGTTATTGCTTACTCTTACCCAATTCGGTGCTGGATACTCTTCCCAAGATACAAAGCTCATAAGATAATCAATCTAAATCAATAAGTCTCTATCAAACTCTTTCAATTCATCAATCATCTCAATCAATTTCCCAATCATTTATTTTAAGAGATGGTTAGACAATTATTTATAACACAGTCAGTTGAGACCATTCACTTAGGTGCAATTATGAAAATATACAAAACTATGAATTTATCAACACTATCATTATGCTCACATCCTAATCACAATCATACATTCACAAGTTCATTGCTCTAGACTCAATCTTTAGATATATATAATTCAATATCAAACAACATGCTATTAGGGTTTATGAAACAATTGTTTCAATTTCATATGTTCAAGGAATTCATTTGTAGAAAAGCATGAACGTATGTAAATTTTGGAAAAGGAATTCTCAAAAATCCCATTAATGGGGACTCAATCTATTCACAATCAACCTATCACAATCATAGGCACATGGAGGAACAAAATCCATATTTTAGTTCAGCCTTACATACCTAGACTCGAAGAGCAATCAAGAACTTGAAGACTTTGCTTGAAGAGCTTGAACCCTAATCTTTCTCCTCTTCTCAAATCCTTGCTCTCAAATAATCTAAGTGTTAATGAGGGTATTATGCGTTCAATGTATTGACAAGGAAATTAATTTAGTCCTAATATGTCAGGGTTTTAGTTTGTGAAGGGTGGAAAAAGACCAATCTACCCTTCATTAAAAACTAAAATTGGTCGTCTACAAGTCATTTATTTTTATGTCTCATAGAAACTTCTACGGGCCTTCATTTGCAATTGTAGAACTGGGCTAAAAAATATGATGGTCTACGACTCAGGTTTATGAGTCATAGACTCAAATCATCGTATAGGTTTCTCCGAAGTCTGAAATTTTGAGTCTCTAAACTTTCTCTATGGGTCATTTCTACAACTCGTAGGAACTTTGACGACTCATCAATTCAACTCGTAGGAGTGAAATTCGACTTAAGATTTTTTGTTAAGTGTCAGGTGCATCTATGAATCATTTCTACGACTCGTAAAAATTATTATTACTTGTAAGATCACTCATAGGTTGGGTTTTCAAGGTTCAAAAATTTACTAAGTTAAAGAAGGATCTACGAGTCGTCTTTATGACTCGTAGAACCCTCTAAGAATTGTAGAGGACATCCGTGGTCCTTAAAGTCAATTCTTTTCCTCAAATTTTCTCATAGTCATCGAGCCTAGTTTAGGTTAGGATA
This sequence comes from Solanum dulcamara, assembly GCF_947179165.1. Taxonomy (NCBI): domain Eukaryota; kingdom Viridiplantae; phylum Streptophyta; class Magnoliopsida; order Solanales; family Solanaceae; genus Solanum; species Solanum dulcamara. The sequence goes on from NC_077240.1 coordinate 47,491,158, forward strand.
ACACGAGGTGTTACACTCTGATACCAGTGTAAATAAAATGAGAAAATAATGACACCAAAAATTTTACGTGAAAACCCTAGCCTGTTAAATAAGAGAAAAACCAAAGGCCAAGAGGAGCAACTGGTATCACTATAGTAAGGAATTTTTCACTTGGTAGTCATGAGTACAATACTCAAAGTGACCACAACACACTCTAAATGAATACAATCTTGTGATTTTTCTCCTTACTTAAAATATCGCTCACATTTTTTTTCACAAATTATTTTCTCATAGTCTATGGAATAACCCACTTTGCACTCAAATATTTTTTCTCTCTATCTTGGTGTTCTTACAAAATGGTGATATTTTAGTTGTTGAATTTGACAACTACCAAATTCATATTTTTGACTATCTAATTTTAAACCTTGCAACAAAGTAAAAAATATTTATTGCATGGGATGGACCTCTAGAGGAGTAACATCTTATGTTGTGCATTTTTTGGAAGAGTTTAATGATATAGTAAACTGGACTTTCGTAGTTATTATACCTCTAAATTTTATTTTATTGTGAACACTCTGGACCTCAAAATTGGACGTTTGAAAACCTTGTTCGTTAAAGATCTAACCATGCTATGGAAAATCCTCTTTCCAGACACTAAAGTTGTTACTATAAAGACAGTCACCATTAAGAACGATGGAATTCACTGCGTATTCTCGAAAATAAAGGATCAATGGTGAATGGAATAATAAAGAAATTGCCGGAGGATTTGGTGATTAATATACTAATAAGATTTCCAGTAAAATCCCTCATATGATTAAAATGCATCTATAAAGTTTGGTACGCTCTCATACAATCCACCATATTTATATATCTTCATCTAAACTACCAAACAACTATAAAAGATAGAATTCATTCTCTTCAAGCATTCCATCAAAAAAGAACCAGATGACTTTAAAAATATTTTGTCTTTTCTTTCTAGTGATGATGACACTTTTAACCCTCTTTTTTGAGATATATACATAACATCTATGTCCTCCAATAGTAACTGTACTTTTTATCCACTTGTCGGTCCTTGTCATGGTTTGATTGCTTTAACAGATTCCATAACCACAGTCTTATTCAATCCAACTACTAGAAATTTCATATTGCTCCCACATAGCCCTTTTGTTTGTCCACAAGGTTTCCATCATTTCGTTGAAGGGATTGGGTTTCGCTTCGACTCGATTGCAAAAGACTATAGGATTGTTAGGATTTCTGAAATTTTTTGGAATCCTTCTAATGATTATCCTGGTCTGAAAGAAAGTAAAATTGATGTTTATGATTTTAGCATTGATTGCTGGAGAGAACTGGACCATGTACATTTGCCATTGATTTATTGGTTGCCTTGTTCGGAGACATTATACAAGGAAGTGGTTCATTGGTTTGCAACTACAGATGTGTCGATGGTTATTCTTTGTTTTGACAGGTGCACTAAGACTTTCCATAATATAACAATGCCTGATACTTGTAATAATCTTACCAATGAGCAATATTATGGTCTTGTAATATTAAGGGAATATCTGACATTGATTAGTTACCCTAACCCAATGTCTTCTATTGATCCAATGAAACATAAAATCGACGTTTGGGTGATTGAGGAGTACGGTCTAAGCAAGTCATGGATTTTGAAAAACACAATCAGACCTCTTCCTATTGAATCCCCGCTAGCTGTTTGGAAGAATAATATATTGCTTTTTCAAAGCAAAAATGGACATCTTATTTCGTACGATATTAATTCCAATGAAGAAAAGGAACATAATTTACATGGTTTTCCCGAAAGTATGAGTGTTATAGTTTACAAGCAATGCTTAACTTCAATTCCACGAGGGAGCCAGGACAGTGCAAAAGTACAAACCTTTTAGAGACGGCATAACTCTTTAATTAATTTTTTATGAATTAGCACTAAATTTCAACAACTGATCTTCGTAGTCTTCATCATTATTTTAGTAGGTTGCTCATTCGCTATATTTTATTTTTTGGGGTTAAAAAGACTTATTACTTCTTTGGTTTAAAAAAAGAATGGCTTACTTTTCTTAATAGTCTATTTTTTTTAAAAAAAATGACTCATTGTTTTTTGGCAATATTTTAATTTCAATTTTTACATAACTGTTTAAGCGGACAAGACTAAAGAATCTTTTGGTACATTTGACATAACTCTAATTTAGGACTACAAGATTAAAAGTCTTCTTTATTTTCTTAAATTTTATAGTAAGTCAAACTAAATTATTTTTAAAAACAAGATAAGTGTGAAAAACATACCTAAACTATTTTCCTTTTTTGAATTTCATACCTAAACTGTTGTGAGTGTGTGTTTATATCAAAACTATCACTTATTAGTTTGAAAAACACATCTCTCTCTTTTATTTCACTTTCAGCATGGTGTGTGTACTACACTCTCTCTTTCATTTAAATTTTTTTGCCACATCACACTTCATATGGACAAAATAATCCACCTTGACAAAAGTTAAATACATTATTGTAATTAGTTAAAATTAAAGATTAATGTATTATTATCCCCACTCATCCCCTCCCAAAAAAATTATAAAATATAATATAAAATATTTTTCTTATCCACTGTATCACTTTCTCTCACCATACCTCTCCTCTCCCCTCCCCACCCCAATTTTTTAGTTTATTGTAGAAATAAAAGGTAAGGCTGCGTACAATAGATCCTTGTGGTGGGGCCCTTTCCCGGATATTGTGCATAGTGGGAGCTTTAGTGCACTGAGTTGTACTTTATTTAATAAAATTTTGGCAAGTCCTTTATCAAAATAAAATTTTAATATCTGTTATATTTGGTGCGCAGTAGTTTTACAAGTTAATTCATATTATATTATAATCAACACAATATTTTGTGCTTTGTTACTTTTGATTTTGTTGTCTTGTTTTAGCTTAGAAGAAGACAGGAGTTTTTGTCTCTTTGATTAGCAGATCCACTGTGTGTCTTCAGTGGTACAGGAATTGATCGGGTGTTGGAAGTTGGAACAGTAAGTTGGTTTTCTCTTTTCATTGTTCCACTAATCTCTCTTGTGATTTTCTTCTGCTGGTTCGTTGCTCGGCTGCTTCTACTGCGTAATGCCCAAATTCCACACTGTGGACAGTGCCTTGAAGGTATTTGATGAAATTCCTCAACGAAATATTGCTTCATTAAACCATGTTTTCCAGCGGCAACCAGGTTCATTTCAATTGGAGTTAGTACCTCCTGTTTCCATATATTTCCATCTCTACTCTTTGCTCCTACAATTATAGTTACATTTTGTTGAATTTAAACCTTTGAATATTTTATTAGTTCATATGTGTTTTCATGACTTTGGTCATATTCTCACTCAGCGATGGGGATGGGGATGGAGATGAGGGTAAGAAGGGGTAAGTGGGTTAAAGGAGCGTCTAGACTGAGAGTAGGTTCTTGAAATATTAGGATGTTGACGGGAAAATCCATAGTGCTAGTTAATATTATAAAGAAGAGGAAGATTAATATAGCTTGTGTACTAGAGACCAAATGGGTAGATTCTAAAGCTAAGGAGGTAGACGGGTATAAACTTTGATTCTCTAGTAGATCAAAGTATATGAATGGGGTAGGCATTTTAGTAGACAGTAATTTAAGGGATCAGGTGGTAGAGGTTAGGAGAGTCACTGATAGGATGATGTCATTAAAGGTTGTCCTTGAAAGGATCACGTTGAACATTATTAGTGCTTATATTTCGTAAGTGGGCTTAGGCGAGGAGGATAAGAGGCATTTTTGGGAGGATTTGGATGAGTTAGTGGGAGGCATACCGCCTACTGAGAAGCTTTTTGTGGGAGGGGATTTTAATGGGCACATCGGGTCTATTTAGGAAGGGTATGATGATGTGCAAGGAGGCTTTGGCTTTGGGGACAGAAATAGAGGAGGAGTTTCACTTTTGGATTTCGCAAGAGCTTTTGGGTTGGTGATAACCAATTCGAGTTTTCCAAAGAAAGAGGACCACTTAGTAACCTTTTGGAGTACAGTGGCTAAGACTCAAATAGATTTGTTACTCCTTAGGAAGGATGATAAAGGTCTGTGAAAACACTGTAAGGTCATTCTGATCGACAACCTTACGACCAAACATAAGCTCTTGGTGATGGATTTAGGGATCTAGATGACGAGGAAGAATAGGGTCGAAGATGACTGACCTAGGATCAGATGGGGGATTTTGACCACGTCTAGCACCCTGGAGATGGGAGAGAAATTGAAGGATATGAGGGCCTGGGATAGTAGTGGGGATGCGAACACTATATAGGATATGACAGCTATTTGTATTAGGGTTGTAGCAAGGAAAGTGTTGGTAGTCTCGATAGGTAGCTCTGGCCGGCACTGAGGGGACTGGTGGTGGAATAGAGAAGTGCAAGGGAAGGTGGAAGCAAAGAAGCTAGTGTATGTGAAGCTGATAAAAAACATGGATAAGGTGGAGAAGTGGACGAATAGGGAACTTTTTAAGATAGCGAGGAAGGAGGCAAAGTTGGCAGTTTCGACGGAAAAAATTAAAGCTTTTGAATGCCTTTATGCTGAACTAGAAAAGAAAGGCGGAGATAGAAAATTGTTAATGCTAGCCAGGGCGCGGGAGAGAAGGGCACGCGATATGGATCTAGTGAAGTACATTAAGGACGAGCATGGAAAATTATTGGTAGAAGATACCCTTATTAAACAGAGATGGCAGTCATACTTCCATAAACTGTTGAATGAAGAAGAGGACAGAGAGATTATGTTAGGAGATTTGGAACATACAGGGAGGCTTTATGATTTTGGGTGTTGCACGAGTATTACAGTTGAAGAGTTTAAAGGTATTGTGCGTAGGATGCGCTGAGGGAGAGCGACCGGACCTGACGAGATTCCTGGGGAATTTTGGAAGAGCGTGAGCTCGGTAGGTTTAGAGTGGCTGACTAGGTTATTTAATGTCATCTTTAATACAACAACGATGCCCGAAGAATGGAGTTGAAGCATAATGATCCCTCTATATAAAAAAGGGGGATATCTAGAGAAGCAATAACTATAGAGGTATCAAGCTTCTAAGTCATACTATGAAAGTGTGGAAATAGTGGTGGAGATGAGGGATAGGAGAGGCATTTCTATGTCAGAGAACCAATTCAGATTTATACTGAAATGATCAACTATAAAAGCCATCCATCTTATGAAGAGACTGGTGAAGCAATATAGGGAGAGGAAAAGGGACTTGCATATGGTGTTCATCAATCTAGAAAAAGCTTATAATAAAGTTCCACGAGAGATACTATGGAGATGTTTGGAGGCTAAAAATCTACCTATGACGTACATTAGGGTGATCAAGGACATGTATGAGAGTGCCAAAACCAGGGTAAGGACAGTAGGAAGGGACTCAGAGCACTTTCTAGTTGTGATGGGGTTGCATCAAGTATCATCCCTTAGTCCATTATTATTTTTCTTGGTGATAGATGGATTGACGCGAAATATTCAAGGTGAGGTACCATGGTGTATGATTTTCGCGGAAGACATAGTACTAATTGATGAGACTCGTAGCAGAGTTAATGCTAAGCTGGAGGATTGAAGACATACCTTAGAGTCTAAAGGGTTTAAGCTGAGTAGAACCAAGACAGAATACTTAGAGTGCAAGTTCAGTGAGACACCTCAGGAGGTTGGCGCAAAAGTTAGGCTTGGTGACCAGGCCATCCAAAAGAAAAGTAGTTTCAAGTACGTTGGGTCTATCATACAAGGCAGTAGGGAGACTGAAGAGGATGTCACAAATCGTGTTGGGTCAGGGTGGATGAAATGGAGGCTCACTTCCGATGTGTTATGTGACAAGAAGATGCCTCTACAACTTAAGGGTAAGTTCTACAAAGTGGTGGTTAGACCGGCTATGTTATATGAGGTGGAGTGTTGGCCAGTTAAGGTCTCTCACGTTCAAAAGATGAAAGTAGCTGAGATGAGAATGTTGAGATGGATATGTGGGTATACCAGGAGTGACAGGATTAGAAATGAGGCTATTCGTGATAAGGTAGGAGTGGCCTCAGTGGAAGACAAGATGCGGGAAATGCGATTGAGATGGTTTGGGCATGTGAAGAGGAGAGACACGGATGTCCCAGTGCGGAGGTGTGAGAGGTTGGCCATGGATGGTTTTAGAAGAGGTAGGGGTAGGCCGAAGAAATATTGGGGAGATGTGATTAGACAGGACATGGCGTAGTTACAGCTTAACGAGGACATGACCTTAGATAGGAGGGTATGGCTGAACCATATTAGGGTAAAAGGCTAGTACATAGTCTCGTTATTCTTCCATATTAGTAGGCGCATTAGCACACTATAATTTCTTGTGCTCTGACTTATGTTATTATCTTTCTATTACTTTCTGTATTTTGATTACTCTATTTTATCTATATCGCTTTTATTATTTGCGTTATTCATTATTTGCTTTTCCATATCGCTTTGAACTTCCTAGCCTTATTTGACCTCTTTTTATGCTTCGTTTGAACCGAGGGTCGCTCGGAAACAGCCATCCTACCTTGGTAGGAGTAAGATCTTCATACACTTACCCTCCCAAAACCCACGTTATGAGATTTTACTGGGTTGTTGTTGTTGTATATCCTTTTTAAACGAGGAAGCATAATATATTATGCATCATTACAATCAAAAGTGACTACATAATTGCTAACACGTGATATTGCTTGCCTATTGTTATCATATAATTCAAATAAGATAAAGGTTGTATGCCTGGCAAAAGTAGTTCCTTCCTTTGGTACTTTCAGTGTCGCTCAAACAAATACGGGGATTTTTCCAATCCACGAAAAAAGATATTTCTCCTTTATTAATGACGGATATAAAATTTTATCAAGTGAGTTCAATATACGTAAAAGAAAATTTACAAAAAAGTAATTAAATTAAATTAATTAATTAATTTATTCTAATTATTATTCAAATAATATTTTATTTTATTAAATAGATAATTTAAATATATTATTTAATTAAAATAATGAGGCTAAATACAAGAAAAAGGCGAAAAAGGAGAAAAGACTCAAAATCATACACTTTCTTGAACATAATTGGATTGGGGACACCCCTAAACTTAATTCAACAAATAGCCACTTATTTTCTTTGTCATTTATTTTTTAAGGTTAGGTTAAGAAAAAAGGGAAAAGTGGGGTTGGGTTGTGGGTCCAAGGTCTTGTTTAATATTTTTAAAACTTGAGTTGTGTGTTCATGGACCTCTTTAATATTTTAAAGACTTGAGTTGTGGGGTCATGATTTTTTTTAACATAACAAAAATTTTAAGATAAAATACAACTTTTATAAAAATATATTTTATACTTGGAATATTATATATATATATATATATTAATATTAAAAAAATGGATTCTAAAAATAAGTGGAGAAAACCCTCGGGATTCAAATACAATCTAGAACTTGTCTTGAACGAAAACTCCATTATCAACTTCTCACTTCAGACACTTCTTCATATTCCCCTTGAAACCATCAACCGCCATCTACCATAACTCAGCCACTCTCTCTAAGAATGAAGTCATTTTTGGAGTTCGTCGCTCTCATCGTCAAGTTTTCTGGATTCGCCACTCTCATCCTCAAGTTTTTTGGAATTCCAAGCTGTCAGTGTCAAGTTCAAACTGTCAGTTATGTTAATCATTTTTTGTTTTTCAAGTTTCTTTTCTTGTTCTCATTTTGGAAAATATGTAAAATATTTTTGATGATTTTTGTTTATTCCAGCTGATTTTGAATATTTTGAGATTTTTAGTGTTCATAAGATCCAATTTTTTTGAAGATTGAAACTTTTTGGAGGTCAAATTTGATGATGTTTCTGGAGATTTCTGCATTGCATGGTCGATTTCGATTGAAAATAGTACTTCTTTTGAAGTTTTTATTTGGACATTACTATGATTTTGTTAATACACCACTGGTTAATAGCTTTATTATTCTACATGTACATAGTATATTATGGCTAAAACAAGAGGCGGCATCATTATCAAATGATCTACTCCTTCTACTCCTAGAAATAAGAAACGAAAGGATGATGAAAAAGTTTCAAAAAACTCAAAAAAGAAAAAAATTGTAGTTGAATCGGCTGAGTCAGAATCTGGAACAATGGTTGATATTGGCAACTACCGTGGCAGTAGGCAAAGGAAGTAGTAATGTTGAGTCTAGTGAAGCACAAAGTGATAACATAGATGGTGAAGTAGTAAAGATACCCTTAGTGGAGAGGTTGATCCCCTATCCTTGCTAATTTGCTCAAAAAATATCTCTAGTGATTCCTATGGCCTATCGACTTGTATGGATAGTTAGGATCATTTTCCGCAAAAATTTCTGTAAGAGCAAGGATGACTCTTTATCATAGATTTAGAAAAGCTTTAGTTTATGAAAAAATTTACCCTGACTTTAAGGGTACCTGTTTTGGCTAGTTGAGACATATTGCAGATTATTTCAAGTTCAATGGATAGTTGGTTCATTATATGTTGTTGCGACGTGTCAAGAAAGACAAAAAATTCCATGAAATTTGGTTCTATGTAAATGATAAGCCTGCATATTTTGACTTAAGAGAGGTTATGTTGATTATGGGGCTGAATTGCTCGGCATACCCCCGTGAATCACAAATGAACAAAGTCCTTCCAAAAGGACATAATTTTTATAAAAAGGTTACCAAGAATAAGAACATCACTGGTGCAAACTTGTTGAGTTTGATCAAGGGTCATAGACTAAATAAAAAGCAGAAGTTGAGGTACTCTTTGGTTTGGTTTGTCCATGCAATGCTGCTTGCCCATGATCTGTCGAACATAGTGGATTCAAACCACATCAAGATGGAAAATAATTTAAATATTTGCATGACTTATCCATGGAGGGAGTGTTTTGATTTAACATTATTGTATTTGAAGAAAAAATTAATTTGAAGAAGGAGGAGGAAATGTACAATGAAAAGAAGAATGTATCATATACTTTGTACGGCTTTCTCTAGGCATTCCTGGTAATTATTATCGATCATGTGGTCGATTTTTTATAGAATGTTATTTATTTATGTAGTATTTTGTAGACCTTGTCTATTTGTTTGTTCTTTTATTAATTTCAGTTTTAGATATATAAGGCTTTTCTTTATCTTGAAAAGTATGCCGGAATGTGTTTGGATTCTCCTATGCCCATTCCTCATTTACTTAGATGGCACACATCAAAGAGCGAAAATATAATGGAAGGTGATTCATTCAAGTACAAAGGTATAAATTTATTTGTCATTTTATATATTTTTAAACTAGTAAATGTTTTGTTAGTATTTATATTTTTCTTTCTTTTTGTAGATTGTGCACTCATTCCTTGTCCCTACTGTCTGTGAGTTGAAATAAAAATACATGACAACATTTAAGCCATATACAGAAAAAGTTAAGGACATAGTCCATTATGCCTAAAAGGATGATTTAAATGGTATCACTGTCCTTACCTCAAATGTAATGGCAGAGAATGAATGTTTGGGTGATCACACAACAATCCAGGTTTGTGAAAATTTTATTTCGAGTGAACAGAAAAATATTTCAGGTGTTTTTATTTATGAAAATCTGTGTAAACATGTTGCATCCCTTGAGAAACCAATAATAGAAGTTGTTGCTTATATACGAGATGAAAAATTGAGAAGAGGTAAAAAGAACAAAAAAGAGCAAGGTAAATTAGTTTATATACTCATTCAATTAAATAACTTATTTTTATGAATATCCTCACTGACCTTGCACTTTATGTTGAAGAACAATTTCCAGAAATTGAACAAGAGTTCGAAGCAGCAGTTGATGAATACCTTGCAGCATTAGCTGATGATACAGTAGAAGAGAAAAAAGAGGGAAAAAATCAAAAGAGAAGGAGGTTGATGAAATGGAAAAAGAAAAGAAAGAAGAGGAAAATGAGAGGAGAACTCAGTTGATGAATTTGAAGAAGAGAAATAGAAGAAGAAAAAGAGAAGTAGAAGGTAGTTTCTGAAGAAGATAAGAAAGATGAAGAAAAAGAGAAGAATGAGGAAGATGAAGAAGAGAAAGCAGTGGTAGATGATGACGAGAAGAACAATGATGCAGATTTAGTGTATGTGATGAGCATTCTGAAGGAACTCAATGGTGAGGATGTTGGTGATGAGAAAAATAGTTAACGTGGTTTAATGGGTATATTTTGAAATATTTTGTTGTTTTGAAAAGAAGCTGCTGCTTTTGGTGACAATGCAGTTAATGTTTTTTTGATGGATGAATGGTGTCAATGATTGGGGGGGGGGGATTAAGACAATTAAGTTTTTGCTATTTTGATAGATGGATGGGGTCTATAAATTTTTGATTATTTTGATGAATGGCTGGGAATTATCCGACTTAGGACTTCATGTTGGCGGTAGTGATTTTTGCTTTAAAGATATAGTGTCACTTTTTTATGGTATGCATGATGATGTGTTTACTGATCACAAATGTCTTCAGTATGTCTTTAGTCAAAAAGAGCTAAACTTGTGGCTGAGGAGATGGCTTGAGTAGCTTAAGGACTATGATATGAGCATTCCCTGCCACCCAAGTAAAGCTAATGTCATTGTTAATATTCTTAGAAGGTTAACATAGGGAGTACTACTCATGTTGAGGAAGAAAGGACGGAGTTGTCTAAGGAAGTGAATAGACTTGCACATTTGGGAGTTCACCTTGTGGACTAAAATGATGGTGGTGTCATTATTTAGAATGGGGCATAGGAGTCCCACTCAGCGGTCCAGAGGTGCTCCTTTGTGCTGGAGCCTAGATTTTGGTACTAAAGCCTGATGTATATATTCTTTTGTTCACAGGTATGGCGGGGGCCTTGTCCCACCTTATATTACTATTCTTACTCTTAGAGGTCTATGGATATGTATGTGGGTTGTATATGGGTGGTATGTGTATATATGTACCATTATGCTTGTACGACCTATGATTTGGGTGTTCCCTGTATCGTAACATCCTCGTCGGCTTATATGCTTCCTTACCTGTTGATACACTATAAGTTGAGCAGGAAAGGGGTTACTTATAATTGGCAAGGGTACACGCGTATGTCCAATTCAGGCACCTATCACGGCCTACAGGATTGGGTCATGACAACTCCTGTCTTGATTTTTGAATGATAACTCATTTTGATCATTCCATCAAGTCTCAAATATGATTTAAATTGCATTTAGTTTCTCACTACTATACTCATGGATGCCTCAATGCTTCCTTCACTGAGCCTGGGCCAGGATTTGTTATCAAGCATACTTCTCTGCATTGTTTGCCGTGTCCCAACGTGAGGGGGCAGGTACGACATGTACATAGGTTTTATGGAGTTATGTTGTGCCATATATACATATGCTTTTGTCTAATGATATGATATGATATGATATGATATGACCATCTGATATGATATGATATGTTATAGAGATATTTCCTACTCTAGAGTTATATTATCATGTGGCGCTGGTGATGGGATGGCGACCATGTTTTGTTCACCGTATCCCATAATGGGGCCGGATATGAGATATGTTTTTCCGCATGCATTATCTATGTTTGTGATAAGTATTTTGACATTCTGGATATTTTGCTCATCTTCTGCACATTTTGTTCTAGTTATGACTTTATTTATTACAGTCCATGCTTTACATATTCAGTACATTTTCCATACTGACCTCCTTTCCTCAGGGGCTACGTTACATGCCCGCAGGTACATACGCTCGTTTTGCTGATCCGCTTGCTTAGGACATCCACTCTACTATTTGACAGTGCTTCTTTGTCCGGAGCCCATATTTTGGTAATGGCCTTTATGTAGCCTATATGTATATGTTGGTCAGGGGTACGATGGGGCCCTGTCCCATCATATGATTATGCTATTATTCTATAGAGGTATGTAGCTATGTATTTGTGGGTTCTATATATATTTTGGACTTTTATGTTCCGTGACGGCCTTAACGGCCTTCGTATGCTATATCTACTTTCGTATGCTCTCTAGCATCCCTATTTGATTTTTACATTTATTTATTCTGCTAACACGCTAAGTGGGGCTAAGGGTACATATGGGTGCCCAACTCAGGCACTAGTCACGGCCTACAGAGTGGGTTATGACACCAAGTTACTCGTAGACTTATTTGATTATGTTAACAATTGTCGTTGATATAGACATTCATCATTGGAATCTATATTCTTTAATTAGCGATCCCATATTTAGGTAAAGCGTAAAGATTGTCTATATATGTTACTTATAGCTATGTAAAGATTGCCTTTAGGGTTATAAATAGATTGCCTAAAATGCTATATAAATAGATTGCCTAAACGGCTATATAAATAGATTGCCTAAGGGGCTATATATATATTGCCTTTGGGGCTATATACATATAAACCAAGGGGCTGTATACAGATTGCCTAAGAGGTCGATGTGACTGCCTATGGGTCTATGTCATTGCCTTAGAGGGCTATGTGATCTTTGCCTATAGGCTATCTTGTTTTCCAAGAGGGTCATGTACTTCCTACGAGACTATATTGATTCCTAAGAGGTCTATGTAACTTCCTATAGGGCTATGTTGTTACCCAAGAGGGTTATATGCTGCCTATGGGGTTGATGAATAAGAAGGTTATGTGACTACCCTAAGGGGATAGGGGTAACCCATAGGGGTATATAAATTATATTAGAACTTCTCAGTCCTGTGGGGGCCAGGTTAGGTGATCTTGTTTGTTGTCTCTACCTGTTGTGCTTATGGGAGCCGACTAGGTTATTGTTTGGCTTGTCAAGAATACCTAGGTTATATTATAAGAATGTTTGACCTTGTTCTTCATGTACTTAATTATGTGGTGAAATTAGTTGCCTAATGCTAGTAAGCAAACTGCTCGGTTCATTATGGTTATAAGTTTGTTCGAGCTAACTTTTGAGTCTTCTCTTAAAGTATTTACGGTACTTATGTTATCACTCTCATTATTTATTGATTCAGAAGCAAATAAGTATTCTCAAAATATCTTTGATCCTCCTATGATATTATTTACAATATTTATGGCATTAGCTTCAATTTTAGCTTTCAGTTCTTTTACATATTTGGTACATTATTTTGTACTAATGCCCCATTGCATGGGGTTACTCCATTCATGCCTACAGGTCTCAAGCATCATTAGATAAATTTGTTGAGTAGCACAACCGAGTCTTCAGTAGATTGGTTGGTTCCTTTTCATCCAGGAATCATTAGAGTCTCAGAGGTTTGCTTTTTTTACTTTTCATGGTTATTAGGTTGGCCAGGTCCTTGTGTCAACCAAGATTTACTACTCCTAGAGGCTTGCAAACTAGTGTGTTGGGTTGCATATCTATGTTGTTGGCCTTGTATGCCATGTTTTTATTTGGCTGGAGTGTAAGAGTCGTTTGATCTATTATTTTGATATACCTATTTTCAGCTTTCATATAGAGATCATGAAAACTTTCATAGTCTATATAAAATTCATGCTTTCCTAGATACCATGGTGGTGTGCTACCTGATTTATTGCTTTAAACAAATTTTTGGGAGTAGTTGTTTTATTTGTAATAGTTGTTGACAGGGGGTTTGATAGCCGAGGGCCTACTTTATTTAAGTTGACATATACTTGTACATTTTATTTACCATGTGTGGCTATTATACATCATTAGCAATTTGGTATAGCAGGCTCAGCTTAGGCCTAAGTTTTAGAGTTAGGTGCAAGTTACACCCTCTAGTTTGGGGCTTAACAAACTCGGTATCAAATCAATGTTGTATCCTAGGGAGTCTGCAAGTTGTGTCTAGTAGAATCTAGTTTATTGGTGTTTTGTGCACCACACTTATAATTAGGAGGTTATAGGGCATTTAGGATTGGTTTCCATTCTTTTATCTATATCTCATGCTATAAATTTGATCCTTTAGTGTTGAGCTATTATATCATGTAGGTCGAGTTTGAATCAAGACATTAGTATTTCCAAGAATGGAATGGCTATGTTAAGGTAGCTTTCTATTCCTTTTTTGAGATTGTCTTGTATGTGGGTCTTGTTGAATTTCTAGTAGTTGTTAGTGGCCTTGTAAGGCAGATGACTTATTTTTTGGGTTGTTTAGTAGAGTGTGGTATAATCCAATGTATAGGGGAGGTTCTGCGGAATATTCAAAAAGTTTCCATCTTTAATTATATTTCCTATTTTACCTTCAAGGATGAATGATCATAGGGGGGGGGGAGGATGTACCACCCTAATTTTTTATGGTTGTCCTTCGCCCCATACAAAGGCTTACATACCTAAATTTGAGAATTTATTATAATACTACACATGTTCGAGGGTATTTGATTTGAATTCGATAAAAATATATTTTAGTTTCTTCCTAAGTTACCTTAAATATTTATGAAAAATTCTTTAGTTAAGATATATTTTTGCATGTATTATTTTAAATGATTTTTATAAGTTATTAATATTTTATATATGTAGTTGATTGATATTAACTCATTCCTTGGCATTTTATTCATTAACTTATTTGGTAATTTAAATTTATCTTTGGGTTTTGATACCAGTTTTCTATTTCAATTCCTTCTTTAGACAATTTCAACAATTATGCCTTTGTGATTTTTCTATCGTACGAGAATAGTGTCTTGACTTTTACTGATCTTGTTCGGATCCATAGGGAAACAATTTTTCATACATCCCACCTTATATTTTATTTGAGGTTTAAAATGATATGAAGACACAGAGTTATTAATAGTTTATAGATAAAATTATTCGTGCACAATTGAAGTAGAGATAGTATGGCTGAATAAGTGGCATTTGCTAATTTCTTAAGATGTAAAAAGGAATTTGTTGTTATTGGAGGATATGCTCATCCTGAAGGCGAGTAGAATCAGTTATTTAGTGCATGAATCAGTGTATTCTGGAGTTATATTTGATCATCGGAAGAAAATCAATTATCTACATCAAGTTACTCAAGCTTGAGTTGTAGATATGTCAAGGCTATTCCTTCTTTTTAGGCATGATTCCTTATGGTTTATAATTTTCAAATTTAGCATGCTATCAAAGAGTCGATAATTAGATATTTCTAAATTGTTATTTGTGCTATTAGTATAAAAGACTTTTATTTGGTGGTGTAGATTTCTGGTCGAGTTAATGAGTATGAAGTGGTTGTAGATATTTATTTGATAATCGAATTATGGTGTTTGTCAAGTTGACCATGGTGTTTTGTTGTTTAAGTTGTTGGAAATATATATGCTAAAATAGTGGAATTGTTTTCACGTCCACTGTAGATTTAAGTCATTTTGACTTCCTTTCAAATCCATTTAAAATTGTATTGTTAAGGCAAATGATATTGTTGATAAGATATATGCCTTTGACATTTGTTTTCTTTATAAAAAGGTGGCTTTGCTCCTTCTAGATGAAATAGATTGATGCCAAGAATTCTTAGGTTTCCTGACTACTTGTAATGACCCTCCCAGTCATTATTTTGTAAATCTCTTCTTTTTATTTTTAGAGCGTTTCTATAGCGACCCAAAGTCATTTATGACTTATTGGCACTGAGTTTTCGATCAGCTTGTCATTTGTTTGAGTTTTGTGCCTATAATAACCCGAAAACATAGAAAGTCCTAAACAAAGGATCATAGGAGGAATTCTCAGAAGTTGGGCACTAGAAGTTGACCATGAAAGTCATTATGGACCGTGGTGTGCAACCGTGGTGGAGATTTAGAGGCTCGGTCTACAGAGGATGGACTACAATGGAGGACCATGAATCGTGGTGAGAACCACTGACCGTGAATCCCTCAATGGTGAGACCTCCCTAAAGTCCTCATGAATTTTACCAAAGTCAGTGTCCACTAACGACCATCACGAGCCATGGTATGTTTCACGAACCGTCAAGGTGTCCATGAAGAATCTTCAGAGACTACCCTGCAAGTTCGTTTTCTAAATTTCTCTAAATCCCTTATCACGGGACCCAACCACGGACCTTGGTGAGCACCATGGATCGTGAAGGGTCCCCATGAAGTCTCTTTTGGCCAGATCTTAAAAAGGACATTTTGATATTTTCCTACATTTTAACCCAAGGTAGTGTCATTTTGAGGGAAACATTCACCTATCTAAAGACCCTAGACTCTAACTTCTCCAACACAAATCCTCTCCTCTCAAGTTCTTCCAAGGTCTTCAAGCCAAGAATAGGGTTTCCAAATTTAAGGCATTCAAGTCTTTTTTCTTACTCAAGTGTTCTTAGGGATTTCATTTCCCTCAAGGTAGGTGGGTTTTCATCCATGATTCCTTCCACCCATGGATCCCAAATCTATTCTTAACCTTGCATTTCAATTCAAACTGATGAAATCTTATGGCCGTTTACATGATGACTATAAATGCATTGATTATGATATATTTGAAGTTTATTCATATATGTTGATCGATATTGACTCCTGATTTCATGAATTTATGATGTTATTAAAGAGCCTATATGAATTCTTGAAAAGAGTTTTAAGACATATGTGGTGGGTTGTTTTAAGAATGTGTATTTTATGTATTTCCATTACTCTCATGCATGCAAGAATTCTTTAAAGGCATTGATAGTTTTTTATGAAATGAACCCATCTAATTTCTTATGATAAAGCAAAGTTGAAATGAAGTTTGACTCTAAATGAATGTTATGAAGTAAATACTTATGAAAAGGAGTATTTACAAAATGATTGACTGATGAAGGGCTTCTTAGCCAAAGTAAGGTTTCAATGCTGAAGAACAATTCTCACATTGAATCAAATGAAAGATGTTAATGAGCTATTCCACCGATTGATGTTTTAATTTTAAAGTTGTATAAAGCTTGTGTTATATTAATGTTTAAATGTTATTCCGTGGGACTTGACCCAACACCAAATGTAGCATGTAGATAAGGGCTCTACTGAAGGGGTCCTTAAGTAAAGTCTCATGTTGCATTAACTATGTGCCACCATAGGGGCCCGTTTTGGCAAATTTAGGCTAGTGGATCAAAGATTACCCATTAAGTTAAAGTTAAAGAATATTTAAAGTTCATCGGAGTTCTACTTGGCAAGTAGTCTCCCTGTGCTAATGTAGGAGGATGTATTGGATTTCATGTAATAGCTCGCATGGTCTTAAATATTGATTATGGTTGTTTCCCCACAAAATGAATGTTTTAAGGATTCACATGATGATTTCTCATGCATGCATTCCCTTGTGCATGTTGCTTATACATGTCTTTCTCTTATGTTCTTCATTTCATAGCATACTCACAGACTTAGTACATTCAATGTACTAATGCATATTTTTGCCTACATGATATCACTATGTAGGGATCGGCATCTCTCTACACTCTCCTCCCCGTGGCTAAGTTAAGCATTGAAGGCTACTATATTGGTGAGTTCCCATGTTTTGGGAACCACACTCCTATCTTAACTAGCTTATGTTATATTTAGACATTTAAATTAAGTTTGGTATTTTTGACTTAATTTTGAGGGTGAGCTAGGGACATGTCTTAGCCCCTGCCAAGTCTTAATGTAGAAGGTATTGTTGGACATAGTAAAGGATGATATGTTATCTTTGACTCTTATTTATGTGAAGCCCCTTAGTCCCTGTATCGCTTATGTTTTTGCTTGATTTGTTTATCATTACCAATGAAATTCTTAATGAATGCTAAGAGGCTTGGGTGAGGTACCTCCGGGTGTCCTATTCGCCTTATCACGTCTAGTCCATAGGCTTGGGTGGTTCCCAAATTGGTGTTAGTATTAGAGCACGAGGTTTTGAAATGGTCTTCAAAGTAAAACATACCGCGTCAAATAGGGTCTTGTTCATGGTTGTAAAGTGCGCCAAAACTATGAATGGGAGACTATGGGACATGTAAGAATGTCTTGACTTCTTTTAATTCATTTCGTGCCAGAGTGTCCTAATTTTTCCTCTAACTTATAACCGATTTTATGTTCTTTAGATAATGTCTCATGGAAGAGCACCTCCAAGAGCAAGGGTGAGGACCAAGCTCCTCCGATTCCAAATATCCCACATCATGAGAAAGGGGTAACTCATTCCAAGTTCCGCAATATCATCGTATTATTTGGTCAAGGTGTAGCCCACCAAGGGCATTAAGGTGTCCCTCCTCCTTTAGTGCAAATTTCGACCTCCCAGATTTAGGATTTTCAAATGATGAATCCGCTTGAGTTTGATGGTTCTAAGCTAGATGAGGATCCTATGGAGTTTATTAATGAGGTGTACCAGTTTGTGGCTATCATGGGTGTGCCACTAAATAAAAAGGTCAAACTAGTGACTTACCAAATAAGAGGCATGACTCGAGTATGGTATGAGCAATGGATTGTTGAGAGGAATGATAAAAGGGGAACGATAGAATAAGAAGAGTTCAAATGTGCCTTCCTAGACCATTTCTTCCCATTGGAGCTTATGGAGGACAAAATCCAAGAGTTCATCAACTTCCATCAAGAGAGTATGAGTGTAAGGGAGTATGCCCTCAAGTTCACAAAACTATCCAAGTATGCTCCCTTTATGGTCTCCGACCCCCGGGCAAGGATGAGCAAGTTTATTTCTGATGTCTCAAGCTTGGTATCTAAGGAATGCAAAATGGCCATATTGGTTAAAGAGGACATCTCCCGGTTAATAACTTATGCCGAATAAATCAAAGATGAGAAGTTGAAGGAGAGTTCTAGAGGGTTCAAGAAAGCAAGACTAGATGGTGGAGGGTCCAACCCTCAAAGGTCTGATTATGGAAGCATTTGCAAGAGTTAAGGTAGGCAACGGTTTACGAGACAAGGTTTCACTAATACTCCTCCTTCCAAGTTCAACAAGGATAAGGGTCCTAATCAAATAGTCCTAAGAAATAATGTTGACGCCTAAGTTTTCCCCCCATGTAAGAAGTATGGGAGGACCTACAAGGGGGAGTGATTTGTCGGCTCAAATGCGTGCTTCAGATGCGGCAAACCGGGCCACCATGCTAAGTATTGTAGAGGTGGAGGTGGTAATAGGCCTTAAGTATTTGTTGCTCATGTCCAACAAGTGCAAGGAAAAATCTAACACACTAACAGTTTCTATGCCTTGTACGGGAGGTAAGGGGTTGAGGAAGCACCAAATGTTGTTATCGGTAAGTTAAGGATCTTTATTGTTGATGTATATACATTGTTGGAATCGAGTGAAGACTTGTCATTTGTTACTTCATTCTTAGCTAATAGGTTTGACTTAATGCCCGAAATGTTAGTAGAGCCTTATTTGGTGTCTACCCCCGTGGGTTAGTCGGTAGTGGCGAGAAAGGTCTATAGGAGTTGTCCCGTGTCCATCTTGCATAAAGTCGTTCCTTTTGATCTTATAGTGCTTGACATGGTAGATTTTGATGTCATCCTTGGGATGGATTGGTTACATATATCTTATGCTTCCATAGATTATAAGACTCATCAAGTCAAGATTTCATTCCCAAATGAGTACGTTCTTGAGTGGGAGGGTCGTGATTCGGTGGTGAAGGATAGATTCATTTCATGTCTCAAAGCTCAAAAATTGATTACTAAGGGTTGTATTTACCATATTGTGTAGATTAGGGATGTCGACTCTGAAAGTCCTCCTCTTGAGTCGATCTCCATAGTCAATGATTTCCTGATGTCTTTTTCGATGACCTTCCTGGTGCCCCTCCTGGAAGAGAAGTTGATTTTGGTATCAATCTCCTCCCCGATACCCAACCTATCTCTATTTCTTCTTGCCAAATGGTCCTAATAGAATTGAAGGAGTTGAAGGAACAATTAAAGGATTTGTTAGAAAAGGGGTTCATAAGGCCAAGTAATTCGGCGTAGGGTACCCCTGTTCTATTTTTCATAAAGAAGGATGGGTCAGTTTGAATGTGCATAGACTATCGGCAATTGAATAAGGTAACTATTAAGAATAAGTATCTACTTCCTAATATAGACGACTTGTTTTATCAATTGCAAGGGGAAAGTCACTTCTCCAAGATAGACCTTCAGTCTGGATATCACCAACTAAGAGTGAAGGAGTGTGACATCCCAAAGAAAGCATTCCAGACAAGGTATGGTCACTTAGAGTTTATGGTAATGAGTTTGGGTTGACGAATGCGTCGGCGGCCTTCATGGACCAAATGAATAGGGTGTTCAACACCTACCTTGATACTTTTGTTATGGTGTTCATTGATGATGTTTTGATCTACTCTCAGAGTGAGGAAGAACATAAGGCTCATTTGAGGGTTGTGTTACAAACATTGAGGGATAAGCAATTATTTGCAAAATTTAGCTAGTGTGAGTTTTCTTGAAGGAGGTGGCCTTTCTCGGTCACATAGTCTCTGGCGAAGGGATCAAGATTGATCCTAAGAAAATAGAGGCAGACAATAATTACCTTAGACCATTGTCTATTTCGAACATTAGGAGCTTCTTGAGTCTAGCCGGTTACTATAGAAGATTCTTCGAAGGGTTTTTTTCCATCCCATCTCCTGTGACAAAGTTGACTCAAAAGAAAGCAAAATTCATATGGAACGGATGAGTGTGAAAGGAGTTTTGAAACTTTGAAAGATCGACTTACCTCTGCTCCTATTTTGACTCTACCGGAAGGATTAGAAGGGTTTGTGGTTTATTGTGATGCTTTAAATATTTGTTTGGGTTGTGTCTTAATATGAAATGGTAGGATCATAGCCTATGCTTCTAGGCAATTGAAAGTGTATGAGCGTAACTACCCTACCCATGATCTTGAGTTGGCAGCCGTGGTCTTTGCTTTTAAAATTTGGCGGCACTACCTCTATGATGTACATGTAGATGAGTATACAAATCATAAAAGCCTTAAATATGTGTTCACCAAAAAGGACCTCAATCTAAGACAAAGAAGGTGGCTAGAGCTCCTCACGGACTATGACATGAGTGTGCATTATCATTTAGGTAAAGCTAATGTGGTTTCCGATGCACTTAATAGAGTGTCTATGGTGAGTGTGGCCCACATTGATAAAGGAAAAGGGGAGTTGGTGAAAGATGTTCACCGGTTCGCTAGATTAGGGGTGAAGTTACGCGGTACCGATGATGGTGGTATAGTTGTCTAAAATAGGTCCGAATCCTTTTGGTAGTGGATGTCAAGTCAAAAAAAGACATTGACTTGACACTTGTCGAGTTAAAGAATTTGGTGAAAGAAAAGAAGGTAAAGGTCTTTTCACAAGGGGGAGATGGGTGTTATATTTCCAAGGTCGGTTATGTGTTCCATATGTGGATGGCCTAAGGAGTTTGATCTTGATGGAGGCATATAATTTTGCATACTCCATTCACCCCTGTTTGACAAAAATATATCAAGACTTGAAAAAGTTGTATTGTTGGGGTGGCATGAAGAAGGATATAGAAAGGTTTGAGTATGAATGTCCGAATTGTCAACAAGTAAAGGCCAAACATCATAAGCCGGGTGGACTAGACCAAGATATTGAAATCCCTACTTAGAAATAGGAAGATGTGAATATGGATTTTGTTATGGGTTTGCATCACACTCGGAAGCAACATGATTCTATTTGGGTGATTATTGATAGAATGACTAAGTCGGCTCACTTCCTATCGGTTAAGACTTTATATAGGGCCAAAGATTATGTAGAGTTGTATATTTAGGAGTTGGTGAGATTGCATGGTGTGCCATTGTCAATCATTTCGGATCATGGCACTCAATTCACTTCTCACTTTTAGAGATTATTTAAAAGAGGCCTCGGTACTAAAGTAAAGTTAAGCATTGCATTCCGTCCTCAAACTGATGGGAAAAGGGAAAGGACAATTCAAACCCTAGAGGATATGTTAAGGTCTTGTGTGTTGGAGTTCAAATGGAGGTAGGATGATTACCTATCGCTCATTGAATGTTCTTACAATAATAGTTACCACTCGAGTATTGAGATGGTGCCGTTTGAGGCTTTTTATGGAAGGCGATGTAGATCCCTAGTTGGTTGGTTTGAAGTAGGTGAGATGATCTTGTTAGATCCTGATTTGGTACTTGATTCTTTGGAGAAGGTGAAGATCAGTAGGGAAAGGTTGAAGATGGCTCAAAGTTGTCAAAAGTCGTATTCCAACACTAGAAGAAGGGATCTAGAATTTAATGTAGATGATTAGGTGTACTTAAAGGTTTCACCCTGAAGGGTGTGGTTCATTTTGGTAAGAAAGAGAAATTGAGCCCTAGGTATGTATGGCCTTATAAAATCCTAAAGCAGGTTGGCAAAGTTGCGTATGAGTTGGAATTACTTTCGTAAATGACCATGATTCACTCGGTGTTTCAAGTGTCAATATTGAGAGAATGTGTGGGAGACCCTAATACCATTGTGCGATTGGATTTAGTGAATGTTGAGGAGAATTTAACCTATGAAGAAGTCCCAATTGAAATTTTAGACCAGCAAGTCAAAAGGTTGACGAACAAAGAAGTTGCCTTCGTTAAATTCCTTTGGAGGAATCAACAAGTTGAAATTGCTACATGGGAAGCGGAAGCGTATATGATGAAACGCTATCCTCATCTCTTTCATTCTACTCAATCTTAAGGTATTAAGTCATTCATGTTCAAATGTTTAAGACTCTTGTGTTTCAGTTTTCCTAAGTCCTCATGTGCATGCATGTTCATGAAGTTAAATTTTAAAGTTATGTTTTCTGTTTAAGTTTAAAGATCTCATGGTTGATGCATTTCACGTATCATTATATTCATGTTGGGTTCCTAGTCCTCATGCCATGTTCTTTCTATGCTAACAATTCTCATTGAGGACGAATGTTCCCAAATGGGAGATATTGTAAGACCCCGGAAAGTTGAAAAGTTCTAAACAAAGGATTAAAAGAGGAATTCTCAGAAGTTGTAGAAATATGGCACCATAAGCTGACCATGGAAGCCTTAACGGACCAAGGGCCGTGGTGAGCACCACAGGACGTAAAACCATACCTGGTTAGACCTCCCCAAAGTCCTCAGGAATCTTCCCAAAGGCAGGGTCCACAGATGACCATCACGGGCCATGGTGTGTTCAAGGACCGTCAAGATGTCCATGCAGAATCATCATAGACTACCCTGCAAGTTCATTTTCTGAATTTATTTAAGTTTTTATCAAAGGACCCCATCTTGGACTGTGGTGAGCACCATAGTCTTTGAAGGGTCTCCGTGAAGTCTCTTCCGGCCAGATATTTAAAGGGAAATTTTGGTCTTTTCCTGAGTTTTAACCTAAGGTGGTGTTGTTTTGAGGGAAAATTTCACCTATATAAAGACCCTAAACCCTTCAAAGCCCTCATTTTGTTTAACTCTAACTTCTCTAACACAAATCCTCTCCTCTCAAGTTCTTCTAAGGGCTTCAAGCCAAGACTAGGGTTTCAAATTTTAAGGCATTTAAGTCTCTTTTCTTACTCAAATGTTCTTAGGGATTTCGTTTCCCTCAAGGTATGTGGGTTTTCATTCATGGGTCCTTCCACCCATGGAACCCAAATATTTTCTCAATCTAGCATTTCAATTCAAAATGATGAAATTTTATGGGATTTTACATGATGACTTTAAATGCATAGATTACGATATATTTAAAGTTTCTTTACATATGTTGATGGATATTGACTCTTGATTTCATGAAGTTATGATGTTATTAAAGAGCCTATATGAAGGCTTGAAAAGATTTTAAAGATATATGTGGTGGGTTATTTTAAGAATATATATTTTATGCATTTCCATTACTCTCATGCATGCAAGAATTCTTTAAAGGCATTAAAAGGTTTTTATGAAATGAACCCACTTAGTTTCTTATGATAAACTAAAGTTTAAATAAAGTTTGACTCTGAATGAATGTTATGAAGTAAATGCTTATGAAAGGGAGTCTTTATGAAATGATTAACTGATGAAGCACTTCTTAGCCAAAGTAAGGTTTCAATGTGAAAGTACAATTCTCGCATTGAATCAAATGAAAGGTTTTAATGAGCTATTCTACCGATTGATGTTTTAATGTTAAAGTTATATATGTTTTATGTTATATTAATATTTAAATGTTATTCCATGGGACTAGACCTATCACCGAATGTTGCACGTAGATGGGGGCTCCACCAAAGGGGTCCTTAAGTAAAGTCTCATATTGCATTAACTATGTGTAACTATAGAGGGCCTTGTTAGCTATTTTAGCCTAGTGGATCCATGATTAGCCATTAAAGTTAAAGTTAAAGAATGCTTAAAGTTGATCGGAGTTCTACCTGGCAAGTAGTCTCCCCTTGCCAACGTAGGGGGGATATGTTGGATTCCATATAATAGATTGCATGATCTTAAATATCGAATATGGTCTCTTCCCCATAAAATGAATGTTTTAAGGATTCACATGATGATTTCTCATGCATGCATTAACTTATGCATATTGCCTATACATGTCTCTCTCTTATGTTCTTCATTTCATAACATACTCACATACTTAGTACATTCAAAGTACTAACGCATACTTTTGCCTACATGATATCACCATGTAGGGACCAGCGTCGCTCCACACTCTCCTCCACTTGGTTAAGTTGAGCTTTGAAGGCTAACACTTTGGTGAGTTCCCATGTTCCGGGAACGACACTCTTATCTTATCTAGGTTATGTTATGTTTAGACATTTAAATTAAGTTTGGTATTTTTGACTTAATCTTGAGGGTGATCTAGGGGCATGTCTTAGCCCCGCCAAGTCTTAATGTAGAAGGTATTGTTGGACAAGTAAAGGATGTTATATTATCTTTGACTCTTATTAATATGAATCCCCTTATTCGCTATATCCCTTATATTTCTACTTGATTTGTTTATCATTACCAATGAAATACTTAATGAATGCTAAGAGGCTTGGATGAGGTACCTTCGGGTGTCTCATTCACCGTGTAATTTCTAGTCCCTAGGCTTGGGTCGTGGTAGTGCCCCTTTTTAAGTTTTGGAGCTTTTGAAACTTGAATATTTAACTTCTCTCAAAATGTTAGGTAAACGGTTTTGGAATGAAATTCAGATGTTATATACGCCTTAGAAGGGTCATTTTAGTCTAGTGGAATGGTCTGCTCGAGATCTGAGGCTTTTGATTCTAGTTTATATTATTAGGCATTTTATCTTTTAAACTTTGGTCTAAATTTGACCTTGGTCAACATTCATGAAAAACATGCGTCACTTAGAATTTCGTCAATGTGGTTAGCACTGGAATTTTAAGTTTAGTCAAGAATGACCCTTCGTTCACTTCCCAAGGCTTCTAATTTAACCTCAAGCCTCATGTTAAAGTTGGTTAAAAATGGTACTTCGGTATGGGACTCTCATTTTGTCCAGATTCCCTCTATTGGAAATTTTGACTTTGCATTGAGTCTGAAATGATTAATTTGGTGGGATAGCATAGTTTATTTGTACATACTGGGTTTCAAACAAATCCCAAATACCTCATTGGAGATTTTGGACTCGACTAAAGTATGGTGATGCAACTCAGCTAGTGTTGGAATAAAATGACTTTTGTGTTTGCTAGACCTATCGGCCTATTCACGAAGACTAACCTCTTACGCCCATGCATTCATGAGTTGACCTCTGCATTCACGAGGGTCTCTTTTCTTGTGGGCCGATGGCGAGCTTGGAGCACTAGGATGGCAAAGAGAATTATCACTATTTTTTTAATATGACAAGTCCTGATTCATCCCATTCTCAAAATTTCAAAGTACGATTTCTCTTTCATTTGAGCTCTAAATTTGGTGATTCAAAGTCTTGGGGGTTCGAAATTTACATTACTATGTGTTGGAGTATTCGGGGATTATTGTGAGTCCTTCATTTGAGGTAATTTCTGGTGTTTAGGGTATGTTTTCCCTTCATTTGTTTTCATTAAATGATAATTTTTTGCATGTTTATTATGAGAGTTTTTTCGAGCCCCGAATTGTATTTTGTTTTGGGACACAAGTTCATGGAGGTAATTAAGACCTTTGGAAGAGCCAATTCTAGAATTTTTGGTGCGGGTTCCACATTCCAAGTTTAGACTCCCAATTTGGTTCATCTCTATTTTAACTGAAATTGGTGTTGAAACAACCATACTTATGTTGTGAAACTATTTTTTATAGCGTGGCAGCGTTCAAGAGAGTTCAAAATGGAAAACTCGAAAATCATGATTTTTGAGCGCATGCGGTTTTCTTTGAGGAAGGCTATGGCTTCCACTTCTTTTAATTAAGCTCGATAATGTGAAATCATGTTGATTTGTTGGAATTGGGTTTGTTAGAATCTTGATCATGTTTAGATACTTATAAATCATGTTTTAGGCTTATTTAAGGTTCTTTTGGAAACTTGTGAGCATGTTGTAGTTGTTTAGTGATAATTCTTACCTTGTGGCTTAGATTATCCTTATTTTATGATGACTTTGAGAGCATGTTTGGACTTAATCTTGGTGTGGACTAGTGTTTCCCTTAGACTTGCGTATTTTGGAGCCGATAGATTTCAGAACCTCTCCGACGTCGCTTCAAACAACTTAGCTCCATGTAGACTAATGTAATAGACTTCAGTTTGATAGGTTGAGACTTAACTAGGTAGTAACTCAGATCATGACCATTTTATTCATAACTCCCCTATTTCTATGACTTGATTATTCTCAATTATGATAACATATTTTGTGATGCGATTTGAGACAGGATTAGGCTCGGGATTGATTTCCTTGGTGTGGACATCGTTCTACGGTGGTCTCGTGATGATGTTTTGATTCTATTGGATAACTGCGGAGGCTTCATCTGTGGTTCAAGGTCCGAGCTCTATCCTTTTTGGTTTTGGTGGGATGTTGTCCTTTACAGAGTCGATACCTAGTAGCTTGATGTTGAGGGTTCTTTTGAGGGACTTATTCGCATTTTGAGGTGCAATATATGTACTCTCTGACTCTGGATTCATTGTTTTTTGTATTCAGTAGATATAGCTATTATGTATACCCATCAGGTGCGACATGCACCTCAGTAGAAGGCCTGTCTTAAGCGATGCTCGGCCTCTTAAGTGAGGGTCGCTAAAGAGATGGCACCAACAATTTCTGTAGCCAAGGCTTTGGCAAAATCTAAGATTCTCTGACGGGGTGCCCGAGATTCATTCAGAACCTTGTGCATGGAAAAAACTATGCTTTCCCAACCAAATTTGATGTTTTGGGCTCAACAACCTATTCAAATTTTCCCTCTGAGATGATCTTGATAAAAAGTGGGTCCCATGTCTAAGAGTCATTTTAAGCTAAAATCCACAAGATGGCTCGGAATGAGATCGAAATACTCACCCTCTATATCTGAAATACTAGGTGCAACGGCATGAGGATCACAGGGTTGACTAGATCTTGGGTTTGCATCAGGAAAAGAAAGATGCAGAGTGTAGTATGAGTACCAAAACCACGAGCACTCAGTCGGCATCATAGGCTGACTAAACTCACAATTGCAATAACATATTAATAAGTGAGTTATTTATAGCAACAGTAAAGTCATAGCTTATCATGAATCATAGTAAAGTTACTAAGGTAAATAACCAAAGCAATATAGTTAGCTAAAACCTAACTAGACCTCCTGATGTGACAGAATTCGATGGTACATTTGATGCTTTTAACTATGAATACATAAAAGACATACTAGTTCTTAAGCAATGATAGTGTGTTTTAATAGTTTTTCTATACTATTAGAGAAGAAATCAAATGAAATAGGAAAGGAAGAAAACTAAGGCTAAGTGCTGTAAAAGCAAATCCCTGACGGGTCATCATACCTCCAACGAACCATCATTATTAGTGTCAAAGGCCAACCGACACACATACTAAAAGAAAGGTTCTGACGGCCTACCTAACATACCATCATACATATGATGGGTTGTCAGGCAGACCATAGAATCATGGCATTTTGAAGAAGCACCAGAAAGACCTCACGACACCAGCAACGGACTGTCACATATGTGATTAGCCTACATGCGCATTGTCAGGCGAACATTGGGACACATATTTTGTATTTTAAATTTCCTATTTCTTGGGACAATAAATAGCCATTTTTAGGGTTTATTTCAGTATATCTATTTTTTAGCTAAAAAACACAGAACCGCTTGAATGAAGTTTGAACAGAGTTACATTTATTTTATTGAAGTCGAAGTGTTGATGGTCTTTACCTCTTGTAAGTAGTTACTTTTTGAAAGAATACAATTCTATTTCTTATTTCCATAATCATGAGTGGCTAAATTTCATAACCAAGGGTTGTTGAATCCATGAGGATTTGACCTAAAATAAGGGTTTGTAGAAAATAAGTTGAGTCTTCCAATTGTATATTTTGTTAACTCTTTCATATTAAACTTCTTCTAATGATTGAAAACATTAGAATCTGTCATAGGTTTTACTTGTTTGAGTAAAAGGTGCAAAATATGAGAAAAGAGTTAATGACAAGAATTCGAGAACTTGCATTCGTTAAATAGTTAATTTTGTATTGAGATTAACTACTTGGAGTAATTATAAATTAATTCAGATAAACACTTTTAGTTAGAATAGAAGTAAAGGTTGATAAAAGATTAAATGTAGCTTGAATTTGATAAACTGGTATACAAGCAATGAAAGGTGTAATTTTGTACTTAACCCAAAAATTGTCAAATAGTCTTAGTGAACACAATCCTTGTTAATTCTCTCTATTGATTCTAAATTAAATGATACTTTTGACTTGATTCTTTTCAAAAGTGATTTTTAAACCAAAAACCCAAATTCCCTTCTTTTCCATTTGTTTCGGAAGTAAGTAGCTAATAGTTAAATAACCTCTATGGCTTAGTTCTCGCCTTATTCCCTATGAGATTTGACCCCAACCTAGTTGGTGACAACAACCATTTTGTACTTCTTAATTTAAGTGTAAGTTTGGGATTATCAAATTTTGGAGCCATTGCTGGGACTACGGTTGTAAATTAAGTCAAGTGTTATTTCACTCTTAGTCTATTTTCTAATTTTACTTTTGTGTTTCTTATTTTTTTTTTTCTGAAGGGTAATGGGTAGTGCATGCCAAGTACCTCTTTTTTTTTTTTTTTTTTTTTTTTTTTTTACCCCCCATTTTGGAGGATTTATAGTGTTTCCACACTTCCCCTCCAGTGTGACTCGAACCCAGGACCTATCGGTCGTGGGTGGAGGTGCTTTATGACGCCCAGAGTCTACACCTTAGGCATGGCTAACACTCAAAAACCATTGTTGGTTCCCAAGCGAACCCTCGGCCTGGCTAACTGACTAAGAGGAAGACTTAATTAATAGAAAAGTAACTCATATGGGCAAAGAAGTATATGCAAATTTAACTTTCTCAATAATCAAATATATGTTTAATATAACTCAATGTTTTAAAAATACGAACTACAAAAATAACTTAATAAACTATGTTAGTAACTAGTCTACAAAGCTCTAAACTAACTCTTAATAGGTATGAGAAGAGTCCCACAACTACCTCAAAATACTAATAATGTAAAGATTGAAAAATAAATACTCAAGAGAGCCTTTGAATGCAAAGAGGTCTCACCAAAAGCATGATGGAAATCTGATCTTCAGCGATGCGTCTGTTGATGATCTCTATTGCTTATGTCTGCATCAAAAAATGGTGCAGTTCCAAATCGCATCAATACATGAAATGTAAGGTATATAAAATAGCTGAAAAGAAACTAGCTCAAGAAAGCTCAACTCAACTCAATGAATGAATACTCAATAAGCTCAACTCAGTAAAGCATTCAATAATGAAATAGACAATGCTTTACAACATAGATGAATAATGCAATCTCAGTATAAAATAATGGTTTACTCTTGAGGAGTTTCTCTAACTGACAATCCTAACTTATGAGCTACATGATTATACAACAAATAGTTGTTGTTTCTACAACCGTCCAATACATTGTCAGGGAAAGGGGCATAACTCATTTCATGGATCCAATACAAGCCCTCAAAGAGGCTATGACGAGTCACCCAAATTAATGGCATGATCCTATCTTACTATCATGACCCGACCTAGGGCCTACTCATAACACAATAATCAAAAGACCAAAGGGCTCCAACCAAGCCTCTTGAAATATTATTAAGAAAACATAAAGTAAAGTAAAGCGGAACACAACATAAGAAAGAGTCTAAATATGAATCATAAATATATCATAAGTTGTCTACATAGACTCTACATATTTTGTCCAACGAATGCCTCTACTAAATAAAATGGATGGGGGCTATGACATGTCCCTAGCTCACCCTCAAACATGAATGAAGTTAAATGTATTTGGGATAGAATAAAGTCATAACTCGCCCTCGATAAGATGAAGACTCACCAATACTTCATCGAATGAAACTCAACTAGCCACGTGTATGAATGTGATCCTCAACCCATACATTAGGAGACAATGTAGGCCCCAATATGCGTTAGTACATTTGAATGTACTTAGTATGTAGGCATGCCATGCGAAGTAAATCATAGGATGCGATGATCAAAGAACACATATAATAAAGAGGATAAGTAAAGTCATAAGAAAAATCATAGTGATCAAAGCATTTTAAAGGGCATAGTTGAAATCATAATAGAACATACATATGTCTGATAGTAACCATAACCGACAATAAGACCATGCCATCTATGACATGAAATCCCGATTTCTCCCCATACAACGGAAAAAGGGAAATCTACTTACCAAGATAGACTCTACCTTGCTAGGAAGGTCATGTACATACGCTATATATGGATCCACTAGCTAGGCCAAAAAGGCAATCCTACGATGGCACGTATTTATGAGACAAGAGACTTTATATAAGGACCCCATAGGTCAATCCCCAAGCTCAAATCATCATTCGGTGCAAAGTCAAATCCAATGGAATACATAACATAGTAATCATACTTAACATATATCATTCACTTGCTCATAAAATTCATAATTCATAGAGTAGCTCATTTTCATGGCATACTTGCAACGTGAGTATAAGCATTCAACATTATAATATCATACTTGCATAATTCATGTTATTAGGTTCCTTGGACCAACATAGGGCCCTAAGTCACCTTTTCCCATAACTTGCATGAAATCCATAATTTGATCATAATTGAAGTCCGTAACCATAATTCATACTTGAATTTAGAGTAAAACTTGAATACATAGTCAATTTTATTGAAAACCATGAGAATACTTGAAATCATTGAACTTCATAGTCATACTTCATGTATATCATCATTGAAAATAGCTTCATGCATGAGAATACATAATTTAACTTAAAATCATGGTATTAATATAAAATCATACTTATAATGATCATGTATAACAATTAAGAACGTAATTGAAATAAACCAACATAATTCATCAAAATTGGAGTTTAAAACTAATGAACTTTCATGAGATTTTTGAGGAAAACCTTGGAACTCCATGTGTGAAAGGAACCCATGGATCAATACCAATATACCTTGTAAAGTTGACCTAGAATTGGAGAGAAAACCTTGATGTATTTGAAACCCTAGCTTGAAGTTTGGAGAAGAAGCTTTGAGAGGATCTCATAGTCTTGTCTTACGGAAATTCTGAAGAATGAATTGAATAGGAGGGAATTTAAAGAATTAGGTATATATAGACACTGAACTTGTCCATAAAAGTGTCTAGGTTCGTTGAACCAAACTTTGAAAAGACATGAATACCCTTCATTAAACCTGGACAGTCAACCCTATGAGGGCACTCTATGAATCGTAGAGGCAGTAACGAGTTGTAGAAATGACTTGTTCTGCAGGACCTGCAAAAGACCTGAAAGTTGGGGTCTCTAAAGTTGTGTTTGTGAGTCTTCATCAGTATTATGATTCATCAATTTGACTCATCCAATAGGGTATGAAAATATGTAAAATACTAGCCTTTGAAGTTTACATACGACTCTCTTTTATGAGTCGTAGTCCTCTCTACAACTCGTCTTGTCAAGTCGTAGAAGTGGTTTTGACGGTTAAATAGTTGTAGTATATCAGGCCTGCACTACGACTCCATTCTATGAGTCGTGGACTCTTTCACGAGTCATCAAATGACTCATAGACTTACACACCACACTTATCAATTTTCCATCCTTTCATTCACTTCCACCGGTCATTTCTGTGACTCATAAAGGTCCCTATGAGTCGTAGACACACTTATAAACCTGAAGACTACCCAAATTTCCTTAAGTTCACTTTTTTCAAATTTTTATCTTACGGGGTCTGACAATATCTCCCCCATGGGAAAATTCATCCTCGAATGAGATTAACTTAGTGTAGAAAGGACATGGAATGAAGACTAGAAACCCAACATCAACACAATGATACATATAGAAGCACAAACCATGGGATTTTCAATCTTAACATAAATCATGATTGTAAAACCAACTTCATGAACATTCATGTATATAAAAGACATACAAAAATAAAACGTAGGAGTTTAATCGACTTGAATGTGAACAACTTATTACCTTAGGCTTGAGTGGAAGGAATGATATACGGACAATGCTTCATCATGTCCGCTTTTGCTTCCCACGTAGCACTCTCTACTTGTTGATTTCTCCATAACACCTTGACGGACGCCATATCTTTATTCCTTAACCTTTTCACTTGATGGTCAAAGATTTCCACTGGAACCTCCTCATAAGTCAAATTCTCTTCAATGGTCACACTTTCCAATGGAAAAATAGTATTTGGATCACCTCAAATTTTCTCAACATCGACACATGAAATACCGGATGAGCCATAGCCAACTCAAATCGCAAATCTAACTTATATACCACTCCGCCAATACATCTCAATATTCTATAAGGTCTTAAATATCTATGAATCAATTTCCCCTTCTTACCAAAACACACTACACCCTTCATAGGTGAAGCCTTCAAATACACCCAATCATTCACATCAAACTCAAGATCTTTTCTTCTAATGTCTGAATAGGACTTTTGATGACTTTGAGCGGTCTTCAATCATCCTCTTATGAGTCTTAATTTCTCTATTGCATCAACTATCAAATTGGGACCAATCAATACCATCTCATCAACTTGAAACCATCCCACCAGGGATCAACATCTTCTCCCAACTTTCTTTAAAATCAATCATACACGCCCTTAATATGTCCTCCAAAGTTTGGATCATTTTTTTGATTTGTCCATCAGTTTGAGGATGAAAAGCGATAACTTAACTTTTTTACCAAAACCCCTTTGAAATGACTTCAAAAAATATGAAGTGAATTGAGTACCTCTATCTGATATAATTGATAGGGGAACACCATGAAGTTTTACAAGTTTACGAATGTACAACTTAGAATAGTCTTCGGCACCATAAGAACTATTAATCAGTAGAAAGTTTGCCAATTTAGTCATTCGGTCCACAAGAACTCAAACAGAATGATATTTCCTTCTAGTACGAGGCAAACCCATTACAAAGTCCATATTCACATCTTCCCACTTCCAAGTAGGAATTTCAATATGTTGACCTAAACCTCTCGGGTTTTGATGCTTAACTTTCACTTATTGACAATTTGGACACTTATCTAAGAACTCTGCTATGTCCTTCTTTATGCTATTCCACCAGTACACTTCCCTCAAATCATGATACATCTTAGTGGATCTCGAATAAATTCAATACCGAGAACTATGGGGAATACCTCCATCATTAAAATCAACCAAACGCATACCTAAATGTGCCAATCCATGGACATCCTTTACCAACTCCTTCTTACCTTCCTCAACATGTGCAACACTATCCATGGACAACCGACTAAGAGCATCGGCTACAACCTTTGCCTTACTCGATGGTACAACAAACTCATATCATAGTCCTTTAGGAGATCAAGCCACCTCATTTTCCTAAGGTTCAAGTCCCTTTGGATAAACACATATTGAAAGCTTTTGTGGTCGGTAAACATATCCACATACACCTCATAAAGATATTGACGCCAAATTTTTAAACCAAACACAACCGCTGCAAGTTCAAGATTGTGCGTTGGATAGTTCTTTTCATGTACCTTAAATTTACTTGAGGAATAGGCTATAACTTTACCATGTTACATCGAAATACAACAGAAACCAACACGTGAGGCATCACAATAAATAATAAACCCATCCAAATCTTTGGGCAATTTCAAAATAGGAGCTGACGTAAAATGATCCTTCAATATTTGAAAATCTTCTCTCATTTATCTAACCATTGAAATTTCACTTTTTTGGGTCAACTTAGTGAAAGGAGAAGAAATAGATGAAAACCCTTCAACAAACCTTTAGTATCCAGCCAAGCCCTAAAAGCTTTTAATTTCCGAGGAAGGCCATGGTCTAGGCCAATTCTTTACCGCCTCCATTTTCTTTGGATCAACCATGATACCATCACCATAAAACACATGGCTTAGAAATGCAACTTACCTTAGCTAAAATTTGAATTTACTAAACTTGGCAAATAGTTGCTTATCTTTCAATGTTTGAAACACAATTCTCAAGTGACCTATATGATCTTTCTTATTCCGAGTGTAAATCAAAATGTCATCAATAAACACCACTACAAACATGTCCAAGTATGGCTTGAAAATATGATTCATCAAATCTATGAAAATAGCAGGATCATTAATCCCAAACGACATGACTACAAATTCAAACTGACCATACCTTCAGAACACCATTTTTGGAATATCACGCTCCTTTACCCTTAGTAGATGATAACTGAATAGAGATCAATCTTATAGAGGTAACTTTCCCCTTGTAATTGGTCAAACAAATCATCTATCCCCAAAATTAGATACTTATTCTTTATGGTGACCTTATTCAATTGCTGATAATCTATATGCATTTGGAGTGACCCATATTTCTGCCTAACAAACAACATAGGAGCACCTAATGGTGATATACTTGGCCTTACAAAACCCTTATTCAACAATTCCTTCTATTTCTTTTTCAGCTCCTTGAGTTCCACCAAAGCCATACAATAAGGAGGAATAGAAATAGGTTGACTATCATGAAGAAGATTTATGCTAAAGTTAATTTTCCTTTTGGAAGGGACACTGGGTAAATCCTTGGGATACTCATTAACTATAGGGACCGACTCAAGAGTAGGAGTTTTGGAATCAACATCCCTAACTCGCACTATGTGATAGATGCACCCTTTGGAAATCATTTTCTAGGCCTTAAGATATGAAATGAATTGATCCTTAACCACAAAATCATTACCCTTCCATTCAAGAGTAGGATCATTAGGGAATTAAAATTTGGCCCTACGGATTCTACAATCAATAGATGCATCGGTGCTATGCAACCAATCCATACCAAGAATAATACCAAAATTGGTCATGTCAGGTTCAACGAGATTACAAGGGTTAACTTTATGCAAGACCGACACAGGACAATCTCTATGGCACCTGGATCAACCAATGCATAAGCATCAAAGTTAAAGATCTGTAACATACCCATAACCACATTGGGAGTCTCTTCCACATCATGACTAGCATTAAGGTCATTGAATCGATTGGTGCGTTGGCCACCCTTTAGTTGAGCTTGGGTACCTTATTGCACTTGGAATCCTTGAGGACAACCTTCTCCACCTATATTGGAAAAATAAGGGCACTCGGATTGTTTATGGCCTATCTTTCCATAACCATAACAAGCACCCATTCCCATCAAATATTTCCCTCGATGATTATTTCCACAACTTGCATACTTAGGAAATGAAGGGATACTAGCTTTCACAAATCCTCCTCCGTGAACCTGATGATATATCGCCCTAATCTTAAAAAAATTCTTCCCCGAACCTTGGCCTTGTTGAGAATATCCACTAGAACCACCACCGGTCCTAGCATTAGAGAACTCACCTTTATACTGGGCCCTCTTAGAATCTCTCATTCTCATCTCTTTAAGTTTCTCTCCCTCAATTTGTTCGGCAAAATTCATGAGCCGAGATATATCTATTTCATTGACAAGCATGGATTACAACATTCCTTAGCAACCAAGTCGGATACTCCCGATATGAATAGACTCTTTCGGGCATATGGATAGGAAACCAATGAAGAAGCATACTTGAATATCATGGAGAATTTGAGGGCATAGTCCCTCATACCCATGTTGCCTTATCGAAGATTTATGAACTCCAATACCTTGGATTCTCTTAGTTCAAGAGGGAAAAAAACGATCAAGTAAAGAAAGTTTGAAGGTTTCTCAATCAGTAAGTCCTTCATCAACTCTTTCTAACTTCCATTGAGTGTACCAAACTTGAGCAACACTCTTGAGTTGGTACATGGTAGGACGCTAACTCTGCTTTCTCTTTTGAATTTACCCTCAAAGTATTACTATCTTAGAGACCTCATCAATGAATTCTTGAGGATCCTCATCCACTTTGGAACCAAGGAACTTGGGAGGGTTCATTCTTGCAAATACCCTCACTCTAGAGGCCAAAGTAGGAGCATTAGAAGGAGCCGCAACCCATTCGTTGGACACTCCTTGGGCTAGCATTGTAATAGTGGTCCAAAACTCTGAATTAGTCACTTAGCTATTAGGGGACCATTGTCTTGAGGGATCGAAGGAGCTTACTTCTCATTAGCATTGATCCCTTTTGTCATAGGTGTTGTTCTTAGAGTCAATTCTAAAAATTGCAAAGGACAATCGTTAGGGAAAGGAAGTCTTTCGGTGTACTCTATAGCACAACATAGATTATATAAGGAAGTGAGAATTTTATAAAATGCCTTATAACCTCCTATTCATAGATATGGCATGCTTCACACCCATTAATAATACTCTACTTGATGCGGCATGTTGGACACCCAAGGACTCTTTAACCTTGCGCTCTAATACCAAGTTTGTAATGATTCAACCTAGGTCCTAGTCATAACATGGCGATTGAAAGCCCGAAGGGCTCCAACCAAGCCTCTTGACATATCATTAAGCATACATAATATAAAGTAAAGTAGAACATAGTATAACAAAGAGTCTAAACATTATTTATAAAGAGATTGTAAGTTATCTACATAGACTCTATATATTATTTCCAACGAATTCCTCTACTAAACAAAATAGACGGGGGCTAAAACATGTCTGTAGCTCAACCTCAAACATGAATGAAGTAAAAACTATTTGGGATAGAAAAAAGTCATAACTCTCCCTTGATAAGATGAGGACTCACCAATACTTTACCGAATGGAACTCAACTAGCCACGTATATGAATATCATCCTCAACCCTTACATTATGAGAAAATATAGGTAAAAATATGTGTTAGTAGGTTTGAATGTACTAAGTATGTG
The DNA here is from genome assembly GCF_947179165.1 of Solanum dulcamara. NCBI lineage: Eukaryota > Viridiplantae > Streptophyta > Magnoliopsida > Solanales > Solanaceae > Solanum > Solanum dulcamara. The sequence continues at coordinate 47,528,221 of NC_077240.1, forward strand.
GTCATGCCATGCAATGTAAATCATAGGATGCGATGACCAAAGAACATACATAATAAAGAGGATAAGTAAAGTCATGAGAAAAATCATAGTGATCAAAATATTTTAAAGGACATAATTGAAATTATAAAAGAAAATAAAAGAACATACATATATGGGATAGGAACCATACCCGACAATAAGACCATGCATGCTATAACATGGAATCCCAATGTCTCCCCATACAATGGAAAAAGGGGAATCTACTTGCCAAGGTACACTATACCCCGCTAGCCGGGTCATGTACATACGCTATATGTGGATCCACTAGCTAGGCCAAAAAGGAAATCCTACAATGGCACGTACTCATAAGACAACTTTATATAAGGACCCCGTAGATCGAGCCCCCACCTCAAGTCATCATTTGGTGCTAAGTCAAATCCGATAGAAAAATAACATAGTAATCATACTTAACATATATCATAAACATGTCCATACACTTTAGAATTCATAGAGTAGATCATTTTCATGTCATACTTGCAATGTGAGTATAAGCTTTTCAACATTACAATAATATACTTGCATAATTCATGTCATTAGGTTCCTTGGACCAACATAAGGCCCTAAGTCACCTTTTCCCATAACTTGCATGAAATCCATAATTTGATCATAATTGAAATCCATAACCATAATTCATACTTGAATTTAGAGTAAAACTTGAACGTGTAGTCAATTTGAATGAAAATAATGAGAATACTTGAAATTATTAAACTTTATAATCATACTTCATGTATATCATTATTGAAAATAGTTTCATAGATAAGCATTCATAATTCAACGTAAAATTATGCTATTAATGTAGAATTATACTTATAATGATCATTGATAATAATTAAAAAATGTAATTGACATAACTCAACATAATTCATCAAAATTGGAGTTTAAAGATAATAAAATTTCATTAGATTTTTGAAGAAAACCTTGAGACTCCATGGGTGAAAGGGACCTATGGATCAATCCACTCATACCTTGGTAAAATCAACCTAGAATTGGAGAGGAAATCCCGGTGAATTTTAAACCCTAGCTTGAAGTTTGGAGAAGAAACTTTGAGAGGATCTCTTAGTCTTGACTTAATCAAATTTTGAAGAATGAATTGAATAAGAGGGGAATTTGAAGAATCAGGTATATATAGACTTTGAACTTGGCTATTACAGTGTCTAGGTACATTGAACTGAACTTTGGAAAAGACATGAATACCTTCATTAAACCTGGCCAATCAACCCTACGAGGGGACTCTATGACTCATCATCATGATTACAAGTCGTCAATTTGACTCGTCCAGCAGGGTATGAAAACCTGCAAAATACTAGCCTCTGGAATTTGCATATGACTCTCTTTTATGAGTCGTAGTCCTCTGTATGACTCGTCCTATCAAGTCGTAGAAGTGCTTTTGAGGGTTGAATAGTTGCAAGATATCAGGCCTACATTACGACTCAATTCTATGAGTCGTGGACTCTTTCTTGAGTCGTCAAATGACTCCTAGACTTACAAACCACACTTACTAATTTTCCAACCTTTAACTCACTTCCACGAGTCATTTGTATGACTCGTACAGGTCCCTACGAGTCGTAGACCCACTCATAAACTTGATGACTGCCCAAATTTCCTTAAGTTTGCTTTTGACTGACTTTTCATCTTATGGGGTCTAACACTTAGGCTCACTATGTAGTTTATGGTGTTTCAGTTCTTCTATACTCTTACCTAAATTGATGTTCAATACTACTCCGAACAATATATTTGGTATGCTCATATCTCATGTGAGTGTATGTACTCAATTAACTCATTTAGTCTCAATGAACTTTTTCTAAAAAACTTACCACTCCTCAACTCATCTCTTTTCTTTCAATTAAATATAATCTCAACTCAATGAATGCATTTAAAAATATAATTTGACTTCTCAACTAGATCTTAAGATATATATTTAAATGCATTAATACTCAATTCATTTACACAAAATAATTCTCATATTCAAAATAATAATTAAGAGACTTCAACAAATTCAACTCATGCTCAAACTCTTTCTCAGATTAAAGATGAAATATATCATGCTTTAATCTCAAAAAAATGCATAAAATTAATTAATGGAACTTTCTCAACTAGGTTTCATGTGAATGTACACATGAACGGCAATTCAAGAACTCAAATAATGAGAATTATCACAATGTATTTACATATACAAAGAACTCAATAAGGAATTATATAGATAACTCAAGAATTTAATTTAATAGGCTTGAAACTCAAACTCAACTTAACTAAATAAATAAGTAAAGCACGAGGAAGAAGTCAGTCCAATGTTGTAATTAGCCTTACACATCTAGAATGATGATTATCTAAGCAAAACTTGACGACCTTTCTTGAAACTCTTGAACCCTAGCTTCTCCTCTTTTCTCCAACTCTTGCTCTCAAATATTGTAAGTTTTAATGAGGGAAAAAACTCATTGGGTACTAATAAGCGGTTAAGTTAGTCCCAAAATATCTTGGGTTTAGTTTGGCAAAGGGTGGGAAAATACCCAAATACCATTCATTAAATCTGGGAAGAGTCATCTACGGTTGCCTTTTCATAGAATGTACAACCCTTCACAGCCTGTGAAGGTGTTTATGAAAAGGCTACAGGAACTAGGAATCTTGGATTTTGGGTATACGGGACCTTCTACAGTCAGTAAACCCCTTCACGAGCTATAAAATCCGTCATAGGAAAGAAATGGAATGTTTTGCTTGAGGTTGGGCCTATGGGACCTTATACGGCCTGTAGACCCTTTTATAGTTCATCAACTAGGCTTGTGAAAAGGAACTTGGGGATGGGCATGGAGGCCCCTTTCAACAGACACTCTCTATGGTCCGTAGAATAATCTATGGACCATAGAGGCCATTATGGGAGGACTTCCGAACTAAAAATTTTCCTAAGTGTTATGGGGTCCCGATGAGTCTCTCTACGGCTCGTGAAACACTCCATGGGTAGTAGAGTGTGCCCGTGAACCCCTAGGAGTTTATTTTCTTATATTTTCTCTTTGCTTCTTGGGATCGGTATAAGTTAAAATAGTACTGGTGTTACAATATCTCCTCCTTAGGATCATTCATACTCGAAAGATGACCAAGTTAAGAATTTACTCAAGGCATGATCACAATGCAAGAAATCATAGATCCAAACTCAAGAATAACTACTCAATACTCAAACTCAATAAGGCACTATACTATGAGATAGAGATAGGAATATTACCTTCAACATAGACACTAGGAGGAACATATAGATGTGGGTACTTGGCTTTCATATCCTCCTTGGTTTCCCATGTCTCTTTCTTAATAAATTGATTTCTCCACAAGACTTTGGCTGAAGCGACACCTTTGATCCCCAATTTTTGAACTTGACGATCAAACATTTATAAAGGGATCTCCTCGTAAGACAATCTATCTTTTACACCAATTTTTTATACAGGAACAAATAGTGAAGGTTCTCCTAAGCTCTTCTTATGTATGGAAATATGGAACACTGGATGAATAACGGCTAACTCTAATGGTAGCTCTAGCTCATAGGAGACATTGCCAACTCTCTTATTGATCTGGTAAGTACCAATATAATGGGGACCAAGCTTCCCCTTCTTTTCAAATCTAATCACACCCTTTATGATTAAAACTTTCAAATACACCCAATCATTTACCTCAAACTCTGAGTCTTTATTCCTAACATAAATATAGGACTTTAGAAGAATTTGCAGGGTTTTCAATATGATTTTCAATTTCTCCATAGCTTGATGAACCATGTCTGGCCCTATCAGCCCAACTTCGCAAACTTCAAACCAACTAATTGGCGATCTATATCTCCCCCCATAAAGAGTTTCATAAGGAGACATCTGAATACTCGAATGTAAATTATTGTTATAAAAAAACTCAATCAGAGACAAGTGGTCATCCCAATTACCTTTGAAATCAATAATACAAGCTCTGAACATCTCCTCAAGAGTTTGAATTGTATTCTTTTATTGATCGTCTGTCTGAGGATGAAAGGTAGTACTAAGGTTCACATTTGAATCAAAACCTTTCTGAAATGATTTCCAAAATGAAGCAGTGTATTAAGTAACTCTGTGTGAGATTATAGACAAGGGAACTCCATGACGTCGAACTATATTTCAAATATACAACCTTGCATAATCCTCTGTTGAATCTATAGTCTTAACGGGTAAGTGGGCTGATTCGGTCGTCCTATCGACAATCACCTAAATCGAATCATGTTGCATGTAAGACTGCAGTAAGCCTGTAATGAAATCCATATTAATCATCTACTACTTCTAATCAAGCAATTCTATATTCTGAGCAATACCACAAGGCCTTTGATGTTCAACCTTAACTTGTTGATAATTCAGGGATTTAGAAATAAAGTCTGCAATGTTTCTCTTCATATCATTCCACCAATAGACTTCTGTCAAGTCATGGTACATCTTTGTAGAGCCAGGATGAATCAAATATCTGGAGCTATGGGTCTCTGCCATTATTCTATGTCGAAGACCATTAAAACTCAGAACACATAATCTACCTTGATACCTCAATACTCTATCTCCCCCTTTGGCGAAAGCCATCACTTTCTGTTTCTAAACATCTTCCTTCAACTGAAGTTAAATAGGGCCTTGTTCTTACTTTTCCTTAACTTTAACATGTAATGAAGACTCATCCCCATTCTGAACAATAATACCTTTCTCATCAGATTCCATAAGGAGAACTCCTAAATGTGCAAGTTTGTGCACTTCCTTAGCCAATTCTTTCTTTTCTTCCTTAATATGAGAAGTACTTTCCTTTGAAAACCTAATAAGAGCATCAATGATGTCGTTAGCTTTACCTAGATGGTAGAGAATACTCATGTCATAGTTCTTGAGAAACTAAATTCATCTCCCTCACCCCAGGCTCAACTCTTTCTACTAAACACATATTGCAGGCTCTTATGATATGTGAATGCATCAACATGCACGCCATAAAGATAATGACGCAAAATCATCATAGCAACACTACTAGAAATTGGGCCTCTGGCAATGGATTTTATAGAAATGTTTTGAAAATCGTTGCTATAAAAGGTCTATTGCAATAGTTCAAACAGATGCTCAAAGAATTAAAAATTGCTGATACAATGTAGTAATAAAACTGTTGTCACTATGTTAAAACCATTGCAATAGACTTACCTATAGAAATCGTTATCAGAACCGTTGCCATAAGGTCATCTATGGCAACACTTTATGAAAAATATTATCTATTGGAATGGTTAATAAATCCCTCCACAATTGCTCTCTCTTATTTTTGCTAACCCGCCAAAACCCTTCCTTTTAGTTTATTTCTCAAACCTAATTATTTTTCTCTCAGTAGCGATGCAATCAAGACATTCAAACTAAACCCATTTTCTCTCTCAGATTGCAACACTGCGCTCTTCTCTTTGCTGTGCTCCGAGAATCTCCAAATCAAGCTTGTAAGTTTTTCTCCATCAATTGAATCTATTGAATCTCTCCATCTCTTTCATTTTTGTGAATTAGTTTCATTTCAACCATTTTTTGTCTTCAAACATAAACCCATTTCTTTCTTCAAATGCATTGTGGAATCTAGGGAAATGGAGTTCTAGAGGTTTTTTTAATGAAATCTGAGAAATGATCGAGATTTTCTTCTTCAATTGCTGGAGGTTTTCTCCTTCAATCTTTGGGGTTTTAGCTGAATAAACTACAAATTTGAGCTTTTGAGGTTTTCTTCTTGAATAACTTCTTTTCTCTTTAACCTTGAGGTATGGTTAGTGTATTTGGTATATTTCTTCTGATTGTGAGTTTTTTTTACATTATAATGTTGCTACTGTGTGTTTAAAGTTTTGTCGGTAGTTATGGTGAAATTTTTTACTCACGGCCATATTTTTCTTAATATTGATGTTGGATTTCCTGTTAATATTTGTGGGTATAAAGTTTTATATTCTGAAAAAAAAAATCTGGTAACGTGTTGCTTCTCCAGTTGGTCGAAAGTTTTTATTTTCTGAAAAAGAAAAATCTAATAACTTGTTTCTGCTACTGTGGGTCTTACTTTTTGTGAAATAGTTTGTTCTAGAACAAATTTTTCTTGACATTGATTCGATTTCTTGATCCATGAGTTATTAAATCGAGTGTTAACCTATTTCTTTCTATTTTCTAATAATTGGTTTGTGTGTCTATACCCTTGCATTGACTATGTCTACATTGATTTCACCTCTCACTTGGGTAGCATACGAAATATTTTGCTTTCATTATTTTTGAAGAGTTACGTTAACCTAGAATTTCCTGTTTCTTTGTATAGTAGAAAGAGTTAGAAAATACACTTAATCTTACTGGATAGTCCTAGACATTAAGTAGAGAGTTGAACAGTTCAGCTCCAATTGAGTGTAATTTATGTGTCTAAGAAAGAGATATTTATTTAACACTAGAATGTGATGTTAGATTAGCTAATACTCTCAAATAATTATCTAGAAGCTTACTGTACAGTAAGGAAAACATGATATCATTTTTTTCAATATAAAGAAGAACCCCCCTTTTGTAATGATCCTAAACGTTATTTCGATATTTTCCGACAAAATTATCATTTTATCCCTCCCGTTAGTTGTCCCGAGTAATTTTAGATTGGGTTTGAAACTTGGTTTTTGGAAATCTTGTGAAAAGTTGAGGTTTAACTAGAGAAATGAGTTTTAAAGGGTTAAGTTGTCAAATTTTGAGTTTCTAAGTCATTTGGAGTTTCGAGTCTCAGAATGAAATTCCGTCAATTCCATCAGTTTTGGGAAGTGGAAATTTGTCTAAAAGAGTTGTCGAAATCAGATTTGGAGTTGAAACATGGAATTTAGGTCCGAAGTTGAAAATTGAGTTAAAGTTTGATCCAAATTTGACTTTAGTCAACATTTGGGGTTCGGGTGCTCGAATTGGATTTCTGAAGGTTCCAACGGTTTTGAGAGGTTATTCTAATTCTATAAAGGACTTCATTGTAATTTTTGAAAATCCCAAGCTTCTTTTGGTATTTTGGAGTCTAAGCTAGTTTAATTGCGACTTTTCGACTTTCGAATCAAGAAAACCTCAAATTCGAATTCTGTTGATTTCTTTTAATCCAAAATATAATTTCCAAGCTAGCAGTATATTTTCTTGCATTCAGGAGGTTCCAGATAAGTTTTGGTGAGTTTTTAAGCTTCTTAGGTGCTTTGGCACTGTTTTAGCAAATTATGGCAACAAAAAGCTTCATTATTAGTTTTAAAGATCGAAAAATTATTCCAAAACTTCAGAAATTTTGAGCATGAATTATAGGACTTATCTGCAAAGTTTGGTGCATTTTTGCTAAGCCGAGATTGGACTTTTATCGCAAAATAAGAAATAATTATTTATCGAGTAGAAATTATATTTGACTGGGCAAACGAGTTCAAAATTGACGTTTGATTGAAGGAGAAGGTCCGTATCATTATTTAAGACATTTACGAAAAAGAATCAAGTCATTTCGCTATCATATGAAGAATTTAAGCTTCTTTTAGTGAAAAATTATAAGTTGCAGATTTTTTAGTGCAAATAAAGTTGTACAGGTATATAAATTTCAAATTATGTTCATTTGGTATTTTGAGTATTCGGGAGTTCTAGAGCTCATAAAGAAGTAATTTTTACAGATTTCTTCTCGATATAATATGGGGTTAGTATACAATCCTCAATTTGACATTTTTTTCATGATTTTTTTTCTTGTCCGTAAATTTCTTCAGGGAAATTGGGATTTTATCGATTTGGACTCCATTTTTTTTATAAAAAAGGTATATTTAGGATACATGTCTTATGGGTAAACTGATTTTGGGATAAATCATTTTGATTCATCAATTATTTTCATCATATCAACCGCATATAATTTGAATTTTTCAAGTAAAATTAAAGTTTGTTAAGTTGAAGATTTCAAGGTCGATTTTAACTCTATTTTTGATAAAATTTCATGTTTGAACTTTTCTAAACATGGTTAAGATATTTTTTAAGAAAATATTTCAGATTTGAGTCGAGGTTTTGGATTCAGATATTGAGGTTTTTTTCAAGAACATGAATTTTGGTAAAATTGGTGTTTGAGAACTGATTTCAATTCCAAATTCAAATTGATTTTCAACATTAGTTTCTAAATACTTCAAGAATCATTTTCATGTAAAAATTTATGGATTTTCTATTTATTTACGAAATCGGGTGTTTCGGGTCAGATTCGGCCTAATTTTTAAAAATGTTGATTTGAGTATCATTAGACTCTGTTCTTATTTGCGTATTTGAATAGATTATCTTGATTCGGAGCGCCAACGTAAGGGAAAGACTCAAGTTTTGGACTAGTGGAATCGGATTTGAGGCAAGTAAATTTCTAAACGTATTCTTAAGCTTGTAGGATCATGTATTCGTGTCTTATATTTTGAAGATTGATAGACAGTGATTTTAAGAATTACTGATATTCAAATGAAGTTGATGATAAAGAGTTGGATAATAAATAAAAAATTGAGATGAGATAACATATTGTGTTTGATGTGATAGGACCTTGGCTTGTTGTAGATATTTAGATATATTTATATATTGCTATGATATTGACTAATTGGGTGGTGAGGGGGGATTATATAATATTATATGTAAATATTCATTATGTATTACCTCATTACTTGTGCAAATACTTATTTGTGATGACTAAGAAAGTGATATAAGTGAGATACTGGATATTGGGACCAAGATTTCTACGGATTGAGGTGATTTGGCGAGGTCTTTTCGATAGATATTATGGTCGAGGTCTTTTACAGCGGTCGATGTCTTTTTCAGTGGATGTTATAGTCAAGGTTTCTTCTGTCAGATACATGGTTCATGTGAGGCTCTCGTGGGTTTAAATCTGAGGTGATTAACGAATGTGTATCATTATGACAAATATGCATCACGATATTTGATATTGCATTGCATTTCATCGCATCATACATCTTTGGCCATTGTGGACTGTTTTACCCCTAATAATTCCTTTATTTGTATTATTGATTGTACTGATTTGCTTGCGAATTGAATTGTACTATTGTTTAGGTATATGAATACGGTGCTGCTAAAACTGTTAGACCTGGGCTGATTTCTATACAAGTTGTAGTCCGAGGATTGGATGGTATGGTAGGAGTATGTGTATTTTACTAGCTTTGTTTAGTCTTAGTTTTTTACTTGTTGTGTACCGCGCTATTGGTATTAATTCTTTGCTAACTACACTTGTGTAGGTTTTAAGCTCGGACAGTAACCCAGCATTTTTTATTTTCATCCGAGGCTTTCTGAGGTGATTTGAGAGGTAGCTGTTGACGTTGGCCATCTTTCCTACTCCTCTTTACTTATTACTTTGTTCTATTCGAGATACAAAGTCTGAGATTTAAATTTATTTCATATCTTGTAATTAGAAGGCTTGTACATGTGACAACTAGTTTGTGGGGATTTTGTAGTTGACTAAGTTATCTCTTTATCTATATTTATTTATCTAAACTGTCTTCCACTTTTACCTTCCGCATTTATTAGGTTTAGGCTGACTTGTCTAGTGGCTAAGGACAACTACGATCATGCCCTATTTTTGGGTCATAACAAATTGATATCAGTAGGTTAATAGGTCTCATGTGTACAAGTCAAGTCTAAATATAGTCTCAATGATTGGTACGAAAATGTCTATACTTTTCTTTGAGAGGCTACGAAGAATGTTAGGAAATATTTTCACTTCTTTATTCTCTATCATGTGTCTTTGATTCGATCTAATTATTATCATTTCATTTTTTCCTCTTTTATATCAATGACTCATTCTTGTCAAGTGTGTGAGTAATTGGGGTGTCATCATTTGGTGTTAGTGTTGGATTTGACATTGAGGCGAAAGTGATATAATTATAAAAAGGATGTGTAGTCAGACTTAGAATGCTCTACGACTCGAAAGGGATGAGTAAGGTTGTGGTTCAATGATATGTTTCGAGGTTATGGCTTTGAAAGATGAACAATTGTTAAGAGATTTCATGAACATCTCATCCTGTCTAGTTAGTTATTTAGAAACAAAAAATTGCATTGGTATGACTTATTCGACATCTAAAGTAGTTTGACAATGAAGAATGATACAATTAGGGGAATGAGTATGATGTAAGCACTATGACTTTAGAGACTACAGACTATGAAATTCGTCATAAAGAAATGTGTTGCCTATTGTATTATGATGATAATGTTGCGCCGATCGAGATCAAAATTTCTATAGTGATTTTATAGCATGGGCGTATATCAAGAAGGGTTATGATAAGTCTATTGACGCGATACCTTTTTTTACCTCGGTGAGGTTATGGGCTTTGTTGCTTCTACTATCGACCTGACATACAAAAAGGTGCATATTATTTTTGATTGGAGACTAAAATGTTTTGGTAATATATGATGGTTACATAATGGGTAGAAATATGGACACCATATGGGAATGATCTATCCGGTAAGTATGATGTATTTTAGTGGTGGATCTATCGGGCTCTCATGGTATGGTACTAGTGATATATGGGAACGAAGGCATGGGTTGGCAAGAGCGAATACTAACTATTGAGGTGTTATCATTTGTTTCACCTACTCGGAAAATGAAGTTTAATATTCCATTCACATTTGAGAAACCAACTGGTTGTTACTACGAATGTTGGAGTTAGGCATGGTTTATAAGGAAAATTATAGTGGTGGATCTTTGGTAGGATAAGCTTATGGGTGGAGAAAGTTCTGTCAAGTATACTTGTGTGAAGGCAAGTGAGTGTACCAGCAAGAGAATATGTACGGGAATTGGTTCATTTACGGAATTAGATAGTATAAAAAGTTTGAGGTATCACGTGGATGATAAGGTTAACTCTGTGATGATGGCAAGGGTGGTTGAGCATGGTAATAGTAGTTCGAGATGGACTCTAATTAGGATGCAACTATGTTGTGATAGTTCAGTTAAGGGAATCCAGTATTATAATGATGACTTGCAAGGATCTAAGATTTCGGTTGCTACCACTTGATGAGTAGCATAGTTATGTGGAAAGTTGGGTTCAGGAAAACATGGCTTTGTCCATCTTGTTCTGGTTATGGAAATAGTATATGGCGTTCATCAGTCGGGTTAAACATGCATTGAGGGTGGAGTCTATGAACATTCGGCTCTAGCATTGTGGTAAGTTCTATAGTGGTCTCTAGTTTAACAACTGGCATAATTTTCCTAATGAGGTACCGGGTAAAATCGATGATAAATGTCAAATGATAAGCTTAGGTATGTGATTGCATAAAATCTTCAAAGTATGTTCTAATGTTAATTGATAAGGGGATTGGTTTACATGATTTGAATCGAAATTTCAACTTTTGCATCGTAAGTCTATATTTGTGGTGATGGTTTTTTGTCAAGGTATGAATTATCAAGGTAAGGAATAATTTATTATATCGATTGTTGAGCATTTAAAAGAATTTGTGCATGGTTTGAGTTGTGAAGTTTATTACTTTCAATTGTAAAAGAGTTTACTGAAGTTCTCATTTCAGAAGCTTGATTTAAGTTAAAACGTACTATGTAGTGGATGCTTAAACAAGAAAATAATGATGATAAATGAGTTAAGAAAGGAACATGAATCTGGTGCATCAAAGAGTTCAAGCATTTGGTATCGGGTCATGTGTTCATAGAATACAAAATTATCGGGGTGAGGAAGGGTTCTTATAAGTGTGACATGATGTATATGATGGTTGAATATTAGTTGAAATTGGGTAGTGTAAGATTACATGGAATTGATATTGATCGTGATTCAATAATTTTATCTTAATGAAAAAGTACTATGAGATTTAAAATTTGGAGTTTTAATAATTGGTTGAGACCCGTACCTGCCATGAAATGCTTAAATGGGAAGAAAGAGGTCCATAGATTGAAATCTTGGAAATAATAAGGTGTTGCTTAGAAAACCTGGATGCAAGTGGTGGTTTGAGAGTAAAGTAATTGGACAGTGTGACTATGATGGGAGTAATATTGGTAGTGTTAGCTTCACTAGAGTATTGTAAAGAGTATGAGAAAGTTGATAAATCGAGTATGTCTATGATTGTTATGGAGAAAGCTGGTTGATTGTAGAGTCGGAATGTGTGTTATAGACTATGGAAGGAATATCTTGTGATATTCGACTTCGGCTCCATATATTCTTATGTGACCACCTACCTTGTTTCAAACATAGTTTAGTGTATGATTCTTTGCCTATGATTCATGGCATATTTTTGCTTTCGTGGATGAATTCCTAGTAGTGGATTGTATGTACCGATCCATATCCTTTTTGGTAGGGTAAGATGCTGACGCAATTTTGGTTATTTCAGATGTGGCGAATTTAGTGTACCCTTGTGGCAGTTGAAGGTTTCAGAAATTCTACAAGTGTCATCTTACTTAAGAGAACTTATAGAAGAGCTACCTTATATATTGCAGTTTCTCGAAAGTCTTGGGTTTTACCTTGTCATTTAGGACATGTTCAGCAAGGTGTGATTTGATACTTGTAGGACCATTAGGCCTAGTTCTTTCGTTTGAGAATTGACTACAATCACAGCTACTATTTCAGTTTTTCGGCGACATTATTAAAGGTTTTGTATGTTTGGATGTAATGTTCAACAGGTGGTTACTTGATCATCTCTTTTTTGGATCAAATTAGTTGGGTTCTCCCTTGTTGAGTATCCATTGTTGTAACACCCCGAATTTATTTTAGGTAAGACCAAACCATCCTTCATATGTGTATGGAATTATACCGAATGATTCATAATTGTGTGCATGTGTGCAGGTTAATTCTTTTTTATGAGAATAGATTTGGAGATGAAATAAGATCATAAGGATCCTCTAGCACAAATTTAAGTTGAAAGCTTCATTACCGATTGAGTTTTGGTAAAAAAATTTATTTCGGTCAAGTTCAAACGATAATATCTCCTAGAAAATAAAGAATTAGGTGACCCATTACCTATCAAATTAAATTTCTTTGAGTCCTCTTTTCAATGCCACCAAGTTTTCCCCATTTTGAGTTTGGAGTAAGATATTATTCTCATTTTAGTGAAGCCCTGTCGAGTAGAGTGTTTGTACGAAACCCCTTTACGGGTCTTAAATACTTTCATGACCCATAGAGTCTTCCGTGAAGGTTTTCTACACTTTTTTTCAGCAACTCATTTTCATGGCATACTTGCAATGTCAGAATAAGCATTCAACATTATAATATCATACTTGCATAATTCATGTCATTAGGTTCCTTGGACCAACATAGGGCCCTAAGTCACCTTTTCCCATAACTTGCATGAAATCCATAATTTGATCATAATTGAAATTCATAACCATAATTCATACTTGAATTTAGAGTAAAACTTGAATGCATAGTCAATTTGATTGAAAATCATGAGAATACTTGAAATCATTGAACTTCATAATCATACTTCATGTATATCATCATTGAAAATAGCTTCATGCATGGGAATTCATAATTTAACTTAAAATCATGATATTAATATAAAATCATACTTATAATGATCATTTATAACAATTAAGAAAGTAATTGAAACAACCCAACACAATTCATCAAAATTGGAGTTTAAAACTAATGAACTTTCATGAGATTTTTGAGGAAAACCTTGGAACTCCATGTGTGAAAGGAACCCATGGATCAATACCAACATACCTTGTAAAGTTGACCTAGAATTAAAGAGGAAACCTTGATGAATTTGAAACCCTAGCTTGAAGTTTGGAGAAAAAGCTTTGAGAGGATCTCATTGTCTTGTCTTAGGGAAATTTTGAAGAATGAATTGAATAGGAGGGAATTTAAAGAATTAGGTATATATAGACATTGAACCTGTCCATAAAAGTGTCTAGGTTCATTGAACCAAACTTTGGAAAGACATGAATACCCTTCATTAAACCTGGCCATTCAACCCTATGAGGGCACTCTATGAATCGTAGAGGCAGTGACGAGTTGTAGGAATGACTTGTTCTGTAGGACCTGCAAAAGAACTGAAAGTTGGGGTCTCTAAAGTTGTGTCTGTGAGTCTTCATCATTATTATGATTCATCAATTCAACTAATCCAGCAGGGTATGAAAATCTGTAAATTTCTAGCCTTTGAAGTTTGCATACGACTCTCTTTTACAAGTCATAGTCTTCTTTACAACTCGTCTTGTCAAGTCGTAGAAGTGGTTTTGAGGGTTAAATAGTTGCAGTATATCAGGCCTGCACTACGACTCCATTCTATGAGTCGTGGACTCTTTTACAAGTCATCAAATGACTCATAGACTTACACACCACACTTACCAATTTTCCATCCTTTCATTCACTTCCACCGGTCATTTCTATGACTCATAAAGGTCCCTATGATTCGTAGACACACTCATAAACCTGAAGACTACCCAAATTTCCTTAAGTTCACTTTTGTTCAAATTTTTATTTTACGGGGTCTGACAATATCTCCCCCATGGGAAAATTCATCCTCGAATGAGATTAACTTAGTGTAGAAAGGACATGGAATGAAGACTAGAAACCCAACATCAATACAATGATACATATAGAAGCACAAACCATGGGATTTTCAATCTTAACATAAATCATGATTGTAAAACCAACTTCATGAACATTCATGTATATAAAAGACATACAAAAATGAAACGTAGGAGTTTAATCGACTTGAACGTGAACAACTTATTACCTTAGTCTTGAGTGGAAGGAATGATATACGGATAATGCTTCATCATGTCCGCGTTTGCTTCCCACATAGAACTCTCTACTTGTTGATTTCTCCATAACACCTTGACGGACGCCATATATTTATTCCTTAACCTTTTCACTTGATGGTCTAAGATTTCCACTAGAACCTCCTCATAAGTCAAATTATCTTTAATGGTCACACTTTCCAATGGCAAAAGAGTGTTTGGATCACCACAAATTTTCTAGACATCGACACATGAAATACCGAATGAGCCATAGCCAACTCAAATCGCAAATCTAACTTATATACCACTCTGCCAATACACTTCAATATTCTATAAGGTCCTAAATATCTAGGAATCAATTTCCCCTTCTTACCAAAATACACTACACCTTTCATAGGTGAAGCCTTCAAATACACCCAATCATTCACATCAAATTCAATATCTCTTCTTCTAATGTCTGAATAGGACTTTTGACGACTTTGAGCAGTCTTCAATCATGCTCCTATGAGTCTTAATTTCTCCATTGCATCAACTACCAAATTGGGACCAATAAATACCATATCATCCACTTCAAACCATCCCACCAGGGATCAACATCTTCTCCAAATTTTCTTTAAAATCAATCATACACGCCCTTAACATGTCCTCCAAAGTTTGGATCATTTTTTTGATTTGTCCATCAATTTGAGGATGAAAAGCGATAACTTAACTTAAATTTTTTACCAAAACCCCTTTGACATGACTTCCAAAAATATGAAGTGAATTGAGTACCTCTATCCGATATAATTGATAGGGGAACACCATGAAGTTTTACAAGTTCACGAATGTACAACTTAGCATAGTCTTCGGTACCATAAGAAGTCTTAATCGGTAGAAAGTGTGCCAATTTAGTCATTCGGTCCAGAACAACTCAAACAGAATCATATTGCCTTCTAGTACGTGGCAAACCCATTACAAAGTCCATATTCACATCTTCCCACTTCCAAGTAGGAATTTCAATATGTTGACCTAAACCTCTCGGGTTTTGATGCTCAACTTTTACTTGTTGACAATTTGGACACTTATCTAAGAACTCTGCTATGTCCTTCTTCATGCCATTCCACCAATACACTTTCCTCAAATCATGATACATCTTAGTGGATCTCGAATGAATTCAATACCGAGAACTATGGGGAATACCTCCATCATTAAAATCAACCAAACGCATACCTAAATGTACCAATCCATGGACATCCTTTATGTCATGACCCAACCCCGTAGGCCGCGACTGGGGTCCGACCTGGACCCCCCGTACATATATCTATTAGCTGAGGTCACATTGAATCGTAAATAAGACAATATCATGTAACAGAGCCCCACTGGCGATAACATTTTCATAAACTGTAGCCCTTTTCGTTTGTATCACAACATGACAGGGCACGCAAGCCGACAAGGCTGCCATAACATAATAATATATATCATATATCATGTAGACCCAGCTTAATCAAACTGACATACACAACCCACATATACATGTCTGCAGACCTCTAAACATATAAATGACAACATATGGCGGGACAGGGCCCCCGCCGTACCCCTGAATGGATAAAACAATTTCTATACATCCGTGGACAGTATCAAAAACTAGGCTCCGATACAATGAAGCCTCTTCCAGCTGAGCTGCATGGAATCCTAAGCTGACGGACTCCCAAAATCTGTATTTGTACCTGCGGGCATGAACGCAGCCCCCCGAGAAAGGGGGTCAGTACGATATGTGTACTGAGTATGTAAAACATAATATAAAACAACTGGAAACATATCTGAGATAGAGAATCAGGGGATAAGATATCAATTCAGAAACCTGTACCTGTACTTTATGAATTACAAAAACATGCATGTTCGAGTCATATCATATAGCCGGCCCTTTCGGGGGTCCGGTGAATCATCTCTGTAAAATCATCTCTGTGAAACCATCATGGCCCCAGTGCCATCACCACCTTATTACAACTCATCATCATATATTTATACACGTATCCCGGCCCTCTATTGAGGGACTCAGTGAATAATGCAGTGAACTGTGCACGAGAACATATCCTGGCCCGGGACTCAGGGAAAGAAGTGTTACAATATACACGAGTAGAGTAGTGAGTAACTATATGCAATTTAAATCATTATCAGAGACTCGACAGAATAAGAAAGTTAAGCTTTTATTTGAGAACCCGAGTAGCGGTGTAGTCATCTCGAGTGTCCTCTAAATGCCATTATGGGCTGTCTCAATTATAATCTCGGGGCTCCTAGACATGTACTAAAGTAAAGCCAAATCGCTTATGGAACCAGAACATTTGTTAACATATAGTCTGTAAGACTTGGAGCCTGTACATTTGTTACCTTTTTAACATATAAAAGTTTCCAGGGAAATAGTTCGATTATTATAAAAGTTCGATATTCAGACGTAAATAAGAGATGCTAAGAATGGAGTTACGCCGGAACTCATATCATGTTTAACCTACAACTAAGACATGCCAGAAGAAGAAAGAGAATAAACTATATATGGTCTGTACTTTTCTTTATGGGATCTGCATACACATTTTTCATACCCGGCCCATCATGGGGCTCGGTGAATCATTATGGCATCATAATCTCACTTTCGTACCAAACACGTATCAAAGGAAATGAGAGATAGCTTTCCAAATACTAGTGTTTAATACATAGAAGCCTTACTAGGCAATACTCAATTCTTGCAGAAATTCCAATACTAAGCAGTGGATATGGGTTATGAGGCATACTTGGAGTTTTGGGAATGGAATTATCCCCACATTCCACACATACTTCACTTAAGGCTAAAACTTGCCAAAAGGAAAGAAAGATAATTGTACGTGCTTATACCAAAACATGCCACAAGAAAGCTTTACATACCTTTTGGGAGTTACCCTTTATCCTGCTCGTCTCGTCGTCTTCCGAACCTATTCAATATGAAAGTAATACGAATATCAACTACTCTTAACTTTCCAGCATCTTGGATTACGCCTTAATGTTAATGGAATCTATTGCCTTAGTTGTTTCCTCGACTAGTCCTTTAGTTTGTTAAGGCGTTAACGAAAATTGGGCAGCACCTCCCCTATAATGTGCCCTATCCAAATTTACAATCATGTCCCTAAGACCTACAGCCAACCAACAACAACAACCTGCAGCAATTCATACCAACAATATACAACATACACTCCAAACAACTTATTCCAAAAATACGATATCTCAATAGGGCGTCTAGCCTTTATTTTGTGACGCCTTTAAATATACATAACAAGGGGTCATGTGGCTTCTACCAGCAGCACCCTAACCCACATTAGGACATATTTAGGCCCTGCAACAACAAGCCACACCCCTGCAGAGCAACTCACAAGAACAACACTTTGTTTCGACAACAATTCAACTATAACGACTACAAATTAGTTTATTCCGAACGCCAAGTATTTCTAAGCCATTTTCATATTTCCAGCCACCAATAGGGAGTGTAACATGCTCCATCAGAACACATAAAGCTCAAATTTAAAGAAGAAACCTTACCTTATGTTAAACTTGTCAAACTCGCCAAAACTATCCAAAATGTGAAATCTGGACAGCTTACTGTTTTACCTTGTCGCTTCGTTTCGAAGGGGTAATGGAGGGAAACAGGATTTACGTCCTTCATGAAAGTTATAGACATGTGTATTAGGGTCGCAAAAAATTTCGAATCATCCCTACATCAATTTTGTACAAAAAGATATGACCAAAATACTCACAGCTGTCCGTGTAGGATTTCCAAAACCAAATTTGAGCAGTACCTCCTCTACACTTCATCACCACTTTTCAAGCTGATACAAGTGGAACTGGATTTTGGAGTCTGGATGAAAGTTATAGAACCACGAAATACCTTTCCAAAACATATTAAATCACTTGAAACGAATCTGTACACAAGAAGTTATACGATTATTACTAACCACTGTCCCTTCCAAAAACGGGTTTATTAATTAACGTTTTCTCTTATTTTCTCTTCCAAATTCCAATTGCAAAGCTGGAGTTTTACTTCCATGAAGGTCTTAAAATACATATATACATATCCACGTACTTAAGGTACACCGTATATAATTAATTCACGGAAGAAAATTGGAAAACAAACCTTTAAACTTCAAGAACCATGGCTGCCTCTCTATTTCTCTCCCTCACGTTTTTTTCTCTCTAAGTTGGCTGATGTTTTGATGGATAACTGAAGTATATGATATATATCAACATATATATGTGGCTTTAGGGTGTAACACGTGTCAACCCCAAGAGGTGACATGTGTCCAGCCCCTATTGGGCCACCGTATCATGCTGCCAACTATGGGCTGCCACGTGGCAGTGGGGTCCACCACCACCCAAGCACGTGGATCACCTGCTTGCTTGAGGTGATGCCATGTGTCGCTTCTTCATTGGCTACCATGTGTCGTCTTTTTTTTTCCCTTCCTCGTGGGCTCGTAATCTCGTCTTATTTTATGTACCTATGTAATCCGTGCTACGTAAGTTTGATATATGCTTAAGTAGCTCAAGTGCATATGACTTTTAACTTAGTAGCTTACATAGGTAAATCGAGTCCTACCACTCATTACTTGACCTCCAATTCCTTTCGGACTCTTATGATTTCATCTCCAACCTTCTCTAGTATGGGGTATCACATTCTCCCTTCCTTAGAGCCGTTTGATAGTGTCGTAACTTAAGTGGCTCACATGCTAACTTCTAAGTAACTTAAGGGACATTCCGAGTTTAAAAAGGGTGGGGTGTAACACTTTACCAACTCCTTCTTACCTTCCTCAACATGTGCAACACTATCCATGGACAACCAACTAAGAGCATCGGCTACAACCTTTGCCTTACTCGATGGTACAACAAACTCATATCATAGTCCTTTAGGAGATCAAGCCACCTCATTTTCCTAAGGTTCAAGTCCCTTTGGATAAACACATATTGAAAGCTTTTGTGGTCGGTAAACACATCCACATGCACCTCGTAAATATATTGACGCCAAATTTTTAAACCAAACACAACCGCTGCAAGTTCAAGATTGTGCGTTGGATAGTTCCTTTCATGTACCTTAAGTTTCCTTGAGGAATAGGCTATAACTTTAGCATGTTACATCGAAACACAACCAAAACCAACACGTGAGGCATCACAATAAACAACAAACCCATTTAAATCTTCAAGCAATTTCAAAATAGGAGCTAACGTAAAATGATCCTTCATTATTTGAAAATCTTCTCTCACTTATCTGACCATTGAAATTTCACTTTTTTTTGGGTCAACTTAGTCAAAGGAGAAGAAATAGATGAAAACCCTTCAATAAACCTTTAGTATCCGGCCAAGCCCTAAAAGCTTTTAATTTCTGAAGAAGGCAATGGTCTAGGCCAATTCTTTTCCACTTCTATTTTCTTTGGATCAACCATGATACCATCCCCAGACAACACATGGCCTAGAAATGCAACTTACCTTAGCCAAAATTTGAATTACTAAACTTGGCAAATAGTTGCTTATCTCTCAATGTTTGAAACACAATTCTCAAGTGAACTATATGATCTTTCTCATTTCGAGTGTAAATCAAAATGTCATCAATAAACACCACTAGAAACATGTCCAAGTATGGCTTGAAAATATAATTCATCAAATCTATGAAAATAGCAGGAGCATTAATCCCAAACGACATGACTACAAATTCAAAATGACCATACCTTGTTCGGAATGCCATTTTTAGAATATCATGCTCCCTTACCCTTAGTTGATGATAACCGAATGGAGATCAATCTTATAGAAGTAACTTTCCCCTTGTAATTGGTCAAACAAATCATCTATCCTCGAAATTAGATACTTGTTCTTTATGGTGACCTTATTCAATTGCTGATAATCTATACGCATTTGGAGTGACCCATATTTCTGCCTAACAAACAACATAGGAGCACCTAATGGTGATATACTTGGCCTTACAAAACCCCTATTAACCAATGCCTTCAATTTCTCTTTCAGCTCCTTGAGTTCCACCAAAGCCATACAATAAGGAGGAATAGAAATAGGTTGACTATCAAGAAGAAGATTTATGCTAAAGTCAATTTTCCTTTTGGGAAGGACACTAGGTAAATCCTTGGGATACTCATTAACTATAGGTACCGACTCAAGAGTAGGAGTTTTGGAATCAACATCCCTAACTCGCACTATGTGATAGATGCACCCTTTGGTAATCATTTTCTAGGCCTTAAGATATGAAATGAATTGATACTTAACCACAAAATCATTACCCTTCCATTCAAGAGTAGGATCATTAGGGAATTGAAATTTGACCCTACAGATTCTACAATCAATAGATGCATAAGTGCCATGCAACCAATCCATACCAAGAATAATACCAAAATTGGTCATGTCAGGTTCAACGAGATCACAAGGGTTAACTTTATGCAAGACCAATATAGGATAATCTCTATGGCACCCGGATCAACCAATGCATAAGCATCAAAGTTAAAGATCTGTAACATACCTATAACCACATCGGGAGTCTCTTCCACATCATGACTAGCATGAAGGTCATTGAATCGATTGGTGCGTTGGCCACCCTTAGTTGAGCTTGGGTACCTTGTTGAACTTGGACTCCTTGAAGATGACCTTCTCCACCTTTATTCGCAAAATAACGGCACTCGGATTATTTATGGCCCATCTTTCCATAACCATAACAAGCACTTGTTCCCATCAAACATTTCCCTCGATGATTATTTCCACAACTTGCATACTTAGGAAATGAAGGGATACTAGCATGCACACATCCTCCTCCGTGAACCTGATGATATGTCACCCTATACTTAACAAAATTCTTCCCCGAACCTTGACCTTATTGAGAACATCCACTACAACCACCACCGGTCCTAGCATTAGAGAACTCACCTTTATACTGGCCCCTCTTAGAGTCCCTCATTCTCATCTCTTTAAGTTTCTCTCCCTCAATTTCTTTGGCAAACTTCATGAGCTGAGATATGTCCATTTCATTGACAAGCATGGATTAGGCATTCCTTAGAAACTAAGTCGGATACCCCCGATATAAATTGACTCATTTGAGCATGTGGATTGGCAACCAATGAAGGAGTATACTTGAATATCTTGGTGAATTTGAGGGCATATTCCCTCATACCCATGTTGCCTTATCGAAGATTTATGAACTCCAACACCTTGGATTCTCTTAGTTCAAGAGGGAAAAAAATGATCAAGGAAAGCAAGTTTGAAGGTTTCTCAATCAGTAAGTCCTTCATCAACTCTTTCTAACTTTCATTGAGTGTACCAAACTTGAGCAACACTCTTGAGTTGGTACTTAGTAGGTCGCTAACTCTGCTTTCTCTTCTGAAGTTACCCTCATAGTACTCACTATCTTAGATACCTCATCAATGAATTCTTGAGGATCCTCATCCACTTTGGAACCATGGAACTTGGGAGGGTTAATTCTTGCAAAGACCCTCATTCTTGCAAAGACCCTCAAACATGAATTAAGTAAAAAGTATTAGGTATATATAGACTTTGAACTTGACTATTACAGTGTCTAGGTACATTGAACTAAAGTTTGGAAAAGACATGAATACCTTCATGAAACCTGGCCAATCAACCCTATGAAGGGACTTTATGACTCGTCATCATGATTACAAGTCGTCAATTTGACTCGTCCAGTAGGGTATGAAAACCTGCAAAATACTAGCCTCTGGAATTTGCATACGACTCTCTTTTATGAGTCATAGTCCTCTCTATGACTCATCCTATCGAGTCGTAGAAGTGCTTTTGAGGGTTGAATAGTTGCAAGATATCAGGCCTGCATTACGACTTAATTCTATGAGTCGTGGACTCTTTCTTGAGTCGTCAAATAACTCCTAGACTTACAAACCACACTTACTAATTTTCCAACCTTTCACTCATTTCCACGAGTCATTTGTATGACTCGTAAACATCCCTACGAGTCGTACACCCACTCGTAAACTTGATGACTGCCCAAATTTCCTTAAGTTTGCTTTTGACTGACTTTTCATCTTATGGGGTCTAACACTTAGGCTCACTATGTAGTTTATGGTGTTTGATGTCTTCTATATTCTTACCTAAATTGATGTTCAATACTACTCCGAATAATATATTTGGTATGCTCATATCTCAGGTGAGTGTATGTACTCAATTAACTCATTTAGTCTCAATGAACGTTTTCTAAAAAACTCAACACTCCTCAACTCATCTCTTTTCTTTCAATTAAATATAATCTCAACTCAATTAATGCATTTAAAAATATAATTTGACTTCTCAACTAGATCTTAAGATATATATTTAAATGCATTAATACTCAATTCATTTACACTAAATAATTCTCATATTCAAAATAATAATTAAGAGACTTCAACAAATTCAACTCATGCTCAAACTCTTTCTCAAATTAAAGATGAAATATATCATGCTTTAAGCTCAAAAAAATGCATAAAATTAATTAATAGAACTTTCTCAACTAGGTTTCATGTGAATGAACACATCAACGGCAATTCAAGAACTCAAATAATGAGAATTATCACAATGTATTTACATATACAAAGAACTCAATAAGGAATTATATAGATAACTCAAGAATTTAATTTAACAGGCTTGAAACTGAAACTCAACTTAACTAAATAAATAAGTAAAGCACGAGGAAGAAGTCAGTCCAATGTTGTAATTAGCCTTACACATCTAGAATGATGATTATCTAAGCAAAACTTGACGACCTTTCTTGAAACTCTTGAACCCTAGCTTCTCCTCTTTTCTCCAACTCTTGCTCTCAAATATTGTAAGTGTTAATGAGGGAAAAAACTCATTGGGTACTAATAAGCGGTTAAGTTAGTCCCAAATTATCTTGGGTTTAGTTTGGGAAAGGGTGGGAAAATACCCAAATACCATTCATTAAATCTGGGAAGAGTCATCTACGGTTGCCTTTTCATAGAACGTACAACCCTTCACGGCCTATGAAGGTGTTTATGAAAAGGCTACAAGAACTAGGAATCTTGGATTTTGGGTATATGGGACCTTCTACAGTCAGTAAACCCCTTTACGAGCTATACAAATCCATCATAGGAAAAAAATGGAATTTTTTTCTTGAGGTTAGGCCTATAGGACCTTATACGGCCTATAGACCCTTTTATAGTTCATCAACTAGGCTCGTGAAAAGGAACTTGGGGATGGGCATAGAGGCCCCTTTCAACAGACACTCTCTATGGTTCGTAGAATAATCTATGGACCATAGAGGCCATTATGGGAGGACCTCCGAACTAAAAATTTTCCTAAGTGTTAGGGGGGTCCCGATGAGTCTCTTTGCGGCTCGTGAAACACTCAATGGGAAGTAGAGTGTGTCCGTGAACCCCTAGCAGTTCATTTTCTCATATTTTCTCTTGGCTTCTTGGGATCGGTCGAAGTTAAAATAGTATTGGTGTTACAATATCTCCTCCTTGGGATCATTCATACTCGAAAGATGACCAAGTTAAGAATTTACTCAAGGCATGATCACAATGCAAGAAATCACAGATCCAAACTCAAGAATAACTACTCAATACTCAAACTCAATAAGGCACTATACTATGAGATAGAGATAGGAATATTACCTTCAACATAGACACTAGGAGGAACATATAGATGCGGGTACTTGGCTTTCATATCCTCCTTGGCTTCCTATGTCTCTTCCTTAATAAATTGATTTCTCCACAAGACTTTGGCTGAAGCAACCCCTTTGATCCTCAATTTTTGAACTTGACGATCAAGAATTTGTAAAGGGATCTTCTCGTAAGACAATCTATCTTTTACACCAATTTTTTCTATAGGAACAAATAGTGAAGGTTCTCCCAAGCTCTTCTTATGTATGGAAATATGGAACACTAGATGAATAACGGCTAACTCTAACGGTAGCTCTAGCTTATAGGAGACATTGACAACTCTCTTATTGATCTGGTAAGGACCAATATAATGGGGACTAAGCTTCCCTTTCTTTTCAAATCTAATCACACCCTTTATGATCAAAACTTTTAAATACATCCAATCATTTACCTTAAACTCTAAGTCTTTATTCCTAACATAAGTATAGGACTTTTGAAGAATTTGCAGGGTTTTCAATATGATCTTCAATTTCTCCATAGCTTGATGAACCAAGTCTGGCCCTATCAGCCCAACTTCACAAACTTCAAACCAACTAATTGGCGATCTACATCTCCCCCCATAAAGAGTTTCATAAGGAGACATCTGAATACTCGAATGTAAATTATTGTTATAAACAAACTCAATCAGAGACCAGTGGTCATCCTAATTACCTTTGAAATCAATAATACAAGCTCTGAACATGTCCTCAAGAGTTTGAATTGTATGCTTTTCTTGATTGTCTGTCTTAGGATGAAAGGTAGTACTAAGGTTCACATTTGAATCCAAACCTTTTTAAAATGATTTCCAAAATGAAGCAGTGTATTAAGTAACTCTGTCTGAGATTATAGACAAGGGAACTCCATGACGTTGAACTATCTTTCAAATATACAACCTTGCATAATCCTCTGTTGAATCTATAGTCTTAATGGGTAAGTGGGCTGATTTGGTCGTCCTATCGACAATTACCTAAATTGAATCATGCTGCATGTGAGACTGCAGTAAGCCTGTAATGAAATCCATATTAATCATCTCCTACTTCTAATCTAGCAATTCTATATTTTGAGCAATACCACAAAGCATTTGATGTTCAACCTTAACTTGTTGATAATTTAGGCATTTAGAAACAAAGTCTGCAATGTCTCTCTTCATACCATTCCACCAATAGACTTCTGTCAAGTCATGGTATATCATTGTAGAGCCAGGATGAATCAAATATCTGGAGCTATGGGTCTCTGCCATTATTCTATCTTGAAGACCATTAACACTCAGAACACATAATCTACCTTGATACCTCAATACTCTATCTCTCCCTTTGGCGAAAGCCATCACTTTCTGTTTCTAAACATCTTCCTTCAACTGAAGTAAAATAGGGCCTTATTCTTGATTTTCCTTAACTTTAACATCTAATGAAAACTCATCCCCATTCTGAACAATAATACCTTCCTCATCAGAGTACATAAGGAGAACTCCTAAATGTGCAAGTTTGTGCACTTCCTTAGCCAATTCTTTCTTTTCTTCCTTAACATGAGAAGTACTTTCCTTTGACAACCTAATAAGAGCATCAATAATGTCTTTATCTTTACCTAGATGGTAGAAAATACTCATGTTGTAGTTCTTGAGCAACTAAATCCATCTCCCTCACCCCAGGCTCAACTCTTTCTACTAAACACATATTGCAGGCTCTTGTGATATGTGAACACATCAACATGCACGCCATAAAGATAATGACGCAAAATCATCATAGAAACACTACTGGAAATTGGGCCTCTGGCAATGGATTTTATTGAAACGTTTTGAAAATCCTTGTTATAAAAGGTCTATTACAATAGTTCAAGTTGCTCAAAAAAATAGAAATTGTTGATACAATGTAGTAATAAAACTGTTGTCACTATGTTAAAACCATTGCAATAGACTTACCTATAGAAATCGTTATCAGAACCGTTGCCATAAGGTCATCTATGGAAATACTTTATGAAAAATATTATCTATTGGAATGGTTAATAAATCCCTCCACAATTGCTCTCTCTTATTTTTTCTAACCCGCCAAAACCCTTCCTTTTATTTTATTTTTAGTTTATTTCTCAAACATAATTATTTTTATCTTAGTAGCGATGCAATCAAGACATACAAACTAAACCCATTTTCTCTCTCAGATTGCAACACTGCGCTCTTCTCTTTGATGTGCTCCGAGAATCTCCAAATCAAGCTTGTAAGTTTTTCTCCATCAATTGAATCTATTGAATCTCTCCATATCTTTCATTTTTGTGAATTAGTTTCATTTCAACCATTTTTTGTCTTCAAACATAAACCCATTTCTTTCTTCAAATGCCTTGTGGAATCTAGGGAAATGGAGTTCTAGAGGGTTTTTTTAATGAAATCTGAGAAATGATCGAGATTTTCTTCTTCAATTGTTGGAGGTTTTCTCCTTCAATCTTTGGGGTTTTAGCTGAATAAACTACAAATTTGAGCTTTTGAGGTTTTCTTCTTGAATATCTTCTTTTCTCTTTAACCTTGAGGTATGGTTAGTGTATTTGGTCTATTTCTTCTGATTGTGAGTTTTTTTACATTATAATGTTGCTACTGTGTGTTTAAAGTTTTGTCGGTAGTTATGGTGAAATTTTTTACTCGCGACCATATTTTTCTTAACATTGATGTAGGATTTCCTGTTGCTATTTGTGGGTATAAAGTTTTTATAGTCTGGAAACAAAAATCTGGTAACGTGTTGCTTCTCCTGTTGGTCGAAAGTTTTTATTTTCTGAAAAAGAAAAATCCAATAACTTGTTTCTGCTACTGTGGGTCTTAATTTTTGTGAAATAGTTTATTCTAGAACAGATTTCTCTTGACATTGATTCGATTTCTTGTTCCATGAGTTATTAAATCGAGTGTGAACCTATTTCTTTTTATTTTCTGATAATTGGTTTGTGTGTCTATACCCCTGCATTGACTATGTCTACATTGATTTCACCTCTCACTTGGGTAGCATACGAAATATTTTGCTTTCATTATTTTTGAAGAGTTACGTTAACCTAGAATTTCCTGTTTCTTTGTATTGTAGAAAGAGTTAGAAAATACACTTAATCTTACTGGATAGTCCTAGACATTAAGTAGAGAGTTGAACAGTTCAACTCCAATTGAGTGTAATTTATGTGTCTATGAAAGAGACATTTATTTAACACTAGAATGTGATGTTATATTAGCTAATACTCTCAAATAATTATCTAGAAGCTTACTGTATAGTAAGGAAAACATGATATCATTTTTTTCAATATAAAGAAGAACCCCCTTTTTGTAATGATCCTAAAGGTTATTTACTATATTTTTCGACAAAATTATCATTTTATCCCTCCCGTCAATTGTTCTGAGTCATTTTAGATTGGGTTTGAAACTTGGTTTTTGGAAATCTTGTGAAAAGTTGAGGTTTAACTACAGAAATGAGTTTTAAAGGCTTAAGTTGTCAAATTTTGAGTTTCTAAGTCATTTGGAGTTTCGAGTCTCGGAATGAAATTCCGTCAATTCCATCAGTTTTGGGATGTGGAAATTGGTCTGAAAGAGTTGTCGAAATCAGATTTGGAGTTGAAACATGGAATTTAGGTCCGAAGTTGAAAATTGAGTTAAAGTTTGATCCAAATTTGACTTTAGTCAACATTTGGGGTTCGGGTGCTCGAATTGGATTTTTGATAGTTCCAACGGTTTTGAGAGGTTATTCTAATTCTATAAAGGACTTCATTGTAATTTTTGGAAATCCCAAGCTTTTTTTGGTATTTTGGAGTCTAAGCTAGTTTAATTGCATTTTTTCGACTTTCGGATCAAGAAAACCTCAAATTCGAATTATATTGATTTCTTTTAATTCAAAATATAATTTCCAAGCTAGAAACATATTTTCTTGCATTCAGGAGGTTCCAGATAAGTTTTGGTGAGTTTTTAAGCTTCTTAGGTGCTTTGTCACTGTTTTAGAAAATTATGGCAACTAAAAGCTTCATTATAAGTTTTAAAGATCGAAAAATTATTATAAAATTTATGAAATTTTGAGCATGAATTATAGGACTTATCTACAAAGTTTAGTACATTTTCTCTAAGCCGAGATTGGACTTTTATCGCAAAATAAGAAATAATTATTTATCGAGTAGAAATTATATTTGACTGGGCAAACGAGTTCAAAATTGAGGTTCGATTGAAGGAGCAGGTCCGTATCATTATTTAAGACATTTATGAAAAAGAATCGAGTCATATCGCTATCATATGAAGGATTTAAGGTTATTTTAGTGAAAGAATATAAGTGTCAGATTTTTAAGTGCAAATAAAGTTGTACAGGTATATAAATTTCAAATTATGTTCATTTGGTATTTTGAGTATTCGGGAGTTCTAGAGCTCGTAATGAAGTGATTTTTGCATATTTCTTCTCGATATAATATGGGGTTAGTATACAATTCTCAATTCGATATTTTTTCATGATTTTTTTTCTTATCCGTAAATTTCTTCGGGGAAATTGGAATTTTATCGATTTGGACTCTATTTTTGGTGAAAAAGGTATATTTAGGATACATGTCTTATGTGTAAACTTATTTTGGAATAAATCTTTTTGATTCATCAATTATTTTCATCATATTAACCGCGTATAATTTGAATTTTTTCCAGTAAAATTAAAGTTTGTTAAGTTGAAGATTTCAAGGTTGATTTTAACTCCATTTTTTATGAAATTTCATGTTTGAACTTTTCTAAACATGGTTAAGATATTTTTTAAGAAAATATTTCAGATTTGAGTCGAGGTTTTGGATTCAGATATTGAGGTTTTTTTCAAGAACATGAATTTTGATAAAATTGGTGTTTGAGAACTGATTTCAACTTCAACTTCAAATTGATTTTCAACATTAGTTTTTAAATACTTCAAGAATCATTTTCATGTAAAAATTTATGGATTTTCTATTTATTTACGAAATTGGGTGTTTCGGGTCAGATTCGGCCTGATTTTTAAAAATGTTGATTTGAGTATCATTAGAATCTGTTCTTATTTGCGTATTTGAATATATTATCTTGATTCGGAGCGCCAACGTAAGGGCAAGACTCAAGTTTTGGACTAGTGGGATCGGATTTGAAGCAAGTAAATTTCTAAACGTATTCTTAAGCTTGTAGGATCATGTATTCGTGTCTTATGTGTTGAAGATTGATAGAAAGTGATTTTAAGAATTACTAATATTCAAATGAACTTGATGATAAAGAGTTGGATAATAAATAAAAAATTGAGATGAGATAACATGTTGTGTTCGATGTGATAGGACCTTTGGCTTGTTGTAGATAGTTCGATATATTTATATGTTGCTATGATATTGACTAATTGGGTGGTGATGGTGGATTATATGATATTATATGTAAATATTCATTATGTATTACCTCATTACTTATGCAAATACTTATTTGTGATGACTAAGAAAGTGATATGAGTGAGATACTGGATATTGGGACCAAGATTTCTACGGATCGAGGTGATTTAGCAAGGTCTTTTCGGTAGATATTATGGCCGAGGTCTTTTATGGCGGTCGATGTCTTTTTCAGTGGATGTTATAGTCGAGGTTTCTTCTGTCAGATACATGGTTCATGTGAGGCTCCCATGGGTTTCAATCTGAGGTGATTAACAGATGTGTATCATTATGACAAATATGCATCACGATATTTGATATTGCATTGCATTTCATTGCATCATACATCTTTGTCCATTGTGGAATATTTTACCCCTAATATTTCCTTTATCTGTATTATTGATTGTGCTAATTTGCTTGCGAATTGAATTGTACTGTACTTTAGGTATATGAATACGGTGCTGCTAGAACTGTTAGACTGGGCTGATTTCTATACAAGTTGTAGTCCGGGGATTGGATGGTGTGGTAGGAGTATGTGTATTTTACTAGCTTTGTTTAGTCTTAGTTTTTTACTTGTTGGGTACCACGTTGTTGGTATTAATTCTTTGCTAACTACACTTGTGTAGGTTTTGAGCTCGTACAGTGACCCAACATTTTTTATTTTCATTTGAGGCTTTCTTAGTTGATTTAAGAGGTAGTTGTTGATGTTGACCATCTTTCCTACTCCTCTTTACTTATTATTTTGTTCTATTCGAGATACAAAGACTGAGATTTGTATTTATTTCATATCTTGTAATTAGAAGGCTTGTACATGTGACAACTAGTTTGTGGGGATTTTGTAGTTGACTAAGTTATCTCTTTATCTATATTTATTTATCTAAACTGTCTTCCACTTTTACCTACCCCATTTATTAGGTTTAGGCTGACTTGTCTAGTGGCTAAGGATAACTGCGATCATGCCCTATTTTTAGGTTGTGACAAATTGATATCAACAGGTTAATAGGTCTCATGTGTACAAGTCAAGTCTGAATATAGTCTCAAGGATTCGTTTGAAAACGTCTATACTTTTCTTTGAGAGGCCACGAAGAATGTTAGGAAATATTTTCACTTCTTTATTCTCTATCGTGTGTCTTTGATTCAATCTAATTATTATCGTTTCACTTTGTCCTCTTTTATAGCAATAACTCGTTCTTGTCATGTGTGTGAGGAATTAGGGTGTCATCGCTTGGTGTTAGTGTTGGATTTGACATTGAGGCAAAAGTGATATAATTATAAGAAGGATGTGTAGTCAGACTTGGAATGCTCTACGACTCGAAAGGGATGAGTAAGGTTGTGGTTCAATGATATCTTTCGAGGTTATGGCTTTGAAAGATGAACAATTGTTAAGAGATTTCATGAACATCTCATCCTGTCTGGTTAGTTATTTAGAAACAAAAAATTGCATTGGTATGACTTATTCGACATCTAAAGTAGTTTGACAATGAAGAATGATATAATTAGGGGAATGAGTATGATGTAAGCACTGTGACTTTAGAGACTACAGACTATGAAATTCGTCATAAAGAAATGTGTTGCGTATTGTATTATGATGATAATGTTGCGCCAATCGAGATCAAAATTTCTATAGTGATTTTATAGCGTGGGCGTATATCAAGAAGGGTTATGATAAGTCTATTGACGCGATACCTTGGTTTACTTGGGTGAGCTTATGGGCTTTGTTACTTCTACTATCGACCTGACCTACAAAAAGGTGCATATTATTTTTGATTGGAGACTAAAATGTTTTGGTAATATATGATGGTTACGTAATGTGTAGCGACCCTCCAGGGAGGATGCTACTACAAAAAAATGTATATTAAATTCATGACACAAAAACAAATAACTTTCCGTAAGGCCCATTTATATAATCTAAAAAAATAGTGAAAGGTGTAAGTTGTTCGCCAACTAAAATTTTTTTCATCTCAATTAAATCAAATAAAAATTCCAATTTAGGACAGGCGACTTCTAAAAATAGTTTTAAAAAAAAAATAACTTCTGAGACATTCATGTATTACGATAATTTATGCTTCATTCAAATATTCCAACTCCAAAGGGAAAATTTAGTGCTTCATAAAACTTAGAAATGTACATACCCCAAAATTTACAAAACAAGCAACCATCCTTAAGTTACAACCCTTAGAAATACGTACATAAATACAAATATACAAGCAACCCATAAATCATATACACGTCCCAAAATACTGCAATATATAGATGCCTATATGCAAATGTGATCTTCATTTAAGCTCCCAAAACTTCATCTCCAATGGCCAACCTCAAGCCTCTTCTCGGACATTTTCTACGATAGAAACAACTATCGCTAAGCACAAAGCTTAGTGGTGCAAAACTACAAGTTTGAAGCCTTTGGGTTTCCACCATAATCTTTTCAAGTCATGAGTCGCACCAATATACAATAATAATTAAAACAAGGCAACAACTATATCACGAGTATCAAGTTCTAAATGTAAAAGCTTAAGTGTAAATAATTCATAGAAGTACATTTACAAGATTTAGCACCAAGTTTTGCCCAATATGTACGTCATGCCGTCACACAAACATGATCAAGTATTAAGAAGGACCGGAGCCCTGTATCAAGAAGGGTAAAGACCCAATAATCAAGAGAACCAAGAACCATATTAAAAATGGCTTTCTAATTCGTACTTAAAATGGACAACTTCCATACTTAAGACGAACTAAAAATCCATAATCAAGATGTCAAAGGGTCCGAAACAAGAGGCATGCCAATAGTGACAAAGTCACAGCCACAAGAAGGACAAGGTCCACAAGAATGTCAAGTGATCGAGCAATCCGTACAAGTGGGCGAGTTAAGCAAGTGTCTTGCAAATTTCCCAAGATACCAACATGACAAGACATATTTCAAGACAATAGCAACCATACCAAGATAGGCTTTCAATATATTAGTAGGTAACAAGATTTTATACACAAACCTCAGCCTTTTAGCATACAACAATCCAACATAACTTCAAAAGTTCAAACCGTAGGCCATCAAATGTCTCAAGTTCCTCAACTTGCACACGATATAAACAACCTTGAAAATACAATTAAATGACTTATTTAACTTTCCATAATATCCATAATATTGACATAGAACAAGATTTATTATTGCAATAAGCCTAGAATGTTTCGACCCGAATTATGTTACTAAAACAGTAAATTCAGAAAGTCAAGTACAACAGCTTGAATCTAAATTTCGAAACTCAAAATAGCAAAAATGGACTTTATCCCCTTCATAAAACTTCTATATCTATGTCTTAAGTTTACAACCCAAAAGGAATCAACACAAAACTCATTTGTTATAAAATATATCATCAAAACACTAACAGGTACACATGACGAATTTTGAAAATCAAGAATCTGGACAGATATACTTGTCCGGTTGTATCTAAGTTTGCAAACTGAAAACGGCAAAACTAGACTTTAGTACCTTCACGAAACATTTACATATATGTCTTAAGTTTCCAATACAAAAGAAATCAACATAAAAATCATTTTGTACAAAAAGATATCATCAACGCACTAACAGTAGTACCATCTCAAAAACAGGTTTGCAACCAAAGTTTATTCCCCCAATTTCGACAACAACAACTTATCAACAATATCAACAACATTATCAACAATCATTCTACATAATAAATTAACTAATTCCACCCATTTAATCCAACCAAAACAGCCCCAAATCCATAAGTCTCAACAAAGCAAACAAACAAGTTTACAACGCTTACTTCCTCCGTTTTAAACCGTTAAATCTCTAAACAAGCTTGTTAACAAGAAAAAGAACCTCAATCTTACATTAGGTGTGCAGCAAATATGACAACACACTCCTTACTAGATGATTTTTAGCTCAAAGTGAAGACAACGTAATGTGCAACGCCTTTTTCTTCACGAGTTTCGGAATTCGGGACTCGAATTTGGGTCAAAAATGGCTTCTTAGCCTAGAAGATCTCTCTTTCTCTCTTTCTCTATGATGTTCTAGAAATGTATGGTCTAAAAATAGAAGAGATAAGCTGAACTTATCCTTTAAAAGTCAAAGAAAATGGGCCTGACCCGACTTGGATTCGGGTTGGGCCCAAAATCATCACCCTGCTTGACCTTTCTACGTTAAAACATCCACAACATTTTATCCCGATGTTTCCTATAAGCCCACGACCTATGGTTGGAAAGGTATTTCAATTATCTACAACTTTCATTTTATAATCTTTCCCAAATTTCCAAATTATAAAGGGTTTATGGCCTCCCTAAGTTTGATCACCCGAAAATGTAGCTAAACAAAAGCATTTTTTTTCCCCGTAACAAAATTCGAGTCAGTAGCAGTTGATCATATCATCAAGAAATAACCACTTTAATGCAAAAATTAGCTTAAATAATTAGGGGCGTTACATAATGGGTAGAAATATGGACACCATCTGGGAATGATCTCTCCGGTAAGTATGATGTATTTTAGTGGTGGATCTATCGGGCTCTCATGGTATGGTACTAGTGATATATAGGAACGGAGGCATGGGTTGGCAAGCGCGAATACTAACTATTGAGGTGTTATCAGTGGTTTCACCTACTCGGAAAATGAAGTTCGATATTCCATTCACATTTGAGAAACCAACTGGTTGTTACTAAGAATGATGGAGTTAGGCATGGTTTATAAGGAAACTTATAGTGGTGGATCTTTGGTAGGGAATTAATGTGTTTAAATGGTAACGTGTATTTCGAGGATCTAATTGGCGATTGGTGAGTTCTTTATAAGCCAAAAGAAGTGGATTAACATTGAAAGGATAAGCTTATGGGTGGAGAAATTTCTTTCAAGTATACTTGTGTGAAGGCAAGTGAGTGTACCAGCAAGAGAATATGTACGGGAATTGGTTCATTTACGAAATTAGATAGTATAAAAAGTTTGAGGTATCATGTGGATGATAAGGTTAACTCTGTGATGATGGCAAGGGTGGTTGAGCATGGTAATAGTAGTTCGAGATGGACTCTAATTAAGATGCAACTATGTTGTGATAGTTCAGTTAAGGGAATCCAGTATTATAATGAGGGACAGGATAAAATCGATGTATAAATGTCAAATGATAAGCTAAGGTATGTGATTGCATAAAATCTTCAAGGTATGGTCTAATGTTAATTGATAAGGGGATTGGTTTACATGGTTTGAATCAAAATTTCAACTTTTGCATCATATGTCTACATTTGTGGTGTTTGTTTTTTGTCATGGTATGAATTGGCAAGGTAAGGAATGATTTATTGTGTCGATTGTTGAGCATTTGAAAGAACTTGTGCATGGTTTGAGTTGTGAAGTTTATTACTTTCAGTTGTAAAAGAGTTCAATGAAGTTCTCATTTGAGAAGCTTGATTTAAGTTAAAACGTACTATGTTGTGGATGCTTAAACAAGAAAATAATGATGATAAATGAGTTAAGAAAGGAACATGAATCTATTGCATCAAAGAGTTCAAGCATTTGGTATCGGGTCATGTGTTCATAGAATACAAAATTATCGGGGTGAGGAAGGGTTCTTCTAAGTGTGACATGATGTATATGATGGTTGAATATTAGTTGAAATTGGGTACTGTAAGATTGCATGGAATTGATATTGATCGTGATTCAATAATTTTATCTTAATGAAAAAGTACTATGAGATTTAAAAGTTGGAGTTTTAATAATTGGTTGAAACCCGTACCTGCCATGAAATGCGTAAATGGAAAGAAAGAGGTCCATAGTTTGAAATCTTGGAAATAACAAGGTGTTGCTTAGAAAACAAGTAACTGGGCAGTGTGACTATGATGGGAGTAATATTGGTAGTGTTAGCTTCACTGGAGTATTGTAGAGAGTATGAGAAAGTTGATAAATCGAGTATGTCTATGATTGTTATGGAGAAAGATGGCTGATTGTAGACTATGGAAGGAGTATCTTATGATATTCGACTTCGGCTCCATATATTCTTATGTGACCACCTACCTTGTTTTAGACATAGATTAATGTATGATTCTTTGCCTATGATTCATGGCATATTTTCACTTTCGTGGATGAATTCCTAGTAGTGGATTGTATGTACCGATCCATGTCCTTTTTGGTAGGGTAAGATGCTGACGCAATTTTGGTTATTTCAAATGTGGTGAATTTAGTGTACCCTTGTGGCAGTTGAAGGTTTCAGAAATTCTACAAGTGTCATCTTACTTAAGAGAACTTATAGAAGAGCTACCTTATATATTGCAGTTTCTCGAAAGTCTTGGTTTTTACCTTGTCATTTAGGACATGTTCAGCAAGGTGTGATTTGATACTTGTAGGACCATTAGGCCTAGTTCTTCCGTTTGAGAATTGACTACAATCACAACTACTGTTTTAGTTTTTCGGCGACATTATTAAAGGTTTTGTATGTTTGGATGTAATGTTCATCAGGTGGTTACTTGATCATCTCCTTTTTGGATCAAATTAGTTGGGTTCTCCCTTAATGAGTATCCATTGTTGTAACACCCTGAATTTATTTTAGCTAAGACTGAACCATCCTTCATATGTGTATGGAATTATACCGAATGATTCATAATTGTGTGCATGTGTGGAGGTTAATTCTTTTTTGTGAGAATAGATTTGGAGATGAATTAAGATCATAAGGATCCTCTAGCACAAAGTCAAGTTGAAAGCTTCATTACCGATTGAGTTTTGATAAAAGATTTATTTCGGTCAAGTTCAAACGATAATATCTCCTAGAAAATAAAGAATTAGGTGACCCATTACCTATCAAATTAAATTTCTTTGAGTCCTCTTTTCTGTCACGACCCAACTCCGTAGGCCATGACTGGTGCCCGAGTTGGGCACCCATACGTACCCTTAGCCCAACTTAGTACATTAATCGAATAAACATAGGTAATGATTAGAAGGGATCTCTAAACAGATATAATGCACGAGGGCCGATAGGCCATCACGAAACACAAAAAAATCCAAAACATATATACAAAACCCACATCTCATGTCTACAGACCTCTACGGAATGATATCCTAGTCATATGACGGGACAGGGCCCCGCCGTACCCCTGAACAACGTATATATATATACAACAGAAAGTGTCAGTACTAAAATAGGGCTCCGGACAAAGAAGCACTGTCGACCAACATGGTGGATGTCCTAAGGGAGCGGATCAGCAAACCAATCGTCTGTACCTGCGGGCATGTAATGCAGCCCCCGAAGAAAGGGGGTCAGTACGGAAAATGTACAGAGTATGTAAAGCATGCACTGCAATATATAAAATCATAATCTGAATAGTATGTGTAAAACATGAAATCAACGTTTAGAATTTCAAAATGCTTATCAAAATCTCAAACCATATATGCACAGACATATGCCATATCCGGCCCCATTATGGACTCGTTGAACAAAGTGTAGTCGCCCTCCCATCATCGGCACCACGGCACAGCATAACACCAGAGTAGGGAACATCTCCGTAACAAATCATATCATATCAGATGGCCATATCAAATCATATCATATCATATCATATCACAAACATATATGTACATGGCACAACATAACTCTATGGCATAACATTTACCACCCCATGTACATGTCATACCTGCCCCCTCACGTTGGGACACGGCGAACAATGCATAGAAGTACGCACGATAATAAAACCTAACCCGGGATCGGTGAAGAAGCATTGGGGCATCCACGAGTGGAGTAGTGAGAAACTAATGCAATTTAATTTATATTTAAGACTCGATGGAATAATCAGAATGAGTTATCATTTAAAAATCGAGACAAGAGTCATGTCAATTACCTTTCGAAAGTTACCCTGGATTATATCAAAATAAATCTTTTAGAATCATATACATGTATCACAGCATAATAAAATTCCTTTCGGAAAACAAGAAATTGGTCATCCTAGTGGCTCTAGGAATAGGAACTTCTTTAAAATTATATAAAAGTCATATTTTTATTTCATAAATACCATGACAAAAGAAGGAGTAGCTTTACATACTTATGTCAAAACATGACAAAAGAAAAATCATCTTTACATATTTATACCAAATACATGCCAAAAGAAGAGAAAGGATAGACTTTACATACTTATGACAAAGACATGCCAAAAGAAGAGAAAGGATAGACTTTACATACCTCTTACGGATTACTCTTAACTATGCTCGCCTCGTCGTCTCTTGAACCTATTTAACATGAAATTAATACTAAGGTTAATAACCTTTCACTTTCCAATTCCAACTCTACAACCAAGTCTCCATAGAGGTCCTTTCCTTATTCATTTCCCTCAACTATTCATTACTAGCTCCGAATCTACCGAAAATCGGGCAGCATCGCCCCTATAACTTCAACATCCCCGAGTTCTCAACTCGGCCATAATGTCAACAACCATACCAAAAACAACATCCATCAGCATGTATACAAGTAAATCACTTCAAATTTACACAATACAAGCTCCAAATAACTTGTTCAAAACTACGATACCAAAGTAGAGTTTTTAACCTTTATTTCGTAAAATATTTAATCATACCAAATGGAGGGTCGTGTGGCTGAAACCAGCAGCACCCACATCCATTTTTGAGTACTTTACAGACCTGTAACACGCAATTAAACCACCACCAAACAACACACTACGCGACTTCGATTTAACTACTACGACTTCCATTTAGTTTGTTTCTAACGTCAAGCATCCTTTTATATTTTTTACACTTCCATCATATTTTAAGACATGTAATATACTTCATAACATACTCATAAATTTCAATTGAAATATAAAACCTTACCTTTCCCGAAATTCACCAAAACTCGCCAAAACTCGCCTCAGAATTTCCTTTAGCGCAGCTGAAACTTATTGGCTGTTTGGTAACGTTTTGGGCTGCTTCAAACCATAAAATTTCATTACTAATATCTTCATAACATCATGGTATAACTCATATAATTAATTCTTGGAACAAAATTGGAGAACTTACCTTTTTGTCCTCCCAAAACCGTAGCTCTTTCCTTCTTTCTACCTTAATTTCTCTTCTCTTCTCTTTTTTTTTTCTTGAAATTTCGTTTTCCTTGCTCTTGAACACTCTAGATGAGTGTGGAAATTAATGAGTCATAAGACTCATATATATATATATATACTACTTTAGGGGTGACACATGTCATCCCCCAAGTGGTGACACGTGTCAAGCCCTAAGTGGCGACACATGTCAAGACCTAAGTGGTGACATGTGTCAAGATCTCATTGGTCCAACACACCCCTTTCCTCCAATCACGGGCAGCCATGTGGCATGTGGGGCCCACATGAATCTTCTTGAAGACTTTATGAAATTCCTATTTTACCCCTAGCCTTCCACAATATTACCATAGGCCACTTTGCCAACTTTCCTTTTTGCCCTTTGCCTTTTCCATTATTTCCACACTATTAATGATCATAAATAATATTCATATCCAACTTGTATATTAAATAAATTTTGGAAGATGGTCATTCCCTTAACTTTACCACAGCTACCCTAAAACATCCAACCGTATAAAATATGGGATATAACAGTCTCTATGAGAAATTCCAATTTTTGCCCCTCACCTTTTATAATATTTCCAAGTTGAAATTCTAATTTAGTCATAAGAATTTTTTATCCAACAAGATCAAACATAGCCTTGTCCTTGACTTGTTACCATTATCTCCAAAATATCCTAATGTGCAAAATACGGGTTATAACATTCTTCCCTCCTTTTGAACATTCGTCCTCGAATGTTAAACTAACCTCATGGGGTGTCTTCATACTTCGGGCGGTTCCTCTTATTGTTATCCTTTTAATCATGCTCATTCCTAATCCCTTTTTTCATGCTTTTTAAGGTGCCGAAAAGCATAAGTTATAACTTTACCATGCTGCATTAAGACACAACCTATTATTACACCCGAAGCATCACAATAAATAACATACCTATCTGGTCAATTTGGAAGAGTAAGAACTGGAGCTGTAGTCAACTTCTCTTTCAATAACTGAAAGGTTCGTTGACAGGCACGAGTCCACTGGAATTTGACTCCCTTCTGAGTTAATCTTGACAGTAGTGCTGAAATTGAAGCAAATGTCTCTACAGATATCCTATAATAACTTGTTAATCCCAAGAAGCTGCGTACCTCTGTAGGTGTCGTTGGCCTAGGCCAGTTCTTTACGGCCTCGATCTTTAGTGTATCTACCCGAATACCATCAGCCCCAACAATATATCCCAGAAGTGCCATAGAAGTCAACTAAAATTCACATTTGGAAAATTTAGCATATAGTTTCTGGTGTCAGAGTACTCCAAGTACCGCTCTCAGATGATTTGCATGCTCTGCTTCTGACCGAGAATAAATTAGAATATCATCAATAAATATAATCATGAACATATCCAAGAATGGTCTAAATACCCGATTTATCAGGTCCATGAATACCGCTGGAGCATTTGTCAGGCCAAAAGACATCACTATGAACTCGTAATGGCCATATTGGGTCCAGAATGTTGTCTTTGGTTTATCTGATTCTCTTACCCACACCTGATGATAACCCGATCGCAAGTCTATTTTTGAAAACCACTTAGCACCCTTCAACTGATCAAATAAATCATCAATCCTGGGAAGGGGGTGTTTATTCTTAATGGTTACCTTATTCAGCTGCCTGTAATCAATACACATCTGCAGCGACCCATCTTTCTTTTACACAAATAATAACGGGGCTCCCCAAGGTGAAGTACTCGGTCTGATGAAGACTTTTTCCAGTAAGTCTTTTAACTGCTCCTTCAGCTCTTTTAATTCTGCAGATACCATTCTGTATGGAGGAATATATATCATATGGGTATCTAGCAGAACATCTAAGGTAAAGTCTATCTCCCATTCGGGAGGAAGGCCTGGAAGCTCATCTGGGTATATATATGAGAATTCATTAACTACGGGAACTGACTGAAGGGTTGGCGCTTCCGCTTCCAAATACTGTATGCGAACCAGGTGATAACACAACCTTTTCTGATCATTTTTCTCGCCTTAAGGTAGGAAATAAACTTCCCTCTCGGCGATGCTGTATTAACTGCCCATTCCATCACTGGTTCTCCTGAGAATTGAAAATATACTCGAACTAGTAGGTCTTACATGAGTCCTCATTCCCCGTTATGGGTTTCCTTTTTTGGTACTTGAGAATATTGTGATCCCTCTTTGGCCTAATATAATATGGTCTCGCGCCTTGCCGGTGATTTCTCTCGGGAGTTTCACTTACTGAGGTTTCCTTACTTTTCACCTCCTTCTAATAGTTTGATCTCTTTGTTTTCTATCTACTTACCCTCTTTATTTCCCAAATATCGCTCTACTAAAATCTCCAATTTAACCTATAGTCAAATAATAGTAGAGTACGTTACAATAGTTGTACCTTTTATTCTTATTGTCGCTCGATCTTTGGTACCCTAGCGTGATTAATGCCTTCCTTACTGTGACACCAGTTGTTGGAACTCACATGTCCACCGATATAATCATACGTGGAACATCCTACATATTCATATATATATATATATATGTATATATTCACTATCAACTAGACTACAAAATAGCTCCAAACGCTGTTCAAGCATATCGTTGTTCTAGAGTTGTGATGTACTTTCTGTCTCTTCACCAGCCTAGTCTACATCGTCTTACGCGTCCTCTTACGGTTTATAGCCATTCCATAAACTCTAGTTTTCCCTTAAGTTACTCTAGCCTCTCATTTGTGTCTTACGTCTGAATATATAGAATTCTTGCATACTTCTCAGGGGGTCACCCATCCTAAAATTGCTCCCTCCTGAGCACGCTTAACCTCATAACTTTGATGGAATTGGGTACGTTAATGTTGATATAATCACGTTCATTTCCTCGTTTTACCTTTATTACATTATTGGGAGCGAGTCGAGATCTTACAGATTCTGAGACACTTTCGTAACACATCCATCTTTTACAATTACTGTTTTACCCTTTTTGATCCTCAATCTTTACTTTTTGCTTTCGTGCGTGACTATCTTTCGTCCTGGACTACCAGATTCCCGAGGGTAGTGATCGCACCATCCATCAAGGTCTCTACCAATGATTCTTCACACGGTCTCAGATACCGCAACTTATATCTATTTATTATTAGCCTCGAGATCCATCCATCTGTTATAGGATCTCGTTTGGAGTGTAAGCGTTCCCATATACATATGATAGCATCAGTTGATTTTCTCTTACGCTTTTATTTCTCTTGTCCACTTCCCCCTTTAGGGTGTACCCATGTCATCCTCTGTTCATTTTCAACTATTCATGCGCAAATGATTCTGTTTTAACATATTTAACATACCGCACCATGTCTACACCTTCTATTAGAACATCTATACTTTAGGTTGCCTCTATAAGAAACCTTAGTACAACCATGGGTTGCTTAGTATTCTCGATGAATAGTACACAATCTAGTCCAAGTACTGGTACTCGAGTCATATAACTAATGTAGTAGTTTAGTCGAAGCTACATTCAATTCATCCCAATCAGTACATCACTAGTGCTTATGGCCGTATCCGATTCTCCATTTGGGGCACTTATACTCTGATGACACATGTTTCACATTTTGTTATCACAGTTTTTCCCAATGGATACTACTTGTTCCTTTAATAATTTCATAATGCCTCGGTTGTTTTGTAATTTCTGTTCTTTCTCCTCTAGGTATCCCACTATTTTCCAATATGGAGGTACATATACATAATACCCTTTTTTGCCTCATGAGCTTTCATCCTTATCGTGTACCCGATACTAACTCCTAATCTTACTCACGACCATATCTTGTAGTTGCTTCCTTACTAAGCTTTACTTATTTCCATAACGATTCTCGTATATTCACAGTATACCCTACTCGTATAACACTTCTTCACCTTCCTCACAATTCTTGCTATAGGTTAATTCTAGTTGGTGAGGCAAACGTATTCAACCTTTGTCTAAATCATCCCTCCGTATCGCAGGCCCTAATGAATCACCCCAGCATTTTTCCACCACATGAAACACGTGACCTTGAATCGCCTACAAATTTATGTTTTTCCATTCACAGGTTACACCTCCAATTAGTCGACTAGGAACTGATAAGATGTCCCCATA
Source organism: Solanum dulcamara (assembly GCF_947179165.1). NCBI lineage: Eukaryota > Viridiplantae > Streptophyta > Magnoliopsida > Solanales > Solanaceae > Solanum > Solanum dulcamara. The sequence goes on from NC_077240.1 coordinate 47,571,045, forward strand.
CAACATTTTCCCAACCTCCACTAGAGAGGAACTAATATCCACTAAGCATCAGAGTACTTCCTAGTACTTGACTCACATGGTCTTGAGTCGTGAACAATTTTTTTCTAGTCCTCAAATAACAGCTGAGGGTTTTGTACTTTCCAGCAAGAATGAAACTCAATCGCTGGACATTTTTCCTTCCAACCGAAATTCTCATTCGAATTATGACTCTCCAAGTAAAATTGGTACTCCTTTTACCGAAAACATAGAGGGAACCTCTTTCAGTTTTAGTCCAACGTTATAAATTTTACCCTATCGGTATCAACTTCCAAGACATCTTCTAAACGTATGTCTCAGTCTCTTCCTTGCTTTTGTTCCATTCTCAAAAAAATAATTGGGAATAGTTTCCTCTGTATTTTGTACTATCTCAAAACCTGCATGCAGAAGATAGCAGCAATGCCTCACAGGGCCAACATATACATTTTTTTTATATCACCTTATATCACAGTCACACAGAGCTTTCAATATCAATAACCATATGAAAATAATGGACTTACCTCATGTGTCTACCTCAAACTGCATTTATTGCACTTTCCTATCTACTTTCCCTTAAATTTTCAACTTTACATTTCAAGCTCAATACCTTACTCAACATATCGCTTTCATACCTTTACTTACCCGTATACTATGTAGCTCCCAATATCATCCATCGCATTCCTCTATCCATATCGTTCCTTAGCTGAAATCAAATGTTAGAAAAAGGAATTTCATGTCCTATGGATGGGCTCTATCGCACGATCTTAGATATGAAAGAAAGGTAATATCCTAAATGCCCTGTAGCCTCCTGTTTATAGATGTGGCGCGCAACACATCAATAAACAAGACTCTACTAGACACGGTCTGTAGACATTCCGAGGAAGGACCGCTCTGATACCACTTCTGTCACGACCCAACTCCGTAGGCCATGACTGGTGCCCGAGTTAGGCACCCAAACGTACCCTTAGCCCCACTTAGTACATTAATCGAATAAACATAGGTAATGATTAAAAGGGATCTCTAAACAGATATAATGCACGAGGGCCGATAGGCCATCACGAAACACAAAAAAACCCAAAACATATATACAAAATCCACATCTCATGTCTACAGACCTCTACGGAATGATATCCTAGTCATATGACGGGACAGGGCCCCGCCGTACCCCTGAACACGTATATATATATATACAACATAAAGTGTCAGTACTAAAATAGGGCTCCGCACAAAGAAGCACTGTCGACCAACATGGTGGATGTCCTAAGGGAGCGGATCAGCAAACCAATCGTCTGTACCTGCGGGCATGTAACGCAGCCCCCGAAGAAAGGGGGTCAGTACGGAAAATGTACTGAGTATGTAAAGCATGCACTGCAATATATAAAATCATAATCTGAATAGTATGTGCAAAACATGAAATCAACGTTTAGAATTTCAAAATGCTTATCAAAATCTCAAACCATATATGCACAGACATATGCCATATCCGGCCCCATTATGGACTCGTTGAACAAAGTGTAGTCGCCCTCCCATCATCGGCACCACGGCACAGCATAACACCAGAGTAGGGAACATCTCCGTAACAAATCATATCATATCAGATGGCCATATCAAATCATATCATATCATATCATATCACAAACATATATGTACATGGCACAGCATAACTCCGTGGCATAACATTTACCACCCCATGTACATGTCATACCTGCCCCCTCACGTCGGGACACGGCGAACAATGCAGATAAGTACGCACGATAATAAAACCTAACTCGGGCTCGGTGAAGAAGCATTGGGGCATCCACGAGTGGAGTAGTGAGAAACTAATGCAATTTAATTTATATTTAAGACTCGATGGAATAATCAGAATGAGTTATCATTTAAAAATCGAGACAAGAGTCATGTCAATTACCTTTCGAAAGTTACCCTGGATTATATCAAAATAAATCTTTTAGAATCATATACATGTATCACAGCATAATAAAATTCCTTTCGGAAAACAAGAAATTGGTCATCCTAGTGGCTCTAGGAATAGGAACTTCTTTAAAATTATATAAAAGTCATATTTTTATTTCATAAATACCATGACAAAAGAAGGAGTAGCTTTACATACTTATGTCAAAACATGACAAAAGAAAAATCATCTTTACATATTTATACCAAATACATGCCAAAAGAAGAGAAAGGATAGACTTTACATACTTATGACAAAGACATGCCAAAAGAAGAGAAAGGATAGACTTTACATACCTCTTACGGATTACTCTTAACTATGCTCGCCTCGTCGTCTCTTGAACCTATTTAACATGAAATTAATACTAAGGTTAATAACCTTTCACTTTCCAATTCCAACTTTACAACCAAGTCTCCATAGAGGTCCTTTCCTTATTCATTTCCCTCAACTATTCATTACTAGCTCCGAATCTACCGAAAATCGGGCAGCATCTCCCCTATAACTTCAACATCCCCGAGTTCTCAACTCGGCCATAATGTCAACAACCATACCAAAAACAACATCCATCAGCATGTATACAAGTAAATCACTTCAAATTTACACAATACAAGCTCCAAATAACTTGTTCAAAACTACGATACCAAAGTAGAGTTTTTAACCTTTATTTCGTAAAATATTTAATCATACCAAATGGAGGGTCGTGTGGCTGAAACCAGCAGCACCCACATCCATTTTTGAGTACTTTACAGCCCTGTAACACGCAATTAAACCACCACCAAACAACACACTACGCAACTTCGATTTAACTACTACGACTTCCATTTAGTTTGTTTCTAACGTCAAGCATCCTTATATATTTTTTACACTTCCATCATATTTTAAGATGTAATATACTTCATAACATCCTCATAAAGTTCAATTGAAATATAAAACCTTACCTTTCCTGAAATTTACCAAAACTCGCCAAAACTCGCCTCAGAATTTCCTTTCGCGCAGCTGAAACTTATTGGCTGTTTGGTAACGTTTTGGGCTGCTTGAAACAATAAAATTTCATTATTAATATCTTCATAACATCATGGTATAACTCATATAATTAATTCTTGGAACGTAATTGGAGAACTTACCTTTTTCTCCTCCCAAAACCGTAGCTCTTTCCTTCTTTCTACCTTAATTTCTCTTCTCTTCTCTTTTTTTTTTCTTGAAATTTCGTTTTCCTTGCTCTTGAACACTCTAGATGAGTGTGGAAATTAATGAGTCATAAGACTCATATATATATATATACTACTTTAGGGGTGACACATGTCATCCCCCAAGTGGTGACACGTGTCAAGCCCTAAGTGGCGACACATGTCAAGACCTAAGTGGTGACACGTGTCAAGATCTCATTGGTCCAACACACCCCTTTCCTCCAATCACGGGCAGCCATGTGGCATGTGGGGCCCACATGAATCTTCTTGAAGACTTTATGAAATTCCTATTTTACCCCTAGCCTTCCATAATATTACCATAGGCCACTTTGCCAACTTTCCTTTTTGCCCTTTGCCTTTTCCATTATTTCCACACTATTAATGATCATAAATAATATTCATATCCAACTTGTATATTAAATAAATTTTGGAAGATGGTCATTCCTTAACTTTACCACATCTACCCTAAAACATCCAACCGTATAAAATATGGGATATAACATTCTCTATTAGAAATTCCAATTTTTGCCCCTCACCTTTTATAATATTTCCAAGTTGAAATTCTAATTTAGTCATAAGAATTTTGTATCCAACAAGATCAAACATAGCCTTGTCCTTGACTTGTTACCATTATCTCCAAAATATCCTAATGTGCAAAATACGGGTTATAACATTTTCAATGCCACCAAGTTTGCCCCATTTTGAGTTTGGAGTAAAATATTATTCTCATTTTAGTGAAGCCCTGTCGAGCAGAGTGTTTGTACGAAACCCCTTTACGGGTCTTAAATACTTTCACGACCCATAGAGTCTTCCGTGAAGGTTTTCTACACCTTTTTTTAACAACCCTTAGGCATGTTCTAGGGTCAATTTAGTCCTTTCCAAAGCTTTTAACCCTATTCTAAGTCATTTTTTGGAGTTTTGAAGGAATATATTATTCCACTAAATTGGTTTCCTCTCATAATCATCAATCCAAATAATCTTGTCTCAAGAAACTCTCTGAAAACTAGCCTAGGGTTCCTCTTCTTCATCAAGAACCCTAAGGCTTTCAAATCAAAAATTAAAGAAATCAAATAGAAGTCCTTCACCCAAGGTTTTTCCATGTTCTTCATCTCTAAGAACTCCATAAAAGGAGTTTCTTTCCTCGATATCAAACACTAAGATTTCAAGACAAAATGTTTCCTCCACAAAGTTAGTGTTTTTCTAGTTTCGATTGTAATATCAATCTTCCAGGTATGTAAGACTATTAATAGGATTAGATTGAGTTGTTCCACACCCCTACATATAATTCTATCTATTGTTGAGAATTGTTGAGTCTAACCTAGTCTCTTGAATTCCGAATGAGTTAATTCTTCTTCTATTTAGTTTCTATAATTATGCATTGAGATTTTATTTTTTTTCTATCTCTCACTTGATTAGAATTGTTGTTCATGGCTACTTTTCCGTGAACCCTAATTAATTTGATAATCATAACTTTTACATATATTTTTTTGAGTAAAGATGATGAGTTTTATGCATTGATGAAGAGACTAATTTGAACTAATATTATATATACATATATTTTCTTGAGTCTAAATGAGTATAAGAGTCGAGCATGATTGATTGAAATTGATAAAGAGTTTTGATGAGATGTGAATGCTCTTAAAAGCATATTTTACTGAAAGAACTTGATGATTTGAGCATGAGCATTGATTTTACATTAGTTTGAGTTTAAATGTGAGTTGAGTTTGAGAAGTCTCTAAAATTATTATTATTTAAACATGATTATTTTGAGTATAATGATTGTTTGTGATAGAGTTTGAGAGGATTTGATTGATTTTGAAAGCATGTTTTTAAATGAAAAACATGATGATTCTAGATGAGATTAAGTTTTGAAAAAGGTCCAATGAGACCAAATGAGATAATTTTTATATTTTACCTGATAGATATGAGCATCATAAATATTTGAAGTAGTATTGAGCACCGATTTGGGAAGAGTATATATAACTCGAACCCCATAAACTACGTAGCCAACATAGAATGGAGGGTTAAACTTCTTAAGTCCCGAAACAATGGACTTTGATTGATTGTTGATCCAATGATAGTGATTCTTCCCTTATCCTGACAAAGTATTGGACGGGTGTGACAACAACACCACTTCATTGTACATCACTTGCTCATATGGTGATGGTTGTCAGTTAGAGAAACTCTCTAATAATAATACAAACTGAATAATTTGATTTGATTGAAATTGCATACAATTAAGTCGATATGAAAAATTATGATGGAGTGGACTAAAAGACATTGAATATTTTTAAACTTGAATCTTTATTGAATTGAGTTATTTTCAGAGTTGAGTCCCTTGAGTTGAGTTGAGTACCTTTGAGTAAGTGTATTTTCAGCTATATTACATAATCGTACATTTCATATACTAACGTTATTTGGCCTAAATCGTTTAATGATACTAGCACAGGTATTAGAGATCCTCGACAGAAGTACCATTGAAGATCTATTTCCTTTCTGATAGTGGTGAGACCTCCTTGCTTTCGAATGAATCATAATTATTTCATTCACTGCTTATGAGTTATTTCTTTTGAGGTAGTCATGGAATTGTCTCGACACCTTCTTGATAATTGATAGAGGCTACATAGCCATAGTTTGAGTAGATTGGTGTCGATGTCCCTTTTGAGTCTGTTTTTATAAATACTATTATTTATGAGAAAAACTATTCCTTTATTGAGTTGTTGAGCTATTAGCCTACTTGATTATCTTATTTTGTATATCTAAGTTTTCCGCTGAGTGATTGAATGAGTGATCAAATCAAGTGGTTCACTTGGGCCAGCAATGGTCTTCGACTGTCAGCCACGCCTAGGGTATCCTCTCGGGGCGTGATAAACTTTGTATCAGAGTATAGAGTTTAAGTGTCCTAGGGTGTCTATGAAGTCATATCAGTAAGATCTTGTTTATGGTTGTGAGGGCCCCAGTTCTATAAATTAGGGACTATAGATATTTAAGAAAAGTTTCCCTTCTTTCAAATTCCTAATCGTGCAATCGAGTTATCCCATAAGAAACTTATCTAGATTCGTGCATTCTCAGATGCATTCGACTACCAATACTGAAGGTGGTTGGAATAGTAAAGCTCTAATTCTTATTGATAAGTTACTTTCAGATAAAGTATTCAGAGGTTAAAGAAACTGGACCAGGCTTTAGAGGAGCCGACTAGTGTGCACAAGTCTATTGATTTGAAAGAATACACCCTCATTCATATGAATCGTGTGTTGTGCTAGAGTAACACGTATTCCCATACTCTCTTTTCTAAAATTATGCTTCAGATGTTATTATTGAGAGGAACATTATGTCTCTAAATGATTAGTGTTACCATATGATGGAATGTTATTTGAGCATGGTAAGCTATGATTCATTGAATAATACTAGAGCTAGAAAGATGGAGTTAGAGGAGTAGAAACAAAATAGTAAGAAGGCTGATTGATTGAGTCATGTAACTAGAGTTATGTATCTATAAGGTAGATGATGGGGTCATAAGTGAAGTCCCTTTTGGTTTTGACTAAAGAGTAGTAAGTATCGTCTAGCTTTCATGACAGAAGGTAGAAGAGAAGTTGTTAGTTAGGATGAGTTAGGGTACACTCAAGCCAAGAGAGGAGTTTTATGTTGAGGTGTTATTATGTTAGTAAAGACCAAGTAGGTGTTGAAAACAAGGGCAGAATAGTCCTGAGTTGATAGAACTAAGCAAGGTTTATGATTTTGCAGGGAGAGCCTCAGGATATTCATATAATTATGAGCGTAACTAGGCAAAGAGATATACTGAGTGGGTGGATAGTACTTAGGTTGTGAAAGGAAAGGTGATGACAGGTTATAATTAGACAGATTGCGAGATAATTATTGATTATTTATCATGAGGTTGTAGTGGCCTAATGTTTCTTGATTTTATATAGTAGTTGTAAGTGAGTATAGTATGGGAGAAGTAAGTTGATGTACATATTTAGTACTAGTTCCTAAGCTTGAATTTCAATGAACATTTCTTTAAAAAGGATAGCATCATGAGAGTGATAGCGTTAGTTTTGAGGTTTTCTCTAGTAGGCTTTACATAGCGTATGTGAGAAATCAAGATAGTGTGATGCTATGAATGTAGTGTATGTGACTCTTAGATGAAAATAGTGAATTGAGGCTAAGTCATCAAGTAAGAAGAGGTTTAATATGTGTACTCGAGATAGTATAAAGTTGTATGAGGCTCTAATTTTATGAGTTGCTATGGGTGACTAGTTAGTATCTTTTAGCTGCTAATGTGGAAGAAGGATAGATGTAAGTTTTTTTCTATGGTATCCATAAGAATTGGGTTCAAGGGGTTATATATAGATGATGATAAATCTCCCGTTATAGTTCAAGTTTCCCTTAACTAAGTTAGGAATATGTGAACTTAGAATATGAGTGTTAGCAAGCTAAAGAGAATAGTTTAGATCACAAGAGTTAGAGAAAATGGGTGTGTACGTCAATAATAGAAACAAGTATAGAAATATGTTAACAAAGATAAGAGGGATTTAAGAGAAGTATCTCAGAAGGAAGTCCTAGTAGCAGTCTTATATCTTTGAGTATAGTATAACCGGCGAGTTTAAGTGTTCTTGGGTTAGTGATACCCTGACCATATAGAGAAGTGTGCTTTTAGCTTAGTGTAGAGAATAAGTCTGTAGACTTAGGGTAGTGACCTTTGAGCGGGGGAGATGATGAGGTGATGAACCAATGTGGATCTTGAGTTTTAAGAAGTGATAAGTTAATCAGGATGAAACATCAATATTTTTCTATCTCTTACATTCCTAATACTTCAGTCGAGGTGATACCCTATACTTATCTTGTCTATGAGAGCCATACACATGGCCAAGACACATGCACTTAATGTTGGTTCATGTTCATGCTCAGTTCCTAGAGTGAGGATTGGTAACTTCCTTCAGTGATTCTGATCTTATTCCTTGAATCTACGAAATTTCAGCCCATATGTTATATAGGACATGATAGATTCTTTCATGTTTTGGAGTATGCTCAGTTTAATAAACCCATAATAGGACCTAAAAGTAAGGGTGTTAAGTGGGTCGGGCAGGATCAAACCCGCCCACTTTTTTTGGATCATCGGGTACCGAGCCGGTTCGGGTCCAATCGGACCCTTACTAGGCCGGGCTGGGCCGGGCCAGTTTGAACAGTGAAAAATTTCTGAAAAACCCGACCCATGACCCATTAAGGATATAGGTTCCGGTCTTAATGGGATGGGCCGGGTTGGATCCATTGGGATTTTTTACGGTGTTTATGTATTCGAAAAGTTGAGTCAATCATGAATACAGTGTATCGTTATCTATTTAATTTAGAAGTAATTATAACAATTTATATATTAACAATACACTATGTATGATAGTGATATACTTAATTATATATTATATATATACTTACAATCTATATCTAATATACTAATATTATACTATATATTATAGTGATATAATTAATTATATATTATATATATACTTAAAAAGTATAACAAATATACTCACAATATACTATCTATTAGTATGTATATACTTACATTATAATATATATATGTACAATGTATATCTAATATACTCACAATATATTATCTATTATAGTGATATACTTACATTATATATACCTACAATGTATATCTAATATAATCGCAATATACTATCGATTATAATAATATACTTATCTTATATATTATATATACTTACAATGTATATCTAATATACTCACAATATACTATCTATTCTAATAATATACTCACTATATACTCATAATATACTATTTATTAGTATGTATATATTTACATTATCTATATATATGTACTATGTATATCAAGTATACTAACATTATACTATCTATTATAGTGATATACTTATATTATATATACTTGCAATGTATATCTAATATACCCACAATATACAATCTATTACTTACATTATATATTATATATACTTACAATGTATAACAAATATATACTCATAATATACTATTTATTATAATAATATTTTTTCACGTATTAAAATCTTATAGTGACTATAAATTTAATTTTCCTTAGATGATTATGTAAAGTAAAAATAATTATTTAATTGAATCATACAAAATTTGTAGGGAAAAATTAAGATATGCAAAGACTTTGACTTTATTAATATATTGATAAAATTCAAAACAAACAAGTTACAAACTTACAATTAGTTGTATATAAAAAATTATAACTTTTATGTATTTCGAATCATTTTCTCCAATTCATCTGTATTAACATTAACAGGAATTGGCTCATAATTTTCAAAATCAACAAATCCATAATTTGGACTAGCTTGTGCCGAAGGATCTCCAATTGACATTATTTCTTTAAGTTCTTCGTCTCCTTTCGTGTTTTCTGCTCTTCCTTTATTCCTATGCTCTAATCTAATCCAATCTCTGAGACAAACTAAAATATTCATGGCATTGCTTTCCAAAGAGTGTTGATTGTCTCCGATTTGCTGCCTTCCTTGACTAAATGCGCTCTCCGATGTAACAGTTGACATTGGAATATTTAGCACATCCCTAGCCATGGTTGATAATACTAAAAATTGATTGTGATTATTCTTCCACCATTCCAGTGTAGTGACACAATTTTTATCATATGTCTCTGCAGTCTGTCTCATATAATAATTAAGCTCATCCCGATTTATGCTCTGTTGTGATGTAGGCTGTATTACATTCCAAATAAATAAATTGAAACAATCATGGGTAGGCATACCACATGCCTTCCTTTTAGAAGATGATGACTCATCAAAAGGACGAGATAGAGGAACATTATTAATAGGGGTAACATTATTAAGTAAATCGATATAATAATTATATAGTATTTGAATAGAATCATTTGTATCACTCATTGCCTTAAACATACTAGTATTTTCATCTTGTTCAATTTCTATAGAAGTATATATAAGGCGAACACATTTAGATATAGTATTAAATTTTATATATGGATTTAACATAGCACCAATTAAATTAATAGGAGAAATAGAAAAAAAAAATATTTTTAAAATTTTTCTATTATTCCAACGACAGCTTCTTTGTAATTATTTTTCTTTTTATATTTCATAAACAATACAGAAATTTTGGCTAAATAAGCCAAAATATTAGAAATAGTAGGATAATAAGCACCTAAAAATTTAAGAGTAGCCAAATAAAAATTTTCTAAAAATAAAACAACATCATCAATTTTAATCCAATCAGATTCTTCAAATATGACTTCGAGAAATTTATATGCATATTGATTAAAAATTGTAGTTATAGGAGTTTTATAAATATTACAAGTCTTTAAAAAATTATAACTCGAATTTCACCTAGTTTCAATTTCTCCGGGCATTAATATAGGTCTAACATTATTTTCCTCATATTTTCTTTTAAATTCTTTAAGTTTAGTTTTTTCTATTATTTCCGTGAATAAAACCAACTGCATTCCTAATTTTTTCAACTGTTGGCTCAAAAAATTACAGTCCATCTTTTACAATTAAATTATATATATAACAAGCACACCTAACATGAAAAATATCATTTAAAGGGAGGGGGGTGGGAAAGCTCAGTTTTCAAAAAATTAATAGCAACAGTGTTGTTAGATGCATTATTAAAAGAAATACATAAAATTTTGTATTCAAAACAATAATATTTTGCAACCATTGTTATAGAATCATAAACAAATTGTGCATTCTGCATTCGGTCTTCATCATATTGAAATGCAAAAATACATTTTTGCATAATAAAATTACTATCTATATAATGACAAGTAACAGTTAAATAATTATTTTTATTTATACCACGACCAAGATAAAAAATAAGTGAAACTCTACATGAAAGATTTATTAATAACCAACGTAAATAATATGCATATTGTCAATGAAGTCTAAAAATATATGATCTACAAGTACTTCTAGGGATACCGTTAAACATTAAAATTATAAATTGATTGTATATAATGAATAAAAGCATTAGAAGAAGCAAATAAAATAGGTAGACAATGCACAACTATCATTTTTGCTATCTTTTCATGGTCCCTCATTTTATTATAAGTCCCTGTTAATTTTCAAATTTGTGAGTTTATTCTACCTTGCACTGGACCTGTAGCACCCCTTGTTCGTTTTTTCCAACCAGGATGCTCATTGTCTAGATGTCTAGTCAATTGACTCATTCCATCTCTATTACCCCCGATCTTATGCTCGAAATATTTTTGACACTCTTTACATTGAACTTTAGTTGTTCCGGTTATGCGTTCAAAATAATGTCATACTAAAGTAGTTTTTTTCTTTCTTTTACAGGTCATGGAGGAAGATTAACAGTTCTAGATTGAGCATTACCTAAATCTACATCATGACTAGTTGGTGTAACATCCACATCATCATTATCATCTTGTTCTATTTCTACTTCAAATTCATTTGTTTCTTTTATACCGTATATTTCTTGATATTTATTTTCATTCATATCATGTGCACCTACACTTATTTCTCCAAATTCACTAGGTGGTGCTTCAGGCATATGAGAATAATTTTTATTTGTATTACCTCTACGGGAATCACTTTTTTTCTTACTACCACAACTTTCACCAGGACACAAATTTTTAACACTTTTATCTATATTTTTTAATCTATCCATTATACAAATTAAAGTAATAAAAATTATAAACACAAAAATTAAATATTTAAATATACTAGAATTAATTTACTAAATAAAAGCAAAAGAGGGAACGATTATACCAAATTGCCGGAATCCAACAATGAATCATAAAATTGATGAAATGTTGAACACTTGAAGTTGAAAACTTCCACTTGATGTTGTTAATTGCAAAAAATAATAAAAGATTGATATCACTTTAAGAGAGAATTGAGAAATTAAGAGAATTAGATGATTGTTGGTGAAAAAAATAATTATAGAAAAAAAAATTGATTAATTAATTATTTTTTTAAAAAAGGCATATATTCAGATTTGGCCGTTGGGCCAACGTCTATATATCCGTTGGGCCCAACGGTTCTGTTTGTATTTTGCCCAAAAGCTGAAATTCCCAAAAATAAAAAATAAAAAAATTTGTGAACCGGGCCGGTCCCGGGCAGGTGCACCGATGGGCCGGTATCGGTCCCCTTACCAGGCCAGTCTTATCGGTCTGAGGCCAAATATAGATCGGACCGGCCCAAATTCTTTTGTGTTGGGCCGGTGGCTGGTCCGGTCTCCCTCGTGCTGGGCCCTTAATAGGCCGGTCTTAGGGGACCAGTTAGGGGGGCAATCGACCCGTTTGACAGCTTTACCTAAAAGGCTAGTGAGATCATGTTACATTATGAATGTTCTCAGATCAAATTTCTTGAATGAATCGTGCTTATGATCTTTCTCTCTAAGTCTTCCAGTGATCCTTTCTGATAGTGATGTTAATGATAGTAGATGAGTTATGGAAGATGAGAGAGAGTGCGTGTTCCTTATTGTGATAGTTATGGTATGCTTATTCAATTTAAGGTTATAGACATAGAGAAAGAGCGTGATGGGATCTTGTTGTGTGCAATAAATAGGTAAGAGTATATTGGTGTACCTCTTGGTTGAAGTTAATGCAATTGACAGTGTAGAGATGCTAAAATTGACATGAAAATTCTTAAGATATGTTGACTTTAAAGAAGCCATAAAGTGATTAGAACAATAGGCTTGAATGAGTAGTTGTCGTTATGTGAGTGATTGTAGTAGGCTAGTAATGTCCTCTTGTAAAGTTTTCAAGTAAGTGTATTGGGATGGTTATAGAACTAGTCTTGAATGTGGTAGTGATGGCATGTGGATGAATGCACGATGCATTAGGTGCTTCTTGATTTGGACTCTAGGTTGGTTGAATGTAATGGAAAGAAGTAGTACTCTTAAGATTAGGTTGTCTATAGAGATATAGAACATGAAGCTTGTAGTTTAGATTAGCATAATTATATTATGTGTAGTACCTCATGACTTAGCATTAGGCTTGAACATAATAAGAGCATGCAGTTCGACTTAGAGTCCTAGTCCTTGGTGAAGGTAGTCACTATGTATCCTTGTGGGAGTTATGAGTTGCAATCGAGAAAGAGTTGTATGTAAACAAGAGAGTATTTGAGCTCGAAAGCTATCAGTCATGCCACTGAATTCATAGTAGTCATATTCATATATCAGGCTCATAAGACTCTTTCTTGAAGTTGAGAAATTTTGATGGAAGCGTTGGATATTAGAACCCTCTCATTTTTTCTTCTGTGTCGATGTTGAAGGTAATGTTCCTATTCCTATCTTTGAGATAGTACCTTCTTGAGTTTAAGTAATTGAGTGAGTTATTCACGAGCTTGAGTCTTTGAGTTCTTGCATTGTATTCATGCCTTCCAATGATGATATTGATGGTAATATTCCTTTTTCCTATCTTAGAGTTGATGTTCATTCGAGTATAAGTATATGATGAGTATTCTTGAGTTCGAGTAATGATGGATTGATTTTTTGAGTGTTTGAGTATCTGAGTTCTTGATTTGCACTCGTGCCTTATGCAATTTTCTATCTTGGTCATCATTCGAGGATGAATGATCCCAAGGGAGAGATATTGTAATACCTCAAAAAAATTTAGCTAAGACCGAGCCATCCTTCATATGCATATGAGGTTGTACTGAATGATTCATAATTTTGTGCATGTGTGGAGGTTAATTCCTTTGTGTGAGAATAGATTTGGAGATGAATTAAGATCATAAGGATCCCCTAGCATAAAGTTGAGCTGAAAGCATCCTTACCGATTAAGTTTGGGTAAAAGATTTTACATAGGTCAAGTTGAAACGATAATATCTCCTAGAATATAAAGAATTAGGTAACCCATCACCTATTAAATTAAATTTCGTTGAGTTTTCTTTCCAACTCCACCAAGTTTTCCCTCTTCCACATTCGAAGTAAAATGTTATGCCCGTTTTAGTAAAGCCCTGTCGAGTAGAGTATTTATACAAAACCCCTTTACTGGTCTTATACACTTTCACAACCTATAGAGTCTTCCGTGAAGGTTTCCTACCTCTTTTTTTTCAGAAACTTCCTAGGCATGTTCTAGGGTTAATTTGGTCTATTCCAAAGCTTTTTAACCCTATTCTAAGTCATTTTTTGATGTTTTGAAAGAATATATCATTCACCTAACTTTTTTTCCTTTCATAATCATCAATCCAAATAATCTAGTCTTAAGAAACTATCTCAAAACTAACCTAGGGTTCCTCTTCTTCATCAATAACCCTAAGGCTTTCAAATAAAAAATTCAAGAATCGAAGAGAAGTCCTTCACCCAAGGTTTTCTCATATTCTTCCATTGTAAGAACTCCATAAAAAGAGTTTCTTTTCTCGAGATCAACACCAAGATTTCAAGACCAAAGGTTTCCTCCATGAAAGCTTGTGTCTTTTGAGTTTCGTTTATAATATAATTCTTCCAGGTATATAAGGCTATCTATAGCATTGGATTGAGTTCTTTCATGCGCCCTACATCTAATTCTATCGATTGTTGAGAATGAGTTGAGTCTACCTTGTCTCTTGAATTCTGAATGAGTTAATTTTTCTTCTATTGAGTTCCGTATAATTATGCATTGAGATTATTGTTGTTTTCTATCTCACACTTGATTAGAATTATTGTTCAGGGCTACTTTCCTATGAACTCTAATTAAGTTGATAATCATAAATTTTACATATATTTTTTTAGTAAAGATGATAACTTTTATGCATTTATGAAGAGAGTGATTTGAAATAATATTATATATACATATTTTATTGAGTCTAAATGAGTATGAGAGTCGAGCATGATTGATTGAAATTGAGAAAGAGTTTTGACGAGATGTGAATGATCTTGAAAGCATATTTTACCGAAAGAACTTAATGATTTGAGCATGTACATTGATTTTATATGAGTTTGAGTTTTCATATGAGTTGAGTTTCTGAAGTCTCTAAAATTATTATTATTTAAACATGAGTATTTTGAGTATAAATGATTGTTTGAAATAGAGTTTTGAGGAGATATGATTGAGTTTGAAAGCATATTTTTAAATGAAAGAGCATGATGATTCCAATTGGGATTGAGTTTTGAAAAGGATTCAATGAGACCAAATGAGATAATTTGAATATTTTACCTGATAGATATGTGCATCATATATTTTGGGAGTAGTATTGAGCACCAATTTAGAAAGAGCATATATAATTCGAACCACATAAACTATGTAGCCAACGTAGGATGGAGGGTTAAACCCCTTAAGTCCCAAAATGATGGAGTTTGATTGATTGTGGATCCAATGATAGTGATTCATCCCTTACCCTGTCAAAGTATTAGATGGGTGTGGCAATGACACCACTTCGTTGTACATCACCCACTCATATGGTAATGGTTGTCGGTAGAGAAACTCTCTAATAATAATACAAAATGAATGATTTAATTTGATCGAGATTGCATACAATTGAGTTGACAAAAACTATGATGGAGTGGACTGAAAGACATTGCATATTTTTGAACTTGCATCTTTATTGAGTTGAGTTATTTTTAGAGTTGTCCCTTGAGTTTAGTTGAGTATCTTTAAGTAAGTTTTATTTCGTCTATATTACATACTCGTACATTCCATGTACTGATGCCATTTGGCCTGCATCTTCTATGATGCAGACATAAGTATTAGAGATCCTAGACAGAAGTACCGTTGAACATCCATTTCCTTTCTGATAATGGTGAGACCTCCTTGCTTTCGTGTGAATCATAATTATTTTATTCATTGCTCATGAGTTATTTCTTTTGAGGTAGCTGTGGACTTGTCTCGACACCTTCTTGATAGTTGATAGATGCTTCATAGACATAGGCTGAGTAGATTGGAGTTGATGTCCCTTTTGAGTCTTTTTTTGCAAATACTATTATTTATGAGATTGAGTTGACTTTTAAAATTATTTACTTAAAAACTATTCCTTTATTGAGTTTTTGAGCTGTTATCCTACTTGAATATCTTATTTTGTGTATCTAAGTCTTCCGTTGAGTGATTGAATAAGTGATCAGATGAAGTGGTTCGCTTGGGGCCAACAATGGTCTCTAAGTGTCAATCATGCATAGTGTACCCTATCGGGGCATGATAATTGTCTAAATATCAGGTGTTTGCAACTAAAGCTCGTGGAAGGATTAGGTTAATAAAAGGAAATTTAACTAAGATTGGTAGTGGGTGTATGCATTTTGCATGTTTGGTGGTTGGTTCTGGATTTACTCTAGATTTTAGCAGGTAGTAGTTAAGAATCTTGTCACGGTTATGTGAGAAAATGATTCATTTTGATGGTTGTGCAGTAATTTAGAGATTTTCGGTTCAAATTTAGTTCATGGATTAACCTGTGGCTTGGTAATCACTCTTGGATTGTAGATTTTTCAATATTGATTAAGAAGTTCAGTTTTGATAGTTGATCCTGATGATATGGTCTAAGGATGGGTTCAATTGGGAAAGATAAATATCGTACTTGGAGGTTATGCCTTGGGCTCTTGGTAGCATCGCTATCCTTCTTTTTTTTTACTTTATGTTCGAGGACGAACATAAGTTTTAGTGGTGGATGATGTAATAAGCCTGAAGGTCATTTTTAATATTTTTGAGAAAATTACCATTTTACCTCTCTCATCAGTTGCCTTGAGTCATTTTAGATTGGATTTGAAACTTGGTTTTTGGAAATCTTGTGAAAAACTGAGGTTTTGCTAGAGAAATGAGTTTTAAAGGCTTAAGTTATCAAATTTTGCATTTTGAAGTCATTTGTAGTTTCGAGTCTCGAAATAAAATTTCGTCGATTCCATCAGTTTTGGAATATGGAAATTGGTCTAGGAAAGTTGTCGAAATCAGATTTGGAGTTGAAACGTAGAATTTAGGCCCGGAGTTGGAAATTAAGTTAAAGTTTGATCCAAGTTTGACTTTGATCAACATTTGGGGTTTGGGTGCTCGAATTGGATTTCTGATGGTTCCAATGGTTTCGAGAGGTGATTCTAATGCTAGAAAGGACTTCATTGTAATTTTTGGAAGTCCGCCTAAGTTAGTTTAGTTGCGACTTTTTGAGTTTTGGATCAAAGAAACCTCGAATTCAAATTATGTTGATTCCATTGAGTCCAAAATATCATTTTCAAGCTAGAAGGATATTTGGTTTGCATTCAGAAAGTCCCAGATGAGTTTTGGTGAGTTTTTAAGCTTCTTAGGTGCTTTGGCGCTGTTTCAGTAAATTGTGGCAACTAAAAGGTTCATTATTAGTTTTAAAGATCAAAAAATTATTCCAAAACTTTTAAAATTTTGAGCATGAATTATAGGACTTATCTGCAAAGTTTGGTGCATTTTCGCTAAGTCGAGATTGAACTTTTATCGCAAAATAAGAAATAATTATTTACAAAGCAGAAATGATATTTTACTGGGAAAACCAATACAAAATTAAGTTTCGATTGAAGGAACAAGTCCGTATCATTATTTAAGACATTTAGGAAAAAAAATAGGATCATTTTGCTATCGTATGAGGGATTTAAGGTTCTTTTAGTGAAAAATATAAGTTGCAGATTTTCTGGTGCAAATAGAGTTATATAGGTATATAAATTTCAGATTATGTTCATTTGGTATTTTGAGCATATCGGTAGTTCTAGATCTCGGAATGGGGTGATTCTTGCAGATTTCTTCTCGATATAATATGGTGTTAGTATACAATCCTCAATTTGACATTTTTCATGATTTCTTCATCTGGCTTTCTTTTCTTATCTGTAAATTTCTTGGGGGAAATTGAGGTTTTATCGATTGGACTTCGTTTTTGATGAAAAAGTTATATTTAGGATCCATGTGTTATGGGTAAACTAATTTTGGAATAAACTTTTTGATTCATTAATTATTGTTATCATATTAACCGCGTATAATTTGAATTTTTCTAATAAAATTAAAGTTTGTTAAATTGAGGATTTCAAAGTCGATTTTAACTCAATTTTTGATGAAATTTCAAGTTTGAACTTTCCCAAACAAGGTTAAGATATTTTTTCAAAAAAATATTTCAGATTTAAGTCGAGGTTTTGGATCCAGATATTGTTTTTTAGTTCAAGAACATCGATCCCCCACCCGTGTACCTGTACCTGCGGGCTTGAATGCAGCCCCCCAAAGAAAGGGGGGTCAGTATGACATATGTACTGAATATGTAAAGCATAACATAGCATAACTGAAGGGATATCTGAAACAGAGAAGCAGGGCTAAAATCTCGTATAAGAAACCTATACCTGTACCCTGTGAATCATAAAAGATATGGATGCTCAAATTATACAATATAGCCGGCCCTATCAGGGACCCAGTGAGTCATATATATAGGACCATCATAGGCCCGACGCCATCACTACCTTATTACAACACATCATCATATACCATACCCGGCCCACTATGGGACTCAGTGTCATAATCATATCATCATATACCGTACCCAGCCCATTATGGGGCTCAGTGTCATAATCATATCCTCATATACCGTACCCGGCCCATTATGGGGCTTAGTGTCATAATCATATCCTCATATACCGTACTCGGCCCATTATGGGGCTCGGTGTCATAATCATATCCTCATATACCATACCCAGCCCATTATGGGGCTCAGTGTTATAATCATATCCTCATATACCATACCCGACCCATTATGGGGCTCGGTGTCATAACTGCATCATACATAGGTAGATTATCACCTGAGACTCACTAAGGTAATCATACAGATCTATCATTCGTGGATCAAAATGCTAATCATCTCGTGTGCCCTTTAAGTACCATTAGGGCTACATTAAATGAAGTCTCAAGAATCATAGACATATTTTAAGGTAATGCCAACCGGCTTAAGAAATCAGAGACATCTGTCATCCAGAGTCTTTAGGAATAAGAGCTTTACATTCGACTACTAATCGACATATAGACGGTTCAGGGAAGGTCGCTCAACTACTTTAAGAGTTTGACACCCGGAAGTGAGTAGGAGACACGAATCACATTCAGAGCTGAAGAATAGAATTACTCTAGATCTCGTATCATATGTAATCTATCCTTAAGCCAGGTCCAAAGATGGAAGGGATAGGCTTTACATATTTATCACTTCCCATCCTATAGGAGTTTGAGAGACAACAACTAAACTATTGTGGGAGTTCTAGTATCCAGAAGTGGATAAGAATCAGGAAGTATGCTTGGGGTTTCATGCATGGGATTATCACCAACTTGCATACGCATATATACACATTGCACTTCTATCAAGGATATTCCAAGAGGAAGGAGATAGCTTCACATACCCTCTACTTTTCATCATCTAGGAGACAGTGGGAGGCACTAACTCAATTAGCATAAGAACTCCCACTTCAAGAAATAGATAGGGGTCATGAATCATATTCGGAGCTTTGTGAGTAGATTTTTCCACACATTTCATATACACATCCTACTTACGACTAAGATATGCCCAAAAGAAAAGAAAGATAGCTTCACATACTCATCCCTTTCTAACGTATGGAAGGCTTGAGAAGCCCTAGTCCAATTACTGTAGGAGTGCTTTCATTAAGATGCAAATGAGGGTCGTGAATTACGCTTGGCATTTATGAGTAGGTTTACCCTCAAGTTCAAATAAGGGTTATCGTATGCGCGAGTAGAGTAATGAGTAACCATATGCAATTTAAAATATTATCAGAGACCTGATAGTATAAGAGGATTAAGCTATCGTCTGAGGACCCGAGTAGTAGTGTAGTCATCTTAGCTTCCCTCTAAATGCCATTATGGTCTATATTACTTAGCTTCTCGGGGTCCCTAGACGTGTACTAAAGTAATGCTAACCACTTAAGGACTTCAGAGCACTTGCTTTCATATAGTCCTACAACTAGGAGCCCGTATATTCATTAAGTCCTTAGCATATAAAAGGTTCAAGGAAAGTAGTTCAACTATTATAAAAGTTCAACCTCCAAAAGTGAATAAGAGACACTTAGAAATGGAATTACTTCAAATATTGTATCACGCCTTACTTACCTCTAAGACATGCCAAAAGAAGAGAAAGAATAGGTTTTACATACCTCTTATGGACTTCTCTTAATCGTGTTCACGTCGTCTTCCTCCAAACCTATTCAACATGGAAGAAATATGAGTATCAACAACCCTTAACTGTTCATCACCTTAAGTTATACACGAGTATTCAAAGAACCCATTTCCTCGCTCATCTTCTCGACCAGTTCCTTAACTAGTTAAAGAGTTAACGGAAATTGGGCAGCACCTCCCCTATAATATGCCCTATACAAATTTCCAATCACACTTCTAATAACTACAGCCAACCAACAACAACAACCTGCAGAACATGTATAAGCAGTTCACACTAACATAATACAACACAAACTTCAAATGACTCTCTCGAAACCACGATACCAAAATAGGGTTTCTAATTTCCATTTTGCAAAACCTTGAACTATATGAAACGGAGGGTCGGGTGGAGGCAACCAGAAGTACCCACACTTCGTTTAGAACATTTTTCAGCACCTTAATATGCCACCACACGACCAGCAGCTGCAGCACCACACACAACTCACTATTTAATTTTAATTTAACTATAACGAGATTGTTTCCAACGTCGAGCATTTCTACGACATTATCACACTTACAGAAACATAAAAGATGTATAACACAACCTATAACAACACCAAAAACTTCAAATTGAAGGGAAAGAACTTACCTTACCCGAAATTGGCCAAAACTCGCCTCGGAAACTCTTCTAACGCGATTAAAACATCGTGGCTGCTTGATACTTGTTTGGTGATGCTCCAAGCCATGATTTTATACTATTCATACCTCCATATCATCGTGGTATACCTATATAATTAACTGACGAAATGAAATTGGGACTTACCCTTTTTTTTTCCTCAAGTTGTCTCCCCTCTCCTCTTTAGTTTTAGGGTTATGTTCTCTTTGTTGCTGCTGATTTTTGAACAAGGAACTGAAGTATTAGTCACTTAATACATAAATATAGGTGACCTTAGGAGGTGGCATATGTCATCCCCTAAGGGTGACACATGTCCAGCCCCCATTGGTCCACTACATACATGCTGCCAACTAGGGCTGCCACGTGGTAGTGTGGTCCACCCCCCCAAGCAGGTGGGTCACCTGCCACCACATGTCACCTCCCTATTCTTCCACGTGTCATTATCTTCTTGTCATCTTGGCGTACATTCTACCCTCCCCAGACCCCATGTTGTGGGATTTCACTGAGTTGTTATTGTTGTTGTTGTTGTATGTAATCCGTTCTATGTAAGCTTGGTACGTACTCACGTAATACTTCTAAATTAAAAGCTTACGTAGGGAAATTGAGTCCTACGGCTCATTATTTGGCCTCCAACTCTTTTCAACTCCTCATGACTCTATTTCCAACCTTCCCCACTATAGGGTATCACATTCTCCTTCCCTTAGAGTTATTTGACAGTGTCGTAGATTATCCAGCTCACATGATAACTTCTAGCAACTTAAGAGACATTCCGTGCTCAGGAGTGTAGGGTGTAACAGGAGTCATAACAAGTACTTTTTGAATGTCACTTTGGATTATATTAAAATAGAACTTCTGAAATCATATACTCGTATCAAGGCATAATAAAATATCTTTTGGACATCCAAGTGGCTCTAAGAATAGGAACTTCCTGGGAATCATATAAAAGTCATATATTTGTTTCATAAAGACCATGACAAAGAAAGGAAGTAGATATGAGTCATAAATCATGCTCAGAAATTTATGGATGGGATAACCCCCAAAACTTATATCACGTAATACTTATCTCAAAACATGCCAAGAGAAGAAAGGGGTAGCTGTACATACTTATGCCAAAAACATGCCAAGAGAAAGAAGGTAGCTTCACATACCTCTTATGGATTACTCTTACCCACGTTCGCCTCGTTGTGTTTTGAACCTATTTAACATGAGAGTAATACTAAGATTAATAATATTTCACTTTCCAATTTCCAACTCTACATCCACGTATCCATAATCATTTCCTTATCCATTTCCCTTAACTAGCTTATTACTAGCTCCGAAGTTACCAAAAATTGGGCAGCATCCCCCTTATAACTTCAACATCTCCGAGATTTCAACTCGGCCAAAATATCAAAAACCATACCAAAAAAAACAACCAGAAGCATATATATAAATAAATCACTTAAACATTACCCAATACAACTCCAAATAACTAGCTCCGTACTACGATACCAAAATGGAGTTCTTAGCCTTTATTTCATAAACTCTTTTACCATATGAAACGGAGGGTCGTGTGGCTGAAACCAGAAGCACCCACACCCCTTTTTGAGTAATTTCCATCCCTGCAACACGCAATTAAACCACCCCCAACCTGCAGCACCACAACAACAACATACTACTCGACTTTGATTTACCTACTACGACTTCAATTTAGTTTATTTCAAATGTCAAGCATCCTTATACACTTTTTCCACTTCTAGACTCACTTAAGACATGTAATATACCCCATAACAATATCATAAACTTCAATTTGAAAGTAAAAGCCTTACCTTTCCCAAAACTCACCAAAACTCGCCTTGGAAGTTCTTCTAGCACGACTGAAACTTCGTGGCTGTTTGTTGACCATTTGGGGATGCTATAAACTATAAATTTATATTAATAACACCTTCATACCTTCTTGGTATACCCCATATAATTAATTCACAAAACGGAATCGGAGAACTTACCTTTTTCTCCTCCCAAAACCGTAGCTCTTTCTTCTCTCTAGCTTAAGTTTCTCTTCTCTTCTTTTTGTCTAGAACTTTCTTGGAGATAAGATGACTTATAGGATAAAGATGAACTTAAATTCATAAATTATATATATATAGGCCACTTTAGGAGGGGACACATGTCATCCCCTAAGTGGTGACACATGTCAAGCCCTAAGTGGTGACACATGTCAAGCCCTCATTGGGCCAACACATCCCTTCCTCCAATCATGGGATGCCATGTGGCATGTGGGGTCCACCACCCTTGCTCCAGATGCATCCACATGGCACTCTCTCATGCTTTCATGTGGCACTCTCTCATTCTTCCACATGGTACTCTCTTATGCTTCCACATGGCACTCTCTCATGCTTCCACATGGCACTCTCTCATGCCGCCATGTGATACTCTCTTTCCCCCCTCGTGGGTTCACAATCTCATCTTACTTTATAAACCTATGTAATCCTTGATACGTAAGCTTGGTATGTACTCAAGTAGCTTAAGTACATAAGATTTCCATGTTGGTAGCTTACATAAATAAGTCAATTCCTACGACTCATTATTCGGTCTCCAACTTCTTCCGGATTTTTATAACTCTATTTCCAATCTTCTCTACTATGGGGTATCGCATTATTCTTTCTTTAGAGTTGTTTGTTAGCATTATAGATTACCCGGCTCACATGGTAACTCTTAAGAAGCTTAAGAGTTCTTAAGAAGTCTTAAGAAGCTTTTAGAAGCTTTAAGAAACTTTAGGAAATCTTAAGAAACTTAAGAAGCTTAAGATCCTTTCAAGAAACTTAAGAACGCGTTCCAAGGTACAAAAGTACGGGGTGTAACACTTGGATACCATGACTAGCCATATCAATCCCTTGATTAAATGTATCTTGAGCATACAATGCCCCTATGTTTGCATCTTGAGCCTTTTGGGATTCTATTATTGTATTTGATCCTTCTAGGCTCCTACAATTGTATATGAGTCTACTGGGAACCTATAAGCACACCTCGAACATACAAGACTTGATTGAGGGTCAGTAATGTCAATATAGACATAAAGAATTTTCATAAGTGAGTAAATATCAATTTAGCTCTGTAGGATTTGGTCTTTCTAGACATTTATAACACTTATAAGCTATGTATCGCCCCATTGGCAAGATACACTTCTCAATAGCCTTTCTAGACAATAATTAAAGGGACATCTATATGTATATGGCCCAAAGTCGTATCCTCAAATACTAACAGCTGACAAGATAACCATTGAACACATCAAAAAACCTTCTAATTTGTCATCAAGTAAGGTTGCTTTCTATGTGACATGCACAACAATATATATGTCGTATCAAAGTATAAGGTCGCTAACAAATAGGTGAAACACCCAGTAGGTCTCCATCATGACTCAATAGGCAGCCACAATACTGTTTACCTGAAGGCAAAACTACAACTCTAGTTCTTTAGCTCTATATAAGTCAAGATACGACCTAGGCCTATAGGCGAGTAATGTAGTTTATAGGCATTTTAATAACATAATTTCTATGGAAATCTAATTGTTATGCTTCCAATATAATTATGAAATTCTACACATCTTACTACATAGCCCTTAAGGCATCGTCAAGGCAATAAGATATCAATAGACAACTAAGAGATGTCAATTCATACAAAAAGATTCTTACAATGCTTTTAATATGATGCAGCCGCCAAAGAAGACTAATACTGACAAGAAAAATTCACTTGTACACATATAAATAAATATTATATAGACAAAATAGAAACTCCCCAAGGAAATCATATATAACTTCTAAGCTAAGTTAGTAGTTAGATGAATCTTTTGGTTCAAGAAAATTTTTGGCAAGGAGATTAGTTAACCAAAAACACATGTGACCGTATAATCCAAGTAGTAAAAAAATCCTAACAATTCTTAGCATTAATCTATTTTTGGTAAAGGATAAAAGCCACATTGGTATAAAGAAAAAAAATCTCAAAGAAATATATTGTTAGAATATGCACAACGGAAACATTTAAATAGGAACACAAACTTTCATAATAATTGAAAAATATAATAAAATGAATTTAGAAAATCACTAACCTATTGAAACTTCTACAAATTCTTTCAAAACTGGAGAATCCAGAACTGTGAATTTTCTATATTCTACTATTTTCCTCACCAATTACTTTACCAAATCTTTGTGTGGGGAAGTATTTGTTTTCTTAAAAGGATGCCTTTCTATTTTGGTTCTTTGCTTTCACGACCCAATTTCTCAAGTCATGATGACACCTACAAAAAAACACAACTAGGTAAGCCTAACCCATAGCCCAGAGCTAGAGACAACGAGCTATCCAATGAAAGCAAAGAATGCAGAAGATAAAAATGACATTAACAAATAAAGGAAAGAGAATAAGTCATATCAATACAGAAATAAACCCCTAAGACCTGGTATCAGTTGGTTGTAAAGCTTCTAGTCAAAACAAGAGTACAAGATTATACAAAACAAGATATAAGTACAGACTGTCTCTGAAAACAAAATAAAGACTAGTCCTATCCAATAATGAGGGAGATAGGCAACTCCGAATGCCACGAATTACTTTGACTCCATCCTGATGGTGAGTCTCTTGAGAAGATTCCCCATCTCTAATGAAGTCTATCATTTAGAAGCTCCTAATGAACGCCACCACACATAACACAAATCAAAAGTTGAACCCTCCAGACCAGCTGTCACAACCAATTTAGAACATGCTCATAACTGAATTTATGAGTAATGGTAGCTAAATACCCGAAGGTCTATAATTAGGGAAAATACCCTAGAGCTAACTTGATGTTCCAAATTTTAACAATATGTGTACCCTCACTCCACAATTACACCTTTTTAGCTAACCATTGGTTGATCAAAATTGTATTACTCTATCTCTTCCGTAAATCCAACAGAACCCTTTTTACATGAAACTTCAAGATAAAACATCACCATACTTAGAATAAACAAAGACAATTCCATTTTCAACCTTCCTAGCTCAAACATAGCAATCTACCACCACATCACACAACCAACTGAACTGTGAACTTAACCATCAAACTTATTACGAAGAGACAAACCAGCCAATCCGAATGGCAAACCTTAACCTTGCCATCTTAGGAACTATAAGTTAGAGATCGAATTAAGAAATAAAAGACGAATGAGATTGAAAGTAGAACACAAGGTCTATAAATATTGACACACTCTGCTCTCAGCAGCAACCTCACATAGGCTAAGCATACTTGGGGGGGACTAAGAAGGGGAACGACCAACCCAAGAAAACTCTAGGATGGCTAAATAGAAATCCACCAGGGAAATTAATTAAGCTCAACATCCATAAGGTATAACTTTACCACTACAGAAACATACCCATAAAACTAAAATGATCCAATACTAAGAGAAATCACCTAGGGGAGATAATCTCATACATATAGTTTCAAGTAAAGTTGTCATAGCACACAATAGGCAAAAAATTAGGCTAAGTAAGCATGCCCACATAAGTCAAAGTAAAGTAATTACCAGAATAACGATATGAATCGAACAAGTCAAGTAATCACAATGGTTACGAAGACCCCAACACCCAAGCACTACAAGCAAAGAAGTTCCTAGAAACAAAATTTGTACAAATCCAATTGATACGTGGAGCCTCATCCTCTACGTGACCTACAAAAGCATGTGATGGAATGCGCCTAGCCTCGAACTGGACATCTGTACCACTAACTTCAACATCTGAGGCACCACCTCTAACTGAGGGTGCTACTATCCCAAAAGGTTATCCAAACTGAGATGGTTGTGCAATGGCCCTACATCAGGGATACTCTCTAGATCAATGACCAATTCCCCCATAGGAAAGGCAACCTATATAGGCTAATGTCTGGTGTGGAGGATGCGATGAGATGCCCTTTCTACTTCTCACAAAATGAGTACCACCTTTTACACTCTAGGTACCATCCCTAGCTGACTGTATTGGGACCCTAGGGGCCTAAACTTGTCGAAATTGCTGCCTGAGAAGGTGTCCTCTATGACAATCTCTGGCAAAGTGTCCCAACTCACTGCACTCATAACAACTTTTATGAGAAGCCACTTGTTTAGATGGATCAACTGGAATAGAATGAGTCATAAAACTTGAATGCCCCAAATGCAAACCTTGAGAAGGCAGTTGTGAACTTTTTCCACTGTGGGTACCATAACCTTCTAGAGAACTGCCTAGAGTCTGATGTGCTCCTGTTATAGGCTTGATAGGTTTAGAGGGAGGTTGACTCTTATTGATATGATACCTTACTCGGGGTGATATACTACCTCTATGGTGTGATTGGTGGGGCCTCTTACCATTAACTCTGTAATCCCAATACATGCATGCTCCAAGGCTCTCACATAACTCACTATATAGGGAAAAGTAGATCTAACTATCATCAAGTGTTCCAATGCTAAACAGAGGGGCAAACTCAATCTACTAAAAAACCCAAAATTAACACTCGCTCGGTAGGAAACAAGGTGGAAAACTGCTTGATCCACTTAAGAAACCCAACCACATACTCAAAAATGAATGAAGAACCTTGTTGAAGGCCTATAGATTCAACTCTATGCTGAGGGCCACTCATATTCTCGAATAGACTCGAAGTCCCCAACACAAAATCTTGAGGAGTCATTGTGACCACTAACTCTGTCGGAGCCTGGGATTCCTCCAGATCCTCATGATGCCACTGAAAATCACCGGTGTCCTAACCAAGCATCGAAGCCTTGGTGATCTGAGTAGGCATCCCATCTGTGTCCACCAAAAACTTCATGCTATCAATCTAAGAGAGAGTGGGTCCAAAGAAGCATTTTAGAGGTCATATAAAAAAAAGACACATGATAAGGAGTCAAGAATGGAATTTCCTAAGAATGCCCAATAGCCTCCCAAATATAGGATATGGACATCTCTGCACTGATCCGCAAGACTCTACTAGGCATTAGCTCTCGTACCAATGATACTGGTAAACCTAGAACTCTGATACCAATCTGTCACGGCCCAATTTCTCAGGTAATGATGTTACCTACTATAACCCACCAGTAAGTAAGCCTAACCCACAGCCCAGACCCAGAGACAATGAGCTATCCAATAAAAGTGAAAAATGCGGAAGGGTAAGCCTAACCCACAACCCAGACCTAGAGACAATAGTCTATCCAATTAAAGTGAAGAATGCAGGAGATAATAATGACTTTAACAAATAAAGGAAAATGAATAAGTCAAATCAATAATAAAATAAACCCCCAAGACCTAGTATCAGTCGGTAGTACAACTTTTAGTCAAAATAAGAGTACAAGCTTACACAAAACAAGATATAAGTACAAACTATCTGTAAAACAAAATAAAGACTAGTACTATCCAATAATGAGGGAGATAGGAAACTCCAAACTCCAGGAGCTCACCCAAGTCTCCGAATCCCAAGATATGCTCCGTACAATGTCCAAATAAGCAAAGGAAACCCATACTATAATCTACAGGGTGTAGAAGTTTAGTATGAGTACCAATAAGTGGTACTCAGCAGGCAACGAACGACTGATTTACAAAGATACAGTAAGTATAAATAATATGTAAGTATCGATTATATATTACAAGTAACTAATAGTAATAATATGGGAGCCTGCAATTAGAAACATCGGATACAGGGAAGAGAGAAGGTAAAAAACAACCATGGAACCAAAGGAAGGAACTGGTGGTGCCATCCCAGAACCTAAAAAATACAACACACTACGAAGTAGGACAACTAAGTGACTACCTTCTAACAGAAGTAAACACAAATATCACAGAAAGGCCCAAAAGACCGCATCAATTAAATTTCTGAACAAAAAAGTTAAATAAATAAGAACAAGGACAGTAACTACCTTTAAACAAGAGATCACTTTTTATACCATCACAAATTCGCAAGTAGTCACACAATACCTCCCAAGACCCTGTATGCCCGAAGGTTCACTCGCAAATAGGTAAACCCACACAACATACTATACTACAGACTTGTAAAAACAACTATACTAGTGATAGGCATTGCATATATGAATCAAAGTTATGCAATAAAACCAGTAGTACCATCAGTTCCAAGTGCCTCATACCAAGATATATAAACCTACTTCTATTTTTGGCTAGGAAGTAGGACCTATGCATCTCTCTAGGATCGCCATGGTGTCTCAGGATGCCCCTATATACCTATCTGGCCTCTATCTAAGTCTTATATATATATATATGTATGTATATATCAATCTAAATATCCGATCATCTAGAATTTGCTTTGTCGCGCTGATCAGAGATAAATTATCAAATCAATATAGAAAGGCGAAACCCATCGGTGCCCCCCTAAAGTTGGCACCAAATTTTACTTAGACACCTAAACCAGGAGATGTTCATTTTAGACACCTCATGTAGGGGTCCTTTATGTCCTTTTGACACTTTTTACACAGTTAGCACTTCGCGTGTTTTGCATCGATCTGAGGTGCATGTAACCTTTTTTTTAATCTCATGTGGCATCCAACTTTTCCTATAATGGTAATATCTCTCCCACTCTATATATTTATACCCTTTCTTCTTCCATTTTCCCTTAAATTCACATTTCTTTCTCGGATTTGAAAAACAAAATTCATTTTCTCTCTTTTTTTTTCTCTCTTTCATGTCGAGCTTCTCCAACACTTCCATGTAGAGTTTCTAAAACTCTTCCATGGCCTATTTGGATGAATTTTGATATTGTAAATATGGTAATGAGTCACTATTAAAGACTTCTTGGAACCAACTTAATCGAGATCATAGATTTTTTACTAGTAAAATATCAAAGGTAAAGTAATTCTTTATTTTTCTTAAAGTTAGTTAAATGGTTAATTGTGGGCTTATAATTTTTTTTCTAATTGATTTGGTAGAAAATGGATGGGTGTGATTATTTTTATTGGTATGAAGATCTAAACCCTCCTCAAGCAAGAAATATAGTTATTGTTGGTGTCATTGCTTCTGGGTTGGTAATGTTTGGAATATGAACATTGAAGCCTAATTGTTAGAATGTGTTGTGTTGTTCAGTTATATGTTATGTTCTATCATTAGGTATATGTGGTGTTATAGTATTATTTTGATGTTTTTGTTTCTGTAAAGTTGTCTATGTAATAAAAAGAAATGAAATGAAACTTTATGTTTTGGATGAAATGAAAATTCATGTTGTTGTTGCTGTAAATTTCTAGCTAGGCCAAATTTGTATGTGTTTTGATGTTATTATTGTATACAATTCACAACTTTGTTGTCACTCAAAATGTAAACAAAAATGTTATAAAAAACATAGCAACACTCGTGATAATTTAATACAAAAAATAATTAACAATAGCATAATGTAACTCAAAAACATGCTCCACAATGAGCCCAACGTTGGCATTATGCTAAATACCAAGATCAGTAGATCATTTTAACAAGGCTACAATCCTTAAAAGTGTTTAATAGTACTAGAATCATTCAAAAATAACAATTGTTTGGTGACTACATTACATAGCAAAAAGTATTCAAAGTTGATGCTGCTGTTATGTCTTCTTTTTGTTTGCCATTTGCTGCAACTGGGAGATAGTGACAACATCTCTACTTTTCCGTCTCAAGCCTCTAGGCTTAAAACCAAGGTCTATGCTTGTTGAACTTCCATCCTAAAAATTTGAACCTGTTGGTAGAATCCTTTGACTTGAAGTCCCTGGCTGTTTTTACAGAAAAAAAGAAATCAAAATTAGTAAGTAAGCTGCACTTGTGAAGATTAGCATGTAACCAAAGGAGAAAATAATATACATTTAGTATTTGGGTTCTACTTGCACTTGTGAAGATGCCAAATCCAACATTACTTGATCCACCATTAATTGGCTTCTTTGGCCCCCCCTTGCAGGATCTTCTCCAGTTACAACTCCTTCTCTATTCTGTCCAATAGTCATTTTTTCTCCTTGAAGATAGTTTACTTGTTATTCCTCTTATAACAAGAATACGTGTATCCACATATGATGGCGGTTGGCTTGGTCTTGCAGATTTATTCACCCTATTAACTCTACTTGTATCAGCACAAACTATTGTTGAAGAAGCGTGCTTGCTTGATGTTGTTGATGTAGGTTGGCTGAATGTTATTGGCTCAGGTTAGCTACTTCTTTGTAAGCTTTGACCAGTAAATTGTGAATTAAGTCTAGCTACTTCTAAACTTTGACCAGACACCTGAATATTTAAGCATAAAATATATGTTCTTAAAAATTCAACAAGTGATTAAAAAAGATGCAAGAAAGTATAAATTATGTTACCTTGCAATATTTCTTTTTATGACCTTGTTGCTTACACTTGGAATAAATTTTTTCACCCCTTGTTTGGACATGTTTCCATACTTCTTTCTTGGTTCATCTTTTCCCTTTCTTCTATTTCTTGCAGGTCTGCCAGACATTGGTTTAGGTTTAGGAGGTTCAATCCTTGGATTGTTTGTTTCAAGCCATATCTTTATATTTGGAATTGGTTGGATGAAATGATCATAAGACTTTAAGAAGGTATCCTTATTATACCAATGCTCCACAAGAGGTTCAGGCTCCTATTCTATGTGGCACAAAGCAGAAATAGCATGTTGGCATGGAATACCTCTTAGTTGCCAAGTTCTACAACTAGCAACTCTATCAGTCAAGTTAATTATATGCCTATACTCCCCTTCTCCAATCTCAAACCCAACATCAGCATTCCAAAGCACCTTGCATGTCCTTGACTTGTCCTTATTCGCCTCTAAGATAAGTTTAGCCATGGTGCAATATCAGGTATCCAGGTGTTGGCAAACTTAATCATGTCCACAGTTATAGTCATTATCTTTCTCCTAGTTTCTACCAACATGGTTATTATAGATTTGTGTCTACATGATAAGATCAATTATTTAAAGGTCTCACACATATTATTTTCAACTACATCACACTTGGAATGCTCTTGAAAGAATGCCCTAACCCATGATACTTTTGGATAATGCAATAAATCAGCACACATATCCTTACCAAGTTTGCTCATTTTATGAAGCTACTCCTTGAACTTCACTTCAAAACTTGCCTTTGAACATCTCCAATATTGTTTTCTTCTTTCCTCTCTCTTCTAGGTTTGATTCAAATTAGACTATATATGTCTAGCACACATTCTAACTTCAGCATTTGGTAGCAGATCATCAACAACTGCATAAAAACCCCGCAAAGAAAACAAAATGCAATTCAATACTTAATATATAATTTAATAACTTTAGCAAATATAATAGTTAATTTCCTTCTTCATATCTTCCATCACAGTAAGACCTTGTCCAGTACCCAACTGTAGGCCCTCTTTTAAGTAATTGATAAAGAAACTCCTATTATGCTTACTTTCATTATCCATAACTGCCCAGGCTATAGTAAACATCTGATTGTTTCCATTCTTGCCAACTGCTACTAGAACTTCACCCTTGCAAGCTCCCTTTAAGAAATATCAATCAAATCATATTATTCTTCCACATCCTTCCTTCGACCCCTTTTTGAATGCATCCAAGCACACATAAAAGTATACAAACAAATTCTTTTCTGGTGCCATTCTTTATCCATTCTTTCCCAAACAGAACTACCAAGATTGGTCTATTTTATAACCTCGGCATAATCACATAATCTTGCAAATTCCATATTCGAGTCACGCATGGACTCTCTAAGAATCATTATCTTTTCCTTGTAATAAATGGTCCTACCCACATACAATCCTAACTTCTCCCTGCACAATTCTTGTATTTCCCAAATTTTTAAGGATGGTTGTTTAGTTATTTCATCCTTGAATTTTTTATCTAGGAATTTACTTGTACACATTTTGTTCTTATTTGATGGAGAACACTTATGTACAAGACAATAGTTCTTGTTCAAAAAGTTACCAGAATCTCTATCAATTGCACCAAAAAATAACCATTTGCATTTTGCTGTGAATTTATTTTAGCCCTCACTCTATGAGGTTCATTAGGCCTTGACATAATCTGATAATTGTATTCTATTGCATAATTTTCCAAAGCCTTTCTAAATTGTTTAGCATTTTAAAAAATCATTCCAAGTTTAAAAATAGCAACTTCACATTCATCATCATCCCTGACCTTTTTACTCTTCCTTCTTCCTAGTTGATCAACACCTCTAATAGCTTCTACATCTAGCACATTTGTTCTATCATCACTATCACAATCTGAGCTATCAATATACTCTTTATCTCCTTCTAATCTACCAACATATCTATACTTCTTATTTCTTCCATTATCTTTAAAGCCTCTATCAATACCAGCTTCACCTACTGCTATTTCTTCACGTACTTTCTATTTTTCTCCTAGGATTAGGATTTCTTCTTTTCCTCCTTTCAGCTCTACAGGATCTCAATTGTTCATCAACATCTGAACCATCTTCATCAGGAAAGGCATTAACATCTGCGCCACTACTAGGTAGATCTGACTCAGCTTGAGCCTCATTTACATTTGAAACAACCTCAGTCTTATTAACATATGAAACAGCCTCATTCTCCACATTTCCATCAATATTTACATCCATAGATTCATTAACAAAGTCTGGCCATGCTAAAAGACCAGCTCGAGTTGGCAATTCCTCTAACTCATCAATTTCACGGACCACATAGACATGAAGGGCATCACCATCTATTAAGTCTTTCACATAGTCTAACAATTGAATATTAGAAGTAACTTGAACAAATTCATTTTTAATTTCATTTTGACAGTAAAAACCCTTCACATTTGTGTACCTCGACAAGACTAAAATGATCTTTATCAATGGCAATGAAAAATACATCTATTTCTCCTCTGTAAGTTGGGTTAGGGTCTGCTATAAAATGAGCCCCATGATGAAAATACGTCAAAATATAGTCTTTCATAGCTCAAAAAGGAGACCCGCAACACAAGGAAATACCCAAAAGCCCCTTACTTTATTAGTGAAATTTCCTAAAAGACCCTAGTTACAGAATGCTAATAAAGAGAGTGGAAACAACCAGAACATACACCTTCTTCAAGAATGAAACATACAAACACAAGAAGTAGTTGATAAAACCTTCAATTTCTTCAATGTCGTAAAGCCCGACAAAATAACAATCTCCAACACTTGATTTCAACCTTTAAACCTGGAAATTGGCAACATAAATTAATATAATAGTTAATACTAACTAAGAATTAAATGAAAATCAAGAAAAATTGAACCTTTAAGTAAATGTAACAATCCTATTCTTACCTAGGGTTTTGATCGGTGACGTGAAGAAGAGAAAATGGGAGTTGAAAGATCAACATTCCACCCTTTAAATTTGGAGCCAATAGGACTTGGAAAATACTATGTTGGCATGATATAATTGGCTAACTAATCCATGTGGACACAATTGTGATACACGCGCTTGAGGTCAATAACATATTATTTAAAAAAATGTCAAAATGACACAACAGACCCCTACATGAGGTGTCTAAAATAAACATCTCCTGGTTTAGGTATCTAAGTGAAAGTTGGTGCCAACTTTAAGTGGCCATCAATGGGTTTCTCCATATAGAAAGAGTTGGGAAATCCTATCCGACTGAACCAATATAAGAAAATGAGTGATCCTCGATCCCTCCAGTCCATTGTAAATAGTAGTAATAAAGGTAGTATGACCCCCATTTAGAAAATCAGTATAAAATAGTTTGGGTTAGAACCTAGCTTTGTCAAATCAATGCGAAGAACCAATGCATGTACTGGGGTCGACTACATCTGTGAGAAAACAAGAGTCATATGCAATGCATGCCATCACCATCACCCATACAACACGCACAATAACATACAATAATCACTCCACAAGCACCTTACCCTTTAGAGCATAGAAACAAGACTAACATGCACTACCGACCTTTAAATAAGGCTTAGGGCTAAAATCTAATCCTCTAACTCAAAAACAAGGCCCAAAATTGAGCTCAACCCTAAATGGGTAACAAGAAGTAGGACATGAGAAAATAGGTGCTCAACTAGTTAATCAATAGTTCTATATCCAACTAAAGTACAACCCTGAGAGTACAAATAACGCTAGCCCTGCCCAAATGGCAAAAAGAAGACAGAGAGGATTCTAACTCTAAATCCATAAATGGGGCCCCATAGTAATTCACATGCCTAATTGTGTGAAAACCACAACTCAAAGGCTCCAAAGTAGGTGCTACAATATTGAAGGAAACTAAGTCTCAAATATACCCGCTAACAATAGCTACAATAAGTAAGGATCAACCCAAACTCAATTCTAAGGAACAATTCCGCCAACCACAATAAACATCAAACAATCCACCTAAAATAGACTACCCAAGGACAAACTATAGCAGAATCAATAATTTTACCAACTAAACTGAAAGTCTCATAAAGGTAACATAGCCTAAGACTCATACAGGGACAAAGAAGCAAGAACCTAGGAATCGAGCCTAATCCATCATAAAGAATCTAAACCATAAGAAATTTATACTAAAAATACCTCATGAAGCTCAATCAAAGGAATGAAGATCGTAGCCTACCTCAAAGCCGAATACGCGCGCTCCAAGTCCACTTCTCGATAGCTTTCCACTCCAAATCACCTCCAAATGCCTCGACGCTATCAAAATATTGGTCACCTCATCATTACAGATGTTTTGACATAAAAAATGTATTTTTCAGAGACGGATCCAAAATTGGGTCAAAAGAGGGATTATGGGACCTGCAATGGGAATCCTAAAATCAACTCTGTGAAAAGGTGCATTTGAACTACATGAACTGTAGTACCAAATTACACCACGATTCAATACTCAAAAATAAAGGAAAACTCCATGCAATATTTCATCATCAATGGAGGAAATCAAGGAATAGGGCAGCCCTTTCGGCATGAAATTAACTCAATACAGCACTTTCAAAGCTCCCCAAATAATTCCACTCGTAGTCAAGTTCACCCTGAATACTCAGGACTTGAAATCGTCTCAATCCAACCTCCCAAACTCAAGAAATCGTATTTTGAAGTTTTGCCATAAAACTAAAATTCGGATCCTAATAAGACCCTTAGGGTTCGAAAAAGAGACCCCGAAGTTGTCTTAAGAGAACCCCTTAAAGGAGGCGGGTCTTGATAAAACAAACCCTGCCCTCCTAAGCGAGCATCGCTAAAAAAACGCCTAGGCCGCTTAAGCAGTAGGCGCCTCACTAGCATGCCTCATTTAAGAGATGCCCTTGTCGGTTAAGTGAAGGTTGCTTTAGCGATGCCAAGGTCGCTAAAGCGATGCCACCAACAACTGTTGTAGCCAAGACTTTGGCAAAGCCCAAAATTCTCCGACGGGGTGCCCGAGATTCATCCAGAACCCTGTGCATGCAAATGAACTGTGCCCTAGCAAATTCAACAATCTAGACTCAATAGGACTCTCAAAATTTTCATCTGAGGTCATCTCAAAAGAAGTGGGTCCCAAGCACTATTTAAAGCCAAAATCCACAAGAAGGCTCGAAATGAGACCAAAAGCCTTGTGAACCGCACGAAAGGTCGATCTAGACCAAACTTGATATTACAAAGCTAACCGTACTGATGAAATTTTAATCTGAGCACGTTTACCAAAATATTGAACAAAGTTAACCTTAGGCCAAATTTTAAAGACTAAATTATCAAATGGCCCCAAACTCGCACCGATTGCCTCGGTACTCAAGATGACTATACTACTAGACTAATTTCGCTATTTTGGAGCTAATAGAAATGTTGGAATTCCATTATAAGATTTTTTTCCTAGAGTGTTAACCAAAGTCAATCATTCAAACTCCAAGAGCTCCAAAATAGGGAAATGGCATAAAACACAAATGAATGAACAAGAGACCGAACTATCAGTGCCAGTAAGTCATAAATAACTTAGAGTCGCTACAGAAAAGCTCCAAATGCTGAAAAGGTCAGAAAAGATGAAAATGACCTAGAGGGTCATCATAATAACAACTACTAAAAGGATTTTCGTCCTCGAAAGTCAAAGGATGGAAAAGAACCAAAGGGCATGTAAAGATGAGAACGCTAGGCCTGCACACTTTGCCGGATCTACAAACACCTTTTCGGGTCAGGCACTGCCAACCCAGAACTCAAGCCAAGGGAAAACTCTCAAATTCACATCCCATCTCTTTAACTCAACCCAACTTCTAATTCCTTCTTCCTGATACTGATTTCCATCGGACAAGGACAAACTCAACTGACTGCAACTAACTAACCCGAGATAAACCAAACCACCCAGATAGCTCAGAATTAAGCGATCAATAGGCAAAAGAAGATGCTAAATAACTCCCAAGTCAAACTCCTTACTTTATACTCTATACTCAAGACTCTTTAGTTGTGATGGGTATACTACCCATCCTAAACCACGGTAACAATTCTCAGCACTATTTGAACACTATGCAGCAACCAAGAAGGAAAGACAAGCACCACCTGAACATTGACAAGTGGCAAGAACTCAAAATAAATAACTTAGCCCAGGGAACAAGCCCAAAGTTCTAACCCAATAACAAATAACTTGATTTTGCCATCTATCATTCAAAATTAAAAAGGCCACTACAAAGGACAACCAAATCCATGGGTGGAAAGAAAAGTTGCAATAAGACCAACTCTAGTGTCACTCTGCTGCTAACCACTTCTAGAAAAACCAAACCAATATAAGAATCTAGCGAAAAAGTAATTGAAACTAATTCCATGAGTCTATGTATCATTCCACGAGTGCAGATTTGAGTAAACCACCATAATCCAATAAAACATGAGCTGGTATGTAGAGAACAAACATATAAACCCTTTTTAAAAGTGATCCAAAATAAAACTGAACAATGGCAATGAACACCACAAGCTTACCATAATGACACACGAACATCGCATATTGAAGCAAGGAGTTATTGATTCTATGAATTACTTTGACTCCATCCTGATGGTGAGTCCCTCGAGAAGAATCCCCATCTCTAACGAAAGTTGTCATTTAGAAGCTGCTATTGAATGCCATAACACATAACCTAAACTAAAAGTCTGACCCTCTTGACTTGCCGCCACAAATAATTTAGAACAAGATCATAACTGAATTCCTGAGTAATGGTAGCTAAATAACCGAAGGTCCAAAATTAAGGAAAATAACCCAAAGCTGACTTGATGTACCAAATTTTAACAATATGGGCACCCTTACTAAACAATTACACCTTTTTAGCTAACTCTTGGTCGATCATAACTGTATTACTTTATCTCTTCCATGAATCCCAATAGAACCTTTTTTACATGACACTTCAAGCAAAAAAATCACCATACTTAGAATAAACAAAGATAATTCCATTTCCAGCCTTCCTAGCTCAAACATAGCCATCTACCACCATATCACACAATCAGTTGAACTGTCAACTTAACCATCAAACTTATTACGAAAATACAACCCAGCCAATCCGAAGGGAAAACCTTAACTTTGCCATCTTAGGAACTACAAGTAGGAGATCGAACAAAGAAAGAAACACCGAATGAGATTAATAGTAGACCACAAGGTCTATAACTATTAATACACCCTCCTCTCAGTAGCAACCACACACAGGCTAAGCACACTTGGGAGGTGGGAACTAAGAAAGGGAAGGACCAAACTAAGAAAACTCTAGGATGGATAAATAGAAATCCACCAAGTCAATCAATTAAGCTCAACATCCACAAGGTATAACACTACCACTATAGAAACATACCCGTAAAACCAAAATGATCCAATACTATAAGAAATCACCTTGGGGAGATAATCACATACACATAGTTTCAAGTAAAGTTGTCATAGAAAATAATAGGAAAGAAATCAGGCTAAATAAACACGCCCACATAAGTCCAATTAAAGTAATTACCAAAATAACAAGATGAATCTAACAAGTCAAGTAATCATTCTTGGGTACGAAAACCCCAACAACCAAGCACAACAAGCAAGGAAGGTCCTAAAAACAAAATTTGCACAAATTCGATTGATGCATGGAGCCTCATCCTCTGTGTGACCTGCAGAAGCATGGGATAGAATGCGCCTAACCTCGAACTGAACATATGTACCATAAACTGCAACATACGGCGGACCACCTCTAACTAAGGGTGCTACTAACCCAAAAGTAGTCTAAACATAGATGACTATGCAACGGCTCCACACCAGGAGACACTCTCTAGATAGATGACCAATTCCCCCACAAGAAAGGCAACCCACATAGGCTAAAGTATGGTGTGACAGATTCGATGAGCTTCCTTAGCTATTTTGACAAAATGATTACCACCTCTTATACTCTAGGGACCATCCCTAGCTAATTGTACCGGGGCCTTACGGGCCTGAACCTGTCGAGCCTACTGCCTGAGAAGGTGGCTTGTACGATAATCTCTGGCAATGTGTCCTAACTCGCCGCACTCATAATAATCTTTATGAGAAGTCACTTTATGAGATGGCTCAATTAGAATAGAATGAGTCAAAAAACATAAATGCCTCGAATGCAAACCCTGAGAAGGTTTTCATGAACTATGTCCACCATGGGTACCATAACCTGCCATAAAACCGCCTAGAACCTGAAATACTTTCGCAATAGGTACGATAGGTCGAGAGGGAGGATGACCCTCACTAAGATAATACCTAACTCGGGGTGAGATTATATCTTTATGGTGTTGTCGGTGGGGCCTCTTATGTCAACCTCTATAAACCTTAATAAATGTACGCTCTATGGCCTGCACATAACTCACCACTTGGGGAAAAGTAGATCCAACTACTATCAAGTGTTCCTATTCTAAACATCGAGGCAAGCTAAATCCACTAATAAACCCCTAAATTAAATCTCACTCGATAGGAAATAAGGTGGGAGTCTGCTTGACCCACTAAAGAAACCCAATCACACATTCAAAAACTGTCCATAAACCCTATTAAAGGCCTACAAATCCAATTCTAGGTTGAGGGTCACTCGATGCACCCAAAACCACACCTGTCTGCAGTGTATCCTTGAGTAGACTTGGAGTCCCCAACATGGAATTTCAAGGAGTCGTAGTGACCACTAATTCTTTTGGAGCCTAGGCTACCCCAGATCCTCATGCTACAACTGAACGTCACTGGGGTCTTGACCAAGCATCGAAGCCTTGGTGATTTGAGTAGGCATCCCATCTAGGTCCATCAAAAACTTCGTGCTATCCATCTAAGAGAGAGTGGGTCCAAAGAAGTATTTTAGAGGTCATATGAAATAAAGGAATATAATAAGGAGTCAAGAATGAAATTTCCTAATATATCCCTATAGCCTCCCCAAGATAGGATGCAAATGTCTCCAAACTGATCCGTAGGACTATACTAGGCATGAGCTCTCATACCAACAATATCAGCGAACCTAGAGCTCTGATACCAATCTGTCACGATCTGATTTCTCAAGTCATGATAACAACTACTATAATCCACTAATAGGTAAGCCTAACCCCCTAGCCTGGATTCAGAGACAACAGGCTATCCAATGAAAGTAGAAGGAATGCGTAAGATAATAATGAAATTAAGAAATAACGGAAAGAGAATAAGTCAAATCAATACAAAAATAATCCCCCAAGACCTGGTATTAGACTTTAGTCAAGATTCTAGTAAAAAGAAGAGTACAAGCTTATACATAACAAGATATAAGTATAGACTATCGCTGAAAGCAAAATAAAGACTAGTTCTATCCGATACTGAGGGAGATAGGTAACTCTCAATGCCAGAAGCTCACCCAAGTCCCTACTTCGTAAGAAATGCTCTGCACGATGTCTAAATCAGGAGAGGAAACTCGTACTATAATCTGTAGTATGTAGAAATGAAGTATGAGTACCAACAAGTGGTACTCAGTAGACATCAGCCGATTTAGTTCTAAAGATACAGTAAGTATAAAGAACATGTAAGAAAAGAGTATATATGACAAGTTACTAACAAGAATAATACAAGAGCCTGCAATCAGAAACATTTGATATAAGGAAGGGAGAAGGTAGGAAACAAGCCAAGAACTAACTGACATACCTAGTGGCGCCAGCCCAGAACCTAAACACGACAACACACTATAAAGAAGGATAACTAAGTGACTACCTTCTAATAGAAGTAAACACAAATATCACATAAAGGCCCAAAGGACCGCATTAACTAAATCCCTACATAAAAGTTCAGATAAATAAGAACAAGAGCAGTAACTATCTTCAAACAAGAGACCACCCTTTATACCATCACAAGTTTGTAAATAGTCAGACAATACCTCCCGAGCCTTATGTGCCTAGGAAGTTCACTCGCAAGTAGGTAAACACGCACGACATCTCATACTACCGACAGGTACAAACAACTATGCTAGTAATAGTAAAAATCCATATATGAATGAGAGCTATACAATAAAACTATAGTACAATGAGTGACAACTGCGTCATACCAAGATATACACACCTACACGCCTCTCTGGGATCACCATGAAGGGCTCAAGAACGCCCGTATATACCTATCGGGTACCGATCCAAGTCTTTTATTAATATATATATATATATATCAATCTAAATATCCGATCATCTAGAATTTACTCCATCATGCTGACCGAGGATAGATAGTCAAATTAGTACAGAAAGGGTCGAGAACTCTCTCCATTCGAACTAATATAAGGAAATAAGCGCATCGTTGATGCCTTTCATCTAATGTAAATAGTAGTACTAAATATATTATGACCCCTATTCAAAAAATCAGTATAAAATAGTTTGGGTTACAACCCATCATTATCAAATCAATCCAAAGAACTAATGCATGGACCGGGGTCGACTACATCTATGAGAAAATAAGAGTCATATGCAATGCATGCTATCACCAACACCCAAACAACATGCACAATCACATACAATAATGACGCCACAAGCACCTTAAGCTCTAGAGCATAGAAAATGGACTAACATATACAATCGACCTCTAACCAAGGCTTAGGGCTAAAATCAAATCCTTTAACTCAACAAAAAGGCCAAAAAGGGAGCTCAACCCTAACTGAGTAACAAGTAGGAGGAAATAAGAAAGTAGGTGCTCAGCTAGTCAATCAATAGCTCTATATCGAACTAAAGTACAACCCCGAGAGTACAAACACGGCTAGCCCTACCAAAATGGCAAAACGAAGGTATAAAGGATTCTAACTCTAAATTCACGAATGGATCCCAACAGTAATTCACAACCCTAACCGGGTGAAAACCACTACACCAAGGCACTAAAATAGGTTCTATAATAGTGAAGGACACTAAGTCTCAGAAATTTCCACTAATAATGGTTACAACTGTTACACCTCACCCTTTTAAACTCAGAATGTTTCATAAGTTCCTTAGACATTACCATATGAACCGGATATGCTACGACACTATCAAATGACTCCAACGAAGGGAGGATGTGATACCCCGTAGTAGAGAAGGTTGGAAGGGGAATCATATAAGAATCCGGAAGGAATAGGAGGCCAAGTAACGAGTCGTAGGACTCGACTTATCTACGCAAGCTACTAATTTAGAAATCTTACATACGTGAGTTACTTGATTACATACCAAACTTATGTAGCACGGATTACATAGGCTCTTAAAATAAGACGAGATTACGAACCTACGAGAGGGAGCAAAAACTAGTCTCCGAACTTATGAAAGTGAAGCAAGCAGGTGACAAGCAGGCAGGTGACTCACCTACTTGGGATGGACCCCACGCTGCCACGTGGCAGCCCCTAACTGGTTGCATAGATATGGTGGACCAATCACGGCTGGACACGTGTCACCCTAGGGGGCTGACACGTGTCACCCCCATAGCCACCCTATATATATGTGTATTGTGACTAATTAGTTCATTCTTAGCCAGAAAATCAGTCCAAAACATGGAGAGAAAACGTGAAAAATGAAGAAGGGAAAGGCAGCCATGTCTGGAAGAATTTAAGGGTAAGTTCTTCAATTTTCTTCCGTGAATTAATTATATACGGTGTACCTTAAGTACGTGGATACGTATATATGTATTTTAAGACCTTCATGGAAGTAAAACTCCAGCTTTGCAATTGGAATTTGGAAGAGAAAATAAGAGAAAACGTTAATTAATAAACCCGTTTTTGGAAGGGACAGTGGTTAGTAATATTGGTATAACTTCTTGTGTACAGATTCGTTTCGAGTGATTTAATATGTTTTGGAAAGGTATTTCGTGGTTCTATAACTTTCATTCAGACTCCAAAATCCAGTTATACTTGTAGCAGCTTGAAAAGTGGTGATGAAGTGTAGAGGAGGTACTGCTCAAATTTGGTTTTGGAAATTCCACACGGACAGCTGTAAGTATTTTGGTCATATCTTTTTGTACAAAATTGATGTAGGGATGATTCGAAATATTTTTCGACCCTAAGACATATGTCTATAACTTTTATGAAGGGCGTAAATCCTGTTTCCCTCCATTACCCCTTCGAAACGAAGCGACAAGGTAAAACAGTAAGCTGTCCAGATTTCACATTTTGGATAGTTTTGGCGAGTTTGACAAGTTTAACGTAAGGTAAGGTTTCTTCTTTAAATTTGAGCTTTATGTGTTCTGATGGAGCATGTTACACGCCCTATTGGTGGCTGGAAATATTAAAATGTCTTAGAAATACTTGGCGTTCGGAATAAACTAATTTGTAGTCGTTATAGTTGAATTGTTGTCGAAACAAAGTGTTGTTCTTGTGAGTTGATCTACAGGGGTGTGGCTTGTTGTTACAGGGACTAAATATGTCCTAATGTGGGTTAGGGTGCTGCTGATAGAAGCCACATGACCCCTCGTTATGTATAATTAAAGGCGTCACAAAATAAAGGCTAGACGCCCTATTGAGATATCGTATTTTTGGAATAAGTCGTTTGGAGTGTATGTTGTATATTGTTGGTCTGAATTGCTGCAGGTTGTTGTTGTTGGTTGGCTGTAGGTCTTAGGGACCTAATTGGAAATTCAGATAGGGCACATTATAGGGGAGGTGCTGCTAAATTTTTATTAACGCCTTAACAAACTAAAGGACTAGTCGAGGAAACAACTAAGGCAATAGATTCCATTAACATTAAGGCGTAATCCAAGATGCTGGAAAGTTAAGAGTAGTTGATATTCGTATTACTTTCATATTGAATAGGTTCGGAAGACGACGAGACGAGCAGGATAAAGGGTAACTCCCAAAAGGTATGTAAAGCTTTCTCTTGGCATGTTTTGGTATAGGCTCGTACATCTATCTTTCTTTCCTTTTGGCAAGTTTTAGCCTTAAGTGAAGTGTGTGTGGAATGTGGGGATAATTCCATTCCCAAAACTCCAAGTATGCCTCATAACCCATATCCACTGCTTAGTATTGGAATTTCTGCAAGAATTGATATTGCCTAGTAAGGCTCCTATGTGTTAAACACTAGTAGGTGGAAAGCTATCTCTCATTTCCTTTGATACGTACTTGGTACGAAAGTGAGATTATGATGCCATAATGATTCACCGAGCCCCATGATGGGCCGGGTATGAAATATGTGTATGCAGATCCCATAAAGGAAAGTACAGACCACATATAGTTTATTCTCTTTCTTCTTCTGGCATGTCTTAGTTGTAGGTTAAAAATGATATGAGTTCCGAGGTAACTCCATTCTTAGAATCTCTTATTTACGTCTGAATATCGAACTTTTATAATAATCGAACTATTTCCCTGGAAACTTTTATATGTTAAAAAGGTAACAAATGTACAGGCTCCAAGTCTTACAGACTATATGTTAACAAATGTTTCTGGTTCCATAAGCGATTTGGCTTTACTTTAGTACATGTCTAGGAGCCCCGAGATTATAATTGAGACAACCTATAATGGCATTTAGAGGACACTCGAGATGACTACACCGTTACTCGGGTTCTCAAATAAAAGC
This sequence comes from Solanum dulcamara, assembly GCF_947179165.1. Lineage (NCBI taxonomy): Eukaryota > Viridiplantae > Streptophyta > Magnoliopsida > Solanales > Solanaceae > Solanum > Solanum dulcamara. Next base: position 47,615,756 of record NC_077240.1, read on the forward strand.
TTAACTTTCTTATTCTGTCGAGTATCTGATAACGATTTAAATTGCATATAGTTACTCACTACTCTACTCGTGTATACCGTAACACTTCTTTCCTTGAGTCCCGGGCCAGGATATGTTCTCGTGCACAGTTCACTGCATTATTCACTGAGTCCCTCAATAGAGGGCCAAGATACGTGTATAAATATATGATGATGTGTTGTAATAAGGTGGTGATGGCACTGGGGCCATGATGGTTTTACAGAGATGATTTTACAGAGATGATTCACCGGACCCCCGAAAGGGCCGGCTATATGATATGACTCGAACATGCATGTTTTTGTAATTCATAAAGTACAGGTACATGTTTCTGAATTGATATCTTATCCCCTGATTCTCTATCTCAGATATGTTTCCAGTTGTATTATATTATGTTTTACATACTCAGTACACATATCGTACTGACCCCCTTTCTTGGGGGGCTGCGTTCATGCTCGCAGATACAGATACAGATTTTGGGAGTCCGTCAGCTTAGGATTCCATGCATCTCAGCTGGAAGAGGCTCCATTGTATCGGAGCCTAGTTTTTGATGCTGTCCACGGATGTATAGAAATTGTTTTATCCATTCAGGGGTACGGCGGGGGCCCTGTCCCGCCATATGTTGTCATTTATATGTTTAGAGGTCTGCAGACATGTATATGTGGGTTGTGTATGTCAGTTTGATTAAGCTGAGTCTACATGATATATGATATATGTTATTATGTTATGGCAGCCTTGTCGGCTTGCGTGCCCTATCGGGTTGTGGTACAAATGAAAAGGGCTACAGGTTTATGAAAATGTTATCGCCCAGTGGGGCTCTGTTACATGATATTGTCTTATTTATGATTCAATGTGACCTCAGCTAATAGATATATGTACGGGGGGTCCAGGTCAGACCCCAGTCGCGGCCTACGGGGTTGGGTCGTGACAACAACTACTAGGGATCAACCTAAACTCAATTCTAAGGCACAATTCTACCAACTACCATAAACATCAAACAAACCACCTAAAATAGGCTAATCAGGGACAAACTATGGCATAATTAATAATTTCCCAACTAAACTAAAAGTCTTATTAAGGCAACCTAGCCTAAGACTCATACCGGAAAAGGAAGCAAGAACCTAGGAATCAAGCCTAACCCACTACATACAATCCAAACCACAAGTAATTCATACTAAATAATACCTCATGAAGCTCAGTCAAAGGAATAAAGACCGTAGCGTACATCAAAGCCAAATACGTGAGCCTTAATTCCACTTATCGGTAGCTTTCCACTCCAAAATAACCTCTAAATACCTACAAGCTATTAAAATATTAGTCATCTCGTAAATACGCACGTTTTGACACCAAAATTGCATTTTTTTAAAACAGACCCAAAATTGGGTAAAAAATGGAATTGTGGGACCTATGATGGAAATCGCGATATCAACTCTATGAAAAGGTGAATTTGAGGTAAATGAACTGGTGTACCAAATTACAACATGAGTCGGCGCTCGAAAATGAAGGAACAATCCATGCAATATTTCACTATCAATAGAGGAAATCAATGAAGAAGGTAGCCCTTTTGGCATGAAATTACCTCAATACAATATTTTTTGAATCTCGCCAAACACTTCCATGTGTAGACAAGATCACACTGAACACTTAGGACTTGGAATCGCCTCAATCGGAGCTCCCAAGATCAAGAAATCGTATTTTGAAGTTTTTCCATAAAAGTGAAATTCGAGTCCTAAAAAGACCCTCAGGGTTCGCAAAAGTAACCCCGAAGTTGGATTAAGTGAACCCCTCAAAAGAGGTAGGCCTCGCTAAAGCGAGTGTTGACCTCTTAAGGGAGAATCGCTAAAGCGATACCCAAGCCACTTAAGCGGCAGATGCCTCACTGGCATGACTCGCTTAAGTGATATCGTGGACACTTAAGAGAAGGTCACCTTAGTTATGCCAGGGTTACTAAAGCGACGAAACCTACAGTTGCTGGAGCCAAGACTTTGGCAAAGCCCAAAATACTCTTATGGGGTGTTTAGAATTTATTTGGAACCTTGTGCAGACAAAGAAACTATGCTACCCAACCAAATTCAATATTTTGGACTCAACGGCGCACTTGAAATTTTCATCTGAGGTCATCTTGACAAAAAATGAATCTCACACCCAAGCACCGTTTTAAGCCAAAATCCACAAGGAGGCTTGGAATGAGATGGAATCCTCAAGAAACTGTTGTAAAGGTTATTTTAGACCAAAATGACACTCCGGAGATAACCACACTATGAACATTTCAATCGAAATGCATTTACCAAGAATGTTGACCAAAGTCAACCTTAGGCCGAATTTTAAAGATTAAACTGCCAAATGGCTGCAAACTCGCATCGACTGCCTCGATACTCATGTCGACCATGATACTTGCTTAATTTGGGAATTTCAAAGCTATTAAAATAGTCAGAATTCCATTCTAAGATTGTTTTCCTAGAGTTCTGACCGAAGTCAACGGTTCAAACTCTAAGAACTCCAAAACAGGGAGATGGGCATAAAATCCAAATGAATGACCAAGTGACAAAACTATCAATGTCATCAAGTCATAAATGACTTGGGGTCGCTACAGAAAACCTCTAAACACTGAAAATGTCAAAAAAGATGAAAATGACCTTGATGGTCATTACACTTGCCCTTTTATACACCACCTCCACTCAAAGATGAAGAGCCAAAATGTTTTCACCCATTAAGGTGTGTTTAATGGGGACAATAAAGGGGCAATAAAAGCGAATCAAGACAAAACAAATCTTAAAAAGGAAAAAACATTATTTCCTTTATTAAGGTATTTAAAATCAAATATCTTATTCCATTAAGAAGACTAATAAATATAATATTTACCTCTTCTATAATGTATCCTGTTTCTAACACTGGTCAATTAGTCAGGCATAGCATGGACCAAAAACTTATAAACTGAGGCTTCTAAGCACTATGTTAATTTGTAAAAAAATAAATTAACCATATCATAATAAATTACAATTATTCCACAAAAAATTTGTAATTGCATACCCCTATTTAATTTCAAAATTTACCATTATATCATATTTAACTCCCAAAGTAAGAATTACTGAAAACAATCAATTAAATCAAATTTCTAAAATTAATTTATTGACTAAGATAATCCTTTATTTTTATACTTTAATTATTTCATATGTTTGATATAAAATCCACCTGTAGGGTTTCACCTTAATACTTATAAGTACTCATAAAGAGGTGTCTTCTATCTCAAAACTAAGACATCGTTTTATCAACTAATTATTATTTAACAAATGTGATTTGTTATTATCCAATATATTAGGAGTATATTGACTCATTAAAGAGTAAAAAAGGTATCCTAGTGCACTAACCACAAGGGTCTATTGTACACAGCCTTACCTTGCATTTCTGTCAAAGGCTATTTTCAAGGTTTGAACCCATGACCTCCTGATCACATGGCAGCAACTTTACCAGTTATTCCAAGGTAAAGTTTTGAAATTAAATAGAGGAATGCAATTACAATTTTTTTATGGAATAATTATAATTTATTACGATATGATTAATTTATTCTTTTGCAAATTAACATAGTGATTAGAAGCCTCAGTTTATAAGTTTGTGGTCCATGCTATGCCTGACTAATTGACCAGTGTTAGAAACAGGATACATTATAGAAGAGTATAAGTACATGTAATTGACTTAAGATATTGTTTATTAAAATTCAGAACCGAAACTAATATCTCAATTTGGTCTGTTCAATAAATACTAAATGTACTAACACAAAAAGTTGGAATTTTACCATTCCTTAACTAAGATCAAAATATATTTAATTTTGTGCTACAATCATCAAGATGTTTTTCCAAATTAATCTTTGATTGCAAACATTTATTTCATAAATTATAATAACCGATAATTTTAATCTTTCGTGTATGAGTTAAATAACTCCATACACATAATTATTTACTATATAAGTAATGGACACCCATATTAATACAATGAACTATTCAATTAAAGACTTTATTATATTAAACCAAATAAAATGAAAAGTCTTTACAGGGGATTAAATAAAACACTATAATTTAATTACATGGTTAATAGAATATTCCAACATATATCTTATAAGGAACATCACTTTCCTTAACAATACAATTTTCAATGGATTAGAAAGGAAGTTAAAATGACTTTCACCCATAGTAGACGTGAAAATAATTCCACTAATTTAGCAAAAATATTTCCAACAATTTAAACAACAAAACACCACAAGCAACTTGACAATCACCAAACTTCCATAATCACTAAAATATATACAACCACTACATACTCATTAACACGAAATCCAACCGACACCACCAAATAAGAGTCTTTAATAATAATAACACAAATATCAATTTAGAGATATGTAATTACAGACTCTTTGACAGCACACTAGATTTGCAAATTATATTCCTTAAGGAATGATTATAAATAGAGAAAGGAATAGCCTCTGCATATCTAGAACTCAACCTTGAATAACTTGATATAGATAATCGATTTTCTTTGGGTGATCAAATATAATTTTTACTCCTTGAGCCTATACTGTGAACATGGAAGGCACTCAAAAACCATTGCTGGTATCAAGCGAACAACTTATCCTTGCTAACTCACTCATCAAAAGACTTTAACTCATAAATAAACTCAGATGGGCACAATGAATCATGAAACTTAGTACTCTTTAGCATAAATTATAGAAACTCGAATATATAATAATGTATGACACTTAAGTCAACATTGTCAAAATATGCTCAAGGAATATAAAATGAACGCTATTTAACTAGTCTATGAAGTCTCTAGTATACTGACTCTAAAATAGGTATCGGGATAGGGCCACGGCTACCACAAAATAACAACTAATAACTGAAAAGTAAAGACTCAAGAACACCTCTGAATGTAAAGAGGTCTCACCAAAAGCTGGGTAGAAAGATGGATCTTCACCGAGGCATTTATTGAGGATGTCTATCATATATATCTGCATCATAAAACGATGCAGGTCAAATGAAGTTAGTATATGGGATGTACAAGTATTTAAAATGGTAAAAAGAAACTTACTTTGGATACTCAACTCAAAAACTCAACTTTGAAAATAGCTCAACTCAAATAAGTATGAAATATAATAAGACATAATACTTTAAAAAAATAATGCAACTGAGTGTATAAAAATATAATAATTTACTACTTGTGGAGTTTCTCTAACCGACAACCATCACTTATGAGTTGCGTGATGATAGAATGAACTGTTGTCATTACCACAGTTGTCCAATACCTCGCTAGGATAAGGGACGCAAACTCATCTCTAGATCTGATAAAATTCCTCTTTGGGAAAATGAGTCGCCCAAATGAATGTGCGGTCCTATCCTATGTTGGCTATGTAGTTTATGGGGTTCGAGTTATTTTATACTCTTGCCCAAATTTGTTCTCAATACTACTCTCAAAAATATAATTTATTATGGTCATAACTCAAATGAGTGTATCTACTCAATTAGCTCATTTAGCCTCTTTTTGGAATTAGCTCAAAACTCAACTCTTCTCAACTCATCTTTTCTCTTTAAAATATACATAAAATCAACTCAATGAATGCATTTTAAAAAAATATTTGATGTCTAAACCTCAATCTCCACATAGGTGTTTAAACATTCTCACATCATTTATACTCAAAAATTCTCATGCTCAAAATAGTGATTGAGATACTTCTCAACTCATGCTCAAGTGATGAATAAAAGACTTCTCAAACTCAACTCATGTCCAAACACTTTTCAACTAAATGATGAAAATGATTACTCATTCTTTAACTCAAATAATGCATAAAATAATCAATACAAAACTCAAGTAGGGTTCATGTGAATGCAACATTAATCCATAATCTCATAAACTCAACTAAAGAAACTCATCAAAGTTTATTTGAATATATACAAGAGCATAATGAAATTTATATACATATCTCAAGAGTTTGCATTTATCAAAATAAAAATCTCAATGTTGAAACTTAACTTGACTATATAGAGATGTAGGGTATAAGAAAGAACTTAGTCCAACATTATGATAGCCTTAGATACCCCAAAACAAATATTTGTTAAGTAAAAACTGATGAATAGCCTTGAAATTCTTCAACCCTAGCTTCTTTGCTTCTCTTTAGTTCTTGTTCTCACAAGGTTTTGGGTTAATAATGGAAAACCTCATTGGGTACTGATAAGGGACAGATTTTGGTCCCAAACATATTGGGTTAAGTTTGGTAAATAAGGGAAAATGAATGAATCACCCCTCTTTAAAACAAACGACGAGCAAAAATAATCCCCGAAGTTCGTGTCTCAAACCTGGTCCCTAAATTCATTTTTCTAAATTTTTCTTCTCTGTGATGCGAAAACATCATACACACTACTCTTTAAATTTTATCTGGAGAAAAAATACCTTCCTAGTTCCGCGACGTGTTCTTGGTTCCTAGTTTCGATTTTCGTAAATTTTTTCTTAGTTCTTAGGATAATCTATGTTAAAAGGGTATGGATTGTTACAATATCTCCACCTTGAGATTATTTGTCCTCAAATGATGAGCTCGGTTACAATTTACTCGAGGCACAAATAAAATGCAAGAACTTTAAAACATCAAACTCAAGGATAACTCCCTCAATTTCATTAAATTCAAGAAGGTACCATTCTCCTGATGGGAATAGAAATATTACCTTCAACATAGACACTAGGAGGAATGAATATATGTGGGTACTTTGACTTCATATCCTCCTCGGCTTCCTATATAGCTTCCTCAATGAATTGGTTTGGTGAAAATATATAATTTAAGCGACTTCTTTGATCCTCAATTTACAAACCTGAAAATCAAGAATCTTGACAAGAATCTCCTCATAAGACAAGCTACCTTAAACTCTAATATTTTTAGTAGGAACAATGATTGATGGATCTCCCAATTATTTCTTAAGCATAGAGATATGAAACACTAGATGAACGATATTTAACTATCAAAGAAGCTCCACCTCAGAGGTGATATTGCCCACTCTTTTTATAATCTAGTAGGGATAAATATAATGCGGACTCAACTACCTTTTATTTTAAAACCTCATAACTTCCTTCATGGGTGAAACTTTCAAATACACCTAATCATTTGCCTCAAACTCCAAGTATCTACTCTTAACATCAATGCAAGATTTCTGAAGACTTTTTGCAGTTATCGACCTTTCTTGTATAATCTTGACTTCTTCCATAGACTAATGAACTAAATATGGTCCTATGAACTCAGCACCACTAACCTTAAATCAACAGATTGGCAATCTATATTTCCTTCCATAAAGAGATCCCATAAGTCAAAAATCAAAAAGAAGGTAAAATTTCTAGAAAGTGGATTGTATCAGCTTCTACGACTCAACCTATGAGTCATAGGAATAACTCGTAGAAGTGATGCTGAGGTGGAGAATTGAACTAAGTGGGAGAACAAACTCACAAGCCAAGTTTATAACTCATAGAAAGTTTGACGAGTTATAGACATGACTCGTCATAGAAGTTCAGAGGCTCAGTCCTCAAGGTGTATTAGACTCTGCAGGACAAGTTCCTTGTATGAATCATAGAAGATTTTATGACTCATAGGACCAGTCATATGGGCAAGTCCTGAGGGTTAGTTCTCAGGGTCTTTCTCAGACCCTGTAGGATGAGTCCTCCTTAAGACTCATAGAAGGGCCTACGAGTTGAAAGGACCATTGTGGGGTCTATCTAGCTCAGTTATAAAAAGGGCATTTTAGTCCTTTCCTACATTATATCTGTAAAGTGTGGTCATTTTGAGGACCAAACCTACTCTATCTAATGAACCTAAGCTATACCAAACCCATGATTCTCACATGAAGTCTCAAATTCAAAAAACCCTCCTGTCCAAAAGCTCCTCTCAAAGTCTTCTTCATCTAAAGCAAAGTCTAGGGGTTTTATCCCAAGGTATTCAAGTCTCCATTCTGAAGCTTTATTTAGGGATTTATTCCCCAAGGTATGTGGTTCTTTAACAATGGGTTCATCCACCCATAGAGCCTAAGTATTTTCTAACTTAGTAGTTAAATTTCAATTGTGAATTTTATGGGTTTTCATATTATGATTTCAAATGTATATATTATTGAGTATTTCAAGTTAATTTACCTATCTTAGCTTATAGTGGCTCTTAATTGCATAAAATTGTGGATTTCTCAAAGATCCTTATATAAAGGATGGAAGGGTTTAAAAGTGAATTGGTAGGTTGTTTTAAATATGTTTTAATTGGTGCATTCCATTACTCTCATGCATGCTAGCATTGAATTTAATGATTTGTAAAGTTAAATTAAATATAACCCTCTAGCTTTGGTATGTTTACAATGAAGTTTGATCTGAAAGCTTTTGACTCCAAATGAATATTTATGAAAGTAATGTCTATGATCAAAAGGAGTCTTATGAAATGAAACAATAATGACATGATGTGAATTATGGATTCTTATGAAATAATGAAAACCCTTGCATATTTGAATCTCCAAAGATTTTAAAGAGTTATTCTACCACATGATGATTTAAAGTCTCAAATATATGTATGCTTATGTTACTATGGTATACTATTCTGTGTGATTTGACTTAGTAACGAATGGGGCATTAAGGTGTGATTTGATAATGGAATGATAGTAGCAACCCCTTGTCTCACTAACTATGTGCCAACATAGGATCCTTTATGGCTTTTAGGCTAGTGGATCCATGTATAGCCACCTAAACTTAAAGTTAAAGAAATGAATGATATTTGATGGAGTTCCCCAGAAAGTAGTCTCCCAGTGCCTATGTAGGAGGTTGTATTGGATTCCATGTAATAGCTCGTGTAGTCTTAATATCGGTTATAATCAATCTTTTCATAAATAAAGGTTTCAAATGCTATTTACTTGATGTCTCATACATGCATCTACTCATGTACTTTACCTTATAATGTTTAAATGTTTTCCAGCATATATTGCGTGCCTACATACTTAGTACATTTAAATTACTAATGCATACTCTGTTTTCTATATGTTATTACCTTGTGGGGACTGGTGCTCCTCCTCATTCTTCTCCACGTGGCTATTTGAGTTTTCATTTGAAGGCTACTTGTGGGTGAGTTCCCATCTTTCTGGAACAATTTTCCTTTATCTGTCTAGCTATTTAAATGTTGATACCTTTAGACATTTATTTTGAATATTCATTTTATATTGATTTAGTGTGAGCTAGGGGCATGTCTTTTCCACTGCCAAGTCTATTCATAAAGATATGCTTGGACATAAATACATGATGATCTTAGACTGTTAATGACTCTTATTCTATGATGTTTCCCCTTAGTCCTATTTTCTCCTATTGTTTCAGCTTGTTTATTAATTGTCATTACCCATGAAAGGGTAAGTGAATGCTAAGAGGATTAGGTGAGGTACCTCCGGGTTCCTCATTTATTGTGTCACGTCTAGGCCCTAGGCTTGGGTCATGACAAACTTAGTATCAGAGCTTGAGGTTTTGCATGGTCCTCAGAGAACAACATACCTCATCGAGTATGGTCTTATTCATAATTGTGAATGGTGCCGCAACTATGAATTGAAGATTATAGGACATTTAGAATAGTTTTCCATTCTTTCATGATTCATTATGCCCTAAAGTCTTCCTAAGAATTCCTCTATCTAATGATTTTCTTTGTGTCTCTAGATAATTCCTTCGAGAAAGGTACCTTAACCTAAAGCAAGGATTGATGGTAAGGACCAAGCTCCTTTGGTTCCCAAGGCTACACATAATGAGGAAGGAGTTACACATGAGGAGTTTTGAAACATCATCACCTTGTTGGCCCAAGCTGTAACTAGCCAAGATAATTAAGGCATTGCTCCTACTACTCCTTAAGTGCCTACTTCGGCTTCTAGGATTCGAGACTTGAAAGGGATGATTCCACCCAAATTCGAAGGTTCCAAAGTAGATAGGACCCTATCGAGTTTATTGAGGACATTTATTGGATTATGGCTATCATGGGAGTACCTCCAAATAAAAAGGCCAAGCTAGTGGCCTATCAACTAAAAGGCATAACAAGGGTTTGGTATGAGAAATGGATTATTGAGATGGGTGAATATAGAACCCATAGAATGGGAAGAGTTCAAGGGTGACTTTCTAGATCGTATTTTCCTTTGGAGCTAAGGGAGGCGACGATTCAAGAGTTCATCAATATTCGCACAGGAAGCATGAGTGTAAGGGAGTGTGCCCTCATATTCACTAAGTTTTCTAAGTATGCTCCTTTCATTGTCTCTGACCCAAGGAAAATGATGACCAAGTTCATCTCCGGTGTTTCTAATTTGGTGTCCAAAGAATACAAGATGGCCATGTTGGTCAAAAAGATGGATATCTCCTAACTCATGACATATGCAGAACAAATTGAGGATGAGAAGTTGAGGGAGAGGTCAATAGGGTTTAAGAAGGCTTGAGTTGATGGTGGAGGGTTCAAAAACCAAAGGTCTAGTTATAGTTGTAGTAGAAAGAGCCAAAGTGGACAATGATTCATAGGGAAAGGTTCCACCAATACTCCTCCTCAAGGTTCAACAAGGAAAAATGTGCTAACCCAAAGGTTCCAAGGGAGAATGTGAGTGCTCAAGCTTACCCCGCTTGCAAGAAATATGGGAAAACTCACAAAAAAGAATTCTTAGCCGGCTTCAATGCATGCTTCACGTGTGGTGAACCGGGTTAACAAGCCAGAGATTACAAAGGTGGTGGTGGTAGGCCTCAACGCCAAATTTCTCATGGCCAACAAGCTTAAGGGAGTGGCTAACGCACCAACCAATTTTATGACTTTCATAGGAGACAACAAGTTATGGAAGCGCCTGATGTTGTTATCGGTATGTTAAAGGTCTTTGATTTTAATATGTATGCCTTATGATCTGGGTGCCAATTTGCCATTTGTTCTCCATTCCTTGCAAGTAGGTTTGTTGTGTTACCCAAAATGTTATTAGAACCCTATTTGGTATCTACCCCATTGGTGAGTCGATTGTTGCTAAAAAGGTCCATAAGGGTTGTCCCTTTTCCTTATGATCTCATTGAGCTTGACATGGTAGATTTTGATGTTATTCTTGGGATGGATTGGTTGCATGTATCTTATGCTTCTATAGATTGTAGAACTCATAGATTCAAGTTTCAATTCCCAAGTGAGCCTATTCTTGAATGGAAGGGTCATGATTCGGTAGTGAAGGGTAGGTTCATTTCTTGTCTTAAAGCCCAGAAGTTGATCTCTGAGGGTTTCATCTATACTATTATGAGGTTTAGGGATGTCTACTCTAAAAATCCTTCTCTTGAGTCAGTCCCTGTGATTAATGAGTTTCTCGATGTCTTTTTGGATGACCTCCCCATTGTCCCTCCTGAAAGGGAAGTTAATTTTGGTATCGATATTCTCTCTAATACCCAATCTATCTCTATTCCTCCTTGACGAATGGCCCTGATTAAATTAAAGGAGTTAAAGGAACAATTAAAAGACTTGTTGGAAAAAGGATTCATAAAGCCAAGTATTTCACCATGGGGTGCTCCTATGTTGTCTGTAAGGAAGAAGGATGGGTCGCTTTAGATGTGCATAGACTACTGTCAATTGAACAAGGTGATCATTAACAACGAGTATCTGATTCCTAGGATAGATGACTTATTTGACTAATTACATAGGGCTAGTCATTTCTCAAAGATTGATCTTTGGTCCAACTATAACCAACTAAGGGTAAGGGAGTATGGCATTCCTAATATGGAATTTTGAATGAGGTATGGTCACTTTGAGTTTTTGGTGATGTCATTGGATTAATGAATGTACCAGCGGTGTTTATGGATCTAATGTATAGGGTGTTCAAACCCTATCAACATATATAGATTTACTCTCGAGGTGAAGAATAACATAAGCATCACTTGAGAATTTTCCTTCAAACCTTGAGGGATAGGAAATTGTTTGCCAAATTTAGCTAGTGTGAATTTTGGTTGAAAGAGGTGTCGTTCCTTGGTCACATAGTATCCGGTGATGGGATCAAGGTAGATCCTACGACAATTGAGGTGGTAAGGAATTGGTCTAGACCATTGTCTCCTTCGAACATTAGGAGCTTTTTGGGTCTATTTAGATTTATAGAAGGTTCATCGAAGGGTTCTCTTCCATCTCATCTCCTACGAAGAATTTGAACTAAAAGAAGGCAAAGTTCCTATGGACAGACAAGTGTGAAAGGAGTTTCAAAACTTTGAAAGATTGATTTACCTCCGCTCCTATTTTGACTCTACTGGAAGGGTTAGAAGGGTTTGTGGTGTATTCTAATGCTTCAAGGGTTGAGGATTATGCTAAGTTGTATATTCAAGAATTGGTAAGGTTGCATGATGTACCATTGTCAATTATTTTAGATCATGGTACCCAATTCACTTCTCATTTTTGGAAATCATTTCAAGGGGTTCTTGGTACCAAAGTGAAGCTAAGTACTGCATTCCATCCTCACACAGATAGACAAGCCGAGCGGACAATTCAAATACTAGAAGATATGTTAAGGGCTTGTATATTGGAGTTCAAAGGGGTTTGGATGACCATCTATTGCTTATTAAGTTCACCTACAATAATAGTTACCATTCAAGTATTGAGATGGTGCCGTTTGCGGCTTTATATGGGAGATGATGTAGGTCTTTGGTTGGTTAGAAATGGGTGAGATGACCTTGTTGGTTCTTGATATGGTGCTTGATGCTTTGGAAAAGGTGAGAGTCATTAGAGAAAGGTTGAAGATGGCTCAAAGTCGCCAGAAGTTCTATTTTGATACAAGGAAAAGGGATCATGAGTTTTATGTCGATAATTGGGTGTACTTGAAGGTCTCACCCATGAAGGGTATAGTTTGGTTTGTCAAAAAGGGAAATTTAAGTCGTAGGTATGTAGAGCCTTATAAAATCTTGAGATGTGTTGGCAAGGTTTCTTATGAGTTGGAGTTTCCTTTGGAAATAACTATGGTTCATCCGGTATTCCCCATGTCTATGTTGAGGAAATGTGTAGGTGATCCAAGTTCCATTGTGTAATTAGAGGTAGTCAATTTGACAAAAACATGACCTATGAAGAGGTCCCAGTTGAATTTTGGACCAACAAGTCAAGTGATTGAGGAACAAAGAAGTTGTATCAGTTAAATACCTTTAGAGCAATCAACAAGTCGAAAGCACTACATAGGAAGCAGAAGAGGATATGATGAAGTGGTATTCTCATCTCTTCCGCTCTACTTAAGCATAAGGTACTAAGTTATTCATGCTCAATTGTTCAAAACTCCTACATTTCAGTTTTCCTAAGTTTTTCATGTGTATGCATGTTCATGAAGATGGTTCTAAAGTCATGATTTATGTAAAGTTTAAAGGTCTCATGGTTTATGCATTTTATGCACCATTGCGTTCATGATGGGTTGCTAGTCCTTGTTCCATGTCCATTCTATGCTAGTCAAAATGTATTTGAGGACGTATTTTTTCAAGGGAGAGATATTGTAATATCCCGTAAGTCAGAAGTATAAATGAAGGAAAAATTTCTAGAAAGTGGACTTCATCTGCTTCTACGACTTAACCTATGAGTTGTAGGTTCTTCTATGAGTCCTAGGACTAACTCGTAGAAGAGATGTTGAGGTCTAGAATTGAACTAAGAGGAAGAATAATTTGACGATCCAATTTTATGACTCGTAGAAAGTTTGATGAGTCGTAGACATGACTCTTGATGGAAGTTCACAGACTCAATCATCAGGGTGTCTCAAACCCTACAAGACAAGTCCCTTTTAAAAATTATAAAAGAGTCTATGATTGTAGAGATGAGTTGTAGGGAAATTCTTGAGGTTCAGTTCTCAGGGACTTTCTCATACCCTGCAGGACTAGTCCTCTCTACGACTCGGGTCTTTCCGGCTTAATTTTAAAATAGGCATTTTAGTACTTTCCTACATTATATCAGTAAAGTGTGGTTGTTTTGGGGACCAAAACTACCCTATCTAATTACCCTAAGCTATCCCAAACTCCTCATTCTCACACTAATTCTCAAATTCACCAAACCCTCCTCTCCCAAAGCATCTGTTAAAGTCTTCTTCATCTCAAGAAAAGTCTAAGATTCATCCCAAGGTCTTCAAGTCTCCATTCTCAAGCTTTCTTTAGGGATTTATTCCCACGTATGTAGGTATTTATCCTTGGATTCTCCCACCCACGTAGCCCAAGTATTTTCTAACTTAGTAGCTCAATTTCAATTGTGAATTTTCTGAGTTTTCATATTATGATTCCAAATGTATAGATTAGTGAGTATTTGAAGTTTGTTTACTATATTAGCTTATATTGGCTCTTAATTGCATAAAATTATTGATTTATCAAAGGTCCTTATATGAAAGCGGGGAAGGGTTTAAAAGTAAATTGGTGGGTTGTTTTAAATATCTTTTAATTGGTGCATTCCATTACTCTCATGCTTGCTAGCATTGAATTTAATAATTAGAAAGTTGAATTAAATAGAACCCACCTAGCTTTACTATGTTTACAATAAAGTTTGACTTAAAAGATTTTGACTCCAAATGAATGTTTATAAAAGTAATGCCCATGATCAAAGAGAGTCTTCTGAAATGAAAGAATGATGGATTCTTATGCAATAAGGACAACCCTTACATATTTTAATCACCAAAGATTTTAAAGAGCTATTCTACCGCATGATGATTTAAAGGCTCAACTATATGTATGTTTATGTTACTATGATATACTATTCTATTTGACTTGACTTAGCACCGAATGGGGCATTGAGGTAGGATTTTGTAAGGTAATCCTAGCAGCAACCCCCTGCCTCATTAACTATGTACCATCATAGGAGCCCTCATAGGCTTTTAGACTAGTCGATCCATGTATGGCCACCTATACTTAAAGTTAAAGAAATGAATAAAGTTCGATGGAGTTATACTTGGCAAGTAGTCTCTTCATGCCAATGTGGGGGGTTATATTGGATTCCATATAATAGCTCGCATGATCTTAAGGTCAGTGTTAGCCAATCTTCCCACAAATGAATGTTTTAAATGCTATTTACTTGATGTATCATGAATGCATCTACTCATGTACTTTACCTTATAATGTTTTATTTTTTCCATTGTATATTGCATGCCTATATAGTTAGTACATTCAAATTAATAACACATACTCTTTTGACTATATGCTATTACCATATAGGGACGACTGCTCATCCTCGTTCTCTTCCACATGGCTAGTCGAGTTTTCATTTAAAGGCTAATTGTAGGTAAGTTCCCATGTTTCTGGAATAATTTTCCATTATATTTGCAGCACTTTAAATGTTGAGACTTCTAGACATTTATTTTGACTCTTCATTTTATATTGATCGAGGGTGAGGTAGGGACATGTCTTAGCCCCCACCAAGTCTATTTTTAGAGTTATGCTTGGACACAAATTTATAATGATCTAAGATTGATAATGACTCTTATTCTATGATTTTTTCCCTTAGTCCCATTTTCCCCTTTTATTTCATCTTGTTTATTAATTGTCATTGCCCATGAAAGGCTAAAAAAATGCTAAGAGGCTTGGTTGAGGTACCTCTGGGTTCCTCATTCGCCCTGTCACATCAAGGACCTAGGCTTGGGTATTGACACTTATATAGATCCATTTGAATACTGAATGAAAATTATTAATTAAGCAAACTGAATAAGCGACAAGTGGTCATACTAATTACGCTTGAAATTGATAACATAGGCTCTCAATATAACCTCAGGAGTCTAAATAGTATGCTCTGCCTGATCATCTGTATATGGGTGGAAATCGGTGGTAAGATTTACCTTCGAACTTAAACCTTCTTGAAGGACTTCCAAAACTATGCAGTGAATTGAGTACCTCCGTCTGAGATGATGGAGAAGGGAACTCCATGCAATCTGAGTATCTCTCAAATATACAACCTTGCTTAATTCTCGGTTGAATATGTAGTCTTAATGGGCAAAAAGTGAGATGATTTGGTCATCCTATCCACAATCACCCAAATTGAATCATGCAGCCTTTGAGATCGTGGTAAGCCTATAATAAAATCAATGTCGATCATCTTCTACTTCCATTATGGAAACTCTTTATTTTGAGCTACACCATAAGGTCTTTGATGTTCAACTTTTACTTGTTGGAAATTCGGGCACTTGGATACAAACTCTGCTATGTCTCACTTCATACAATTCCACCAATAGACCTCTCTCAAGTAGTGGTACATCATTGTATAACCTGGATGGATGGAATACTTAGATTTATAGGCTCTACCATTATTCTATCTTGGAGATCGTCAACACTTGGAACACATAAACTACCTTGATATATCAACACTATATCTCCTATTTTGGTGAAAGCCATTACTTTCTTCTTATGAACATTATCTTTCAATTTGATAAGAATAGGATCTTGATCCTTCTTTTCTTTTACCTCAATAACTAATGAAGACTCATCACCATTCAAGATAATAACACCTTCCTCATCAGAATCCACAAGACAAACTCTAAAATATGCAAGTCTATGCACTTTCTTGGCTAACTCTTTCTTCTCCTCCTCAATATGAGCAATACTCTCATGGACAATGTGCTAAGAGCATTAGCAACAATATTATATTTACTTAGATGGTAGAAGATAGTTATTTCATAGTCATTGAGCAACTCAAGACATCATCTCAGACTCAGGTTGAGCTCTTTCTAACTGAATACATATAACAGGCTCTTCTGGCATGTGAACATATCTACATGCACGCCATAAATATAATGTTGCCAAATCTGTAGTACAAATACTACCACTGCCAAGTACAGATCATTAGTAGGACAATTTTTCTCGTGAACCTTAAGTTGCTTGGAGGCATACTCAATAACCTTGCCTTACTGCATTAGAACATAACCCAATCTGACTCTGGATGCATCTTAATAAATTACAAACCCATACGTTCCCTCGGGTAGGGACAAAACTGGAGCAGTAGTTAATCTTCTTTTTATCTCTTGAAAACACATCTCACAAGTACCGATCCATTGAAACAAAGTCTTCTTTTGAGTAAATTTAGTCACTGGTGATGATACAGATGAGAATCCTTAATCAAATATCCTATAATAGCCAGCCAAACCCAAAAAACTTCTTATGTTAGTCGGGGATGTAGGTTTTTGCCAGTTATTAACAGCTTCAATCTTTTGTGAATCAACTCAAATACCATCTCAAAAAATAATATTGCCTAAGAATGCCATGGATGTGAGCTAGAAGTCACACTTTAAAAACATAGCATATGACTCTTTTTCCTTGAGAGTTTATAGGACAATTCTGAGGTGGTTGGCATGCTCCTCCTCATTCCAAGAATAGATCAAAATATCATTGATAAAAACGATAACAAACATGTCTAGATTCTGCTTGAAAATTCAATTCATGAAGTCCATAAATGTTGTAGGAGTGTTAGTCAAATGAAAGGACATGACTAGGAACTCATAGTGACCATACCTTGCTCTTAAGGTTGTCTTTGGGATGTATTTGAGGTCTATCTTAGAGAAACAGGTGGTACCCTGAGGTTGGTCAGAAAGATTGTTGATCCTCAAAAAGGGGTACTTATTCTCCATGGTAACCTTGTTCAGTTGATGGTAATAAATACACATTCCTAAAGACCCATCTTTCTTTCATAAGAATATGATAGGAGCGCCCTAAGGTTAGACACTCATACTAATGAATCCCTTATCTAAAAGATCATTCAAATGCTCTTTCAGCTCTTTTAACTCAGTGGGAGCCATTCTATATGGCATAATAGAAAAAGGTTGTGTATCAAAAAGAACATCTATTTTGAAGTCTATCTCCATATCAGGAGGGACTCCAAGCAAATCCTTAAGAAAGACTTCGGAAACTCATTCACTATTAGGACTGAGTGAAGGGATGGTGTCTTCACACTATCATATCTAACTCAGACAATATGGTAGATACACTTGTTGGAAACTAACTTTCTAGCCTTAAGGTATAAAATGACTGGACTACCCTTCAACTCTATAATTGGCTCTTTCAAAAACTAAAACTTGACTACTCGGGTTCTACAATCAACTGAGGTATAAAAAGCAGAAAGTTAGTCCATGTCAAAAATGACATCAAAGTCAACTATGTCTAGATCAACTAAGTCTTGTAAGACTCCGAAATTTGTAAAGTTTGAAAAATGATGATCAAAACATAAGATTTCTGAGAACCTAGAATTTTGGCACCAGGTGATGACCATGAAGGCCATAACCGACTGTGGTGAGAACCACACCTTATGGTGAGCCACCATGGTGGTAACCCTGAGGTTGAATCTTAGAGGGTAAGGTTAACGATATATCACCACGAAATGTGGTGAGCACCATGAGCCGTGAAGCCCTCTATGATGACCCCTCCTTTGAGACCTCAAAACATGACTCCAAGGCTAGGAACACTATTGGCCACCATGATACATGTAGCTCTTCACGAACCGTGGTGGTAACTCCTACAGACCCACCTACAGGTCTTGCACCATGCCCATGGTCCACGGACCATGGTGCATTCCATGGACCTTGAAGGGTTCTGTGGAGGAAGTTCTAAAACCTTCCCTTGCGACTTCATAATTCCAATTTCCAAGTACACAATCAGGACACCACCACGGGCCGTGATGAGTATCACAGACCGTGATGGGTCCTCCATGGTGAGTCCCAGTTCTAATTAAATAAGGAATAATTTGGCTATTTCCCTATTCTATTATTAATGTATATGGACATTTTTGGGACTAGATTCATCACAAAAATGCCCTAAATACTTCAAAACCTATTTTTTCCCCTCATTAATTCCCAATCAATTTTAAGACTTCTCTCTCAAGGTTCATGCAAGGGTTCATTTTCCTAAATATGTTTGTCTAGGATTTCTTCAAGAATAGATCTCTTTTTTTAATTCTAAGGTCAAAATCAAGGAATGTAGGGATTGATCCATGGGTCCCTTTCACCCATGGAGTCCCAAGGTTTCTACTCAAAATCTTATTAATTTCAATTGGGTTTGTAACCCTAATTAAGTGAAGTGTATTGGGCTATTTCAATTATATTTTTAATCATTATATATGATTATTATAAGTATGATTCTTCATGAATTACTTTATTCTATGTTGAAATTATGATTTCCCATACATGAACCTATTTTCAATGATGATATTATGAAGTATGATTATGTATTCAAGGATTTCAATATATTATCATGGTTTTCATTCAAATTAACTATGTATATGAGACTTACTCTAAATTCAAGTATGAATTATGATCAAGAATTACAAGTATGTTCAAGATATGAATTTTATGAAAGTTATGAAGAAAGGTGACTTAGGGCCCTATGAAGTGACCTAGGACCTAATTATATGAATTATGCAAGTATGATTTGTAATAATGAAAGGTCAATACACACATTGAAATTATGTTATGAAATAATCCATTCTATGAGTTATGAAGTTTATGAACAAGTCATGATATATGCTACGTATGTTTTCTATGTTATGTATTTCATGGGATTTTACTTAGTAGTGAGTGGACTTGAGGTGGGGGCCCTAACAAAAGCCTTAGTAGAAGCCTCAAGTCCCTTAAACTACGTTCCCCCATAGGTTGCCTTCATGGATTAGCTAGTTGATCCACATATAGCGTATGTACATGACCCACCTAGCAGGGTAGAGTCTACCTTGGCAAGTAGATTCCCTTTTCTTCCATTATATGGGGAGACATTGGGATTCCATGTTATATCGTGCATGGTCTTATTGTTGGTTATGGTTCTATCCTACATATGATCTCTGATGTACTTTCACGATTTCAACTATATCTTTTAAATGCTTTGATCATTATGATTATCTAATGACTTTATTCATCTTATCTTACCATGTACTTTACATGATCATTGCATCTTATGATTTATATTACATGTCATGACCTCATACTTAGAACATTCAAAAGTACTAATGCATATTGTTGCCTACATTGTCTCATAATGTAGGAGTTGAGGATAGCATTCCCACGCGTAGCTAGTAGAGCTTATTCCGGCGGAGTTTTGGTGAGTCCTCATCCATCAAGGAATATCTATGAGTTTCTTATTTATTCTTTCAAAGACATTTATTTCTTTCATTTTGAGGGTGATCTAGGGAATGTCTTATCCCCCACTCATTTATGTAGTAGAGGCATTTGTTGGGCCTATGTCATGGAGTCTATGTAGTAAAGTTACTCTTCATTCTATGATCAAGTTTAGACTGTTCTTATGTTACTTTCTGCACTTACTTTATATTATGTATGCTTTATGATATGTCAACAGGCTAGGTTGTATCCCTTTGGGGTTTTGATTGCCATGTTACAACTAGGCCCTAGGTCGGTCATGAAAAACTTAGTATTAGAGAATAAGATGTGCTAGAGTATCCAATATGCCGCATAAAGTAGAGTTTTATTCATGGTTGTAAAGTGCACCACATCTATAAATAGGAGGCTATAAGCATTTTAGAAAATTACCACTTCTTTTATGGTCTATGTTATTCTATAAGTCGACCCTAAGACTTCCATTCCCTAATGATCATCCTTTACGAATTTTAGGAAAAACAATGGTTCCAAGAAGACCATCTTTGTCGAGGGGGATCAATGCTAATGAAGCCTAAGCTCCCCCGGCTCCTCAAGATAATGTTCCCTTACCGGACCAAGTAATGTGGAGTTCTGGACCGCTATTACTATGATAGTCCAAGTTCTGGCCAACTAAATAGTTACCGCTCCTCCTAATATTTCCACTCCGACAACCCTCTAGAGTTTTATAACTTAAAGGTTGATGAGGATCCTCAAGAATTCATTAATGAGGTTTACAAGATAGTGAGCATTACGGTAGTGTCATCGGAAGAGAAAGTGAAGTTGGCGACTTACCAACTCAAGACTGTTGCTCAAGTGTGGTATACTTAATGGAATATAGAAAGGGTGGATGAAATACCTATTGAATGGGAAGCCTTCAAACTTACTTTCCTTGATCGCTTTTTCCCTCTTGAGCTAAGGAAAGCTAAGGTGTTGGATTTATATATCTTCGACAAGGAAATATGGGAATGAGGTATTATGCCCTCGAATTCACCAAGCTCTCCTTTATTGATTATCGATCTATGTGCCCAAATAATTCAATTCATATCGAGGGTATCAACTTGGTTACTAAGGAATGTCGTACCGCCATGCTTATTAAGAAAATTGAAATATCTCGGCTCATGACTTTCTCCGAGCAAATTATGGGAGGGAAAACTCAAAGAGATGAGAATGAGAGATTTTAAGAGAGCCCGGTATGAAGGTGGATTCTCAAATGCTAGTTTCGGTGGTAGTAGTGGCCGTTTCCAACAAGGACAAGGTTCCAAAAAGTAGTTCATCAATGATAGGGTGTCATACCCTAAGGTTCAAGGAGAAGTTCTGAATGCTACTAACCCTTCATTTCCCAAGTGTGTAAAATATGGGAAGAATCATGGACGGAAATGTTTTATGGGGATCGATGCTTGCTTTGGATGTGCAAAAATGGGCTATAGGCAATCCGAGTGCCCTCATGTTACCAACAAGGGTAGAGAAGGTTTTCCTTAGGTCCAAGTTCCGTAAGGTATCCAAGCTCAAACTAAGGGTGGTCAACACAACAACCAATTTCATGCTCTTCATGGTAGGTAAGAGGTGGAGGAGACTTCCGATGTTGTTACCGATATGTTATGGGTCTTTCACTATGATATTTATGCCTTTCTTAATCCGGGTGTAAATTTTTCTTTTGTTACTCCTTATATTTCTATGAGGTTTGATGTATGCCCCAAAGTATTGCTAGAACCTTTTTTCATCTATACTATCGTAGGTGAGTCGATTATGGCTAAAAGAGTCTATAGAAAGTGTCCCATTTCTGTTTTGTATAAAGTTATCCCTTTTGATCTTGTTAAAATTGACATGACCAATTTTGACATTATTCTTTGTATGGATTGGTTACATGCCTCTTATGCAACCATTTATTATAAAACCTATAGAGTCAATTTTCAGTTTCTTAATGAGTTATTCTTGAATGGATGGACAATGATTCGGTGGTTAAGGTTCAATTCATTTCATGTCTTAAGGCTTGAAAAATAATTTCCAAGGGTTGAATCTACCGTCTACTTTGGGTTAGAGATACAAACTTCGGGACTCCTACTCTTAAGACAGTTTCAGTTGTTAATGAGTTCCCAAAAGCTTTTACCAAAGATTTCCCAAGTATTCCTCTAGAAACGGAAATAGACTTTGGCAAAGATATCCTTTCCGATATGCAACCTATTTCTATTCCTCCTTACCGTATGGCTCCCGCGAAACTTAAGGAGTTGAAATAACAATTAAAGGATTTGTTGGATAGGGTTATATAAGGCCAAGTATTTTACATTAGGGTGCTCCCATGTTGTTTGTTAGGAAAAATAATGGGTCACTCCGAATGTGTATAGATTACCGACAATTGAACAAGGTCACAATTAAGAATAAGTATCACATCCTAAGAATTGATGACTTGTTCGGTCAACTTCAAAGAGTGAGCTACTTTTCAAATATTAACCTCCAATCTGGTTATCACCAAATCTGAGCGAGGGAGTGTGACATTCCAAAGATGTCTTTTAAAACTCGGTATGGTCAGTTTAAATTTTTAGTTAATTCTTTTAGACTAACAAATGCCCTTGCAGCTTTTATTGATTTGATGAATATAGTGTTTAGGCAGTATTTGGATATGCTTGTGATAGCCTTTATTAATGATATATTTATTTACTCGTGGAGTGAGGAAGAGCATGTCAATCATTTGAGGATTGTGTTGCAAATCCTCAAAGACCATAGTTGTATGCAAACTTTAGCAAATGTAATTTTTTCCTAAGGTCGGTTGCTTTCCTTGGTCAATTTGTTTCTTGAAAAGGAATTATGGTTGATCCAAAAAAGACTGATACAGTTAAGAATTGTCCTAGAATATTGAGTCCTTCTGATATTCAGAGTTTATTAGGCTTAGCTGGTTATTATAGATAGTTTGTGGAAGATTTTTATTCCATTGCATCGCCCTTGACTTCTTTGACTAAAAAGAAGGTGAAATTCCAATGGTCCAAGGCATGTGAGAAAAGCTTCCAAGATTTTAACAATAGGCTTACCTCCGCTCTGGTGTTGACCTTACAAGAGGGTTTTGATGGTTTTGTTGTGTATTTTAATGCTTCACAAGATGGTCTTGATTGTGTGCTAATGCAAAATAGTAAAGTGATAGCTCATGTTTCTGTACATGAGAAGAATTACCCAACTCATGACTTGGAGTTGGCAGCGGTGGTATTTGTTTTGAAGTTATGGAGAAACTATCTTTATGGTGTCCATGTAAATATTTTCACCAATCACAAGAGTTTGCAATATGTGTTTACCCAAAAGGACTTGAATCTTTTACAAAAGAAATGGCTTGAACTATTGAAGGATTATGACATGAGCATGTTATACCATCTGGGTAAGGAAAATATAGGTGGCGACGCTCTTAGTAGATTGTCCATGAACAGTATTTCCTATGTTGATGATAAAAAAAAAACTAGTTTGAGATATGCATAGACTGGTCCATTTGGGTGTGCGATTGGTTCACTCTGAAGCTAGTGGTTTTATTATTATAAATGGTTTCGAATAGTCTCTTATGGCAGATGTAAAGACAAAGCAAGATGATGATCCCTCTTTAGTTGAATTGAAGAAATTGGTTGATGAAAAAGCCATTGAGGATTTCTCCCAAGGGGGAGAGATAGTGTTTTGAGATATCAAGGCCGATTGTGTGTGCTGAATGTTGATGGATTAAAAGATATGATATTATTCAAAGCTTATAGTTTGCGATATTCTATTCATCTTGATTCCAAAAAGATGTATCAAGATTTGAGAGAAGTATACTAGTGGAATGACATGAATAGGGATATTTCAGAATTTGTAACTAAGTGTCCTAATTATCAATAAGTGAAAGTTGAGCATCAAAAACTGGGAGGTTTGTCTCAAGACATTGAGATTCCTATTTGGAAGTGGGAAGCCTTAAATATGTATTTTGTTACTGGTTTGCCTACTACTCATAGGCAATATGATTCCATTTGGGTGATAGTTGACTGAATGACTAAGTCGGCTTATTTTCTCCTAGTTAAGACCTCATATTCAGCCAAGGACTATGCTAGATTATATATCTGATAGTTGGTCAAGCTTCATGGTGTTTCATTTTCTATCATTTATAATCAAGGTACTCAGTTACATATAAGTTCTAGAGATCCTCCCAAAAGGGTCTTGGTACCCAAATGAAGCTTAGTACAGCTTTTCATCCAGAAATAGATGGTTAGGCCAAATGTACCATTCAGAATTTAGAGCATATATTGAGAACATGCGTGATCGATTATAAAGGAAATTGGGGGGGGGGACCATTTGTCATTAATAGAGTTTGCTTATAATAATAGTTATCACTCTAGCATTAACATGGCTCCATTTGATGCTTTATGCAGTAGGCAGTATAGGTCACCTATCAGCTGGTTTGAGTTAGGTGAAGTTTATTTGATAGGACCCTAGTTCATATTTGAGGCTATGGAGAAAGTTAGATTCGTTAGAGAAAGATTGAAAATGACCCAAAGTCGGCAAAAGTCCTATTCAGATGTGAGGAGAAGGGAATTTGAATTTGAAGTCAATGATAGGGTTTAATTAAAAATTTAATCCATGAATGGTGTGATGCATTTTGGTAAGAAAGGTAAGCTAAGTCCCCACCATGTTGGGCCATATCATATTTTGAGGCAATTGATAAGGTGGCTTATGAGTTGGATTTGCCTTAAGATTTGGCATCGGTGCATTCGGTGTTTGTGTTTCATTATTGAGGAAGTCTGTTGGTTATCCTAGCTCAATTGTTCTATTAGAAAGCATTCGGGTTAAGGAAATTCTTTCTTATAAAGTGGTTCTGGTTGAAATCTTAGACTAAAAAGTTAGAAAGTTGAGAAACAAAGAAATAGCTCTATTTAAAGTGTTATGGAGGAATCAGGAGGTTGAGAGTGTTGTATGGGAGGCAGAAGACGATATGATATCCTGATATCCTCATCTCTTTCCTTCCATTCCTAGTTGAGGTATATAGCTCCTTCATAATTCAACCAGCCCAAATGATGCATTTTAGTTGTTTTTATGGTTCCATATGCTTTCATGTTCACGAAATGAGTTTTAAGTTATGTTTTGAGTTGATATTAAAGATTTCATGTTTTTATGCATTATCGAGATGTTTTGCATTGATGTTGGACTGTTAGGTTCCTTACCTATTCTATTCATTCTAGCTTGAGTCTCATTCGAGGACAAATGCTCCTAAAGGGAGATATTGTAAGACCCTAAAATTCAGAAAGTCAAATAACGAGGATCAAAACATGAGATTTTTGAGAACCTGTAATTTTGGCACTAGGTGATGACCACGAAAGGCCATCATGGGCGGTGGTGAGCAGCACGCCTCATGGTAAGACACAGTAGTGGTAAGCTTGAGGTTCATTCCTACATAATGAGGTCCACGACATGGCACAATGGACCGTGGTGAGCACCACGGGCCGTGAAGCTCTACGTGGTGGCCCCTCTCCTAAGACCTCAAAACACGACTCCAAGGCTAGGACCATGATTGTCCACCACAGGTCGTGTACCTCTTCACGGACCATGGTGGTCACTCGTACAGACCCACCTACATGGCCTGCACCATGTCTATGGTCCACAGACCATAGGGAACTCCACGGACCATGAAGGGTTCCGTGGAGGAAGTTTTGAAACCTTCCCTTGCAATTTCAGAATTCCAATTTCATAGTGCACCATCACGGACACTACCATAGGCAGTGATGGGTCCGCTGTGGTGAGTCCCAATTCTAATTAAATGAGAGGCAATCTGGTCATTTCCCTATTATATTATTAATGTATATGGACGTTTTTGGGACTAGATTCTTTACAAAAATATCCTAAATACTTCTAAACCTATTCTTTTCCCTCATTAATTCCCAATCAACTTTAAGACTTCTCTCTCAAGGTTCATTTAAGGTTTCATCTTCTTCATCAAGTTTGGCTTAGGTTCTTTAAGAACAAGTCACTTTTTTCAATTCTAAGGTCAAAAGTCAATCAAGGTATGTAGGGATTGATCTATGGGTCTCTTTCACCTATAGAGTCCCAAGGTTTCTACTCAAAATCTCATGAATTTCAATTGAGTTTATATTTCTAATTTGATGAAGTGCATTGGGCTATTTCAATTATGTTTTTAATCATTATATATGATCAATATAAGTATGATTCTTCATGAATTACATGATTCTAAGTTGAAATTAAGATTTCCCATGCATGAACCTATTTTCAATGATGATATTATGAAGTATGACTATGTATTCAAGGATTTCAAGGTATTATCACAGATTTCATTCAACTTGACTATGTATATGAGACTTACTCTAAATTTAAGTATGAATTATGATCATGGATTAAAAGTATTTTTAAGGTATGAATTTTATGCAAGTTATAAAAAAGGTGACATAGGGCCCTATGAGGTGACCTAGGAAGTAATTATATGAATTATGCAAGTATGACTTGTAATGATGAAAGACTAATACTCACATTGCAGTTATGTTTTGAAATGAGCTATTCTATGAATTATGAACATGTTATGATATATGGTACATATGTTTACTATGTTATGTATTCCGTAGGATTTGACTTAGCACTGAGTGGACTTGAGATGGAGGACCTACCAAAAGCCTTAGTAGCAGCCTCGAGTCTCTTAAACTACGTTCCACCATTGGTTGTCTTCAAGGCTTGGTTAGTGGATCAATATATAGCGTATGTACATGACCCACCTAGTGGGGTAAAGTCTACTTTGGCAAGCAGATTCCCCTTTCTTCCGTTGTATGGGGAGACATCGGGATTCCATGTTATAGCTCGCATGGTCTTATTGTTGGTTATGGTTCTATCTCACATATGTATTATCTCTTATGTAGTTTCATTATTTCAACTATGTCTTTCAAATGCTTTAATTATTATGATTCTCTCATTACTTTACTTATCTCATCTTACCATGTACTTTACTTGATCATTGCATCTTATGATTTATATTACATGTCATGCCCTCATACTTAGAACATTAAAAAGTTCTAATACATATTGTTTCCTACATTATCTCATAATGTAGGGGTTGAGGATAACATTCCCACACGTGAATAGTAAAGCATATTCTGGTGAAGTTTTGGTGAGTACTCATCCATCACGGACAAGTTATGAGTTTCTTGTTTCTTCTTTCAAAGAAATTTTTTTTTTCATTTTAAGGGTGAGCTGGGGACATTTCTGTCATGACCCAACCCCGTAGGCCGCGACTGGGGTCCGACTTGGGCCCCCGTATACATACCTATCAACTACACTTAAGTTGAACCGTGTGTGATGTGATACTATACACAAAAACCTTAATGGTTTAAAACCTTTTCGTATACATGTAGCTTCTTTCATTCATATCATATCATGAAAAGGCATGCGAGCCGATGAGGCTGCCATAACATAAAAATGTTTACAACGTGCTATATAGGCACAGTCAGAACAAACTCATAAATAACCCACATATATATGTCTACAGACCTCTAAGAATAATAACTGCATCATATGGCGGGACAGGGCCCCTGCCGTACCCCTGAATCAATGAATATGTACATCAAATGACCAGTATCAAAACCTAGGCTCCAAAATAGTGGAGCACTTCCAATATAGATGAGAGGAACTCCTAAGATGACATACCTCCAAAATGAACATCTGTACCTGCAGGCATGAAACGCAGCCCCCCAAAGAAAGGGGGGTCAGTAGGATATATGTACTGATTATATAAGCATAACATAACTGAGATAACAACTGAAACAAGGATGCAGAAAACCAAGTATAACATTTAATAGGGTACTGTACCTGCACCTCACAAAATAAAGTCATGTATACCACTATCACGTACCATATCCGGCCCGCTCAGGGACTCGGTGTTACAAACACATCATCTATCATGATAGGTATATATATTCTATTAACGCTGTGGGACGTACAACCCGATCCCTGTATATAGAAAGTATATGCCGAGGAACGACGGCCCGATCCACGTATCATATAATAATGCCAAGGAATGA
Source organism: Solanum dulcamara (assembly GCF_947179165.1). Classification (NCBI taxonomy): domain Eukaryota; kingdom Viridiplantae; phylum Streptophyta; class Magnoliopsida; order Solanales; family Solanaceae; genus Solanum; species Solanum dulcamara. The sequence continues at coordinate 47,643,873 of NC_077240.1, forward strand.
CGGCTTCATCCGTATATCATATAATAATGTCGAGGAACGACGACCTGATCCATATATCATATAATAATGCCGAGGAACAACGGCCTAATCCGTATATCGTATAATATTGCCAAGGAACGACGGCCTGATCCATATATAGAAAAATATGTCGAGGTACGTTCGGCCCGATCCATATATATCATAATGCATATACGTGTACGTAAAACTTTGTAAAATATCAAACATCCCACATATATCATCATAAAGCATGTTTAAGAGCCCTTAGGTATAGGAGCTTATACATCTCAACATTGTTCAACCTATAGAAGGCTTAAGGGTCGTAGTTCAACTACTTCAAGGTCCTTATCATTTAGAAGTGGGTACAAGTTATGAATTACGTCCAGAATCTATAAATGGAGCTATCTCCAAATCCATGTTCTATAGTACCTATCGTCCAGTCTTTCTAGAAGTAGAAAAAGATAAGTTTTACATGTATCATTTCCTATCACATGGAAGACTTTGAAAAGTAATGACTCAACTTGTTATAGGAATTCTAATCAGTAGGAAGTGAACAAGAGCCTTAACTCACACTCAGAGTTTTAAGAGTGGAATAAATTCAAACTTCATATACATAATACTTACATCTAAGTCATGCCAAAAGAGAGGAAGAATAACTTTACATACACTACTTTTCAGCATATAGAAGACTTGAGGAATGGAAGCTTAACTACTTTAAGAGTCTTAACATTCAACAGTGAACACGAATTATGAATCATGAATCATGTTCAGAGCTAATGAATAGAGTTACCCCAAGCTTCATACACATATCATTTTTCACTTAAATCTAAGACATTCCCAAAAGAAAGAAAAGATAGGCTTTACATACTTATTCCAAAAATACGCCAAAAGAAAGCTTCACATACCTCGTATGGACTTCTCTTAATCACGTCCACATCGTCGTCCTACAAACCTATTTAACATGGAAGAAAGGAGAGTATCAAAAACCTTAAAGTTTTCAGCACCTTTGGTTTCACCTTTGCATTCACATAACTCATTTCCTCACTCGCCTCTTCGACTAGTTCCTTAACTCATTTTAAAGAGTTACCGGAAATTGGGCAGCATCCCCCCTTATAATATGCCCTATCCGAATTTCCAATTACATACCTAATTACTAAATACAACCAAAAACAACAACCTGTAGCTCATATACAAGTAAAACATGGCAACATTACACAATATAAACTCCACCCAACTTGCTGAAAATTGTAATACCAAAATAGGGTTTCTAGTGTTTGTTTCGCAAAACCTTTAATTATACGAAATGAGGGGTCGTGTGGATGAAACCAGCAGCACCCACACCCCTTTTAAAATAAATTTAGTCCCTGCAACACATCACCTCACACCTGCAGCAGCACCCCACACGCATAATACCCCATTTCATCTATAATTTAACTACGACGACTTCACTTTCGATTGTTTCTATCTTCAAGCATTTCCACGACTTTTTTTATACTTAAAGCATTATAAAAGGTAGATAATACACTACATAACAACCCCATAAAGTCCAAATTTAAAGGAGAAGTCTTACCTTACCCGAAATTAGCCAAAACTCGCCTCGGAACTTCTCTAGTCGCGCTGAAACTGTGTGGACTGTTTGCTGTCCATTTTGGCTGTACCAAGTCATGATTTTATACTTCTAATACCTCCATATCATTTTTTTATATGCTGGATAATTAATTTACAGAACGAAATTGGTACTTACCTATTGTTTCCTCCTAGCCGCCACACTTTTCTCTCTTAGCTTAGGGTTTTCATTTCTTTGTGTTGCTGAAGTTTTTGGTGCTTTGCTGCAGGTTTTTGGATAATTAACTGAAGCTAAGAGTCATTTTAACATGTATATATGGTCTTCCATGGAGGTGACACATGTTAAGACATTATTGGTCACTGTATCATGCTTCCAACTAGGGGCTACCACGTGGCATGGGGTCCACCTCCCCCAAGCAGGTGGGTCACCTACTTGACCCCAAGCAGGTGGGTCACCTGCTTGCTTGAGGTGCTGCCAGGTGTCACTCCTCCATTGGTTGCCACGTGTCGTCTTTTCCCCCTTTCTCGTGGGTTCGTAATCTCGTCTTTTTTTAAGAACCCGTGTAATCCATGCTACGTATGCTTGATATGTCTTTAAGTAACTCAAGTGTATAAAACTTCTAAATTAGTAGCTTACATAGGTAAATCAAGTCCTATGATTCATATTTTGGCCTCCAATTCCTTCCGGATTCTTATGACTCTATTTCCAACCTTCTCTACTATAGGGTATCACATTCTCCTTTCCTTAGAGTCGTTTGATAATTTCGTAGCTTATCTGGCTCACATGATAATTTCTAAGGAACTTAAGAGATATTCCGAACTCGAGAGTGTGGGGTGTAACATCCCTCTCCCTTTTAGAACATTCATCCCCGAATATTGAATAAAACTTCCCTTAAGACTTTATACAAACTGTAGGGAGATTCTTTTCTATTGCAATAACATACATTTTCATTCAAGCAATTAATATACGAGTTCCAGGAGTGGGGGTTACCTGTAGACATCAGGAATAAGTATGGATACCTGTGGTTCATGTCTTCTTTAGCTTCCCAGGTTATTTCTTCATGATTCTTATTCCGCCACAGCACCTTGACAAAAGCTACGTCCTTAGTTCGTAACCCTTTTAATCTGCCGATCTAGGATGGCAATAGGTTGCCCCTCGTAGGATAATTACCTGTTACGTAGACCTCCTCCACGGGAAATATTCTAGGAGGGTCGTTTATATTCTTGCAGAGCATTGATCTATGAAAACTAAATGTATTGTTTCAAACCGGATAGTAGGTCCCACTCATAGGCAGCTTTGTCTATCATAACCCATATAAACTTATACTTCCGTAGAGTGCGAGGTCAACTTGCACTATAATATACCTTAATTGCCTTCCATTTCCAAATCAGGATTCCCATACCCCATAACAGACTATCAAGCCTCTGATGCTCCACTTCGTTTAAGCTATTATACAACTCCTTTTAATCCAACTTGTAACACTTTAGGTATTCTATCCTGCACGTTTACTCAGATCTTCTTTCCAGTTTTATTACCATACATTATGTTGTAATTCTTACACAAACGTGTGTAGGTACTTAGAGTAATTCAGGAAATGCCTTAACGTCACTATACTAGAGGCTTACCTCCTACAGTCGAGGTCAGGGCTCCGCTATGACTTTTGTCCATAATACCGATTAGATCTTAATAGTTCTTCCTCGAACCATCTTACACTTTTTTTCATAAATTCTAAGTATGGCAATCACATTGCTATTATTGACTTCTTTTTATCAAGTAATCACTTACTTTTACTCTTAGTATGCTAATGCTCGTAGGCTACACAATTATTCTTGTGCCATTTGCACGAGGTGCGTTCCAATTTAGTCATAATCTTTTCTGTTGTTGGCTTACTCTGTTCTATATGTGTCATTGTACTAACACGCACTTACAATCTCTTTTTGTCATTCTTGTTTCGTTGCCTTTTTCACTTCCTAGGGGGTCACCCATCCCAGTGCTACTCTCACCCAAGCACGCTTAACTTCAGAGTTTTGACGGAATCCAGTGCACTAGTACGAGTATAATTGCGTCCATCCCTTATGGGATCTCATTTGAAGTTTAAGCGTTCTCGTTTATATACGATAGCGTCAGTTGATTTTCTCTTATGCTTGTTCTTCTCTCATCCACTTCCCCCTTTTTAGGGTGTACCCATGTCATCCGCCATTTAGTTTCAACTATTCATACACCAATGATTCTACTCCAACATATTTGACGTGCCGCACCATATCTATATTTTCTGTTAAATCATCCATACGTTAGGTTTCCTTTATAGGAAACCCTAGCACAACTATAAGGTCCTTTAATATTCACAATATATCGTATAAAATCTTATCTAATGGTTGATACTCGAGTAATATCCATAATGTCGCAGTGCATTCAAAGCCACATTCCATTCATCCCAATCAGTAATTAGCGCGGCTTGTAATTGGTTCAAATTCTCCACTCGAGAGTACTTATACTTTGATGATTTGTGTTTCAAACTCACCAAAACTCGCCTCGAAACTTCTCTAGTCGCACTGAAACTGTATGGACTATTTGCTGTCCGCTTTGGCTGCACCAAGTCATGATTTTATAATTCTAATACCTCCATATCATCGTGGTATACGCTGGATAATTAATTTACGGAACAAAATTGGGACTTACCTATTTTTTCCTCCTAGCCGCCACACTTTTCTCTCTTAGCTTAGGGTTTTTATTTCTTTGTGTTGCTGAAGTTTTTGGTGCTTTGCTGCAGGTTTTTGGATAATTAACTGAAGCTAAGAGTCATTTTAACATGTATATATGGGCTACCATGGAGGTGACACGTGTCATCCCCTTAGGATGACATGTGTTAAGCCATTATTGGCCATAGTATCATGCTGCCAACTAGGGGCTGCCACGTGGTGTGGGGTCCACCTCCCCCAAGCAGGTGAGTTACCTACTTGACCCCAAGCAGGTGGGTCACCTGCTTGCTTGAGGTGGTGCCACATGTCACTCCTCCATTGGTTGCCACATGTCGTCTTTTCCTCCTTCCTCATGGGTTCGTAATCTCATCTTATTTTAAGAACCCGTGTAATCCATGATACGTAAGCTTGATATGTCTTTAATTAACTCAAGTGTATAATACTTCTAAATTAGTAGCTTACGTAGGTAAATCAAGTCCTACGATTCATTTCTTGGCCTCCAATTCCTTCCGGATTCTTATGACTTTATTTCCAACCTTCTCTACTATGGGGTATCACATTCTCCTTTCCTTAGCATCATTTGATAATGTTATAGCTTATCTGGCTCACATGATAATGTCTAAGGAACTTAAGAGATATTCCAAACTCAAAAGTGTGGGGTGTAACAATTTCTTATCCCCCACTCGTTTATGTAGTAGAGGCATTTGTCGGACCTATTCCATGAAGTCTATGTAGCTAAGTTACTCTTCTTTTATGATCATGTTTAGATTGTTCTTATGTTACTTTCTGCACTTACTTTACCTTATGTATGCTTTATGATATGTCAAGAGGCTAGGTTGTAGCCCTTCAGAGTTTCGATCACTGTGTTATGACTAGGCTGTAGGTTGGGTCATGAGAAGTCTGCAGAAGTGTCTTTGTGGTAGACATAGACTATACAATCACGGTAGACTCTGTTGGCTAGAATGGACTCACCAATGGGAGTTCAAACACTGAATTGTTCTAAGAGTCTTTAAGGAAAAATCCGAAACTTAACGGCTACCTACATAAGGAGTCACAAAAGACAAGGTAGTACCTGGATCAAGTAGAGCATCAACATCATGGGAAAAGATTCAAGTCATACCAGTGACAACATCTGGCGAGTTCTCTTGCTCATGTCGGTTGTCCATAACAAGTAGATGGTTTGGACCCCCATTTATCCCTGTAGTCGCACCTCTCCGATTTTCTCTTTTGGGTTATGCTGTTGATGAATATTGGGCTATATTGCCCATATTTTCCTGCCTATCTGATGGACAATCTCTCATAAATTGATCTATCTAGCCACACTTATAACAACCATTAGTGTCATCTTGACACTCTCCCTAGTGAAGTCTTTCATGCTTACCACAAGGAGGCTTGTGTGACGAACTTTGAACCATACTTCCCTAGGGATAAGGGCCTTAGTCTTTGAAAATATGGTTACCTTGAGACCTCTGGTCATTCCTATTATTAGCTGCAGGTACAATTGCTATAGATAGTGTATATCTAGAAGACTTTTTCTGAAAAAAAGAACGATTTCCATTACCAACTTCTGGTGGTTGCCCTTATTATCTACAAATTTGGCCTTCTTTCTTTGGTTCTCCTCTCTATACTTTTTCCTATTCTCCTCAAATTGCTTGGCATACACCATGAGTCCAGAGGTGTCCATATCTGAGATCAACAAGGCTTCCTGACACTCTTTCTTTAGATGCTTGCCCAAACCTAAAACAAAATTCATCATATTGGCTTTTGCATCGGTAAAATTTCAGGAGAATACCTGGATAGTTGAATGAACTTGAGACTATATACTTTGAAAGTCATTCCCTCCTATTTCAGGTTCACAAACTCTTCTACATTTGCCTCCCTTAGCTCTCGCGGAAAGAAGTGGCGCAGGAATGCATTCTCGAACTCATCCAAAACTATAGGCTCGTCATCTTCATCTTTATTTTCCTCCCATTTTTTATACTGTACATTGGCAACATCTTTCAGCTTGTACAAGACAAGTTTAACTCCCTCTATTATTTTGGCATGCATGGTTTTCTGAATCTTTCATATGTCATCAATGAAATTTTGAGGATCTTCCACAACCTTAGATCAAGTAAAGACTGGTGGATTCATCCTCAAGAAATCAAGAATCCTATTTGCATCAAATGTCCCTTGAGAACTAGAACTTGGGATTGGGGCATTCTAATGACCAGTCTGTGTAGCCATCAACTGGGTGAGCATAGAAATAGCTCCTTAAATTCAGCCTCATAAGTCATCGTGGACTGCGCAGTCTGTGGAACTTCCTGAGTCCAATTCTCAACTTCATCCTCAACTACTCGGGCTCGGTTTTGGATCTGCATTTCAAATGCTTGTGGAACCTTGTTCTAAGAAATATTACTTTGACTAAATTTTCTCTTCGAAGGAATGATTTGAAACTAAATTTTCTCTTTGAAGGCATGATTTGAAAACAGTGAAACACATGAATTAGAAAGGGATTTCATAGAGTTAAAATTTTTAGCATGTTGGAGTAATAAAGAAGTGAAATAATTCCTAAAGTCATGTACCCTCCCTATTATAGATGTGGCGCGCTTTACAAAAATAAGTACTCAACTACACTCGGCTTCATAGACACCCTAGGACTCTTGAACTATGTTCTCTAATACAAAGTTTACCAAACCCTGAGCCTATACCCTGGATATGAACAGCACTCGAAAACTATTTATGGTCCCAAGCGAACCACTTGTCCTTGCTAACTCATTTAGCGGAAGACTTCAACTCATAAATAAACTCAGATGGCATAATGAAGCATGCAACTTAATACTCTTTAGCATAAATCATAAAAATTCCAATATATAATATTGTATGAGACTTAACTCAATGTTTTCAAAACATACTCAAGGAAATTAAATGAAACACTATCTAATTAGTCTATGAAGCCTCTGTGATACTAACTCTGAAATAAGTATTAGGATAGGCCCATGCCTACCTCATACTAAGAACTAATAACTGAAAAGCAAAGACTCAAGAGTGTGGCTGAATGCAAAGAGGTCTTGCCAAAAGTTGGGTAGAAATATGGATCTTCAACAGTGCATCTGTTGAAGATCTCTATCACATGTATCTGCATCATAAAATAATGCAGTTCGAATGATGTTAGTAAATGGAATGTATGAGTATGTAAAATGGAAAAAGGAAACTTCCTCACGATACTCAACTCACGAACTCAACTTTGAAAATATCTCAACTCAAATAATCATAAAATATAATAAGAAACAACACTTTAAAAATATAATAATGCAACTCAGAGCATAAAAATATTATAATTTATATCTTAGGGAGTTTCTCTACCCGACAACCATCACTTATGAGTTGTGTGATACTACAATGAACTGTTGTCATTATCATAATCATCCAATACCTTGCTGGGGCAAGGGATGCAAACTCATCTCTGGATCTAATAAAATTCCTCTTTTGGGACAATGGGGAGTTACCTGAATGAATGGAACAATCCTCTCCTACACCGGCTGCATAGTTTATGGAGTTCGAGTAGTTCTATACTCTTACCAAAATTATACTCAATACTACTCCCAAAAATATAATTTAATATTCTCATAACTCAAATGAGTGTATCTGCTCAATTAGCTCATTAATCTCTTTTAAGACTTAGCTCAAAACTCAAATCTTCTCAACTGATCTCTTCTCTTTAAAATAGGCATAAACTCAACTCAATGAATGTATTTAAAAGAAACATTTGACTTCTCAACCTCAATCTCAAAATAAGTGTTTTGAAAATGCTCACATCATTTATACTCAATAATTTTCATGCTCAAAATAGTGATTGAGAGTTTTCTCAAATCATGCTCAAAATGATGAATTAATAAAAACTTCTCAAACTCAACTCATGATGAAACACTTTTTCAACTAAATGATAAAAATAATTACATACTCTTTAACTCAAACGGTGCATAAAATAATCAATGGAAAACTAATCTAGGGTTCATGTGAATGCAATTAGGAATCCATGATCTCATAAATTCAACTAAAAAAACTCATCGAGGTATATTTGAATATATACAAGAACAAAATAGAATTTATATAGATAACTCAAGAATTCACATTTATTGAAATAAACACCTAAATCTTGAAACTCAACTTGACTATATAGAAATGTACGGCGTGAGGACAAACTTAGTCCAACGTTATGATATTCTTACATACCTGGAACAAACATTTATTAAGCCAAAATTGAAGACTATGCTTGAAATCCTTGTACCCTAGCTTCTTCTCTTCTCTTAAGTTCTTGTTCTCAAAAGGTTTTGGGTGTTAATGAGGGAAAAACCCATTGTGTACTAATAATGGATGGATTTTGGTCCAAAAATGTCATGACCCAAGCCTAGGGCCTAGATGCGACATGAAGTATGAGACACCCGAAGGTACCTCACCCAAGCCTCTTAGCATTCATTTGGCTTCTCATAGGTAATGAAATTAAAATAATAAGCGGAAATAAAAGGGGATAATGAGACTATGGGAAAAAACATAGGATAAGAGTCAATATCCAACTTAAAACGTTATACATTCATGTCCAAGCATACTTCTACTAAAAGACTTGGCGGGGGCTAAGACATGTCCCTAACTCACCCTCAAAATAAGTGTCAAAAGTACCAAAAAGGTAACCAAGAGTCTATACATATCATAATCTAAAAGATGTAAGGATATTGTTCCTGAAACATGGAAACTCACCAATAATAATAGCCTTCAACGAATCCAACTAGCCATGTGGAGGTGAATGTGGAGTAACGCCTGTCCCTACATGGTGTATCATGTAGGCAAAAGAGTATGCATTAGTATTTTGAATGTGCTAAGTATGTGAGCAATGCATTATAATGAAAATAAATAAAACATATTTATAAGAAAAGTTCACAAGTGAATGCATACATCAATAATCTAGTAATGAGCATTAAAACATTCATTTTTGGGAAGATGACTGTAACCGACATCTAAAACCATGCGAGCTATTACATGAAATCCAAAAAAAAACCTATGTTGGCATGGGAATACTACTTGTCGGGTAGGACTCCGTCAACTTCATTCATTTCTTTAACATTTAGGGCTATTTGTGGATCCACTAGCCTAAGCCTACAAGGGCTCCTATGTTGGCACATAGTTAATGAGATAAGGGGTTGCTACTAGGATTCCCTTACCGAATTCCACATTAATGCCCCATTCGGTGCTATGTCAATCCTATTGTATAGTCCATATAACATAAGAACATAATCATTTATATAGCTTTAGTTCATCAAAACATCATCTGCTCGAATAGCTCATTAAAACTTTCATTTGATTCACACAAGTGAGAATTGGCCTTTCACGAGTATAATCCATCATTTCATCATTCTTTCATTTCATAAGACTCCCTTTGATCATAAACATTTATTTTCATAAACTTTTGTTTTGGAGCCAAAGCTTTCAATTCAACTTCATTGTAACATATTGAAACTAGGTGGGTTCTATTCAATCAACTTTCAAATCATTCAAATCCATGATAGCATGCATGAGAGTAATGAAATGCATCAATTAAAATATCTTTAAAGCAACCCACCAATACACTTTAAAACTCCTTCTCATGCCTTTCTTCAAGAACCTTTGATAAATCAACCATTTCATCAAATTAAGAGTCAATATAAGCCAATATAGGTAAATAAACTTCAAATAGACAACAATCTATGCATTTAGAATCATGATATAAAGACCCAAAAGAATTCGCCATTTAAAATTGAATTGCTAAGTTTAAAAAATACTTGAGCTCCATGGGTGGAAGAACCCATGAATGAGACCCAATTACCTTTGGGAAACAAATCCCTAGTGCAACCTTGATAATGGAGACATGGAGATCTTAAAATGAAAACCCTAGACTTTGCTTGAAACCCTTGGGAGAACATAGAGATGAATGAAATTTGATGTAGGGGAGTTAATATGAGGAATGAGGGCTTTTGAAGGTTTAGGTCTTTAGATTAGGTCAATTCAATCCTCAAAACGACCTCACTTAAATATCAAAACATGGTAAATGACTAAAATATCCTTTCTAAAACTGGCCAGACTTGGCTTCATGGAAGACCTATCAGGGTCCGTGATCATCACCATGGCCCTTTGGTAGTGTCCTATGGTAAATGACTTGGGAGAAATTTTTGGGGGGTTTGTAGGGAAAGTCACTGAACTTCCTCCATGGAGGCCTTCATGGTCTGTAGAGGGCATCATGGTCCGTGAACAGGGGTCATGGTGCAGGACCTACATGAGGTCCTGCAGGAGTGCCTACCACGGAGCATACCATGGTCCATGAAGAGCTACACGGCTCGTGGTGGTCAATCGTGGTTTTTTTTTGAATTGTTCTCTGAGGGTGTTAGGGGATAGGCCACCACAGAGGTCACTATGGTCCATGGTGCTCACCACGGTCTATGGCCCCTTTCCTACAGGGTTGGGTTTTTGAACTGCCACTACAGTGGCTCACTATGAGGTATGGTGCGGACCACGGCTCGTGATAGCCTTCCGTGATCATCACCTGGTACCAGTTTTTTGTATTTTTCTGGGATTTCATCCTTTGTTCCTCATTATAGGACTTTCCAACTTTCGAGGTCTTACAATATCTCCTCTTTGGAAAGATTCGTCCTCAAATAAAAATCATTACCATAGAAAAGGACATGGAACGAGGAATAGTAACCCAACATGAATACAATGACACTTGAAATACATACAAAATGAGATTTTTATGCTTAGAATAAAACATGACTTTAAAATTCAACTTCATGGGCATGCATGCATATGAAGACTAACGAAAATCTGAAAAGTGGGAGTCTTAAACATTTGAGCATGAATAACTTAGTACTTTAGCCTTGAATAGAGCAAAAGAGATGAGGGTATCTCTTCATCATATCCGCTTTCACTTCCCATGTAGCGCTCTCAACTTATTTATTTTAACATAGGACTTTGACGGATGCAACTTCTTTGTTCCTCAATCTCGTAACTTTCTGGTCTAAAATTTCAACCGAGACCTCTTCATAGGTCAAGTTTTCTTCACCACTCACTACTTCCAATGGGAAAATGGAACTAGGATCACCCACACATTTTCATAACATAGAAAAATGGAAAATCGGATGAACCATGGCCATTTCCAAAGACAATTTAAACTCATAAGCAACCTTGCCAACACGTCTCAAGATTCTATAAGGCCCTACATACCTAAGGCTCAATTTCCCCTTCTTACCAAATCGGACTACAACCTTCATAGGTGAAACCTTCAAGTATACCCAATCATCCACATTAAACTCAATATCCTTCTTCTAGCATCGAAATAGGACTTTCAACCAGTTTGAGCTGTCTTCAACCTCTTTCTTATGACTCTCACTTTTTCCAATGTATCAAGCACCAAATCAGGACCCAACAAGGTCCTCTCACCTAATTAGAACCAACCAACCAGATACCTATAGCATCTCCCATATAGAGCCTGAAATGGTGCCATCTCAATACTTGAATGGTAGCTATTATTATAGGAGAACTCAATAAGTGGTAGATGATCATCCCAATCCCCTTTGAACTCCAATACACAAGCCCTTAATATATCCTCTAGTGTTTGAATTTTCCATATGACTTGCCCATCGATTTGAGGATGGAATACAGTGCTTAACTTCACCTTGGTACTAAGACCACTTTGAAATGAAATCTAAAAGTCATAAGTGAATTGGGTTCCACGATCTAAAATAATGGACAATGGTATACCATGTAACCTTACCAATTCTCGAATATATAACTTAGCATAATCCTTGGCACTATAAAAAGTTTTGATCGGTAGGAAGTGAGACGACTTAGTCATTCTATCAACAACACCTAAATCGAATCATGACATTTCCGATTATGAGGCAAACCTACTACAAAATCTATGTTCACATCTTTCCACTTCTAAGTAGGGATTTCAATATCTCGTGCTAGGCCACCCAGCCTTTGATGTTCGGTTTTAACTTTTGGAAATTTGGGTATTCATCCATGAACCTTGCTATATCATTTTTCATACCACCCCACCAATAGAGCTCTTTTAAGTATCCATACATATTCGTCGAACTGGGATAAATAGAGTATGAGGAATTATGAGCCTCCTTCAAGATCAAACTCCTTAGACCATCCACAATCAAAACATATAACCTACCTTGGTAGTGAAGTACCCCATATCCCTCTTGTGAAAAGACCTCTACTTTCTTTTCTTGTACGAACCTCTTTAGCTCTTATAATGTTAGGTCAAGGTCTTGTTTTGACTTAACATCCACCACCAAAGATAATTCGAACCCGTTATGAACAAACATGCCACCATTATTGGAACTACTCAACTTCACTCCTAATCTAGCAAACCGGTGAACATCCTTTACCAATTCCCTCTTTCCTTTATCAATTTGAGCCACACTCTCCATCGATACTCTACTAAGCTCATCAGCAACAACATTGGCCTTACCCGGATGGTAATGGACACTCATGTCATAGTCCTTGAGGATTTCAAGCCACCTTATTTGCCTTAGATTAAGGTCCTTTTGGGTGAACACATATTGGAGATTTTTGTGATCGGTAAATACATCCATATATACCCCATAGAGATAATCCTGCCAAATCTTTAAAGCAAATATAATGGCCACTAACTCAAGATCATGGGTAGGGTAGTTACTTTCATATAACTTCAATTATTAGTAAGTCGATCTTTCAAAGTTTGGAAACTCTTTTCACACTCATCTGTCCATAGGAACTTTGCTTTCTTTTGAGTCAACTTCATCATGGGAGATGAGATAGAAGAAAACCATTCAACGAATCTTCTATAATAACTGGATAGACCCAAAAAGCTTCTAATGTCTAAAGGAGACAATGGTCTAGGATAATTCCTCACCGCCTCTATTTTCTTAGGATCAACCTTGATTCCATCACCGGATATCATATAACCAAGAAACGCCACATCTTTCAACCAAAACTCACACTTACTAAATCTGGAAAATAATTGCATATCCCTCAAGGTTTGAAGTACAAACCTCAAATGATTCTTATTTTCTTCCTCACCCTAAGAGTAAATCAAATATCGCCAGTGAAAACCACCACAAAAGTATCAAGGTAGGGTTTGAATACCCTATTTATTAGGTCCATAAACACTGCCGACACATTCATCAACCTAAAGAACATCACTAAAAACTCAAATTGAATATACCTTGTTCGAAATTCCATCTTGTGAATGTCACACTTCCTAACCCTTAGTTGATGATAGCTGAAATAAAGATCGATCTTGGAGAAATGACTTTTCCCTTCAATTGATTAAACAAATCATCTATCTTAGGGATTGGGTACTTGTTCTTAATGGTCACCTTGTTCAATTACTAGTAGTCTATACACATTTGAAGTGACCCATCCTTCTTTCTCAGAAACAATATGGGAGCACCCTATGGTAAGATACTTGGCCTTATGAATCCTTTCTCCAACAAATCCTTTAATTGTTCCTTTAACTCGTTTAATTTACCAGAGCTATTTGGTAGGAGTAGATATGGGTTGGGTATTAGGTAGAAGATCGATACCAAAATTAACTTCCCTTTTGGGAGAGATACCGGGAAGATCATTAGGAAATACATCAGCAAACTCATTAACCATGGGGACAGACTCAAGAGAAGGACTTTTGGAGTTGACATCCCTAACCCTCGCAATGTGGTAAAAGCAACCCTTAGCAATCAATTTTGAGCCTTAAGACAAGAAATGAACCCACCCTTCACTACCGAATCATGACCCTACCATTCAAGAATAGACTAATTTGTGAATTGAAACATGACTCTTTGAGTTTTACAATTTATAGAGGCATAAGATGCATGCAACCAATCTATCCCAAGAATGACGTTAAAATATATCATGTGAAGTTCAATTATATCACAAGGAATAACTTTATCCAAGATAAACACAAGACAACACTTATAGACCTTTCTAGCAGCAATTGACTCACTAATAGGGGTAGACACCAAATAGGGCTCTATTAATATTTCGGGTAACACATCAAACCTATTAGCAAGGAAAAAAGTAACAAATGACAAATTGGCACCCAAATCTAATATTGCATACACATCAAAAGCAAAGACCTTTAATATACTTATAACATTGGGTGCTTTCTCAACCTCTTGTCTCCTATGTAAGGCATAAAAGCAGCTGGAGCATTGGCTAATTCCTTGAGCTTATTGACCAAGACCAACTTGGCCTATAGGACTACTATCACCACCTCTACAAACTCTAGAATGGTGTCCCAGTTTACCACACTTGAAGTATATATTGGAGCTAGCTAAACATTCTCCTATGTGTGTCCTCCCACACTTCTTTCAAGTGGGGAAAGTTTGAGCACCAACATTCTCTCTTGGACCCATCAGGTTATCACCCTTTTCCTTGTTGAACCTTGGAGGATGAGTATTAGTGGAACCTTTCCCCATGAATTGTTGCCCAACTTGGCCCTTTCCACTACCACTATAACAGAACCTTTGAGGATTGAACCTTCCACCATCAAATCTAGCCTTCTTGAACACTATTGATCTTTCCCTCAACTTCTCTTCCTCAATTTATTTTACATATTTCATTAGTCGGGAGATCTCCATCTCTTTTACCAACATGTTCTTCTTTCACTCCTTGGAGATCAAACCAGAAATACAAGAGATAAACTTGCTCATCCTTGCCATTGGGTCAAAGACCATGAAAGGAGCATACTTAGAAAATTTTGTGAATTTGAGGGAATATTCCCTCACACTCATGCCTTCTTGACGAAGGTTAATGAACTCTTGAATTTTTACCTCCCTTAGCTCTAAAGGAAAGAAGCGGTCTAGGAAGGCACTCTTAAAGCTCTAAATTGCGAACTGCTGCAACCTTGGTCGTATCGACCATAATTGTCACGACCCAACCCCGTAGGTCGCGACTGGGGTCCGACCTGGACCCTCCGTACACATATCTGTCAGTTGTGGTCACATTGAACCATAAATAAAATAATATATCATATAACAGAGCCTCACTGGGCGATAGCATTTACATATACCTGTAGACCTTTTTGTTTGTATCACAACATGACAGGGCACGCAAGCTGACAAGGCTGCCATAACATAACAACATGTACAATATATCATATAGACCCAGCTGAACCAAACTGACATATACAATCCACATATACATGTCTGCAGACCTCTAAACATATAAATGATAACATATAGCGGGACAGGGCCCCCGCCGTACCCCTGAATGGATAAAACAATTTCTATAAATCCATGGATAGTATCAAAAACTAGGCCCCGATACAATGGAGCCTCTTCCAGCTGAGCTGCATGGAATCCTAAGCTGATAGACTCCCAAAATCTGTATCTGTACCTGCGGGCATGAACGTAGCCCCCCCAAAAAGGGGTGTCAGTACGACATATGTACTGAGTATGTAAAATGTAACATAATACACTGGGGGTATAATCGAAATAGAGAAGCAGGGGAACAAATTATCAAATCGGAGACATGTACCTGTACTCTGTGAATCACAAAAGCATGCATGCTCAATTTATACAATATAGTCGGCCCTTTCAGGGGTCCGGTGAATCACATTTGTAGGACCATCATAGGCCCGGCACCATCACCACCTTATTACAACACATCATCATATATCTATACACGTATCCTGGCCCTCTATTGAGGGACTCAGGGAATAATGCAGTGAACTGTGCACGAGAACATATCCTGGCCCGGGACTCAAGGAAAGAAGTGTTACGATATACACGAGTAGAGTAGTGAGTAACTATATGCAATTTAAATCATTATTAGAGACTTGACCGTATAAGAAGATTAAAATTTTGTCGAAGGACTCGAGTAGTAGTGTAGTCATCTCGAGTGGCTTCTAAATGCCATTATGGCCAATATCAATTATAGTCTCGGGGCTCCTAGACATGTACTAAAGTAAAGCCAAATCGCTCATGGAACCAGAAACATTTGTTAACAAATAGTCTGTAAGACTTAGAGCCTATACATTTGTTACCTTTTTAACATATAAAAGTTTCCAGGGAAATAGTTCGATTATTCAAAAAGTTCGATATTCAGACGTAAATAAGAGATGCTAAGAATGGAGTTACCCCGGAACTCATATCATGCTTAACCTACAACTAAGACATGCCAGAAGAAGAAAGAGAATAAACTATATATAGTCTGTACTTTTCTTTATGGGATCTGCATACACATATTTCATACCCGGCCCATCATGGGGCTCGGTGAATCATTATGGCATCATAATCTCACTTTCGTACTAAATACGTATCAAGGGAAATGAGAGATATCTTTCCACACACTAGTGTTTAACACGTAGAAGCCTTACTAGGCAATACTCAATCCTTGCAGAAATTCCAATACTAAGCAGTGGATAGGGGTTATGAGGCATACTTGGAGTTTTGGGAATGTAATTATCCCCATATTCCACACACAATTCACTTAAGGCTAAAACTTGCCAAAAGGAAAGAAAGATAGTTGTACGAACTTATACCAAAATATGCCACGAGAAAGCTTTACATACCTTGTTTGAATTATTCCTTATCCTGCTTGCCTCGCCATCCTTTGAACTTATTCAACATGAAATTAATATAAATATCAACCCCTCTTAACTTTCCAGCATCTTAGGTTACACCTTAGTATCAATGGAATCTATTTCCTTAGTCGTTCCCCCGACTAGTTTTGTTATTCGCTAAGGCGTCGACGAAAATTGGGCAGCACCTCCCCTGTAATGTACCCTATCCAAATTTCCAATTAGGTCCCTAAGACCTACAGCCAACCAACAACAACAACCTGCAACAATTCATACCAACAATATATAACATAAACTCCAAACGACTTATTCAAAAATACGATATCAAAATAGGGCGTCTAGCCTTTATTTTGTGACGCCTTTAGTTATACGTAACGAGGGGTCATGTGGCTTCTACCAGAAGCACCCTAACCCACATTAGGACATATTCAGGTCCTGCAACAACAATCCACACCCCTGCAGCAGCAACTCACAAGAACGACACTTTATTTCGATGACAATTCACTTCTAGCGACTCCAATTTAGTTTATTTCGAACGTCGAGCATTTCTACGACATTCTTAAACTTCCAGCAGCTTACAAGGGGTGTAATACACCATATAAAAATACCATAAACTCTAATTTAAAATGAAAGGCCTTACCTTACGTTAAACTTGTCAAATTCGCCAAAACTATCCAAAATGTGAAATCTGGACAGCTTTCTGTTTTACCTTGTCGCTTCGTTTCGAAGGGGTAATGGAGGGGAACAGGATTTATGTCCTTCATGAAAGTTATATAAATGTGTCTTAGTGTCGCAAACAATTTCGAATCATCCCTACATCAATTTTGTAGAAAAGGATATGACCAAAATACTCACAGTTGTCCGTGTAGGATTTCCAAAATCAAATATGGGCAGTACCTCCTCTACACTTCATCACCCTTTTTCAAGACGATAAAGGAAAAAATGGATTTTAGAGTATGAACAAAGGTTATCTTCCTATGAAATACCTTTCCAAAACATATTAAATCATTCGAAACGAAACTGTACACAAGAAGTTATACCAATATTACTAACAACAGTCCCTTCCAAAAACGGGTTGGTTAATTAGTTCTTAACATTTTCTCCTTCAACTTTCTCTTATTTCTTTCCAAGTGTAAACTGAAAATATGGTTCCGTAGGCATCGTAATATACATATATACACCTCCACATATTTAAGGTACACCGTATATAATTAATTCACGGAAGAAAGTTGAAAAACTCACCTTGAATCTTCAACAACGATGGTTGCCTCTCTATTTCCCTCTTTCACGTTTTTTTTTCTATGTTTGCTGCTGTTTTTGGATAATGAACAGCTTAAGAATCATATATACATATATATATATGAGGTGACACGTGTCATCCCGTAAGGGTGACACGTGTCAGCCCCTTATTGGGCCACCTCAACATGCGGCCAATGGGGTGCTTCCACGTGGCAGTGGGGTCCACCTCCCCCAAGCAGGTGGGTCACCTACTTGACCCCAAGCAGGTGGGTCACCTGCCTGCTCAGGTGCTGCCACGTGTCACCCTCCCATTGGCTGCCCCGCGAATTTTTTTTTCTCTTCCTCGTGGGTTCGTAATCTCGTCTCACTTTAAGAGCCTATGAAACCCTTGCTACGCAAGCTTGGTATGTAATCAAGTAACTCACGTATGTAAGATTTCTAAATTAGTAGCTTACGTAGATAAGTCGAGTCCTACGACTCGTTACTTGGCCTCCTATTCCTTCCGGATTCTTATGATTCCCCTTCCAACCTTCTCTACCACGGGGTATCACATCCTCCCTTCGTTGGAGTCATTTGATAGTGTCGTAGCATATCCGGTTCATATGGTAATGTCCAAGGAACTTATGAGACATTCTGAGTTTAAAAGGGTGAGGTGTAACATCCTTCCCCCCTTTAGAACATTCGTCCCCGAATGTTAAACAAAACTTCCCTTAGAACTTATACAGACCATCGGGGGATTCGTTTCTATTTCCTTACACATATTTCCATCAAAGTACTTAGTATACGAGTTTTAGGAGTTGGGGTTACCTGTTTACCTGGTGTTTTATGTCCTCTTTTTAATTTCTTAGGTCATCCCCTTTTCTGGTTTTGATTTTGCCACAGTACCCTGATGGAAGGCACGTCTTTAGTTCGCAACCTTCTAATTTGCCAATCGAAGATGGCAATAAGTTTCTCTTCATAGGATAACTCTTTCATCTCATGGACTTCATTTATAAGACATACTATGGGTGGATCGCTAGTACATTCGCGAAATATATATATCTGATAGGCTGGGCGTATGGTCTCCAAATCAAGTGATAAGCTCAACTTACCAACCGCGTTGCCCACCTTACGCGCAACCTGATACAGTCTAACATATTCTGGGTCAAGTTCCTTTTATAGGTGACCCCATTATGAACATCCAATCATCAACTTGAACTCTGCATGTCGACGTCGATTATCTGTATATCATTCCTGCCGACTCTGGGCTTTTAGTCAATAGTTTGCTTAATCCTGTTTGGCCTACCAGCTTAGTCTTTTCCCCATTAGGGGGACCTATAGGCGCTTCCTTACAACATCTTGTAGGGGGTCATTTGGACACTGAAATGGTAGCCCTTCTCGTAGGCAAACCTACCTCATAAGCTCGCAATATATTTTCTAGCAGTTGATAGTATGCTCAGTCTATTCAGAAGCCCGAGGTAAATGCGGTATGAAGGTCTGTCTGTGCTCCCAACCTCTTCTTGGACTGAGGTCCAAATGTTAACCATATTTAAAGTTCCTCTATCTGAGATATTAGCTGGGGAACTTAACGGAATCTTACTACTTCCTTGTTGTATAACTTCACCTCATTCAAGTTGCATAGGTGGTCTTGCTTGAAAGCAAATGGGCTGATTAGTTAGCCTTCTCGCAATAACCCGTATAGCACCCTACTCTTGAAGGGTTTAGAATAGGTGCGTGGTGACATTGATAATTTGGGAATCTTTAGCTTTGTATAGTTTTTCTCGACTTTCTTTAGAACTTTAACTGGCCTATATAGTTATTCTGTGGTTTTCCACTCGTTAACTGGTTCTATGTTGAAGAACTGTGGCATTCAAGTGCATCGTCAATTAGCAATTAGCTAATCCTTCTTGTTTTGCTTAAACCCTTGTTACAATTGCCTTAACGTATATTATAATACTCTGGGTACATAATCTCATATCGTTTCTCCATCACTAGTTCAGATTGCTCCATCTCGCCCAATCACACCAGCACTAACGCATTAAGTTCCATCAGAATTTTGAAGTTAAGCGTGCTGGGGCGAGAGTAATATTGGGATGGGTGACCTTTCTGGGAAGTCTTCGTATATCGTTTCACTGTAATCCTTTCTACAATGTGCGGACACTCAATTTAGCCCAAGATTTACCTTAGTGTTGTCTCGCGAGTCTTTATGTTTTGCCCTGTCCTTCCTTTGTTATCTTGCGACCAGTATCGGCGTAGACCTTTAGTTCCGCTATGACCATGTCCTATTTTGGTCATTTTGGTTTAACTTCCCCTATTGTATTCCCCCCCCTTTCTGTACGCACCCATTCATTAGGGTGGGCTATTGAGTAGCACTAAAGTTCGTTCATATAGTGACCCTTGGAGCCACTTTGACTCTTGTCTATTATTACCTGGCATAGCTTTAAAGGAATTTGACATATACGCTTCCCTATCCTCGATTCACTTTGTGTCCTTTTCATTTTCTACCACAGAAGACTTTTTTTTCCTTTGTCCTTGGTTATATATCTATCGCAACATTATTTGCGACCAACTCTATAGCTAACATTTTGGCTTTTGATCTAGCATGTTATCATTATCCTTCGTAGTGTTTCTTAATTGATTCGACATCCTTTCTTGTTTACACCCTTTTGTTTTTATACGCAGTCGCCTTCTAGCGTTATGTTGTTTAGGGTCTCGTCACAACCTTCTCAACGCTGCCTTATGTAGCATTCTGGCTTCCGTTCAATTACTGGTGGCTTCCAGACCTTTCTAACTTGGTTCGGCAGGATATCTTATTGAAGTTTAGACATCCATCTCAAATATATTACCATATCGATTGCCTTCACCTTACTTTTGCCATTTTCTCATTAACTTCCCCCCTTTAGAGGGTACTCGTGCTTTCCTTTGTATGTACTTGTAGTCAGTCCAATTTCAATTAGGCGGTACTAGTATTCTGGGAATAACTATTCCAGGTTTTCTTAAAGTAGTGGTTTTGTCTCAACCTATATCCTTTGTTTCTTGGGATGAATGGAAGTTGTTCCAATTATTCTTTAAGTTTGCCATCCTCGTCCCTTGAGGGTTCCACTATTTTTGGGGCGATGTGGTGTACCCGCGTCATTTTTTTGTATCTTAAGCTCCATACTCTTACTGCGTACTCAACGCAGACTTTTAACTTAGTTAGCCGCTACTAATGGCGCCTTATTAGCGGTCTCACTTTATCCTTGCATACTCGTATCACACTATTTAATTCATACTTATATATCCCCCTTTTTGTTCGTATTCGTATTCAGTTCCTGACATCTCTTTGAGGTGCTTCTATTCAAAGCTCTTTCCCCAATTAGTAGGTGGAAAACTATAAACTGTTATCGTAAACCCTTTTCCAATCATTGCTGGAAGAAACTCGAATCTCTCCATCATCATCGTACTTCCATTTATTTTTTTATACTCGACCTACCAGGTCTCCTTCTGAGTTTATCTCAAGTTAGGAACAACTTATCTAATTTACAATTAGATGTTGAGGGCTTGGTATTTCCAAAATGAGTGAAGCTCAATTATTGGGCATCTTACCTTTCCACCGGAGCTTCTCTTTTGTTTTACAACATAATTACGGTTGGAGATACTACGGTCTTAACTGTACTGCTCAGATAGCCTTTTATTTCTTCGAAATGATTTCCTCGAGTAAGAAGAGTATCCCTTATTGACGACATGAAGAGTACGTCTTATAGCTTTAACTGAACATAATAGGGGTACTTAATATCAATCTCTCGGACATCTTAAAAATCTACGTTTCATTCCCTGTTCTTGTCCTCGGAAAATTTCGACAGAGTTTCCTCTATATTTATTACTTATCCCAAACCTGCATGCAGAAAATACCAACAATGCCTCACAGGGCCAACACATATATATATTCATGTCATATCACAGTCGCACAGGGCTTTCAATGTCATCTCATATCGCAGCCACACGGGGCTTTCAATATTAATAGTAATATAAAAATACTGGACTTACCTCGTATGTCCAACTTCAAACTGCATCTGTGGCATTTCCTGTTTGCCTTCCTTTCAGGTTTCAACTTTAAATTTCAATATTAGTTCAATACCTTACCAAACGGATATCTTCCGTAGCTTTACTTTACTTACCTGCATGCTTCGTAACTTTCCATGTCATCAATTACTTCCTCCTATTGGTGTCGTCCTCCTGTTAAGATCCAAAGTTAATATAAAGAATTTTTTCCTATGACTCGGATCTAAAGCACGATCTCAAATGTAGAAGAAAGGTAACATCCTAAATATCCTGTAGCTTCCTATTTATAGATGTGGCGCGCAACACACCAATAAACAAGACTCTACTAGACACGGTCTGCAGACAATCCAAGAACGAACTGCTCTGATACCACTTCTGTCACGACCCAACCCCGTAGGTCGCGACTGGGGTCCGACCTGGACCACCCGTACATATATCTATCAGCTGTGGTCACATTGAACTGTAAATAAAACAATATATCATATAACAGAGCCCCACTGGGCGATAGCATTTACATATACATGTAGACCTTTTTGTTTGTATCACAACATGACAGGGCACGCAAGCCGACAAGGCTGCCATAACATAACAACATGTACAATATATCATATAGACCCAGCTAAACCAAACTGACATATACAACCCACATATACATGTCTGCAGACCTCTAAACATATAAATGACAACATATGGCGGGACAGGGCCCCCGCCGTACCCCTAAATGGATAAAACAATTTCTATACATCCATGGACAGTATCGAAAACTAGGCCCCGATACAATGGAGCCTGTTCCAGCTGAGCTGCATGGAATCCTAAGCTGACGGACTCCCAAAATTTGTATCTGTACCTGCGGGCATGAACGCAGCCCCCCGAAAAAGGGGGTCAGTACGACATATGTACTGAGTATGTAAAATGTAACATAATACACTGGGGGTATAATCGAAATAGAGAAGAAGGGGAACAAATTATCAAATCGGAGACATGTACCAGTACTATGTGAATCACAAAAGCATGCATGCTCAATTTATACAATATAGCAGGCCCTTTCAGGGGTCCGGTGAATCACATCTGTAGGACCATCATAGGCCCGGCGCCATCACCACCTTATTACAACACATCATCATATATCTATACACGTATCCTGGCCCTCTATTGAGGGACTCAGGGAATAATGCAGTGAACTGTGCACGAGAACATATCCTGGCCCGGGACTCAAGGAAAGAAGTGTTACGATATACACGAGTAGAGTAGTGAGTAACTATATGCAATTTAAATCATTATTAGAGACTTGACCGTATAAGAAGATTAAAATTTTGTCGAAGGACTCGAGTAGTAGTGTAGTCATCTCGAGTGGCTTCTAAATGCCATTATGGCCAATATCAATTATAATCTCGGGGCTCCTAGACATGTACTAAAGTAAAGCCAAATCGCTCATGGAACCAGAAACATTTGTTAACAAATAGTCTGTAAGACTTGGAGCCTATACATTTGTTACCTTTTTAACATATAAAAGTTTCCAGGGAAATAGTTCAATTATTAAAAAAATTCGATATTCAGACATAAATAAGAGATGCTAAGAATGGAATTACCCCGGAACTCATATCATGCTTAACCTACAACTAAGACATGCCAGAAGAAGAAAGAGAATAAACTATATATAGTCTGTACTTTCCTTTATAGGATCTGCATACACATATTTCATACCCAGCCCATCATGGGGCTCGGTGAATAATTATGGCATCATAATCTCACTTTCGTACTAAATACGTATCAAGGGAAATGAGAGATAGCTTTCCACACACTAGTGTTTAACACGTAGAAGCCTTACTAGGCAATACTCAATCCTTGCAGAAATTCCAATACTAAGCAGTGGATAGGGGTTATGAGGCATACTTGGAGTTTTGGGAATGTAATTATCCCCATATTCCACACACAATTCACTTAAGGCTAAAACTTGCCAAAAGGAAAGAAAGATAGTTGTACGAACTTATACCAAAACATGCCACGAGAAAGATTTACATACCTTGTTTGAATTATTCCTTATCCTGCTTGCCTCGCCGTCCTTTGAACCTATTCAACATGAAATTAATATAAATATCAACCCCTCTTAACTTTCCAGCATCTTAGGTTACACCTTAGTATCAATGGAATCTATTTCCTTAGTCGTTCCCCCGACTAGTTTTGTTATTCGCTAAGGCGTCGACGAAAATTGGGCAGCACCTCCCCTGTAATGTACCCTATCCAAATTTCCAATTAGGTCCCTAAGACCTACAGCCAACCAACAACAACAACCTGCAACAATTCATACCAACAATATATAACATAAACTCCAAACGACTTATTCAAAAATACTATATCAAAATAGGGCGTCTAGCCTTTATTTTGTGACGCCTTTAGTTATACGTAACGAGGGGTCATGTGGCTTCAACCAGAAGCATCCTAACCCACATTAGGACATATTTAGGTCCTGCCACAACAAGCCACACCCCTGCAGCAGCAACTCACAAGAAAGACACTTTATTTCGATGACAATTCACTTCTAGCGACTCCAATTTAGTTTATTTCGAACGTCGAGCATTTCTACGACATTCTTAAACTTCCAGCAGAATACAAGGGGTGTAATACACCATATAAAAATACCATAAACTCTAATTTAAAAGGAAAGGCCTTACCTTACGTTAAACTTGTCAAATTCGCCAAAACTATCCAAAATGTGAAATCTGGACAGCTTACTGTTTTACCTTGTCGCTTCGTTTCGAAGGGGTAATGGAGGGAAACAGGATTTACGTCCTTCATGAAAGTTATATAAATGTGTCTTAGGGTCGCAAAAAATTTCGAATCATCCCTACATCAATTTTGTAGAAAAAGATATGACCAAAATACTCACAGCTGTCCGTGTAGGATTTCCAAAATCAAATATGGGCAGTACCTCCTCTACACTTCATCACCCTTTTTCAAGACGATAAAGGAAAAAATGGATTTTAGAGTATGAACAAAGGTTATCTTCCTATGAAATACCTTTCCAAAACATATTAAATCATTCGAAACGAAACTGTACACAAGAAGTTATACCAATATTACTAACAACAGTCCCTTCCAAAAACGGGTTGGTTAATTAGTTCTTAACATTTTCTCCTTCAACTTTCTCTTATTTCTTTCCAAGTGTAAACTGAAAATATGGTTCCGTAGGCATCGTAATATACATATATACACCTCCACATATTTAAGGTACACCGTATATAATTAATTCACGGAAGAAAGTTGAAAAACTCACCTTGAATCTTCAACAACGATGGTTGCCTCTCTATTTCCCTCTTTCACGTTTTTTTTTCTATGTTTGCTGCTGTTTTTGGATAATGAACAGCTTAAGAATCATATATACATATATATATATGAGGTGACACGTGTCATCCCGTAAGGGTGACACGTGTCAGCCCCTTATTGGGCCACCTCAACATGCGGCCAATGGGGTGCTTCCACGTGGCAGTGGGGTCCACCTCCCCCAAGCAGGTGGGTCACCTACTTGACCCCAAGCAGGTGGGTCACCTGCCTGCTCAGGTGCTGCCACGTGTCACCCTCCCATTGGCTGCCCCGCGAATTTTTTTTTCTCTTCCTCGTGGGTTCGTAATCTCGTCTCACTTTAAGAGCCTATGAAACCCTTGCTACGCAAGCTTGGTATGTAATCAAGTAACTCACGTATGTAAGATTTCTAAATTAGTAGCTTACGTAGATAAGTCGAGTCCTACGACTCGTTACTTGGCCTCCTATTCCTTCCGGATTCTTATGATTCCCCTTCCAACCTTCTCTACCACGGGGTATCACATCCTCCCTTCGTTGGAGTCATTTGATAGTGTCGTAGCATATCCGGTTCATATGGTAATGTCCAAGGAACTTATGAGACATTCTGAGTTTAAAAGGGTGAGGTGTAACATCCTTCCAACCTTGGTCACCACATGACCCAAGAATACTACGGACTTGACCCAAAAACTCATATTTGGAGAGTTTTTCATAAAACTTTTCCTTTCTCTATCTCTAAAGCATGGCTCTCAAATGAATAACATGGTCGGCCTCATTCTTGGAATAAACCAAGATATCATCAATAAATACAATCACAAAGGAGTCCAAATAAGGCTAAAATACCCAATTCATTAACTCCATAAAAATGGTCAGGGCATTAGTCAACCCAAAAGACACGACACAAACTCATAATGCCCATAACGAGTTCTGAAAGAAGTCTTCAAGACATTTGATTTTTGAACTCTCAACTGATTGTAACCCAACCTCAAGTCGATCTTAGAGAAAGCCAATGCATAAACCCTTGGTTACCATACTGAACCCCACTTAAATATCCTCTTGGTGCTTATTCATTATCCCAATAAAACTTTCATAAAACATGATCATAAACATTATAGAGAAAGTTAATAATAAATATCAATCCATCTTTATAAAATAACATAATAATAGCTTATCTAGCATCATCATAGTAAAATCATAGGATTAGCTCATCTGTCATATAACTCATGTAATGTGGGTGTAGGCCTTCCATCATTAGATATCTTTACTAATAAAAATATCTTTAGGGTCTAACTTTCCCTATCATGAACTAGCTTGAAACATCATAGAATCATCATTCATAAACTTTTTTGCATAAAGCATGTTTAAACTCATTCATAAGACTTTCATTGAAATAACTTGAAAATCATGATCATATCTCATAAATCATACTTGAAACTAGTTCATGGCATGGTTCATTGAAATTCAACTTAAAACCATACAATATGATAAGAATTATGCATAATTAGGCTAATAGCATTGAAGTAAATCATAATTGAGAAGATCCAATGAAAATCATGTAATTAGTGATTTTAATTGAAGAAATCATAAGAGAATTTGAGAAGAAATCTTTGGGATTCCATGAGTGAAATAAACCCATGTATAAAGTCCTACATACCTTGACCTTTAGAAGCCATAAACTGAAGTGAATTGAAGCTTAACCTTGAAGAAATCCTTTGAATTGCTTGAGGGAGAAGAAAACTCTTGAGAGAAAACTTAGGAGAGAAGATTTTGTGATTTTGGGAATTATGGTGATAATGAGAGGGTTAAGGGAATTTAGGTTAGTTAATAGGTAAGAAACTACTCTCAAAAACCATTCACATTCATTAATAAAATATAGGGAAATAACCAAAATAACCTCAACTTAAAACTGAATTTGGAATCTAGGATGGACCATCACTATGGACTGTTATGGACAATACAGTCTGTGGTACCCTTCGTGGTGAGGGACTTAGTTTCTAGAAAAAAGGGTTGTGGAAGGTTGCCCACTACGAGACCCACCACGATTTGTTATGGGCACTACGGCTCATGGTAGTCATCTATAATGCTAGACTTGGGATAAAGTCTGAGGGTTTCTAGGGAGATGTCTACCACGAAGGTCACTACGATTCATAATTCCTACCATGGCGCATAGTCTTTGTCATAGATACTTCCCTACAGGGTATGAGTTTCTGAATCTCCACCACGGCAACACAAAATGAACCATGGTGAGGAACACTTCCCGTGATGGACTTCGTGCATCACCTTGAGCCAAAAGTTGTATTTTTCTGGAAATTCATCTTTTGAACCTCGTTCGAGGTCTTGCATGCACCTAGGGTCTAGCTTAGGTCTTAAAAAATTTGGTATCAGAGCAAAAGTTTTAAGTGTCCTAAGGAGTCTAACATTCCACCTCACGTAGAGTCTTGTTCATCAAGGTGAAGTATGTCACATCTATGAATAGAAGGCTATAAAGAATTTTAAGAAAAATATCACTTCTTTCATTATCTCTAAGATTTCCTCTTCTAACACATTCTCTTTGTGATTTTACAATCATGCCTCAACAAAGATACCCCATCGGAAGGAATGTTGAGGAGGAGAAACAAGCTCTAAATGACCCTTTGAATGAAGTGTCCTATGCGGAGTTCCGAGCAAGGTGGCTCAAGTTAACTGAGAGGTAGTAGCTCCCGTGATCCCAAATATGGATATGAAGGTTAGCCAAGTTCGTGATTTCATCTTTATGAACCCTTGCGAGTTTCATAGTTCTAAGGTGGATAAGGATCCACAAGAGTTCATCGAGGGTATGGATAATATTGTTGATATCATGGGTGTAAGCTCAGTGGAAAAGGCAGACTTGGTGGCATATTAACTCACAGGGGTTTCTCAAGTGTGGTATGACCAATGAAAAGGTGAGAGAGGTGGAGATAATGGTCCTATTTATTGGGAGGAATTCAAGGATGCTTTTCTTGATTGATTCTTTCCTTGGAGATAAGAGAGGCTAAGGTTAAAGAGTTCATCAATTTGCACCAAGGTAACATGAGTGTGAGGGATTATGCCCTCAACTTCACAAAGTTGTCCAAACTTGCTCCTTTTATGGTTGCGGATATCGATACCAAAATCAACTTTCCTCTTGGGAGGAATACCTGGAAAATCATCAAGAAAGATAATAGGAAACTCATTCACTACAGGAACTGACTCAAGAGGAGGACTTTTGAGCCTTAAGACAAGAAATGAACCTACCCTTCACTAATGAATAATAACCCTCCCATTCAAGAATGAGCTCATTTGGAAATTGAAACTTTACTCAACGAGTCCTACAATCTATAGAAGCATAAGATGCATGTAACAATCCATACAAAGTATAACATCAAAATCTACCATCTCAAGATCTATGAGGTCACAAGGGACAACTTTATGCAAGATGGACACGGGATAACCCTTATAGACTTTTCTAGCTATAACTGACTCACCAGCAGGGGTAGATACAAAATAAGGCTCTACTAACATTTTAGGCAATATATCAAACCTATTAGCTAAGAATAGAGTAATAAATGACAAGTTTGCACCCGGATCTAACAATGCATACACATCAAAAGTAAAGACCTTTAACATACCAGTAGCAACATTTGGTGCTTCCTCAACTTGTT
Organism: Solanum dulcamara; assembly: GCF_947179165.1. Taxonomy (NCBI): domain Eukaryota; kingdom Viridiplantae; phylum Streptophyta; class Magnoliopsida; order Solanales; family Solanaceae; genus Solanum; species Solanum dulcamara. The sequence goes on from NC_077240.1 coordinate 47,672,934, forward strand.
GCCTTCCATGCAAGGCATATAAGTGGTTGGTGCGTTGACCACCTCCTTAATCTTGTTATCCATAAGCAACTTGACCTTGAGGCATACCACCACCACCACTTTTAAATCCCAAGAATGATAACCCAGTTTGCCGTATTTGAAGCATGCATTGAAAACCGCTAAGCACTCTCTTTTGTGGGTCATCCCAAACTTTATACCACCAATATGAGACTTTACTTAAGTACCCCTTAGGTTGATTCCCTATCTACATGCTACATTCGGTGCTAGGTCAATCTCATAGAATAACATTTGAATATCCTAACATTATAAGAATTTATATAACTTAAATATCAAATCATCATTTAGTAGAATAGATAGTTAAAACATTTTATTTGATTCAATATGTGAGAATTTTCCTTTCATATCAAATCCTTTGTTTGTCTAAGAAGCCCTTTCATCATCATTCAATCATTTCATAAGACTCCCTTAACATAAACATTTTCTTCGTAAACTTTCATTAGGAGTCAAAGCTTTCATTTTAACTTTACTTTAACAATAGGAAACTAGGTGGGATCCTTTCATAAGCCTTTAAATTAAGTTGAACAATACTTGCATGCATGAGAGTGATGGAAATGATTACAAGTTAAACATCTTTAAACAGCCAACATTATACACTTAAAACCACTTTCAAACCTTCATATTAGGAACTTTAACAAATCACTCATTTCATGAAATTGAGAGTCAACATATATCAATATATGTAAATAAACTTAAAATATATAATAATTTATGCATTTAGAGTTATCATGTAAAAGCCCATAAGAGTTTATCATTTTGAAATTTCAACGAAAACAATATCTGGGCTCCATGGGTGGAAGAACCCATGAAAAATAATCCACATACCTTGGGGGAAACAAATCCATAATGAAAACTTGAGAAGTAATGGAAACTTGGAGAGGCCATGAGATGAGCCCTAATCTTGCCTTGGAATTCTTGGGAGAGTTTGAGAAGAGAGGATTTGAGTGTCTTGAGTCTAACTGTGAAGAATGAGGTCTTGGGAGGGTTTAGGGTCTTTAGATGGAATAATTTTTCCCTCAAAAAAAATCACTTGATTTAGAATATCGGAAAAGACCAAAATGTCCATTTTAAAAATCTAATCGGAATGGGCTTCATGGAGACTCTTCATGGTCCTTGGATCTCACCACGGCCCGTGGTGGGGGTCCCATGGTAAGGGACTTGGAAAATATTTTGGAAAAACCTGAAGGGTAAGTCTCTGATGTTTCATCATGGAATTTCTTCATGGTCCGTGAAGTGCACAAAGGTCAGTGAAAGGTGTCCTTGGTGAAGGTCCTATAGGAGGGTTGTAGAGTGACCACCATGGGGACACACCACGGTCCATGGAGTGTTCTATGATCCGTGGTGGTCATCCGTGGACCTTGCCTTGAAAACATTTCTTGAGGGTCTTGGTGAAGGATCACCATGGAAGGCTTCACGGTCCGTGGTCCTCCATTGTGATTCCTTCTCCACAAGTCTGAGTCTCTGAATCTCTACAATAGTTATTCCCCACTGTCTGTGGTGCTTACCACAGCCCCTGTTGGCTTCCCTGGTGGCAGTTTCTGCAACTTTCTGAGATGTCCTCCTTTGACCCTTGGTCTAGGACCTTCCATAATTCTGGGGTCTTACACTAGTAACCAACCATGGTGTATAGGTATGTGTCATGGGCATCCTATACACAAATTATCCTAGGCAATTATAGAACAAGCATGTTTCCTATATTCTAGTGTTCTATCTCCATTTTGTCTCTCGAGTTCCAAGTAGACAACAAATTTATTCTAATGGTGATCAGGTATTAAAAGAGTTGAAGCAAGAATATAGGAGTAATAAAAATGATAAAATACTCCATCCATAAAATTAATGTTTAACAATCATTCGTAGCTGCAACCCAGAATAAGGGTCTTTAACTACTAAAGTCTTAAGAAAAGAAGAAGAAGAAAAGATCGCTTGGTCAAAAGTTAAAAGTTCATTCTAAAAATGATTTTATGGAATAATTATAGGTTTAGGAAAAACCTCAAAATGAAATAACTGAGTCCAAAATAAATTGGAAAAACAAAATCCAAAAGAATTAGATTTCTGTGTGAACAGTTGTTGCACTTCGACAATTGTTGTTGACCTTCAATAGTTAGCTGCGACATCACAGCAGTGCTTGTTTTAATTTGTAATTCGTCCTTTTCTTCTTCAAATTGAACATATATAAAAATATTCATTTTATATTACAATCCTTCCATTAAGTGGTCTGCTTGATTTCCTTCTTTGATCTGTCATATTTAATTCATTTTGACTCCAAATATTTGCATTTTTGCTTCAGATTAATCCTACAAATAAAATACACTATTTAGCATAATCCATAAAATTTATTCTCAAAGGGACAAATAAAACTATCAAATATAAGGTAAATAATGACTAAAAATATATATTTTTGGCCTCACATGAGTAGCCATTGTAGCTACCCAAGGGAATCCTAGTAGCAACATAAAATTCCTAACTACATTGTCCACGTAGATTTAGAAGATGCCAATATGGCAAAGCTAGTGGATTCACATATAGCACAGTTAACGATATTACCATCAACGAGTCTACCATGGCAAGATAGTCTCCTCCTTCTTGATGTGGGGATCATAGGATTCCATTTAATAGCTCGCATGGTCTTAAGTGTCGATAAAAGTCCTATCCCATACCAGGTAAATAAAAAGGTATAGATTTCTCATTATGATGATGTTTTGATGCATTGACCAATGATTATGATATTTTATGATTTTCATGGTTTTAATCATGTTTTATGATATTGGTCTTGCATCTCATGGTTCATATTTATTATGTCCTATATTAATTATTTATGTATATTTCTCACATACTTAGTGCATTCCATGTACTAACATATACTTTTGCCTACATAGTATCATAATGTAGGGATAGACAATCACTGTGCACCTCCTATTCATGAGTAGAGTTGAGCTTGTATGCTTTCATTATTGGTGAGTCCTCATGCTTCGAGGACAAGACATTTTGTTTTCATTGCATCATATGACTATTCTACTTCTCTTATATTGTCATGGGTGAGCTAGGATCTTTTCTTATGCCCCCAGCTAGTTAATAGAGGCATGTTGGATGTTAAAGAGTCTATGTTGTTTTTCATTCCGAGCTTTGAGACTTATGCTCTTTTATTGAGACTTTTCTTCTGTGTCTATGCTTAGCTTATTTGCTTATTTAGTTTATGTATGGTCATGATTGATATACTAAGAGGCTTGGTTGGGGTCCCTCAGAATTATAATCATCGTGTCGTTCCAAGGGTCTAGCTTGGGTCGTGACAAAGGCTTGTGCTTGATTTTCCTTAAAATTTTGTATTGGGGATTGAGAGAGGCAAAGAAGGAATTAAAATATAGAAATATAATTTTTTAGGTATCTATAGGAGTTAAGAAATCCATTTTAGGATTTCCCTGGGGAGGTATAAGTACAAAAATGACTTTTTAGTATTTTTCCGTCAGCCAAAACGTAACTACACTATATCATGTTAGTAAAACTATCATAAGAGTTTACTCAGAACTTCAAATAATGCAAACTTGGTGGTCTTGGAAAAGAGAATCATATACCTTTAATTTGATAGTTTATGGGTCACCTAACTCTTAATATTCTTAAGAGATATGTTTGTTTGAAGTTGACCCAAATACAACCTAATATTGAAACTCAATCGATAAGGAAACTTTCGACTCAACTTTGTGTTAGAGTATTATTATGACCTTAATTCATCTCCAAATCTCTTCCCACAATAAATAATTGCTTTTAACACCTATGCACAATTAAAATCACCTTATACGATCCTATGCACATGAATAATGGTTTGGGTCTACTTTGAGATTTTTGATGTGTAACTATATCTCCCATTTGGAATAATTCATCCTCGAGTGATGGAAAGTTGGACTAAAAGAGAAATGAGCTACTTCTACTATCGCATTCAACAAACCTCTAGTTCTAATCAAAAAGCACTTAATGCATGATGCATTCATCCACATGTTATCAATACCACATTCAATCCTAGTACTATAACAACTCCAAAGACTTCTAGGTAACCAATTCTTCTAAGAATTTCCCACCTTCTTATCATATCAACCAAATCAAATTCCTTCAATTACTATAAACGCACACCCAAATATTCTCATCTAGCTAATACATATAATCAAGAATAATTTTGGTCTTCCTCCACACTTACAATCTTATATATATAGAATAAGCATACTATGATCTTCACTAGAAAGGCCATCTACCCGCTTGTAACACCCCAAAAACTTTTACACTAATACCAGAACCATTCTTCATATGCGTATAGGTTTAAAATTTATTACATCTAATTTTATATATGTGTTAGGATTAATTCTTAAGTATTTAAAGTGTATTAGATTTGGTTTAGGGTCATAAGGGATCTTTAACACCAAGCCAAGTCCAAAGAATTTCTATCCGCTAAGTTTTTACATGAGTCCGTATGAGGGTCAAATTCAAACCATCATATATCTCAATATATAAGGATTTATGTGGCCTATTACCTATCAAATTACATTTATATGAGTCTTGTTTCCAACTGTTATACCCCGTACTTTTGTACCTTGGAAGGTTCTTAAGCTTCTTAAGTTTCTTGAAAGGCTTCTTAAGCTTCTTAGAAGTCACCATGTGATCCGGATAATCTATAACGCCATCAAATAACTCTAAGAAAGGGAGAATGAGATACCCCATAATAGAGAAGATTGGAAATAGGGTTGTAAGAATTCGGAAGAAGTTGGAGACCAAATAATGAGTCATAGGACTCGACATACTTATGTAAGCTACCAACTTGGAAACCTTACATACTTAATCTACTTGAGTACATACCAAGCTTACGTAGCAAGGATTACATGGTTTGTAAAGTAAGACGAGATTACGAACCCACGAGGGGGAAAGAAGGTGACATATGGCAGCATGAGAGAGTGCCATGTGGAAGCATCTAGAAGTGCCATATGACAAACGCTGGAGCAAGGGGTGGACCCCCACATGCCACATGGCAGCTCATGGTTGGAGGAGGTGGTGCATTGGCCCAATGAGGGCTTGACATGTGTCACCACTTAGGAGTTGACACATGTCACCTCCTAAGGTGGCCTATATATATGCTTTATGACTCATTCTTGTCAAAAAAGTCATTCTTATCTACAAAATTCTAGAGAAAAAAAGAAGAGAAGAAACCCTAGAGCTAGAGAGAAAATAGTGGCGGCCAAGAGGGAAAAAGAGGTAAGTTTTCTAATTTTGTTCCGTGAATTAATTATCTAGGTTATACCATGATGGTATAAAAGTATTATTAATGTAAATTCATGATTTTTAGCAGCACCAAAAGGTTAATAAACAGCCACGAAGTTTTAGCCGCGCTAAAAGAACTTTCGAGGCGAGTTTTGGCGAGTCTTGACGAGTTTCAGGCAAGGTAAGGTTTTCCCTTTCAAAATGGAGTTTATGATGTTTTTACGAGGTATATTACATGTCTTAAATAAGGTTGGAAGTATAAAAATTGCATAATAATGTTTGACATTAGAAATAAACTAAATTGAAGTCGTTATAGTTAAATCGAAGTCGAGTAGTGTGTTGAGATTGTGGTGCTGCGGTTGAAGCTGGTTTGGTTGTGTGTTTAAGGTATGGAAAGTGTTATAAAAATGTTTTGGGTGCTTTTGGTTGCATCCACACGACCCTACATTTCATATTGTTAAAGGTTTTACAAAATAAAGGTTAAAAACTTTGTTTTGGTATCGTAGTTTTGAGCTAGTTTTTTGGGGTTGTATTGAGAAATGTTGAAGATATTTGATTGTATATATATATATGCTGGTTTTTATTGGTAATATGGCTGATAAGATTAGCAGTTGGATAGGGTAAGTTATAGGGGAGATGCTATCTGATTTCTGGCAACTTCGAAACTAGTGATAAACTAGTCAAGGGAAATGGATAAGGAAACGATTCTTGTGGATACTTGGTTGTGGAGTTGGAAAATAGGAAGAGAAAGGTTATTAACCTTAGTATTACTTTCATATTAAATAGGTACAAGAGACTACGGGGCAAATATGGTTAAGAGTAATCCGTAAGAGGTATGTGAAGCTACCTTCTTTCTTTTGACATGTTTTTGGCATAAGTATGTAAAGATACCCTTCTTTCCTTTTGACATGTCTTGACATAAGTATATTATGATATATGTATATGACGACTCCATGAGGGAAAGTAGAGAGTATATAAATCCTATCCTTTCTCTTTTTTGACATGTCCTAGATGTACGTAAAAGATGATACAATCTCGGAGGTGACTCCATTCCTAAGTGTTTCTTACTCATCCTCTAATGTTGGAACTCTTACAATAATTGAGATATTGCTTCTCAAGTTTTTCTATACATTGGGAAGTAGTAAGTATGTAAAGCTAATCTTCCTTTCTTTTTGGCATGATGTTTATGAAACAAAGAGATGAAGTGTATACGATTCCAAGGAAGTTCCTCTTTCTAAAGCCACTAGGATAGACAACTTCTTGATTTCCAAAAGATATTTGATGATGACTTGATACGGGAATATGATTCCAAAAGTTCTATTTTGACCTAATTCATAGTGGCAATCAAAAGGTACTTGATATGACTCTTGTCTTGGTTTTTGAATGATAGCACATTTTGAGTATTTCATCGAGTCTCAAGTACGATCTAAAATACATATGGTTACTCACTACTCTACTCGTGTATATGATAACCCTTCTATCACTGAGTCCCAGGCCGGGTACGTTATCGTGCGCATTTCACTATATTACCCACCAAGTCCCTCACTAGAGGGCCGGGTACGTTATCATGCGTAGTTCACTGCATTATCCATCGAGTCCCTCACTAGAGGACCGGGTACATATGTATATATAATATATGGATCAGGCTGAATGGTAATCCTTCTATCACCAAGTCCTGGGCCGGGTACGTTATCGTGCGCATTTTATTGCATTACCCACCGAGTCCCTCACTAGAGGGCTGGGTACGTTATCATGCGTAGTTCACTGTATTATCCACCGAGTCCCTCACTAGAGGGCTGGGTACTTATGTACATATAATATAGGGATTGGGCCAAACATTTCTCGGTATTACTATATAATATATAGATCGGGCCGAATATTTCTCGACATTATGATATAATATATGGATTGGGCCGAACGTTCCTCGATATTACTATATAATATATGGATCGGGCCAAACGTTCCTCGGCATTATTATATGATATCTGGATCAGTCCATACATTCCTTGGCATTATTATATGAGATAGAACTAATAGTATATAGATGCTTATGATAACAGAGTGATGTAGTTGTTACACCAAGTCCCCGAATAGGCCGGGTACAGTACGTGATGATAGTATGTATGACTTTATATTAGAAGCTACAAGTACAGTAAATGATTAGATGTCATACTTGCCCCTGCATCCCTATGCCAACTGTAATTTCCTTATTATGTTTATTCTTACATACTCTATACATATGTCGTACTGACCCCCCTTCCTCGGGGGGCTGCGTTCATGCCCGCAGGTACAAATACACACTTTGGGGATCCGCCAGCATAGGAGTCCCCTCAGCAGTTCAGAAGCGCTCCATTGTGCTGGAGCCTAGATTTTGGTAATAACCCTCGATGTATGTATTTATTTGTTTATGAGTACGGCGGGGCCCTGTCCTGCCTTATGTTACTGTTCTTACTCTTAGAGGTATGTGGATATGTATGTGGTTTTTATATGTATGCGTGTATAGTTGTCCTTATATATTACGATAGCCTCATCAGCTTATATGTTATCGTGCTTATTGATACATTATAACTCAAACCGGGGATAGGTTTACGTATTGTTAGCAGGGGTATATGCGAGAGTCCAATTAGCGCACCTGTCATGGCCTACGGGGTTGGATGGTGACACCAATACCACCAAGATTGCTTCAATCCGAGTTCGGAGTAAGAATTTATGGCTATTTTACCAGAGACGCTCCAACCAGGCAAAGATCCGTAATGATTCCGCGACACAGAGAGGATACGGACTTCACTACGTAACCTGAATAAGGTCTCTTTTATTTTGGAAACCTCAAGTTAGGTAACAGGTCCAAGGCGGACTTGGGAGTTAAAAATTTGATGAAGGGCGTTCTGGTATTTTTCCCACCTTTTTCAATCTTAACCAAAGCTATTTTGGGACTAAAATTAGTCCCTTATCAATACCCAAAGGAGTTTTTCTCTCAGTAACACTTAGAAAATGTTTGAGAGAAAGAATTGGAGAGAAGGAGAAGAGCTAGGGTTCAAGAGTAACTCTTCGATTTTCACTTAGATAATCTTTATTCCAGGTATGTAAAGCTATTAGAATATTGGACTAAATTCATCCGTGTGCCCTACGTGTTTAGAAGGTAAAATTGAGTATGAGTTCGATTTTCCAACTTCATTAAAGTGAATTCTAAAGTTATCTATATAAATTCTATCGAATTATTGTATATGTATATAAATATACATTGACGATTTTCATGAGTTGAATCCTTTTAATTTTTGTTCATGATTTCATTCACATGAGCCCTGGTAGTGTTTTGCATTAAAGTATTTTATGCATTGATGATGTTAAAAGAGTGATAATTTTTCATATTAAATAAATGATGAGTTAAGCATGATGTAGAGTTGGAAGGAGTCTCTAAATGTCTATTTTCAAGTATGAGTATTTTATTTGTGATTGGGATGAGAAGTTAATGTATTTTATTTCTAAATGCATTTGATAAGATGAGATGTTACCTACCTTAAGAGAAGAGATGAGTAAGAATATTTGATATAAATTGATGTAAAAGTCCAATAAGAAATGTAAAAGTCCAATGAGACTAGATGAAATGTATTTCGAGTTTTTCACTCAATTGATGTATATGAGCATAATGTTGTTTTGGGAGTAGTATTTAGCACCGACTTGAGCAAGAGTTTAAATAACTCAATTCCCATAAACTACGTAGTCAATATAGGATGGGATATTACCGTTCATTCGGGGGACTCATCATAGTCCCAAAAGAGGACTTTTTATATGGATCCAGAAATGATGTGACGCCCCTTACCCTATTAAGGTATTGGATGGATGTGGAATAAACATCACTTCGTTGTATGGTCACTATCTTATAAGTGATGGTTGTCGGTTAGAGAATCTCCCTAACAAATAAAGTATTATATTTTTATATACTGAGTTGCATTAACTTACTTATGTTTTGTAAAGTGTTCTTTTACACATGATGCATGCTTTATTGAGTTGAGTTATTTTCAGATTTGAGTCCTTTGAGTTGAGTTGAGCTGAATATCTCTGAGTAATTTTCCTTTCATCTATTTTATATATCATACATTCCATATACTGACATCATTCAACGTTGCATCATTTTATGATGTAGATTCAGGTACCCGTGATCACAGAGGCTTTAGTAAGACTTCTATCCATCGGCAGTATGTGAGACCTCATCACTACCGAAGGGCTCCATTTTAGTCAGATCAGTGTATCCTACTTTTGAGTTATGTTTAGTTGAGTAGTCACCTAACCATCGGTTTTTTCTCGACATCTATCACATTTAGTAGAGGCTTCATAGATAGAGTTAGTGAGTCAATTAAGACTATTCATTCAGATGTTTTTAAATATTAATTGTTACTTATATTAGAAGTTATTTTCTAGTTTTTAAGTAAGGTATGATTGAGATGTTTCAAACTATGCATAATTTTTTAATGCTTCACTTATTAAAGCTACCATATGTACGTTGAGTCTTTAGTTTATTAGTAAACCATGCAAGGGTTCACTTGGGACCAGTAATGGTTTTCGATGTCAGCCGCATCCAAGGTGTAGTCTCAGGGTGTGACACTTCTCATATAAGCTAATACTAATTTATTATCAACAACGCTATCAAAATTGAAAGAGAATCACTAGAAGATCTTAAGCGAAAAGATCATAGAATGAATAGTTTAAGAAACTTGACCTATGACGTAGGTTGATTTGACTATCCAATAAGGTTATATTATCAATTCATGAACTGAGCATACTATGAAATATTAGAGCATATATATCATGATTTGTATAACATAGGGCTAGAAATTCTCAATTTTATGAAGTAAGACTGCGATCATTGTGCTGAATTATTTGCTTCATATTATAGGAACTAAGCATAGTCATGAATCTGTCTGAAGTGCATGAAATAGGTCATGGGCACAACACAGATTTGGAAGACATAGACAAAGTGTCATAAGAATTAAAATTTTGAGTAATAGGCTAGTGTAGGAATGAACTGATATGGTATCATAACTCTTTCTGAACACATCACCTTATCATCTCCCCCTAGGTCTAAAGCTGACAATCTAAGTTTGTGGACCTATTTCATATTTTCTAAACTAGCCTACATTCACTTTACTCAAGGACATTTACTAAGAACACATAGAAACCTATAAGCTTAGAGCCTCACACGACTATATACGATACTATATTGGATACACATCTCCCTTCCTAAGGCTTAAAGTCCTCTTCTACCTAAATATTTTGTCACAACTTACTACCTCACATAGGGAGCACATATACTTTCTAGTTTCATCACCACAGTCATTGCAAGCCTATCAACTTAAACTATTTCACATGTTAACATTAACTCACCACCTAGACTTGATCCATACTAATACAATTGCATAATCTAAGTTACCTTGATCAATAACTCTCTTTGAGATACTAACATAAGATCTACACCCAATCATTAAGTCTTAGCCAACACATAAGGGAACATCACCTCATTACTAACTTGTTGGGTCCATAATTGCAATCACCTCAATTACTATCCCTACTCTTTTAAGGTTACTACACTTCAAATTTCAAACTTCTAACTCTAGGCAATTTTATTACTAATGGCTCATAACGATACAAATCACACTATCTTTTGGGTGACAACACTACCCCAATGTTCTAGAACATACTCTCCCCTTAAAGGTAACATATTTTGGCTTAATGCAGGATTCATATGAATATTCTTTCATATCAAATAAGGTTAAACACATGATGGCTCCTCTAAATCTCTTGTGGAATCACGTTACTTTCTCATGGTGTTATTTGAGACTAGCTCATAATTAAGGATCTAAACCTTACTATTCCTACCACCACAAAGAGGAGACATAGGCAGAAAAATTAGAGAAACGCATGAATTTAAATAAGTTTCTTAGGGACAACTCTATTGCATGATATTGAATATGAAAGAGGGGAAACATTTTCTATATGCCTTGTAGCCTTCCGAAGAAAAGTACAGATCTCCATACCATTCTGCAAGACTTTACTAGACACTGCTTCATAGACACCCTAGGAAACTTAAACCTTGTGCTCTGTCTGATACCAAGTTTTTCACGACCCAAGACTACCCCTAAGTCATAACACAGTTCTTAGAGTCACCAGTGACCCCAAACTAACCCTTGATACTGGCATAGTCATGAGAAACTTAATATGAACATTACCCTTGATACTAGCATAGTCATGAGCAATTCAGTATGAACATGAAAAAGAACTAAAATGACTGAGAGGAAGCATTATTATGAAATACTAGTTAGTTATACTTCTTAACAAAGTTGTATATACAAAAACTGTAATCTGAAAAAGAATAAACTAAATACAACAACTCTAACTGACTGTCTATTAAGCATCTACTAATACTGATTATAATTAGCAGAGATATGACCCCTGCTCCCCTTAATCAATAAATGTGAATAAAAATAACATACTAGAACTACAAACTAAATTTAGTGCTCAAAAAATGAGAACTCATTATTTACTGGTCGGAAGTTACAATCTAACTAACTAGAATTCTTAAGTAAGGACCTGAATATACATTACATGAAAAATGTAGGCAAAAGAAGTATGTGGCCAGTACTTTGATGTACTAAGTATGTGAGGAATATGCAGAACATGAAATAAAGGACATGATAAGTATGAACATGAGATGCATAACCAAAATAACTTAAAAAGCATGAAGTAAATTATAGAGTCGTGAGATATGGTCAATGCATCATGGAAAACATCATTTAAGAAAGCTTGTAATAAAACATAGTCATTTTGTGGGATATGGATTGTAACCGATACTAAACCATGTGATCTATAACATGGAGTCCCGTGTAACTCCTACATCAAAAATGGAGAGGCTACTTGCCAAGGTAGACACCATATCATTAACATCATGATCTATATATGAATCCACTAGCTAAGTCATTTAAGACAAACTAAGGGGCACGTAGTTTGGGACTAGAGGTAGCTAATAGAGACCATTACCAAGCCTCCACCTCAAACCCTCTCAGTGCTAAGTCAAATCTTAATGCAATAAATAAAATATCATAACATAACGTTAGAAAAGGCAATAATCATGTACCAATCCACATCATAAAAATTATATAAGATTAGCTCCTTAAATCATGATTTCATAATATAATTCATATAGACACTTACCTTTCTAAGCATTTAAATCATGATTTGATTCATATTGTGAGAAAATCTTTCACAATTCACTGATACATACTTGAAAACATCCTTGAAACATAATTCACACTTTCATAAAACATTTGTAAAATTCTTCATCAATTTCAGGATTATAGGTCCTAGTTTATATTGAAAATCATAGGCATAATGCATGGGTCCATGTAGAAATCATCAAAAATATGTAATTAAGATTAAGTCATGTACTTGAAATTAAAGATAATAGTACTTTCTTGAAATACTTTTCAAAAATAATGCAGTTGAAGTGAAATATAATTCTTGAAACTCATCTAAAATAATGCACGTGAAATTAAAGATAATAATACATTCATGAAATACTTCTTGAAAATAATGCACTTGATGAATTTAGTAAAATATACTCTTTCTAACTCTTCTAAAGTAATACAATTAAAACAAAAAATAAAGTAATGCAATTAAAACAAAATATACTTTCTCGAAATTCATCTAGAATAATGCAATTAAAACAAAATATACTTTCTTGAAATTCATCTAGAATAATGCAACTAAAACAAAATATACTTTCTTGAAATGCTTTTATGATATTTCATTTAAAGCAAAATATATAATCTTGAAATTGTTCTAAAATAATGCATTTAAAGTAAAATATACTTTCTTGAAATTCTTCTAAACTAATGCAAATAAAGAAAAATATATTTTCTTGAAATTCTTATAAAATAATGCAATTAAAGGAAAATATACTTTCTTGAAATTCTTTTAAAAATAATGCATTGAAATAAAAATATATTTTCTAGAAATTCTTCTAAAATATGCAAATAAAGCAAAATATATTTTCTTGAAATTCTTATAAAATAATGCATTTAAAGCAAAATATACTTTCTTGAAATTTCTTTAAAATAATCCATTTAAAGAAAATATACTTACTTGAAATTCTTTTAAAAATAATCCATTTAAAGAAAAATATATTTTCTTGAAATTCTTCTAAAATAATAAAAATAAAGAAAAATATATATTTTTGAAATTCTTTTAAAATAATGCATTTAAAGCAAAATATATTTTCTTAAAATTCTTTTATAATAATGCATTTAAAGCAAAATATACTTTCTTGAAATTCTTTTAAAATAATGCATTTAAAGAAAAATATACTTTCTTGAAACCCTTGTAAAATAATGTAATTATAGCAAAATATATTATTTTTAAAATTCTTTTAAAATAATGCATTTAAAGCAAAATATACTTTCTTTAAACCCTTATAAAATAATGTTATCAACAATATATACTTTTTTAAAATTCTTGAAGTTACTTCCTTCATGAAAATAATGCATATGAAATACTAGGACTGGATTTTCAAATAAGTTAGACTAAAAAGGGGTTCATGTGGAATAATCAGCATGAACCAAGAATTAAAGATCATCAATGATGTGAAATATGATATTTTCGATAATGAACTCAAGAATCAACAATAGGAAGTAGAGAGAATTCAAAAATTATGAATCATGGGGTAAAACCTATAACTTTGATCTGAATAATTGAAATCGTGTACATAGGGCATGAGGAAGAACTAAGTTCCTCACTTTGATAATCTTACATACCTTAAACGCTCCATGATTCTTGAACAATAAGCCTAACTAGAAGAAAAACGATCAAGAAATCCATTTTGGAGATTCTTGAATTAAATTCTTGAAAATCCTATGGTCAAGGGTTAAGATTTCTATTAATAATTCATTATTATATGAAGAAATTTGATGGAAAGATTGAAATCCTTGGAGAAGAACTTGCCTTGAAGAAGAATCTAGAAAAAGATTTAGAAGAAGCTTGCTTGGAAGCCTTATGCTTGATTTTCCTTAAAATTATGTCATGGGGTTTGAGATAAGAGAAGGAGGAATTAAAAGATGGAAATTTGATTATTTAGGGCTTTATAGGAGTTAATAAATCCTTTTTAGGGTTTTCCAAGGGGTATAAGTATCACGACCCAACTCCGTAGGCCGCGATGGGTGTCCCAACTGGACACTCGCGTATACCCTGCTAACCATAAGTAAACTTGTCTCCTATTTGAGTCACAGTGTGCCAACAGGCAAGATAATATATAAGCCAACGAGGCTATCGTAGCATATCGGCACAACTATACATACATACATATACCCAACCCACATACATGTCCACAAACCTCTAAGAGTAAGAATAGTAACATAAGGCGGGTCAGGCCCCCCGTCGTACCCGTGAACAAATAAATATATACATCAAGGGTTAATACCAAAACTAGGCTCCGGCACTATGGAGCGCTTCTAAACTGCTGAGTAGAACTCCTACGCTGACGGATCCTCAAAGTGTGCATCTGTACCTATGAGCATGAACGCAGCCCCCTTCAAGAAAAGAGGGGTCAGTACGATATATGTACTGAGTATGTAAAGCATAGATATCATAAGAAAATTCCAGGTGTCGTAGGGATGCAGGGCAAGTGTGACATCTAATCATTTACTGTACCTGTAGCTTATAACATAAGGTCGTACATACTATCATCACGTACTGTACCCGTCCCATTTGGGGACTTGGTGTAACGACTACATCACTCTGTTATCATAAGCATCTTTATACTATTAGTGCTATCTCATATAAAAATACTGAGGAACGTTCGGTCTGATCCACATATCATATAGTAATACCGAGGAATGTTCGATCGATCCACATATCATATAGTAATACCGAGGAATGTTCGGTCCGATCCACATATCATATAGTAATACCAAGGAATGTTCTTCTCGATCCATATATTATATACCATACTCGACCCTTTATGGGACTCAATTTCATTATATTATCATATACCATACCCGACCCTTTATGGGACTCGGTGTCATAATCATCATATACCGACCCGACCCTTTATGGGACTCGATGTCATAATCATCATATACCATACCCGGCCCTTTATGGGACTCGGTGAAAGATGTATTATAGTATGCATGAGTAAGGTAGTGAGAAACCATATACAATCTTAATCATTATAAGAGACTCGACAATGTAAGAAGATTAAGCTATCATTTGAGGACCAAAATAGTAGTGTAGCCATCTTGAGTGCCTTCTAAATGCTATTAATGCCTACACCACTTAGGATATCGGGGACCCTAGACATGTACTAAAGTAATACTAATAGTTCATAGAATCAGGGATACCCGTCATCACATCATCCTTAGGACTAGGAGCTTATGTATCCAGTACTTCTCAACCTATGGAGTTCAAGGAAAGTAGTTCAACTTACTACAAGGGTTTTGACATTCAAAAGTGAATAAGAGATATGGATTACATTTAGGACTTAAAAGTGAAGTTACCCCAGAGCTCGTATCACATTTTACTTAGAATTAGGACATGCCAAAGAAAGAGAAATAATAAGTTTTACCTAGTCTCTACTTTTCCTCAAGGAGTCATCATTACATATATCATACCCGGCCCGTCATAGGCTCGATATCATAACCTTATTATTGCATTACCTTACCATCATAGCATCATACTTATGTCAAAGATATATCAAGAGGAAAGAAGGGTAGCTCTACGTACTTATGCCAAAACATGCCAAGAGAAAGGAGATAATTGCACATACTTACTACTCTCCATCATATAGAAGCCTTGAGAGGCAATAACTCAACTAGTATAGGAATTCTACCATCGAGAAGTGAATAAGACTTATGAGTCATACTTGGGGTTATATGAATGGAATTATCCCCACATTTCGTATATCAATCACTTAAGGCTAAGACATGTCAAAAGAAAGAAAGGGTAAGTATCACGACCCAACCCCGTAGGCCGCGACTGGGGTCCGACCTGGACCCCCCGTACATATATCTATTAGCTGAGGTCACATTGAATCATAAATAAGACAATATCATGTAACAGAGCCCCACTGGCGATAACATTTTCATAAACCTGTAGCCCTTTTCATTTGTACCACAACCCGATAGGGCACGCAAGCCGACAAGGCTGCCATAACTTAATAACATATATCATATATCATGTAGACTCAGCTTAATCAAACTGACATACACAACCCACATATACATGTCTGCAGACCTCTAAACATATAAATGACAACATATGGCGGGACAAGGCCCCCGCCGTACCCCTGAATGGATAAAACAATTTCTATACATCCGTGGACAGCATCAAAAACTAGGCTCCGATACAATGGAGCCTCTTCCAGCTGAGCTGCATGGAATCCTAAGCTGACAGACTCCCAAAATCTGTATCTGTACCTGCGGGCATGAACGCAGCCCCCCGAGAAAGAGGGTCAGTACGATATGTGTACTGAGTATGTAAAACATAATATAATACAACTGGAAACATATCTGAGATAGAGAATCACGGGATAAGATATCAATTCAGAAACCTGTACCTGTACTTTATGAATTACAAAAACATGCATGTTCGAGTCATATCATATAGCCGGCCCTTTCGGGGGTCCGGTGAATCATCTCTGTAAAATCATCTCTGTAAAACCATCATGGCCCCAGTGCCATCACCACCTTATTACAACACATCATCATATATTTATACACGTATCCTGGCCCTCTATTGAGGGACTCAGTGAATAATGCAGTGAACTGTGCACGAGAACATATCCTGGCCCGGGACTCAAGGAAAGAAGTGTTACGGTATACACGAGTAGAGTAGTGAGTAACTATATGCAATTTAAATCGTTATCAGATACTCGACAGAATAAGAAAGTTAAGCTTTTATTTGAGAACCCGAGTAACGGTGTAGTCATCTCGAGTGTCCTCTAAATACCATTATGGGTTGTCTCAATTATAATCTCGGGGCTCCTAGACATGTACTAAAGTAAATCCAAATCGCTTATGGAACCAGAAACATTTGTTAACATATAGTATGTAAGACTTGGAGACTGTACATTTGTTACCTTTTTAACATATAAAAGTTTCCAGGGAAATAGTTCGATTATTATAAAAGTTCGATATTCAGACGTAAATAAGAGATGCTAAGAATGGAGTTACCTCGGAACTCATATCATTTTTAACCTACAACTAAGACATGCCAGAAGAAGAAAGAGAATAAACTATATGTGGTCTGTACTTTCCTTTATGGGATCTGCATACACATATTTCATACCCGGCCCATCATGGGGCTCGGTGAATCATTATGGCATCATAATCTCACTTTCGTACCAAGTACGTATCAAAGGAAATGAGAGATAGCTTTCCACCTACTAGTGTTTAACACATAGGAGCCTTACTAGGCAATACTCAATTCTTGCAGAAATTCCAATACCAAGCAGTGGATATGGGTTATGAGGCATACTTGGAGTTTTGGGAATGGAATTATCCCCACCTTCCGCACACACTTCACTTAAGGCTAAAACTTGCCAAAAGGAAAGAAAGATAGCTGTACGAGCCTATACCAAAACATGCCAAGAGAAAGCTTTACATACCTTTTGGGAGTTACCCTTTATCCTGCTCGTCTCGTCATCTTCCGAACCTATTCAATATGAAAGTAATACGAATATCAACTACTCTTAACTTTCCAGCATCTTGGATTACGCCTTAATGTTAATGGAATCTATTGCCTTAGTTGTTTCCTCGACTAGTCCTTTAGTTTGTTAAGGCGTTAACGAAAATTGGGCAGCACCTCCCCTATAATGTGCCCTATCCGAATTTCCAATTAGGTACCTAAGACCTACAGCCAACCAAAAACAACAACCTGCAGCAATTCATACCAACAATATACAACATACACTCCAAACGACTTATTCCAAAAATACGATATCTCAATAGGGCGTCTAGCCTTTATTTTGTGACGCCTTTAATTATACATAACGAGGGGTCATGTGGCTTCTACCAGAAGCACCCTAACCCACATTAGGACATATTTAGGCCCTGCAACAACAAGCCACACCCCTGTAGAGCAACTCACAAGAACAACACTTTGTTTCGACAACAACTCAACTATAACGACTACAAATTAGTTTATTCCGAACGCCAAGTATTTCTAAGCCATTTTCATATTTCCAGCCACCAATAGGGCGTGTAACATGCTCCATCAGAACACATAAAGCTCAAATTTAAAGAAGAAACCTTACCTTACGTTAAACTTGTCAAGCTCGACAAAACTATCCAAAATGTGAAATCTGGACAGCTTACTGTTTTACCTTGTCGCTTCGTTTCGAAGGGGTAATGGAGGGAAACAGGATTTACGCCCTTCATGAAAGTTATAGACATATGTCTTAGGGTCGCAAACAATTTCGAATCATCCCTACATCAATTTTGTACAAAAAGATATGACCAAAATACTTACAGCTGTCCGTGTGGAATTTCCAAAACCAAATTTGAGCAGTACCTCCTCTACACTTCATCACCACTTTTCAAGCTGATACAAGTAGAACTGGATTTTGGAGTCTGAATAAAAGTTATAGAACCACGAAATACCTTTCCAAAACATATTAAATCACTCGAAAAGAATCTGTACACAAGAAGTTATACCAATATTACTAACCATTGTCCCTTCCAAAAACGGGTTTATTAATTAACGTTTTCTCTTATTTTCTCTTCCAAATTCCAATTGCAAAGCTGGAGTTTTACTTCCATCAAGGTCTTAAAATACATATATACGTATCCACGTACTTAAGGTACACCGTATATAATTAATTCACGGAAGAAAATTGAAGAACTTACCCTTAAATTCTTCCAGACATGGCTGCCTTTCCCTTCTTCATTTTTCACGTTTTCTCTCCATGTTTTGGACTGATTTTCTGGCTAAGAATGAACTAATTAGTCACAATACACATATATATAGGGTGGCTATGGGGGTGACATGTGTCATCCCCCTAGGGTGACACGTGTCCAGCCGTGATTGGTCCACCATATCTATGCAACCAGTTAGGGGCTGCCACGTGGCAGCGTGGGTCCATCCCAAGTAGGTGAGTCACCTGCCTGCTTGTCACCTGCTTGCTTCACTTTCATAAGTTTGGAGACTAGTTTTTGCTCCCTCTCGTAGGTTCGTAATCTCGTCTTATTTTAAGAGCCTATGTAATCCGTGCTACATAAGTTTGGTATGTAATCAAGTAACTCACGTATGTAAGATTTCTAAATTAGTAGCTTGCGTAGATAAGTCGAGTCCTACGACCCATTACTTGGCCTCCTATTCCTTCCGGATTCTTATATGATTCCCCTTCCAACCTTCTCTACTACGGGGTATCACATCCTCCCTTCGTTGGAGTCATTTGATAGTGTCGTAGCATATCCGGTTCATATGGTAATGTCCAAGGAACTTATGAAACATTCTGAGTTTAAAAGGGTGAGGTGTAACAGTAAGCTTCACATACCTCTTACGGATTACTCTTACACGTTCGCCTCGTCGTCTCCTGAACCTATTTAACATAAAAGTAATACCAAGTTTAATGACCTTTCACTTTCCAATTTCCAACTCTACACCCAAGTACTCATAGGAGTTATTTCCTTATCCATTACCCTCGACTAGTTTGTTACTAGTTCCAAATCTACCAAAAATCGGGCAGCATCTCCCCTATAACTTCAACATCTCCGAGATTTCATCTCGGACACAATATCAACAACCATACCACAAACAACAACCATCATCATACTTATAAGTAAATCACTTCAACCTTACACAATACAAGCTCCAAACTACGATACGAAAATACAGTTTTTAATCTTTATTTTGCAAAATCTTTAACCATACCAAACGGAGGGTCGTGTGGATGAAACCATCAGAACCCACACCCTTTTTAAAACACTTTGAATTCCTGCAACACGTAACCCAACCAGCTGCACCCGCAGCACCACAACGACAACCCACTACTCGACTTCGTTTTAGCTATAACCACTTCAATTTAGTTTGTTTCTAACGTCAAGCATCCTTATGCAATTTTTCTACTTCCAAACTTATTTAAGACATTTAATATACTTCATAAAAATATCACAAACTTCAATTTGAAAGGTAATCTCTTACCTTGCCTGAAACTTGTCAAACGTGTCGAAACTTGCCTCAGGAGTTCCTTTAGCGCGCCTACAACTTTGTGGCTTCTTGCTAACATTTTGGCGCTAATAAAACCCATAAATTTACATTAATAAAACAATAATACCCTTGTGGTATACGCTAGATAATTAATTCATGGAACGGAATCTGAGAACTTACCTTTTTCTCTCCAAAACCGTAGCTCTCTCTCTCTAGCTCAAGGTTTCTTTTTCTTCTTCTCTTTTCTAGAACTCTCTTGAAGAAGATGACTTATGGAATAAGGATGAGGGAAATAAGTCATAAAATATATATATATATATATATAGTCCACCTTATTGGTGACATGTGTCAACCCCTCATTGGTGACACATGTCAAGCCCTCATAGGGCCAATGCACCATCTCCTCCACTTAGGGGCTGCCATGTGGCATGTGGGGGCCCACCCCCTTGCTGTAGCTGCTTCCACATGGCACTCTCTCATTTTCTTCCACATGGTAATCTCTCATGGGCTGCCACGTGGCACTCTCTCCTTCTCCTCGTGGATTCGTAATCTCGTCTTCTTTTACAAATCTATATAATTCTTGCTACGTAAGCTTGGTACGCACTTAAGTAGCTTAAGTATGTAAGGTTTCCAAGTTAGTAGCTTACGTAAGTAAGTCGAGTCCTATGACTCATTACTTGGCCTTCAACTCCTCTTCTTTTTTTTCCTTTGTTCTTCTCCTTTCTCAATTTCTCTTGAAGGTTCTAGAGGTTTATGACTAAGTCTCCCTTTTTTATTCATTCATCACATGGATGAATGACTTGGGCTTGGGTCTTTTGTTTGAGTCTCTCTTGTTTTCTCTTTTTTTTTATTCTTCCAAGCCCAATCACTTAGTTCATAGGTTTTCACGAAACTATGTTTTTTATTAAAATTTTAATTTTGCCCCTGGCCTTTTCCAATACTTCCACATCCAAAATTTTTATAAACAACTTATGTATCAAACAATATCAAAACATAGCATTATCCTTAACTTTTTACAATTATCCCAAATTATCCAAATATGCAAAATAGGGGTTATAACAATAAGGACAAAAATGACCTTTTTTATTACTTTTTCGTCGGCCAAAACGTAACTGCACTATATCATGTTAGTAAAATGATTATAACTCTTTACCCCAAAATCCAAATAACACAATCTTGGTTGTGTTGGAAAAAAAACTCATAGACCTTTAATCCGATAGGTTATAGGTCTCCTAACTCTTAATATGCTAAGAGATATGCTTGTTTGAAATTGACCCAGATACAACCTTATATTGAAACTCAATCGATAAGGAAACTTTCAACTCAACTTTGTGTTGGAGGATTCTTATGACCTTAATTCATCTCCATATCTCTTCCCACAATAAAGAATTGGCCTTAACACCTATGCACAATTAATAATCACCTTATATGATCTTATACACATGAAGAATGGTTTAGGTCTTAGCTTAGAGATTTTCGAGGTGTTACACCCACCAATAATAAAGTCTCAAGTCATGCAACATCTTTGTAGCTCGAGGATGTACGGAATATCTAGAATTATGAGCCTCAATCAAAGTAATTTTATATAGATTATCAACACAAGGAACATACACATGCCCTTTGATCCTCAGGATATCCTCATGATCAATTGCGATCTACTTGGCCTCCCTGTTAGACCTTATCACGAATCTTGCTCAGCCTAACAATTTAGAATTGTATGGCCTTAATCTAATCTAGAAATAAAGAACTTGCCTCCACATAAGCCAACACCCCACCTGATTCTAAAAATTCAAGTCTAATAAGATTGTTAGCTAGATTTTGAACCTCCATAGCCAATAGACGATAGACAATGTAATGACCCTGAAGGTTATTTTTTGGTAATTTTCATAAAATTACCATTTTAACCATATTGATAGCTAATCTGAGTCATTTTTGAATGATATTCGGAGTTCGTTTTGTGAAATTTCTTGAAATGTTAAAGGTTTAGAAAGATTTGGGTTTTGAAGGGTTAAGTTGTCAAATTATGGTATTCAGTGTTATTTGGAGTTCTGAGTCTTGTAATGGAATTTTGTTGATTTTATCAGCTTCGGAATGTGAAATTTGGTCTAGAAGAGTTGATGGAATCAAATTTGGAGTCATATCGTGGATTTGAAGTCCTAAATTGGAAATTATTTAGTTTTTGAGTTTAGAGCCGACTTTGGTAAACATTCAGAGTTCAGATGCTTATAATTGAATTCCAATGATTCTTTTGGATTTGAGAGATGATTTTAGGACTAGAGAGAATTCTTGTGTTTTTTTGGAAGCTCCGAGGGCATTTTGATTTTTTTGAGGCCTAAGGTTAGTTTGGTTGTGACTTTTTAGATTATGGGTCAAGGAGACCTTGAATTTGAATCTTAATGTCCCATTGAGTCCAAAATATCGAATTTAGTATGGAAGCATATATGGTATGTGTTCATGGGAATCCAAGCAAATTCCAAGGGTCTATTAAGAAGTTTGAGAAGTGGAGGATTTTTCTAGTGTTGTGATTTGGTACAGGCTTAGCGAACGCGATGGGGGGATGGCTTTCACAACCATCACCTTTTCGATGGCCCCCTCTGTTTCTTGAAGTCTAGTCTTTCAAGATATAGGTGTCAGGAAAGCGACACCTGAGATGGGTTTAGCCAGGGTTTATGTCATTTCTTCCATTTTTGAGACCCAAAAACTTGGATTGGTGACTTTTAAAGTTGATTTTCTTGGCTAATTGATTGTGTAAGTGATCCTAATGTAAAACCTTCATAACCTATTGATTATTTATGGATTTTAACATTAAATTGGTGAATTTGAATTGAAGAAAGTGGGTTTTTGTTCAAGAACTTGGGTTTTGATAAAAATGGTGATTTTGACTCTGTTTTTAAATTGGTTTTCACAAATAGATTCCAAATGCTTTAAGGATCATTTTCATCTCAAATATTTCCAGATTTAAACCCCATTTTTGGAATTGGATTTTTGAGTTATTTTGATTCGTTTGTCAAATTTCATGATATTGGTGTCGTTAGTTCCATAATTTGATTATGAATAACAATTTAAATAGATTTTGGTGTTTTGAACTCTATTCGGAAAGGGAAGGCTCAAGTTAGTGATTGACCAAGTATCGATTAAGACAAGTAAACTTTTAAAACCTCATAAATCTTGTAGATTACTTAAACTCATTTTTATATGTGTTTTGGAGAGTCATGGGAACAAGTTTTGGGATGATAATCATGTGAATTGTGCTTAATAAAGGATTGGGTTGATAAAAAGACGATGTTTGATGTGATGATCGGAAATGTCAACTTCTTGACTTGAACTTGATGTGAACTCTGTGAAATGCTATGGTGGCCTTAATGTTAATGTGAACTTTTGCTCATTGTTGATTATGGAAATATAATTGAATTAATTGCTTACCGATTGATCCGAATTGTGATAAAAGGGGTAATGTAATGGAAACTTGATGACTTATAATGACGTGAAAGAGATAAGTGTTTATGTTGATATATTATTGATAGTGTGACGCAATTTGCATTGATATGAAAGATGTTGTGATGGTGAGCACTATCATTTTCTCATTATTTGTGTGAACATGATTTCTTGCATTGGTTTTAGGACACTATGATGAGATCTGGTTGATACTTTTGCCAATGGAAAATAGTTTTGGTAATTCTGATGGGAAATGGTTTTGGTAATTGATGATTATTCCGATAGGAAATGGATTTGGTGGATATATGATCCCTGTACAGCTTGCATGGGTTTTGGTATGTTATATAGAAGATGTGTTTCATTAGAAAGACATGCATCACTTTACATGATATCGCATTGCATTGAAATACATTTTATCTGTCATTATGAAGTTGTGTAAATTCCTATTGTGTCTTTGTGATTGATATATTTGATACCGATGTGACTTATTTGGTGATATTGATGAGATATTGTTGATCTATGTGCTATATGAATTTTTTAGTATAGATTGGGATGGTTTCTGTGCATGTTGTAATTGAGGAGATTCGGTTAGGATGAAAGGAATTCTAGTGTCTATTAGATTTACTTCATTTTGTTAGTTGGCTTGCTGAGTACCATGTTGTTTGTTACTAACTCCTTGAAATCTACACTTGTGTAGGTTTCGATCCCGGATAGTGATTTATTTTCACCTTATTTTTCAAAGGCTTTAAGAAGACTTGAGAGGTAATTGATCTATGCTGTCAATCTCCCTATGTAATATCTCAAATATTTCTATGCGAAGACTCGAACCATTCTTTTTAGGCGTATAGGATCGAACTCATCTACTTTTAATTGTATATATGAGTTAAGATCAATTCTTAAGTATTTTAAGAGTATTAGATGTGTTTTAGGGTCATAAGGGATCTCTAATACCAAGCCGAATCCAAAGAATTTATCGGCTAAGTTTCCGAATAAGTTCGTATAAGGGTCAACTTCAAACGATCATATTCTTAGAATATAATGAATTGGGTGGCCCATAAACTATCAAATTAAAGGTGTTTGAGTCTTCTTTCCAACACCACCAAGATTGTATTTTTTTGAGTTTAGAGTAAAAGATTATGCTTGGTTGACCATAGAGGTCCGCGATAAGCCCGCATCGCGGACCTACAACGAACTTGGACAATTTTTCCAGATTTTATTTTTGTCGACCAGAAAGGTGCGCGACACGTCCGCATCGCGGACCTATCATGGACTTGTCCATTTTTCCAGATTTTATAGGGACATTTTAGAAAATTACCTAATATCTATATATACGAACTTAGATGCATTTTGGGTCATTTCTTTTCAGTCTTTCACCTCCAAAGAACCCTAATCTTCATCCTCCTCTCTCTAAAATCATCCCCTCCAATTTTTCTTTCAAACTCAAAGGATTCAAGGCTCCTCATTGAAGACCAAGAATCAATTTTTCTTAAAGTATTACATTAAGGTATGTGGGTTTTCATCCATGGGTTCTTCCACTCATGGAGCTCAAATATTTTCTCAACTAAGTATTTAAATTTAAAATGATGAAATCTTATGAACACATGATGGTTCCAAATGCATAGATTATGGTATATTTTAAGTTTATTTATTCCTGTTGATATATATGTATATTGACTCTTAATTTCAAGTGATGGGTTTTTATGGGTTTTCATACTACGATTTCAAATGTATAGATTTCTTGAGTATTTGAAGTTATTTCTCTGTATTGACTTATTTTTATTTTTATTTATATGAAATGGATGATTTATCAAGGTTCTTATATGAAGGTTTAAAATGTAGTTTTAAATTGCATATGGTGGGTTGTTTTTAATATGTTTAATTTGATGTATTTATGTCACTCTCATGCATACAAGTATTCTTTAAATGTATTTGAAGGTCTTTATGATATGAACCCACCTAGTTTCCTATGATAAAGTAAAGTTGAAATGAAGTTTGACTCCAATGAATATTATGAAGCAAATGCTTATGAAGGGGAGTCTTTATGAAATGATTGAATGATAATAAAAGGGCTTTCAGCCAAAGAAAGTATTCAATATGAAAAGGACAATTCTCACATATTTAAATCAAATAAAATCTTTTAATGAGCTATTCCATCGATGATGATTTGATGTCTAAGGTTATAAAATGCTTATATTATTATGATACTTAAATGTTATTCTACTTAGAGCTTACCTAGCATCGAGCTGGACTAGAGGAGAATACCCACATCCTAGAACTACGTGTCATCATAGGTATAAAAGAGATAGAGGAAAATACCCAATCTCTAAGAGGTGATGGTTTATGTCGATTAATGGTCGCTCTCATAAAGGTACAAGGTTCCTATTCTAATGTTTAAGATATATCATATGATGTCTTCTATGTCTATCAAAAAGTAAAGTATATGCTCTCACAAAGCTAAAGATTTCTTTCAAAGGGTTTATGGTATACTTATTTACGATTCATGGTACTTTGCAAGTTTATGGTTTCTTATAATGACTCATGATCACCTCTAAAATATTTAAGTTTCTTTTATGATTCATGATGGTTTCTATATTTCATTGACTAAGCTTCATAAATCCAAATGGTACTTCAAATGAATACAAGGTTCTAGCATGGTCCATTGTTTCATCTTATTGTATAATGATATATTGCATTGGATACTCACATACTTAGTACATTTAAAGTACTAACGCATACTTTTTCCTACATGATATCACCATGTAGGAACCGACGTCGCTCCCCGACCTCCTCCACATGGCTAGCTCAAATTAGTTTGAAGATTGCTTGTGGTGAGTTTCCATGGTTCGGGAACAACATCCTTTTTATTCTAAGCTTACATTGTGTAGAACATTAAGACTTTTATTAAGGCATTTCTTGACGCTTATTTTGAGAGTGAGCTAGGGACATGTCTTAGCCTCTGCCAAGTCTTTAATGTAGAAGGTATGGTTGGACATAAAAAAATATGTTATGTTGTCTGTGACCCTTATTAAATGTGAAGCCCCTTAGTCGCTACATTCTTTTTGTTTTCCACTTTATTTCTTTATCATTACCAATGAAATACTTAATGAATGCTAAGAGGCTTAGGTGAGGTACCTTCGGGTGTCTCATTCGCCGTATCACGTCTAGGCCCAAGGCTTGGGTCATGAAAAATATGGTATCATAGCAAGAGGTTTTGAAATATTCCTCAGAGTCTAACATACCGCGTCAAATAGGGTCTTGTTCATGTTTGTGAAGCGCGCCATAATTATGAATGGGAAACTATGAGATGTTTAGGAAAGTTTTTCACTTCTTTCAAATTCATGCCGTGCCTCAGAGTGTCATAAGCCTTCCTCTAACTAATGACCTATTATTTTCCTTAGACGATGCCTCGTGGAAGACTACCTCGAAGGGCAAGGGTACCACCTTGAAGGGTAAGGGTTGACGATGAGGAACAACCTTTTCTGATTTTGGATATCCCATATCATGAGAAAGGGGTAACCCATGCCGAGTTTTGAAATGTCATCACATTGTTGGATCAAGCTCTGGCGAACCAAGGGCGCCAATGTGTCCCCCCTCCCTAAGTGAAAAATCGATCCACTAGGATTCAAGAGTTCCAAACAATGAATGTGCCCGATTTCGATGGCTCTAAACTAGATCAAGACCCAATAGAGTTCATCGAGGAGGTGTATTAGATTGTGTCAATATTGGGTGTTCCATCGAATGAAAAGGCTGAGCTAGCAGTCTATCAACTCAAGGGTGTGGCTTGAGTGTGGTACGAGCAATAGGTTGTTGAAAGGGGTGAAGAAGTGGCGTCTATTGATTGGGAAGAGTTCAAAGGTGCTTTCCTAGACCGTTTCTTCCCATTAGAGTTAAGGGAGGCCAAGATCCAAGAGTTCATCAACCTCTGACAAGAAAGTATGAGTGTGAGGGAATATGCCCTCAAATTTACAAAATTGTCCAAGTATGCTCCCTTCATGGTCTTCGACCCCCTTGCTAGAATGAGTAAATTTATTTCCAGTGTCTCAAGCTTGGTATTCAAGGAGTGCAATATGGACATGTTGGTAAAGAAAATGGACATCTCCCGGTTAATGACTTAAGCTGAGAAAATTGAAGAAGAAAAGCATAGGGAGGTTGGTAGGGTGACCAAGAAGCCCCGGATTGATGATGGATCATCTCTTGCTAGTGCCTCAGTGCCTAAGTATCAAAATGATAGGGTTCCTAACCCTAGGTATCAATCTAACAATGATAGTGGTGTAACATTTCCCGCATGCCAAAACTATGGAAAATACCATCCGGGGGATTGTTTAGCCGGTTCGAATGCATGTTTTGGTTGTGGGGCAAGGATCATAAGTTGAGGCATTGTCCATGAGTTGCTAAAAATAATAAGGATATTTGTCGACGATCTCATCCCTACCCCTTTGTGGGTCCCCAAACTTAGTGTGGTACCTCATCCGGTAAGTGTGAATTCCTTTTTTTTGAAATGGTAATAATTGGTATGGATTGGTTGCATGCACCTTTTGCTTCTATATATGGTTGAAGAAAGCTTGACCTATGAAGAGGTTCCGATTGAAATTTTAGACCGACAAGTTAAGAGATTGAGGAACAAGAAGTTACATCCGTCAAAGTCCTTTGGAGAAATCAACAAGTTGAAAGCGCTACATGGGAAGTGGAAACGGATACAATGAAATGTTACCTTCATATTTTTCACTCTACTCAAGCCGAAGGCACTAACTTATCCATGCTCAAGTGTTTAAGGCTCCTATGTTTCAGTTTTTCTAAGTCCTCATGTGCATGCATATTCATGAAGTTGAATTTTAAAGTTATGAATTTATGCTAAAGTATAGAGATTTCATGTTTGATGCATTTTAAGTGTCGTTGTATATATGTTGGGTTGCTAGTCCTTGTTCCATGTCCTTTTTATTCTAGTGATTCTCATTCGAGGATGAATGTTCCCAAGGGGGAGATATAGTAACATCTCAAAATATTTTATGCCAAGACTCAAACCATTTTTTAGGCGTATAGGATTGAATTCATCTACTTTTAATTGTATATATGAGTTAGGATCAATTCCTAAGTATTTTAAGAGTATTAGATGTGTTTTAGGGTCATAAGGGATCTCTAACACCAAGCCGATTCCAAAGAATTTTTATCGGCTAAGTTTCTGAATTAGTTTTTATAAGGGTCAACTTCAAACGACCATATCTCCTATAATATAATGCATTGGTGGCCCATAACCTATCAAATTAAAGGTATTTGAGTCTTCTTTCCAAAGCCACAAGGATTGTATTGTTACGAGTTTGGAGTCAAAAGTTATGCATGGTTGACAAGAGAGGTATGCGACAAGTTCGCGCTGCGGACCTGCAGCAAACTTGGACATTTTTTCCCTATTTCATTTTTGTCGACCAGAAAGGTGCGCGACACGTCCATGTCACAGACCTGTCACGTACTTTTTGAGTTTTCCAGACTTTGTAGGGACAATTTGGGAAAATTACCTAATATCTATATAAATGAACTTGGACGCATTTTGGGTCATTTCTTTTCAGTCTTTCACTTCCAAAGAACCCTAATCTTCATCCTCCTCTCTATCAAATCATCCCCTCCAATTTTTCTATCAAACTCAAAGGATTCAAGGCTCCTGATTAAAGACCAAGAATCAAGTTTTCTTAAAGTTTCACACTAAGGTATATGGGTTTTCATCCATGGATTCTTCCACCCATGGAGCTCAAATATTTTCTCAACTTAGTATTTAAATTTAAAATGATAAAATCTTATGAGCTTTTACATGATGGTTCCAAATGCATAGATTATGATATATTTTAAGTTTATTTACTCCTGTTGATATATATGTATATTGACTCTTAATTTCAAGTGATGA
Source organism: Solanum dulcamara (assembly GCF_947179165.1). Lineage (NCBI taxonomy): Eukaryota > Viridiplantae > Streptophyta > Magnoliopsida > Solanales > Solanaceae > Solanum > Solanum dulcamara. The sequence goes on from NC_077240.1 coordinate 47,702,749, forward strand.
GTTTTTATGGGTTTTCATACTACAATTTCAAATGTATAGATTTCTTGAGTATTTGAAGTTATTTGTCTGTATTGACTTATGTTGATTTTTATTTACATAAAATAGATGATTTATCAAGGTTCTTATATCAAGGTTTAAAATGTAGTTTTAAATTACATATGGTGGGTTGTTTCTAACATGTTTGATTTGATGTATTTATGTCACTCTCATGCATACAAGTATTCTTTAAATGTATTTGAAGGTCTATGAAATGAACCCACCTAATTTCCTATGATAAAGTAAAGTTGAAATGAAGTTTAACTCCAATGAATATTATGAAGTAAATGCTTATGAAAGGGGGTCTTTATGAAATGATTGAATGATGATAAAAGGGCGTTCAACCAAAGAAAGGATTCAATGTGAAAAGGACAATTCTCATATATGTGAATCAAATGAAATATTTTAATGAGCTATTCCACCGATGATGATTTGATGTCTAAGGTTATATATTTCTTATGGTATTATGATACTTAAATGTTATTCTACTGAGAGCTTACCTAGCATCGAGCTGGACTAGAGGCGAATATCCACGTTCCAGAACTATGTGCCACCATAGGTATAAAGGAGATAGAGGAGAATACCCAATCTCTAAGAGGCGAGTACCCGAAATATCAAGTCTTAGTGATGAGTACCCGAGTCTAAGAACTAGGGGTGAGTACCCGGTTTACACAATAGCTTACTGAATCCACTTGCCATTATGGAGTCTACCTTGGCAAGTAGTCTCCTCTATTTTCTCTAGTGTAGGGGTAACATCGGGACTCCATGTTAAAGTTCACATGGTTTATGTCGGTTAACGGTCACTCTCACAAAGGTACAAGGTTTCTATTGCAATGTTTAAGATATATCATATGATGTCTTCTATGTCTAACACAAAGTAAAGTATATGCTCTCACAAAGCTAAAGATTTCTTTCAAAGGGTTTATGGTATACTTATTTATGATTCATGGTACTTTGCAAGTTTATTGTTTCTTATAAAGACTCATGATCACCTCTAAAATGTTCAAGTTTCTTTTATGATTCATAATGGTTTCTATACTTCATTGACTGAGCTTCATAACTCCAAATGGTACTTCAAATGAATACAAGGTTCTAGCATGGTCCATTGTTTCACCTTATTGGATAATGATATATTGCATTGCATACTCACATACTTAGTACATTCAAAATACTAACGCATATTTTTACCTACATGATATCACCATGTAGGAATCGACGTCGCTCCCCGACCTTCTCCATGTGGCTAGCTAGAATTAGTTTGAAGATTGCTTGTGGTGAGTTTCCATGGTTCGGTAACAACATCCTTTTTATTATAAGCTTACATTATGTAAAACATTAAGACTTTTATTAAGGCATTTCTTGACGCTTATTTTGAGGGTGAGCTAGGGACATGTCTTATCCCCCTCCAAGTCTTTAATGTAGAAGGCATAGTTGGACATAGAAAAAGTTGTTATGTTGTCTTTGACTCTTATTAAATGTGAATCCCCTTAGTCGCTACATTCCTTTTGTTTTCCACTTTATTTCTTTATCATTACCAATAAAATACTTAATGAATGCTAAGAGGCTTGGGTGAGGTACCTTCGGGTGTCTCATTCGCCATGTCACGTCTAGGCCCAAGGCTTGGGTCATGAAAAACATATTATCATAGCAAGAGGTTTTGAAATATTCCTTGGAATCTAACATACTGCGTCAAATAGGGTCTTATTCATGTTTGTGAAGCATGCCACAATTATGAATGGGAAACTATGAGACGTTTAGGAAAGTTTTTCACTTCTTTCAAATTCATGTCATGTCTCAGAGTGTCCTAAGCCTTACTCTAACTAATGACCTATTTTGTTTTTCCGTAGACGATGCCTCATGGAAGACCACCTCTATGGGCAAGGGTACCACCTCGAAGGGCAAGCGTTGATGATGAGGAACAACCTCCTCCGATTCCAGATATCCCACATCATGAGGAAGGGGTAACCCATGCCGAGTTTCAAAACGTCATCACATTGTTGGCTTAAGATGTGGTCAACCAAAGGCGTCAATGTGTCCCCTCTCCCTAAGTGAAAAATCCATCCACAAGGATTTGAGAGCTCTAAAGAATGAATGCGCCCAATTTTGATGGCTCTAAACTAGATGAGGACCCTATGGAGTTCATTGAGGAGGTGTATTGGATTGTGTCAATCTTGGGTGTTCAATTGAATGAAAAGGCCGAGCTAGCAGTCTATCAACTCAAGGGTGTGGCTTGAGTGTGGTACGAGCAATAGGTTGTTGAAAGGGGTGAAGAAGTGGCGTCTATTGATTGGGAAGAGTTCAAAGGTGCTTTCCTAGACCGTTTCTTCCCATTAGAGTTAAGGGAGGCCAAGATCCAAGAGTTCATCAACCTCTGACAAGAAAGTATGAGTGTGAGGGAATATGCCCTCAAATTTACAAAATTGTCCAAGTATGCTCCCTTCATGGTCTTCGACCCCCTTGCTAGAATGAGTAAGTTTATTTCCAGTGTCTCGAGCTTGGTATTCAAGGAGTTCAATATGGACATATTGGTAAAGAAAATGGACATCTCCCGGTTAATGACTTAAGTTGAGAAAATTGAAGAAGAAAAGCATAGGGAGGTTGCTAGGGTGACCAAGAAGCCCCGGATTGATGATGGATCATCTCTTGATAGTGCCTCAATGCCTAAGTATCAAAATGATAAGATTCCTAACCCTAGGTATCAAGCTAACAATGATAGCAGTGTAACATTTCCCGCATGCCAAAACTGTGGAAAATACCATCCAAGGGATTGTTTAGCCGGTTCGAGTTCATGTTTTGGGTTGGGGAAAGGATCATAAGTTGACTCATGATCACCTCTAAAATGTTTAAGTTTCTTTTATGATTGATGATGATTTCTATATTTCATTGACTAAGCTTCATAACTCTAAATTGCATTTCAAATGAATACAAGGTTCTAGCATAGTCCATTGCTTCACCTTATTAGATAATGATATATTGCATTGCATACTCATATACTTAGTACATTCAAAGTATTAACGCATACTTTTGCCTACATGATATCACCATGTAAGAACTGACATCGCTCCCCGACCTCCTCTATGTGGCTAGCTAGAATTAGTTTGAAGATTGCTTGTGGTGAGTTTTCATGGTTCGGGAACAACATCCTTTTTATTCTAAGCTTACGTTATGTAGAACATTAAGATTTTTATTAAGGCATTTCTTGACGCTTATTTTGAGGGTGAGCTAGGGACATGTCTTAGCCCCTGCCAAGTCTTTAATGTAGAAGGTATGTTTGGGCATAGAAAAAGATGTTATGTTGTCTTTGACTCTTATTAAATGTGAAGACCCTTAGTCCTTACTTCCCTTTTATTTTCTGCTTGATTTTTTTATCATTACCAATGAAATGCTTAATGAATGCTAAGAGACTTGGGTGAGGTACCTCCGGGTGTCTGATTCATCGTGTCACGTCTAGGCCCTAGGCTTGGGTCATGACACCCTAGTTCTTTTTATTACATTATGTTCTATTTGAGAAACAAAGATTTTGAGACTTATACTTATTTTTCATCTCGGTTGTATTAAATGCTTGTAGATGTGAAAATCAATCTTTGGGGGTTATTTTAGTTGATTAAGACCTCCACTTTATACCTATATCTATTCTATTTAAATTGCTTTCGTATTATTTTTCCATAATTATTGATTTTAGGCTGACTTATTTGGTGAGAATGGATAAGTATCATCACACCTAGATTCGTATCGTGAAAGTGACGGTTGGAGCGTCAGATAATAGAGTCGCTCCTGCACAGACTACTGATCAATACTGGAGACTACTACTAGTGAGGTGCCTTCTAAGGGTCACATTGAACAAGAATCACCCAGTTGTTGTCGGATATGGGATAGACCATACCTACATCTAACTACTTAATGATTTCTTTCTTTACCACTTCTTGTATAGGTAGGTTTAATCTTCATTGGTGTTCAATACTAGGCATGCAATCCTTCTCCAACTTAATTTTGTTGGTTCAAATGCCAGGAGGAATACTATGATATGAGCAATAGTCCACCCAATAGCTTTCTTATACCTCTGCAATACCTTCATCAGTGTTGAAACATGTTCTTCACTCAAATCTATAGCAATAATGACTAGCAAGGTGTTATGCTCACCAAGAAACACGTACCTCAAATGGACTAGCAATTCTTTGAGCTCAAGTCCAGGTGGCTCCTCTATGGATGGTTTAGCAGGTGGAGTCGGCCTATTCTTTAAGTTAAGTTCAAGCTTTTTGAGAGCATATGAATGTGAACCCACACCATGTGAAGCATTTACAGATTCATCATACCCCTCAATACCATCAACATTGAAATTCATGAGTACAGCTGCCAAAGGCTCAACACCGAGCCTTTTCTCAATGGGCACATCAATGACACTTTCAACCTTAATATCAAGCACAGACATTACGATCATATTTATTGGTTGTTTCATGGAGGCACATACATTGAACTTGACCTCTTCATCATTGAGTCTGAATATGAGTTTTCTATGCTCCACATCTACCAATGCTCTATCGGTCGCCAAAAATGGTCTCCCCAAGATGATAGGAACCTGGAAATCTTGTATGACAAAATCAACAGGAAAAATAAACCAACCCACTGTCACATCACACAAAATTCCAACTGGTGTTTCACAGACCTATCTGCCATCAGTAGCCGCATAGAAGTCGGTTTGGGGGCTCCTAAGCCCAACTGTCTATAAATGGCTAGCGGCATTAGATTTATGCTAGCACCCAAGTCACATAGATCCCTTGCAAAATCGAAATCACCAATGGTGCAAGGAATGGTGAATGCACCCGGATCGTTTTTCTTTTCCACCAATGACCTGGTAACAATGGCACTACAGTGATGTAAGTTGTCAGGTGGCTCAAAGAAACTATCCTCTTCTTTGTAACCAAAACCTTCATGAATTTAGCATAACCTTGCATTTTCTTAAGTGTTTCTACCAATGGGATGTTTACTGATATTTCCTTAAGCATTGAAATAAATTTCAGAAACTTGCCATCCTCGTCCTTTTTCTTCAATCTATGTGGGAATGGAAATGGTGGCTTGCGAACAGGTGGCAAAGAGTAAGGTGTTTCTACTTCTGTTTGTTGCGTACCACTGTTCTCTTCGGCCTTCTTCTGTTCCAATGATATCTTATCAGCCTCATCATCATCATCAAACAAAGTTGTTTATCCGCCTGATGCCTGGCCTAATCAGAAGTATTAGAAGGTTCATCCTTAGTCTACTCAGTGCCTGCAATAATAATGTCAGAAAGTACCTTACCACTCCTCGTTGTCACTACCTTACATTGCCCATCATTCTTGGGATTCTGTACTATTTCACTGGGTAAAGTACCAGTCTTTCTCTGATTAAGTGTTGCTGACAACTGGCCCATCTGATGCTCTAATTGCTTGATAGAGGTAGAGTATGAATCTACCAACTAGCTAATATTAGACATGTCGCCTCGCATATCTCTGACTCCAGACTCAGTTCTCTCAACTTTTTGTAGAACCTTTGCCATCATCTCTTCCAGCTTAGATCCACCATTATTGTTACCAACTCTCTCTTGGTTCATAGGTAGCACATACAATCCATTTCTATCATTCTTGAAGTTGTCTTTTCTCTGCCACCCTCCTTGATCATGATTTCTAGTTCGGTCATAGTAGTTTTCTCTTTGAAAGTTTCGACCTTGATTCCCAGAGTTGTATGTTCGGAAACTCCCTTGGCTATTTAGAAACTTGGCTTCCTCCTCAAATACAAAGTCTGTCTCATCATATCGACTTCCATTATCCACAGCTTTCACCTTCTCTAATCCTCCACCAAACAGGCGGTTGGTCAATCAGTCTATCTGCGTTCTCATGTGAGCCATGTCTTGATCACGCTCCTTTTTTTTCACTTTTGTTCTACTGATATCTCAAATGTGAATCCTGAACAATCTGCATCACTGGTATACCAAGCTCTATTGTTCTTTGCGAGTTGATCAAGAATTGTTGTGGCCTCCTAAAATGTCCTAACCATAAAAGATCCCCCATAAGCTGCATCTATCACTGGCATGGTCACGAAGTTGAAATACATATAGAATATCTCTTTCAAGTGCTCGTCAGTCAAATTGTGATTTGGACATTACTTTAGCTTCTGCCTGAATCTTTCTCAAGTCTCATGCATGGCTTTATTAGATCGCTACTTATGAGCATTATTCTTATCCTTGATCTGCAGCTTCTTGGATGGTGTAAACAACCTTTCCAGAAATGCTTCTCTCCACTCCCTCTACATCATAATAGATTCATGTGGAAGTTCATTCATCCATTTCATTACCTCCCCAAACAGAGACAATGGAAATAAATGTAGTCGCACGACTGATTGGCTAACCCCAGGGATTTCAGATGACTTGCAAGTGCTGATGAAGTTCATCAAGTGATGGTTAGCATCATCACTAGTTGTTCCACTAAATAGTCCCTTCAAATTCAACATCACAGCATAGTACTAGCGATAGTGAACTTCACACCTGGAGGTAGTGGTGGGAGGACTATAGCTTTAGTAGCCCCAGCGCCATTCGTATCAGCATCATCATCAACAAGAAAAAAGTTCATAGGTCTTTGACCTCTACCCAGCAAAGCTCCATTGAGTTTATCCTTGTTGTCATCACCATCCCTGACTTGATTTTCAGCCAGCTCTCTCAGTGTTAGCGCCTCGCGCTCTTGTGCATTTATCTTGCGAATTGATCTTTGTAGTTTAGGATTGTACGGAAGGGGTGGTTCACCCTTGCTTTGGATGGTTGGCATGCACTATCTGATTCCGGTCTCAAGTAACTTAGACGAAGTTTATCCCTTCTTTCAAAGCCATACTCTTCAAATTTTTGTTGTGAACTTATTTTCCTAATCATTACTTCCCTCCTGGCAAGCAATGAATACGGGCAAGTTCTTAATGCGTGCACTCAATAAGAAAGACTTTTGAATGAAGAAATCACAATACATGCAAAAACAATTCACGAATTTCAATCCTACTTTCGCCTATGTTAGTTAAGTTGTCATAGTTCCCACAACCCTAGTTGTGGGTTTAGCTACTCATACTTGTAAGTAAGAGAACAAGAATTTGTGAAGAATTAATGAATTAATACCTATGCACATGAAGAAGTCAATCTTGAATTAATCAGACGAATCACAAATAAAGGATGAAAATCAGAATGATTTATCAAGAGTTAATCTCCAAAAGTAACTAAATATATTTTCACAATGTTCACAAAGTACTCAAAAAATTAGTAAAAATGTTGAACCCTAAAAATAAAATAAATTCAGGTGTTGAACTTCATGGTTCGTGATCCTCTTCCATGGTATTTGACTTGTCCCATGTTGTGTAGCCTTCATCTCTTCACGGCCACCCATCACGCCTCTTAGAGCTTACTACGTTCTGTATTTCCTTCCATGATGGTATCCTTTGACATTTTCACATTTCTTCTATTAACCTCTACGAGCATCCACTACGGTCTGCGGTGGGCTCTATGGACCATAATGGATTCCATGGAATTACACTTGCACAACTTTCAGTATTTGCCTCTTCACAGCCTCAGCATCACAACATCCACCATGGCCCGTGTAAGGCATTACAGTCCGTGAAGGGTTCTGTGTAGGTCTACTTTACTAAAATTCAGCATCAGCTTTCTGCTCATCAGCATTACGCCAGCCACCACGGCCCGTGTAGGCACTACGGTCCATGGTGAGGCTCGTATTCCTCATCCTTCAGCCAAATAGTACTCAAATCCATAAAATTGTCAAAAACTTGTGCATGACTTAGTTTTCCTGCAACATAAATAAAACACACATCATATCTACAAAAACATGCTTGCAACGCGCACTAATTCACCATTTTGAGTGTCGAAAATATCATAAATAGGCGACACATCAAAACCGGAGAACCTAGGAGGACCCAATCTGATAAACCTCCCCAACATCTTCTGCTCCTCTATAGTCATAATAAGCCTAGTTTTCATGTTCTAAACAACTGTAGGAATAGGATGAATCACTGGAAGGAGAGCTGTAGTAGTAGGCTGTAGAACTGGAGTTTGTTCATATTATACCCCTGTCTGTCCTGAAGTCTAAGCCTCCTCTCAAAACTAAGGTCTGGCTGAATTGCTAAGAAGTATTCCTGCTTAGTACATACACTTTATGAAGTTGAGGATCCAAGCCAGAGTATCTTGTAATACTGGTGTGGCCACGAATCCAGGTGGGGGCTAGGCTGGATCTACCTCCACCGGTTGGTTCTCGAATTGGTCGACCTCTATGTTTGGCTCCTACACTGGTACTGCAACCTGAGCTCTGCCCTGGCCTTTGTGTCGACCTTAATTTCTACCCCGAGATGGGGCTCTATCTATAGGCGCAGGGGGTCCTCGTCCGCCCCGAGTAGATCTCGTTCTTTCCATCTGAGAAAGAGTGAAACAATTAGAATTCAGATGTGTTCATCATCATTAGCGTACGATTAGAAACAAGAATGGTGACTTAATTCCTAACAATGCCCTATAGCCTCCTGAAGATTGGATACAGACGTCATCGTAACGATCTGTAGGACTCTACTAGACACTTGCTCCTATACTAGTGAGACCGTGAACCTAAACTTTGATACCACTCTGTCACGACCCGAATTCGGGCTATAATGGCGCCTACTATAACCTTCAATGTCACAACCTGATTCCTCAAGTCATGATGGCACCAACTATGACCCACCAGTAGGCAAGCTAACCCATATCCGGAACTACGAGTAATGGGATGTCAAGGTAGAAGACCCGCAATTCAATCTAAAACAGTAAAGAAATAATAGGAGCATACATGAATAGGCGGAAGCAACTAGATATATACAACAAAAAGATCTCTCCCAAATCCTGGAAGTCATATGTACAGAGCTTCTAGTAAAAGAGTACAAGTCCCAAAAATGGACCACGGAACAGAGTTATCTCAAAAAGCAAAAGACAGAAAAAATATATATGCAGAGGAAGACAGGTAAATCCAGGACGCAATGTGCTCAACCTCGCCTCTGATCACGACCGTTGTTGGCTCGAATCAATGCCGGAAGCTAGTACTCGAAAATGAATCACGAAAATAGATCTAGAGTGTAGTATGAGTACCAAAACAACAAGTACCCAGTAGGCATCATAGGCCGACTGAGCAAGATAAGAAAAAGTAAACCGAATTGCAAGTAAATGATCATAACTAAATAAGGAAAAGAAGTAAATGTAGGTATGTACCCAAGCATACTTAACAATCAAAGAGGAAGAATCTAACTAAATCCGCTGGTCTCCCATAAATCCGATGGGTATGCTCATGCACAAGTATAAGGGAACCGTCTGCACGGACTCTTATTAGCCCAGCAGGTGCAAGGATAGCTGAAGTAAAATGAATGGAGCCAAAAGGATTCCAATAATATCACTATTTCCCTGACTTGAACCGAACCATTCCCAAACGCTAATACCTCAACCCAAAGCTGAGAGTATATGAAGACTTAAACCGAAGATTCATCAGGGCATCAGGAATTGAACCACGTGTAAGCTGGACCACGGACTTTGACCGAGTAACTATAGTTAATGAGTTGACATAGTTAAGCTAGACCATGGACTTCAACGGGGTAACTGTAGCCAAAGGGTCAAACACAGGTAAGCTAGACCACGAACTTTAACCGAGTAACTATAGCTAAGGAGACTGAAAACAAGTAAGCTAGACCACGAACTTCAATTGGGTAACTATAGCTAAGGAACCAAACACAAGTAAGCTAGACCGCGGGCTTGAAACGGGTAACTATAGCTAAGGAATCGAATTGAATTAGAATCAGCGACAAATCAAGCATCACGGGGAGTACCCCCAAATCGAGGGTCATCAGTATATCACTCTAACCCGAGCCATATACAACCGGAATCATCGCGAAGACTCCCAGAATCAAAAACCAAGTGATACAGGAGTGATAGGAGAGTAGGGAAATATGGAGGTAAGTACAAGCTATTTTACGGCCTAGCTAAAGCTCAGAGTATCAGTATCAGACTCAAGTCTGTTATATCAGTCTACAGGGAGTTAACCGTCCGAAATGACATCGGAGAAATTTTAAGGCCCAACTGCACCAAAATTGCGCAAGTCTAAGGCAATCACTAGTCCAAGCCTAGACTAAGGCCCAACATGCTTCCAAACATATAACCACAGGCAAAGCATACAACACAAAGCGTGGATTAACTATAATAGTAGGAATCATGCTTAAACAGTCCAAAAATTTCCCAAAGTTGTGCCTGGGACATGAATTCTAGGAATTTAGCATGCTCAACACCCCAACCCCTCCAACTCATACAATTCAATAGATAATTGCCTAAACATACTCAGTCTCACAAGAGAAAAATTGTAGCCTACCTGTAGGCCAACCGCACTCGCTCCAACTCATAAAGCTAGAGCTTTTTCCTTCTAAGTGGCCTTCGAACACTGCCACACTATCAATAATAGAATCACAATGTTAATTCGTTATGACACTAAAATTATCGAATTCAAAGACGGACCAATTTTAGAGTCAAAAATCAAGAATTGTGGGACCCGCTCTGTAATTCACAAAATTGACTCTGAGAACAAGCTTCAAATATTACCCACCCACCCCCGCTCAGTTTCCACAAGGGAAATAATTCACACATCAAAACCAACCCAAACCCAACATGCATAAATGATAAATTTCATGGCCTAAGAACTTAGAAACGCAGAAGAAAAAGGGAATATTACCTCAAATGATTCCTCAAATCCTAATTCTGAACACACCAATGGGTTCCCTTGAAAATATATGCAAGTTAGACTTTTGAATCACCCAAATCTCCAAAGAATTGAAGGAGAAAACAAGGTTTAAAGTTACAGGGAAAATCTGGAAATTGGGTCTTAAGAATGACCCTCTGATGTCGCTTTAGCGCCCCCCCCCCCCCCCGTGATCTCTTAAGAGACACCACCTAAAAGGCAGGCATCTCTTTAGCGACACTTGGTCACTTAAGATACTAGTCGTTTTAAGCGACAGGGCTGTCGCTTTAGCGACACCCGCCCAAAAAGGCTGGTCATTTTAGCAAGCTCCTGGCATCTTTAACGGCACTTGCTTTAGCGACCAGGGGTCGCTTATACGAGGGCACCATACACAACTAGTGCAACAATGATCTTAGCATGCTAAATCATCTAACATAGTGTTCGGGATTTGTTCAAAACCCCTACATGAAAATGAGGTATGCTACCCCACCAAATTCGACATTCCAGACTCAATGACGCATTCAAAATTCTCATATGAGGTCATTTTAATGAGAAGTGGATCCCACACCCAAGTTCCATTTGAGCCTATTTTCATAATGGGCCTCAAAATTAGACTAGAAGCCTCGAAAAGCGAACGAAGGGTCGTTTAAGACCAAACTCGACTTTTCGGAGCTAACCATGCAGTCAGAATTTTCATCTGAGTGCATTTTCCAAGAATGTTGACCAAAGTCAATTATAGACCAAATTTTAAAGACAAACGCACCAAATGGTCCTAAATTCGTATCGATTGCCTTGGTACTCATGCCGACCATGCTACTAGTCTAATTTGGCCATTATGGAACCAATGGAACAGTTAGAATTCCATTTTTAGGTCATTTTCCTGAAGTTATGACCGAAGTCAACTTTTCAAGTTATAAAAGCTTCAATACAGGAAAACGAGCCTAAAACCTAAACAAAAGACCAGGCGACCAAATAGTCAGTGCCAATAAGTCATAAATGACTTGAGATCGCTACAGCAACTCTCTAAACGATTGAATGAAGGCTAAAATTCAAATATGACCGGGAGGGTCATTACACCCAAGTAGGCAAGACAAACCGAACTCAAGTGGAAGTCAAACCTCAATTTAAATAAATAAATAATAGCATAAGAGGGAGGAAGCACGAAGAATAGAAAAAAGAGGTCAAACCAAAGTATAGATATGTAAATACGATACAAAATATACAAAAGAGAACCCAAAAGTGATCAAAAATGAATAACTGACACTAGACCAACCCCGAACCTGGAGTCACCCATATAGGAGTTGCTAAGTACAAAGCTGACAATATATATATATATATATAATACAGAATTGGTTGTCCAGAGCAACAAATACAAGCCAGTACGAAAGAAGAAAGGTAGCAAGTCTCTGAACGTTGGGAGCTTACCACAATCTGGATCTGGCACAGCTACGGATGATCAGGCGCGCACTGGGGGTGACTTGAACTAGGAGCTTTATCAAAAAGATGCAGAGGTGCAGTATGAGTACCAAAATTTAGAGCACCCAGTGGGCATCATAGGCCAACCGAGCTCAGAAAGAATAAGGGAATCATAGGCCGACCGAGCTCAGAAAGAATAATTATACTTATAAGCAGCACGATGATAATAATGAGAACATAAATGAGTCATAAACTATAACTATGGGTGCATCAGGGTACGGGGAGAACATACAAGATCAAATAAACCCAACTACAACTGGTGACCACAACAATTGACTCAACTCAGAGAATACTAGAAGAGCATGATAAATATAACAAAGGAAATCTATAGCAATAATCCCAAAAGTATTTCAGAGCGCCCAAAATAACCCACCAAAGTATCAATTCACTAAACTGAGACTCTAGTGTACCAAAAGCACGGCCTTGGGCCCAACATTTCAATGCCTTAAGCAAGTAAGACATAAGCATAAGCCAAAAGTCCCAACAAAATAGGCGACTGAAACCAAACAAGCGGCATCTTAAGATCAAGTCACCTAGAATCAAGTTCTAAGGATTCTAAGCGATGCAAACAAGTCGAGAAAGCACCTAAACTAAGGCTCCAATGACTAAAATCTAAACAAGCTACTAACGATGGCCATCGGCTCCTAATTTGCTCAAAATGGCTACCAACACCTCTAACCAACCTAATTATACAATACTACACATAATACACCAATTCTAATCGAAGTAAGTCTAATCAGAAGAAGTCATAGTCTACCTCAAGGACAAAACCGCACACGAACCGCTAAATTAAAGCTTTTCCTTTTTGGGCTGTCTCCGAAAAATGTCACTCTATCAAGAACAGAATCATGACGTCGTTATGGTCATTTTGACATTAAAATTATAATTTTCAGAGACAGACTAAATTTTAGGGTCAAAAACGGGAATGTGGGGCGCACCAAAAATTCCTGAACTAACACCAACAACAAGTCCTAATCAACCTCCCAAACTCATATCCCAAATTAAGACACAATTCGGGGATTGAAAACACCGCAAAATCAATAAGCAACAACAATACCCAAACTAAGCTAAGAGCAAAAATGAGACAGCAGCTAGAATCAGAAAATTAATTAGAAATTGATGGTCTACAGCGAATTCTAACAACACTACAACATTCCTCACAAAAAATACCATAATTTAGACTCTTGAATCACTGAATTCGGACTCAAAATGAATGAGAAATCAACTTCCAAAAATTGAGCTCGAAAATGAGTTATGATAGCAGCAAAAACGAGACTTTTACCTCGAACGAAGCTCTCTAATCAGATTTCTATCTTGCCAAAAGTACAAAAGTGTGGCCTTAATCCCATAATATAGGCTGTTGAATCCCCAAAATTGTCCAAGAAACAGAGGAGAAATCGTGATCTAAACCTGAACCCTCGAACTGATTTTTTTCTCTTATTAATTGGGTGAACAGTGACAGCACAGGCCAAAATTTGATTTTGATTCTCCGGCCTCATGCAGAGTCCCATGAACGTAAATCATATATGAATTTTGATTGAAAAAAATATTTTAAACTCAACGGAATAGACAGAATGACCAACAGAGGTCATCTCGTTGAAATGTTGACCAAAGTCAACACTTTCAAAGGAAAACACACAAAACGCTCAAACTGTCAAAAGCTCATTTCGGGTACCTTGGGAACCGAACCAAAGGTCACTCTAGATCAAACTCGGCGTTCCGGAGCTAACTGCGGTGATGGAATTTTCATCCTAGCACGTTTACTCAAAATGTTGACCAAAGTCAAACTTGGCCAAAACTTTAAAGTTAAAATGGCAATTCGCACAAACTCAAAATGAAGACTCCAAAACCCAATCCAACCTTTCTTCTAGAATAATATGGACCTTTCAGAGCTGATGGAACCATCAGAATTTTCATACGACTTGCTGAATCTCCGGATGTTGACCAAAGTCAACTCTTTTCACTTTAAGACTCTAAAAAGGGGACAACTCGCACCAAGCTCACCCAACCACCTCGGAGAGCGTGTCACTCATCCAAACATCACATAACAGCTATAAAAAAGCTATGAAAAGGGGTAAAATGGTAAAAATACGCAAAAGTACAAAAATGACCTTGGAGGTCATTACAAGTTCTTTTTCTTTTATTTTCATCATCTTCTCTGTTATAAATTTCTTGTGCTATATATGATGAAATATGTGTATTCACACAAAAACATTGTGCTACACTTTTCCAGCACAAATTAAAGAAGGTCGTTGTTCAAATTCTTTTTTATAAAATTATGATTATTGTACTGGAATTTTCTTACTATAACAAGGTAAATTATGGACGAAGGTACAAAATTGATTCTTGGGTGGTTCATCGTGTACTAAAAATTTTAAAAGAGATTGCAATGTATTGACACTTTAAAAAAAGGCTAAGCACAATTAAAAATCATTATACATTTAACTAAAGATCTCAAACTCTAACTGATTTAATGAGCCATTTGCAGTTTCACAGTCTGAATTTGTTCATACTTACACATGCATGGCTTATTCTTTGAGACAAGCATATGACTACTGGAAGGATCAACCAAGTAGCATTCTTCAGCAATGCTGGCTTCACATAAGCCCGGCCTTCCCCAGAGGAACGCGACCGGGTCCAAGGCGAGGCGCAACCTTCGTCCGCAAGAAGCATCGTTATGGGAAGATAGGAGCCGGTAGAGGCCCCGTGCCCGCTTGGTTTACCGAATCCAAGAAATCGAACCATTGCTCGCGGACCGCGTCCTCCACAATGGGGAGAGGAAAGCGCGGGACGCGGGAGCGGCTTTTGGGTTTGCCCCATGCACGGAGTGCGAGGGGCGAAAGACGACCGATTGTGCATGATAATGCTTGGCATTGGGTATGCAACATAGGAAATCGACTTTGGGCGAGCCTGAATTGTGCTCACCCCGCGACTGAGATGGCATGCGGGTCAGGACGTCGCTGCGCGAGTAGGGATCCAGCCTAACCACACAAGCCTAGCACCAGTCATGCATCCCGCGTCCGAATGCTTTGTCGATGCACGCCCAAAACCAGCACCGATGCTCAGCATTAGATGCCGCTCACCAATGAAGAAGCCGACGTTGCAAGGCCAAGCAAGCCCTGCTTAATGCAAACCCGTCCGAGGAGGGGAGAAGTTAATCCCATAAGAGGTGACGAAGGCACGCCGAAGCTTTTGTGCGGGCACCCCCCGCATAGACCGTCGGCGCTTGACCGTACTTGGCTTAGTCCCGTGCGAGCGACTCCTAGAGCTTATCAATTAGCATCTAGAACTCACCACACGCCCGAAAGCGCCGCCTTTCCACATCAATTGCCTATGGACCTTCGCGAGAATGCTGCCACTGACGTGCGAAGACAGCCCGGTGGGCCGTCGTCGACGTGATTTTTTAGGTGCTCGATGGCGTCGCACGGACTAGCCATGCATGACATCATGCACCCATGCTGCACGTCGACGTGCCCACTAGACACCCATGTCATCCGACTGCAGTCGCCGTAGCGTGCCTTCAACACCTCTACCCCCCTTATATATGCTTTAAAAAAAATCCAAGTGCCAGGAGTAGACATGATTTTTCTAGAGAATCATAATGAACATGTACAACTACAAGTTGCACGTTCTAAGGTATAAACACACTTCGGCTTGGACAAGTGAGTTTTAAATGTTCAAAATAGTAGAAGCATTTAAGTGAGTCCAATATTCATGTTTAATTTGATCAGATTTTTTGTCAAATGCAGCACAAATAGATTGTTGTTGTTGTCTTATATCATCACAATTTCCTTTTGCTTGATTATGAACGTTGTTCAGCCCACCAATATTCGTTAAGCTTATCTTTTCTATGTTAATTCCTAAATATTGTTCTTCAAAATACTTCACCTTTACTTTGATGAATATTATTGCCTTCAAATAAATAACAAGGCGAACAATATGCCGCATCTTCATTCTCACTATACTCCAACTAATCATATTCTTCAAACCATTTAGAATTGAAACGGACATTGTTTCAAAAACATAGATTAAGGAAATTGATGAACCTTACGTTGACAAGGACCAATTTGAAGACATTCCCTACTTATTTCAGCAAGAAGATTTGGATCATGAATTAAAATTAGAGTTCTATTAACTGAATCAAGTTCTAAATCATTTAAATCAAGTCTTCGTTTCTAATAAGAATGTGATGATATCTCTAATTGGTCTCTTGTTTCTTCTATATTAGGTTGGCTTAGAGACGTCGAATTTGTTTTTGGTAGTCAAATAAAATATTTCCTCAAGTCCATGGAACCTTCGAGCTAAAATATTTATAAAGTTATTTTTGTTGTAAAATAAGAGAAAGGGGAGGAAAAATAGAGAGAATTATTGAGATTCTTATACTCATATAATATGGGTAAAGGAATCTCCTATATATAGAAGAGGAAAACCCTATTCCACAAGGAAAAGGTATTAAAATTTTGTTTGGTAAGTCACCATATAAGTTGTTGTATGGAAAGGAACCAAAGTTAGATCACCTAAGAGTGTTTGGTTGTTTGTGCTTTGCTTCAATAATGCCAAGGAAAGAATTCAATCTGTTTCGTTTTTTTTTTCAAATGAATTCCTTTATTGGACCAAATCATAAAAGGAATGAACAAAACTATGTTATTTAATAATAATTTTTTTTAACGAAATAGAGTTTAGTTTAAAGCAAAAATAGGCAAATCACAAAAATGAGGACATGGGGAATTAAACGACCCTGAGCTGCTGCTCTCTCCATGTCAAAAGTCTTGACATGGAGAAAGGAAATAACAGTTAGTGTATTTATCTCAAGTTTTCCATTTAGTGAGGGAAAAGGGGAGATTTAGTTTATAGCCCTTATTGAACTTATTTTTAATTTTATATCATTTGAGAGATTTTTATTCTTACACATAAAGAGGTCTGAAAAGGTCATCTTTTTCTGTTCAATTTGCAAGCGGATATAAAATGAAGCATGAACTGCTACAACGACAATACCTGCCAAACAATAGATAAAAAAATGCTGACTGCACTAGCTCTTGCCAAGTCTAATGTTAATGAAAGACTTCCCAGACATCATTACCAATGACATATTGAGTTACACCAATCAAGCCCAATGCTAATGTGAGGAAGATACAAGGGAAGAAATAGAGCCAATTACCAATGTGATAGACTTCACAACCTATCTTCAATTGGTGAATCTCATATTGGACATCTTCAAGAAGGTTTACTTGAAAGATTAAAATTGCATTGCCCAGAATATGGGATACACGATTATCTTTACAGGACTAAACACAAGGTTTATCATTTGAATTATCTTGGAAAAAATACTACCATTCGGTAACTGTACAGAGCTCACTACCATACACAAAACCTGCAGAATCGAGTGAAAAATCTAAATCTCCAGATAAAAAATGGAGAATGGACGTTCCCAAAATGCTCATAGTAAAACAACCAAGTTCAGACATGCTGGGGACTACTTGCAGCACCATCGTCCTGCAAATGAAACTTAATAAATGAACTTGGAAATAATCTACCCTCAGATTTGAAATACTACGTAATAAGAATATTCTACGTAGCACCCACGAAGACAATTTGGCAGCAATACCTCCACTGCCAATCTGAAAAGAAAGAGATCAATAAGGCAGCTACTTATTCTACTATTTAATCAGCAAAATGAAGTTCATCAGAAGCAGAAATAGTGTTGGAATCAAAATCATGCGTCAAGTAGCACCATAGTTAAAGGAGCAATGTCAGGGTCAGGGTCACTACAGGGCTAAGAAAGAAACAGGGAGAGAACTCAAAAGAAAGGAGAGGGGCGGCAAATACATATGAGAATTCTATTAGTTTCTATGATGGATTTCTTCAGAGTAATACTAATTGATAGGACCTTGTTGGTAAGTGCCACAAGATCATGTTATGCCTTCGAAAATGAAAGATAATTCTAAGTCCGCATCTTCTACGAGCAAGGAAGCTATATATATATATATATATATATATATATATGGAAAGTTGCAAAGTGCAAAGTTGGATTACCATTTTACCCTTACACTAAATTAAAATCTAATTAACTATCTAAATACGACAAAAACAACTACATACCCAATGAAATCTCACAAGTGAGGCCTAGGGAGAGTAAAATGTATGCATATCTTACCATTACCTTGTAAAGGCAAAGAGACTGACTTTAATTAACTATCTAATTAATTAAAAGTCCTATTTTATATATGTAAATGCATAATTAATTAGAAATCCAGCTATTGCACTTTAATTATTTAATTGTGGCATTACAAATTCTCTTAATTACTACTAATTATTCCAAACGTTATTCACATCCTCTTACGTTCTTTAGTTATATCATTATAAATTCCCTTTAGTTATTATTAATTATTTCTATCTTTCATTTTCCCTTATATTAACTTTTCCCCAATAAATTTTCACATTCATACACCAATGTATCCAGGGCATTCATATTACACAAAATTAATTGCTTTAAATTAATACATCATGTCACTAACTTCCACAATTCCTATAATTTATCTTTTCATTTTCTCAACTTGGTTTTTCAAATTCTAGGACTTTTCAATTAGTAACCTCTTGTTGAATTAAATGTAGGTTAATTTAAATCAATATATATATATGTTAAAAGGAATTCCAAATAACATCAAGAAACACTATATAAAGGCAACCAATGGTTTCTATTTCCCTCAAGGTTGCTTTATTGTTGAGCAGATTTTTTTAATCTGGCCTTCCTTTTCGTTTTCCTTTTTTTCCTCTCCATTCTTTTCCCTTAAAGAAAAATTTGCATGAACTAAAAGAAAATAGAAGATGGAAAAGTATGTAGATGTAAGGATTAAATAATCACCAGATTCAACTTACCTTCAACTTTCACGGGATAATATTTGAAGACTACTATTTCCATCAATATCGCTAGCAGAGATTCATGAGCTATGAAAAGGAGGGGGCTGGTTTCTTTGGAAAGCTGATTTTGAAATTTACATTAATTGATTCATTCTTATAGTGTTTTGTAATTACAATTTTTATAGATAAAAAGACAATACATAAGATAATGATGAGGAAGATGATAAGTTAGTTCTCAGTTTCTCTATATTTGAAATGCGAAGATTGGCATAAAGTTCATGTATCTGTCAATTCATGCATTTAATATATAACTAGTTTCTTAACATGTGTGTTGCACCTGAATGCCAAATCATGCAATATTTGATATAATAATATCAATATTATTAAATACAAAGCTTTGAATAAATAAATATATATATGAAAGAATAAAGTATAAGTTTCTATGATTGATCAATGTGGATCCTCATAGTGTAACTTGTTGCCGAGGTCAATGATTAGGTATCATCTGAAATTATGAAGTCAAACATGTAACTTAACACTGTTGCTCGGACTCTTCAATAATATTGACCGATGCATGTCAGATACTCTAGAAATGATGCATGTTTGGAGGATCCGACACGAGTGCGGAACATTTCGGAAAGTCCGAGCAACATAGATAAAACGTACCTAATACTTACTTATAAATGTTATACTTGGTGTATGTTAATTCACTTATCCGTTTCGACTGCACTGTGATAATCAGGATGGTTGTGGTGGCATCATGGTTTTTACAACAATCATGAATATTGTCAATTGAATAAGTCATTTTTGAATCAATACTATGCATTTTTGATAGTCCCACTATTCCCTGACAGTGAATGAGGTTGATATACATATTGTTTGAACCTTATAATGACTTGGTCATTTACGTTTAGTGTTTGATACGTCCAAAGATACAAATTGCATAAAGAATACACAAAAATATTCAATGTATTTTAGCATGTCTTATTCCTTGCAATTTTGGTGACACTTACCATGAAACTATATTTGGTGGCAAGATTTTAGCATTAATGATCTCTTGACCAATACACTTTACTTCTTCATAAAGTTATTCATTCATCAAAAACATTTTATATAACGAAAGTTATAACCTAGTTAACCCAATAGGAAAAGTAGCACCCATAATCTAAATATTATAAGGTCATTGTAAAACTCAATTGCCAAATAAGCAGAGATGATTTGCATATTTATAAGTTGCGAACTATATATAAAAATAAGTGCTTCATCTTTATGCTAATCAAAAATTAACATTTGATATTAACCTTCAAGAGAAGTGTGATTTTGTGGCAAGTTCACTGATAGGCCAATGTGTTGTTCAATCAATTCTTCGACTCAAACCTTTCGTGTTAAATGACATTTCAGTTTTTTTCTCTAATTTCCTCATCTTTCTTTTGTGCTAATCTTCCAGCTATATATGTGTGATCACCTATAATGAGAAGGATTGAGTAGTATACTTTAGTTGTACTTCAAGATTAATCAAGGTTTTATAATCCCTTTGTAATCCCACTTTCTCTAAATGGATAAGAACTCCATTGCCTACAACTTGTTGAGGCAAAAGAGTGTAAAGTATTCTAAATATAAACTCAATGAGAACATATATACCCACTAGAGAATGGAGGACGAATCAAGTCTTGTTCCGTCCCACATTTTCCCCCGAACTTTACGTGTGGTTTAATTATTCTAATACTCGCCTATAATAGGAAGAAATTTGAGTAATATACTGAAGTACTTCAAGATCTAAGGTTTTATAATCTCTCTCTCAACTCTAAATAAACTACAACTACATTGTGTACTTGTTGAAGAAAAAGATTGTATAGTATTCTAAATATAAACTCAATAAAAAGGATATAAAACCACTTATAGAAAAAGGAGGATGATAGAGTCTGTTATCCCAGATTTTATGAGTGGTTTAATCATATATTAGTCCTCTTTCCCTTGCCATGTATCTCTCCATGCACAAAATCCTAAGGCTACTACTCCAAGCTTCTTCATGAGTAAAGATTTCAGTTCATCATCTGCAATTGGTTTCCTTCAGCTTTTTTGTTTTTTCATGGAATTTTGAATTTGCTAAGAACTGAAATTTTTCACTATTTTGATGCTCTGAATTTGCAGGTATAAGAATATTAACATACTCAAGGGGATCAACACTGCCTTTCTCTCATCTCGAGTAACCTAAAAAGTGAAAGCTTCTTGTCCATCACAAGAAATCAGGCTTAGTAGTGTATATGCATGGAATAAGTACGGGTGGCAAAATCAAACCCAACCTACCCACCTCCAACCTGTTCAATTTTGGACGGATTGTTGACCCAATATCTATTAGCTCAACCCATTTCAACCCACTGAATATTGGGTTGTTATGTAGCCAAAATCGACTAATGAGAATTTTGTCAAAAATATTTGTAAAAAATTATTTTTTATTTGATTTGTTATATATAGTCATAATAAAGAAAAATAATAATTTTATTTACGCTAAAATATTATCAAAGAACAAATAACGCAATTCAAACTTAGAAAGAATTGGCGGGTTGGGTTATGACCTGCATTTTAGCCCAATCTATTTCAGCCCAAGAGCTATTAGGCGGGTCAATAACCCACTCATTTAGTAACTCAACATATTTTAACCCACCCAAACTCAGTTCAACCCGGCCATTTGACACCTGTAGAAACAAGGTACATGCCTCCACTAATACTATATTCTGGTCTAATTTAGGATTTGGCTGAACCATGAACAAATGAAACCAATTGTTAAGAAACCTTGGTAAGTTTCACTAATCCCATTTCTCCTAGAAAAGTAGATCGATTTGGCCTCATCAACAATAACGTGAATTTACTTCTAAGATAATATATCTTATCTTCTTTCTCTCTCTTCTTGGTTGGGACTATATTAGTGAAACAACATATTTTTTTTCTTTGAACTGATATTTGGTTAAAGAATACTTAAAGTTGTCAACGGTTTAAATTTGAAGGAAAAGTTGTACAATTGAAAAGACACTTTCCGAGAAAGGACACAACAAATCATTTTTTCTTCCATGTCTTTTATAAATAGGGTATTTATTTAACTTTCCACTTTTGAGGTCATGCTTTTAATGCAATATATACGATATATACAACTTTCCTAAAACTACGTTCATGTTTCATTAATTATTGCAATGATATAATTTATGTTTATTTATTATTTTTGTTTTCATTCAACCAATTAAAATCCTTGTCATGAATTTGAAAGTTACCATTGCACATGTATTGGTTAAAATCTTTACATTTTCCAACATTTTTCTTCTTTAAATTCTCTTACAAGAATTTTAAATGTTAGTGTCATGTGAACATATTCTTGGCTGCTTCAAAATAACATGCTCGCTTTTTTATATTTTACATGTATTCATACCAAGTAAAATCAGGTACTTTCTCTTACTTCTTTTTTCATTACGATAGAGAAATACAACATGTGATTATATATATTATATCGCAAATTGAATATATTTTTTAAGTTTTAGTTTTGTTTCCCGTGAAAAAAAAGAAAACCTTTTTCAATTGACTATGGTAAGTCAGATATATATATATATATATATATATATATATATATATATATATAAAACATGTTTGTACCTTAAAAAATAAAATTAATGAACGTACAAATAGTTCCAAAAAATGAAATGCGATTGTTTTCTTCACAACATCTAAAAAATATTAGTTCAAATTCTTAAACTTTAAAGTATTTATACTATTTAGCATGGGATACACCTGCAACGCATGCGTTCGATAACTAGTAAATCCCAAATCTCTATATAATACAATAGTAATTACCCCCAATATTTAAAAGAGCATTAATCATTTTTATCCACTACCTAAATATAACCACCCAATCTCAACTACTTTCAATCCAAAGCAAGTTGGGTACTTGGGATAGGTTACATAAATTCTCAAGGTCCATGTTATATAATTCCAACTAATTGGTATCACCTACAGATTATTTTAGGCGACACCAATTAGTTAGTTAGGACAAAGTTGTAGGAACATTATTTTTAAAAAGATATATTAAGATATCTAAATACGTATATACATATAGAAACAGATGAAAATTTTAACAAGAATGC
Organism: Solanum dulcamara; assembly: GCF_947179165.1. Taxonomy (NCBI): domain Eukaryota; kingdom Viridiplantae; phylum Streptophyta; class Magnoliopsida; order Solanales; family Solanaceae; genus Solanum; species Solanum dulcamara. The sequence continues at coordinate 47,726,000 of NC_077240.1, forward strand.
TCTCAGGCACATCCCCCAAGAACGCTCTCTCTCCTACTTCCTAGGAGAGAGGTTCATCCCCTTTTTCGATGATCTTAGCCGGAAAAAGCTTCTTTTGTCTCTAACCACCATATTCTGTTGTAGCTTCAACCCCTTCTCTTCTTTCTTTCTTTTCTTGACAGCCTGAGACATTTTTTTATGGAGCAAAACAGAATATATTTTAACGTGGGATTTAAATCCTTCAACATTACCAGATGAACAGTGGGTAGGGACACATGGTACGAATGGCTAGAGAGAAGCCGGAACATGATGAGAAGATCAACCATGAGCACGAAGGTCATGAAATGGATCTGCAACATACTCGAAGAAGCTTCCAAAGGTGAGAAAATGGCGATAAGGAGATGGAAGAACAAGGAGAAATTATCAGAATTTTTCTGCACTAGGAAAGCTAACAGATACGGTAGATACATGAGCATTCTATCACTTCATGGGAGGGAAAGATCGGTAATTATTACCCCAAAACTAGCCTCAAATGCAGGGTGGAATGAGATAGCATTTAAGATAGAAAGGTTCATTCAATGCTCCAACCATGAATTGTTGTCAGAATAACCCAAACTTATTAAGACAAATCTCTCTTATGCTAACGTCACAAGGGAGAGTAAATGGCATTCTGACATCTTCCGTGTTTCATCAGTTTCATCCAGCAAAGGAGACATTAATATCACAGTGCCTCCTGGAACCAAAGACACTGGCCTTTTCAAGAGATGCATTGTGGCATCCTTCCCTGAGGGAGAAACAGAGAGCCCGACACTCTCAGATATCAGAAGGTGGTCCGCAATTACATGTAATGCAGTTTTTGGGGTCAGCATCTAATCTACGAAATGGCTAACAATAGGTTCCTTTTCAAATTTCCGAACCAGAATATGGTAGAGCAGATTATGCAGAGGGAATGGAGATGGAAGAAGACCAAAATTAGGCTACTTTGGTGGAACCCAGTTATCAGATGCTCCCCTATTGATCAAAAATCCAGTAGCACTTGGATTCGAGCTGTAGGGGTGCCGCTATATCTATGGTCTGAGAAAACCTTCAAAGAGATTGGAAATATTTGCGGTGGTTGGGTCTCAACTGAAGAAGAGACAGATCTGAAGAATCATCTAAAATGGGCGCGAATCCAGATTACAGGAGATGGTGGGGACTGTCCAAATGGGATATCAATACAAAGAGACGGAATCAAATTCACCATCCCAATATGGGTGGAGAAAGGAGTTCGATTCTAAAGATTGTCACCGGAGACGGTGATGAAGGATGACACAGCTGGAACCGCTGGTCCAAAAAATCAGATGGGCCTCCGGGTAAAAGACCTGATATCTGTTGATAAAGGACAAAGGACCATGTGCAATTCTGACACATCACAGAGAGAACATGTGGGTAGTTCAGTGACAGCTGGAGGAAATTCAAGCAGGAAAGAACATGCTGTGCCAAGGAGGTGGGTTCTTTTATCCAGCAAAGGAGACATTAATATCACAGTGCCTCCTGGAACCACTTATATTGCACTAATACCAAAGAAGACAGGAGGAAAGGAGCTGAGAGATTTCAGACCAATCAGTCTCATTGGTAGTGTGTATAAACTAATCTCTAAGGTTCTAATAGAAAGATTGAAGAAAGTAGTAGACAAGTTGGTAGATGTCCAACAGATGGCTTTCATTAAAAGAAGACAAATAATGGATGCCATCTTGATTGCTAATGAAGTGGTGGACTCAAGAATTAATCAAGCAAAGGCTGGAATACTTTATAAGTTGGACATTGAAAAGGCATATGATCATGTTAATAGGGAATATTTACTGAAAGTGCTTTCATGTATGGGCTTTGGGATGAAATGGATCAAATGGATGAGATTTTGCATCTCCACTGTCAGATTTTCAGTTCTGATCAATGGGTCACTTGAAGGATTCTTCCTTGCCCAGAGAGGTCTAAGACAAGGTGATCCATTGTCTCCTTTTCTTTTCATTATTGTTATAGAGGGTTTGAACAACATGATCAAGGTTGCAAGAAGTAATAAGTGCCTTAGAGGTTGTGAGGTGGCAATCAACTCAAACTCTAATTCAAATGTCAACATGGAAGTCACATACCTCCAATATGCAGATGACACATTAATTTTTTGTGATGCTGATGAAAGTCAATTGTTGATTTTGAGAGCAATTTTGGTTTTGTTTGAAGGTGTTTCTGGCTTACATATCAACTGGAGAAATAGTATGTTGTTTCCAATCAATATGGTAACTAACATGGTAGAACTGTCTTGGACCTACTACATATCTGGGAATGCCCTTACGAGCCAAGTCAAAGTCATTACACATTTGGAGTTCTGTGGTTGAGAAGTGTGAAAAAAAGCTATCCGAATGGAAAGCTCAATATCTATCCCCAGGAAGTAAGAGTCACTCTTATAAATTATGTGTTGGATGCCCTCCCAACATACATGATGTCCATCTTCCCCATTCTAGACGGAATCATGTAGAGATTGGATGAGGTGAGAAGGGATTTTCTCTGGAAAGGTAACAAGGAACAGGACTCTACAGTATTCCACTTAGTGAAGTGGAGAAAAGTCCTCTGGGGGGAGAAACACGGGAGTCTGGGTACAAGGAATCTAAAGTTACAAAGCAAAGCCCTAAGATTAAAATGGCTCTGGAGGTACTCTGAAGAGCCTCAAGCCTACTGGAGCAAGGTCATCAAAGCAAAATATGGAGAAGAGGACATGTGGATGACAAAGGAGGTCCTTACCCCATATGGTGTTAGCCTCTGGAGATCTATTAGAGTACTTTGGCCTTTTTTTGAAGAATCACATTGTTATCAAGGTAGGAAATGGTTATAAGACTTTCTTCTGGGAAGACAAATGGTTGGGATCAAATAGTCCGAAGGGGTTGTTTCCTCTAATGTATAAGGTGACAGTCCAACAACAATTGCATATTGCAGATTTATGGACAATACAAGGATGGGCCATCCAATTTAGAAGGAATTTCAATGACTGGGAGATTGATAGAGTTGTTGAATTCTTCAGAGTGCTAGAGGAGTTTAAAGGCATATGGACAACAAAGGTATCTTTAAGGTTAGCTCTGCCTATAAGTTTTTGAACCAAGGAAATCAGCAGCCACAAGGGGAACAATGGAAGCATATTTGGAAGGTGAAGATACCTTTCAAAGTTGTCTGTTTCACTAGGCTATTGGCAAGGGAAGTTGTTTTAACTCAAGAAAACCTTAAGAAAAGGAAATTCTCCCTCTGTTCCAGATGTTACCTCTGTGGTGAAGAGGGTGAGACAGTCAGTCATCTATTTCTACAGTGCAGGATTACATCTCTGCTATGGAGGATTTTTGTCAGCTTCAGGGGTATTGTTTGGGTTATGCCCAACAAAATCACACAACTATTATATAGCTGGGAGGAGGCAGGAACAGGAGCTGCAGACAGAGATAGATGGAGAATTTTCCCACCCTGTATTTGGTGGACAATTTGGAAAGAGAGGAATTCTAGATGTTTCGAGGACAAAAATTGTGATCTACAAAAGATCAAGTTAAACTACATTAAGCTTTTTTGTTTTTGGTGTAAACAGATGTACTTAGAATATACTGAGTCAATCGTTGATATCCTAGGCTCTTGTTAGAATTGCTGATTTAGTTCTTTATTTTTGACATGTTGTAGATATGGTTTTCAGTACAATCTATGTACTGTCCTTGTCAATATACACAAATGTTATCTTCTCAAAACAAATATGTATATACATATAAATATTTAGATGTTGTATTTAATATAAATGATATAGACAATTTGTTTTCTCAAATTTGAATGTTCATAATTTATTTATTAAAATTGAAATTTAAACAAGATAATTAAAATACTATATGCACAAATTATTAGGTTGTAAGGTGGTCCACAAATTATTAGGTTGTAAGGTGGTGGCAGTGATTGTTGTATGGTAGGAAGGGCGACGGTCATTGTTCGAAGTAGTGGTGGTTGTAACGGTGGAGGTGGCTGGTGGTAGTGACTGAGGGTGGTGGATGGTGGTGGTAGTGGCAACGCTGGTGGTTGTGACAGAGGAGGTGGTTGGTGATGATGGTTAAGTAGTGACCGGTAGTGGCTGCGACAATGGTGATGTGGTTGTCAGTGTTAGTGGTGGTGGTGGTGGTTAGGTGATGGTGGTTGTCAATGTTGGTGGTGATAGTTGTGATGGTGGAGATGGTTATGATGATGGTAGTGGGGTGGTTGGTGATGGTGGTTGGCAGTGGGGGTGGGGGTTGTGAAACAATAACTGATAGTGGTTGTGGACAAAATGGTAGTGAAAAATCATCGTCACAAAAATCTTTGAATAGTCTATTCATAGTATTAAGACTCTGTTAAAGATATGAATGATTCACACCTATTCAAACCCTAAGTGATTAAATTATAAAACAAAAAACTCAATTCACCTAAGCATTTGAGGTCTCGATCATTCAAATTCAGACCTTTATTAAGAGTAAATAAATTATTAGTTAGATTAACATGTTTATCCAGAGGCAAATCCAAAATTTGAAGTTTGTGGGTTCCTAGAACGACCTAAAGTTAATATACAATAACAATTGGATGCAGTCATATTTATAAATGTATAGTAGGATTCTTAACACATATACAAGGTCTGGACAAACGCTACTGGTTCCTAAAGAAGTGAACCCACATACCACACTGTGGATCTAACCCATGTGTTCACCTTAGGTCCGATATTTACTAAAAGTTTTTTAGTATTGTAAAAGATTTTTATGCGATATAAAATACAGAGAACTTTCAGTACTAGAGAAACTATTTTTATAACGTTGGACTGACGGATCTAGATGGAGAAACATGGATGGCAAGGATACAGGAAACCAATCCTAATGTAATTGTAGTTGTTGCATGTTATACTTGAAATAAAATCAGAAAGGAGAGAGGCTGGAATGAGGCTGGCATGGGGACAGAACCATAGGGGAAAGCTGCTGGGATTGGGTGGTTAATTTTAACCGGTAGATACAAATGATTAATGAGGTTAAATATAAAAATAAAATAAAAAAGGCAGCAAAAGGAAAGAGAGACTATATAAGATTAATTGACATCAATATGCAGAAAATAGACTCCTTCATTCGTATGCATGTGCGGTTCTAGTTCACTCCTGATCAAAGTAGATAGAAATATCAAGGAAGCAAGCATCAATATGCCCTAGAAACTCTTGGTCTACTATCCAGTGAAATGAAACCAAAAAAATAAAAAAATAAAAAAGAATGAAAGTCAATATTAAAAACTTGTCTTGTTGTCTACTTCTCTGTCTGGAAACTCTGTGTTTCCATCAAACGGGAGCAGATGTAGACATGTGATTTTTGACCCTCCCTTTGTTTTATACTATTTTAGCATTAAATATTTCTTTTAGGCCTAATCTCGATATTTCGAGTTTTATTTCATTTTACTAGTGAAAAAACGAAAATTACAAACAAATAAACAATGCCGTATTTTGGGATACCGGATTTGTTTCATTTTCAAACAAAAGAGAATTTCACAAAAGAAAAACATTTTCTTCTTTAAATTAGGTTTAGATAGATAAGTTAGTATTTTCTCTGTGATATTTTAATTTTCTTAGTCTAAAATCAGGTAGTTAATGTTTTTATCATTGTATTTTGTTTTTTATTGTTTTAGATGACAACAAAAGAAAGAAGAAGAGAGGCAACCCACAATGAAATTTTGAAAAACTAGAGACAGGGTGCACCAACTAGAGGGATATGAATAAACTGAGAATGTTTTTTTGATAAGGCATGAATAGACAGAGCTATGGTGATGATCACAAAGATCTTCATGAGACCGGGCTAAGCTGAACAAGTACGAAACAAGACTTTAAAGGCTTCAAAACAGTTGAAGAAATTAAACTTAAACCAAAACAAAAAAATTCAAAACAATAGAAAATGGAATCTGCTATCAGAAACAAATTGACAAGGAAGACCTCCATATATGTCAAAACCCCACTGGCATGGAAGAGGCAGTAAAAAGGGAAAACAAAGGAAAAAGCTAGAGTATCACAAGGATTTCAGATACCAAAAGAGTAATTGTTGGCAAAGTCAAACTGAAATAACACACAGCTTCATCTCCAAAAGTTCAACAAACAGCTTCATCACAATTGATGGAGTTTTATAGGACAACCTCCAACGTTTCAACACTTCTACATCATGTTTACTTGTCCTTTGGGGAAATAACAAGATGGGGGCATTAATAGTGGACCTAGGCACCTTTCTAGTTTAGGTGCTGCAAAGATGTTATCTGATGAAACTAAGACAAAAGGTGAGAAACTAGCTAGCAACTAAGATGATAGTACAAGATTCATTTTAGCCCTGTTCCCCAGATCGATGTAAGTACTTACATTAAAAGAAACCGCAAAATGTAAACTTGTATAAATAAACATAGTTTTCTTCCAATTACAAATACATAGTTTCTTCCTATTGAAAGCTCAAAGCAGTTAAAATGCAGCAGAAAAGACTTGAACTTCTCTCAGACTCTAATGTTTTGCAGATATGCTGTAGACTAATGACAATAGAGACTACCATGGTCAATGAGGTATAAATGGAAATAAGTCCAAAGCCTTTTCAGCTGTAAAATTGGTGATATTAAAATAGTAGAAATTTGGCTGACTTGTAAAATCTCGACCAAGAAGGTGTTTGGAATATATATTCCAATCTTCTGTCATTTGAGACCTTAAATAATAGTGGATAAGTTGATCTGCAATCATTCCACAAGGATCAGGATCAAATGAATGTGCATTCACTTTCTCACAAGCGAAGATATACTTCTAACCTCTCCGTAACCAATGATTAGGCGAGGCAGAAATTATTTAGTTCGGATTTTTATGGTAAAAAGAAGATAGGATTCCTAATTATTCAGACATTAATAGTTTATTACAGACACAGGACAGAAATCACAAGAGGACTGTCTCTTGCTTAGAACTGAACACTTTAAAGTTGTTCACAATTGACACTAAAAATTAGTCTGATTATGAGACCACGAAGAACTTCCAAGATATAATAATAAGATTCCAATAATGAAAATATTCAAGGGAAGCCATCTATATATGGGACTAAACTTTCCCGTCACTATAAGGTCCCCAAGACTCAAAGTGCTCTTCATGATTCACAAATGTCATTGAGCAATTGTTAACTATACCAACTAATACAGAGGAGGGCATTGCAATCTTTAACAACATTTAGAGCACATAAAGTCTAAAACTAAGCATTATGAGGAGCTAACATGAAAACGTCAAACATATTAAGGACAACTCACGTCAGTGATGCGGATAGATCTGCTCATTGATGGCTTAAATTGAGTTGTTTTCGCCGTAGAAGGTGATCCAATCACAAAGCCATTATTTTGACTACCCTAGAAACAACAGGATGAGAATATAATGACCATCAAATATAACATAAAAATGTATCATATAGTGAAGCATGACTCAGCTAAACCACAAAATAGAGTAAAATATGCACTCAATCTCAGAGTAAATACCACAGTAGGCATGCATTTTTTAACAAACGCCCGCCACATTTACAGAGATGTATTATTCTCTTTTACAAGCTTCAGAAATACTCCTCTTTCTCCAAACTTATGTAACACGCTTTCTATTTTAGGATGTCCTAAAATTTATCTATCATTTAATAATTCAAGTTTAAGTCAAGGTGTTTCCACATCAAATTAACTTTTGAACTGCTAATTTAATATTTTGTCTTTTAAGGTTTTTACATAACTTTTAAGAAAGACATTTAATAGCCTCAATAATTAAAATATTTGTCAAAGCTACCTTTTATTTTCTCTTATGCTGTTTTCTTTAAGTGAACATATGACCTTTGAGATCTATCTGATTAGCAACATCAGCAACATAAAACATTAGATTTCTGGCAGTACAGCAATCTAACATATCTGTGTCCACTCTATTCACGTGTCACTTTCCATCAACTCTTACTTATCCAATAAACCTCAATCAAATTTAACTGGAGCCAAGATTTCAACTTGAAAATTTTATTCCTCTTATACTAAAATTTCAATATTGCACAACAAAAATTATGAAGACTTAACTTTCTTAAATATTTAAACAAACATTGATACAAGATTTGAGTACCAAATTCCATCAATATAATTACATCTAAACATGCTTGTTGAACCTGACAATAATTATGTTGTTAGACAATAAGTCTGTGTTGATCTCAATATTGATATAGTTAAATCTTAATTCAAACTCTCCAAGAGTTTAGGTATCTACAGATGTTGAAGATGTTCACTTTTCAGCTCCCCAATTTTAAGAAATAATTGGCGTTATCTTTTTGAAATTGGTAAATATTGTATTCCTCAGCATCAAGGACATTTTGGAGACCTCCAAAATATTGTGAACCAAAACAATAACTAAGGCAGCTACAAGGATCCTAAAAGATCTATTAACTGTTCAACTTGCTCTACGCTTTCTTCTTTACACCAAAAATATAAGGTTATGATACAGTTCCATTTAATCTTTTGAATGGAAGAAAAACTATCTTCAAAGCATATATTGTTTCTCTCTCTCTCCATATTGTCCACCATATACTAGGTGGAATTATTCTCCACCACTTCTTCTGATGTTTTCTTCCTACTCTCCTGATCCAGTAGCTAAGATATGTTTGTTGTATATTCTTGCAGTATCCACTTAGTTTCTGCGAAGCTAAGAAATAATGCCCAAATCTGTGAAATAACTTTGCAATGTAGGAACAAGTGGTTGTAAGTTTCCTCAGCCACATTGCACAGGATGCACCTAGATGCTATATGGAAACCTCTACTTTGTAATCTTTCCCAGGTGAGACATGCTTTTCTAACTACCAATCAATTAAAACAATTACCTTGGTTGGACCAAGGTTTTTCTAGACCTGTTTCCAGGGGCCTGTCTTACAACTTGGTTGCTCTATCCCTTACTTCTTGAACAGCCTATTCACTGAAAATCTATCTTCATTGTCATGCTTCCACCTTATTGTATCAGGCTCTAAAGTGATACCATTAAATCCACTTAATTCTTGCAGCATCCCAACCACTCTCTCCACTTCCCAATCATTCATCTGTCTTCTAAAGTTGATGTTCCATCCTTGAGGAGATCATATGTCAACTATTGTTGCATCTGGATTGTTTTAAAAAGTGATTAGATCTGGATATGAGTTCATTAAGGTCTCATGTCCAATCCAGTTTTCTTTCCATAGAAGGATCTTGGTGTCATTCCCCACTTTATAATGTAAGCTCCTTGCCAGTTTTGACCAAATATTCCCAATTGTTCTCCATACTGCAACACCATAAGTGCTAGATACTGTGTTAGTACACCATTGGTAATTCTGCCCGCATTTGCTATGAATTACTTCCTTCCACAATGCATGATCCTCCCTAGAAAATCTGCAGTCACTTCTTCAGCAAGCAATCGTGTTGCACCTTCAAATTCCTGATACCAAGACCACTAGAATGCCTGCTCAACTAAGAAGTGTGCCAGTTAACCAAATGTATTCCTTTGCCCTCTTTATTTCCCATCCACAAATTTCTCCTCAACTTATCCAACCTCTTCTCCACCTTGGAAGGAATGGGGAATAATGACATTATGTAAGTTGGTAGTGGATCAAAAACTGAATTTATCAGAGTAATTCTTCCTCCTACAGAAAGGTATCGAGTTTTCCACTTCGATAGCTTCTTTTCAGTTTTCTCCACTATTCCATCACAAATTTCCAACTATTATGTTTGTTGCCTAAAGGCATGCCTAGATACACTATTGGGAATTGGTCTATTCTACTTTCCAATATGCTAGCCAGACTCTGCATATGTGATACTACTTTAATAGGAAATATACTGCTCTTCCTCCAATTTACACACTGACCAGAAGTAGCCTCAAAGATCACCAAAATCATTCTCATAAAGCTAAGTTGTTCTGCCTTAGCTTCATAGAAAATAACAGTATCATCTGCATAAAGCAGATGGCATATATGCATCTCCTGTCCTCAATTGTTGCCTCACTTGAACCCTTTCAACCACTAGCCACCTTCATCATGTCGTTGAAACCCTTCATGGTTAGCATGGAGAGGAAAGGTGATAGAGGATCCCCCTATATGAGACTATGAGACCTTACTAAGTCAAAAAAGGACTTCCTTACTTTTCATTCATAGTAGTCTTAATGACTAATAGTTTGAAGCCTGGGGGGGGGGGGGGTTTCGGCACTTGCTTCCTTCGTCTTAAGTAAAGTGCAATTTACTTTTACAATTCAGAACTCTTAGTCGAGCTAGCGTGATTGATTTTTTGTTGGAGGTTCCACGGGAAAGAGAGGAACCACCGCCCAATGGTACTTTTACGAAAGTATGGCACCGGTGGCCAATACCTTCTCGAGACTATCGAAATGGATTCGCGCCATGCTCCATTCCCATGGCTCGAAAATCTAACAGTACCTTGATGCAAAATCCAATCTACTTCAACCACCTCTCACCAAAACCCATTTGCTTAAGAATATTGAAAAGGAACTCCTAGATGACATGGTCATAAGCCTTCTCAACATCTTCTTTATGCCTAGTACCTAGATCTTCACCTTTGAGCCTAGAGTACAGAAATTCATTGGCTATTAGTGCAGTATCCATGATTTCTCTCCCTTTCGTGAAGGATAATAGATGCTTGTTTAACAACTTGCTCACCACCCTCTTCAGCCTCTCTGCTAGAAGCTTAGCAATGATTTTATAGATTCCACCTATGAGGCTTATAGATCTGAAATCTCTAGAGTTCAGAGACCCTATTTTCTTGGGAATAAAAGCAACATATGAAGCTCTTCTCAAACAATTGATGAGAATGGAATTGATGGATAGTGTTCATAATATCCTCCCTCAGCTGATGAGAGTGGAAGTAATGGATAGTGTTCATAATATCCACCATCAGCATATCTCGAAAAACCCAGTAAAAGCTCGTTTAAAAACCATATGCCCGGAGCCTTATCCCTATCACATGATCTGATACAATATAGAACTCCAACTTCATCAAATAGTCCTTGCATCCATTCATTTTCCTCATTGTTGATACTAGAGATCCCTTGAAGGTTAAAATCGGGACTATCAAAAGGATTCGCGTCATGTAGGGCCTGTTTGGGGGAAATGCCCTTTACCAAGGATTCTCCATTCCCATGGCTCGAGAACCTAACAGTCTTGATACGAAATCCAATCTACTTCAACCATAAAAAAAGGGCAGCCCAGTGCACTAAAGCTCCCGCTATGCGCAGGGTCCGAGGAAGGGCCTGACCACAAGGGTCTATTGTACGCAGCATTACCTTGCATTTCTGCCGGAGGCTGTTTCCAAGGCTTGAACCTGTGACCTCCGGGTCAATGGCAGCAACTTTACCAGTTACTCCAAGGCTCCCCTACTTCAACCATCTCTCACCAAAACCCATTTGCTTAAGAATATTGAAAAGGAACTCTTAGTTGACATGGTCATAAGCCTTCTCAACATCTTCTTTACGCCTAGTATCTAGATCTTCACCTTTGAGCCTAGAGTACAGAAATTCATTGGCTATTAGTGCAGTATCCATGATTTCTCTCCCTTTAGTGAAGGATAATAGATGCTTGTTCAACAACTTGCTCTTACCCTCTTCAACCTCTTTGCTAGAAGCTTAGCAATAATTTATAGATTCCACCTATGAGACTTATAGATCTGAAATCTCTCGAGTTCAGAGACCCTATTTTCTTGGGAATAAAAACAACATATGAAGCTTCTCAAACAATTGATGAGAATGGAAGTTATGGATAGTGTTCATAATATCCTCCCTCAGCTGATGAGAATGGAAGTGATGGATAGTGTTCATAATATCCTCCCTCGACATATCTCGAAAAGCCAGGTAAAAGCTCATTAAAAAACCATATGGCCCGAAGCCTTATCCCTAGCACATAATATGATACAATCTAGAACTCCAACTTCATCAAATTGTCCTTGCAACCATTCATTTTCCTTATTGTTGATACTTGAGACCCCTTGAAGGTTAAAATTGGGTCTCCATTGCTCTATTTCTATAAAGATTTTGGTAAAAGTTGATGGCGGTCATTTTAATAGCTTCAGGATGGTAACAGAGGCCCCTTCCTCCTCTAAATTGTCAATGGAATTAGATATCTTTTCTGTTGTGGAAAATCTGTGGAAATACTTGGTGTTCTTGTCACCATTTTTAAGCCATTATATTCTGGATCTTTGCCTCCAAGCTATCTCCTCATTCCTAGTCATTTCCACAAACTCTATGCTAAGTGGGCTTTTTGGATAGTTCATTTTCAGAGGAATTCTCAGTTCCTGACTCTCTTCCAAGATGGATATCTGATATCAAAATATCATCACTCTGTTTTCAAATGTTTCTATCTTCCAAACCCCATTCCTTCAATTTCTCTTTTAACAACTTCAATATTGCAGCCAAAATGGATGAGACTAACCCACTTGCATGAAAAGAAACCCACTAGGCCTTGACTTTGCTTCTTAATCCTTCCACTCGTATTTACCATTGTTCACAAAAAGAGCACCTAGAACAATTTGAAAAGCTCTTTTCATTAGATTGTCCTGGGTGAGTGTAACCTGATTGGCTAGAAGCCAAGTAAAACACGCTACCTTGAAAGGTATCTTGACTTTCCAGATCATCTTCCAAGGCCAACTACCACCATGTGAGTTTGATCTCAGTAAACTTTTGTAAGCTGAGCCCACTGTAAACCTTCCTTTCTTGTCAGGATTCCAAAATAAATTGTCCCCATTGGAGTTTAGTTCTTTGTATTGTTCCAAAATATTTAACGGTTCAGCCACTCTGTTGATTTCCCAATCATTTAGATGTCTTTTAAACCTTAGGTCCCACACCTAACTGTCTCTCACTTCTCTGATAGTGGATAGCTTTTGGAGACTTAAAATGAACAAATCAGAGAACTTGTTCTTCAGACTTTCATATCCCATCCACATATTTTCTCAGATTAGAGTCTTTCCCCCATTACCTACCTTGATTTTGCTTTTTCTCAGATTAGAGTCTTTCCCCATTACCTACCTTAATTTTGCTTTTGTTGGCAAACATGATCCACTAGTCTCTGATAGCCCTCCATACTGCATCCCCATAGGGTTGTGTTGGCAAGTTGGTAGTCCATTTGTTCTCTATACCAAACCTGGTCTTGATTGTTTCCTTCCACAAAGCTTGTTCCTGTGATGCAAATCTCCAAAGCCACTTCATTAGAAGGCTTTGATTCTGAATTTTAAGATTTCTTATCCCCAAACCCCCTACCTTTTAGCTGAGGATAACTTGATCTCACTTACTAGATGAATTTTGTGTTCCCACATTCTAAAATCAGAGGGCAATGGCCAGAGGTGACCCTTTGTAATGTGGATTGTTTGATGTTTCTAAAGGATGTCTCCCATTCTTCGGATATCAAAAATCTGTCAAATCTGGCTGTCGAATCATGTCTTTCCACTCATTTCCAAGTAAAATTATCACCTGCTAGCTGCAGATTCACTAGCTCCATGTCTTCAATAAAGTCGGAAAAATCTAGCATTCCCTTATTGAATCTGGTGCAGTTCCGTTTCTCTGATGGATATCTCACAGTATTGAAATCACCACCCACCACCCAAGTGCCTGAGAACAGCCCTCTCACTGAAGTTAGTTCCCATCAAACCTCATCTCTCTTCCCTGTCGTTGGGAGCGTACACACCAGACATGTGCCAGCTAAAATCTATTGATTTCCCCGTGAATTTCCAAGTAATACAATAGGCCCCTACCTCACATACTTCCCCCTCCCAAACTCTACCATCCCATAGCATGATGATTCCCCCTCTTGAACCGCTGGCTTCTAATTGGACATATTTCACCCATCTGTTGGCCCATAATTCTCTCACTATGTTCCTTATATCCCCCTACAATTTAGTCTCCTGGAAGCAAAAAAACATCTGCATTCCAACTGTGCAATAGACTCCTGATCAATTGCCTCTTTCTCCTATCATTGAGGCCCCTCACATTCCATGAAATAATATTAATCTTCATAGGGAAGGTCGATATTGCATCCCCATATACTTCTTAAACCATAGCTGAAAAACTTGGTTCCAGATTCCATGTTTTTTAATTATTTTGATCCTTTCAATTTTGTAGTTGTCAGAATTAGAGCCTTCATAGCATCGCCATTGCAGTTCCTTTTTTTCATCTATTTTCATCAATAATTTCTCCGCTAATTCCTCACAACCATGAAAATTAACCCCGAATTCCTTTCTTAGTTGTAGAATGTTATGTCGGACCTAAATTGGTACTGCTGGATCAGAGTGGGATTCAATTGTTTTTGGTAATTCTACAGCCCTCCCAAACACTACCATCCCATAGCATGATGATTCCCCCTCTTGAACTGCTGGCTTCTAATTAGACATATTTCACCCATCTGTTGGCCCATAATTCTCTTACTATGTTCCTTATATCCCCATACAATTTAGTTTCCTGGAAGCAAAAAAACATCTGCATTCCAACTATGCAATAGACTCCTGATCAATTGCCTCTCTCCCATCATTGAGACCCCTCACATTCCATGAAATAATATAAATCTTCATAAGGAAGGTCGATATTGCATCCCCCTCTACTTCTTAAACCAAGTTGAAAAACTTGGTTCCATATTCCATGTTTTTTAATTCCTTTGATCCTTTCAATTTTGGAGTTGTTAGAATTAGAGTCTTAGCAGCATCGCCATTGCAGTTCCTCTTTTCATCTATTTTCATAAGCAATTTCTCCGCTAATTCCTCACAGCCATGAAAATTAACCCCGAATTCCTTTCCTAGTTGTAGAATGTTATGTCGGACCCAAATTGGTACAGCTGGATCAGAGTGGGGTTCAATTGTTTCTGGTAATTCTGCTGAGTTGAGAGGGACGACTTCCTCGATATACAGAGCCCCCACTTCTCTATTTTCCTGCTCTACATGTTCCTCTATGTCGAGTCTCGAGTCCACTTGAATAATTGACATAGCGCCAATCACAGCCATGAAAATTAACCCCGAATTCCTTTCCTAGTTGTAGAATGTTATGTCGGACCCAAATTGGTACAGCTGGATCAGAGTGGGGTTCAATTGTTTCTGGTAATTCTGCTGAGTTGAGAGGGACGACTTCCTCGATATACAGAGCCCCCACTTCTATATTTTCCTGCTCTACATGTTCCTCTATGTCGAGTCTCGAGTCCACTTGAATGATTGACATAGCGTCGTCGTCTCTTTGCATTAAATTCTAGTGTTCCCGATTAGTGTCATCTCCCTCATCTCATGTCTCCTCTGCATAGGTATCAGAAGAACGCTCTCCTCTATTCAGTAGAGGAAAAGGTTCTTTGTTCTGATTAGCTAAAATTCCATTAATTAAAGGAACAAATGGGATTTCATCAGTTGGTTCTATTATTTTAATTAATTCAACTTGGACCGCTAGGTCGAAGCCCAAATTACCCCAACCAACCAAATTTCCTTTCTTCAGAATGGAACCCTCCCCCATATTTCTTTCATGTGTGCACGTGCAAACTTGGCCAGCTGTTGAATTTAAATTTTTTGTGAACATGACGTGCCCACGTGCCCTGACACCTTGGTGTGACCAAAACCCCCATACCCTCTTAAAGGTAGGGTTTCTCCACAACCCTTTGGTTCGTAGTCTTCTTCTCTCTTTCCCAGGATATTAATGATACTAATATAACGCCCAAATTTATTAAAGTTTCTCGAGCAGAAGATCTCTAAGAAATCATCATGAGATTTCCACCTCCTGACGGAATTCCCTTGTGTTTTCAAAACTTTCTTTGAAGTGTGTACAATCCACTCCATCGTCTTCTGACTGTACCTCGCCCTAGTCATCATGTTTCGACCCCTTTCGACCCAGTCGTACCAGATTTCACCCCTTGAGACCTTTCTTGTGATGTCAAAAGATTTGATACCTATCGCGAAGTAGGTGACATCGTCGCCCATGTTGATAGATCAAAAAGAAAATAATGGTTAGAAAGAAAAAAAAGGAAGATTTCTATGGTTGGAACGAAGGGGGATAATTTCGAAGAACGAAGTCCACCGAAATGGGTGTCCTAAGATCCAGAAGGGACCTTAGGTGTTTTCCTCGAAACTTGTGTCTGGGAGTATTTTTAGAGATTTACCGGATTGTCTTTCTTGGATGCCAGGTAGCTGCCTTACCCACAAAATACCTAGGGATGCCCCCCTGGGTGCAAAGAACTAAGAGATAGAGGTCTGGGGAGAAGTGCTAGAGAGATGTGATAGAAGATTGGCAAGATGGAAGAGTCAATATTTGTCCTTAGGAAGGAGATTAAAACTAGTCAAATCTATGTTGGATCCCTTCCTTCTTATATGATGAGCCTATTTCCTATACCTATTCAGAAGAGAATAATTTTGCTCAGAAGAACTTTTTTGTGGAATGGAAACAAGGAGCGGAAAGATTACAACTTTGTAGTAAAATGGGATGTTGTAACACTTCACAAGAAGCAGGGGGGATTAGGTATTAAGAACCTCAATCTCCAAAACTCGTCTTTTGCAAAAATGGTTATGGAGGTTACTGAGTATATGCCTTTATGGAAAAGAATCATCATTGAGAAATAAGGACTTCAAAATCACTGGATCACTGAAGATATCCTTGGAAATTTTGGTTGTAGTGTCTGGAAGACTATTTGGAAATTGTGGCCCCAGTTTCAAGAAAATATTCAACCCAAGGTGGGTAATGGCCTGAAGATTGAGTTCTGGAATGAACATTGGATAGGTGAAAGGAGTTTGAAATATCTTTTCCCTGATTAGTTCCTCCACAGTCAACAGATTAAGGCCACTATAGCTCAGATGTGGAGCACACAAGGTTGAAACTTCAACTTTAGAAGGGCCTAAAGGATTGGGAGGTTCAAAAAGTTGCAAATTTTCTTATGGTGATAAATGATTTCGATGAAATTTACCAATACACCTCAACAGTAAACTTCACAGCAGGGGTGCTTTCACTGTGAAGTCATGCTACTAGAGGAGAAATACTAGCCAGCTACAAATTAGGAACTGGTCTTGGAAGTTGATCTGGAAAGCCAAAGTCCCCCTGAAAGTTTCTTGTTTTGTGTGGTTAGTTTGGCGCTTCATGTTCTTTCTATTCCATCCCATCTATTCTGCACCGTAAAACAACTAAAAATCAGTGGAATGTGTCCTTGTGTATACTTGTAGTGAGCTGGGTGATTCCCAAAACTACTAAAAGTATGATGGACTGCTGGAAAGAGATTGGAAGAAGAGAGTTAGAAGAGGAGGGGTGGGAATTGATTCCTGCAAGCATCTGGTGGACATTGTGAAAGGAAATAAATGCAAGATGTTTTGTAGACAAAAGCAATAATGTTCAATAGTCTTCTTAATTTTGATGTAAACAGGATATGGTGGGGGATATAACCTTTTGTTGATTTTATAGGGAAATTGTAAAGCTCCATAGACTAGTTCTTATGGCCTTCTATTTTTTCCCTACGTGATGTAAGTGCTCATTCTCATCATTGTTTGGATAATGGAATTTTGTTAATATATAGTTACCTTTCCCTTAAAGAAGAAAGAATTGATGAAGAGTCACACTTGAAAAGAGAGTCATAGATGGGGAAAAGATTAATAAAATGAAAGACAATTAATCTTTTCAAATGCCATTATTATGAATGTTGTAGAAGATATTTCCATATTTTAATAAGAAAAGATGGAATAGCACCAAGGGATATACTTAATTATTTTTATAAAAGAATTTCTTTACTAAAGGCAAACCCTCTACATTAAAGTAGCATACATAAACTAGAAAACCCTCTTCAAGAAAAATTATTCTCTACAAAATGCATCCAATTATCTAGACTATGTAGATGTAAGAGATGCTCCAAGAGTATACAAGAAAAGTTCCTCTAGAATTTGCGCAGGCGACTCTTTGACTCCCTCACACACTTTCTATTTCTATCCTCCCATATAGTCAACATAAGTGCAAAACGTACACTCCCCAGTCCCCATCTATAATTTTGTGTGTTTTCCTCTTAAACTTTCAAGATTTTAATTATGCTTTCATCCTTTATCTACTGAGACTTTTGTAGACATTGGCATGCTCTAGGAAACAGTCTCCACAATATGCATGAAACTCATAGCAGGTACTAAGGAATTTGATTTAATCAAACAAACTAGCGGAGAAATCGGTTGACAATCAACAAATAAGGTTCTACAAGTTAAGGTGATTAAATTTCAAAAATAAAGCAATCAATTTTTAGAATGATTTCTTTTAATTAAATGTTGTTATTTTTGTATAATGCCACAAAATTATACACCCATTTTCCGAGGTTGAAAGTTTTTGCTCATCAAACATATTTAACTTATTTCCGAATAACCTTTATAAGTTTGATAACAACAATCATGCAATCAATTAGCAACCTTCAACTTCAAATATCTGCGCGATATGTTATTGTAATACTTTGAAAAAAAAAAAGTAAAGTTGTAAGTTTGACCTCTTCCTCCATTCTAATATAAAAGCCATACATGTTTTTATCGTCACCGAGCTAATTATGTCAAATCAAACTAAAATATTCAATGACGATTCAGGAAACGGAGATAATTATTATTAGCATCATATACCTGTTATTAAACAGTCCCAAAACCAAACCACATTTTTTTGATGAAAAGGTAAAAGATAAAAATCAAAACATATATCTTTTAGCAATAAACTCATTATGCATATGAGCAAATATTTTTCTTCTTCACCTCTTTATTTTCCTCTAGTCAAGCATAACTAGGTCAGCAATTCATCCGGTCAACTCACCATGTCAGCATCCCAATCAGAGTTATCAAAGGCGAAAAGCGCAAAAAAGCTCACTTCCATGGGGGTTTAAGCCCAGAGCGCAAATAAAGTGTGGGCTTTAATGAAAAAAGGCGCAAAGGGAGAAAAAGATACAAATATATATGTTTAGTCCAAGACCAATAATTATAAACATGAATGACAAATATATGACCAAAAAAATTTTAAAAAGGTATGATAAAGTGAAATATCAATTGTTTAGTGTCACTTCTTCAAAAGAGGCTCATTGGCAAGGAAAAGTTTGCCTTAGAACCTTGATGACCACACTGAAGCGCACATAGAGCGAGGCAGAGCGCTAAACACGTTTTGAGCCTCGCTTCAGGGCTTAAGTGCGCGTGTTGTCACAGATCCCAATTATATCATGCTTTTAATAAGATTCCACATCCATTATGTTCCATACACTTGTAAATTTTGTGAGGCAAACTAGTTGAAGGATATGCCATGGAGTGTTCAAATACTTCTAAAACAGATCATATTCAATGTCCACATCACTTACTCAAACAATTCAAAGCAACTGAAACAAGACAAGCTCAATTATATATAAAAGGATAACAGAAAAAGAGGAAGGAAAGTGCCAAAGTGGTGCTGCGTACCCTGCAAAAATACATTTCGTCTTTACCATCTTCGAACAAGGAGGAATAATATGCAGGATCGTATACAGAACCACCTAAAGCATCATCAGAATTGGATGGCTGTCTAGTTATAGGAGTTGCAGGATTGAGAAAACTGTTTCTCATATCACTATCTGCCTCTCTGGGAACTGAACAGTCTATATAAGAAACACCCAGCTTATACATTTGAATCCACAATAGTGAAGATGATAATCTCACACAAAATCCAATAATTTGCATGGAGAGAGTGAGTTTCACCGAGAAGATAACAAAGGTTCCATAAATCCCAGAAGAAATATTCCTGCATGAATAAATGAAGTTCAGGAAGAAAGCTTTCACTTTTTCTAACATTTCAAGAGCTGTGGTAAATTTACTGTACAAGGATATTTGAGAGCACAATGTATGAGTGACGGCTGGCTCTACCTGCAATCTTAGACAGTGATGCAGCAGCCAATGATGCTGCTAAGTCAAACTTAAAATATCCATGAAGTGACCAATAGAACAGCTTACAGTACAACAAATAAGTTGCTAAACCAAATTTTTAGGATTGAGAATTACTAATGGTCAAAGGAGTACAAAGAACTAAAGCTAGAAGTTCATTACGTCATTGATAATTAGCTTGGCGTTTCTCAGGTGAACTACTCTATTTCTCTGACGAACTACTCTATTTCTCTGGCGAAGTTGAACTTTTTGCTACTGCTGTGTATTTTTGTTTGGGTCTAGAAAGACCCAATTCTAGTGTGACACCACCAGCGACGATCTTCTTTCTCCAGCGATAACGTTCACTTCTATCCTCTGCTGCTTCCTCGATCTTCCAAGTGCTATCTTTCAGATTTATTCTCCTTTATTTACTTCAGATTTCTTTATATCTTTTCAATTACCTATTGCTTATTTCTGATTTATTTGCTCTGTTCTTGATCAATTTTGGTTTGTTCTTGCCCATTGCTGCTTGCTATTTCTTGTTTTCCTAGTAGCGTGTAGATTTGTTAGGAAATCACCCATTTATCTCTTCTCCTCCATTTTCAATTTACATTGATCAGTTCTTTGTCAGCTGCAATTCTTCTACTTCGTTTTGGTCCCTTAAACTTTATTTCTCTCAGCTTTGCATCGTTCTTGATAATCTCAGAAATTGAAAGTTGTTGCATATCTACCATTGTTTGTCCTGCCTTCTGTTTGTATTAAGTTTGTAGACTCATGCTTGTTAGGGTGCTGGACTGATTGTAATTGTTCCAATTGGTAAATTGATGTGCTCATTGTTTATAGATTGTCATATAGGGTAGTCTATCTGAGTTCAGTCTCTCTTGTATCTGAGTTTCCGTATTGTTGTGTTGCTTACTTGCTCTACACATTACATTGTTTCTTGCTTTCTTCCGGTTTTAGTATCAGTAGTTTTAATAGATTTGTGTTTCGTTTACTTTTTGTCTAGTTTACATCTCCCTAGTGGTCTTCGTTTGAGTCCGGGGACAAGGGGGAAATAGTGGTAAGTGGGTTTTCGGTTCTCCTAAGCTTAAGAGTAGGGTCGTGGAACATAGGTTCGCTATCGGGGAAGTCCATAGAGCTAGTGAAGATTCTCAAGAAGAGGATAAATATATCTTGTGTCCAAGAGACCAGATGGGTAGGTACCAAGGCACGAGATGTGGACGGGTTTAAGTTGTGGTACTCAGGAGGTTCGAGAGATAGAAATGGAGTAGGTATTTTAGTAGACGAGGACTTAGGGAGAGAGTGGTGGAGGTTAGGGGATCAATGATAGGTTGATGATGATTAAGTTAGTCGTTGGCAGGCTTAATCTGAACGTTATTAGTGCCTATGCGCCTCATGTGGGAGTGGGAGGTATACATGACACCGAATAGATTTGGATGAGGGAGTGCGAGGTATACATGACACCGAATAGATTTTCATTGGTGGAGATTTTAATGTCCATATTAGGCCAACCTTTATGGGCTTGATGATGTCCATGGTAGCTTTGGTTTTGGAGAGAGGAATGGAGGTGGAATGTCGCTTCTGGATTTATGCAAGAGCTTTTGAGTTGGTAATTGCCAACTCGTGCTTTCCTAAGAGGGAGAACCAATTGGTTACCTTTCGTAGAACGATAGGTAAGACTCAGATAGATTACTTACTCCTCAGGAAGGGTAATAGAGGCCTTTGTAAGGATTGCAAGATTATTCAGAATGAGAATCTTACTACCCAACACAAGCTTTTGGTGAAGGACTTGGAGATTAGAGGGATAGGAGGAAGAAGACCTTTCATGACCGACCGAGGATTAAGTGGGGTGGCTTGACCCTTGCCCTTTCTCAGGAGATGGCGGAGAAGTTGACTAATATGGGGGCCTGGAGTAGTAGCAGGGATGTGAAGACCATGTGGGATAGGACAGTTAGTTGCATTAGGAAGGCAGCTACAGAAGTGCTAGGGGTATCAAGGGGTAACTTGGGTTGTCACCGAGGAGATTGGTGGTGGAACAGAGAGGTCCTAAGCAAGGTGGAAGCAAAGAATGTTGCATATATAAGGTTGGTGGAGTGTGTAGCCGAGGAAGAGAAGTGGATACTTAAGGACATCTATAAGAAGACGAAGACATAAGCTAAGTTAGCGGTTACAGAAGCTAAGTTAGCAGTTACGACTGCTACGATGGCAGCTTTTGAACGCTTGTATGTCGAGCTAGGAGGCAAAGGTAGGGATAAGAAGTTGTATAGGCTCGCGAAGGAGAGAGAGAAAATCTCGCAATTTGGATCGAGTAAAGTGCATCAAAAATGAGGAAGGCAAGGTGTTGGGTGAATTGGCACACTTTGAAGGACTTTGGGACTTTGGGTATTGTAGGCACTTTTTAGGGTTGAGCAGGTTGCTCGTGCTATTAGTAGGATGTGCGGGGGAAGAGCGATCAGTGTCGATGAGATTCCAGTGGAATTCTGGAAGAGCACAAACAAGGCAAGTATAGAGTGGCTGACTGGGTTGTTTAATGTTATTTTTAAAATGGTAAAAATGCCCGACGAATGGAAGTAGAGGACAATGGTTTCTCTATGTACAAACAAGGGTGATAATCAAAACTGTAACAATTATAGGGGTATCAAATTATAAGCCACACTATGAAGGTTTTGGGAGAGAGTGGTGAAGATGAGAGTACGAGTGGGGTGTCCATTTTCGAGAATCAATTTGGATTCATGCGGGGATGATTGACTACTGAAGCCATCCACCTTGTGTGGAGACTTGTAGAGAAGTATAGAGATAGGAAAAGGGACCTAAATATGGTGTTCATTGATATTGAAAAAGCATATGTCAGAATTCTGAGGGATGTCCTCAAGGGGTGTTTAGAGGCTAAAGGTGTCCCGATAGTTTATATTAAGGCGATAAAGGGCATTTATGATGGAGCCAAGATTCGGATTAGAACGGTGGGAGGTGACTCGGAGCACTTCCCAATGGAGATGGAGCTATATTAGGGATTCATTTTTAGCCCTTTCTGATTTGCCTTGGTGATGGATGAGTTGACGCAGTCTATTCAGGAAGAGATTCCTTGGTGTATGTTAGTTGCAGATGAAATCGTACGGATTGATGAGACATGAGATGGAGTTAATGCTAGGTTGGACGTTCGGAGACAGACTCTGGAGTCTAGAGGGTTCAAGTTGAGCAGGACCAAGACAGAGTATTTGGAGTGCAAATTCAGTAATGCATTGCATGAATCGAATGGGGAAGTAAGGCTTGCACACAGACTATTTCCAAGAGAGAGTTTCAAGTATCTTGGGTCCGTAATCCAGGGTAATAGGGACATCGACGATGATGTCACATCGCATTGGGGCGGCATAGATGAAATAAAGGGTACTACCTAGACTTAAAGGTAAGTTCTACAGAGCAGTGGTTGGACCGTCCTTATTGTACGGGGTGGGGAGTGTTGCCCAGTCAAGCACTCACATGTTCAAAAGATGCATGTTGGGGAGATGTGGATGTTGAGATGGATGTTGAAATGGATGTGTGGGCATACAAGAAGTGATAAGATTAGGAATGAGGTTATCCGGGAGAAGGTGGGAGTGGCCTCTGTGGTGGACAAGATGAGGGAAGCGACACTGAGGTAATTTGGGCATGTGCAGAGGAGGTGCGCTGATGCTGAGGAGGTGCGAGAGGTTGGTTGTTGCGGATTCGCACAGGGATAGAGGTAGGCCGAAGAAGTATTGGGGAGAGGTGATTGGACAAGATATGGCATAGTTTCATATTACCGAGGACGTGACTCTAGATAGGAAGAAGTAGAGGTCGCGGATAAGAGTAGAGGAATAAGTGTAGAGGATGTCTTGACTTGCAAAGGTTTAGCTTATTAGTGTCTATCATAGTACTAGTCGTACCCTTGTAGTTCTTGTCATATGTTGTTATTGTGTATGATTATCAATATTTTACTATTGTTAGCATTTTTCCTATGTAGACTTTGCACTGTTTTTCGTATTAATGACTATGCTTTCTTCATTGTTTTCTTTTCATTTTACTTGGGTTTGATGCACTTGAGCCGAGGGTCTTTTGCAAACAGCCTCTCTTTCTTAATGAGGTAGTGGTAAGGTTTGTGTACACTATACCCTCCCCAAACCCTACATAGTGGGATTTCACTGGGTTTGTTGTTGTACGCCAATTTATCAGCCTATTACTTGATTTCTTTAAAAATAGGAAAGGATAAAGGTGAATACTTATCATCAGTCCAGGATTATTTATGTTATAGATATGCAAGGCAATTCTTTTAGAAAAGTAATAACGCGGGGCAATAGGAGCTCAAACTACTTCAATAGCATTTGATAGTGTTATATAATAAATAAGGAAGAAATGAATTTGGAGATCACATCAGTCCTTAAAACGTAAAAGAGGAGGCTTCACCAGGAACCTCCTTTACCAAGTATAGTAGACCATCTAGATTTAAAAAAAGCTTTTGTAATGCCCCGCAACTTCTAAGCAAAGATTCAAACCATCCTTTGTATGCGTATAAGCTCGAACCCTATGATTTCTAAGAGTACATGTATGTTAAGATCCTTTAGTAAGTGTAGTAAGTGTATCAGATGTGGTTTAGGGTCGTAAGGTACCTCAAATACCAAGTCAAGTTCAAAACATTTCTATCGGCTAAGTTTTAACATGAATTCATATAAGGGTCAACTTAAAATGGTCATATCTCTCAGATTATGAAGAGTTAGTTGACCCATAACCTATCAAATTAAAGGTCTACAAGTCTTCTTTCTAACATTGTTGACCGTTCGTCAATCGGAGTCCGGAGTAAAAAGTTGTAGCTGATTAGCAAGCTCGCTCTAACTTGGCTAAAGGGTCGAGCCTAGCTCCGCGACCAGGTGCGTTTCATGGAGAGGAAGGGGACCTCACTATCCACTTGAATAAAATTTTATCTTCCAGCTCCGTTACACGGAGCCAATGCAGAGTTGGGCCAAAATTTGTTGATTATTTTAAGGGTATTTTTGTCCTAAAACCTTTGGGGAGTTATTTGAATGGCCCTAAATATGTAGGAAATCAGTTTTTTTTAATTATTAAACCCTCCCATTCTCCCATTCACTCCTAAATTTCTACAATCAAGAACTTTAAGAAACACCAAGGCTAGGGTTCATCTTCCAAGATTCTCCATCAAACTTCGTCACTAAGGTATGTCGAACTTCAATGAGGAATTCCTTACATCCTCGTGTCCAAAACTCCTAAGTTTTTATGAACTTGATTCTATAGCTAGGGTCATCAAACCCACTTTCGAATTCATCATATTTATGACCCAAAATGCATGATTTCTTGAACTTTTTTATTCATGATTATCGATTCTTTACTAATGCACTTCCTTTTTATACTTAATAAGGTTTTCCAATGTCATCCTTATTAGTTCTTGACATGTTATTGTTTATGACCCATGAACATTATATTTCAAAGCATGATTTTAGAGTCTTTATGTTATTGTGAAAGCTATTTTGAGAAATGATAAGATATGCATGTTCTAGATATTTTCTCATGATTTAAGTTGTGAACACGATTTGAAAGCTATGTTTTAGAAGACATTTCAGTATATGATTTTACAAAGCAAGATTTGAGATTCGTCTCATAGATTTGAGCATAGTCTCACAGCAAGATATGTTTTAGACAGAGATTTTGAGCAAGACTCATGACAAGCTTCTAGATAAGCTTAACAAATATTTTATGAGTTATATCGATAGTATGTTTTGGCAGTAGTATTTAGCACCAAGTGAACGAGAGTTCTAGATAGCCCAAGTTCCAAAACTACGTGTCGCATAGGATTATGTTTCAGCACATTGTCGGTTGACCATTTGGCCCTGAGAGGCTCAGATTAGTGGATCCACATTAGAGGATTCTCCACATTAGACAGATAGGTTCTATACCCTGGCAAAGTATAAGGCACCCTTCTAACTGCGGCATTTGTTGGTGCATCATGAGCTCACATTATGTATTTCGGATAAGAGAAACTCCCCACTTAGACATTATATTTTTATATATATTTTGAAGTTTGAATAGATATGATCACATATATTGCCATAGATATACTGTTAGATAGCATGATTTTCACATATGCATCCTTTCAGTAATGATTTCGAAAAGCATGGTCTCAAATATACATTTTCTTTTCAGAAATATTTATTTATGGCCTCTCACTACATTCTTCCTCCGTTGATATTTATGTATAATTGAAAGATTCATTATGCTCCCTCTCATAACTTATGATAGATATGAATTTAATTATTTTGTTTTGTTCCTACATACACAGTACCTTCCCACCTTCCCTTTACTGATTGCATACCTCTTCTACGCTACATTTTTCATGTGATGTAGATACAAGTGATCATTCTCAAGCTTATGGATTGAGTAGTCATTCATAGTTAAGCAACTAGTGAGTCCTCCTCATTCGGGGACACAATTTAGTTGTTTTTATCCTTATTTCAGACTTGTTTTATGTCTAGTTGGGGGCCTTGTCTCGGCAAATCGTTTTATTCAGTTTAGAGGCTTTCAAACATTAGTATTCAATTGTAATAGACTTATTCTTGAGATCTATTTCAATTATGGTTTTAGTTTACAGCTTCCGCTTCAGTTTTCATATGATATGCTTAGATATGCTATGTCAAGGGTTAGTTTGGGACTACTTGTAGTTTCGAGTATCGTGCTTCGACTAGGTTGTAGAGTCGAGTTGTGACAGCTCCCACAAGATGATGCACTGATAATCTATCAAACCTAGGATATGAAAGCAAGAGGATTTGGTGCGTTCGAAAATATCAAACAAGACAAGCAGAAGTTCATGCATAATTTTTTTCATTGTCTATACAAAAGAAAATCTACGGTACCACCTAAACTCAAAGGTAAGTTATACAGAGTAGTGGTTAGACCATCCTTGTTGTATGGGGTGGAGTACTGTCCAGTCAAGAACTCACATGTTCAGAAGATGCATGCTGTAGGGATGAGGATGCTGAGATAAATATATGGGCATACTAAGAGTGACAAGACCAAGAATGAGGTTATCCGGGAGAAGGTGGGAGTGGCTCCTGTGGCAGATAAGATGAGGAAAGCAAGACTAAGATGGTTTGGGTATGTGCAGAGGAGCGGTGCTAATGCCCCAGTGAAGAAATGCGAGAGGCTGGTGATAGGGAGTACGCGGACTGGTAGGGGTAGACCAAAAAAATATTAGGGAAGGTGATTAGACAGGACATGGCGCAGCTTCATATTACCGAGGACATGACTTTAAATAGAAAGGAATGGAGGTCGGGTATTATGGTAGAAAGTTAGTAGGGGTAGAGTGTTGTCTTGCCTACATAGGTCTAGTGCTTGTCGTAGGACTAGTTGTACCCTGTAGTTCTTGCCATATGTTTTTTATTGTATTTCGATTATCACATTTTATTGAGGTTGTTAGTGTTTTTCTCTTGTAGACTTTGCACTATTTTTCTTATTAACCACTATGCTTTCTTCCATTGTTTTCTTCTTTTTTTAGTTGGGTTTGATGCACTTGAGCCGAAGATTTTTTGGAAACAGCCTCTCAACCTCCGGGAGGTAGTGGTAAGGTCTGTGTACACTTTACCCTCTCCAAACCCCACTTAGTGGGATTTCACTGGGTATGTTGTGGTAAGCAGAAGAAAACGGGAAATAACTTTAAAATAATGCAAACTAAGAGAGATACGATGATATTGAGGGAGGGAGGGGGGGCAAAATATTTTACAATCTCTTTATTTTGTATCTATTAGAAAGAGGAGCTAAGGTGCAGAAACCAAATCTCTAAAAAATATAGCTTTCTTTGATTGGTTTGCAAATAGATGGCGCTATTTTAAAGGCAGACAATCTAAAGAAGAGCAGGATGATTTATTGTATGAGTTGGAGTTGCATGTGAAAACTTTAAAGAAAATACTAATCATCTCTTATTGTAGGTTCGATCATGAACCCTGTATTCTCATTGTTCAACAACTCATGGGCATTACCAGGGACAATTGAGGAAGCAATCAAGAATTGGAGATTACTGAGGATCGACATGAAAGAAAGACAGCAAGGAAAACAACACCATGTTGTCTCATTTGGAGCTACGGACTGAAATCCAAAGAAATAGGAAAAGTGTTTCAAAGTGGTGAGAATGATGTAAAAGCTTTAGGGATTTTTTGTTTCATTTTTTTAAGGTAAAGACAAAATACCATGTTGTAAAAATAGCTGGTCAAACTTTGTAGATAACTGTGGATAACTTAAATTGAGTCAGGTCCATAATTTGTACATATTCTTTGACACCAATTTGGTGTTTAATAAGTAAATTTCTTGAATTTAAATATTTAAAAAAAAAGGGAGGAACAATCTGACACGTCAGCCGAAGACCAAGGCTCTTTGTCACTTTAGTGTTATAACTCAAACACACGTAAATGGAATGGGAAAGAGAGTGGAATTGTCCCATTTAAATCATCTATTACAGGTATATATCAAGACCCCTCTTTGGGTTTTGCCTTTATGTAACTGATGTTACCTCTGCAATAAACAGAAGAGAATGGAACCCACTCATTCTTTCACTGCTGAGTTGCCAGACAGCTTTGGTATTTGCTCCTTAGTTTCTTTGGTTTAAAATGAGTCATGCCAACCTCAATGAAGAATTTACTACTAGGTTTGGATATTAAAGGAAGAAACAAGCTGATAAAAGATATCTGGAGAGTTTATCCAGCATGTGTGTTTTGGGTACTGTGGAAGAAAGGAATTCTAGGTGCTTTGAGGGCAAAGCAAACACTGTACATGAAATGAAATATAGGTGCCTGTGAATGCTAGCTTTTTGGTGTAAACTCCAGGATGTTTATGAAATACACAAAATGATAGATTTCATTAACTCCTTCAGGAATAGGATCGTTTGTATAGACGTTTCCCCTTCTTCGTTGTTATTTTTGTGTATGGGACTGCCCAACCTTGTACATTCCAATCACCTTCCTGGTGTCTGATTTTTAATATATCTATAAAATTTCTGGATTACTGATAGAAAAAGGAATAACAAGCCCCAGGATTCAACATTTGTTATGCTTTGTAATCCTTTTGTCCTCACAAGCACTCTTTTTAAAATTGGAATTGGTTTTTTTTGAAACTGAGCACACCAGCACTCTTTATAATAAAATTCTCATTTAGGATCAGAAGATATCACCATTTTGAACAGAGAATAACCATTATAAGCTACACTTCATTCGGTCAATCGATAAATTTACAGAAACAATGCTCCATCTTGAATGGAGCAAGGCAATTCTAATCCTTCAATATAATCCTCAGGGAGCTAAACAAATCTCGGAATTCTATATCCCTTTTTCCATTTCTTTTCACTAGTTGACACCCATTATCAGTTCCTTGTCTGTTAATTCATTCTTTGGCTCTTGCATTGACTAGTCTTTAAACCAAATCTCTTTTTTCAAATTCTTTTTTTCAGACAAAAATTTCAGGTCAGTCCAGATTAAAATTCTCCAACATTAATTTCGGTACCAAAGCACAACTTTAACCCTGGTGTGAAAAATGAAAGAACAAGTAACAGTTGGAGCGTCTCTATAGAGCCTTAGATCCCCTAAAGAGGCATATCACTAAAGATATCAATTATTTGTCTCTTATATTGCTACAATCTTCCATTTTACATCAATGCATTTAAGTTGTGAAAACTCTTGAAAACTTCAGCTTTCCTCCACATTAGTTAGTATCATATTTCTAATTCTATTGGTGATATCGACGACGATGTTTCACACCGTATTGGTGCAGGGTGGATGAAATGGAGGTTCGCCTCCGGAGTGCTATGTGACAAGAAAGTGCCACAAAAACTCAAAGGCAAGTTCTACAAAGTGGTGGTTAGACCAACTCTATTGTACAGGGCGGAGTGTTGGCCAATCAAGAAACTTCATGTTCAGAAGATGAAAGTCGCGGAAATGCGAATGCTGCGGTGGATGTGTGGGCACACTAGGATGGATAGAATTAGGAATGAAGATATCCGAGACAAGGTGGGAGTGGCATCGGTGGAGGAAAAGATGCGGGAAGCGAGACTGAGATGGTTTGGGCATGTGAAGAGAAGAGACACATGCTCCAGTGCGGAGGTGCGAGAGGTTGGCTATGGACGATTTCAGAAGGGGCAAAGGGAGGCCGAAGAAGTATTGGGAAGAGGTGATTAGACATGATATGGCACAATTGCAGCTCACCGAGGACATGACCTTAGATAGGAGGCTATGGAAGAGTCAGACTAAGATAGTGGGCTAGGTGGCTTATCTTTTCTCCATAGTAGTCGTAGTTTTGCTCATTTGTTTATTAACATTTGATTTTTGCATTTGATTACTGCTTATATTTGTTGGTCCGGTTTACTTTGGGTATTCTATTTATCTATAGTAGTTAATGCTCCTTTCTTTCCGGTCTTTCCTACCCTGACTTTCTCGCTCTCATTATTCATATTTTTATATTGTTTTCGATATGCTTGGCTCTACTGACCTATGTCTATTTTTCCTTGTTTTCCTTGTTTCTCCTCTCTTGTTCTTCTCTCTTAAGCCGAGGGTCTTTCGGAAACAGCCGCCCTATCTTTCAAGGTGGGGGTTAGGTCTGCGTACACTCTACCCTCCCAGACCCCACATGGTGGGACTATACTGGGCTTGTTGTTGTTGTTGTATGTTTCTAATTCTAGATCCTCATGAATTTTAAATTCCATGTTGGCATATGCATAGAACTGAATCTTTCTGGTGAATCTACAACTATAACTAAGAGTATAAAAATGTACAGTCTTTTCTGTTACTCAAACATGATGGTTTCAACGCCAAATAAATTCCTTAAATTTATGTTTAAAGGGGGCTATAAATCAAAGCTAGAGATAATAATTTACATATCAATTTGAGCTCAACCATAGGCCACTCACTCCATTTCTAAAGGACATTTTTGTCCAATATCTTATTGATCGACCAATTGTCCACACAAATAGTCAACTCTAACAATTTGCATCTTCAGAAATAACTTAATTCGAAAAGCAAAAAGAAGTTTGGATAGATGACATTATTTTGATGAAATAAGAAATACATATATCAATTAGGAGGTACTACATAATTTATTGAAATAAAACTTACTAAAGAATGGATCATCAAAAGTCAAATTAGATGTTATTCTTTTCAAAAAAAAAACTCAAAATGATGAATCATATGATTATCAAAACACTATGAACCCCTAAACCATTCCTTGCATTCATTAAGGTTTCACTTCTCTGGTCTTCAAAAATGTTTATAACAAGTTTGTATAAAATAACCTCGATGTAAGGACCCCCTTAAGAGGGCGGTTTTCAAACTTCTAGAGATATTTAACAATTTGTTAGTGAATTATGTTTAACCACAAAAGAATTCAAGTGAAGTATCTATAAGAGGTTTATAGTCCCATTTTTAAAAAAACTAATTACATACAATCCTGCATTCAGTTCAAGATTCATTATTCTATAATGTCTTGTAAATTTATTTGGTTTTCCAAATGAAACTTTCCCCCTTGATTCTCTAGATTACCATTCTGAAAATTCACTAAATGGTTCCTCCTTTGAAGAAGAAACTGAAATGGTAGGAAGAGAATGAAATGAAACTTACCAGATTTCGGATGCGAAAAGAATGAACCAAGAAATGTCCACTAAGATTGCACAGAAGAGAAGTACAGCGTATGTTCTACCAAGACTCTGACTGCTACTCTCAATAGCCACCAATGCAAATAACCCAATACCCAAATTGATTAGCGAAACACCGTTGTATAATGCCCCAAGAGATCCAATCAGTGCACAACCAATCTTCAGCAATCAAAATAGAAAGATGCCACAAAATTAATCACCAATTTACCCAAAAGAAGAGATAAATCAACAACTCACAAAATACCTGAACATAGATGAGAATAACTGCAAAGGATTGAATCCTGTCATAATCACGTAGCCACGTTTGTATCTGAGTCCTAAATGCAGAACAAAGCATCATATACAAGAAGAAATTCCACTGGAAACTTTAAACTGAGAAGAAAAGCCAGTAGAAGAAGATGCGAAAAAGGATGATCGTCGCCCGCGAGGGGTTCTACATTGAAAGGACGGAAAAGCGACGGTCCGATTTCGCTTCTCAAGAACGGAACAAAGCGACGACGCCACTTCCTCTTAATGAAGATACTAACAATCTTGCCTCTTTGCTACTGCATTTAAGCCCAGCCCTGAGCAAGGAAAGCCGATTTCTGGGATGTGCTGGTTTCCTTTCCTTCTTTAAAAAAATCGACGTAATTCTCTAGTTTTGCGGTATTGATTTAATGATGACGATACTTGGCAATAACTTTCTTTTTTATTCTTTTTGAGTAAAAACCCAAAATAGCCAAAAATAAATAATCCATTGGTTTCATTTTATTTATCATGAGAAGATTTGGCACAATTCTTAAGAAAAAATTAATTATATATGTGCCTCTTAATGTTAACAGCAAAGTTGGAAAAAGATAATTATTTTTTTCTTGATTGTTTAAATTGACAAATATTTTGAAAAAGATATTTTTAATATACATGACAACTAAAAAGAGACGGATGAAATAAATAAATAAGAAAATGATCAAAAAGATCATTAAGGGATGTTTGGTTCTGGGATAAGCCCAAAGCTAATGCATGAATAACTTTGGTTATTCATGTAATAATTTTATACCATGTTCTGTTTTCAAATAGGATAAAAGTAATTCATGTTATAATTTTATGCAATATTTGGTTAGTAGATTTCCAAATGTTGTATAAAAGATATTCATATATTATTTTTATATGGTATTTATTATATTTTTTTGTAATCCTACAAGTAATACTTATGTAACTTATGAGAAAATGTACTGCGTGAGAAATTCCTACCAAGCAACTCGTCTTGGATTGCTAGAGACAAGTTGAAGCGGTTGAAACTAGTAGGATATATTCGAGAATATGTGAAGAAATTTATATCACTGTTGCTGGACATTCAGAATATGTCTGACTAAGATAAGTTGCACAATTTCATTTCTGGAATCATTTCTGAAATGCAAGGGTGAGCACAAAATGAGTTGCGCAGGCAGAAAGATCAAGATATGCCTAGTGCAATTGATTCTGCAGATGCCTTGATAGACTTTCGATCAACCAGTGTCACTACTGACCCGACTCTTTTATCTAAGAGTAAGAGAAAGGAGAAGGGCAAGGACCGGAAGAAAGATAGTCATAGGCAGGATGGGAATGACAAAGGCAAGGAATTGATGGACATTGTTTCGCCAGTCAAACCAAACAAACTAGAGAAAAAGTTCGTTGGACTTGCCAAAATTAGGCCATCAGGAAAGGAACTTGTAATGGCCCTCCAGGTGATTTCCTCCATTTCGATCTTGTCAACGTTTAGAGTTTTCCTGTAGCAATCCCAAGTATAACTTGTTGGGACTGACAGCTCAGTTGTTTGGTCGTTTCATTTGATTTTTATGCAAGTTACATATTTTGGAACTCCTAGAGTTTGAACGATTGAATTCGATCAAAAATTCAAGAAGACGGCTTCAAAGTGGAATTTTGATGGTTCCTTTAGCCCTGGAACGGCGAGTTTGGTCTAGTAGCACCTTTTGTACGGATCTCAAGGCTTCAGAGCTCATTCTGAGCTACATTATGGAATTGACTTAAAATGATGCTTGAATGTGAGACCCACTTTTTGTCGAGATGACCTCGGTTGAAAATTTAGACATCACTGTTGATTTTGAAATACTAAATTTGGTGGTGTAGCATATCTCACTTGCACACACGAGGTTCCAAATAAATCTGGAGAACCCCGTTAGAGCCTTTACAAATCTTAAGAGTGGGATGGTGCAGCAACTGCTAGTGTAATAGCTTTATCGAGATCAAAAGTAAATTGTGCAAAGGCTTCTAATTTTGCGAATTGCGCTAGTTCTAATTTCCCTCCGCGTTCACGTGCCTACAGTCGCGTTCATAGAGGCCATTTGTCCTAGCCTTAGTGTTCGCGAGGTTGTTGCCGCATTACTGTATAAAACTACTACACCATGCGATATGCCTCTTCTTATTGTAATTAATCGATTTATGCATAATTAAGGTAAAAAAATATTAAATGAAGTTACAATAATATAAATAATAAAGTTTATGATCTAAAGTTAACCAGCAAAGTAGTACACCCAATAAGTCAAGAAATGATTTTACATAATATATATGACACAACATCTATCGATGGAGCCTCAATGACAGAGTAGACTATATCAAGTCATAGCTAGAAAATAATAATAATGCAGTATAGATGGTAGATGGCGCCCCATGTGCAGGACTATGGGCTCACTGAAATTTATAGATACCAACCCCTTCTTAAGCATCTCAAATACCTGGAATTTTCCCCTCCTTGTTATATAACATATCATCAAAAACAACAATGGAATACTTGAGTACTGGGTACTCAGTACTCATGAGTGTATTGGGACAAAGGTTAACATTATAGACCTGTTTTTTTGAGTCATGATGACACCTAATATAACCCACAAGTAGGTAAGCCAGCTCGTATTCCAAAACTACAAATAATGGATTAAGGGTAGAAACTAAACCAAAAAATTAACCATAATAGAATTTACAGCAGAACAAGCGAAAGCAAACCAAAAATATATACAAGAAAAGATCCATCTTAGAACTTGAAAGTTACATATACAGAGTTGTCTAAACAAAAGAGTACAATTTCCAAAAGTGTACCACGAAAATAAAAAACTTGTCTCAAAAAGCAAAAGACTAGCTAACTATATACAAAAAGAGTCGGTAAATCCGGGACGTTATGTGCTCACCCTTGCCTCCAAAGTCTGACTACTGCAGACTCAAATCAAAGCTGGTAGCTGGTGCTCGGACCTGTATTACGAAAAGATATGCAGAGTGTATATGAGTACCAAAAAAATATGTACTCATTAGGCATCATAGGCCTCTTGAGCTCGAAAACTAAAAGCAATATGAAAAGATAGAATCTAGGAAACAATAGAGGTCAAATGGAATGTAAAGGATATGCACCGAGTGTACAAGAACTAGAAGAAACTAAGTATAACTAACTAAACCTAACTAGGCCCCCATAAGCCCCGAAGGTACACTCATGCACAAATTCAAATAAAAACTCGAGCGGACCCCCGTAAACCTGATAGGTATACATAATATCTAAAACTATTAGGGATACATAACAATGAGTCCAGAGCTAGAAAAGCATAGCTCAGACATCAAACTATGGATAGCCTCCAAGTAACCAATGAATGCGTCTAACAAAGGAGCATAGTATGCGGACCTGGAACAGTGGATGAATCTCAAAGTATCCAATAATATTCTCCAAGTATTCAATAATAGCACCACATATAAGAAGTATCGATCCCATACCTCGAACCGTGGATGAGTCATTGTTTCTACCAAAGCACACGCAAGTGTACGCGGTCTCACAAATAGTAAAGTGACTCTTTTCAGAGCTGAATTATCGAATCCAAAGGACTTTAATTAGGCTTTTAATCACTTTTCAATAAACTAAATTAAATGTGTGTGTTGTAAAGAGTTGAGATATTTTGTTACTTCTAATTTCAAACAATTGTAAAAACTATTGCTAAAGACAATTCAATGATTTCATTGGAGATTTAATCAGGTTAAAATGAATTTCAGGCTTGTAGCATTTATAGATGTTAGGCTTAATATTCCTTACTTGGGCATCCAATGAGTCATTAAATTACTGATTCACAGGTTGATATTACAATCATGGTCTTCCTATATCTAATTTCCTACATTTGTTAACAAGCTATCTACATCATTGAGCGGGGATAAATGTGAGCCAAAAAAATGCATTGATGTTATCATCCAGTTTAGTAACCAAATATGATGTATAGGTATGTGTCACGAGCATTGTATACACAGATCATCTTAGTTAACTCCAGAACAAACATGTTCCCTCCATTACATGATCTATCTCCTATCCATTTTCTAAGTTCAAGGTAGACAACAAACTTATCCTAATGTTGGCCAGACATTAAAATAGTAAAATCAAGAATGGAGGAGTAATCCTGAACAACGAGCTATTATCAACCAAAGAAGAGTAATATTATACCATAATGTTGTAGCTACAGCTAGTGGCGGAACTAGGAATTTTATGAAGGGGGTTCAGCATTTTATTACCTAAAATCAGAAGAAAAAAAATATGCTTATTTGGATTCGAACCCGCGAGCTGAGAGACAAACCAAGACAAAATAATGTATACTCATAAATTAAAAACTTTATCTTATATATACAGTGTAATTTTTTAACGAAGGGGGTTCAGATGAACCCCCTAGATAACACGTGGGTCCGCCCCTAGCTACAACCCTAGAAAAGGGAAACTTAGCTACTCATAGTCTGACTGACAATCTCATAGAAATTAATAAACACTCTAAGTGTAGTTAATATGACAGAGAAAGAGAAAAATAACCCTAGAGTCATTCTCTCATCGTTCCTGTTCGTTCTCTCCAAATAAAAGATTGAATGCAAAATAAAATTTACAAGTGTGCTATTTATAATCTTAAAAATTGCAAAAATCCATAATTGACACTAAAGTCAGCGATGCAGACTCGTCTCATTCCTTCATAGTTTTTCAATCTTCAGCTCCTCGACGAAACTATATTGCTCATCAATTAGGTCTCCGACCTGGAACTGGCATGGATTCAACTGGTTAAGCAAGGATTTTATTTAATTTTAGACATTCACTTCAGGAGCATCAGCGTGATGCAAAAGTGCTCCCTGCCCATACAAATTCTGTAATTTTTCTTCCCAACTTCACTCTTAAGATTCTACTTTTCATATTGTGCCTTGATAATGCCTTTTTAGGGTCCATTCTTCCATTGTTAGTCCTGAAAGTATCTAATCATGTTGGTTAGCTCAAACAAACATAAATGACTCTAAAATGTAATAAACTTAGGAATTTGACCTCAAACTAGGCTACAAATATAGGTTATGTTGGCTATTGGGCGCATAAATACATCCAAGATCACCACCCCCCGCTTGTAGTTTTGTTATTCCTCAAACAAATTCCCATACACATGCATGAAACACTAAACCAACATATACATAAGGCATTCCTACTCAGCCACAACCAATTGCATAAAAAGCTCACATCACAACAAGCATGCTCGAATTTCCCCACGAAAATGACTAATCCAACACAACCTAACCTCAAGAATTGACTCTATAATGCAGAAAACTCACGTGAATTGCTCGGTCAAGAATCACAAAAAATTACCACTCCTTCAATAGCATGTGCCCTCACCACAAAGAATTTACCCATATTCACTCACAAATATATCAATTTAAACAGAAATGGGTATCAAAGACAATGTTCGCTCACTCTCCCAAATGAATTCACATGTTAGTCAAAATGAACCATAGGCTTGCCCTTAGTGTAATGCACCATAATTTAAGAAGGTTAAGAGTTAAAGATCACTTAGGATATTTTGTGTTATAATGTAGGCTAGGGGATGGGTAGGTGCTATTTTTGTATATGAATAGTTGCTACATTCCCAAGCGTTTTAATACACTACATTTAACAACTTCACACACATTCTCAACAACTTCATTTTTACCTTGTTTTCTTCTTAGTTCACCCCGTTCTTTTTAAGCACTTAAACACTCATTTTAGGGAGTTTTCTATTTTAATCATTTTGTTTCTTTTTTTTTCATAACAACAAGGTTTTATTTTTGCACTCCCTAACAACAGGAATTTTAGCTATCAAGCATCAATGACTATCATTTTAGGGCATAAGATTGTAACTTTTCCTATTCTTTCACTTTTTTTTCTGAAGGGCTTAGGGTCTTTGGATTAAATTCATGGTCTCAAGAAAGAATGGAAATAAGCTTCATACAAAGATACCAACAAAACAAGTCAAAGGCTCAAAAGTGGGTAACTATGGATATATATCAAGGTGGGTATAACAAAGTGGTATAAAAAATGAGGCTACCAACGAAAAGCCTAGATCACTTCCTAAACTCTAAACTCCTCATTTTGCTTTTCACACACATCGGGTAAGTTCTAGGAATCAAGATGCAATATGGAATATCAACCCAACCTAACACACATGGCACATGCCCGATTCCAGAATGGCAACTATTATGAACTTTCAATCAAATAATCACATGAATTCAATATTAAGCACGCACACTTTGAGTCTAACAAAGAACTTAGGTGTCTTGAACTAGTCATTCCTTTCACAAGTCACTTACTAATTATACAGCTATGTAGCCTAGCAAGACACCTTACATACACACTACATAATCATGACGAATACCCTTAGGATGGTCGTCATCCATCCATCATAGGGCAATGTTACTCAACTATGACTTACTATTCTTACGACACTCTAATTTGTTTTTTGTATGGTTCAATGGGACTATCCATGGCCAAAGAACCAAAAAAAAATGCCATGAAACCCAAAATAAACAAAAACAACCCAACAAAATAAAATTAAAAGATAGAGTATTTACATTTAAACAAGTACATAAGAGCAGCATGGTCAATATATGCAACAACCTTAGTACCTACCATATATGACCTGAACTTGCCAAATGCATAAACAGTGACAACATCTCATTTTCTCTGATAGTGTAGTTTGCCTGGGGCTAAGTTGAGAGTCTTGATAGCATAATACATAGAATGAAAGATCTTCTCCTTTCGCTATCCCAAGTATACTCCCACTGTTGTGTCAATGGAATAATACATGATCTCAAAAGGCAACTCCCAATTAAGAGCTATTAAGATTGACGTTTCACCAGCCTCTTCTCCAGGTGCTAAAATGCCTACATATAATTGCCATTAAAATCAAACTTTACCTCCTTTTCCTGAAGGTTGTACATGGGCCTGGAAATCTTTGAGAAGTCTTTGATAAACCTCTTGTAGAACCTAGCATGTCCCAAGAAACTACAGACAACCTTGACTGAAATTGAAGGAGGTAGCTTCTCAATCACCTCAATATTTGTTCTTTCCATCTCTAGACAAGCCTTGTCTAGACACTTTGTGGCCTAACACAATCCCCTCTTTCACTAGGAAATGGCCTTTCCCCAATTTATGACAAGATAGGTCTCCTTACATCTTGCTAAGACCTTGTACAAGTTTTGCAAAGATAACTCAAAGGACTCCCCGAAAGACTAAGAAGTCATCCATGAAGATCACTATAAAATCCTCCACCATATCATGGAAGACCACCATCCTACACTTTTGGAAAGTTTCATGAGCATTGCACAATCTGAATGGAACAAGATTGAAAGCATATGTCCCATAAGGACAAATGAATGTGGTATTTTCATAGTTTTTAGGAGCAATAGTGATCTGGTTATATCCCGAATACCTATCCAGGAAGCAGTAGTACTTTTGGCCAGTTAACCTATCTAACATATGGTCAATGAAGGAAACTGGGTAGTGGTCTTTCTTTGTCGCATCATTCAACTTGTGATAGTCCATGCAAATGCATCATGTAGTGAGTGTTTTGGTGGGGATCAACTCATTCTTGTCATTGGTGATCACAGTGATCCTAACTTTTTAGGTAAACACTGAAATGGACTTACCTACTTTCTATCTAAAATGGGGAATATGATACTTGCATCCAACCACTTGATTATTTCTTTTCTTTCCACATCTTTCATCACATGATTTAGTATGTGTTGTGGCAGTGCAACTGGCTTATGCCCCTCTTCCATGAAAATCCTATGCATACACAAAGCTGGGCTAATCCCATATAGATCATCCATTTTCCATCCCATGGCTTTCTTTCGCCTTATGAGCACCTCTAAGGTTGTTGTGACATGAACTTCATATAAAGAAGAAGAAATGATTGCAGGTAAAGTATTATTGTCACCCTAAAAGGCATACCTTAGGTTGGATGGAAGTGGTTTCAACTCTAATTTAGGACCTTCCTCAATTAATGGTTTAGGTGAATGAACCAATATTCTATCCAATGGAACCACATGCTTCTTCAACATACTTACATTTGGAATGTCTAACATACTAGCCAATTTATTTGCTTCAACATCACCTTCAATATCATGACCCAATAATACTCTCTCCAAAGGTTCTTTTGCTAACTGCATCCACCTTTTCATCTATCATAGTTATTGCAGACAACTCTTTATAAACAGAAAGAAACTTCAATGCCTCATAGACATCAAACACCTCCATCTCATCATGTGCTCTCATAGTTAATCTCCAGTAGCTACATCAATCAGTGCCTCTCTTATTGCCAAGAATGGGCATACCAAGATGAAAAGAACATCTGGGTTAGACTCGAAGTCTAGAAGGACAAATTCCAAGGGGAAGATAAGAGATCCCACTTGGACTAGAATATCTAAATTATACCATCTAGCCTAGACACAATGCGATCCGCCAATTTAAACAAAATTGTGGTAAGCTTGGGGTCCCCCAGACCTAATTTCTTGAGCATAGATTTGGGCATCAAGTTGATACTTGCACCCAAATCACAGAGCCCTCTATCACAGCTACACTTACCAATAATTATCTGTACTGTGAAACTCCCCAGATCTTTCTGCTTGGCTAGAAGCTTGACCTTGTTCAGATTTCTAGAACTACACTCCTTAGTGAGTTCCACTTTCTCATATTATTCAAACTTTCTCTTGTTGGCCATAATCTCCTCAACATATTTGGCATACTTTGGGATACCCTGAAAAACATCAATCGGAGATAAGCTAATATGTACTTATTTCATCAAGTCGATGAATTTCTCAAAGCACTCTTCCTCCTTTTTCTTTTTGAACTTGTGTGGGATGAAGGAGGTGGTTTCGCTTTTGGTTCCCTATCAGCTCTTGGCAAGCTAGATTCACCTTCTTCAACAATCTTTTCTTTACCTTTTCCCTTCAACAACTATGTTTTGAGGAGCCAACTCATCTAATGAATGACCACTATGGGTAACCATAATATTTACCTGCTTG
Organism: Solanum dulcamara; assembly: GCF_947179165.1. Taxonomy (NCBI): domain Eukaryota; kingdom Viridiplantae; phylum Streptophyta; class Magnoliopsida; order Solanales; family Solanaceae; genus Solanum; species Solanum dulcamara. The sequence continues at coordinate 47,766,798 of NC_077240.1, forward strand.
GGATTTGGGTCAATATTACCTAGAGAACTACCTAGCTAGAGAGAGTTTTGAGCACTAGCTAATTTCCTAAGCTGTTTCTATAAGTTTTGGGTTGATAACTGATTTTGGTGAACTTTTGGAGCCAACTTAGCTTGGTCATCCATGATTCGTTTCAGTATATTCTTGACACTCATGTTTCCTTATTTGCATGTTTGTTGGCTACCCCTCCCTTACTGATTATAATGTTGTCTACCTCCTTGTGGTCTGAATTGGGTCTGCCCATGGTGATGATTTTGCTGATTTCCATCCCATGAGAAATTTAGGTGCTTCCTCCAACTAGGTTTGTAAGTATTACCATTGTTCTTACAACCTCCACCCCTTGGTTCATTACCCACGATGTTTACCAATTTTGGATTTACTCCACAATACTCAGACATGTGTTCACTATTGCCACACCTCTCGCACCATGTTGGTTGTTGTTGTACCACATTTACTGGAGCCTATTGCTTCCTCAATTCCAAGTTGTTAAAATGTTTGGGCATCATATTCCTGCTTGCTTCTATACCAAGGCATAAAGCTCTCTCCATTCCACTCAGGATTTTCCTAAGATATACGATTAGACAGTGCATAGAGCTCATCATATGTCCTCTCCAAAGTCTGCCCACATGCAATAGAGTCAAGAAGAATCTTGGTGTTGGGTTCCAAACCTTCAATGAAGGTATGGACCAATACCTCGTCAGCTTGATTATGGTGAGGACAACTAACGAGTAAAGATTTAAACCTATCCCAAGCTTGGTACAAATTTTCCCCAGATTTCTATTTGAATTTCAAAATTTCACTTCGCAACTTTGCTGTCTTCCTTAATGGGAATAATCTAATTAGAAACTTTCAGGCCAAATGATCCCAAGAAGTGATTGAGTTTGGCAGCTCCAACTTTAGCCAACGTTTTTCATCCCACAATAGAGAAAAGGGAAACAAGGTTAATATCACATAGTTTGGTGACACTCCAGTGGGTGTATAAGTGTCACTGATTTCTAACAAGTTTTGTAAATAAACTTGGGGATCCTCATGTGGCAATCAAGTGAACTGACTATTAGTGTGCAAGAGTTGCACCATATTCTGCTTCAGCTTGAATCTACCTCTAGCAGGCAGTTTATGGATGTTGTTGATAACATTTGTGGTTTTGAGGGATTTCCACATCCCTAAATGTTCTTGCTGTCATATTCACATGAGCCTCGTTTGGTCTCTCTAAAAGTGCCTCTTGATCAAACTCCTATTTGATTTGTGGAAAAGGGTTGGAAGACCACTCTTCTCCTTTATTGATGTAAAAATCTTTTAGGTTTAGCCAGCCGCTCTAAGATTTCCCCACTCCTGTCTAGTATATTATTTAAGGATACCTGCAAGAAATTACAATTAAGATCAAGTTTTCAACATAAGCATAAATAATAAAGAATCTTTGAAATGATCGAATTGCCAAATTTAAATTCCTCAATAACGGCACCAAAAACTTGTTGCTACCAAAGCACACACAAGTGTATGGGGTCTCACAAGTAGTAAAGTGACTCTTTTTAGAGCTAGATTATCGAATCCAAAAGACTTTAATTAGGCTTTTAATCTCTTTTCAATTAACTAAATTAAATGTGTGTGTTGTAAAGAGTTGAGATATTTTGTTACTTCTAATTTCAAACAATTGTAAAAACTATTACTAAAGACAATTCAATGATTTCATTGGAGATTTAATCAGGTTAAAATGAATTTCAGGCTTGTAGCATTTATAGATGTTAGGCTTAATATTCCTTACTTAGGTATCCAATGAGTCATTAAATTACTGATTCACAGGTTGATATTACAATCATGGTCTTCCTACATCTAATTGCCTACATTTGTTAACAAACTATCTACATCATTAAGTGGGGATAAATGTGAGCCAAAAAAAATGCATTGATGTTATCATCTAGTTTAGTAACCAAATATGATGTATAGGTATGTGTCACGAGCATTGTATACACGAATCATCCTAGTTAACCCCAGAAAAAATATATTCCCTCCATTCCATGATCTATCTCCTATCTATTTTCCGAGTTCAAGGTAGACAACAAATTTATCCTAATGTTGGCTAGACATTAAAATAGTAAAATCAAGAATGCAGAAGTAATCCTGAACAATGTCCTATTATCAACCAAAGTAGAGTAATAATATACCGTAATGTTGTAGACACATCCCTAGGAAAGGGAAACTTAGCTACTTATAGTCTGAATGACAGTCTTATAGAAATTAATAACACTCTAACTGTAGTTAATATGAAAGAGAAAGAGAAAAATAACCCTAGAGTCGCTCTCGCGTCATTCCTGTTTGTTCTCTCCAAAGAAAATACTGAACGAATAATAAAATTTACAAATGTTCCATTTAAAGTCGCGAAAATCCATAATTGACACAAAAGTTTGAGATGTGGACTTGTTTTATTCCTTCACATTTTTTAATCTTCAACTCCTAGGCGAAATTAGACTGCTCAGGCATAGACCTGGCGTGGACTCAATTGGTTAAGCGGGGATTTCATTTAATTTTAGGCCTTCACTCATGGAGCATCATTGCGATACAGAACTGCTCCCTGCCAGTATAAATTCTACAATTTTGCTTCCCAACTTCACTCTTAAGCTTGTACTTTTCATCTTGTGACTTGATAATGCCCTTTTAAGGTCCATTATTCCTTTGTTAGCCCTGAAAGTATCTAATCACGTTAGTTAGCTCAAACAGACCCAAATGACTCTATAAATGCTATAAACATAGGGAATTTATTCCCAAACTCGCCTACAAATATGGGTTATGTTGGCTATTGGATGCATAAATATGCCCAAGATCAGTCATCAAAGGGAAATAACTATAGCTGAAGCATATCAACTACATAGACGATAAGAGACTAACATGATCAGACCTTGACTGCACGATGATAATGGCTTCCAAATGATATCATGTCAACTTGTCATCGTAAAACAACTGTGGAACGACATCCATTCTAAGATAATCAACCTAGAACTCCAAGATCAAACCATACCCAGTCCCAAATCTTCATGTGACGCCTAAAATCTCAAATCTCAACATATGGTCTGTAAAAAGTGGGAGAAGAGGTAGAAGGTCATCAAAACTGGGGAAACACCTAATCTAAGGCTTAGACTACTAGACCCAAGTCTTCTATACCAGTCTGCAGGCGAAGTCATAGTAAGAACAAGGCCTAAAGGTTCCAAATATCATAAGTCTATGGCAAGCACTAGCCTAAGCCTAGACTAAGGACAAACATTCTCAACATCATTAGGAAATAATAATAAACTAGCCCACAAGGTATGGATGATCAATAAACAAATTTAGCATGCTCATAAGTTCCCAATTTACCCAAAAATAGCCTAAAACATGGTTTCTACACCATCAAGAATAATCAAGAACCTTTCCAACCCAAATTCCAACTAATCATCATGTTTTCACATATTCAAGTTCAATCTAAGAAGAGTGTTACAACCCGATTCCTCGAGTCATGATGACACCTACTATAACCCACCAGTCAACCCACATCCTGAAACTGCACATAATAGGATTAAGGTAGAAAACGAAACCAAAATTAAGCAGATAGTAGAAATTACAAATGAAATAGTAGAAGTAAGCCAAAAACCACATAGAATAAAAGATCACTCCTAGAATCTTGAAGTTGTAAGTATAGAGATACTACAAAAATTGAATAAAAGTCCCAAAAGTGGACCACGGAAACAAGATTGTCTCAAAAAGCAAATGACTAGTCATAGTATATACATACAGTAGGAGATGGGTAAATCCGGGACATCGTGTGCTAATCTTCTCTGCTGGATCAGACTGTAGTAGCTTGATATCAATTTTGGTAGCTGGTGCTCGGACCTGCATTACAAAAATAGATGCTAGAGTAGTATGAGTACCAAAACAATAGGTACCCAGTAAGTATCATAGGCCGATTGAGTAGGAAAACTAAAAGTAATATGAAATTCTAGAATTTAAAACACAACCAGAAATAAGAACAGAAATATAACTGGATGTGTGCATCACATAAAGAAAGAGAGAACAACTAACTAAATCCTTTCGGGCTCCCATAAACCCGATGGGTACACTCATCTACAAGTTAAGTAAAAACCTAACAGGCACCCATAGGCTCGACAGGTGTACAGAAGAGTTGAGACCAACTAATTGCCTGAAACTTTGTTCATAACTGAATAGGATCTAAGGACTTGAACTGAAACCTCAAGGATTTTAACCAAGACTGGAGTAGATAAGTGCTCGAACCAAGGCTTAGGATAATCATGGATTATGCTTTTTAAATGCTTTGGTCAATATAATTTTCTCATAACTTTACTTACCTCATCTTATCATGTGATTTACTTGACTATTGTATTTTATGATTTATGTTGCATATCACGACCTCATACTTAGTATATTCCAATGTACTAATGCATGCTTTTTGCCTACATTATCTCATAATGTAGGGGTTGAGGTTGAAGATCATACTCATCTACATAGCTAGTTAAGCTTTCCTATCCAGCGGTGTTTATGGTGAGTCCTCATTTATCGAGGACTTGTTATTGAGTTAGTTATTATTTTTAAAGACTTTTGCTATGTTTTATATTGAGGGTGAGCTAGGGACATGTCTTAGCCCTCGTCCATATTCATGAGTAAAGGCATCTAGTTAGACAAATGTTTCGAGTTTATGTTGTCATGTGACGTTCTTAAATTTCTATTCATAGTTTAGACTCTATTATGATATTTTCATTTTTACTTTACCTTATGTATGCTTATGATATATACAAGAGGCTTGGTTGGAGCCCTTCAGGGTTTCAATCTTCATATTACGACTAGGCCCTAGGTCGGGTGGTGGCAACTTTCCTCTCCTTAGACTGAGCATGATTGAGTAATTATATGTTGACTTGTGTTAATTTAGGGGTGAATCGGTAGTTGACCATGTTCGATTCATAAAATCCATGTGTTAGGCAATTTTTGGGTATTTCAGATTATGAAGCATGTTGTTTGTATTATTAATCATCCATACCTTGTGGTGTGCCTTTATCATGACTTGTGTATACTGTTGAAATTATGTTTGACCTTAGTCTAGGCTTAGACTAGTGATTTCCATATACTTGCGTACTTTTGGAGAGTATAGGCCTTGAAATCTCTAACATCGCTTTGGATGGCTTAGCTCCCTGTTGAATGATATAACAGACTCAAGCCTAATTTCTGGGCCTTAGCTAGATAGTAATTCTTCTTTGGGAAGCGTATATCCATAATTTCCTTATTTTCATTAGTTTTGGTGTATTAATTCTTGATTCGAAAGCCATTCGTTGATTCTGGTTGTATTTGGTTTGAGCTTGGAGTGATTTATGATGGTACTCGGTTTGGGGGTACTCCCCAAGATGCTCTCTTGGCCTCTGATCCTATATCTAACCAATTTGCCTCCATTTGTTGTTCGAGTCCCTATTTACTTCATCGGGCATGCTTCAAATCCATGCATTGGTATTATAGCCTCAGTTCGAGTCTTAGGCCTTCTAGAGTCGTTGTTTATGTCCACCACTATTTGCACCTGTGGTTCAAGTTTACTGCTACCTACATCCTTTTCAAGTCCATAGCTATATTCAGCCATGCTTTGGGTCCTTGACCACTTTAGCATACATAAGAGATCATATATATGTGGGATACGAACTATAACCGATAATAAGACTATGTGAGCTAGAACATGGAATCCCGTTGTCTCCTCATACAATGAAAAAAAAATGAGAATCTACTTTCCAAGGTAGACTCTACCCCGCTAGGCGGGTCATACATACGCTATATATGGATCTAATAGCTAGGCGATGAAGGCAACCTATGAGGGTCGCTGTAGCAATGGCCTGATTTGTAAAGAGACACCCACCCTAGGGCGTGCCTACGCTTAAGCGATGCCCTAGTCATTTAAGGGAGGGTCGCTTAAGTGAGCCAAGGCAAATTTAATGAAGGCACTAGACGCAACTACACAAGTTGAGTTCTAGAAGTGCTCCAAGCCTCTGACGGGGTACTTGGGATTTGTTTGAACCCCATGCATGCAAAATAATTATGCTACCCCACCAAATTTGACATTCTGAACTCAACAATGCAGTAAAAATTTCCATACGAGGTCATCTTGACAAAAAGTTGATTCCATACCCAGGTGCCATTTTAAGTTAATTCCATAGAGAAAGCCTCCGGAAGCACATAAAAGGTCGTTATAGATCAAACTCAACATTCCAGAAGTAACCATACTACAAAATTTTCACTCGAGCGCATTTTCCAAGAATATTGACCAAACTCAAACTTAGGCCAAATTACAAAGGCTAAAATGTCTAATGGTCCAAACTTGCCCTAAAAGCCTCAAAACTCATACCATCTATGCTACTAACCTAAAATGACAATTTGGAAGCTAATGAAACCGTCAGAATTTCATTCTGAGATCAATTACCTGATAGTTTGAACATAATTAACTTTTTAAATTTTAAAAATCCAAAATAGGAAATGGGCATAAAACCCAAAAGAATAATCGTTAAACCGAAAAGTCAGTGCCATTAAGTAATAATAGACTTGGGGTCACGATAGGAATGCTCTTAACAACGAAAAAAAAGTATTTACTCAAAAATGACATGGAGGGTCATTATAATATCTACTACAAAAAAAACATTCGTCCTCAAAAATGATAGTCAAAAGGTACCTAAAGGCTCAAATAAGTTAAAGGAATTGCTCTCTCATCTCCTGCTTGGTCTCCTAAGTAGCCTCTTTGATTACACATTGCCTCCAATGGACCTTAACCATAGATATGGCTCAGGATCGCAACCGCATCACATCTCTAGCTAGGAATGACAACAAGCTCCTCAATAAAGATCATAAGATCATACTGGAGTACGTAAGACTCATCTAGACCATATTGACACGGTGTCAAAACATGAAAAACTGGATGGATAGCAAAGAATGCAGGAGGAAAGGCTATTTCATAGGCAAAATTACCAATTGTCCTTAAGATCTCAAAAAGTCCTATATACTTGGGGCTAAGCTTGCCATGCCTTCAAAATCTCATCACGCCCTTCACGGACAATACTTAGAGGAATACTCTCTCACTAACAACAAACCTCAATGGCCGATGCCTGCGATCAACATAAATTTGTGTCTACTCTGAAGCTGTCCTGAGCCTATCATGAACCACCCTCACATTATCTAAGGCCTCCTCAATAAAGTCGGTACCATAATATCTAGGCTCCACAAACTCAAATCAATCAATTGGAGAGCAATAATGCCTACTGTATAAGGCCTAAAATGGGGCCATTTAAAATACTAGAGTGGTAGTTGTTGTTGCATGCAAAATCAATCAAAGGCAAAAATAGGTCTCACTGACCTCCAAAGTCCATAACACAGGCCTATAACATATTCTCAAGAACCTAAATAATGCGCTCCAATTGACCATCAATCTATGGATGAAAGTTTGTGCTAAGATCGACTCAGGTGTCCAAATCTTCCTAAAAACTTCTCCAAAAGTTAAAAGGGAATTGTGAGCCCCATTTTGAGAAAATAGATACTAAAACACCATTGCAAGACCTCAAAATTTGGAAAATCCTAAAACAAGGAAAAAAGGATGAAATCCTAGAAAAATGCAGAAAACTAGCACCAAGTAATGACCACAAAAGGCCATCATAGGCCATGGTATGCACCACACCTCGTGGTGAGCTACTATGGTGGCAGTTCAGAAACCCATCTTTACAGAGAAGAGGCCACGACTAGGGACCACGGACTATGAGTGAGCAACATGGACCATAGTGCCTTCCGTGGAGACCCCTCCCATAAGGCCTTAGAAAACTTTCCATGACAAGGACCACGAACGACCACCACAGGCCATAAAGCTCTTGACGGACTGTAGTGTGCTCCGTGATGGTCACTCCTGCAGGTTCTGCACTATGACCATGGTTCACCGACTATAATGCCCTCCACAGACCATAAAGGTCTCCGTAGAGGAAGTCTTGAGACTCTCCCTACAAACCCCAAAAGTTTTCCTCAAAGTCATTCACCACGAGACACTACCACGGACTATGGAGAGCAATACGGACCATGATGGGTACTCCATAAATCTTAGTCTGGCCAGTTTTAAAATGGGTATTTTGGTCTTTTATTATGTTTTAATATTGAAGTGAGGTCATTTTGAGGACTGAATTGACCCTATATAAAGGCCTTAAAATTATCCCAAACCCCTCAATTTCACACTTAGACTCAAAAACAAAAATTCTTTCCTCTCAAGTTCTCCCAAGGCTTTGAAGTCAAGTCTAGGGTTTCACTTCATGGTTCTTTAAGTCTCTATTTTTTCAAGCTTTCATTAGGGATTTATTCCCCAAGGTATGTGGGTCTCATCAATGGATTCTTCCACCCATGGATCTCAAGTATTTTTTAAACTTAGTAATTTAATTTCAAATGGTGAAATCTTATGAATTCTTATATCATGATTCCAAATGCATAGATTATTGTCAATTTGAAGGTTATTTACCTATATTGGTTTATATTGACTCTTAATTTCATAAAATGATTGGTTTATAAAATGTCCTTATATAAAGGCATGAAAAAGAGTCTTAAAGTGTATTAGTGAGTTACTTTAAAGATGTTTTAAATTGATGCATTACATTACTTTCATGTATGTTATCATGGATTTGAATAATTGAAAGTTGATTGAATAGAACCCACGAAGTTTCACTATGTTTCAATGCAGTTTGAATTGAAAGCTTTGACTCCAAAATGAATGTTTATGAAGGTAAATATCTATGATTAAAGGGAGTCTTAGGAGATGAAAGAATGATGAAATAAGGTATTCCACTTGTGAAAGTCCAATTCACATTTGTGTGAATCAAAGAAGAGTTTTAATGAGCTATTCCTCCTAATATGTTTGATGATTTAAAGCAATTTAAATGACTATGTTCTTATGTTATATTAAACTATTCTGTGGGATTGACTTAGCACCGTATGGGGTAATGAGGTGAGATTCGGTAAGGAAATCCTAGTAGCAACCCCTTGTGTAATTAACTATATGCCAACATAAGAACCGTTGTAGGTTTAGGCTAGTAGATCCACAAATAGCCCTAAATGTTAAATAAATGAAAGAAGTTAATGGAGTTTTACCCAGAAACTAGTTGTGCCAATGTAGGGGGTTATGTTGGATTCCATGTAATATCTCACATGGTCTTAAATATCAGTTAGGTCATCTTTGCATAAATGAATATTTCAAATGCTCATTACTTGATTATTCATGCATGCGCTAACTTATGTACTTTGCTTATAAATGTCTTAATGTTTTTCCTTAGATTGCATTGCTCACATACTTAGTACATTCAAAGTAATAACACATACTTTTTTCCCTACATAATATCACCATGTAGGGACCGGCGTTGCTCCATATTCACCTCTAGTGGATTGTTTGTTCATTGAAGGCTACATAGTTGATGAGTTCTGATGTTTCAGTAACAACATACTATTTTCTTTCATATCTTATGATGTGTAAAGCGCTTGGATAACTCTAATGGTTCTTATTTCTATTTTCAAGTTGAGGGTGAGCTAGATATATATCTTAGCCTCCGCCAACTCTATGATGTAGAGGTATTGTTGGACATATATATGCAAGGTTTGACTATTTGGTTTTTAGTTAAATGTTTCCCTTAGTTTCGTTTTCCCTTTATTTCTGCTTATTGTTAAATGTCATTATCTATGAAAAGCTAAATAAATGCTAAGAGGCTTAAGTGAGGTACTTATGGGTATTTCATTTGTCTTCTCACTTCTAGGCCATATGCTTGGGTCCTATCAAACTTGGTATCATAGAACAAGGTTTTGAATGGTTCTTGGAGTCCAACATACTATGTCAAATAAGGTCTTGTTCATGGTTGTGAAGTGTGCCACAACTATGAATAGGAGATTAGGTGATATTTAGGAAACTATTTACTTCTTTCAAATTCATATCATGCCCTAGAGTATCCTAAGAATTCTTCTAACTAATGAATCATTTTGTGTTCTCTAGATAATGCCTCGAGAAAGAGCACTCCACCTAGAGCAAGGGTTGATGATAAGGACAAAGCTCTTCCGGTACCCGGATCTCTACATCATGAGGAAGGATGACATATGCAAAATGTTACAACATCATAACCTTGTTGGCCCTAGCCATATCCAACCAAACTAACCAAGGAGTTGTTCCTCCTCCTCAAGTGCCTACCCCAGCTTCTAGGATTCAGGACTTCAAAAGGATGAATATTTCCAAGTTTGATTGTTCCAAAGTGGATGAGAACCCTATGGAGTTCTTTGAGCAAGAGTATCAAATTATGTATATCATAGGTGTGCCTCCAAATGAGAAGGTCAAGCTAGTGCCTATCAACTCTAAGGCGTGGCAAAGGTTTGATATAATCAATAGGTTGTGGATAGGGGTGAAGATATAAAGCCCATAGGATGGTAAAAGTTCAAAGGTGCCTTCCTAGATGACTTCTTTTCTTTGGAGATAAGGGAGGCAAAAATTCAAGAGTTCATCCATATTTTCTAAGGGAGTAAGAGTGTGAGTGAGTATACCCTAAAATTCACCAAATTATCTAAGTATGCTCCTTTCACGGTCTTCGACCCAAGGGCAAGGATGAGCAAGTTTATCTCCAGTGTTTCTAGTTTAGTGTCCAAGGAATACAAGACGACCATTTTTGTCAAAGAGATAGACATCTCCCAACTCATGAAATATGCAAAACAAATGGAAGAAGAAAAGTTGAGGAAGAGATCAAGGGGGTTCAAAAGGGATAGAGTTGTTGGTAGAGAGTTCAATCCTCAAAGGTCTAGGTATTATGGTAGAATAAAAGGCCAATGTGGGTAACAATTCACGGGGAAAGGTTTCACCAATGCTCATCCTCCAAGGTTCAACAAGGACAAGGGTACTAACCCGATGGTTCCAATAGAGAATGTTGGTGCTCAAGCTTTTCCTGCTTGTAAGAAGTATGGGAGAACTCATAAAGGGGAATACTTAGCCGGCTCTAATGCATGCTTCAAGTGTGGCATGCTGGGCCATAATGCTAGAGATTATAGAGGTGGAGGTGGTAGGCCTCAAGGATAAATTGTGCATGGTCAACAAGCTCAAGGAGGTATCCAAGGCACCAACCGCTTTTATGATTTGCATTGGAGACAAAAGGTTGAGGAGCATCCACTGTTGTTACAGATATATGAAAGGTCTTTGCTTTTGATGTATATGCATTATTAGATCCAGGTGCAAATTTGTCGTATGTTACTTTATTCCTTGCTAATAGATTTTATGTGTCACCTAAAATACTATTAGAGCCTTATTTGGTGTCTACCCCATTAGTGAGTCGGTTGTTGCTAGAAAAGTCTACAAGGGTTTTCCTCTGTCTATCTTTCATAAAGTTGTTCCTTGTGATCTCATAGAACTAGACATGGTAGATTTTGATATTATTATTGGGATGGATTAGTTGCATGTATCTTATGCTTCTATAGATTATAGAACTCATAGAGTCAAGTTTCAATTCCCCAATGAGTCTTTTCTTGAATAGAAGGGTCATAATTCGGTAGTAAAGAGTAGGTTTATTTCTTATCTTAAGGACCAAAGGTTGATTGCTACGGATTGCATCTACCACATTATGAGGGTTAGGATGTTGACTCCAAAAGTGCTCCTCTTGAGTTGGTCCCCGTTGTTAATGAGTTTCTTGATGTCTTTCCCAATGACCTTCTCGGTGTCCCTCCCAAAAGGGAAGTTGATTTTGATATCAATCTTCTCTACGATAACCGACCTATATCTATTCCTCCTTACCAAATGGCTAGTGAAATTAAATGAGTTGAAGGAACATGGGCATAGATTACCGTCAATTGAACAAGGTGAACATTAAGAACAAGTACTCCAATCCCTAGGATAGATCATTTGTTTGATCAATTAAAAGGGGCACGTTATTTCTCTAAGATCGATCTTAGGTCTGGCTATCATCAACTAAGGGTAAGGGAGTGTGACATTCCCAAGATGACATTTCGAACAAGGTACGGTCACTTTGAGTTTTTGGTACTATTATTTGGGTTGATGAATGTACCAATGGTGTTAATGAACCTAATGAATAGGGTTGTTTAAACAATACCTTGATACTTTTGTAGTGGTCTTCATTGACGATATTTTGATTTACTTTCAGGGTGAGGAAGAACATAAGTATCACTTGAGAGTCATACCTCAAACCTTGAGGGATAAATAATTATCTGCCAAATTTAGTATATGTGAATCTTGGTTGAATGAGGTGGCATTTCTTGTTCATGTAGTATCCGATGATGGGATCAAGGTTGATACTAAGAAAATGAAGGCGGTGAGGAATTGGCCTAGACCATTATTTCCTTCGAATATTAAGAGCTTTTTGGGTTTAGCCGTGTAATATAGGAGTTCGTTGAAGGGTTCTCTTCTATTTCATCCCGTATGACGAAATTGACTAAAAAGAAGGAAAATTTTTCAAGAATGGATGAGTGTGAAAAAAGTTTCCAAACTTTGAAAGATCGACTTACCTCTGCTCCTATCTTGACTCTACCAGAAGGCTTAGAAGGTTTTGTGGTATATTGTGATGCTTCAAAGATTGGCTTGGGTTGTGTCTTGATGCAAAACGGCAAGGTTATAGCCTTTGCTTCTAGGCAATTGAAAGTTCATGAACATAACTACCCTACCTATGATCTTTTATTGGCGGTCATTGTATTTGCTCTAAAGATTAGGCGGCATTACCTATATAGGGTATATGTGGATGTGTTTATCGATCATAAGAGTCACCAATATGTGTTTTCTCAAAAGGACCTCAATCAAAGGCAATAAAGATGGGTTAGACTCCTCAAGGACTATACATAAGTTTGCATTAGCATATAGGTAAGGCCAATATTGTAGCCTATGAACTTAGTAGAGTATCTATGGAGAGTGTGGCTCATGTTGATGAAAGAAAGAGGAAATTAGTAAAGGATGTTCACTGGTTGGCTAAATTAGAAGTAAAGTTCAGTGGTTTTGATGATGGTGGTATGTTTGTTCATAACGGGTCCGAATCATCTTTGGTGATGGATGTTAAGTCAAAACAAGACCATATACTGACATTAGTAGAGTTAAAGAATTTTGAGATGGAAAAAAAGGTAGAGTTCTTTTCACAAGTTGGAGATGGGGTACTATACTACCAAGGTCGGCTGTGTGTTCCAGATGTTGATGGCCTAAGGGGTTTGATCTTAAAGGAGGATCATAATTCTTTATACTCTATTCACCTCAGTTCGACAAAAGTGTATCAAGACTTAAAAAGAGCTCTATTAGTGGGGTGGAATGAAAAAGGACATAGAAAGGTTTGTGGCCGAATGCCCAAATTTCTAACAAGTTAAGCCTAAACACCAAAGGTCGGGTGGCCTAGCACTAGACATTGAAATTCTTACTTGAAAGTTGGAAGATGTGAGCATGGATTTTGTGGTGGGTTTGCCTCATACTCGAAAATATCATGACTTGATTTGGGTGATTGTTGATATAATGACAAAGTCGGCTATATTCCTACCGGTCAAGACTTCTTATAGGGCTAAGGATTATGCTAAGTTGTATATTCAGAAAATTGTAAGGTTGCATGGTATATCATTGTCAATAATTTTAGATCGGGGTACCCAATTCACTTCTCACTTTTGGAGGTTGTTTCAAAGGGGTATTGGCACAATGGTTAAGCTAAGCACTGTATTCTATCCTCAAACTAATGGAAAAGTCGAACAGATAATTCAAATACTAGAGGATATGTTAAGGGGTTGTGTGTTGGAGTTCAAGGGAAGTTGGGATCATTATCCATAGCTTATTGAGTTTGCCTATAATAATAGCTACCGCTCAAGTATTGATATGGTACCATTTGAGGCTTTGTATGGGAGACGATGTAGGTCTCGGGTTGGTTGGTTCGAAGTGGGTTAGATGACCTTTTTGGGTCCCAATTTGGTGCCTGATGCTTTGGAAAAAGTTAGAGTCATTAGATAAATATTGAAGATGACTCAAAGTCGTCAAAAGTCCTATTCTGATACTATGAGAAGGTATCTTGAGGTTAGTGTGGATGATTGGGTGTACTTGAAGGTTTTACCCATAAAGGGTGTAGTTCGGTTTGGTAAGAAAGGAAAATTGATCCCAAGGTATGTAGGGCCATATAGAATCTTAAGATGTGTTGGGAAGGTTGCTTATGAGTTGGAGTTGCCTTTGGAAATAGACATGGTTTATTCGGTGTTCCATGTGTCTATGTTGAGGCAATGTGTGGGTGATCCTAGTTCCATTGTACCATTGGAAGTAGTGAATGGTGAAGAGAACTTGACTTCTGAAGAGGTTTCGATAGAAATATTGGACTGACACTTAATTAAGAAAAAAAGAAGTTGTATCCGTCAAACTCATTTGGAGGACCAAAGTCGTCAAAAGTGCTACATGGGAAGTGGAAGCGGATATGATGAAGCGATACCCTCATTTTTTTCAATCTACTGAAGCCTAAATTTTTTTCATACCAAGCCTAAATTAAGAGGTCCTAAGTTTTCATATGCATGCATGTTCATGAGGTTGAGTTTAAAGTCACATTTTATGCTAAGTTTAAAGATCTCATGTTATATATATTTCAAGTGTCATTGTATTCATATTGGGTTGCTAGTCCTCGTGTCATGTCCTTATCTATGCTAATAATTCTCATTCGAGGATGAATGTTTTTAAGGAGGAGATATTGTATACCCCGTAAGGAAGAAAGTCCTAAAACAAGGAACAAAGGATGAAATACTAGAAAATGTAGAAAATTGGCACCAATGACCATGGAAGGCCTTCATGAGTCGTGGTACACACCACACCTCATGGTGAGCCACCGTGGTGGTGATCAGAAACCCAACCCCGCAAGGAAGGGACCACGATAAGGGACCAGTGACCGTGGTGAGAAACACGGACCATAGTGCCTTCCATGGCGATCCCTCCCTTAATACCTCAGAAAACATTCCAAGCAAGGACCACGAACATCCAACATAGGCCATGGATGTTTTTATGGACCATGGTGTGCTCTATGATGGTCACTCCTGCAGGTCATGCACCAACACAACGGTTCACGGACTGATGTGCTCTAGGGTTGCAAAGAACTCCGTGGAAGAAGTCCTGAGATTTTTCTTGCAAACCCCAAAATCTTTCCTCCAAGCCATTCACCATCGGACATCACCATGGGCTGTAGTGAGCACCATGGACCGTGATAGGTCCTCCATGAAGCTGAGTTCGGCCAATTTTAAAAGGGTTATTTTGGTCTTTTCCTATGTTTTAATATTGAAGTGAGATCACTTTGAGGACTGAATTAACCCTATATAAAGGCCATAAAACTATCCCAAACTCTTTATTTCTCACACTTAGACTCAAACACACAAATTCTTTCCTCTTAAGTTCTCCCAAGGGTTTCAGGATAAGTCTAGGGTTTCACTTCAAGGTTCTTCAAGTCTCCATTATTTTTAAGCTTTCATTAGGGATTTATTTTCCCAAGGTATGTGGGTCTCATCCATGGGTTCTTCCACCCATGGAGCCCAAGTATTTTCTAAACTTAGTAATTCAATTTAGAATGATGAAATCTAATGGGTTTTAATATCATGATTCCAAATGCATGGATTATTGTCTATTGGAAGCTTATTTACCTATAATGGTTTATATTGACTCTTAATTTCATGAAATGGTTGGCTTATCAAAGGTCCTTATATGAAGGCATGAAAAGGAATTTTAAAGTGTATTGGTGGATTGCTTTAAAGATATTTTAAATTGATGCATTACATTACTCTCATGCATGCTATCATCAATTTGAATGGTTTTAAAGTTGATTGAATAGAAACCACCTAGTTTGAATTAAAAGCTTTGACTCCAAAATAAATGTTTTTGAAGGTAAATGTCTATGATTAAAGGGAGTCTTATGAGATGGAAGAATAATGAAATAATGTATTCCACTTGTGAAAGGTCAATTCTCAATTGTGTGAATCAAAGAAGAGTTTTAATGAGCTATTCCTCCTAATGATGTTTGATGATTTAAAGCTATGTATATGAATATGTTCTTATGTTATATTAAACAATTCAGTGGGATTTACTTAAAACCGAATGGGGCATTGAGGTGGGATTTAATAAGAAAATCCTTGTAGCAACCCCTTGTCATATTAAGTATGTGCCACTATCTGAGCCTTTATAGGCTTAGGCTAGTGGATTCACAAATAGCTCTAAATGTTAAAGAAATGAAAGAAGTTGATGGAGCTCTACCCGATAACTAGGCTCCCAGTGCCAATGTAGGGGGTTATATTAGATTCCATGTAATAGCTCACATGGTCTTAAAAGTTGGTTACCATTATCTTCTCACAAATGAATGTTTCAAATGCTCATTACTTGATTATTCATGCATGCACTCAATTATGTGCTTTGATTACAAATGTCTTAATGTTTTTCCTTATTATGAATTGCTCGCATACTTAGTATATTCAAATTACTAACGCATACTCTTTTACTTACAAGATATCACCATATAGGGACTTGCGTTGCTCCACATTCACCTCTATATGGCTAGTTGGTTCTTTGAAGGCTACATAGTTGGTGAGTTCCTATATTTCGGGAACAACATACCATTTCCTTTCTTAGCTTATTATGTTTAAAGTGTTTGGATACCTTTCATGGTTCTTATATTTATTTTCAAGTTGAGGGTGAGCTAGGGATATGTCTTAGCCCCCACCAATTTTATGAGGTAGAGGTATTGTTGGACATTTATATACAAAGTTTGACTATTTGGTTTTTAGTTAAATGTCTCCCTTAGTCCCTTTTTCTCTTTACTTCCACTTATTTTTAAATGTCATTACCTATGAAAAGAAAAATGAATGCTAAGAGGCTTGACTGAGCTACCTCTATATGTCTCATTCGATGTGTCACATCTTGGCCCTAGGCTTGGATTGTGACAAACTTGGTATCAGAGCTCAAAATTTTGAATGGTTCTTAGAATCCAACATACCGCTCAAATAGGGTCTTGTTCATGGTTATGAAATGCACCACAACTATGAATAGAAGACTATGGAATGTTTAGGAAAGTATTTACTTTTTTCAAATTCATGTCATGCCCTAGTGTGTCCTAATACTTCCTCTAAATAATGAATCATTTTGTGCTCTTTAGATAATACCCCGAGGAACAACACCTCCACCTAGATCAAGGGTTGATAATAAGGACCAAGCTCTTCCAGCTCCACATCATGAGAAAAGAGTAACACATGCGGAATTTTGCAACATCATCACCTTGTTGGCCCAAGCCATAGCCAAAACAACTAACCAAGGTGTTATTCCTCCTCGCCAAGTGCATACTCCGACTTCTAGGATTTGGGACTTTAAAAGGATTAATCTGCCCGAGTTTTATGGTTCCAAAGTGGAAAAGGACCCTATGGAGTTTCATTGAGAAGGTTATAGAATTGTAGATATCATGGGTGTGCCTCCAAATGAGAAGGTTGAGCTAGTGCCTATCAATTCAAAGACATGGCAAGGCTTCGGTATGAGCAATGGGTTATAGAGAGGGGTGAAGACATGGAGACCATAGGATAAGAAGAGTTCAAAGGTGCCTTCCTAGACTATTTCTTTCCTTTAGAGCTAATGGAGTCAAAGATTCAATAGTTCATCAATCTTCGCCAAGAGAGTATGAGTGTGAGGGAGTATGCCTTCAAATTCACCAAATTATCTAAGTATGCTCCTTTCATGGTCTCCGACCTAAGGGCAAGGATAAGAAAGTTTATCTACGGTGTTTCTAGTTTGGTGTCTAAGGAATGCAAGATGGCCATGTTCGTCAAAGAGATGGACATTTACCGACTCATGACATATGCAGAACAAATTGAAGAAGGGAAATTTAGGGAGAGGTCAAGGGGTTCAACAAGGCTAGAATTGATGTTGGAGGATTCAATCCTCAAAGGTCTGGTTATAGTTATAGCGAAAAGCGCCAAGGTGGGAAATGGTTCGTAGGGCAAGGTTCCACAAATGCTCCTCCTCCAAGGTTCAACAAGGACAAGGGTGCTAACCCAATGGTTCAAAGAGAGAATGTTAGTGCTCAAGCTTTCCCCGCTATCAAGAAGTGTGGGAGAACTCACAAAGGAGAATGCTTAGTCGGCTCCAATGCATGCTTCAAGTGTGGCCTGCCGAGCCACCATGCTAGAGATTGTAAAGGTGGTGGTGGTAGGCCTCAAGGATAAATTACGCATAGTCAACAAGATTAAGGAGGTGGCTAAGGCACCAACCTCTTTTATTCTTTGCATGGGAGACAAGAGGTTGAGGAAACACCCAATATTGTTACTAGTTCGTTAAAAGTCTATGCTTTTAATATGTATGCATTATTAGATCCACGTGCAAATTTTTCATTTGTTACTCCATTCCTTGCTAATAGGTTTGATGTGTCACTTGAAATACTATTAGAGCCCTATTTGGTATCTACCCCCATTGGTAAGTCAGTTATTGCTAGAAAATTCTATAAGGATTATCCCGTGTCTACCTTGCATAAACTTATTCCTTGTGATCTCATAGAACTGGACATGGTAGATTTTGATATTATTTTGGGATGGATTGGTTTCATGCATCTTATGTTTCTATAGATTGTAGAACTCATAGAGTCAAGTTTCCATTCCCCAATATGTCTATTCTTGAATGGAAGGGTCATGATTTGATAGTAAAGGGTAAGTTCTTTTCTTTTCTTAAGGCTCGAAGTTTGATTACTAAGGGTTGCATATACCATATTGTGAGGGTTATGGATGTTGACTCTGAAAGTCCTCCTCTTGAGTTGGTCCCGATGGTTAATGAGTTTCCCAATGTCTTTCCCAATTTCCCTCTTAAAAGGGAAGTTGATTTTGGTATTGATCTTCTCCCCGATAACCAACCTATCTCTATTCCTCCATACTAAATAACCCCGGTAGAATTAAAGGAGTTGAAGGAATAATTAAAGGATTTATTGGAGAAAGTATTCATAAGGCCAAGTATTTCACCATGTGGTGCTCCTGTATTGCTTGTAAGAAAGAAGTATGGGTCACTTCGGATGTGCATAGATTACCGTCAATTGAACAAGATAACCATTAAGAACAAGTACCCAATCCCTAGGATAGATCATTTGTTTGATCAATTTCAAGGGGCAAGAAAGCATTTTGAACAAGGTATGGTTAATTTGAGTTTGTGGTAATGTTATTTGGGTTGACGAATGCACCGGTGGTGTTTATGGACCTAATGAATAAGGTGTTCAGACCCTACCTTGAAATTTTGTGGTGGTCTTTATTGACTATATTTTGATTTACTCTTGGGGTGAGGAAGAACAAAAATATCACTTGAGAATTGTGCTTTAAACATTGAGGGATAAATAATTGTTTGCCAAATTTAGAAAATGTGAATTTTGGTTGAAAGAGGTGGCATTTCTTGGTTACATAGGTTCTGGTGATGGGATCAAGGTTGATCCTAAGAAAACGGAGGTGGTGAGAAATTGGCCTAGACCATTGTCTCCTTCGGACATTACAAGATTTTTGGGTTTAGTAGGGTATTATAGGAGGTTCATTGAAGGGTTCTCTTTAATTTAATACCCTATGATGAAATTGACTCAAAAGAAGGCAAAATTCTTATGGATGGATGAGTATGGAAAGAGTTTCCAAACTTTAAATGATCGACTCACCTCTGCTCTTATATTGACTCTACCGGAAGGCTTAGAAGGTCTGTCGTATATTATGATACTTCAAAGAATTGTTTGGGTTGTGACTTGATGAAAAATGGAAACGTTATAGCCTATGATTCTAAGCAATTAAAACTGCATGAACATAACTACCCTACCCATGATCTTGAGTTGGCAGCCTTTGTATTTGCTCTAAAGATTTAGCTGTATTACCTCTGTGGGGTACATATGGATGTGTTTCCTGATCACAAGAGTCTCTAATATGTGTTTACTCAAAATTACCTCAATCTAAGGCAAATGAGGTGGCTTGAACTACTCAAGGAATATGGCATAAGTGTACATTACCATCCGGGTAAGGCCAATGTTGTAGCCTTTGCACTTAGTATAATATCTATGGGAAGTGTAGCTCATATTGATGAAGGAAAAAGGAAATTGGTAACGTATGTTCACCGATTGGCTAAATTAGGAGTGAAGTTGAGCGGTTCCGATAATGGTGATATGGTTTTTCATAATGGGTCCGAATCATCTTTGGTTGTGATGTTAAGTCAAAACAAGACCTTCAACCAACATTAGTAGAGTTAATGAATTTGGTGAAGGAAAAAAGGTAGAGGTCGTTTCACAAGGGGGAGATGGGGTACTACACTACCAAGGTCAGCTGTGTGTTCCAGATGTTGATGGCATGAGGGGTTTGTTCTTTAAGGAGGTTCATAATTCTTCATACTCTATTCATCTTGGTTCGACAAAAATGTACTGAGACTTACAAGATCTCTCTTGCTGGGGTGGCATGAAAAAGGACATAGCAAGGATCACTAATCAGCTAACCACTTTTGAGTTTACTAACAAGTTAACGCTGAACACCAAAGGTCGGGTGATCGGCCAACCACTTTTGAGTTTACCAATAAGTTAAGGTTGAACACCAAAGGCCGGGTGGCCTAGTACAAGACATTGAAATTCCCACTTGGAAGTGGGAAGATGTGAACATGGATTTTGTAGTGGTTTTGCTTCATACTCGAAAACATCATGACTCATTTTGGGTGATTGTTGAGAGAATGACAAAGTCGACTCACTTCCTGCTGATCAACACTTCTTATAATACCAAGGATTATGCTAAGTTGTATATTTGGGAATTGGTAAGGTTGCATGGTGTACCATTGTCAATTATTTCAGATCGAGATACCTAATTCAGTTCTCACTTTTGGAGGTCTTTTAAAGGGGTCTTGGCACCAAGGTGAAGCTAAGCACCACATTCCATTTTCAAACCAATAGGCAAGACGAATAGACAATTCAAACATTAGAGAATATGTTAAGGGCTTGTGTGTTGGAGTTCAAGAAAAGTTGGTATGATCATCTACCGCTTATTGAGTTCGCCTATAATAAGAGTTACCACTCAAATATTGAGATAGCACCATTTGAGGCTTTGTATGGGAGACGATGTAGGTCTTTGGTTGGTTGGTTTAAAGTGGGTGAGATGACCTTTTTGGGTCTCAATTTGGTGCTTGATGCTTTGGAAAAAGTGAGAGTCATTAGAGAAAGTTTGAAGACGACTCAAAGTCATCAAAAATCCTATTCTGATACTGGAGAAGGGATCTTGAGTTTAGTGTGGATGATTAGATGTACTTGAAGTTTTCAAACCTAATGGGTGTAGTTCGTTTTGGTATGAAAGGGAAATTGAGCCCTAGGTATGTAGGGACTTATAGAATCTTAAGACCTGTTGGCAAGGTTGCTTATGAATTGGAGTTGCCTTTGGAAATGGTCATGGTTAATTTGGTATTCCATGTGTCTATATTGAGGAAATGTGTTGGTTATCCTAGTACCATTTCACCATTGGAAGTAGTAAATGTTGAAGAAAACTTAACCTATGAAGAGATTCTGATTGAATTTTGGACCACAAGTTAAGAGATTGAGGAACAAAGAAGTTGCATCCGTCAAAGTCTTTTGGAGGAACTATCAAGTCGAAAGTTCTATATGGAAGGTAGAAAAGGATTTGATGAACCAATACCCTCATTTTTTTCATTCTACTCGATCCTAAGGTACTAAGTTATTCATGCTCAAATGTTTGACTCCTAATTTTCAAATTTTCTATGTTTTCATATGCATGCATGCTCCTGAAGTTGATTTTAAAGTGATATTTTATGTTAAGTTTAAAGATCTCATGTTATATGTATTTTAAGTGTCATTGTATTTATGTTGGGTTGTTAGTCCTCGTGTCATGTCCTTATCTATGCTAATGACTCTCATTCAAGGATGAATGTTCCCAAGGGAGAAATATTGTAAGACCTCAGAAGTTGGAAAGTCCTAAAACAAGGAACAAAGGACGAAATCCCAAAAAAATAAAGAAAACTGGCACAAGGTGATGACCCTAGAAGTCCATCACGGGCCTTGGTACGAACCATGCCTCGTGGTGATCCACCGTTGTGGTAGTTTAGAAACCCAACCCTGTAAGTAAGGGACAAAGAAGAGGGACCACAGATCGTGGTGAGAAACATGGACCATAGTGCCTTCCATGATGACTCCTCCCCAAACGCCTCCAAAATATTTCAAAGGAAAGGACCACGAATGACCACCACAGGCCGTGGAGATCTTCATGGACCGTGGTGTTCTCTGTGATGATTACTCCTATAATACCTTCTGTAATTCCTGCATTACGTCCATGGTTCACGAGTCGTGATGCCCTCTACGGACCGTGAAGGTCTCTATGGAGGAAGTCCTGAGAATCTTCCTACAAACCCTAAAATATTTCCTCCAAATCATTGACCATGGGCTGTGGTGAGCACCACGGAACGTGATGAGTCCTCCGTGAAGCTGAGTCTGGCTAGTTTTAAAAGGGGAATTTTGGTCTTTTTTAATGTTTTAATATTGAAGTGAGCTCACTTTGAGGACTGAATTGAACCTATCTGAAGGCCTTAAAACTATCCCAAACCCCTTATTTCTCAGACTTAGACTCAATCACACAAATTCTTTCCCTTCAAGTTTTCCCAAGGGTTTTAGGCCAAGTCTAGGGTTTCACTTCAAGGTTCTTCAAGTCTCCATTATTTTTAAGCTTTCATTAGGGATTTATTTCTCCAAGGTAT
Source organism: Solanum dulcamara (assembly GCF_947179165.1). Classification (NCBI taxonomy): domain Eukaryota; kingdom Viridiplantae; phylum Streptophyta; class Magnoliopsida; order Solanales; family Solanaceae; genus Solanum; species Solanum dulcamara. Next base: position 47,789,533 of record NC_077240.1, read on the forward strand.
GTGGGTCTCATCCTTGGGTTATTCCACCCATGGAGCCCAAGTATTTTCTAAACTTAGTAAATAAATTTCAAATAATGAAATCTTATGGGTTTTTGTATCATGATTCCAAATTCATAGATTATTGTCTACTTGAACCTTATTTACCTATACTGGTTTATATTGACTCTTAATTTCCTGAAATGGTTGGTTTCTCAAAGGACCTTATATGAAGGCATGAAAAAGAGTTTTAAAGTGTATTAGTGTGTTTCTGTAAAGATGTTTTAAATCGATGCATTACATTACTCTCATGCATGCTATGATGGAATTGAATGATTTTAAAGTTGGTCGAATAGAACCCATCTAGATTCACCATGTTTCAATGAAGTTTGAATTAAAAGCTTTGACTCCAAATTGAATATTAATGAAGGTAAATGTCTATGAATAAAGGGAGTCTTATGAGATGAAAAAATGATGAAATGATCATGAAATGATGTTTTCCACTTATGAAAGGCCAATTCTCACATATGAATCAAAGAAGAGTTTTAATGAGCTATTCCTCTTAATGATGTTTGATGATTTAAAGATATGTAAATGAATATTATATTATATTAAACTGTTCCCTAGGATTTACTTAGGACCGAATGGGGCATTGAGGTGGGATTCGGTAAGGTAATCCTTGTAGCAACCCCTTGTCTCATTAACTATGTGCCAACATAGGAGCCCTTGTAGGCTTAGGCTAGTGGATCCATAAATAGCCCTAAATGTTAAAGAAATAAAAGAAGTTGATGGAGTTCTACCTAAAAACTAGGCTCCCCGTGACAAGGTTGGGAGTTATGTTGGATTTCACATAATAGTTCACATGGTCTTAAATGTAGGTTATGGTCATCTTCCTACAAATGAATATTTCCCATGATCATTACTTGATTATTAATGCATACACTTACTTATGTACTTTGCTTATAAATGTCTTAATGTTTTTCCTTATAACTCATTGCTCACATACTTAGTACATTCAAAATACTAACGCATACTCTTTTTTCTATATGATATCACCATGTAGGAACCGGCGTTACTACATCTTCACCTCCACGTGGCTAGTTGGTTCACTGAAGGCTGCATAGTTGGTGAGTTCCCATGTTTTGGGAAAAATATCCCATTTCCTTTTTTAGTTTATGATGTGTAAAGCCTTTGGATACCTTTCATGGTTCTGATTTCTATTTTCAAGTTTAGGGAGAGCTAGAGACATGTCTTAGCCCCCACCAGTTCTATGATGTAGAGGTACTATTGGACATGTATACGCAAGGTTTGACTCTTTGGTTTTCACTTAAATGTTTCCCTTAGACCTGTTTTCCCTTTATTTCTGCTTATTGTTAAATGTCATTACCTATGAAAAGCTAAATGAATGCTAAGAGGCTTGGGTGAAATACCTCTGGGTGTCTTATTCTCTGTATCATGTCTAGGCCCTAGGCTTGGGTCGTGACAACCATGAAGATGAACCACCTCCTGAATGTAGATATGAACTGATCTCTCGGCACTGAAGGAAATATGAACTAGAAGGAAGTGTTTTGACTTGGTCAATCAATCAAAGATGTCCCAACTACTATCAATACCTCTAGAAGTTCAAGGCAACCCCACAACGAAATCCCTAGCTATACGCTGGAACTTCCACAGTGGAATGGGTAATCTCTGTAGCACACCACCAGGCCTCAAGTGCTCAGCCTTCGCCAGCTGACAACACAGGTAACGGGACAAATAGTCTGCAATATGTCTCTTCATGCCATTACACCAGTAATGTTGTCTATGATCTTAATACATCTTTATTGTGCTCGAATGGTTAGAATATCTGGAATCCTAGGCCTCATATAGAACCTGCTGAATCAAACCCCCTAATCTCGAAACACAGATGTAGACAGTGAATCTCAACACCTATTTAAATCTAAGGTATCTAACTGGCATCAACTTCCAAAACTAGATATCAAAGAACATCCAAGTCCACATTCTCAAACTGATGACTACAAATCTAATCCAACAAGGATGACTTAACCCTCATATAGGCGAACACCTATTTGGAATCTGAAATATCCAACCAAATCATGTTGTTGGCTAAGGACTGGATATCAAAAGCCAAAGGTTGCTCCTCAACTAAAAGAAAGGCTAGACTACCTATATCACTATGTTCTGACTCAAGGCGTCTGCTACTATATTTGCCTTGCCTGGATGGTAGATAATAGATAGGTCATAGTCCTTCAGAAGCTTAATCCAATGGCGCTGCCTCAAATTACGATCCCTCTGACTCATAATGTACTAAAGGCTCCTATGATTCATGTAGATCTCACCACGAACTCCATACAGGTAGTGCCTCTAAATCTTAAGTGCAAAAAACTATTGCTGCCAACTCCAAGTCATAAGTAGGATAGTTGTGCTCATGCAGCTTAAGCTTCCTCGACGCATAATCTATAACACAGACCCTCTATATCAATACAAACCTCAAACTAATATTGGATGTGTCACCATATACCGTGAAGCCCTCACCCTCAACTGTAAGAGTTAATATAGGAGCGGTGGTAAGCAACTCCTTAAGCCTCAGAAAGCTCCTCCATACTCTTCCAACCACTCAAAGAGAACATAATGGGCAAGACAACCGAGTCAAATGTGTTGCTATATTAGAGATGCCCTCATTAAAATGCCTTTAATACCTTGTAGTATGATGAGTTGTGAATCTCAGTCACTGAGATGGGACTGGCCCAATCACAAATAGCTTAAATCTTTACTGGATCCACCAAAATACCATTCTTGGACACCATGTGCCCTCAAAATGGTACAGACTCAAGCCAAAACTCACACTTTGAGAACATCGCATAAAGTCATTGATCTCTCAAAGTCTAGAGAACTATCCTCAAATGCTGCTGATGCTCACTCCGGCTCTACGAGTATACTAAAATGTCTTCAATAAAGACTATGACAAAAGAATCAAAATACAGCCTGAATACATGAGTGATCAAGTCCATGAAGGCGGTAGGAGAGTTAGTCAATGCAAAAGACATCACTAGGAATATATAATGGCCGTAACGAGTTCTAAATATGGTATTAAGGATATTCCTTGCCCTGATCCTCATCTAACGGTAGATAAATCTCAAGTCAGTATTAGAAAACACTACTGCACCCTGAAGCTGGTCAAATAAGTCATCAATACGAGGCATGGGTAATGGTTCTTCACTGTTACATAGTTCAGCTGCTTGTAATCAATACACATCTGCATAGAGTCATCCTTATTCTTCACAAATAAGAATGGGGCACCCTAAGAAGATATACTAGGCCAAATAAACCCTTATCTAAGAGATACTGAAGCTACACACTCAGCTCATTAAGCTATGTGGAGTCATAAGATACGGTCGGATAGAAATAAGATGAGTAACTGGATCCAAGTCAATGGCAAAGTCAATATCATGATCAGAAAGAAGGTTAGGCAAGTCTGTAGGAAACACATGTGCATACTCTCAGACTATAGGGACTGAAACACCCATAGGTCCCTCACTACTAACATCTCTCACATTTGCCAAGTAGGATAAGCACCTGCTAGCCACTAACCTCTGAGCTCAAATAAAAGAAATAACCCCTAATTAGTATGCAACTACAAGAACCTTACCACACTATTGATAAAATACCTAGCATGGCTAAGGTAATAGTCTTGGTATAGAAATCCAAGACCACTTAGTGAGGAGATAACTAGTCCATGCCCAGAATCATGTCAAAGTCCAACATATTAAGTAATATGAGGTTTTCTAGGGTGTACCTCCCCTAAATAGTTACCAAACATGATTTGAAAACCTGATCAAATACTAAAGAATCACTTACTGATGTAAAAAAACACAACAACACTACTAAAGGCTCTGGACTCATACTCAACTGAGGAACACAATAAACACGTGCATACAAATAATTAGAGTCTTGAACAAATAAAGTTGAGGCTAGTTGATAGCCTAAACAATCATACATGTGATCACATTGTCCAATGCCTTAGCCTCCACTCTTGCTAGAGTTTCATAGAAGTGTCCCTGGGAGCCTCTATCATGTGCGTCAACTCTGCCACCTGAGTTGTCTCCGCTGGGACCTCGCCATGAACTATAATGACCACCACAATGGTCCTGACTTTGACCTCCTCCTCTTACTAGAGGTTTGTAGTTAGTATGGGTCTAGTTGTCTGTGGTGCAGCTGACCTATGGAGAGAACACTCTCTAGACCAGTGGTCGAGCTCCCCATAATCAGAACAACCCTGTGGCAGTTTACTCGCAACTGAAGGTCGGCGACCACACTCTGAAGAACCCTCTTGTAAACTACCTCAGCCCTGACCTAGACCAATACTAGGACTACCTATTAAAGTATATAGAGAAGCCTAAAATGGGTGAATAGATTGACCCTGCTAAAACCTCTAGTGGATCCTCTCATATGAGTCTTTCTATCTTAAATAGGGCTCATTATAGTTGTCCTTCTATCTAGCCTTCTTGCCACTGCCCCATAGGCCTCACGACGAAGATGCTTAAGTGTATGAGCATGGTCAAAAATATCCAGAAATGACTGACCCATTAAAACCATGGACTGAGTCTCGATCTATACCTGGAGTCTCAATCCTCTAAAAAAACACCGAACTCTCTCCTCCTCAGTAAGTAGAATCATAGTGGCATGACAAGATTACTCATGGAATCTGAAGTCATACTTTGATATGGTAATAAAACCCTACTCCAATCGCGTAAACTGGTTACAGAGCTGATCTCTAATGCTTTGATGGATAAATCTGGCAAAGAAGGCCTCTAAAAACTCTGTCCACGAAATCGATATTGACCCATCTAGCTTGGTCTATTAGTATGAAAGCAACCACTATCTGGTAGGACCATCTAGTTTATATGTGGTGAAGTTGGCTCCTCGCAACTCCACCAATCCCAAAGCCTGAATTTGTTCTCGATAAGTAGTAAGAAACTCGTGGGAATCGTCCCTAATAGTCCTAAAAAACCTTCATGATGATAGTCTCAGAAACACACTGATCATGTTCTACTCTCGTAATGGCATAACGCAATCCAAATCATCCAGCAAGGTGGTGGCAGGTGCCGGTGGAGGTTGAACCTCTAGAGTCACTGGTGTAGGTAGACCTTATTGTGTTGGTGTAGCTGGGGCTGGAGCTAGAGCGGCCGCCTACTGCATGCCCCTAAATACTGATAAGAGTTGACTAATGTCAGCCAGTAGATCAGGCCCATAGTAGGTGTAAGTGGTGGCTAGGCTGGTCTTAGCCCTACCGACTAATGATAACTAGAGCTACTTATGGCTCCGCCTCTGGCCTCTGAGTTTGCTCTCTATAATGGGCTGGTACTACATCCCTACCACGACCTCTAAGTCCACCTCTACCCCTCGCTAAGGCTCTACCCACACATGGGAGACATCTTGTAAAAGAGTGGAACAAGTGAGATTTAATGAAACTGATAAGATACACACTGCACAAAAGTGATACAAAAGTGAAAGAATTCCTACAGACATCCTTTAGTCTCTCGAATATATGTTACGGACGTCTCCGTATTGATTCGCAGGCCTCTACTAGACGTTAGCTCTGTACAAGTGAGACCGATGAACCTGGGGCTCTGACACCAACTTGTACGACCCGATTCCTTGATTCATGATGACACCTACTATACCCACTAGTAAGTAAGCCAACCTACATCTGAAAACTGCACGTAATGGGATTAAGGATAGAAAAACATAGGACTCTACTAAGTGGTAACACGATGTATAGAGTCTGACACCTCTCCGATGCTGGAATGGCCGAGAATGATCTTCCTAAAAAGAAAAAGAAGAGTCTTAAAAAAATAGACTTTTTTTCCTAGTCTTCTTCCTGCTTTATAAGTAGATAATAAAAATTACTAATAAACTAGAGGAAGCTGAGGTGAGGCCAAAAATACATATTTTTACCATATATTTAATACTTTGATTTGTTTTTTCTTAACGTGAATTTTATGGATTATGCTAAATTATGTATTTTATTTGTAGAATTAAAATGGCACGAAGATATAGAAATTTGGATCCAAAATGAATTAGAAATAAAAGATTATAGAAGGAAAATCAAGCACACAACTTAGCGGATTAAATTAAATATTATATTGATATTTCTATATTAGCAGCAAAAAGCAAAATTGAAAAAATTCATTCTGAAGGCAACAATAACAATTGTTGAGGCAGATGGCAGTCAATTCTCGCAAAGACTGAATTCAATTGATTTTGTGTTTCTCAATTAGTTTTGGACTCTGTTATTTTATTTGGAGTTTTCTACATTTATTAATAGTCTATAAAAATAACTCTTAGACAACTAACTTACAACCAAAACTAACAAATAATGTAGGTCTTAGAATTTTATATCTTGAAAACTTTGGAAGAGCCATCGTGGAGTCCGGAGAATTTTAGTTTATTCTTTTCTTCTCCTTTATTATTTATTTGTATTCATGATTTTTGGAAGATCTATAGCAATTATTTTTTAATTTTCATGATTAACACAAGAAAATATATTTTTATAAATTTTAATTGTGTTTTAGCAATAATGAGTAGCTAAATTTCATAACTAGGGTTGTGGGAACCAAGATGAATTATTGAAGTAAGTTAATATAAAAAGTGATTCTTGAATGGTTTTTATGCATGTATTATTTTTCCCTTCGCTTTAATTGCTTTTTAATGAGTGCACACGTTAGAACTCTTCTTATCTTTACTTGCTGGATCAAGGAGGTAAAAGATGAAAAAAGAGATTATACAACAAGATTTGAGGCTATCAACCATCATCTAATAGCTTGAAAGGATCAAGGGATAGCTAATCAAGGATCATTGGAAAGGGTAGTAAAGCATACACCTATAGATGGACCAAGTTGCGTGGTGATAATCACTTATTTGCCGAATCAAGGACTTAGGTAAAATTAACTTACCAATCTTGCATGCTAAGAACTAAAATTGACCATGAATACAATTCTTGCTGAGTTATGAAATTATGGGGAATACATTCCTGGTTACTTCTAATAATCTAAATCCAAATCAATATTTAGTTTCAAACTATTGTTATTCTTTTTATTTTTGTTTCAATTTAAATCCCTCATTTTTAAATAACGACTATCAAGTTAAATTTTGTTATTGACATATATTTCCATATTCACTATGGGATTGACCCTGACTCATAGTTGGGTAAATATTATTGCAAACGACCATTTATATTTCTTTTCTAAAGTATATTTGGACATTATCAAAAGCAAGACAAAAACTATATACAACAAAATATCACTCCCAGAACCTAGAAGTCATAAGTTCAAAGCTACTACAAAAACTAATACAAGCCCAAAAGTGGACTACAGAAACAAGACTGTCTCAAAATTCAAAAGACTAGTCATAGTATATATAGAAGGAGACGGATAAATTCAGAACATTGTGTGCTCACCCTCTCTCCTATGGATCAGACTGCAGCAAGCACAATATCAACAATGGTAGCTGGTACTCGAACCTGCATCACAAAAACAAATGCTGAGTGTAGTATGAGTACCAAAATAATAAAAACCCAGTAGGCATCATAGGTTGACTAAGTAGGAAAAATAAAAGAACTATGAAATGCTAGAATTTAACACAACAAGAAATAAGAACGGAAATCTAACTGGGATGCACATGAGTGTGCTAACATATAAAGAAAGAGAGGATAGATAACTAAATCCGATCGGGCTCCCATAAACCCAGTGGGTACGCCCATGCACAAGTTAAGTAAAACCCGAATCGAGTCCCATAAGACATACAAGTGTATAAAAGAGTTGAGATCAATAAAGAGAATCTGACGAAGTTTCCAAGCTTGATACAACCTTCTGCGAACTTGAATCAAAACAACCGAATGCCTAAAACTCTATTCATAACTGAATATGAGCTAAGGACTTGAACCGAAGAGAAGATGAAGAAATCAAGGATTTTTACCAAGATTGGAGTAGCCAAAGGCTCGAACCAAGGCTAAGGATAATCATGGACTTGAAACAAGTATTAAAGTGGTCAAGGACTCGAACAAAGGCTGAATGTAGCGATGGACTTGAACCAAGGATGAATATAACTATGGACTTGAACCACGACTGCAAATGGCGATGGACTTGAACCACGGCTGTAGAAGGCACATGACTCGACCCAAGGCTATAGTACCAAGGTATGGACCTAAACCATACTAGGTGGAGTGAGTAAGACTCGAAACACGAATGGAAGTGAATCAGTAAGAAATAGGATCAATAGACTACCGATCATCATTAGGAGTAAACCCAAACCAAGTGCCATCAATAAATCACTCCAAGCCTGAACTAAATCCAACTACAATCGACGAACCGATCATCATTAGGAGTAAACCCAAACCAAGTGCCATCAATAAATCACTCCAAGCCTGAACTAAATCCAACTAGAATCGACGAGCAGCTTTCGAATCAAGAATTAAGTACATCGAAACTAAAGGGAATGAGGGAATTATGGATATAAGGTCCCAAAGCAATGTTACTACCTAGATAATACTCATACTATCATACTCAATTCTTCTATATCAATCTATAGGGAGATAAGTTGTCCAAGCAATGTCAGAGAGATTTCAAGGCCTAACGGCTACAAAAGCATGCAAGTCTATGGAAATCACTAATCTAAGCCCAGACTAAGGTCAAATATCTTTCAAAAATATACACAAGCCATGATAAAGGCACATCACAAGGTATGGATGATAACTTAATACAAATGAGATGCTTCATAACCCAAAATACCCGAAAATAGCCGAACACATACATTTTATGAATTGAACATTATCAACTATCAATTCACCTCCAAAAGTCAACATAAAATTACTTAATTATGCTCAATTTATGAGAGGGAAGTTGTACCCTACCTATAAGACAACCACGCCACTCCAAATCAAGTTGTTGGAGATTTTCCTTTTTGCACGACTTTAGAACGCTATTGTGCTAAAAAAGTAGTGTCACAACGTTAATTCGGTTGTCTAGAAACTAAAATTACTAAAAATGAAGAAGGACCAATTCAGAATCTAAAATGAGAATGTGGGACCTGCTCAAGGAATATAAAAATTTAATCCGTGAAAGGGTCTAATTCACCTCTCCAAACTTGTATTCCAAAATGGAACATAATTTGGGGCTTATGAGCAAAGTAAAAATGGACATGCAATTAAATCACTATTTAAGTTAAGAAGAGAACAACGGCAGCAAATAAAGCCCAAGAATTACCTCAAACGAAGACTCCTCAAAACTTTCTAATTACTCCAACGACTTTCCCCAATAATTATCCACAAACTAGACTTTGAATCATCCAAATCGGAGCTAAATTGAGAGAGATACCAAGCTTTAGAGTTGGGAGAATAACTGAAAAATAGGTCTTAAAAAAATTCCCAGGCATCGCAAAAGCGGTTGAAAAGGTCGCTTAAGTGGCTACCCTCTAAGCAAGGGTCGCTTTAGTGAGGCCATAGTCGCTAAACCGATACCCTAAGGGTTTGTCTTCGCTTAAGAGATGGCTTGGCCGCTTAAGTAAGGGCTTCTTTAGCGAATGCACCAGGCACAATTGCACCAACTAATTTTGGAAGTGCCTAAGCCTCCGACGGGGTGTCAGGGATTCTCCCGAAATCCCGTGCGTGCAAAAAAACTATGCTACCCCATAAAACTTGATGTTATGGAATCAACGCCGCAGTTGAAATTCTCATATGAGGTCATATTAATAAAAAGTGGGTCCCACAACCAAGTAACATTTTAGCCAATTCCATTAGGGGCCTTGAGATTAGACTGGAAGCCTCGGAAAGTGCACAAAAAGTCAGTCTACACCAAACTTGACATTTCAAAACTAATCGAGTTGACGAAATTTTCAATCAAGTGCATTTTCTAAGATTATTGACCAAAGTCAAACTTAGGCCAAATTTTAGGCTAAAACGCTTAATGGTCCAAACTCGCATTGAAAGCCTCGAGATTTATGTCAACCATGCTACTAGCCTAAAATTATTACTCTAGAGATAATGGAACTGTAAGAATTTTATTCTAGGATCGTTTACCTATCTTTTTGACCAGAATTAAATTTTCAAGTTTCAAAAGATCTAAAAAAGGAAACGGGCATAAAACCAAATTGAACGATTGAAAAAATGATTAGTCAATGCCAGCAAGTTATAAATGGCTTGTGGTTGCTATAGGAACATTCTAAATAATGAAAAGAATGCATTTACTCAAAAACTACCTAGAGAGTCATTACAGAGAGGTCAGTTGTAGCCTACCTTAAGGTTGATTGTGTCGCTCTAAATTAAGTCTCCGGAGCTTCCCTTCCATACAACCTTGGAACACTGACATGCTATAAAAAGTAGAATCACAATGATAAAAGGATTGTTTAGACAATAAAATCACTAAAAATTGAGACGAACCAATATTGGAGTCTAAAATGAGAATGTGGGACCCGCACTGGAAATTCTAGAATTTAATTAGTAAAAAGGTTCAAATCAACTCACTAAACTTGTGTTCCAAAATAACACACAATTCGAGCCTCAGAACAACAGGAATAAACATATCCAATATCGAACACCATTAAAGTTAAAGAAGAGGAGCTAACAGCATCTATAATGCAAATTTTACTTTAAACGAAGATTCCCCAGAAGTTTCTGAATAGTCCAACATGTTCCCACAACAATTCCCTATAACTAGGCTTTGAATAACCCAAAACGGATCTAAAATGGGAGAGTTATCGACATTTAAAAATTTAAAGTAAAGCTGAAATGTCCTTGGTCTTAATTAAAAGTCAAAAAAATCCTTCTTCACAAATGCAGCTAAAGAAGCCTACGAACGTGGAGAAGGGAAATCTAGACCTCCACGAATGCAGCCCCTGGAACGCGAACACAGTCCCTGGAATGCAAACGCAGAAAAAAACCTGGCAGACCTCCGTGAACGCGGAGGCCAAGTTCAGTAACCTCCAAGAATGCGGCCTAGTGCCTGCGATCGAGACGGGCATTTTTTGGCTGCACTAGATGTTGCTGCAACATCAAATTTTAGCAACTCCAAAATCTCCGATTGGTGCTCGGAATTCATTCAGAACCTCAAGCGCATAAATTGAATCTTCTACCCTACTAAATTTGATGTTATAGACTCAATGACATAGTCAAAATTTCCATTTAAGGTCATGTCAATAAAAAATGGGTCCCACACTTAAGTGTCATTTTTGGTCAATTTCACAAGGGGCCTTAAGATTGGATCAAAAGCCTCGGAAAGCACACGAAAGGTCATTCTTGAACAAACTTGACATTCCAAAACTAATTGTGCTTACAAAATTTTCATTCGAGCATGTCTTCTAAAAAAGTTTGACCAAGGTCAAACTTAGGCCAAAGCTGAAAGGTTAAAATGCCCCACGGTTCAAAGTCTTACTGAAATCCTGGAGACTCAAATCAACCATGTCATTAACTTAAAATGACCATCCTAGAGTTGGTAGAACCATCAAAATTTTATTCTGAGGTTGCTTACTTGACGTTTTGACTGAAGTCAACTATTCAAGTTTCGAAAGCTCTAAAATAGAAAAATAAGCATAAAACCCAAACGAGCGACCAGGTGACTAAACAGTTAGTGCCAGCAAGTCATAAATAACTTGGGACCGATATAGGTATGCTCTAAATAAAAAAAAGAAAGCATTTAACCAAAATAATCTAGAGGGTCAATACAACATCCACTACTACTTAAAAGGACTTTCATCCAAGAAAGTAAGAGAGAAAAATTACTTGAAAGCTCAAATAGGTCAAAGAACTACTTTTGTATCTCCTACTCGGTCTCCTAAGTAGCCTCCTCGACTGGATGATGTCTCCAATAGACCTTAACCACAGGAATGGCTCTAGACTGCAACTGCCTCACATGGAAACTAGCTCCTCAACAAAGGTCAGACGATCATCACTCTCAAATGAGTTATACTAGAGCACATGAGACTCATCTGGAACATACAGATGCAGTATCGAAATATGGAAAATCGAGTGGATAGCTGAAATTGCTGGAGGTAGGGAAAGTGCAAACCTTAAAATTTCAAAAAGGCCCTATATACCTAGGGCTAAGCTTGCCCCGCCTTTCAAATCTCATCATTCCCTTTATCGGCTATACTCAGAGGAATACTTTGTCACCATGTGCAAACCTCAATGACTAACACCTACGATCAGTATAAATCAGGTGACTACTTTGAGATGTCCTGAGCCTTTCCTAAATCACCAACATTATCTAATGCCTCCTAAAGAAAGTATCTACCAAGCATCCTTGGCTCCGTAGACTTAAACCAACCAATCGAAGAGACACAACGCCTACCATATAAGGCCTGAAACGGGGCCACCTGAATACTAGAGTTGTTATACCCCATACCTTTATGCTTTGGAACATATTCTTAAGCTTATTGAAAGTTGTCCCATAACCCAGATTATCTATAACATGACTAAATAACTCTAAGGAAGGGAGGACGTGATGCCCCGTAAGAGTGAAGGTTAGAAATAGGTCTATAAGGATTTGAAACGAGTTGGAGGTCAAAATAACAAGTCGTAGGACTCGACTTACCTATGTAAGCTACCAACTTGGATGACCTACATAACTAAGCCACTGGGGTACATGTTGAGCTTACGTAGCAAGGATTACATAAGCTCCTAAAGTAAGACGAGATTACAAACCCACAGGAGAGGCAGAAGGAGGCGTATCACCTACTCGAAAGTAAGCAGGTGATGCACCTACTTTGACTAAGTAGGTGATGTACCTACTTGGACCAAGTAGGTGACACACCTACTTGAGGTGGGTCCCACATCACCACATGGCAGCATGTGATTGGTTACATGAGGTGACATGACTGCCTAAGGTTGTGACATATGTCACCCTTAGAGGATGACACGTGTCACCTTCCAAAAGGGGATACATATGTTAAGTGATGACTAATTCATCACATTTTCAGCATCTTTCACTTGGAAAAATTGAAGGAAAACTTGAGAGAACAAGAGAGAGACCTACGGGTTTGCCAAGAAAAATAAAGGTAAGTTCCTCGATTTCTTTCCGTGAATTAATTATTTAAGGTATCCTACGGTGATATGACGGTGTTTAACAATATAAAATGTATCGTTAGGGAAAAGAGGAGGTTTTTGTTCTTGTTAATAGACCCGTTTTTAAATGATACCGCTGTTAGTAAAATGAGTAGAACTTCTTGTGTAAGGCTTCATTTCACGTGATTCAAGATGTTTTGGAAAGCTATTTAGTAAGGCTATAATGTTAATTTAGCCTCTAAAACCCAGTTTTGCTTTTATCTGCTCAAAAAAGGGTGGTGAACCATGGGGGAGCTGCTGCCCAGATTTCATTTTAGAAATTCTACAAGGACTGCTGTTGGTATTTTGGGCATATCGTTTTGTACAAAATTGTTATAGGGGTAATTAGAAATTGTATGGGACCCTAAGACACATAGATATAACTTTCATTGAGGACACAAATCCTTTTTACCTCAATTACCCTTTTGAAACTAACCAACAATACAAGACAGTAGGCTGTCCAGAATTCACGTTTTGATAATTTTAGCGAGTTTGGCGAGTTTGGCGAGTTTGACGAGTTTAGGTTAAAGTAAGGGTTTTCCTTCCAATTTGAAGTTTATGGTATGGTTATAAAGTGTATTATATGTTGTGTAAGTGACTGGAAATAGGTAAATTCCATAAATATATTTGACGTTCGAAACAAACAAAATTGGAGTTGCTATAGTTAAATTGTAGTCGAAGCAAGGTGTTGTGCTTGTGGTGTGTGGATGCAGGAGTGTGGTGATGTGTTTCAGGGACTAAAAGTGTTCTAAAATAGGTGGGGAAGTTGCTGGTTGAATCCACATGACCCTCCGCTTCATACGGTTAAAGGTATTCCGAACTAGAAACTAAAAACCCTATTTTGTTATCGTAGCTTTGAGTGAGTCGCTTGGAGTTTGTATTATGTAATGTTGAAGTGAATTTCTTGTATATATGCTGCAGGTTGTTGTTGTTGGTTGGATGTATTGCTTAGGGATGTAATTAGAAATTCGGATAGGGCATGTTATAGGGGAGGTGCTGCCCGATTTCCGTTAACGCCTTAACTAGCTAAGGAACTAGTCGAGAAGGCGAGCGAGGAAATGAATGTTATGAATACTCGTAGGTAATATAAGATGCTGGAAAAATCTAAGGTGTTTGATATTCGTATTGATTCCATGTTAAATAGATTTGGAGGACGACGATGAGAATGTGATTAAAACAAGTCCGTAAAAGGTATGTAAAGCTATTCCTTCTTTGGGCATGTTTTGGTAAAAATATGTAAAGCCTATCTGTTCTTTCTTTTGGGCATGTCCTAGATCTATGTGACAAGTGATATGTGTATGAAGCTTGGGGTAACTCTATTCATGAGCTCTGAGCATGATTCATGATTCATAATTTGTGTTCACTGTTGAATGTTAAGACTCTTAAAGTAGTTAAGCTTCCATTCCTCAAGTCTTCTATATGCTGAGAAGTAGTGTATATAAAGTTATTCTTCCTATCTTTTGGCATGACTTAGATGTAAGTATTATGTATATGAAGTTTGAAGTTATTCCACTCTTAAAACTCTGAGGGTGAGTTAAGACTCTTGTTCACTTCCTACTGATTAGAACTCCTGTAACAAGTTGAGTCATTACTTTTCAAGTCTTCCATGTGATAGGAAGTGGTGCATGTAAAGCTTGTCTTTTACTGCTTCTAGAAAGACTAGACTAAAGGTGCTATAGGATATGGATTTGGATATAGCCCCATTTATAGATTCTGGATGTAACTCATGACTTGTACCCACATTTGAATGATAAAGGCCTTGAAGTAGTTGAACTACGACCCTTGAGCCTCCTATAGGTTGAATAGGGTTGGGATGTGTAAGCTCCTATACCTAGGGGCTCTTGAACATGCTTTATGATGATATCTAAGGGAAGTTTGATATGTTAAAGAGTTTTGCGTGCACGTATATGCATTATGATATATATGGATCGGGCCGAACATACCTCAGCATATTTTGCTATGTAAGGATCAGGTCGTACGTTCCATGACAGGTTATGTATTATACGGATTAGGCCATCGTACCTCGGTATTATTATGTATTATATAGATCGGGCTGTCGTACCTCGGCATCATCATGTAATATATAGATCGGGCCGTCGTACCTCGGCATTATCATGTGACATATAGATTAGGTCGTCGTTCCTTGGCATGTGCTTGTTGTATATATGGATCAGGCTATACGTCCCACAGTGCTAATAATATGCATACGCCTATCATGATAGATAATGTGTTTGTAACACCGAGTCCCCGAGCGGGCCGGATACGGTATGTGATAATGGTATACATGACTTCATTTTATGAGATACAGGTACAGTACCCTATTAAATGCTATACTTGGTTTCCTGCATCCCTGTTTTAGTTGTTATCTCAGTTATGTATGCTTATATACTCAGTACATGTATCGTACTGACCCCCCTTTCTTTGGGGGGCTGCGTTTCATGCCCGTAGGTACAGATGTTCATTTCGGAGATCCGCCAGCTTAGGATTTCCGCTCAGCTATGTTGGAAGTACTCCACTATTTTGGAGCCTAGCATTTGGGTACTGGTCATGCGATGTATATATTTGTTTATGCAGGGGTACGATGGGGGCCCTGTCCCGCCATATGTTGTCGTTCTTATTCTTAGAGGTCTGTAGACATATGTGTGTGGGTTATTTAGGAGTTTATTCCGGTTATGCCTATGCGATATGTTGTAAAAGCTATTATGTGGTGGCAGCCTTGTCGGCTGGCTTTCCCTTTCATGACATGATGCAAATGAAAGAGGCTACACGTGTATGAATATTTTATCACCCACTAGGTTCATGTGTTTGGTTCCTATATCCAAGAGGCTATGTGAACATGAAAAAGTTTTAACCCATTGACGTTTTTGTGAGCAGTATCACGTTATACATAGTGTAATTTGACTATAGTCGACAGATAGATACACGGGGGTCCAGGTCGGACCCTAGTCGCGGCCCATGGGGTTGGGTCATGACAAGAGTGGTAGTTGTTATTTTATACAAACTATGCTAGAGGAAAAAGGTGATCCCAATGACCGCTAAAGTCCAAGACATAGGCCCACAACATATCCTCAAGAACCTGAATAGTGCGCTCTGACTGGTCATCAGTCTATGGGTGGAAAGTTATGCTAAGGTCGACACGGGTGCCTAACTCCTCTTGAAAGGTCTTCCAAAAGCCAGAAGTGAACTATGATCTCTAATCTGAGATGATAGATATAGGCACACCATGAAGACGAACCACCTCCAGAATGTAGATACGAGCCAACCTCTCAGTGTTGAGTGAAGACTAAATAAGAAGGAAGTGTATTGACTTGGTGAATCAATCAACGATGACCCAAATATTGCTAACACCCCTAGGACTCCAAGGAAAACCTACCATAAATTCCATGGTGATCTGATCTCACTTCACTCTGTATTGGGCAATCTCTAAACGTCACCACCATGCCTCAAATACTCGGCCATCACCTCTAAAAACACAAATAACAAGAAACATAGTCTGCAGTGTCTCTCCCTATACTGCTCCACCAATAATGCTGCTATTATGACCCAACTCTGTAGGCCGTGAATGGGGTCTGACCTATACCCCCGTATACATAAATCTCTACTATAAAAATTATACACGAGAATACAGAGGGTGATAGCAAATTCGTCTGCATATAGCCTCTTTCATTTGCACTATGTCATGCAAGGGCTGACAAGGATGCCTTAACATAATAACATTTATAATATGTCATATAGGCAAAACTGAATAAAACTCGTAAACAACCCACCTACATATGTCTACATACCTCTAAGAATATTAACAGTGATATATGGCGGGACAGGGCCTCCGCCGTACCCCTAAATAAACCAATATATACATTATGCGATAAGCACCAAAAGCTAGGCTCCGGAAGAGTGGAGCACTTCTGACATAGCTGAGTGGGAGTCCTAAGCTGGCGGATCTCCAAAGTAAGTATCTGTACCTGCGGGCATGAAACGCAGCCTCCCCCTTCCCCCCCCCCCCTAAAGAAAGGGAGGTCAGTATGATATATGTATTAAGTATGTAAAACATAACACATCATAGCTGACACTATAACTGAAACAAGGATGCAAGGGACAAGTGTAATAATTAACAAATTAATGTACCTGTACATTAGGACACGTAGTCATATACATCATCATACGTTGTGCCCGGCTCGCTAAGGAACTCAGTATCATAACTATTTTATCATATTACCATATCACCATATCATCATCCCCTCTCACAATGTATATTATTTCATCAGGTCATCGTATACGACATCGTATCATTGTATACAACATAATCTTATAGTATATGTCATCGTAGTACATCCGGTCCACTATGGGGCTCGGGGTCACAAGTGTATCCCTATATTCTCATATGCATACCTACGTAAGTATCTGACCCTTTAGTGAGGGACTCAGTGAAAGAGTAGTGTACATAATTACCATACCTGGCCTTTTTATGGGACTCGATGCCATTATCACATAGTAAAATATACCGAGGAATATTTAGTCTGATCCATAAATTAAACCAATGCCAAGGAACATACGGCTCGATCTACATTTTCATCATATATATATATATATATATCCAGCCTGGGACTCGGTGAATAACTTTATCATATATGGCATCATCATATTCTTCAACTTATGGTAGTGCCATATCTCAAAGAGTGGGAATGGATCTTTTTGATGACGTACTTCAGTCCCTGTATTGACAGGACAAATGAATAAATACAACTTGAACTTGATACGTTGTATATTTGACTTCATGAAAACATAACGTAATATGATACATTAGAATAGATGATACAAAGTGACTTTATGAATCAGGTGCATGACTAATCAGTATACATATAGAGCTTAGGTATATTGATATGAGACACTTTGTTTTACCCTTATGTATCAAAAACAATAGAAAAGGCAGAAATTAATGTATCATAAACAACGTAAAATCAGAAAAACCTTATGTATCATGATTAGTACATGATGTATCATGAAAATTATAAAAAGAGGTAGACCTTATGTATCAAAAAAAATAATAACAAAAATCATATCAGAACCTTAAGTATCAGCATACGAACTTTAAGAAAGGTACATTGAAATGTATTAGAAAAATCGAGATTTAAAAATAAAAATAGCAAAATACAGATTAGATGAACTTATACCTTTGGGAGATTAGGGCGTGTTGTAACTCCTTCAATCTTTTTCTCTGCTTCTGTGGGTGCTTGTTGAACTGAAGATTTTGACTTCAATTTCGCACGTAATTTATCCATAAGTACGGGATCGTTACAATGTTTAGATCTAACATCATGGTAACCTTCCCCAGATGAATCAGAACTCAGTGAAACAAGAATTCATTGGTTTTGATTCAACTGTGTGAGACGAACACTAAAAATAGAGCGGAATCCATATGTATCAATGAACAAAAGGAGTAAAAACAAAAAAAAATTATAGTAAAAATCAATAAAAAATCGAAGGAGGTGAAATTGAAGTGAGATGACAGAGAATGAAGAACTTGAATTACCTTAATTAGAAGCTTGAAATTGAGTAAAATTTAGATTAAAAATTCAAAAAAAAAACCACAGTAGTTGTGGCTTAAAAATAGGCGTGAATTTAGGATAGTTGGAAGAACTGAAATAGGATGTAACTGTGAGTTGGAGAGAGAGTTAAAAAAACATAAATTTTTTATTTTTCTATAAATGGTAGAGAATAATAGTAAATATAGTAATATAAGGTGTGTAGATAGGTAATTGTTTCTTAATTTTAATACATCTATAATATTTAGAAGTAAATATAGTAATATAAGGTGTGTAGATAGGTAATTGTTTCTTAATTTTAATACATCTATAATATTTAGAAGATGAAGGAGTCTATCTAATTAGACTCAATTAATTAAGTAATGTCCAATTAAAAATGACACTTGTATTATTAATTACTTTTAAAAAAAATTATAACCTTCGATTGCCTTCAAAAGAGTTCACTCTCTCTATGTCACATCAACATTTATGGTGTATTTATTCCATTTTAAAATAATTTAGAAGGATAATAGAATTCTAGATAAGTTTAAGCGTGTCACTGAAATTTCAGGTCTAGTTCGGGGTGGTATTTGTGCTTTATCCCTATCTAATAAAATACATAATATTACTATATATTGCTATAAATGGTAGTTATTCCAAAGTATGATTAAAATTAGTAATTATTTTTATTGTAAAATTATCTAAATACACAAATTATTTTTACCATATTCTCTAAAATGTCCTACCATATCAAAAAATTACAAAAATCCCTACTCTCTTCTAATCTCAGATACATCACTTTACGCGATATATCGATCAGATACATCACTTTACGTGATGTATCGAAATATCGGATACATCACTTTACGTGATGCATCACGTACATAATATATCCGAATTCCATCAAATTTTAAAAAAAATTATAATTTGAAAATAAGTAGAAATAGAATGTAATTGGCTCTTATCACTATGAAATTTGTGTAGTCCCTACGTTATTTATTAAAAAAGACTCACCCAATTAATTCAATACATATAGGGGCATACCTTTTCAAATAAGAAATAAGGCCCATTATTAATGTTTGGATTTAGGCCACACAATTTGTTGAGCCACTGCTAATATGACTTGGAGCTTTTTATATTCATTTTACTTAATTTTTGAAAAAAATGACAACAAAAAGAACCAGGACACCTTGCTTGCACAAAAGCACTAAAGATGAGCTTTGGACTAGTGCACCAAATCAATTTATGTATTTCAGGGTGAACAATTAAATATGTAATCCTTATTCAGATATATATGTGTATATACATAAGTTTTTCCGAAGTTAACCGGTACACGTGCACCACTACCCTTCCATGTGGGTTCACCTGTGTACATAGAGTAGTAAGCTTATACAAGAATAGTTGCTCAAAAGAGTCTCATAGCCTCAATTATGAGGGTGGTTACATATGAATCATGAATGGTTATAGCTTTAAAATAAACAAGTACACCAGTGGTAACTAGAGCAACTTATTGCTTAAGTCTTAAATGTGTCCGGACATTACTTACCTCATCAAACATGTCATATTACGCAGCTATATGCCTCCTACCTGCAGTATTTAAAAACCTATGCCAATGAGAACTTCATGATGAATATTTTTGGGTACAGGTTGTCAAGTAATAAAGGTTACAGGTTCCAGTCAGTAAACAACTTAGGGCAAGAATCGAACTTTGTAAATGAATGTTAAGAGGTAACACACTGGAGCAAACAATGGTTAGCACTCCTCAAGTTTAACCTATCATTAATTTATCGGCCTCTTACAGAAGCAAATCGGGCAGTCAAATTATCATAATCTGGTAGTTTGGGATGTACATGACATGCCTGGTTGTCCGGCTGAAATGAATTGGCACGAGCAAATACGTGTGTTGCCTTTATGGAGCAGCCTGCTCATGTGGGAAGGAAATAGATCTTTTGGGTAAAAGAACCATATCTAATTCCTTTTTGTCCTGATATCTGTTGGTTTGATTATTTGAGAACTCACCAGTATCAGGAGTTGTTAGAGCATGTGTCTTTTTTTTCAGGTTTTCAAATCACACTTTGATGGTCTTTTACTGTAATGCAGCAATAGTTTATCTATCATTCTTTCCTCTTCATCTTTTCTATGGCGTTCATCCTTAAACAAAATCTGCAAGCCCTTTCTTGAATGTTCCCTTCGCCGACTACTTGAACTTCTCTTGACTGCTCTGGCATCTTTAGACTTGTCCACTTCGTCATGATTTGTCATTGATTTATGGTTCTTTCTCCTAACAGATCTTGGTTTGGGCAAGATCACATACTTGTGAGAGAATTCTTTATCATGACCATGACTATTTATTGTAGTGGGTTTAATAGTTTGAGCCGCATGATCAGGAAGGTTTGATTCTTTATTGATCTTAATTGTTTCAACTCTATTGCATGGAGACAAACTTCTGAAATGGCCATCAAATTCAGAAGCAGACTGCTTAGAACCTTTGAGGGCTCTTTCTTTGCTATCGTTTGGCTTTACATAAGGAGGAGGGATGACTTTCTGTTTGGACTTAGTGTATGGTGGAGGGAGAGAAAAGTTGGGATAGGATACCATCTTTTTGAATTGGAAGAAGTCGTCTTGCCACCAAGATACAAAAGGATGCCAGAAAGACCAAAGAAAGGAAGAAAAAAGAACTACAGTGAGAAGCTAAGTACGAGCACAAACTATTGTAGTCGTTGTGGCCATGAAGGCCACAACAGAAGGACATGTAATTTCATTCCCAAAGAGAAATGATATTTTGATTTCCTAGTACATTCAATTTGGATCAAGTACTTATGTATGTGGTATTTTTTTTATAATGAAGTAGTTCATTTTTAAATCAAATTCAGAAGACAGAGATTTTTAACATTTTAGTTATATTTGATACATAGTTCTACTTGGTAGATACTCATGAACAGATGAAATATCTATGTATCAAGGAAAATAATTGAATATTAATAATTGATACATGCATGGTTGATAATTATTTTCATTGTAAGTTACTTGAAAGTGAAGTAGTAAAAGTTATTAAATATCAAAATAAATAGATTAAGTAAAATATTTAAGTTGACACATGTCACTGATACATTATTGTTGTGAATATGATATATCAGACAAAGTTATATAATCATTTAACAGATATATGAAAATAATAAATTCAAAAGATTTATATGATACAAAGAGAATGTGTCAGATATAAATCTGATATTGATTTAGGCTTATTTGGTACAAATCACTACATGTGTTTTATTGAAAATGTATCAGATACATTAAAGATTGATACATTAAAAAATAATACATAAACTTTCATCTTATATTTGAGTTTGATACATTGATTATTAATACATGACCATTCGATTGATATTTGTGATTGATACATTGAAGATTGATGCATAAGCTTTCAATTGTTACCTGTAAATGATATATCAGAATAATGTGTCTTCCACAAAAGATGATACATAAGCATTGTTATATAATTGGTATATTGAAAGGTTAGGTATCATGAACAAAAATTGATATTAATTTAGACTTATTAGGTATAATGCACCACAGATTCAAAGTGTTTATGATCTATATTTTTAGATTGATATAATGATGACTTGTACATAGAATTGATATATAAGAAATATATAACTAATACAAAGGATAATTATGAACAAAAAAAATTTATATTCAACAGCATCTGCTAAATAGTTGCACAGCCAAAAATAAAATATTTATTGTTGGTGCCAAAACAAAAGTTTGCATTCTACTACTACCTATTTCAAAAAAACTATTCGACGTCATCGGTTCTTTTTATCCAGGAGAGATGAAATCTCTCTTAGATTTTTTGGATTGTTATTTTCACTAACATAACCATCCTTGGCCTTTCGACAACCATAATTCCATAATAGCGAGGCATATCTTGAATAGAAGTGTTCGACATGTAGTCCAGTAGTTGGAATATAAATTCTATCACTAAGATATTCAGTAAATATAGCGATGAAAATACCACAATCCCTGCAAAAAAAAAATACACAACTTTAAAAAAATTTAAATTTGACACAGTAATGATTTAAATATACATATTTGTTAATATTCACAAGCTATCGCTTCCTTGTTATGCAATTTCTTCAACATATTCAATACCAAAAGGGTGATGTGATTCAAGCATGCTACCGGTTGATTTGTCCTTGTATGAATCAAGCAATGACCAATCAGTATGTTCGGACTTCTCAAAAAAACCATTATCGTGAAGATATGTAGGTAGCATTACTGCTATCTTTTGAATCTCTGGGGAAGGGTTCCTACTTCTTCTTCTAGATGATGATTCAGAGATGCGTATCAACCTCTGTTTCAATACAACTACTGTCAGAACCCAATAAAAATCCACATCACAATTTATCGGGATGTATACCTCATCTACCAAATGTCAGGACAATCCTGCGGGTATTGAGAAACCTCTTATTATATTCTTCACAGATCTCTCGTGATGAGCTACAACAGAGGCCCTTGCCATATCTTCTTGAGTAGAAATGTCAGAGGCCCTTGCCATATATTCTTGAGTAGAAATGTCAGGTGGAATGTGATAGTATCTTGTTTGAGCAGATTCGATGAAAATTTTGAAAATACAGTTTGTTGTTGTGTATTGATACTAATTGCTCACTGCATCTTGGATTTATTTCAAAAGTAGTAAAATATTACATCAATGTGCTGCACATTTTAAGAAAGTATTAGTCATACAACTGATACATAGTCACTAAACATAGTAGAAACTGTTGTACTGGATGTATTTGATATATAGTATTTATATATAAGATATTGTATCTGACATGTAACAGATGTTCTCTCAATAAATGATTACATCATCATTCCAGCATCTATTCGGCTGTGACATGAGGTAGAACCAGTTCTTATCTCGAGGAAATGCTACTACAAAGTCTATTTTTTCAAATCCAAATGAAGAGAACTTGGATATGTAATGTTCCTTCTTTGGTTTCCTGAATGGAAACTTATATTAAAATAACAGAACATAAATAATAAACATCTTGTGTTGATATAAGTTGTAAATGTCATACTTACTTGTTGGCATGCGATTTTAATAGTCCTTTATCTATCCATTGGGTGTATTCCTAGGTGAGATCGGTTGGGGACTGATAGCATATGCCAAAACCTTCAAAAGGGTGTGTTTGATGCTTAACAAATATCATTTTTTCCTTATCCTTTTCACTCGACCCAAATTTTATTAGATACGGTGATTGTAAGATCTTAGAAGGCAGCCTACTCCTTGGAAGAGGTATCTTTGCATCATCTGGCAATACATTGGGTTTTAATGGAAAAATGGTAGGTAGCTGGCTATCACGTAGTAGACATTCATCCTTAGCTACTTGATCATGACTAATGGCAGTCAATGGCATGACCGGTAATGAAAGTCCGAATATTAGAGAATCTATCAGCTCTCGAGTTTCGAATGATATCGAGGTTGAAGTTGTGGAATCCTATTTTTTAAGAATTATGAAAATGTTATGACTTTAGTATAAAAATTGTACTAAATTTAATGAATCAGATACAATTGAGGAATATTACTGATACACTTGAGTTGATTTTTTCTTTATCAATCTGTTGAACATGCTCTTCATATTGATCAGTCTTATCAATAGCCTCTTTCGCATCTTTCATGGCATTATTCTAAATTTAATGTATAACGTCAGTACTAAACTTATTAATATTTAATGTATCACAATAATTGATCTGATACATTACCTTTAATGTATCAAAATAAACAATCACTTGAAAATGATCTGCTCTAGTTGGTTTTATCTGTTGTGCTGATACATCCTCTGATTGTTATGGAATAAATGATGGTTCTGGTTTCTACAAATGTAATAATAATAATTATTTAAGAAAATGACTATTGAAATGATACATTATCTTTAATAACTTTGGTTATGATAAATTACCATCAATGTATCAGTTGAAGCATACTGTTAAAAAGATTCTATAGCATTTGATACAATGTTGTTTTTCTGATACATCATCCACCTCTTGTATCGTGTTGGATGGTTCAACTACCTGCAAAACATAATAACATTTACTTATGAGATATGAGCATAAAATGTATCAAGATCCATATAGCATCACAGGTTTAGCAGATACAAAAGCTATGTAGCATTAGATTGGCCATAACTTTGGTTCTGGTACATTACCTTTAATGTATCAGTTGAAATATGATGTTCAAGAGATTCGGCAACATTTGATACAATATTATGTTCTGATACATCATCCACCTATTGTATCATGTTGGATGGTTCTGCTTCCTGTAAATATAATGACATTTACTTATGATATATGAACATGAAACATATGAAGATCTATATAGCATCACAGGTTTAGCAGGTACAATAGCTATGAAACATCATCTTGGTAATATGTTTGGTTCTGATACATTACCTTTAATGTATCAATTGAAATATGTTGTTGAATATATTCTACAATATCTGATACAGTGTTATGCCCAGATACATCATCCACCTCTTGTATCCTGGTTGATGGTCCTGCTTTCTGCAAATATAATAACATATACTTATGAGAATGATAAATACAATGACAATTGAATATCTGATAGATAAAAATGAAATGTATCCAGTAGTTTAAAAGTATATCAAAATATAAATATCAATAATTATATGATGTATCTACCCTTAATATCTTCCTGGACATGAGATTGGACATTTGCTGGAGGGAGATCAGATTTATTTGGATCATTCTGCTCCTCCAATACAGTAGGTGCTTGTTGTTCTCCACCACATGGAATGGTTGAACAAAATCTACTTTTTTAATTGGAAATGATGTGCCAGTCATGTGGTGCACTATGTTGTCCATGGCTTTCAAAATATCAGTGTGAGTTAAATTAATTTTATTCTCTAATCGCTTGAACTTTCGGTCAACCTTAATACAATAATATGAAAATACATAATGTATCAACTTATTAAAAGTATATTGTGTGTCTTAGTTCTTATAGTAATAACTTACGTATTTCTTTAGAGAATTCTTTATAAAATTCTTTAATGCTTTGAATTCCACATGAATAATTTGATCCTAATGACCGAAAGATTCACCGCCTACCCCTAACTTTGTCGTAGGTTCTATAGAAATAGAAACATGCTTTTCTGATGGATTTGGTGGTATGACATCCTTATCCATTTTAGTTTTTTCTACTTGAATGGGTTTTTTACCAGGGGTAGTCTTCATTCTTTTGGGAGGAGGTGGAGAAGATGTATCAGCAACATGATTGGACCTTCTTAATTATTCTGCGGGTGATTTTATTGAAAAGTCCTCAAATCCGAAGACTTATTGAGGTTTTGTGAATTTAACCTTGGCAGTTGATGTATCAACTTCATAATGATGTTCGCTGCCAGGAATGACAAGTGATTTAATTTCATCTTGAGATGGCACAATATTGGAGCATTGATACTGCAAAAAAATTCATGAGAGGAACCATATGTATCTGGACAAATTCTATTGTATCAAAGGCAAGACTATAGAATGTATCTTAAATGTTAAGTATAATGAGTCAGTGCATACATGAGTAATCTTTAAGTACATTTAATAAGCAGGAGATTGTATGTTCATTTGCTATAATTATGAAAATAATTTCATGAAATATACCTCACTGAAGATGGTAGACATGAAGGTCTCAAATTTTGGCTTAACGACAACAACACACCAATTAAGAATTCTGAGAATTCAATGGCCCACTCTTACAGCAATTTCAGAAGGCACCTGAGATGCACATTCGTAGATCCATGCATTCAGAGCGTATGGCATGCCGCCCAAATGATACATTTGTTTGGCATTTGAAAACTCCTGCCTAATTCCTTTTATCAATTTGGAAAATGTAATTTTCTCCCATGGGTATTGCGCATACCTACCACCCTCTACAATCTTAAAATCATCTACAGAAATAGATGAATCACCTAGTTGAGAAAAAATAAAAGTGTGGATGAAGTAGAAAATGGCCATCTGAACAACATCTTCATTTGTTTCTCATCCTCCAATTAGAAAATGTTGACCCATTTTTTGCACCAGGGAAGTATTTAGACAACAATATACTTGTTGGTGCATTTGGGTACTGAAAATCATTGATATTATCGGTACATCGCAAACTAGTAATAATAGCAAATTCCTTAATTGTGAATATGAATATATTACCCTGCATGTGACGAATGTGCAATTCCTCTTTATTTTTTTGCTCTACCTCAAGAAGTAAGAGGCATTTGATGATTTTCCCTTGAAAATTGCACTATGGTATATCTAGATAGTGATCAAATATGGTTTGTCGAAATAATTGTATAGCTTCATCACCTATTGATGATTTGAAATCATCAATAAAATTAGTCGTATATGCAGTACCGAATCTCAGGGAGTGTGAGGAGATCTTCTTGATGACGCAATTCATTCTCTGCATTGACATGGAAACTGATTAAATACAACTTAATCTTGATACAAAAACAGGAAGTCTCAGAAGCATTATAGCTTGATATATGAGAATCTGATACATAAACAAAATGTATTAGGAGCATTAAAGCTTGATACATGATAATCCGATACAAAAACATGATGTATCATGAACATTAAAGATTGATACATAAGAATCTGATACATAAACTAGATGTATCAGGAATCAGTAAATCTTCAGAAAAATGATATTTTAAAAAAATAATATAAACAGGATGTATCAGATTCTCATGTAAGCTTGATACATAAGAATCTGATACATAAATAAGATGTATCAGAAGCAGTAAATCCTGATACATGAGCATTTGATACAAAACCACGATGTATCAGAAGTATTAAAGGTTGATACATACGAATCTGATACATAAAATTATATGTTTCAGAAGCAGTAAATATTTATAAAAAACAACATTTAAAAAAAGCATCTTATATGAACTCATACCTTTGGGAGATTAGGATGTGTTGAAACCCCTTCAATCTTCTTGTCGACTTCTTTGAGTGAATGTTGAACTTGGGATTTTGACTTCAATTTCTCACGTAGCTTATCCATCATTGATGGATCGTTACGATGTTTGGATCTAACCTCGTCCGGTGAAATAAAAATTTCTTAATTTTTATTCAACTGAATGAGACCAACACTAAAAGATGGAGCGGATTTCATGTGTATCAGTGAACAATATGAGTAAAAAAAATTTATAGAAGTAAACAGAGGAAATCGAATGAGGTGAGAAAGAAGTGAGATATCAGTAAAGGAAAAACTTGAATATACCTTACTTAGAAGCTTGAAATTGAGTAATAGATAGACTGAAATTGAAAAAAAGAAACTACCAGCGATGAGGCTGAAGAATAGGCGAGAATTTAGGAAAACATATATAAGGTAAAAGTGATGTATCAGTGAAAGAGTCAGAGGGTTAAAAAAGAGGTATTTTTGATATTTTTTCAACTAGTAGGGAGTATTAGTAAATATGGTAATATAACATGTGTAAATGGGTAATTTTTCCAATAAATATTTCAGAAAATTAGTTTTTAGGGTAATTAATTTTAACTTTTGACCCAGGGTTCTTTTCTTCTTCTTCTTTTCTTAAGACATTAGTAACTAAAGACCCTTGTTTTGGGGTTGCGGCTACGAATGATTGTTGGACAAAAACTTTATGGATGAAGTTTGTTATCGTTTTTATTACTCTTATATTCTAGCTTCTACTATTTTAATGTCTGATCACCATTAGAATAAATTCGTTCTCTACCTGAAACTCGAGAGATGAAAGAGAGATAAAACACTAGAATATAGAGAACATGTTTATGTAGACACGTAATTTTTGACCGAACTCAAGATTTTATACCATTTAGTGCTTAAATATTTTTTTATATATCCAATTTAAATACTTTGATTTTTATTTTATATTTAGTAAGTTTATTTTTAAAAGATTTGAAAACTACAAAAATGGAGTCACATTTTAGTATAAAGTTTTGTTTCAAAGAAAATAAAATTTACAAAAAATATATATGTTTTATTTTAATTTAGGTTTAATAAATAAGTTAGTTAATTTAATATTTTTATTACATTTTTATTTTTAGGGCTAGCCATTTAACTTTTCTATATTTTATTAGTATAAAATATTATTTATTTTATTAATAATACTAATTCAAACAAAAAAAATGAAAAGAAAAGGAAAAACCCTAACCTAAACTACCTAACCAACCAAAACCACCACCTAAACTACTCAATTCCCTCCCATCATGTCCAAAAAACCCACCTGCCCAAAACTCCCTTTTTCCTCCAATTTCTCCAACTTAAAAACCCCTCAACCCCACTGTCTCTCTCCCCTAATAATCCTCAACCAACCCATACTTCCCCACGTCCCTTTTTTTTGCTCACACTCCCATATATTACCCCTCTATATATAACACACAGGAAGAAACAAAAAGTCAGACACAGAAAATGAGAAGAGCAACACACAGAGAAAAAAAGAAACCCACACAGAGAGAAAAAAAAAACGCAGAGAAAGAAAAAAGCAAGAAAGACAGCGAGTAGCAAAAACATAAAGATGAGCAAATAGAGAGTAGAAATTCAGATTTTGGGGTCGAAGTTTTGAGGTTTTCGTTCGTGGTTTTGAGTTCGTGACTGCTTAAAGTTAATTAACTATTATTAACTTTGGAAATCTGTAGATTGTAGCAGTCATTTTTTTTGTGGTGAATTAATTCTCGCATAAGGTAACTCTCAATCTCTCGTATAATTTAGTGGCACGATTGTGTAATACTTGATTACAATATATTAAACTATGTACATATTTTTTTTATGTTGTTAGATCCAGTGGCAGAGCTACGTGGAGTCCAGGAGGTTCGGACGAAAAATTACACGGTATATATAAAGTCAATTTCTAATCTTATATGTAATATTAAAATGAACCTAATGAAAGTCCTCATTGGTTTTGGATCCAATATAAAACTTTATTATTTTTGTTTTTCATTATTTTTCTCTCTATGCTATTTCTTTTTCTCAATTTGTCTTTGTTTAAATTTATTAGACACATTTTTAATAACTTTTGTGTTTTACTTATTTTGCTTATACATAACTCTCTTCCCATGAACTAACTCGTAGAAACTCTTTTTAAAATAATGAATTATTATTAAAATTGAATTGAGTTAGAAAAAATATTATATAAAATAAAGTAAATTAAAATTAATCAAATGAAGAAATTTAAAATTTGTGAATATTCTTTTAACAAAATCTATTTAATTGATTTTTTTCTTAATTTTATAGTATTTCTTTCTTATTTTTTCAATTCGATTCTAAAAAAATGAAAACTAAATTAAACTTATTTGATTTATTCATTATTTTTCTTTTTACAAATGATTAACCTAGTAAATTGAATTAAATGAACTAAAAAACTCAACGATATCATTTATTTATCTCCTAAATATACATTATATTATTAGTAACTCAATTCTTACATCTTATTAAAGAATCTTAGTAATTTTTAAAGTAACATATGAATGAATGAGCACTAATTAAGAATTTAAAGAAAGTTCAAAATGAAGTAGAACGTTATAAAAAAACATAAGAAATATAAAAAATTTTGATGGAGCAGGGTAAAGGTACGAAGAACCTAAACGCGACATGATAAGGCAAGTTAAGTTTAGCAGGTTAAGATTACTCTTTTTCTCCCATCTTGCTTTATTTTTCATCTTATAATTTGCACGTGTTTGCTTCTTTATACTTCGAACCCCCTTCATAGAAATCCTGGCCCGCCACTTGTTAGATCCAATGTAAATTGTTGCAATAATTTGTGGTTCCTGTTTAAACAGCCCGTATTCTAATTCATGTTCAAGTAAAATTCTTGTCTAAGTCTATCCTTATTTTCATATTACTCTTTTCGTGATGATACATGTAGATGTCGTAATGGACTTAAATAACGAGAATAAGTAATGACCAAGATTCATTAAATAAAACATTGGTTTCGTTTAGTAGAGTTTTCTTTTCATTTAATGACTAAAATAAAGGAGGAAAAGATTTTTAGTGTCCATCATCCTTAACTTGTTTATACGGATGCAGCATGTGCAAAATTTGTTTGAGAAAGTGTATAATCTTAATTTATTTTATTAAACTAGTGTTCTGTTAGAATGTCAAAAAAAAAGTATTTGAAAAATAAGAAAAACAAACCAAATGCGAAATCATGGCTTGTAATGAGGATAAATGAATGTTCCATGTTAATAAAAAAAAATTAGTTCCAACTGTTCATCGAAAATAAAAAATTAGACCATAAAAATAAAAATAAAAGATCAAATAGGAGTTAAGTTTTAGCTCAACTAGAATAGAGGAGGAGTAGCGACGTCTAAAAAAAAAAGCTATAAACCATTTTATGAGAAGTTTTTATACTATGCTTGGGTTTAAATAACTACTTGTTGTTCTGGTTACTCAAGTTGTTCTTCATTAGTTAATTCTCAATTATTATGCACTAAGATAATGAATAAATAATTTATTTATTTAGAGATTTAAGTTTGATCTTGATAATTAATTTTAGTCGCTAATATAATACATTTGATTGTTTAAATCATGCCTTTAGTGATTAACTTTAATAAAAATAATTTAGAGCCT
Source organism: Solanum dulcamara (assembly GCF_947179165.1). Lineage (NCBI taxonomy): Eukaryota > Viridiplantae > Streptophyta > Magnoliopsida > Solanales > Solanaceae > Solanum > Solanum dulcamara. Next base: position 47,820,740 of record NC_077240.1, read on the forward strand.
TTCGACTTTTATAAGAAGATTCGTAGAATTTTAAATAAAATTTGATAGTTAAATTTCTTTAAATGGAATCATTAGGAGCATATTTTAGGGCAATGGTAATAATGCGCAGATTTACAATTTGAAGATCTTTGAACAAATATTAGGCGTGACATACAATAAATCAATAATTTGTGGTAAGGCTGGAAAGTGTTGCTGCCAGTATCCCACACACTAATAAAATCATATAGTTTTTTTTAGTAATTCAATATAAATCAAAGAAGGCGGGTAAGTAGCATTTTTATTCTTAGGTTAATAAGTATAATATTTTTTTAAAAATTATTCAAGACATATATAAGTCAATAAAGCGACCGTACTAGAACCACGGAACTTGAGGGGTGCCTCACACCTTCCTCTCGGTTAACAGAATTCCTTACCCAGATTTTTAGTTCGTAGACCACAAAATGAAGAGTCATTTTTTCTTTTGATTAAGAATTTAATAAGGTGACTTGGAACACAAAAACTCAATTTCAAGTGGCGACTCTGAATAATAAAATAACCCCTTTTTCAAAATAGCCACTTAAATTGAAAAAAACTCATCGACAAAGGGGTATGATAGTTTGTTCTAGAATTGCCTGGGATAATTCGTGTATAGGATGCCCGTGACACATACCTATACACCATGTTTGATTACTAGATAAGATGATAGGATTAATGCATCTTTGTTGGTTCATGCTTATCCTCGCTCAACGATGTAGTTAGGCTGTCGACAAAGGTAGGCAATTAGAGGTCGAGAGACCATGAAATTAAATACAATCCTGTAAATCAGTAATTTGATAACCTTCTGAAAACCATGAAAGAGATTCAAAATATGATTTTTTAGTACGCTGCAGCCCTGAAATTGTCCCACTAATATTGTAAGTTTAATTTATTATTTAGTTCTTGCAATTTATAGTATAAAAAGATTAATAGTATTATTTTTATTTAGATTAAATAAATATTTAAATTTATTATAATTTAGCAAAATAGTTAATTGACAAGTCCTTGTGGGTTCGACATCTAGCTCCTAAAAAGAGCCACTTTATTACTTGCACGACTGTGTACATCTGTGTGTGCGTTTGGACACAATAGATGCAGTTGTAGGAAGGCTCTGAGTAAGACCCTGAAAGTTGAAAAGTCCTAAAACGATGTTCAAAGACGATTTCCTAGAAACAAAACTCATTTTTTGGAATCGGGTGGTCTTTACGAGGCCCTATACGGGCTGTGAAGAGGACCATGGGCCGTGAAGTGCCACTGTGGGCCATGACTATCAATTGAGTATCAGAGGTGATCTTAACGAAGGGCCACCACGAGCCGTGGTGAATACCATAGACCGTTATGGCTCCTGTGGTGACACCCCTTGCAGGTCTCTGTCAGGTTCTTCACCACGGCCACCCTCCACCAGCCGTATTGCCCTCCATGGACCGTGAAGGTCTCAGTGGAGGGAGTCTTGCAAACCTCGAATCCCCAAGTCTAATTCTACCACCACAAATAACCACTACAGGCCGTGGTGCCCAAAACGGGTTGTGGTGTGTCTCGTGGTGGGCAGCCCTTTCCAAGACCCTTTTTAGAAAGTTCAAGTCCCTCACCACGTTTCTGACCACGGACCGTATTTCTCACCACGATTCGTGGTGAGGTCCCATCCAGGCATCCTATCTCAATTTTTAATGAAGGGTATTTTGTCATTCCCTATATTTCATTAATGAATGTGGACAGTTTTTGGGACTAGATTCTTACGTATTAACCAACCTAAAGTACCCTTAATCCTCTCAATCTCTCATTAACCCCCCCAAACCTCAAAATCCTCTCTACCAAGGTTCCTCTCAAGAGTCTTCTTCTTCTTCAAGTAATTTCAAGGGATTTCTTCAAGGTCAAGCTTCGATTCACTTTAGTCTAGGGCTCCTAAAGGTCAAGATATGTGGGACTTCATCCATGGACACCTTTCACTCATGGAATCCCAAAGTTTTCTCTTCAAACTCTTCATGATTTCTTCAATCAAAAAGCCTTAAATTCATGATTTGTATTGAGTCTTCTTGATTATGATATATTTTAATACTATTAGCCTTCTTATGTATTTTCACATAATATTGCATGATTTTAAGATGAGTTTCAATGATTCATGATATATGCTAGTTTCAATTATGATTTATGAGTTATGATCATGATTCTTAAGCTATATTGAATGAAAGCTTTATTAAATGATCTTCAAGGTTTATGAATAATTTATGTAATGTTTTGAATAATGATTTTATGATGTTTCAAGCAAGTTAATTATAGGGTTACCTAAGACCCTAAAGATGTTTTATGAACAAGGATTTGTAATGATGGAAGGTCTACACCCATATTACATGAATCACATGATAGATGAGCTATTCTTATAATTTTACTATGATGATGATAGACGAGCTACTCTTATGTTATCTATATAAAGATAGATTGATAGTATTATTATTTTTCCATATGATGTTATTGACTATGTTTTCATTAAAGTTCTATTGGTATAATGACTAAACACATAGAGGAATTTTAGGTGGAGTTTGGTCTGGTATGCTATTGAAGCTACCCAAGGAAATCCTAGTAGAAACCTTTAGTCCCAAACTATGTTGCCCGCGTAGGTTCAAAGATGCCAATATGACGAAGTTAGTGGCTCCACATAGAAAAGTTAAAGAGTTACTTAATGGAGTATGCCCCGGCAAGGTAGCCTCCCTCATCTTGATGTGGAGTCATCGAATTCCATGTATTAGCTCGCATGGTCTTATATGTCGGTTAAAGGTCCAATCCCATAACAGTTAAAGCAGGTTATGAGTTCTTATGATAACTATGATATTTTGATGCATTGACCAATGTGATAAATGTTTTAAGGTTTTCATGTTTTCATGGTTTTACTCGTGTCTTAAGATATTGGTCTTGCATTCCATGATTCATGTTGATTATGTCCTATGTTTATTGTTCATATATCTTCTCACATACTTAGTACATTCCATGTACTAACACATACTTTTGCCTAAATTATATCATAATGTAGGGTTCGAAGATCACGCTCATCCTCACGTTCGTGACTAAAGCTTGTTATAGTTGTACTTTGTTGGTGACTCCTCGCATTCCAAGGACATGACATTTTATATTCATGTTGTCATTTGACTACGTCATTACTCTTATATTGTTATGGGTGAGCTAGGAGCTTGTCTTATGCCCCCATCTAGTTAAGTAGAGGCATGTTAGATATTTATTGAGTCTATGTTGTCGCTTTTTCTCTTTTTGAGGCTTATGTTCCTTTTATTGAGACTATGCTTCCGTATCTTTGATCTTGCTTATTTACATCATTTATCTTATATTAGATCATGTATAATATGCTAAGAGGCTTAGTTGTGGTCCCTCGGAATTCCAATCACCATGTCACGACTAGGCCCTAGTTTGGGTTGTGACACTCTGAGGTTTGGAAAATTTTCTAAAGTGTTGGCTCTTTAGATAAAGGTCATTTATAGGTCGTATGAGGACCGTGACCCATAGACAGAGATCATAGGACGGGTATGCAATTCAAGTAGCTCAGTCTTTTGTGCACATCATCTACGAATGGATCCTAGGACCCGTAATACAACCTATGACCTATAGGATAGGGTCGCAGGGTCAAACTTCATAGACTCTATTTTTAGATGTTTGATTTGATGAGCCATTTGCATAATCCGTAACTAGACCTATGACTCGTAGGTCCCTACCCGTAGGTCTTCTCGGCAGAATTTAATGAAGGGTATTTTGGACATTTTCTATTCTATTAGTGCCCAAGCTATGTCATTTTGAGGTATTTTGCTAAACCTATAAATACCCAAAACCTTTCAACAAACCCCATTCCCACACATTTACCTAAAATTCTCTAAGGATCACAAGGATTTCTCTCTCTAAGTTTTCTTCAAGTCCAAGCTAGCATTTCAAGAACTCAAGTCTCCTTTTTCAATTTAATAGCCAAGGATCATCGAGGTATGTGGAAATTTCATCCATGGATCTTCTTCCATCCCTGGAGTCCCAAAGAATCTCCATTTTTACTTACGATTTCTTCCTAAACCTAGGTATTTTCATGATTATCTATTAGGTGCAATTAATTATAGTTTTATTCATTCTAAATAATCTTATTATGCATGATCTCATTTTAATTATATGTTTTCAAGGATTTTTACATGAACCCATGTATTATGTCTATTTTATGATTATAAGCTTTGTTTTGGGAGTATATATGCATCATGATTTTAATGGACTGTGATTTGTAGATGCTTTAAGATAAAGTACCAATATGAATTTTATAGAAGTTTATTCTGATTTTGATGCTTTAAATAAGTATCTTTATGAACATGTTATGATGTCATAATTTGTTAAAGGAGTTATTCTTATGATTCAAGTCAGTTATGATGAACTTAGTATTACTAGATTCTTACCATCGTCAAAACTTATGATAAATTATGTATGATATTCCGTTGAAAGTTGACCTGTCACCGAGTAGACCTTCGATTAAAGGTTCACCCATTAGTAGAGGCGGAGTCCTTTAGAAGTAATCCCATTATCCCATAACTACGTGTCATTGTAGGAGAAAGGATGGATCACCATTTAGTAGAGGCTTGATTCCTTAGAAAGGGTCACCTGTTAGTTGAGACTTGATTCCTTAGTAGCTTAGTGGATCCATTTACCCGATGTTATGGTTCTTACTTAAAAATAACAGACTCCATGTTATAGCTCACATGATTAATGTTAGTTAGTGGTATCTTTCACAAAAACTTGTGACTCTCATTATAATTTATGATTCTTTCACTATGTTGCATTTGACTTATGATTTTTTTACAAGTTTACATTGACCTTATATTGTGTTTCACGTGATATTTTAAAGGTTTTGAATTATGTTTAGCTTGGTCATTGCATTACCATGATTTACAACATGCATTGCATATTCTCTATACTTAGTATATTCCATGTATTAACACATACTTTTGCCTACATTATCTCATAATGAAGGATCTGACTGTTATCCTCCCATAAGAGGCTATTGGTGTACTCAAAGTTAGCTTTTGGTGAGTTCTCATTATTCTAGGGCGAACTCATCATGTTATCTCCATATTTTCAAACTTATGTTCTTTCATTGTATTTGGTAAGCTAGGATCTTGTCCTATGCCTCATCTAAGTTTAGTAGAGGCATTGTCAGACTATAGTAGTATGAGTCATTAATTTTGGCTATTATGTTTGAATTTTCCGTATTTTGAGATTTTCATGTTGAGACTATATTTCGCATTTATGTCTACTTTTGATTTCATATTATTTATTACTAGATTCTTACCATTTTCAAAGCTTATGATATATTATTTATGATATTTTGTTGAGAGTTAACCTAGCACCGAGTGGATCTTGGGATAAAGACTCACCCGTTAGAAGAGGTGGAGTCCTTCAGAAGCAATTCCATTGTCCCATAACTATGTCCCACCATGGGAGAAAGGATCACCCATTAGTAAAGGCTTGATTCCTTAGAAAGGGTCACCCATTAGTTGAGGCTTGATTCCTTAGAAGCTTAGTGGATCCACTTAGGCGATGTTACGGTTCTTACCTTGAAAAATATGGACCCTCTCTTTATGGTGTGTGAGGAAACCACCAGACTCCATGTTATAGCTCACATATTTTTTATCGGTTAGTGGTATCTCTCACAAAGACTTACGACTCTTATTATGACTTATGATTTTCTCACTATGTTGCATTTGGCTTATTATTTCCTTACAAGTTTGTATTGACCATATATTGTGTTTCATATGATGTTTTAAAGGTTTTTAATTATGTTTAGCTTGGTCATTGCATTACCATGATTTATGAAATGCATTGCATATTCTCCATACTTAGTACATTTCATATAATAATGCATATTTTTGTCTATATTATCTCATAATGTAGGATCCGACTCTCATCGTGGCTAATTAGTGATCTACTCAGAGTTAATTTTTGGTGAGTCCTCATTATTCGAAAGCTAACTCGTCATGTTATTTTCATATTTTTAGACTTATATTCTTTCATTATATTTGGTGAGATAGGAGTTTGTCCTATTTCCTATAGAGGCATTGCCAGACTATAGTAGTATGGTCGTTCATATTGACTATTATGTTTGAATTCTACTTATTTCGAGATTTTCATGTTGAGACTATCTTCCGCATTTAAGTATACTTTTGATTTCATATTGTTTAATCATGTTATGTATACTAAGAGACTTGATTGCAGTCTCTCTGGATTCTAATCATCGTGTCACACATAGGGCCTAGCTTGGGTCGTGACACATAATCAAAGCATAACATAAGTGAGAATCATAACCCTTTGTGAGAGATATTGTTAATTGACATAAATTATGTAAGCTATAACATAGAGTCCAGTGTCTTCTCCTCATCAAAAAAAGGTGGTCCTACTTGCCAGGTAAGGACCATGAACATGAGTTATTTGTGTATCCACTAGCTTAAGCTAATTTGTCCAATTGGAACATCGTTCGGGGTCATGTAATTATGGGGCTAGGGGATTGGTACTAAATAACTTCGCCTCTACTAACGGGTGAGCCATCATCCTAAAACTCTCTAGGTGCTAAGTAATTTCTCTACGGAATATCATACATAAGCATATCATAATCTTTAAAAATGGTAAGAATCTAATAATCATAAGACTAGCTCCTTTAACATATCATAATTTCATAACATTTTCATAAAAGATACTTATCCAAAGTATTAAAATCAAGATAAACTTTTTCATAGAAAAACATGGAAATCCTTCATGATAAGAATACCTTAGTTCAGAGAAAACTCAGTTTTATAAAAATATGTAATTGAGATCAAATCATGCATAATAATATCAACAAATTAAATAAAATCATAATTGATTGAACCCAATACATAAACGTCAAAATCCTAGGTTTTTTTTGAAGAAATCATAAAAAGAATATGAAGATTCTTTGGGAATCCATATATGGTAAGAGATCCATGGAAGAAATTCCCACATACCTTGACATAAAGCTTGAACAGCCCTAGCTTGCCTTAGGAGAGAACTTGGAGAAAAAGACCTTGAGAGAGTTTTGAGGTTTTGAGTGAAATAAAAAGGAATGGGGAAAATCTTGAAGGTTAAATGTAATATCCCTCAAAATGCTCACAAGTGCCTTAAGAATGCTTTAGGAATAGACCACTCATGTAATGCATTATTCTTAATCTTTTTGGAAAATTCTAGTTCAGAATATCGATCAGGTGGTCAAAATCTGTGAGAAAATAGTCTTGGTGGATTTTTAGGACCCGTATATCGAAAGATAGATTTTTCAAAGAAACTGCACAAAACAGTAAAGTGTGCGGCAAGTCTGCGTCCCGGACTTGCTCGCCTTCGCGTCGCGGACCTGGCGATGGTTATCTAGCTGAATTTAGTTTTTAGTAAGGGCACTTTAGACTTTTCTCTAATTGTTAGCTAATAAACCTAGACATTTTTAAAACCTATTTCAGCTCTATAAATTAACCTAAACCTCCAATTCTATTCATTCTTCTACAATTCACCTACTCAAGTATTTCTCTCTCTACAAAAGACACTCAAGGACTCCATTGAAAATTTCAAGTAAATTCACTCAATCTCTCCATCAAAACTCTCAAGTTCTTCCAAATTATTTGGTTTTCTCATTAAAGGTATGTAGGTATTGATTCATTGATTCTTTCATCCATGAAGCCCAATTAATTTTTCAACTTTTCTATCAAATTAAAATATGGTATTTTATTGGTTTTATGATCTCTATTACAATTCAATAAATTATAATTCAAATTATGATTATGAGTCTATTTATATATGAATTGATAGTTATTGTATTAAATTAAAGAGTTTTTCCATGAATTCTCCTATATTGATCTCTAGGGTTCATGATGTAAATTATGAGTATTTTCAATTATACTTCCAAAGGATATTATCTATATGAATTATGTATCAGCTGAAAGAAAGTTTATAATCATTCATGTTTTCAAGTCAATTACTTGATTTTCAAGTTAATTGGTTATGCAATTGAGTTTTACTTTAAGTTCAAGGTATGAATTTCACGCACTCTATGAAGTAAGGTGACTTAGGGCCCTATGTGGTGACCTAGGGCCTAACTATATGCATTATGCAAATATGATTGTAATGATGAAATGACAATTCTCACATTACAAGTATGTTATGAAAATGAGCTATTCTATGATGTCAAACCTATGATCATGACTATGATATATGAAATTATGATTTTATGCTATGTATGTATTCTGTGGAATTTGATTTAGCATCGAGTGGATTTGAGGTGGAGGCCCTACCAAAAGCCTTAATAGCAGCCTCACGTCCTATAAACTACGTGCCACTGTAGGTTGCCTTAATGGCCTAGCCATTGGATCCACATATAGCGTATGTATGACCCATCTAGCGAGGTAGAGTCTACCTTGGCAAATAGATTTCTCTTTTTCTTCGTTGTATGAGAAGACAATGGGATTCCATGTTATAGCTCGCATGGTCTTATTGTCGGTGATGGTTCCTATCCCACATATGTATGATCTCTTACATATGCCATAATTTTTAAATTATACTTTTAAATGCTTTGGTCATTATGGTTTTCTCATGACTTCACTTATCTCGTCTTATCATGTGTTTTACTGACCATTGTATCTCATGATTTACATTTCATGTCATTCTCTCATACTTAGTACATTCCAACATATTAATGCATACTTTTGCCTACATTGTCTCATAATATAGAAGTTGATATTGAAGATCATACTCATCTACATGGCTAGTTAAGCTTTTCTATCCGGCGGTGTATGTGGCGAGTCCTTATTTATCGGGCACTAGTTATCGTGTTGGTTCTTGTCTTCAAAACTTTTGTTATGTATCATATTGAGGGTGAACTAGGGACATGTCTTAGCCCCCGCCCATGCTCCTGAGTAGAGGCATCTAGTTAGACAAATGTTTCGAGTCTATGTTGTCATGTGACATTCTTCAATTTCTATTCATGGTTTAGACTCTCTTATGATGTTTCTGCTTTTACTTTACCTTATGTATGCTTATGATATATACAAGAGGCTTAGTTAGAGCCCTTTGGGGTTTCAATCGCCGTGTTACGATTAGACTCTAGGCCGGGTCGGGTTATAACAAACTTATTATCAGAGCACAAGGATCAAGTGTCCTAGGGAGTCCAACATGCCACGTCGAGTGGAGGCTTATTCATGGTTGTGAAGCGTGCCACATCTATGAATAGGAGGATATGAGATGTTTTAGGAATTCTCACTTCTTTCATGATCCATATCGTGTTATAGAGTTTTCCATAAGATTTGTTTCCCCTAAAACTCTTTCTTTGTGATTTTCTGAAAAAGGTCTCCAAGAAGACCACCATTTCCAAGGGAAAATAATGTTAATGATGCCCAAGCTCCCCCGGCTCCTCAAGATAATAGTCGTCTATCGAATCAAGTGACTAAAACGGAGTTCTGAACTGCCATTAGTATGCTAGCCCAAGTAGTGACCAACCAAATAATTGTGGCTCTTTCTAATATTTCCACTCCAGCCTCAAGAGTGAGGGACTTTGCATGAATGAATCCTCTGGAGTTTCATGGCTCAAAAGTTGATGAGGATCCTCAAGAATTCATTGATGAGGTCTACAAGATAGTGAGCATTATGGGAGTGACTTCGGAAGAAAAAATGGAGTTAGTGGCTTACCAACTTAAGGGTGTTTCCCAAGTTTGGTACACTTAATGGAAGTTGGAGAGCGTGGATGAAGGTCCTATTGAATGGGAAGCTTTCAAACTTTCTTTCTTTGATCACTTTTTCCTTCTTGATTTAAGGGAGGCTAAAGTGTTGGAGTTCATAAATCTTTGACAAGGCAATATGGGGATGAGGGACTATGACCTTAAGTTTACTAAACTATCTAAGTATTCTCACTGATCCATGTGCCCAAATGAGTAAATTCATATCGGGGGTGTTCGACTTGGTTGCCAAGGAATGTCGTACCGCTATACTTGTTAAGAAGATGGACATATCTCATCTTATGACTTTTGCTGAACAAATTGAAGGAGAAAAGATCAAGGAGATGAGGATGAGGGATTCTAAGAGGGCCTGGTATGAAGGTGGGTTCTCCAATGCTAGGACCGGTGGTAGTAGTGGACGCTCTCAACAAGGCCAAAGCTCGGGGAAGAAGTTTTCTAAAGACAGGGTGTCATACCCTAGAGCTTAAGGAGGAGACAGCGTGAATGTTAGTAGCCCTTCTTTTTCTAAGTGTGCAAAGTGTGGAAAGAGTCATGGAGGAAAGTGCTTGATGGGAATGGGTGCTTGTTATGGATGTGGCAAGATGGACCATAAGCAATCCGAGTTCCCTCTTATTGCCAACAAGGGTGGAGAAGGTCATCCTCTAGGAGGTCCAAGTGCAACAAGGCGCCCAAGCTCAACCTAAGGGTGGCCAACGCAATAACCGATTCTATGCTCATCATGCGAGACAAGAGGTTGATGAGACTCCTAATGTAGTCACAGGTATGTTATGAGTCTTTAACTTTGATGTTTATGCATTACTTGATCCAGGTGCCAACTTGTCTTTTGTGACTCTTTACATTGCTATGAGATATAATGTGTGCCCCAAAGTGTTATTAGAACCTTTCTCGGTTTATACTCTCATTGGTGATTCGGTACTAGCCAAGAGAGATTATAGAAATTATCCCATATGGGTCTTGCACAGAGTTATTCTATGTGATCTTGTTGAACTTGGAATGACTGATTTTGACATCATTCTTGGTATGGATTGATTACATGTTGCTTACGCATCTATATGTTGTAGGACTCATGTGGTTAAGTTTCACTTTCCTAATGAGCCTATTCTTGAATGGAAGGGTAATAATTCAGTGGTTAAGGGTCGATTCATCTCATGTATTAAGGCTCAGAAAATGATTTCCAAGGGGTACATTTATCACATTGTGCGAGTTAGGGACGTCGATTTCAAAACTCCTATTCTTGAGTCGCTTCCTATAGCTAATGAGTTTTTCAATGTGTTTGCTGATGATTTTCCTGGTATTTCTCCCGAAAGGGAAATTGACTTTGGCATAGATCTTCTTACAGATACCCAACCTATTTCTATTCCTCCTTACCATATGGCTCCGGAGGAACATAAGGAGTTGAAAGAACAATTGAAGGATTTGTTGGATAAGGGTTTTATAAGACTGAGTATTTCACTATGGGGTTCTCCTGTGTTATTTGTTAGAAAGAAAGATGGGTCACTCCGAATGTGTATAGACTACCAAAAATTAAATAAGATCACCATAAAGAACAAGTATCCAATTCCAAGGATAGATAACTTGTTTGATCAATTACAAGGATCAAGCTACTTTTCTAAGATTGACTTTCATTCCGGTTATCATCAATTGAAGGTAAGGGAGTGTGATATTCCCAAAATAGTTTTTTGGACAAGGTATTGTCATTTTGAATTTGTAGTAATGTCGTTTGGTTTGACTAATGCTTCCGCGATATTTATGGATTTGATGAATCGTATTTTCAAGTCATATTTAGACATGTTCATAGTGGTGTTTATTGATGATATCTTGATTTATTCTCGAAATAATGAAGATCATATGGGTCACTTGAGGATTTGTTACAAACATTGAGAGAAAAGTAATTATTTGCTAAATTTAGTAAGTGCGAATTTTGGCTAAGGAAAGTTGCATTTCTTGGCCATGTGGTATCCGGTGATGGGATTAAAGTAGACCCATAGAAGACGGAGGTGGTTAAGAATTGGCTAGACCACTATCCCCTTCGGATATTAGAAGCTTTTTGGGCTTAGCCGGATACTACAAAAGATTTTTTGAAGGGTTTTCGTCTATTGCCTCGCCTTTAACTAAGTTGACCCAAAAGAAGGCGAAATTCCAATGGTCGGATGAATTTGAGAAAAAATTCCAAATATTGAAGGATCGTCTCACATCGGCTCCTATTTTGACATTACCCGAAGGTTTGGATGGGTTTTTTGTTTATTATGAATGCTTCACGTGTAGGTCTAGTTTGTGTCTTGATGTAATATGGTAAGGTTATAGCATATGCCTCCAGGCAACTTAAAGTGCATGAAAGAAATTATCCAACTCATGATCTTGAACTTGTGGCAGTTGTGTTTTCTTTGAAAATTTAGCGCCATTATCGTTATGGGGTGCATGTTGATGTGTTTACCGACCATAAAAGTTTGCAATATGTGTTTAGTCAAAGGGACTTGAACCTTAGGAAAATGAGGTAGCTTGAACTCCTAAAAGACTATGACATGAGCGTATTGTACCATCCGAGTAATCAAAATATTATAGCGATGCTCTTAGTCGGTTGTCTATGGATAGTATTGCACATATTGAGGAAGGTAAGAGGGAATTGGTTAAAGAGGTCCATATATTACCACATTTAGGTGTGCATTTGGTTGATTCCAATGATGAAGGTATTCTTATACATAATGGCTCGGAATCATCTCTTGTGGTAGACGTTAAGGCCAAATAAGATAATGATTCGATTTTGGTCGAATTGAAGAAGTCGGTTACCGCAAAAGTCATTGAGGCTTTCTCCCTAGGATGAGATGGGGTACTACGTTACCAAGGTTCTTTATGTGTTCCAAATGTTGATGGATTAAGAGAGTTGATATTGAATGAGGCCCATAGTTCTCAGTATTCAATTCATCCGGGATCCACCAAGATATATCTTGACTTGAGGGAAGTGTATTGGTGGAATGGCATGAAGAAGGACATAGCGGAGTTTGTGTTTAAGTGTCCTAATTGTCAACAAGTGAAAGTTGAACCTCAAAGGTTGGGAGGTCTAACTCAAAAAATTGAAATTCATACATGGAAGTGGGAAGATGTGAATATGGACTTTGTCACGGGTTTGCCTCATACTAGGAGGTAACATGATTCTATTTGGGTCATTGTGGACCGAGTGACCAAATCGACACATTTTCTACCGATCAAGACTTCTTATGGTGCTGAAGACTATGCTAAGTTGTATATTCGTGAACTTGTGAAACTTCATGGTGTTCCTTTGTCTATTATATTGGATAGAGGTACTAAATTTAATTCACATTTTTGGAAGTCATTTCAGAAAGGTCTTGGTACTAAAGCCAAGATAAGTACTGCTTTCCATCCTCAAACCGATGGACAAGCCAAAAGAACAATCCAAACCTTGGAGGATATGTCAAGGGCATATGTGATTGATCTTAGAGGAAGTTGGGATGAGCATTTGCCATTGATTGAGTTGGCCTGCAATAATAGTTATCACTTTAGCATCCAAATGACTCTTTTTGAAGCTTTGTACCGGAGAAGATGTAGGTCTCCGGTGGGGTGGTTTGAAGTGGGCGGCATGGCATTGATTGGTCCAGATTTGGTAGTTGATGTAAAAGATAATGTAAGGCTCATAAGAGAAGAATTGAAAATAACTCAAAGTCATCAAAAGTCCTATTCGGATACTAGGAAGAGAGAGCTTGAATTTGATGTAGATGATATGGTGTATTTGAAGATTTTACCTATGAAAGGGGTAATACGGTTTGGTAAGAAAGGAAAGTTGAGTCCTAGATATATAGGACCCTATAGGATATTGAAGTTAGACTTTCCACTTGAGATGGCTTTGGTTCATCTAATTTTTCACGTGTCAATGTTGAGGAAGTTTATGGGTAATCCAAATTCTATTGTGTCAATGGATAATGTGAGTATTGAAGAGATTTTGACTTATGAGGAGGTCCCGATTGAGAATTTAGACTGGCAAGTCAAGAGGTTAAGAAATAAAGATGTTGAATCCGTCAAAGTGTTATGGAGGAATCAACAAGTAGAGAGTGTTACGTGGGAAGCGGAATCGGACATGATGAAGCGTTATCCGTATATCTTTCATTCCACTCAAGCCTAAAGGTATTAGGTTGTTCATGATCAAATCAATTAAACTCCTACATTTCAATTCCATATGTCATTCATATGTATGATTCATGAAAATGATTTTTCTCAAGGACCATGTCTTATGTTAAGTATGAAGTTTACATGTTCTATGCATTTTTTGTCAAAGTGTCCTCATGTCCATGTTGGGTTTCTAAGTCCTTTTTCATGTTCTTCATATATTAGTTGGATCTCATTCGAGGACAAATGTTTCCAAGGGGTAGGTACTGTAATATCCCTCAAAATGCTCACAAGTGTCTTAAGAATGCCTTGGGAATAGGTCGCTCATGTAATGCATTATCCTTAATCATTTTGGAAAAACTGAATTCGGAATACCAATCAGGGGGTCAAAACCTGTGGAAAAATAGTCTCGGTGGATTTTTAGGACCCGTATATCGAAAGATAGATTTTTCAAAGAAACTGCGCAAAACAGTAAAGTACGCGGCAAGTCCGCATCGCAGACTTGCTCGCCTCGGCATCGCGGACCTGGCGATGGTTTCCTAGACAAATTTATTTTTTAGTAAGGGCACTTTAGACTTTTTTCTAATTGTTAGTTAATAAACCTAGACGTTTTTAGGACCTAATTCAGCTCTATAAATTAACCTAAACCTCCAATTCTATTCATTCTTCTATAATTCACCTACTCAAATATTTTTCTCTCTACGAAAGACTCTCAAGGACTCCATTGAAAACTTCAAGTAAATTCACTCAAGCTCTTCATCAAAACTCTCAAGTTCTTCTAAATTATTTGATTTTCTCACTTAAGGTATGTGGGTATTAATTCATGGATTCTTTCATCCATGAAGCCCAATCAATTTCTCAACCTTTCTATCAAATTAAAGTATGGTATTTTATTGGTTTTATGATCTCTTTTCTAATTCAATGAATTATAATTCAAATTATGATTATGAGTCTATTTAGATATAAATTTATGGTTATTGCATTAAATTGAAGAGTTTTTCCATGAATTCTCCTATATTGATCTCTAGGGTTCATGATGTAGATTATGAGTATTTTCAATTATACTTCCAAAGGATATTATCTATATGAATTATGTATCGGATGAAAGAAAGTTTATAATCATGCATTTTTTCAAGTCAATTACATGATTTTCAAGTCAATTGGTTATGCAATTGAGTTTTACTTTAAGTTCAATGTATGAATTTCATGCACTCTATGAAGTAAGGTGACTTAGGGCCCTTTGTGGTGACCTAGGGCCTAACTATATGAATTATGCAAATATGATTGTAATGATGAAAGGACAATTCTCACATTACAAGTATGTTATGAAAATGAGCTACTATATGATGTCAAACATATGATCATGACTATGATATATGAAATTATGATTCTATGTTATGCATGTATTTCGTGGGATTTGACTTATCACCAAGTGGACTTGAGGTAGGGGCCCTACCAAAAGCCTTAGTAGTAGCCTCATATCCCATAAAATATGTGCCACTGTAGGTTGCCTTCATGGCCTAGCTATTGAATCCACATATAGCGTATGTATGACCCGCCTAGCGGGGTAGAGTCTACCTTGGCAAATAGATTCCCCTTTTTTCATTGTATGGAGAGACAATGGGATTCCATGTTATAGCTCGCATGGTCTTATTGTCGGTGATGGTTCCTATCCCACATATGTATGATCTCTTACGTATGCCATGATTTTTAAATTATGCTTTTTAAATGCTTTGGTCATTATGGTTTTCTCATGACTTCACTTATTTCATCTTATCATGTGTTTTACTAACCATTGCATCTCATAATTTATGTTGCATGTCATTCCCTCATACTTATTACATTCCAACGTACTAATACATACTTTTTCCTACATTGTCTCATAATATAGGGGTTGAGGTTGAATATCACACTCATCTACGTGGCTAGTTAAGCTTTCATATCCGACGGTGTGTGTGGCAAGTCTTTATTTATCGGGTACTAGTTATCGAGTTGGTTCTTGTCTTCAAAGACTTTTGTTATGCTTCATATTGAGGGTGAGCTAGATACATGTCTTAGCCCCTGCCCATGCTCATGAGTAGAGGCATCTAGTTGGACAAATGTTTCGAGTCTATGTTGTCATGTGACATTCCTCAATCTCTATTCATGATTTAGACTCTCTTATGATGTTTTTGCTTTTACTTTACCTTATGTATGATTATGATATGTACAAGAGGCTTGGTTAGAGCCCTTCGGAGTTTCGATCATCGTGTTATGACTAGGCCCTATGTTGGGTCATGACAGTAAAGGTAGTTATAGGACTTAGTACTAGTCTAGAAATGACACAGTTTACTAAATACCCTTTAGTAAAAATTGCCAGAATTAACTCTACAAACGCACATATGGACCTACGAATTATCCTATTGGTCCGTAGATTGAGTTACTGAGACCCAATTTTTTGAATCAAAAACCACGAGCACCCCCTATGGTCCTTGGACCTCTCTATAAGCCGTAGGTCCCAACCATAGAACCCTTGATCTCAAAATATATCATCAAGTTTGAAGCCCCTTCTACGAACCCCTTTCTACAGGCCATAGGTCCTTTTGTCCTGCCAACTATCTCAACCTCACCCTACGACCATTCCTATAAGCTATAGGTTCCATGTACGGACTGTTCTATTGCTCCATCCTTTAAGACTGGAAAGTTTTCCAACTTTCAGAACCTCACCTATGACTGGCTTCTACGGACCGTAGGACCTTGTACGGCCCATAGGCAGCCTCGTGGAACCTTGCACCAACAAAAATTTCTGAACTTTTCTTTCTAGCTTAACTTTCCAACTTCTGAGGTATTATAGTTAATTTATGTTACCACGCCTTGGTAGAAGTTCAACCTTCCTTATTAAATTTGCAAGGATTTGGAAGCTATAGTTACCACCCAAGTAGAAAATATATATGGCTAATAGCCCATAATAAATTACCTTCGTCTAGATTTTTACACCATATTAACTATTCCCCTCACTGGATTGTATGTTTATAGACCTCTTTCTTTGGAAACCATCAATCAGCTTTATCTTAGTTGCCCTCCAGTGATGCAATTTTGGTCTGAAATTACACTTAGCAATTATATCTACTTGATTTATTCCCAAAATCAACAACTTGTTCGGTGGCTGCACAACCTAACAACTTGAGACACTCTCAAATCTTTCGATGACGTTCCTTACACGATTTTTATACCTTCCTACATATAAATAATCTAGACACAATAAAATAAATTTATTTTTGAACAAACAATATTGTCAATCAATTGCAATTCCATTAAAATTATGGCTGAGGAGTTTTGGTTGCTTACTAGTACACTCACTTGGCCTCGTAGTACTGTTACGCTATCTCATGTATGGAAACCTCTGAATGCATCCCCTTACATGATTAATACTAATGCAAGGATCAATACCAATTTAAATTTGGCAGGGTTTGGTGGGGTGATAAGGGACATAAATGGTCAATGGATATTAGATTTATGCAACACCCCAAAATTTCCAAGCTCAGATCAGACTTGGAAGAGTTCAGAAAATTCTAAGTCTGCAAAATTCTGTGTTTCACGGACATCATCTACGGGCAGTAAAAGAAACTATAGATCATAGATGGAAATCATAGACCAACCTCAGAAATTAGGATAAAGGGAACAAGATCTACGAGTAAAGTTTACGGGCCATAGATAGTTTTATGGGTTGTAAACTTGATAGTAGATCAAGGTTAAGAAACTTAGAAATTGACCTTGAACAGGAGGAATGGGATTTACTTATCGTGGATGGTTTTACGGATTGTAGAATGGGTCCATAAATCAAAGTCCTAAAACTTCAGAACTCATATATGTCCTTAAGTTCTACGAACCCTATCTATAAGTTGTAATTTGAACTATGGTCCGTAGAAAGGGTCTCATATACTTATCCTCAAAGACTATGTATTTCGGCATAATTTTCTACGTACTGGTCATAGATTAGTTTATGGATCGTAGATTGGTTTGTAAACCAAATCTTCAGAAATCTAGATTTTCTTATCCAACTTTTACTAACAGGAGTCTACGGTCCATATATGGAAATACGGACCGTAGATATCGTCCGTAGATGCCTTCCAACAGTTTCTAATCAGGATCATTTTGGTCTTTTTTTATTCTTTTAATCCCTATACTACGTCATTTTGGATTATTTTAAGTGGGGTTAAGTAATTCTTAGTGACCTTCGCCTCCCCATTCACGTATAACTCAAAAATAAGTTTCTTCTCTCTCAATCAAAATTAGGGCTCCAAGCGTCAAGTCTCCATTCAAGGAATTCAAGACATGGTTCTTCAGTTCAGGTATGTGGAATTTCATCAATGGGTACCCCTTCACCCATTGAGTCCTAAGAAAATCTCAATTTTTTAGTTTATGATTTCTACAGACTTAGAGTTTCTATGATGTTCATGGATTTTCATTATAATTAAGTTTTTCTTCATAATTGACCCTTAATTGCATGTTTTACATACAATTCCATGTTTAAAATGGTATTTTCATGAGCCCTCAAGTATACACATATTTTCATGACTTAGAATTATGTTTTTTCAAAAGCATGTTTTCAGATTATCAGATATCACGATTTAGATGCTTTCAGTATTTACTAGTTATCATGATTTATGAGCTACTCAGTATGTCAAAACTCAAGCCTAGGGCCTAGACGTGACACGGAGAATGAGGAACCCTGAGGTACCTCACCCAAGCCTATTAGCATTCATTTAGTATTTCATAGGTAATGACAATAAACAAAAAGCGAAAAACAAGAGTAAAGAAGGACTAAGGAAAACGTCATAGCAAGAACCATAATAGTCAAGGATTATCATACATGTGTCCAACAATACCTCTCAACCTTTAGACTTGGCAGAGGCTAAGACATGTCCCTAGCTCACCCTCAATTAAACTAGAATAAAAATTCATAATAAATGTCTAAGGGTCTCAATATATCATAAACTAAAAAGGTAAAGGAATATTGTTACCAGAATATGGAAACTCACCAACTAGTAGCCTTCACCGAAATCTCAACTAGCCACGTGAAGGAGAACGAGGAGGAACACCGGTCCCTATATGGTGATAGCATGTAGGCAAAAGTATGTGTTAGTAATTTGAATGTACTAAGTATGTAGGCATGCAATATGAGAGAAGATATTAAGACAACTATAACGTAAGGTACATAAGAGAGTGCATGCATGGATAATCAAGTAAATAACATTTGAAACATTCATTTGTGGGAAAGATGACTATAACCGAATTAAGACCATGTGAGCTATAATATAGAATCCAACATAACCCCCTATGTTGGCACGGGGAGACAACTTGCCAGGTAGAACTCCATCAAACTTCATTCAGTTCTTTAACTTTAACTTTAGATGGTCATACGTGGATCCACTAGCCTAAAAGCCTACAAGGACTCCTATGTTGGCACATAGTTAATGAAACAAGAGGTTGCTACTAGGATTCCCTTACCGAACTCCACCTCAAGACTCATTCGGTGATATGTCAAATCCCACAGAATAGTGTATAAATATCATTACAACATAAGCATATATATAGCTTTAGGCATCAAAACATTATTAGTAGAATTTCTCCTTAAAACTTGATGATTCAAATATAAGAATTGTCCTTATCACATAGAATTCTTTCTTTGGCCAAAAGCCCTTTTTATCACTATTTGATCATTCTTTAAGAACCTTTACATTCGTAGAAAATAAGCCTTTGTAAACATTGGGTTAAAACCCCTTTCAATCAACTCAAATATTCTTAGAAATTCATGATAAAACATGATGGGTTTAGCCAATTCAACTTCAAATCATTAAAATCAATGCTAGCATGCATGAGGGCAATGTAATGCACCAACTTAAAGCATACTTGAAACAACCCACCAATTTATTTTAAAACCATTTCATGCCTTCATATAAGGACCTTTGATATATCAAAAATACTTTGAAATTAAGAGCCAATATAAGCTAAGATAGATAAATAAACTACAAATACTCAATAATCTTTACATTTGGAATCATGATATGAAAACCCATAAAATTTACACTTTAAAATTTAGCTACTAAGCTAGAAAATACTTGGGCTCCATGGGTGGAAGAACCCATGAATAAAGATTCACATACCTTGGGGAATACAACCCTAATGCAAGCTTGAAAATGGAGATGTGATAGCTTTGGAATGAAACCCTTGAGAGAAACCTTCCTGTCTTAGGAAAATTTTAGAGTGAATGAGAGTGGGGGACTTTTGAAAGAATTGAAAAAATGTAGGATAAGGATAATGCCCAAAAGATCCTAGGGTATTAGAATATAAAACTAAAATAGACGAAAATGCCCTTTATAAAAAATTGCTGGACAGAGCCTATAAACCATCCCTACGAGTCGTAGAGGGGTCGATGAGTCATAGGGTCTAAGAAAGACCCTAAGAACTGACCCTCAGGACTTTTCCTATGACTCGTAAGTTGTAGACACTTCTAAGATCCGTAGAAGGGATTTGTCCTGCAGGGTCTGAGAAAGACCTTGAGAACTGAGTCTCTGAACTTCCTTGATGAATCATTTCAACGACTCATCTTATCTTCTACGAGTCGTAGCCTAGACTCGTCCTTTCACTTGATAAATTTCCAGCCTCAACATAAGTCCTACGAGTTACTCCTACGACTCATAGGAGTTTCTTACGACCCGTAGGTTGAGTTGTAGAACCCAAAATCCAGTCCATTCTCCAAAGTTTTCCTTCATTTTGACTTTTTGACTTACGGGGTCTTACACAATATTTATCAGTTATCAGTATAAGTCAGTATTATCAGATTATTACTGTCTTCAGTTATTACATTTTTTCATTGGAGTTATACTTAGCATTGAGTGGATTTAGGAATGAAAAATTTTGGTCAGCGTTAGTGAACCTTTAGTAGCAATTTCTAAGTCTCAGAACTACGTGCCACCGTAGGACTAGTCTTAACAGACACTAGCTTAGTGGATCCACATTAGCTCATATTCAGCCTTTATACTTGACAAGTAAATTGGGCCCTTTTGATGGGAGTTATACATCGAACTTCATGTAGTTGCTCACATGGTTATATGTCTGTTTTAGTATCTCCCATAGTCAATCTTTTTAGTTTTGCCATGATCAAGTATTCAATTATTTCAGTTCAGTTTATCAATTTTCATATTATTTACTTGGTCATTGCATCCGTTATGTTTTACAGTTAAACATGTTCAATATTATGTTTATTATGCATATTCTACATACTCAGTATATTCAAAGTAATGACCACGTACTTTCTGCCTATATTGTGTTATAATATAGGTTGTGACACTCAGCATTTAGGCCACGTTTAATGCTATCCAATCAGCTTGTAACAACCCCTAAAATGTTGTATGTCGGTATTTCAATTCTCGACAAAAATAATACAGCCTCTGTATTTTGGGCATAACTTTTCATAGGTTGGTCCAAATTAGGTGATTCAAATTTCTGGGTAATCACAACATCCTTACCTACAACTTTCATGAAGAACATAACTTCAAATTCGGAGTATAAGTAGGTCAAATAAATTAATCTTTGCAAGATATAGTGCTGTGACGAAATTGAGTGTTGATAGAAGAAAATTCATATCTCACTGTAGGTTGCTCCAAATTGGTTGATTCTTGAACGATATGAAACTAGACTTCCATATCTACAATTCTTATGAAGAAACCAAATCCTAATAAGGAATTTATCTTATTCAAACGTAGCTTCGAAAATGAGTATTCTGTTAAAAAGAACTCATCTTACCTACCATGGAAACATCTAGATGCATTTGACATCATGCATGACATAAATTGTCCTCCATTTAACATCATCCATGACATCAATATATTCCATTAAATTTTCAGATTTTTCTTTATAATTATTTTATTTATTGTTAGGTCCCTCTTTCCCACCTATAAATACCCACCTTATTTCCTCATTTTATTCATCAAGCTTTCCTAAGCATTTCTTCTCTCTATATACTTCTTCTCAAATATAGTTTTAGTTTTAATAGTATAAAAATACTACTCCGGTTATTCTTATACTCCGGGTAGTACACAAAACGCTCCGGCGAGAAGAAAAGGCTAGGGATCCAAGAGTATTCCAATTCGGAGTAAACCTTCGGATTTAAGGTATGTAAGGCTTTCATAGCATTGGATTGAGTTCGTCCATGCGCCCAATATTTAAATTTATTATAATTGAGTTATAGTTGAGTTTTATTCAAATCTTGAATTCTAGATGAATTAATTCTTCTTCTATTGAGTTTGATATATTTATGCATTAATATTATTATTATTGTTATCTCTCATATTATTGGAATTATTGTTCATGGCTACTTTCCCATGAATTCTAATTGATTTGATGTTCATGAATATTTTTACATATGTTTTGAGTAAAGATGTTGGCTTTTTATTATTTTTATTGATAAAAAGAGAGTTATATGAATTAATACTATATATGTATTTTATTGAGTTTTGAAAGAGTAAAAGAGTTGAATTTGAATGAATTTGAGAAAATGATATTTTGATCAAGATGTTTTGATGAGATGTAAATGATGTTTTTGGAAGTATAATGATTGATGAACATGAAATGAGATGAGTTTGATGATTTAAATTAAAGTCCAATGAGACTAGATGATGAGTTTAATATGAGCACATATTTTGGGAGT
The DNA here is from genome assembly GCF_947179165.1 of Solanum dulcamara. Classification (NCBI taxonomy): domain Eukaryota; kingdom Viridiplantae; phylum Streptophyta; class Magnoliopsida; order Solanales; family Solanaceae; genus Solanum; species Solanum dulcamara. Next base: position 47,843,318 of record NC_077240.1, read on the forward strand.
AGTATTGAGCACCGAGTTGGGTAAGAGTTTAATTGACTCAAACCCCAGAACTACGTAGCCAGCGTAGGATGGAGGCTATGCCTCTTAAGTCCCAAAAAGAGGACTTTGATGAATGGATCCAAGATGGTGATGTCCTTTACCCTGGCAAGGTATTGGATGGATGTGGCAACGACATCGCTTCGTTGTATCATCGCTAGCTCATAAGTGATGGTTGTCGGTTAGAGAAACTCCCAACTGAGTAAGCATTGCTTATTACTATTATTTTTATTATTATATTTTAAACTTGCATTACATATTCATGTTGAGATGATGTTGAGTTCTGAGCTGAGTTTTATTGAGAGGAGTATCTTGATATCTATCCTTACCTTCCTGCCATTTTACATACTCGTACATTCCACGTACTAACGTCATTCGACCTGCATCGTTTTATGATGCAGATACAGGTGTTAGAGATCCTCAACAGGCGCATCGTTGAAGATCATTTCTTTTCAGCTATTTGGTGAGTCCTTCTTGTATTCGAAGGAACTCCTTATCCTTTTATTATTGTTGAGTGTGATGTTTCTTTTGAGGTAGCCATGGACATGTCATTGGCACCATCTAAGAGTATTAGAGGCTTCATAGACAGAGTCTGATGATGTAATCGGAGTAGTTCTCCTTAGAAACTACTTCTTCTAATAATTATCTATTTTTCCTTTGATTATGACAAGCCCACATTAGTATTCTTAAGTCTTCCGCTCATGAATAAATAAGAAATGAGACCAAGTGGTTCTCTCAGAAGTCAGAAATGGTTTCTGAGTGCCAGCCACGCCTAGGGTACCCTCTCGGGGCGTGACAAACTTGGTATCAGAGCCCAGAGTTCAAGAGTCCTAGGGTGTCTATGAAGCCGTGTCTAGTAGAGTCTTGTTTATAGGTGTGTCGTGCACCACACTTATAATCAGGAAGCTATAGGACATTAGGAATTATTTCACTTCTTTCATAATCTGAGTTCGTGCGATAGAGTTTAACTCTATAAAAGCTTTCTTTCTAATTCGTGCGTTTACACGTTTCAGACATGCCTCCTAAACGTTCAGCCAGTCAGAGGAACGCTCCCAGCACTGAGGTTCCACAGTCAGTGATGCCTCCACGGAGAACTAGGGGCCGACCTGCAAGGTCTACTGAGGTACCCCAAGTACCTACTGTTCAGACCACTCCTACTTCTGAGGATGATTTTCGAGGAGCGATTGCTATGCTCACCCAGTTGGTGGCTGCTCGAAATAGTAGCCAGAGTTCACCAACTCCTAGCTCTAGTTATCAAGAGCCATCTGCTGCCACGAGGATCAGAGATTTTCTGATAATGAATCCATCGGTCTTCACGGGTTCTAACGTTGATGAAGACCCCCAAAATTTCATTGATGAGATGTGGAAGATACTAAAAGCGATGCATGCTACAGAGATTGAGGGTGTTGAGTTGGTGTCTTATCAACTCAAGGATGTCGCAAATGTCTGGTATAACCAGTGGGAAGAAAGTAGAGGTGAAGATGCAGAGCCTGCTCTTTGGGATGAGTTTGAAAGAGCATTTCTTGATAACTTTTTTCCCCAAGAGCTACGTGAAGTAAAAATTGAGGAGTTTGTGAACCTCAAGCAAGAGAGTATGACTGTGAAAGAATATAGTTTAAAGTTTATTCAATTGTCCAAATATGCCCCAGAAATGATTCCCCATATGAGGTCTAAGATGAGGAAGTTTGTCTCTGGCCTAGGCAAACATGTAAAGAAAGAATGTAAGGCAATGCTAATGATTTCTGACATGGATTTTTCTAGATTGATGGTGTATGCTCAGCAGGTTGAGGATGACAAGAAAAAGGACTGAGAAGAACACCTAAGCAAGAAGGCTAAGTCTGCTGGGCATGAGAATGAGCAGAAGCAAGGGAAGGGTAACAAGTCTTTCTTTCAGAAAAGGTCTTCCAATTATGCACCTTCCCCAACAAATGCTTTTACACCTAATACCAGGTATGATCAGAGATCGCTAAGTCACCAAAACTTTCGATCTCAAGGTTCTCAGTCCCAATTAAGTATGGCTCAAGGTTCTAGAGGAAAACCACCATGTGCTAGATGTGGGAGGCTCCATTTGGGAGAGTGTCGTGTGGGCACCAATGCTTGCTACGGATGTGGAAAGATAGGTCACTTCCAGAATGAGTGTCCTTCAAAAAGGCAGGGAGATGGAAGTAGTAGAGCTCAGTTTTCTTCTGCAGCTCCACAGAATAGAGGTAATCATAGAGGTGCAGCTTCAAGTGCAGGTGGGGGAACCAACCGTCTGTATGCTATGGGTAGTCGCCAAGACCAAGAAAACGCACCCGATGTTGTTACTGGTATGCTTCGAGTCCTTTCTTTTGATGTGTATGCATTACTTGATCCGGGTGCTACATTATCTTTTGTGACTCCTTACTTGGCTAGTAAATTTGAGATCCTTCCTGAGTGTCTTCTTGAGCCTTTCAGTGTGTCTACTCCTGTTGGTGATTCTATCTTAGCTGAGAGGGTCTATAGAAATTGTACTGTGTCAATCTATCATAGGGATACCATGGCTGACTTAGTTGAGTTGGACATGGTTGATTTTGATGTGATTCTTGGTATGGACTGGCTTTATTCTTGTTATGCTTCGGTTGATTGTAGGACCCGAATTGTCAAGTTTCAATTTCTAAATGAGCCTATCTTAGAGTGGAAGGGGAATTCTGTAGTGCCTAGGGGTAAATTTATTTCCTACCTTAAGGCCAGAAAATTAATCTCTAAAGGATGTATATATCATATAGTTCGAGTCAAAAATATTAATGATCAGACTCCATCTCTTGAGTCAGTTCCCATTGTGAATGAGTTTCCTGAAGTCTTTCCTGAGGATCTACCCGGAATTCCTCCTGATAGAGAGATAAACTTTGGTATTGATATCCTTCCTGATACACAACCTATCTCCATTCCTCCTTATAGGATGGCTCCTGCTGAGTTGAAAGAGTTGAAAGAACAACTGAAAGACCTCCTAGATAAGGGGTTTATTAGGCCAAGTGTCTCACCCTGGGGCGCTCCTGTCCTATTCGTGCGAAAGAAAGATGGGTCCCTTAGAATGTGCATTGATTACCGACAACTAAACAAGGTCACCATTAAAAACAAGTACCCTCTTCCCAGAATAGATGATTTATTTGACCAACTTCAGGGTGCCACATGCTTCTCTAAGATAGACCTTAGATCAGGCTATCACCAGTTGAAAGTGAGAGAATGTGACATCCCGAAGATGGCTTTTCGAACCCGCTATGGTCATTTTGAGTTTGTTGTTATGTCCTTTGGATTGACAAATGCTCCAGCAGCTTTTATGGACCTCATGAACCGAGTATTCAAGCCATACCTAGATACATTTGTAATTGTCTTCATCGATGATATTTTGGTCTACTCTAGAAGTAAGAGTGAGCATGCTAATCACCTTAGGATTGTCCTTCAAACTCTTAAGGAGAAGGAGTTGTATGCTAAGTTTTCAAAGTGTGAGTTTTGGCTTGAGTCTGTAGCATTCCTAAGTCATATTATATCTGGGGATGGAATCCAAGTTGATACTCAAAAGATTGAGGCAGTTAAGAACTGGCCCCGACCCACCTCTCCAACCGATATAAGGAGTTTCTTAGGTTTGGCTGGTTACTACAGGAGGTTTGTTGAGGGATTTTCATCCATATCCTCACCATTGACTAAGCTGACTCAGAAGAAGGCTAAGTTTCAATGGTCTGATGCTTGTGAGAAAAGTTTTCAAGAGTTGAAAGCTAGATTGACTACTGCTCCAGTACTATCCCTACCCGAAGGAATGGATGGTTTTGTAATCTATTGTGATGCTTCAAGAGTTGGGTTGGGATGTGTATTGATGCAGAAAGGTAAGGTCATTGCCTATGCCTCCAGGCAGCTTAAGACTCATGAGAGGAACTACCCCACTCATGACCTTGAGTTGGCAGCTGTGGTATTTGCTCTTAAGATTTGGCGTCACTATCTTTATGGTGTACATGTGGATGTGTTCACAGACCATAAGAGCTTGCAGTATGTATTCAGCCAGAAGGAGCTGAATTTGAGGCAAAGGAGATGGCTAGAGTTGCTCAAGGATTATGACATGAGCATTCTCTACCACCCAGGTAAAGCAAATGTAGTTGCTGATGCTCTTAGCAGGTTATCTATGGGAAGTACAACTCATGTGGAAGAGGAAAAGAAGGAGTTGGCAAAGGAAGTGCATAGACTTGCGCGTTTGGGAGTTCAACTTATTGACTCTAGTGAGGGTGGTACAATAGTACGAAATGGAGCTGAATCATCTCTAGTTGTAGAGGTGAAAGAAAAGCAAGATCAGGACCCTATTTTTCTTCAACTGAAGGATGAGGTTCACAAGCAGAAGGTAATGGCTTTTACCAAAGGGGGAGATGGAGTGTTGAGATATCAAGAAAGATTATGTGTTCCAAGTGTTGATGGTATTAGGGAGAGAATCATGAAAGAAGCCCATAATTCTAAGTATTCCATCCATCCAGGTTCAACAAAGATGTATCATGACTTAAGAGAAGTATACTGGTGGAGTGGAATGAAGAGAGATATAGCAGAGTTTGTGTCCAAGTGCCCAAATTGCCAACAAGTTAAAGTTGAGCACCAAAGGCCTTGTGGAGTGGCTCAGAATATAGAGATACCGGAATGGAAGTGGGAAATGATCAATATGGACTTCATTACCGGTTTACCACGAACCCGCAAACAACATGACTCTATTTGGGTGATTGTGGATAGGATGACCAAATCGGCCCATTTCTTGCCGGTTAAGACTACGAACACTGCAGAGGATTATGCCAAACTATATCTTAGAGAGATTGTTAGACTGCATGGAGTTCCTTTGTCTATCATCTCTGATAGGGGAGCTCAATTTACTGCTCAGTTTTGGAAGTCATTTCAGAAGGGCTTGGGTTCAAGAGTGAACCTTAGTACTGCTTTTCATCCGCAAACAGATGGCCAGGCAGAGCGTACGATACAGACTTTGGAGGATATGTTAAGAGCCTGTGTCATTGACTTCAAAGGTAATTGGGATGATCATTTACCTCTTATTGAGTTTGCATACAATAATAGTTTCCATTCGAGTATTCAAATGGCTCCTTATGAAGCTCTGTATGGGAGGAGATGTAGATCACCAATTGGTTGGTTTGAAGTTGGTGAAGCTGAGTTGATTGGACCAGACTTGGTTCACCAAGCTATGGAGAAGGTGAAAACCATACAAGAGAGGTTGAGGACTGCTCAAAGTCGCCAAAAATCCTACACTGATGTTAGAAGAAGAGATTTAGAGTTCGAAGTGTACGATTGGGTATACTTGAAAGTTTCACCCATGAAGGGTGTGATGAGATTTGGAAAGAAAGGGAAGCTTAGTCCCCGCTACATTGGTCCTTATCAGATTATGAGGAGGGTAGGTAACGTAGCCTATGAATTGGAGTTGCCTCCAGAATTAGCTGCTATTCATCCCGTGTTTCACATCTCTATGCTTAAGAAGTGTTTGGGAGATCCTTCACTTGTTGTCCCAGCTGAGAGCATTGGGGTGAAAGAGAGTTTGAGTTATGAAGAGATTCCAGTTCAAATTCTTGATCGTCAGGTTCGCAAATTAAGAACTAAGGAAGTGGCATCTGTCAAAGTCCTATGGCGAAATCAATTTGTTGAAGAGGCTACATGGGAAGCTGAAGAAGATATGAAGGCTAACTATCCTCATCTATTTATGCCTTCTGATGACGATATTCAAGGTAATATTCCTTACTTCTACCTTTGAGTCGATGTTTATTCTTGAGTTTGAGTCATTAACCATTTGAGTATCGGAGTTGATGTATTGATGATATTCATTCTTTATGTCTCCTATTTTCATCTTCATTCGAGGACGAATGATCCCAAGGGGGAGATATTGTAACAACCCCTAAAATGTTGTATGTCGGTATTTCAATTCTCGATAAAAATAATACAGCCTCTGTATTTTGGGCATAACTTTTCATAGGTTGGTCCAAATTAGGTGATTCAAATTTCTGGGTAATCACAACATCCTTACCTACAACTTTCATGAAGAACATAACTTCAAATTCAGAGTATAAGTAGGTCAAATAAATTAATCTTTGCAAGATATAGTGCTGTGACGAAATTGAGTGTTGATAGAAGAAAATTCATATCTCACTGTAGGTTGCTCCAAATTGGTTGATTCTTGAACGATATGAAACTAGACTTCCATATCTACAATTCTTATGAAGAAACCAAATCCTAATAAGGAATTTATCTTATTCAAACGTAGCTTCGAAAATGAGTATTCTGTTAAAAAGAACTCATCTTACCTACCATGGAAACATCTAGATGCATTTGACATCATGCATGACATAAATTGTCCTCCATTTAACATCATCCATGACATCAATATATTCCATTAAATTTTCAGATTTTTCTTTATAATTATTTTATTTATTGTTAGGTCCCTCTTTCCCACCTATAAATACCCACCTTATTTCCTCATTTTATTCATCAAGCTTTCCTAAGCATTTCTTCTCTCTATATACTTCTTCTCAAATATAGTTTTAGTTTTAGTAGTATAAAAATACTACTCCGGTTATTCTTATACTCCGGGTAGTACACAAAACGCTCCGGCGAGAAGAAAAGGCTAGGGATCCAAGAGTATTCCAATTCGGAGTAAACCTTCGGATTTAAGGTATGTAAGGCTTTCATAGCATTGGATTGAGTTCGTCCATGCGCCCAATATTTAAATTTATTATAATTGAGTTATAGTTGAGTTTTATTCAAATCTTGAATTCTAGATGAATTAATTCTTCTTCTATTGAGTTTGATATATTTATGCATTAATATTATTATTATTGTTATCTCTCATATTATTGGAATTATTGTTCATGGCTACTTTCCCATGAATTCTAATTGATTTGATGTTCATGAATATTTTTACATATGTTTTGAGTAAAGATGTTGGCTTTTTATTATTTTTATTGATAAAAAGAGAGTTATATGAATTAATACTATATATGTATTTTATTGAGTTTTGAAAGAGTAAAAGAGTTGAATTTGAATGAATTTGAGAAAATGATATTTTGATCAAGATGTTTTGATGAGATGTAAATGATGTTTTTGGAAGTATAATGATTGATGAACATGAAATGAGATGAGTTTGATGATTTAAATTAAAGTCCAATGAGACTAGATGATGAGTTTAATATGAGCACATATTTTGGGAGTAGTATTGAGCACCGAGTTGGGTAAGAGTTTAATTGACTCAAACCCCAGAACTACGTAGCCAGCGTAGGATGGAGGCTTTGCCTCTTAAGTCCCAAAAAGAGGACTTTGATGAATGGATCCAAGATGGTGATGTCCTTTACCCTGGCAAGGTATTGGATGGATGTGGCAACGACATCGCTTCGTTGTATCATCGCTAGCTCATAAGTGATGGTTGTCGGTTAGAGAAACTCCCAACTGAGTAAGCATTGCTTATTACTATTATTTTTATTATTATATTTTAAACTTGCATTACATATTCATGTTGAGATGATGTTGAGTTCTGAGCTGAGTTTTATTGAGAGGAGTATCTTGATATCTATCCTTACCTTCCTGCCATTTTACATACTCGTACATTCCACGTACTGACGTCATTCGACCTGCATCGTTTTATGATGCAGATACAGGTGTTAGAGATCCTCAACAGGCGCATCGTTGAAGATCATTTCTTTTCAGCTATTTGGTGAGTCCTTCTTGTATTCGAAGGAACTCCTTATCCTTTTATTATTGTTGAGTGTGATGTTTCTTTTGAGGTAGCCATGGACATGTCATTGGCACCATCTAAGAGTATTAGAGGCTTCATAGACAGAGTCTGATGATGTAATCGGAGTAGTTCTCCTTAGAAACTACTTCTTCTAATAATTATCTATTTTTCCTTTGATTATGACAAGCCCACATTAGTATTCTTAAGTCTTCCGCTCATGAATAAATAAGAAATGAGACCAAGTGGTTCTCTCAGAAGTCAGAAATGGTTTCTGAGTGCCGGCCACGCCTAGGGTACCCTCTCGGGGCGTGACACAGCTCAATAGCATTTGTTGGCGAGTCCTCATTTTTCGACGATGATCTTATGATTTCTTTCAGTTCTTTACTTTCAATTCAGGCAGTTGGAGTAAGCTAGGGGCTTGTCCTAGCAACTCATATTAGTAGAGACTTTTTAGACAGTTAGATTTAGTATCAACAAAGTTGTTCAGATTTTGTCTATCTTACATTTAAGTATAATAGACTATCTTCAAAGTTTATTTCTATATTCAGTTATCTTCAGTATTATCATGTGATTCTTAGTTTCATGCAAGACCATGAGGTTAGCCTGAGGTCACTTGTGACTATAAGCATCATATCACGACTAGAGGTTAGTCTTGAGTCGTAACATTTTACATCTATATCTCCAGCTACAAATATTTTCCATGCTAAGTTGTTGGCCCTCTTAGAGGGATTAACTGCTGCCTTGGAACACAATTTACAGCATGTGGAAGCTAACATTAATGCAAGTGAAGTAGTCAATATGATAAACAATGCTAACATTCAATCTTATTCCTTATTGATTGATTACGGGTTCCTTCTCCAATGGCTGAGCAAGATGAAAGTCGCTCATGTCTACAAATAACAAATAGATTAGCTGATGGATTAGCAGCAGTGGCTACTACAAATGATAACATCACCTCTATGAGGCTTTTTTGAGACTCTCCGGCATATCTAATTGATATTGTGTGAGCAGACAAAAATGGAGATATGTCAACTTGACGGGTTAATGTGTAGTCCATCAACCCGACTCCTTTGTATAATACTAGTCCTATTACTGTTTTTGTGCCGTCTCTAAATATAACTAGTACGACTTGTACAACTCAACCACATATATGTTCTCTGTAGATTTTTTGGTTAATGAAATAGTCTCCTTTTGCACAAAAAAAAATAAGTATGGTCGGTCACATGTTAATTTGAAGGTAAGTTTCTAAAATTTCCAAAATAAAATTAAAAAAATAGATTTTTAATTATTATTATTTTTACAGAAAAGAATAAAAAATGTCCTTATCATAAATGTTTTAAAAATGCCCTCAACAAGTGGTTTAATTAAACAAGTGGCTTCATCTTATTGGTCCACGTAGACTTTTCAATTCAATCCTATTACTTAAATTGAGATATGTTAGAAATCCTTGTAGCTTTGTACCTAGTTTTTCTATTGTTTTGACAAATCAGAATAATATTTATTGAGAGTCACTTTTGATTTACGTCAATGCGGACTCGTACTTCTTCTTTTTTGAGTATAACAAGAAGATAAAAAAAGAAACAAGACGGGTAATTTAAGTATCTAATTGGAACAAAGAAGAGGTACCAAAAAAAAAAATCCAAGAAATTTAGTTTCGGTTATTATGGGTCTTGGGTTTTTAGAATAGCTGGGTCATGATTCATTGAAATGGGTAAAAATTCATGTCACCATTACCATGTCATTGTGGTGTTAAAAAATAATATTTTTAGACCTAAAGAAAAATATGAAGGACATTTTTTATTTATAGGCGGAAGGAAGACATTTTTGAGTCATTTATGACATGTTAAAGATATTTTTAATTTTTTTTTAAAAAAAAATAAAAGGACCAAAGGAATAATATCAGGAAATAGAGGGCAGGGAAGTGTAATTTGGCAAACCGGAGGGAGATCTGTATTATTTACAGAGGCAAGAGATTGATTGCCTTATTTGGTTAAACACCAACGTGCTGAAGAGTCTTCCATTGAACCTGCATCACAGCATCAGTACCCTTCCGGAGGTTAGAGCAAATCTACTCTCTTCTCTGATCTGTCGTTTATGAGCATTGCTTTGCCTTTGATTCAGATGATATTGTAAAAGAATGAATTTTCCTTCTGTTCTGCGGGTCAAACATCTATATTTGTCAAATCAACGGAAACATATTTGTAATTATGTATTTTGTGCACTAAATTTCTGAATTCGTTGATCTTACCAAGTTGGTTGTATTTTGATTTTGAATCTTTTCAGTTAATGTCTTGGCAATTTGTGATGACTTACTTAGGTGATTTAATGTTCAGGAGAAAGATGAAAACTCTTGCCGTGGCATTGTTGGTTGCTTTGATTGTTGTTGTTGAAGTCCCATTCGGTCATACGTTTCCATCTGCAGTCCCTTCGTTTCTTTGGTCACCGCATCAATATGGGTATGAATTTCCTTTCTTATTGCAGCTTGTACTTAATTGCCCCTTTTTGTTTAATCACTTGGGATTCAAAGCAGATTATTTGTTTAGTGGTGCTTGAATCGAGTAGTATTGTAGATCCTAATATACAGTTATTAGCAAAGGTTGCCAAATAGGATCAGCTACTCCATCTTCCTCTCTACCTTCCCAAACTAATAGGCCTTCTCTCTACTTCAAATAGTACCTTAGTCATCCTCTCTATATGGACTATATCTGTGACTCCATAAAAAGTAGAGGTTTATGGTCCTCATTTGAAAAGGAAAAAGTGGAGGTCTTTCTTCAAACTAGAGGGAAGGAAGTTTTGGGTAAACTAGAGGGAGATCTAAACTATTCACCCTGCCAAAATCTAATTACATCTGGATATGCCAAATCTGGGTGCTCGTCTGTCTGTCCTAATAGTAATCTTCCTTGTCAGAAATCTTTTCATTGAGGGTTTAATCTATAATGCAGATATCCTTTTCATTAGGACAAATTTACGTTAAAGCTGCAAAGAGCTCAAAGAGTCTTCAAAAGCATCCACTTGCTTTATATATCCTGTTTGCTCCAAGAAAAAAAGTTTTCAAGTATTTTATTTTAGTATGTTTTCTTTTGCATTGCTTCTCCACCAAAAAATCTCCTGATTCTCTCCTTCATAATTGCGAAATGGGTACAATGGTATCATCTCCCATATCTCCTGTGCTTTTTATCCTTTACACTTTCCATGCCCAACACTGTAGAAGCATTGTCCACAGTACTCCGACCTCATACTCTCTAGCTTTATCACAGATATAACAATATACAGTAGAAATATCTCACAAACATTACACAGACTTTCAAGTCTAGGTCTTTTAACTTTGTCTTGAATGTAAGTTCTCCATTGGCAGCTTTAGGAATATCAATTTAACCAAATTATGTCAATGTCTTTGCTAGTAACTTAGAAATATGTTCTCTGGAAGATGATTTCTTTAGTGTACACGTATCTTGGTGTTTCCTGAATTTTCTCTGTTTGTTTTTAGAAATGCTGTTACTTATATGTTTTATTTTAAACTGTTACGCTTACTAATCTTGGAAGCATGCTCAGTTAAAAACCCTCCATTGACTATGCCTTAATATTTTTTCTAAAATTTGTAAAGTTGCACCAAAGGTAGGTGTAGTGACTATGATATGTACAATGTCACAATCCATCTTTACTAGGAACTCATTGTTCCGTGCTGACTGAGTGATAAAACAAACTAATAACTCAAATGTCAATTACTTGCACCCACCCCCCTCCAAGGGAAAAAAAGAAGCAGCAAAACTTATATGTCAACTAAGTAAATAATAAAAACAAATTAACAAAAAAAAGAAGTAAAAAAAAAAAAGGGCAGCCCGGTGCACTTAAGCTCCCGCTATGCGCAGGGTCCGGGGAAGGGCCCGACCACAAGGGTCTATTGTACGCAGCCTTACCTTGCATTTCTGCCAGAGGCTGTTTCCAAGGCTTGAACCCGTGACCTCCTGGTCACATGGCAGCAACTTTAACAAAAAAAAGAAGTAAATAACAAAAACAAAACTCTCCTAGATTCATACTATCAAAGTGTATCTTTAATTGTCATCTTATAAAAAATGATTACTACATTAACTTTTACTATCTTCATGGGGTCTCTGAATCCCTTCCTATCAATCCTTTTTACTATTCATACTGATAATGATAGTTTCTTAATTGCCTTGAAGCTTGAGAGGTGAAGCTAACATTCCGAGAGGCGTCTTCCATATTTTGTCAATAAATTAAATCAACCAACAAAACTTACTTGAGAAATGGAATTTGTTTAGAAAAAGTCATCTTTGTTGTTGTTGTTATGGCTCGATTCTTAACTTGCTTAAAGCATGATCAAGTAGGATTAAGATCTGCACATTTACTGTGTACACTTGAAAATCCTAGCTTCGCTCATGACACCTCACTGCTCCAGCTTTTAGATACTCTGTTTGAACCTCTCATGGAGATTTTCTGCTGGTTATATGCTTATACTTTTCAACTATGTAATATGTATTCTGTAGTGTGGAGATACTTTTAGGTAAAAAATGAAGACTCCCTCGTTGAACTATCCCTTTGCACCAAATTGCCCTACTACTTTTTTTCTGCTGGTAGGCTTAGCCTTATTCTCTTGTAATCTGGCGTTTCCATCTTTCTTTTTTCATGTGTCCAGTACTTATCTACTTTCTTGTTGTAAACTTATCGCCAAGTTGACTCCTTTGATCCATTGTAATCCGAATCCCGATGTCCTAATTATTTTATCCTTGCACATCTAATGATTCACATCACTTGAATAGAACCCTAGCAATACCTTGAGTGTTCTACTCCGTTAATGAGATCAATGTCTTCATAAGAAACCTTCATTTAGGTAGTTCAACCACATCTAAATGACGTCAAATCTTTGCTTTGGGTCCTGAGTTGCTAGTTGTAAAAAGCAATTTTTATGCCTTATTCAGTTATTCTTACATATGATTTTTTATTTTGATTTTCCACAACGTATTCTTTCTTGTAGGTCTTGAATATACTCTTCTTATTTCTTTGCAAAAGACGGAAGGATGGAAGAAGTGTGTCACTTGCCTCTAGAATATTAAGGCTTTTAATAACGATTGCAAAAGTAACTCCCTTTTTGTAATTCTGTTTTTCTTTTCTTTTCAAAAGAAAAACAACTTTTATTATGGACAGAAATCTCCAAAATTTAAACCTCAAGCATCTTAGATCAAATCTTAACGACAATCAAAGTTTCTAACTATGATCGATCTTCTAATGTCTAAACTGCTCCTATCAAACTTTTGAGGTTATAGCCTTAAATTCATAAATTCTAGGGAAAAGGCAAAAGTACCCCCTCCACATATGGCCGAATTTCCAACACTTTCTCTTTGCCCTCCAAATACACCCCTCCCCCCCTCCAACCACCACCCCTTATTTTTTCTGGATTTCTTTGCACTTTATGTGTTGACGTGGAAAAGGCAAAAGTACCCCCTCCACATATGGATTCTAGGGAAAAGGCAAAAGTACCCCCTCCACATATGGACGAATTTCCAACACGTTATCTTTGCCCTCCAAATACACCCCTCCCCCTCTCCAACCGCCACCCCTTATTTTTTCTGTATTTCTTTGCACTTTATGTGTTGACGTGGACCACAACCCAATTGAATTAGCTGTGGTGATATACACGCCCCACCATGTGTGTATATGTTTTTTTTTCCATTTTTTTCTTCACTTTGTTCTCATTTTTTTTCTTTTTCTATTGCTTTTATTTACTCTTCTTACTTTTTTTTGTCTTTCCTTCTTTTTTGATTTTTGATTTTACTGAGCCGAGGGTCTTTCGGAAACAGCCGTCCTACCTTGGTAGGAGTTAGGTCTGTGTACACTTTACCCTCCCCAGACCCCACGTTGTGGGATTTCACTGGGTCGTTGTTGTTGTTGTATTTGTTTGTCTTTAACTTTGATATCAAATTTAATTCCAATGCCTTGTATTTAAATTAAGTTAGCATCAGACGGATACCAAAATTATTCCGAAAAAAAATACATTAAGTTTATGACAGAATTTTTTTTAATGGGATACGGCCAAATAAATTAACTATATAGTAAGTATTATATTATTTCGGAATACATGCAAATTAATTAGAAGTGAAGAAAAAAATTAATAAAAGAGAAAGAAAATAAAAAGTTAAAAGTGAGAAATATATACAAGTTTTATTGTTAATAATTATGTGTACTAATTAACTGTAAAGTGTCTAATGAAAAACGGACAAGTGTCCATATTGATCAAATTTCCCCCATATTTTTGGCCTCTTTTGCTTCCAAGGGAGTGAGCACAATCTCCATGCCACCTCAGTACCAAAAGGTATATTATTACACTTTAAAATAGTTCAGGGGGTTAATAGGACCCTCGTAAAAGAAAGGTGTCCTTGGAATTTTGGTTATAGTTTTAGGGAGTTTTATGCCTTTTCCCTAAATTTTAAGTAGCTACTTCCATTTTCTATTTTTGTTCCCAGCAGTTCCTTCCTTGCTCTCATTCTAAAAGATTTTACAAGGCCTTTTTAAAATTATTTTACAAGATAGAACACTACGAATAATTTCTAACCATCATAAGCATAAATGATTCTAGAATATACCCCCCCCCTTCCCCTCTTTCCCCACCAAACCAAACAAAATAAAAAAAAAGGATGTTGCTAGAAATCTGATTGCTAAATCTATATATCCTTTCTGTGTGTGATTTGTGTCTTAAACAACTTAATGCAAAACTTTGGAATGTTTTATTTACCCAAGGATATACTGTAGTTTGTGTAAGTTTCTGTTTACTCGTCTACTTAAATTGAAATGCTCACTTTATTTTTCACCAAAATGACTTCTTAATTAGGCTAGGTTGTGTAAACTATATCCATATTTAGGAACTTTAGTTGATGAAGTATTAATTTTATGAGGAAAATCTCCATATACAAGTAGTACACTAAAGAGACCTACAGAGAATAGCTAGGCTTTTAGGCCTTACAAGAGCTGCTCGTTAGAATTACATGTGTCCCATACAATGTCATGGAGTCTCGGAAAGTCAGTAGACTTCCTAGCTGAGTTATAGTTGAAGCAAAGGGTCCACAACTTTGTGAACCATCTAGAAACATTATTTAGGTCCTTAAAAAACTAATCTGTGATGTACTGCTGATCCCCACACTCTAGTAAGGAGTGGTTGGTGACAACAGCTAGATATCCTATATATGCCCCTTCTTTTGTATTCCATGTTTATGTGGGATGGTACATTTGTTTTCTAAAGGTGATCTGCACCGAATTGCAACTTACCTGAACTGCATCTGCCACACATTTATGGTGTTTGTTGGCAAGAGATCTGTGTAAATTTGTATTGTCTGAATTATTTTTATTTCTTATGTCACAGAGTTTCCTCAAGTGAAGCTGTCAATTACAGAACCCTTTCACTGAAGGATTTAGTCAAGTCTGTTATGGCTGAGGGTGGTTGGTCGGACTTGCTGGTACTTCATGTCTCTATATTCTATTAGTTCTTGCCTTCCTAATCGTTTTCTCTGGATTCGTTCTTTGAAGGAAACTAAATTGTCTTTGATCTTCATTAGTGCTCAGGAAAAGAAGGTGGACAGCATCTGGATCTTGCACTTGTTTTTGTTGGGAAGGAGGTACCCATCTCTTAGTTTTAGGGGAAGAGTAACTATATTTTGTTGCACTTCCTGAAATTAAATTACCAAATACCCTTTAATTAAGCCATTTGAGTCATAATTTTTATATGCTTCAGAGCAAGACCTATGGAGAGATTGTGATACACCTTCCTGCAAAATTTAATATGGTCCACATAGATTTCAAACTGCTGAAAAGGTGTTGGAACCCATTCTTACATATTCAAGTAAAAGTAATGAGTATAACCCTTTGTGGTTGTTGTCTGTGTCATACTCACCCCGATATTTGAGTTGATACAAACAACTCCAATTTGGTTTATTTACCCATTGAAGGAAAATTCTAGTTCGGTCGGGGAAATGTCACTTTAAACTCGTAAAGTACTAATGAACACAGCTTTCATATGGGACCTTGTTAACACATAGGCTTTGCAAGTTTTTATTTTACTTTTTGAAATTTTCTACCTTGCCTCAGCAGCTAATGTCTCTTTCTTGTTTAGTTGCAATCTGTGAATATTGCTAGACCCAAAAATGCCAATTCTGAGCTTGTGGACTTGCTGAAGGTAATTAGAGTTTTCCCAACTTCTGAAATTATTTCCCTGACTCAAAAAATTTGTGTTTGGTTCTTGATGTACTGCAAAAGTTCATTTATATTATCTTAGTGTGGTAAAAAATGTCTTGAGCAGGCTTCTGTCGCAAAGTCCAACTTTTCTTTGGCATTCCCCTACATTGATGCATCAGAGGAGAGCAAATCAGTGGAAAGCTCCTTGATTTCAGAATTTACTAACACGTGTGGGCATGGTCTTGAGGCCAGCAACATTGCTTTTTTAGAATCATGCTCTGTTGAGGGTGAAAGTTTTGAGAAACTCACTGATGTCCACTCAGTTCAGGTTAATAATGGAGTAATCTCTATTCCATTGATAAATGAGGCATCCGAAAAAAGAAAAAAAAGTGACAATTTTTAGATTTTAGTGTAGTGACTATGTTCACCACAGCTACTACAGCTTGTATGTGTATATATATTGATGCTGTTGCCGTGTGTACTGGATGTATTAATTCTTTTCATCTGTCTTGTGTTACAGAACTATCTGCTATCAAGGATCACTAAACAATCCAAGGGGCAGCCAAATTTGATTGTTCTCTGCGACCAAGGTCACCGTACTCTGGGAGGAGCTGAAGAACAAACCTCTGAGGGTATGATATGAATGGAGAACGTGTTTTATACCTATTTTGGTCATATATAGTCCTTAAACTTGATAAATTTGCAGGAGAAGTTTTGTCTCAACTACTCAGTTATGTGGAGAATCTGGGAGCAAAATACACCGCACTCTATGTTTCAGATCCTTTTAGGTCAATTCAATTCCCCTCTCATAGGGAAGTAGAAAGATTTCTTGCTGAAGGTACTGGAAATAAATTGGTCGATGCCTGTGATGGAGTTTGCCGAATTAAATCCTCATTTTTGGAGGGCATATTTGTGGTAAGTTGATTGCATCTCTGTCCACAGTTCAAAACTGCTTCTAGTGTTTTTCTCTGGTTGTGGTGAAATCAGATTACGTCCCTTTTTTCCCTTGCTGCTGTCTTTTGTGTTTACTGATTATGTTCTTTTCGTACTGTTCCAGGCAATTGTCTTGCTTATAATTTTGATATCCGGCCTTTGCTGCATGATGGGAATTGATACTCCAACAAGGTTTGAGGCCCCTACAGATTAGAGCTTGTACAAGATAAATTCATATTCTGAGGTGCTTTGACTGCAGTAATGTGAATGTATCTCTATGCTATGCATAACCCTGTAATTTTTGTTTATTTGTCACACAACACTCGCTTGTATCAGCAGTATAGAGAGTGTTACATTCCAATAATGTTATGGCCATTCTTGAATTTTTTGATTATATATTCTTCTGCTTCGGTTACCTGCCCTTGTTATTCTTCAGTTCTGGTGGATGGCTATTTTACTGTGTTTAGTAGAATTATTGTTCGCAAGTGAAAACCAAGGCCCTGCAGTTTTTCTCAACCTTAAACTTCTGAACAGTTGGGCAAGTCCTCGAAGAGTTAAACGGTGTTGTCTCACTAAATGCGGCCATACTCTTCTTCCCTCCCAGAATGAGGTGAAAAAGAGGGGCGAAAACTGCCATATTTTGGCAATTAGCATTGTAAAATATTCAAGCTCAATCATGAACGGGAACTCCAAGCCAAAATAGTAGTAATACATTATTCCAACCTTTTTGATGTTGCTATTTGGGTATATGTGTTATAAATTAACTTAACTTAGCAAATAGCAAAATAATTAAAAGAGGTATATTGAGAAGAGAAAGTGGAAACAGAGGAGAAAAGAGAAATGTTGTGTAGTATTTTTGTATCAGTGTGCATTCAATTCATAACATCTTGCCTATATTTATAGGCATAGAAAGAAGAAAATACCAAGTGGGCAAGTTGCCCACTTACAAGTGGGGCCCACTTGGATAATTATATCCAATACCTAATACTCCCCCTTGGATGTCAAAAAAATAAATATTCTAGCAAAAAATAAATATATATAGTTATTCTAAACATTCTTAGATGTTGTGCCTCATTAAAACCTTATTAGGAAAAATCCAGTGGGAAAAAGCCTAGTGAAGAAAAAAGAGCACATATCTGGTAATACGCATTGAGTGCTGCCTCATTAAAAATCTTATCAGGAAAACCCAGTAGGACAAAACCTTGGTTAAGGAAAAAAGAGTGCGACACGTATTTTTCTCCCTTGATGAAAACTTCATTTGATGTTTTGGAGACGACGCATTCCAATCTTATATCTTAGCTTCTCAAAAATTGATGTTGGTAATGCCTTTGTGAATAAATCTGCAAGATTATCACTTGAACGAACTTGTTGTACATCTATATCACCATTCTTCTATAGATCATGTGTGAAGAATAATTTTGGTGAAATATGTTTCTTTCTGTCTCCTTTTATGAAGCCACCTTTCAATTGAGTTATGCACGCGCATTGTCTTCGAATATAATTGTGGATACTTTGACATCACTTTCCAAACCACATCTTTCTTTGATGAACTGTATCATCGATCTCAACCACACACATTCTCTACTTGCTTCATGAATTGCTATTATTTCAACATGATTTGAAGAAGTAGCAACAATAGACTGCTTTGTAGATCGCCATGATATAGCAGTTCCTCCGTGTGTAAATAGATAGCCTATCTGAGATCGAGCTTTATGTGGGTCTGATAAATACCCTGCATCTGCATAACCAATAAGGTCCGCACTATCTTTGTTAGTATAAAACAAACCCATATCAATAGTACCCTTTAGGTATCGCAAAATATGCTTGATATCGTTCCAGTGCCTTCGCGTTGGGGCTGAACTATATCTTGCCAGCAAATTAACATAAAATGTTATATCGGGTCTAGTTGCGTTACAAGATACATAAGTGCACCAATAGCATTGAGATATGGTACTTCAGGACCAAGAAGTTCTTCATTCTCTTCGGGAGGTCGAAATGGATCTTTTTCAACCTCAAGTGATCAAACAACCATTGGAGTACTTAATGAGTGTGCTTTGTCCATGTAAAATCTTTTTAAGATTTTCTCAGTGTAGGCAGATTGATGGACAAAAACCCCGTCTGCTAAATGTTCAATTTGTAGACCTAAACAACGTTTTGTCTTTCCGAGATCTTTCATCTCAAATTCTTTCTTTAGATATTCAATCGCCCTTTGGACCTCTTCAAGGGTTCTAATGAGATTTATGTCATCAACATAAACGGCGAGTATAACAAATTCTGATTCCATTTTCTTAATAAAAACACATGGACAAATGACATCATTTATATAACCTTCATTTATTAAGTACTCACTAAGGCGATTATACCACATACGCCCTGATTATTTCAGATCATCTAATGATCTTTGCAGTTTTATTGAGTACATTTCCCGAGACTTTTTACATGCTTCAGGCAATTTTTCATGTAAATGTCATTATCAAGTGAACCATAAAGGTAAGCTGTAACTACATTCATTAGATGTATTTCAAGATTTTTATGTACAGCTAAACTGATGAGATATCGAAAAGTTATTTCATCCATAACAGGTGAATATATTTCTTCATAGTTGACTCCGGATCTTTGAGAGAATCCTTGTGCAACAAGGCGTGCCTTGTATCTCACAATTTCATTTCTCTCATTTTGTTTTCGCACAAAAAACCCATTTGTAGCCAACTGGTTTTATACCTTCAGGGGTTTGGACTATAGGTCCAGAAACCTCACGTTTAGCAAGTGAGTCTAATTCTGATTGAATTGCCTTTTGCCATTCTGGCCAATCACATCTACGTCGACATTCTTCGACGGATTTAGGCTCAAGACTTTCACTATCTTGCATGAGGTTAATTGCAATATTATATGCAAAAATATTATCCACCATAATTTTTAATCGATCTAAATTTATCTCATCACCGATAGAACTTATTGAAAGTTCTTCATTCATTTGAGTCTCGGGTTCACTGATTTCTTCAGGAATATTAGGATTATTCAAATCTTGACTTTCTTCAGGAGGTTCTTGTGTAGTATCATTTTTATTATTTCTTACGCTTTTCTTTCTAGGATTGTTATCCTTTGAACCCAATGGTCTACCACGCTTTAGGCGTGTTTGGAATTCAGAAGCTATGATACTAGTAGATGATCCTTTTGGGACATCAATCCAGATAGGCACATTCACTGCAGGGATATGTGACTTAGTTATTCGTTTCAAATCAGTAAATGCATCTGGCATTTGATTTGCTATTTTCTGCAAGTGGATGATCTTCTGGACCTCCTACTCATATGTGCGGGTACGTGGATCAAAATGAGATAGTGATGAAACTTTCCACGTAATTTTTTTTTCGGGTTCCTTTTTCTCTCCCCCTAATAGCGGAAAAATTGTTTCATCAAACCAATAATCTGCAAATCGAGCAGTGAATAAGTCTCCAGTCAACGGTTCAATGTATCAATTATGAAGGGTGAGTCAAACCCAACATAGATGCCCAACCTTCGTTGAGGGCCCATCTTTGTACGTTGTGGTAGTGCTACAGGCACATATACTGCACAACCAAAAATGCGTAGATGGTCTATATTTGGCTCATGACCAAATACTAATTGTGATAGAGAATATTTATTATAATGTGTTGGTCTGAGACGTACAAGTGCTGCTGCATGTAAGATAGCATATCCCCAAACAGTAATTGACAATTTTGTTTTCATTAGTAGAGGTCTTGCTATTAATTGTAGGCGCTTTATAAGTGACTCTACAAGGCCATTTTGAGTATGAACATGAGCAACATGATGTTCAATTTTTATCCCAATTGATAAGCAATAATTATTAAAAGCTTGGAATGTAAATTCTCCAGCATTATCAAGACGAATGACCTTAATTAGATAATCTGGGAATTACGCTCTTAATGTTATTATTTGTGCTAACAACTTCGCAAATGGCAACCTTTAGGGTCGATGGCCTGACAATTAATTTGTCTTGATAACAACCAGCACATGAAAATTCATCATTCGTAAGAATCTTCTGGTTCTTTAACGGATGTCTAGTTGAATTTTCAAGAATTCGTCTCATCATTATTGATCCAAAATGACCTATTCGATTATGCCATAGCACAAATATATTTAGATCAGTAAACTTCTGGTTTAAGATTATATGTGCTTCAATTGCATTAAATTTTGCATAATATAGGCCAAATGACAAAGTTGGTAATTTTTTCAAAATATATTTATGGCCTGAGACACTCTTGGTTATACCAAGATATTCAGTATTAATTTCATTTAGTGTCTCAACATGATATCCATTTCTGCGAATATCTTTAAAACTTAACAAGTTTCTTGGGGATTTAGAAGAAAATAGTGCATCTTCTATAACAATTTTTGTCCCCTTAGGCAGAATTATAGTAACTCTTTCGGAGCCTTCAATCATTTTTGAATTACCAGATATTGTAGTAACATTAGCTTTTCTTCTAAGCAAATTGGAAAAATATTTCTCGTCTTTAAAAATAGCATGAGTTGTTCCACTATCAATTACACAAATATCCTCTTGATTGATCATTGAACCAAACAAGATTTGAGGCATTTCCATATTTTCTTCAATAAGAAATAAAATAAGTATTAACACATGATACATTATACAAATTTTATGTATTTACATGGACTAGAAAAATATAAACATAATATTTAATACAGATAAAAAGAAAATTATTTACATATTATTAGTCCTATCAATATTCTTATTTTCGTCTAGAAAATTAAAAAAATCAGCTACATCCAAATGCATGGGCTCAATATTATCTTCAGAGATAAAATTTGTCTTTGGATTATTTTCTGTCCTTTTCAAAGATGTCTGATATAGCTGAACCAAGCTTTTTGACGACCGACAAGTCCGTGACCAGTTCCCCACACCTCCACATCTATGACATATACTTTCTGAATTTTTCTTCGGTAAAACTTCTGGCTTTTTACCCTGCCTATTATATTGCTGATCATTTTTCTGTGTCATTCGAATATCATGATTATAATATTTTTTTTGTCCATGGCCACGATCACGACTGGGGCCACGACCTCTTTCTCATTGATTATAATTTGCCTGATTCACTTTTGGGAGTGACAAAGAACCAAATGGCCGACTATCATGATTTTTCATTAATAATTCATTATGTCTTTCAGCAATAAGAAGGTGAGATAGTAATTCAGAATATTTTGTAAAATCTTTTTTGCGATATTTCTGCTGCAGGAACATATTCACGGGTGAAAATGTGAAGTATTTTTTTTGAGTTTATCTTGTTCAGTGATTTCGTCTCCGCATAAATTTAACTGAGCTATAATTCTAAATAAGACAGAATTATATTCAGTTATATTTTTGAAGTCCATTAGTCTCAGATTTAACTAGTTATGACATGCTTGTGGAAGCATGACCAACTTCAGGTGGTCATATCTTTCTTTTAAATTTTTCCACAATTTCAGGGGATCCTTTAATGTAAGATATTGTAATTTGAGCCCCTCATCAAGATGGTGGCGGAGGAAAATCATAGCTTTTGCACGGTCTTGACTAGATGCCGTGTTATCATCTTTGATGGTGTCTGTCAGACCCATCGATTCTAGATGAATTTCGGCATCTAGTGCCCATGAGGAGTAGCCTTTTCCAGAAATGTCCAGAGCCATACATTCAAGTTTTGAAATATTTGCCATATTATAAAAATAAAATTAAATAAAACTCTTACCGCCTTTTGTTACCTTGAAAAAAATTAGCCGGAGCCTCGTGCTGATAACGTGTTATAAATTAACTTAACTTAGCAAATAGAAAAATAATTAAAAGAGATATATTGAGAAGAGAAAGTAGAAACAGAGGAGAAAAGAGAGAAATGTCGTGTAGTATTTTTGTATCAGTGTGCATCCAATTCATAACATCTTGCCTATATTTATAGACATAGAAAGAAGAAAATACCAAATGGGCAAGTTGCCCCTTACAAGTGGGGCCCACTTGGATAATTATATCCAATACCTAATAATATGTATATTATCTTATTTTTAAAAATTATGCTACTTATATACTTGGTGAATGTTTTCGACAAAGAGGTATTAGATGACACTGCCTTGAAGAAAGGTATCTACGCCACTGCCAGAAAGCTCGGCACAGGACAAATAGTGGTGGTGATGAGGGTATATGGGGTGTACTAATTGTGATGGTAAAAACAATTTAAACATTTGTTGGTGATTCTCCCGTTGATAGTCTGCCTAACTGAAATATAATGTTTGACAAACCTGTGCGAAATGCTTTATAGATTTCTAGGACGGTGCGTACTGATGGCCACGGGGCGTTTGGGTTGAAATAATATTTTTTTCTAAATTGATGTGAAGTGGTTGCGGGCCTAAACAGTTTACCTAAAATTATATATAGTTTTACCTATAATTATATGATACATGGAATATTTTACAATGCTAACTTAAAAGTTTGAAGTTTTCGATCTAAATGAGTTTGAAAAGAAACATAAATGTCAATATTTCATCATTATGCATTGATTTTTTTTAAAAAAATCGTACATGCATAGAGATGTTGAACAATACACTTAAAAAGAATGTATAGATTCTTAAGAAATTAGCTAAATCGAGTAATTCAAAGTTATTAGTAACAGAGTGTACCATAATTGCTACTTTTTAACTCACATAGGTTTTCCCTTATTATAAAGGGAAAGAATACTTGTACCAAAAAGATAAATTCTTTATAAATGACTATTCCCTTACTTTCATATCTCTTTAATAATTACGTAAATGATATTTTTCGCTCTCCTCAGCGTGATGTTGACATTTTTTTATTTTATCTTTTTTTGTTTTATTTTGAGAAAACTTCAGCCTTTCTTTTCATGTAAAAGATTGTTTCCTTCCATTTTGTCTTTTTTTTTTGAAATACAATAAAATTTAAAAATAAATGTAGCAACTAACTTTTTTTAGACTAATAAAAATATAGAAAAATTAAATAATTAGACTACAACAAGAAGTAATTAAAAAAAATATTCTAAAATCACTAACTTATTTACTAAATTAAATTAATAAAAAATAAATCTTATATACTACTTTTCTTCTGTATAATTTTCCTTTTTTCTTATTTATTTCTTTATTCACTCTATTGTTTTTATTAATACAACAACAATAACAACAATCCAGTGAAATCCCATAACGTGGGGTCTGGGAGGGTAAAGTATACGCAGACCTTACTCCTACCAAGGTAGGACGACTGTTTACGAGAAACCCTCGGCTCAAAAGAAACATAAAAAAAGGTCAGATAAGGCTAAGAAGTTCAAAGCGTTATGGAAAATCAAATAAGGAATAACGCAAATAACGAAATCAACATAGATAAAATAGAGTAATCAAAGTACAGAAAGTAATAGAAAGATAATAACAAAAGTCAGACCACAAGAAATTATAGTGCGCTAATATGCCTACTAATACGAAAGAATAACGATACTATGTACTAGCCTTCTACCCTAATATGGGTCCTCCACACCCTCCTATCTAAGGTCATGTCCTTGGTAAGCTGTAACTGCGCCATGTTCAGTCTAATCACCTCTCACCAATATTTCTTCGGCCTACCCCTACCTCTTCTGAAACCATCCATAGCCAACCTCTCATACCTCCGCACTGGGGCATTTATGTCTCTTCTCTTCACATGCCCAAACCATCTCAGTCGCATTTTCCGTATCTTGTCTTCTACCGAGGCCACTTCTACCTTGTCCCGAATAGCTTCATTTCTAATCCTATCGCTCTTGGTATGCCCAACATCTATCTTAATATTATCATCTCGGCTACTTTCATCTTTTGCACGTGAGAGACCTTAACTGGCCAACACTCCGCCCCATATAACATAGCTGGTCTAACCACCACTTTGTAGAACTTGCCCTTAAGTTGTGGTGGCACCTTTTTGTCACATAGCACACCGGAAGCGAGCCTCCATTTCATCCACCCTGCCCCAATATGATGTGTGACATCATCGTTAATCTCCCCGCTGCCTTGCATGATAGACCCAAGATACTTGAAACTACTTTTATTTTGGATGGCCTGGTCACCAAGCTTAACTTCCACGCCAACCTTCCGAGGTGTCTCACTGAACTTGCACTCTAAGTACTCTGTCTTAGTCCTACTCATCTTAAACCCTTTAGACTCCAAGGTATGTCTCCAATCCTCCAGCTTAGCGTTAACTTCGCTACGAGTCTCATCGATCGGGACTATGTCATCCGCAAAAAGCATACACCATGGCACCTCACCTTAAATTGATCGCGTCAATCCATCTATCACCAAGGCAAATAAAAATGGACTAAGGGCTGATCCTTGATGCAACTCCATCACAACTGGGAAGTACTCTGAGTCCCCTCCTACTATCCTTACCCTAGTTTTGGCAGCCTCATACGTGTCCTTGATCACCCTAATGTACGCCACAGGTACATCTTTAGCCTCCAAACATCTCCATAGTATCTCTCGTGGAGCTTTATCATAAGCCTTTTCTAGATTGATGAATACCATATGCAAGTCCCTTTTCCTCTCCCTATACTACTCCACCAGTCTCCTCATATGATGGATAGCTTCTATAGTTGAGCGTCCCGGCATAAATCCAAACTGGTTCTCTAAAATAGACATGCCTCTCCTAACCCTCATCTCCACCACTCTTTCCCACACTTTTATAGTATGACTTAGAAGCTTGATACCTCTATAGTTGTTGCAGCTCTGGATATCCCCCTTGTTTTTTTATAGAAGGATCATTATGCTCGATATTTTTTTATTAATAAAGAATAAAAAAATAATCAAAAGAAAAAAACAATTCTCAATGATACCATTGACTAATGAATAATTCTTCACGGGGAGGAACTCATAATTTTTTAGTGATACCATCACAACATATTATATACCGATATAATATCATTAATGACTATTTTATATAATCGGTAACACTCTTCAGACCATGTATGATACCATCACAATTTATGAATATACTGTTGTGGTAGCACTAAGGTTTCCTTCATTCATTTATTTACAAAACCACTCATTCCTTAATGATACCATAACAACATATTCGTATGCCATTATGGTATCATTAAGATTTGCTGCTACCATTCATGTACAACCAACTCATTTCACAATGATACCATCACAACATATCATACACTAACATGGTATCATTAATGAATGAGTAGTTTTATAAATAAATTAGTGAAGTTAATATTTTTATTTTATTTTTATTAATCTAAAAGTAGTTAACTCATATTTTTATTTTTTGGTAAAAAATAAAAATATCAAAAGATAAAAAAACGTAAACAAGATAAATTATTTTAAAAGGACAAAAATAAACAAATAATATAAATGATGCTACGAAGATATATAAATAATGTGATAGCATCATTATAGACTAAAACAAATAAAAAAATAAGAAAAAAGATAATTTTTTTTTAATGAAATGAGAAAAAAAACACAAGTAAAATTAAAGAAGAAAATATAGAATTACCAAAATATGAAATTAAATTGTGGTAAAAAAGTAAAAAATGTTATGATTTGAGAAAAAAATAAAAGGAAAAGAAAGAAAAATAACATAAAAATGTAATACCCAATGTTATTTTAATTTAGATAAATTCCAAGCACCCAGAGAAAAGTGAGAAAATGTAACATTGTCAGAGGTCAACAACAAGTGTTCTACGAAACGTAGGAGGGGCTCGTAGAACCCCTCAACACTTAGTTAAATTTCAGCCATCGAGATCCCTTCTACGAGTCATCTATATGACCCGTCAAGTCTTCTACGACCTGTAAAGGTAATCTGTCGCAACCCGATCTAGGGCCTAGTCGCAACAAGACGATAAAAATCTTGAAGGTCTCCAACCAAGCCTCTTGACATATCATAAAGCATACATAAGGTAAAGTAAGTGCAGAAAATGATATAAGAAGAGTCTAAACATGATGATAGAAAGAAGAGTAACTTTACTACATAGACTCCATGACAATAGGTCCAACAAATGCCTCTACTACATGAAAATGGCAGGGGCCAAGACATGTCCCTAGCTCATTCTCAATGCGAAAGAAATACAACAAAGTCTTTGAAATGAAAACAATCGACTCATAACTAGTCCTCGATAGATGAGGACTCACCAAAATTTCGCCGGAATAAGCTCTACTAGCTACGCGTGGAAATATGATTTTCAAACCCTACATTATGAGACAATGTAGACAATAATATGCGTTAGTACTTTTGAATGTACTAAGCATGAAGGCATGACATGTAATATAATTCATAGGATGCAATGATCAAGTAAAGTACATGGTAAAATGAAATAAGTAAAGTCATGAGACAATCATAATGACCAAATAATTTGAATGACATAGTTTAAATAGTGAAAGTACATAAGAGATCATAAATATGTGGATAGAACCATAACCGATAATAAGACCATGCGAGCTATAACATGGAATTCCGATGTCTCCCCATACAATGAAAGAAAGGGGAATCTACTTGCCAAGGTAGACTCTACCCTACTAGGCGGGTCATGTACATAAGCTATATGTGGATCCACTAGCTAAGCCATGAAGGCAACCTATGGTGGCACATATTTTAAGAGACTTGAGGCTGTTACTAAGGCTTTTGGTAGGGCCCCCACCTCAAGTTCACTCGGTGCTAAGTCAAATTCCACGGAATACATAACATAGTGATCATACTTAGCATATATCATAACTTGTTTATAAACTTCATAATTCATAAAATAGATCATTTCATAACATAATTGCAATGTGAGTATTGTCCTTTCATCATTACAAATCATACTTGCATAATTCATATAATTATGTCCTAGGTCACCACATAGGGCCCTAAGTAACCTTTCTTCATAACTTGCATGAAATTCATATCTTGAACATACGTGTAATTCATAATCACAATTCATACTTGAATTTAGAGTAAAACTCATATACATAGCCAATTTGAATGAAAGTCATGATAATACCTTGAAATCATTGAATTCATAATCATGCTTCATAATATCATTATTGAAAATAGCTTCATGCATAGGCAACCATAATTCATACTTGAAATCATGTAATTCATGTAGGAACTTACTTATAATGATCATCTATAATGATTAAAAACATAATTTAAACAGCCTAATACAATTCATCACACTAGGGTTACAAACTCAATTGAAATTCATAAAATTTTGAGTAAAAACCATGGGAATCCGTGGGTGAAAGAGACCCATGGATCAATCCCAATATACCTTTATTGAATTTGACCTTATAATTGAAAAAGGAGACTTGCTCTTGAAGAAACCCTAGCCAAGCTTGATGAAGAAGATGAAACCTTCAATGAACCTTGAGAGAGATTTCTTAAAGTTGATTGAAAATTAATGAGGGAAAAGAATAGGTTTAGGAGTATTTAGGATATTTTTGTAATGAATCTAGTTCCAAAAAACGTCCAAATACATTAATAAAAGAATAGGAAAAAGACCGGATTACCCCTCATTAAACTATAACTGGGACTCACCATGGAGGACCCATCATGGTCCATGATGCTCACCACGGCCTATAGTGGTGCCCTTGATGATTGACTTGAATTTGGATTTTGGGAGTTGCAGGGAAGAGTTTCAGAACTTCCTCTACGGAACCCTTCACGGTCCTCTGAGTGCTTTATGGCCTTGAAACTTGGTTGTGGTATAGGCTCTATAGGTGGGTCTGCATGAGTGACCACCACGGAACACACCACGGTCTGTGAATGGTTACATAGCCCGTGGTGGTCTAACGTGGTCCTTATCTTGGGATCACTATTTGAGGTCTCAGGGGAGGGGTCACCACAAATGTCTTCAAGGCCCGTGGTGCTTACCACGGTCCGTGGTGCCCTATTGTGGACCTCACCCTATAGGAGTGAACCTCAAGGTCATCACCATGGTGTCTCACCACAAGGCATGGTTCTCACCATGACCCGTGATGGACTTCCGTGGTCATCACCTGGTGACAAAATTGCAGGTTTCTGAGTTTTCATGTTTTGATCCTAGTCTTTCGACTTTCCGAATTTTGGGGTCTTACAATATCTTCCCCTTGGGAACATTCATCCTCGAATGGGAATTAGCATGAATGGAATAGGAAAGGAACATAGCAGCCCAACATGAATGCAAAACATCTCACAAATGCATAAAAACATGTAATACTTAATCTCAAGCAAAAAACATAACTTTAAACTCATTTCATGAACACGAATGCATATGAAACCATGAAAACAACTGAAATGCATGATTTTGGCTAGTTAGATTATGAAGGGGCTAATACCTTAACAAGGCACGGAAGGAAAGAGATGAGGACATCAGGAAATCATATCGACTTCGACGTCCTATGTAGAACCCTCAACCTCTTGATTCCTCCATAACACTTTAACTGAATCAATTTCTTTGTTTCTCAACTTTCTAACTTGCCGATCAAGGATTTCAACCAGAACCTTTTCATAAGAAAGACTCTCATTGACCTCAATACTGTCCAATGGCACAATGGAGCTAGGATCACCTATAAACTTCCTCAATAATGACACATGAAACACCAGATGCACTGATGCCAAATCTGAAGGAAAATCCAACTCATAAGTCACCTTACCAATTCACCTCAAAATCTGATATGGGCCAACATAATGGGGACTTAGCTTCCCTTTATTACCAAAATGCATCACACCCTTCATGGGTGAAATTTTCAAGTAAATCCAATCATTAACTTCAAATCCAAGTTCCCTTCTCCTCACATCTGAATAAGACTTTTGTCGGCTTTAGGCTATTTTCAATCTTTCTCTAATGAGTCTAACTTTCTCCATAGCTTCAAACACCAACTCGAGTCCTATAAAAAAGTCTCACCTACCTTAAACCAACTGATAAGGGATCTACACCACCTACCATACAAAGCCTCAAATAGAGCCATTTCAATGCTAGAGTGATAATTGTTATTATAAGTAAATTTTATTAACGGCAAATGGTCATACCAATTTCCTTTAAACTCAATCATGCATGCTCTCAACATATTTTCTAATATCTGAATGGTATATTCGGCCTAACCATCTGTTTGTGGGTGAAAGGTTGTACTTAGCTTCACTTGGGTAACAAGAACCTTTTGGAAAGATCTCCAAAATTAAGATGTAAACTGAGTACCTCGATCAGAAATGATAGACAATGAAACACCATGAAGCTTGACCAACTCTCAGACATACAATGTAGCATAGTCCTCAGCTGAATATGAGGTCTTAATTAGGAGAAAATATGCCAACCTAGTCATTAGGTCAAATATCACCCAAATGGAATCATGTTTCCAACGAGTACGAGATAAACTTATAACATAGTCCATATTCAAGGCTTCCCACTTTCAAGTTAGAATCTCGATGTCTTGAGCCAAACCTCCCAGTTTTTGATGCTCAACTTTCACTTGTTGGCTATTTGGACACTTAGCAATGAATTTTGTAATGTCCCTCTTCATGCCATTCTACTAATACACTTCCCTCAAATCTCGATACATCTTTGTAGAACTAGAATGAATAGAATATCGCAAGCTATGAGCTTTGGAAAATATCATATATTTCAAGCCATTAATATTCAACACACACAATCAGCGTTGATATCTTAAAACACCATCTCCCCCTTGGGAGAAAGCCTTAATGCCTTTTTCGACAACTACTTTCTTCGATTTCGACCAAAGCGGATCATCATTTTACTTTGCCTTTATATCTGCCACAAGAGATGATTCAAAACCATTCTGCATAATAATACTACCATCTCTGGAATCAACCAATCTAACACCTAAATGGGCGAGCCTATGCACATATCGAACTAGCTCTCTCTTTTCATCCTTAATATGAGTAACACTGATCATGAACAATCTACTAAGAGCATCAACAACCATATTCACCTTACTTGAATGGTATAGAAAGTCATGTCATAATCCTTTAACAGTTTAAGCCATCTTCTCGAAGATTCAAGTCCTTTTGAGTGAACACATATTGTAAACTCTTATGATCGGTGAAAACATCTACATGTACGCCATAAATATAGTTTCTCCATATCTTCAAAGCAAATCCCACCACTGCCAATTCCAAGTCATGGGTTGGGTAATTCTTCTGATGCACCTTAAGTTATCTTAAAGCATAAGCTATCACCTTACCATTACCAACCCGTGAAGCATCACATAGTTCAAAAGACATAACTAAAAATTCAAAGTGACCATACTGAGTTCTAAAGCCATATTTGAAATGTCACACTCCCTCACTCGGAGTTTATGGCAACCCGATCAGAGGTTAATCTTTGAAAAGTAGCTTACCCCTTGAAGTTGATCGAACAAGTCATCAATCTTTGAGATGAGATACTTATTCTTAATTATGACCTTATTCAATTGTCGATACACATTCGGAATGACCCATCTTTCTTCCAACAAAAAACATGGGAGCACCCCAAGGTGAAATGCTTGGCCTTATAAAACCCTTATCCAACAAATCCTTCAATTGCTCTTTCAACTCATTAAGTTACGTCGAAGACATACGGTAAGGAGGAATAGAAATAGGTTGAGTATTGGGAAGGAGGTCTATATTGAAGTCTATTTCCCTTTCTAGAGGAATACCTGGGAGATCGTCAAAAAAAACTTCCAAAAACTTCCGAAAACTCATTAACAACTGAAACTAACTTAAGAGTAGGAGTTTCAGAGTTAGTGTTTCTAACCCAAGCTATATGGTAGATTCAACCCTTAGAAATCATTTTTCGGTCCTTAAGATATAAAATGAATCGACCCTTAACAACCGAATCATTACCCTTCCATTCAAGAATAGGCTCATTAGGAAATTGAAACTTGATTCTATGGGTTCTACAATCAATGGTTGAATAAGAGGCATGTAACCAATCCATACCAAGAATGATGTCAAAATCGGTCATGTCAAGTTCAACAAGATCACATGGGATAACTTTATACAAAACCAATACGGGATAATTTCTATACTCTTTTAGCTATAACCAACTCACCTACGGGAGTATAAATAAAAAAAAGGCTCCATCAATATTTTAGGGCTAACATCAAACCTCATAGCCATATAAGGAGTAACAAAAGAAAAATTTACACCCAGATTAAGGAAGGCACAAACATCATAGTGAAAGACTCATAACATACTGATAGTAACATTGGAAGTCTCCTCAATCCCTTGCCTACCATGAAGAGCATAAAACTGGTTGTTGCGTTGACCACCCTTAGGTTGATCTTGGTCACCTTGAGCAACTTGGCCTTGAGGAAGACCTTCTCTACCCTTGTTGGTAACATAAGGGCACTCGGATTGCCTATGTCCCATTTTTCCATATCCAAAGCAAGCACCCGTTCCCATCAAACATCTCCCGCCATAATTTTTCCCGTATTTTGCACACTTAGGAAATGAAGGGCTAGTAGCATTCACACCTCCTCCTTGAGCCTTAGTCTATGGCATCCTATCATTTACAAACTTCTTTTTCAAACTTTGGCCTTATTGAGAACGACCACTACTACCATAGGACCTAGCATTTGAGAAACCACCTTCATACCGGGCTATCTTTGATCTCTCATTCTCATATCTTTGAGCTCCTCTCCCTCAATTTGCTTCGCAAAAGTAATGAGCTGAGATATGTCCATTTCCTTGATAAGCATGGCAGTACGACATTCTTTAGCAACCAAGTTGGATACCCCTAATATGATTTGACTTATTTGGGCATGTTGATCGGCAACCAATGAAGGAGCATACTTGGAGAGCTTAGTGAATTTGAGGGAATAATCCCTTATTACCATGTTTTCTTATCGAAGATATATGAACTCTAACACCTTAGCTTCCCTTATCTCAAGAGGGAAGAAGCGATCAAAGCAAGTTTGAAGGCTTCCTATTCAATAGGTCCTTCATCCACTCTCTCTATCTTCCATTGAGTATACCATACTTAGGCCACACTCTTGAGTTGGTAAGCCGCCAACTCCGTTTTCTCTTCCGATGAAACCTCCATAATGCTAACTATCTTATAAACCTCATCAATGAATTCTTGAGGATTCTCATCAACTTTTGAGCCATGCAACTCTAGAGGGTTCATCCTTGCAATATCCCTTACCCTTGAATCTAGAGTAGGAATATTAAGAGGAGCCGCAACCCCTTGGTTAGCCACCACTTGGGCTAACATATTAATAGTGGTTCAGAATTCCACGTTAGTCACATGGTCGAGTAGTGGACCATTTTCTTGAGGAGCTTGAGCTTCGTTAGCATTGATTCCTCTTGACAAAGGTGGTCTTCTTGGAGACATTTTCTGAAAATTGCAAAGGAAGAATGTTAGGAAAATGAAGTCTTAGGGTAAATTCTATAGCACGACATACACCATGAAAGAAGTAAGAATTTCCTAAAATGCCTTATAGCCTTCTATTCATAGATATTGTGCGCTTCACAATCATGAATAAGACTCTACTTGATACGGCATGATGGACACCCTAGGACATCTTAAACCTTCTGTTCTGATACCAAGTTTATTACCACCCAACCTAGGTCCTAGTCGTAACACAACGATCGAAACCCTAAAGGGCTCCAACATAGCCTTTTGACATATCATAAAGAATATATAAGGTAAAGTAAATGCAAAAAATGACAGAAGAACAGTCTAAACATGATGATAGAAAGAAGAGTAACTTGACTACATTGACTCCGTGACAATAGGTCCAACAAATGCCTCTACTACATGAAAATGGTAGGGGCTAAGACATGTCCCTAGCTCACCCTCAACATAAAAGAAATATAACAAAGTCTATGAAATGAAAATAATTGACTCATAACTAGTCCCTGATGGATGAGGACTCACCAAAACTTCGTTGGAATAATCTCTACTAGATATGCATAGGAATATAATTCTCAACCCCTACATTATGGGACAATGTAGGCAAAAATATGTGTTAGTACTTTTGAATGTAGAAAGCCTGAGGGCATGACATGTAATATAATTCATAAGATGGAATGATCAAGTAAAGTACATGGTAAAATGAAATAAGTAAAGTCATGAGAGAATCATAATGATCAAATCATTTGTATGACATAGTTGAAACCATGAAAGTACATAAGAGATAATAAATATGTAGGATAGAACCATAACCGATAATAAGACCATGCAAACTATAACATGGAATCCTGATGTCTCCTCATACAATGGAAGAAAAGGGAATCTACTTGCCAAGGTAGACTCTACCCTACTAGGTGGGTCATGTACATACGCTATATGTGTATCTACTAGCTAAGCCATGAAGGAAACCTACGATAAAACGTAGCTTAAGAGACATGAGGCTGCTACTAAGGCCTTTGGTTGGGCCTCCACCTCTAGTTCACTCGGTGCTAAGTCAAATCCCACAGAATACATAACATAGTGATCATACTTAGCATATATAATAACTTGTTCATAAACTTCATAATTGATAGAATAGCTCATTTCATAACAAAATTTCAATGTCAGTATTGTACTTTCATTATTACAAATCATACTTGCATAATTCATATAATTAAGTCCTAGGTCACCACATAGGGTCCTATGTTATATTTCTTCATAACTTGTATGAAATTCATCTTTTGAACATATGCGTAAATCATAATCACAATTCATATTTGAATTTAGAGTAAAACTCATATAAATAGTCAATTTGAATAAAAGTCATGATAATACCTTGAAATCACTGAATTTATAATCATACTTCATTATATCATCATTGAAAATAGCTTCTTGGATAGGCAATCATTATTCATACTTGAAATCATGTAATTAATGTAGGAACATATTTATAATGATCATCTATAGTGATTAAAAATATAATTTAAACAACCCAATGCAATTCAGTAAACTAGGTTTACAAATTCAATTAAAATTCATGAGATTTTGATTAGAAACCTTGGGGCTCCATGGGTGAAAGAGACCCATGGATCAATTCCTACATACCTTTACTGAATTTGACCTTTGAATTGAAAAAGAATACTTGTTCTTAAAGAAACCCTATCCAAACTTGATGAAAAAGATGAAACCTTCACTGAACCTTGAGAGAGAATTCTTAAAGTTGATTGGGAATTAATGAGGGAAAAGAATAGGTTTAGGAGTATTTAGGATATTTTCGTAATGAATCTAGTTTTAAAAACATCCATATACATTAATAAAAGAATAAGGAAAAGACCGGCTTACCCCTCATTAAACTGTAATTGGGACTCACTACGGAGGACCCATCCTGGTCCGTGATGCTCACCACGGCCCATGGTGGTGTCCGTGATGATTGGCTTGGACTTGGATTTTTGGAGTTGTAGGGAAGAGTTTAAGAACTTCCTCCACATTGCCCTTTACAGTCTTTGGAGTGCTTTTTACAGCCTGTAAAACTTGGATATGGTGCAGGATCTGTAGGAGTGACCACCACGAAACCCACCACGGTCCGTGAAGGGTTATGTGGGTTGTGGAGGTCTATCGTGGTCCTTACCTTCAGATTATTATTTGAGGTCTCAGTGGAGGGGTCAACACGGTGGTCTTCATGGCCCATGGTGCTCACCATAATTTATGGTACCCTATCATTGACCTCACCCTGCTTGAGTGAACCTTAGGTCATCACCACTAGGGCTTACCATGAGGCGTGGTGCTCACCACGGCCCATGATGGACTTCTATGGTCATTACCTGGATCCAAAATTGCAGGTTTCTAAATTTTCATATTTTGATCCTCATTTTCTGACTTTCCAAATTTTGGGGTTTTACATAATTGTAGAACAAGGTGCCATATTCCAATAGCATTCATATTGACTATGTCCTTCGGATTGACTAATGCTTCTGTAATTTTCACCTATTGAATAGAGTGTTCATGTAGTATCTAGACATGCTCGTTATCATATTTATTTATATGCCCAAACTTATACTCCAAATAATAAGTATAAAGCGGTCGCTATCAAATATAGAACCCAACTAGGTTGACGTCTAACCCATAGGGAATGCGAAGGAAATAAGTCTACTAACACTTATGCTCAGTTGTAGTCACTATTTTCTGAAAGTAAAAATGCATAAAGTAAATTGGGATTTTAGTTTTTTAATTAGAAACAAGCATTAATGATCGCAATAATAAAGTAAAATAGACTTAAGGTGTTGAACAATATGAGAAGGTAGGTAGGACTGTGTTTCCCATGATATGTAACTCAGTAGTCATCTAGTATTGGTGATATCATTTCAATATATCACATGCAAAATCTAGCAAGTTATGTACATCTAAACGTCTTTCGTCCCTATTAGATGAATTTTATTCTTTACCTTTTGGTCTTTGAATTTATATCGAACTAACCCATGCTTTTGACCTTAGAAAACTGTCCCCTCCCGGGCTCAAGTTCTTAGATGAACGTTTGTAACTTCGAATCTCCATTGTAGTTTTCTTTTTTCTTATCATTGCTCCTCTTTTGAGCAGTAATGAATACATGCGAGTTTTAACGCATGACTCATTAAATAGGAAAAAAAGATGAAGAAAACTAAAATACATGCTAGAACAATGAACGAAAACCACTTATACGGTTGCCTACTTCGTTATTCTGTCATGGTTCTAACAACCCTAGTTATGGGGTTTAGCTACTCATATTCATAAGTAAAGTGTCAAGAATTGATATAGAATTCATAGAACAATATTTACGTTTATGCAATAATAAACCTTGGATTAAAGAATGAAGAATGAATCAAGAAACGAATGAAACTTCCATTAACGTTTGATTATCAAAATGCACTTCAAAATATGCTTCACATGTTGTTCAAGACTTAGAAGATTAGTGAAATTGCGCAACCCTGAAAATAAAATGTGTTTGGGTATTTATAGAATACAAAATCAAATCCTAAACCAACTAAAAAAACTTAAGTTGGTACAGGTTCACGTCCACTCCTCACAGTCCATAGTGCTATTCATGTCCTATGGTAGTGCTTAGTGGTTCTTGACTTAGCTCCACAACTGTGTGGTTCTCTTCTCCTTCACAGGCAAACTTTATGATCCGTGGTCCTTTGTACACCCCGTGGTGGGGAGTATTTCTTGAACTTTTATCATGACCCAAGCCTATGGCCTAGACGTGACACAGCGAGTAAGACACCCGAAGGTACCTCACCCAAGCTTCTTAGCATTCATTAAGAATTTCATTGGTAATGATAAACAAATCAAGCGAAAATATAAGGGATATAGGGACTAAGGGGATTGATATTAATAAGAGTCAAAGGCAACATAACATCCTTTTCTATGTCCAACAATACCTTCTTCATTAAGACTTGGCGGGGGCCAACACATGTCCCTAGCTCACCCTCAAGATTACGTCAAAACTACTAAACTTAATTTAAATGTCTAAACATAACATAATCTAGATAAGATAGGAGTGTCATTCCCGAAACATGGGAACTCACCAAAGTGGTAGCCTTCAATGCTCAAGTTAGCCATAGGGAGGAAAGTGTGGAGAAACGTCGGTCCCTACATGGTGATATTATATAGGCAAAAGTAAACGTTAGTACTTTGAATGTACTAAGTATATGAGTATGCCATGAATTGAAGAACATAAGAGAGAGACATGTATAGGCAATATGCATAAGTGGATGCATACATGAGAAATAATCGTGTGAATCCTTAAAACATTCATTTTGTGGGGAAGCAATCATAACCGACATTTAAGACCATGTGAGCTATTACATGAAATCCAACATATCCCCCTACGTTGGCACGGGGAGACTACTTGCCAGGTAGAACTCTGATTAACTTTAAACATTCTTTAACTTTAACGGCTAATCGTGGATCCACTAGCCTAAAATAGCATACAAAGGCCCCTATGGTGGCAATAGTTAATGCAATATGAGACTTTACTTAAGCACCCCTACGATCGAGCCCCCATCTACATGCTACATTCGGTGCTAGGTCAAGTCCATGGAATAACATTTAAACATTAATATATCATAAGCATTATATAACTTTAACATTAAAATATCAATCGGTGGAATAGCTCATTAAAACCTTTCATTTGATTCAATGCGAGAATTTTTCTTGAATATTGAAACCTTACCTTGGCTAAGAATCCCTTCATCAATCAATCATTTCATAAAGACTCCCATTCATAAGCATTTACTTCATAACATTTATTGGAGTCAAACATCATTTCAACTTTACTTCATGATAAGAAACTAGATGGGCTCATTTCATAATGACCTTTAAATACATTTAAAGAATACTTGTATGCATGAGAGTGATATAAACGTATAAAATCAAACATCTTCAAAATAACTCATCATATGCACTTTAAAACTACCTTTCAAACCTTCATATAAGAACTTTAGCAACCCATTCATTTTATAAAATTGATATTCAATATATATATATATATATATATATATATCAATATAAATAAATAAACTTTAAATATATCATGAACTATTCATTTGGGATCATCATGTAAAAGCCCATAAGATTTCATCATTAAAATTGAAAAGCTAGTTTGAGAAAATATTTGGGCTCCATGGGTGGAAGGACCCATGTATGAAAAACCACATACCTTGAGGAGTCAACTCTTTAATGCAAAACTTGAAAAGAAATAGAGACTTGATCTTTTTGGAGTAAAACCCTAGAATCTTTCTTGGAGATAGAGGAAGAAAGCTTAAGAGGAACTTGATAGGTTAGGGTTTGGGTCTTAGAATTTTGAGTGAGAGTAAATGAGTGTGTAAGACTTTGGGGTCTTTTAGATAGGTGGATTTTTCCTTCAGAACGACCTCACTTTGAGTTAAAATGCATGAAAAGCCTAAAATACCCCTTTAAAGATCTAGCCAAAATTGGCTTCATGGGGAAACTTCATGGTTCGGGATGCCCAACACGGACCGTGGTGGGGTCCCATGATAAGAGACTCAAAAAAAATAATTCAAAAAGTGTTGGAGAGAAGTCTCTGAACCTTTTTCACGGACTGCCATTACGGACCGTATTGAGGTTCACGGAAGACCTTCACGGGTCGTGGTTCTCACCAGTGATCCCAGGGCTTGAACTGGTTGAAAAGTAGCCTTCAAGGTCAGACACTACATACCGTATTGCATTTCACAGAAGTCCACCACGGTCCATAGTCCTCACCTATCTGAGAAACTTAACTCAAATGGCCACAATATTTTACTCTGACCTCCAAATGAGGAAAACTTAATGGCGTTGGAAAGAGGATCCAGAGAGATTTGATTTGGTAGGATATGGGACACCGGATTCTATATATTCAAGGAGATATTATCTCTTAAAGATGACCTATATAGAATCTTACACCGAAACTCAATCGGTAAGGAAGCTT
Source organism: Solanum dulcamara (assembly GCF_947179165.1). Lineage (NCBI taxonomy): Eukaryota > Viridiplantae > Streptophyta > Magnoliopsida > Solanales > Solanaceae > Solanum > Solanum dulcamara. The sequence goes on from NC_077240.1 coordinate 47,882,505, forward strand.
TCAACTTAACTTTGTGCTTAAGGATTCTTGTGACCTTAAAACATCTCCAAATCTATTCCCACACTAAATAATTAACCTTAAATCCCATAAGATAGAATGAATGGACCACTAGATGGTCTATGAAAATATCCATGAGCCGTGGTGGTCGTTCGTGGCCCTTGCCTTGGGATGTTTATGAGGGTTTTGGGGAGGGGTCACCACGGAGGTCTTCATGGCCCGTGGTGTTCACCATGGTTTGTGTTCCTTTGTCGTGGTCTTCTCTCTTCAAGTCTGAACTTCTGAATCTCTTCCACGGTTGCTCACCACGGTCCGTAGTCCTCACCATAGCTCGTGATGGCTTTCGTGGTCAACCCCTAGTGCCGGTTTCTGCAACTTTTTAAGATTTCCACCTTTGATCCTTAGTTTAGGACTTTCCAAGTTTCTGGGGTCTTACAACTTTATAGTCTGTCTTCATCATGCTCTTCATACCATCCACCACAATCCGTGATGGACTCCACAACCTGTCAAGGATCCAATGGAATTATACTTAGACAAAAAATCCTTTGCTCTTTTTTTCAGCACTTCACTTTTAATGGCTAGTTTACATGGGCCATACAAGGCATTACTGGTAGCACTCATGGACATCAACTTCAGTGATCTTTCAGGACAAAATCAACAATATGGCCTAATTTTGTGGACGACTTAATTTCCCTGCAAAATAAAAAATACACACATCATATTTATAAACATGCTTGAAACCCAATCTTATTCACCATTTTGAGCATCAAAAGTATCATAAATACGTGATATATCATTTATCAATGATATCTTGATCTATTCTAGAAATGAGGAGGAACATGCCAATCATCTCTAATTGTTCTCCAAATTCTTAAGGGCTAAGAGTTGTATGCTAAGTTTTTAAAGTGTGAGTTTTGGCTTGCATCTGTGGCATTTCTAAGTCACATTATTTATGGTGATGGTATTCGAGTGGATTCATAGAAAATTAAAGTTGTTAAGAATTTGCTCAAACCCACATCTCCGACAGGCATACAAAATTTCTTGGGTTTGCTGTTTACTATAGGATTTTTTTTGAGGGATTTTCATCCATATCATTGCCATTGACTAAGTTGACTTAGAATAAAACTAAATTTTAATAGTCAGATGTTTATGAGAAAAGTTTTCAAGAACTAAAAATAAGATTGACTACTACTCCAGTTTTGTCCTTGCCCACAAGAATAGATGGTTTCATCATTTATTGTGATGTGTCCATAGTTGGATTAGGATTTGTTTAGATGTATAGAGGTAAGGTTAGAGCATATTCTTCTAGACAACTTAAGATTCACGAAAGGAATTATTCGACTCATGATCTAGAGTTGGCAGCGATAGTATTTGCTCTCAAGATTTATCATCATTATCTCTATGGTGTGCATGTAGATGTGTTCATATATCACAAGAACCTACAATATGTGTTTAGTTAGAAAGAGATGAACCTGAGGTAGAGGAGATGACTGGAGTCGCTCAAGGATTTTGACATGAGTATTCTCTATCATTAAGTAAATCTAATGTTCTCATTTATGCTCTTACTAGGTTATCTGTGGGGAGTACTGCTCATGTTAATGAAGAAAAGAAAGAGTTGGCTAAAGAAGTGCATAGACTTGCAAATTTTGGAATTAATCTTGTAGATTCTGATGAGGGGACATTATTGTTTACAATGGGGATGAGTCATCACTAGTTGTTGAGGTGAAGGAAAAGAAAGATCAAGACCCTATTTTACTTTAGTTGAAGAAGGACGTTCATAAACAGAAAGTGATGGCTTCTGCTAAAGGGGGCTATGAAGTGTTGAGGTATCAAGGAAGATTGTGTGTTCTGAGTATTGATGATCTTTGAGATAGAATAATGGCAAAAGCTCATAGCTCTAGATATTCAATTCATCTGGGTTCTACCAAAATATACCATGACTTGAGAGAAGTCTATTGGTGGAATGACATGAAAAAAATATAGCAGACTTTATGTCCAAATGGCCAAATTGCCAATAAGTCAATGTTGAGCATTGAATCCCTTGTGGTATAACTCAAAATATAAAGTTTCCAGAATGAATGTGGAAGTTGATCAATATGGATTTCATTACAGGTTTACCACGATCTCGCAGATAGCATGATTAGATTTGGGTGACTGTGAATAGGATGACCAAATCATCCCACTTCTTGCCCATTAAAACTACATATTTAGTAGAGGATTATGCTAGATTATATATTTGAGATATAGTTCAACTTCATGGAGTTCTCTTATCTATTATTTCAGAAAGAGGTACTCAATTCACTGCTCAGTTTTGGAAGTCATTTAAGAAAGGTTTGGGTATAAAAGTGAATCTTAGCACCACTTTCCATCCTCATATAGATGGTTAAGCAGAGCATACAATTCAGACTCTTGAAGATATATTTGAGATCTTGTGTCATTGATTTCAAAGGTAATTGGGATTATCAGTTTTCTCTTATTGAGTTTACTTACAATAATAGTTTTCATTCAAATATTCAAATGGATCCTTATGAGGATCTTTATGGGACAAGATGTAGATCACCAATTGGTTGGTTCAAAGTTAGTGATGCTATAAGTTGATAGGGGCAAAATTGGTTCATCAATCTATGGAGAAAGTGAAAATCATCCAAGTGAGATTGAAAACTGCGCAAAGTTGTCAAAAGTCTTACACTGATGTTAGGAGAAGAGACTTAGAGTCTGAGGTGAATGATTGAGTGCATTGGAAAGTATCTCCCATGAAGGGAGTTATGAGATTTGGAAAGAAGAGGAAACCAATCATGCCCTGAGCCTACACCCTGGATGTGGCCGACACTTAAAAATCATTATTGGTCCCAAGAGAACCACTTGTCCTAGCTAACTCACTCAGCGGAAGACTTTAACTCATAAATAAATTCAGATGAGCACAATGAAGCATGTAACATAATACTCTTTAGCATAAATCATAAAAACTCAAATATATAATAATGTATGAGACTTAACTCTATATTTTCAATACATACTCAAGGAAATAGACTGAATACTATCTAACTAGTCTATAAAGCCGCTATAATACTGAATCTGAAATAGGTACCGGGATAGGCCCACAACTACCTCAAGCAAATAATTAATATCTGGAAAGTAAAGACTCAAAAGTGTCTTTGAATGCAAAGATGTCTCACCAAAAGCTGGGTAGAATCTGATCTTCAATGGTGCATTAGTTGAGGATCTCTATCACCTGTATCTGCATTATAAATGATACATGTTGAATGATGTCAATACATGAAATGTAAGAGTACGTAAAATGGCAAAGGAAACTTACTCAGGATACATAACTCAAGAACACAACTCAACTCAAATAAGCATGAAATGTAATAAGAGAGAACACTTTAAAAGGATAAAATACAACTCACACTATAAAAATATAATAATTTACTTCTTGGAGAGTTTCTCTAACCGACAACCGTGATTTATGAGCTACGTGATGATAAACTGAACTATTGTCATTGCCAAGCCGTCCAATACCTTTCCAGGGTAAGGGGAATATAAGACCCTACAAATTTGGAAAGTCTTAAAACAAGGAATAAAGAATGAAAGTGCAAAGAAATACAGAAAATTGACACCAGGTATCGACCACGGAAGGCCATCATGGGCTGTGGTACATACCAAGCCTCATAGTGAGCTACTGTGGTGATGATTCAGAGACTAAAACCTGCTGGGAAGGGACCATGATGAGGGACAATGGACCATGATGAGTACCACGGGTAGTGAAGCCCTCTGTGGTGACCCCTCCCCAAAAGCTCTAAGAAACTTTCCAAAACAAGGACCACGGATGACGACCACAGACCGTGGAGACCTTCATGGACCATGGTGTGATCTGTGGTAGTCACTTATGTAGGAGCTGCAACATAGCTAAGGTTCACAGTCCATGATGCCTTACATGGATCGTGAGGGTCTCCGTGGAGAAAGTTCAGAGACTCTCCCTAAGATTTCTAAAAACATTTTCCCAAGTCAATCATCATGGGACACCACCATGGACCATGGTGAGAACTAGGGGCCATGATGGTCCTTCATGAAGTCAGTCTGGTCAGATTTAAAGGGGCATTTTGGTCTTTTTCTGTGTTTTAATATTGAAGGGTAGTCATTTTGGGGGTTGAATTGACCCTATCTAAAGCCCTAAAACTCTTCCAAACACTTCATTCTTATACTTAGACTCAAAACACACAAATTCTATCCTCTCAAGTTCTCCCAAGGGTTTTCAAGCCAAGACTAGGGTTTTCACTTCAAGGTTCTTCAAGTCTCTACTCTCAAAGCTTGCTTTAGGAAATTGTTTTCCCAAGGTATGTGGGTCTCATTCATGGGTTCTCACCCATGGATCCCAAATATTTTCTCAATTAAATATTTCAATTCCAAATAATGAAATATTATAGGTTTCTATATTATGATACCAAATGCATGGCTTATTATTTAGTTAAAGTTTATCTATCTATCTATCTTAGCTTATATTGACCTTTAATTGCATAAAGTTTGATGATCTTTTTAAAGGTCCTTATATGAGGGCATGAAAGGGTTTTCAAGATGATTTTGGTGGGTTGTTTTAATATGTTTTAATCGATGCATTTCATCACTCTCATGCATGCTAGCATTGTTTTAAATAATTTGAAGGTTGAATGAAATAAACCCACCTAGTTTCATTATGTTGAATGAAGTTGAATTGAAAGCTTTGACTCCAAAATAAAAGTTTATGAAAGCAATGTTTATGATTAAAAGGAGTCTTACAAAATGAAAAAATGATTGAATAATGATAAAACATTTCTTAGACAGAGAATGGATTCTATGTGAAAGGAAAATTCTCTTATATTTGAATCAAATGAAAAGTTTTAATGAGCTATTCTACCGAATGATGATTTGATGTCTAAAGTTATATGAATGCTTATGTTATTATGATATTTCAATGCTATTCCATGGGATTTGACCTAGCACCGAATATAGCATGTAGATGGGGACTCGACCTAAGGGTCTTTAAGTAAAGTCTCATGTTGTATTAACTATGTGCCAACATAGGAGACCTTGTATGCTATTTTGGCTAGTGGATCCACAAATAGCCCTTAAAGTTAAAGTTAAAGAAATGATTAATGCTGACAGAGTTCTGCCCGGTAAGTAGTCTCCCCATGCCAACATAGGGGGTTATGTTGGATTCCATGTAATATCTCCCATGGTCTTAAATGTCGATTACAATCATCTTTTCACAAAATGAATGTTTAAAGGTTATTCAAATCAATGATTATGCATGCATTGCACTATGTTTCATATTACACAAATGTTCTAATGTTTAGCTTATGATTCTCTTACGAATATTGCATTGACCATGTTTTATCTTTCTAATGAGGTTTTAAAGGATTTTTTCATGTTTTAGATCATAATTTATGTCCCACATTTCAAATTCTCCATGCTCAGTATATTCCATAGTACTTATAGCATAGTTCTTTTGCCTATATTGTTTTATAGTATAGGTTACGACACTCTGACTCATTCTCGTGGTAAGTACAGACTCCGCTCAGCTTTATTGTTTGGTGAGTCTTATGACCCATTTATTTATTTAGAGGCTATGTCAGACTAGTATGCTTTATTTTTACTTTTCAAGTGTTATTTTCTGATTCCTTATTTTGAGTTGCTATGATAAGATTGCCTTTAAAGAGATATCTTTTGCCCTTCAATTTATGTTGATTTTTATGGTATCTTAAGTCACCCTAATTCTAAGAGTCTTGTTTAGGGTCTCTTGAGATCCTATTAGTCAGTTCACGTCTAGGGCGAAGCTTAGATACATGCTCTTTGTTATATTCCAACTTCTCAGGAGTTGGTGGAGTATTCTCTAGAAAAAGGAATAGTTGCACAAGACATTCTAGTTTCTTCATCATCACTCATCTGCTCATCAATAATACCCCATTCCTATTCACTCATTGCTTTTTCTTTCAATCAATACTATATAATTTGTGAAATATATCTACCTTGTGTTATGATAGTTATGCATTGAAGTGCATTACCTCTCTCTACATTTGGATTTACCACTGTATCACTAGAAAGAATGACTTTCTGGCTCTGATTTATTTTAGCTGACATTTGGCTATTTGAGTCTCAATTTTTTTGATAGAAGTAGCATGTGAATTGACCACTTGTCCCATAGTAGAAGTATTACTGTGTGGTTATTGCATGTTGCTTTTAATACTTTTAGCCTTCTTGAATACATGAGACATCAACTTTTTTAGATGTCATATGGTCACATACTACTGGTTCACTTCGGGGTGGCACATATTTGTTTACACCCTTGTGGTTAAAGGTTTGATCTCAATCACCTTAGTTACTATTTTTCCAACATGTATTTTGCTCTCTGTTTCATCCTTGATTCTCATGTCCTTGTCTTCAAGGTCCTTGGTTAGAACCTTGGTAGGTTGGATGGTAACAATCCATATGATTATTCACATAGTAAGTCTCTTCATCATAAGTACTAAGAGCTTCCTCAAGTTAGTACCCTTGATCAGTAGTAGCCACAATGTTCACTATGTGTGTTGGGGTACCCATCACATATTTAGTCAATACTTTAATTTATGTCATCAATTGTGCCATCCTTTATTCTTTAGCCTTGTTTTTAAGTATTTATGTCATGCCCCAAACTCAATAGACGCAACTAGCATCTAATGCCAAAAACTCAGGCCCGATTTGCTACTAGCACATGGCAACCAAGAAAACAAACAAATATATCTCGGCTGAAAATTAAGCCCTCCGCCGGAAAGGCCTTTAGCAACAGATCTATAAAAGAAACAACTTCTCTCAATAGTTCATATAAAATAAATAACCAAATAGTACACAAGTCCTAATTGGTCCATCGAGGCCACCACGATCTCTATACCGAAACTGAAAGCAGGTATATATCAAGACAATACATCAAATAACTATCAAGCCTCAACAATTAACAAACCAGTCCAATTTGGCGATAACGTAGCTATACAACCCACACACTTATCTGGAAGCCTCTAAGAATAGTAAAGCTTGGCGGATAGTGCCCTGGCCTATCAAAAAATATATATAACAAAAGCTAACAAACCTTAGAAATTTGGCAGCTCCGAAAGAAAGGGACTAACTAACATGCTAGAACTTAACTGTGCTGCTACAGAGGTCTATCGGGCTATCTGTCGAGACCTGCATGCATGAATACAGTGCCCCTATGTAATAGGGTGCCAGTATGAAATAATGTATCGAATAAGAAAGGCAATAGACTCAATGAGCAGGTATCATAATATGTTGAAACTAATCAGGTAAGGAAATCAAGAATGGGATAAGCATACTGACCTGCTCCAAAATCTAAGCATACCAAAAATAATCAAACAACAACCTAACCAAGCACACATAAGCTCGACAGGTACAACCAACAAACAAGACCACCTACTTAGTCCCTCATAAGCCTAGAAGGTGCCAATTCAGTCTATATACCCCTATTAGTAGTCCCATAGTCCCGTAGGCAGTAACATAGCCCTCTTAGGAAATATTATGCCCTTTAGGCAGTACATAGCCCTCTTAGGCATCAATATATCCCCTTAGACAACTCATAGCCCTGTAGACAACATATAGCCTTCTCATGCATCCATATAGCCCTATAGGCAACTTATATCCCTCTTAGGTAACACCAGAGCTCTGTAGGTAGCACATAGCCCTCATCGGCATCAATATATCCCCATAGGAAACACATATCCTTCTTAGACAATAATCACATTCCTATTCTAACCACAATAGCCGCAAGGGCATCAACAAGCTAGAAACAAACAATTTAGTTATAAGCAACCTATACAAATAGTCTCTAAGTCGTGCCCAACATAGGGCCTCAACTAACAGAATATGAATCCCAACAAGGGAGTATTACAACAACTCAAGCGTCCAACAACCAATAATCTTGGCTACAAGTATAACAACGATAACAACAACCTTCTCATATTGCTCCTAAGATTTAAGGAAACGTGCCGGAAGAAGGAAATAGCCTTAACATACCTTTTTTGATGCATTCAAGTGGCTTATGGAATTCATAACAAACCCCCTTGTACTAAAACATGGAATTATCATAATTAACACATCGAATATAAGACACCGCGAAAATCCAATAACAAAAATATGGATTTCCATCATAGACGCCTATTTTTGGCATATTGAAGCTAGAATCAATAAAAGAGGGGTCTTATCTTGATCTTAAGCTCGTTACACACCTCAAAACCTTAAAATATTGTCAAAACCTTGCTGCTCCAACATCAAAGTGTGATATGCTATGAAATCGATAAAACAAATTATACTATGACGACGAGCTCAACGCGTAGAACAACTTCCGTCAAGGGTTTACGTCAAGAAAATTACTAATTTAGGTAATCCTAGAAATGTTTTTCTGGTTCATAACTAAAAAATGAATAAAAAATGAAGAAGAAGATATATATAAAGTTCCACCGACCTAGGGGCCCCGCTTCACATGCCTACTTGTACAGTCTTACAAAAATGTGAATATCTCTCTATTCTTAAGCTATATTGATGAACGGTCTGGTACTTTAGAAACTAGACTCATAGACCTTTGATTTGATAGGTTAAGTTCCCCACAAATATTTATAGATTGGGAGAAATTCTCCCAGACCTTTGACCAAAATTTCAGAAAAATCTTTATAAAGGAACTTACGATAATTTTTGCCGACTTTTATTTTGTAACCCGCTAATCTTCAAAATTTAAAATACAAACTTTGAACACTTAAAATGTGATATACCAATTCTTAATTTATTAATCACTCTCTATGTCTTGTCACGAAGGTACTAGCTAATTTAGATGTTTTGAAAAGTCTAGGTGTTACATCCTTCCCCCCTTAGAAACATTCGTCCTCGAATGAAAAATCTGATTCATGTGGTTAAGTCCTTAGGAGTTGCCAACATTTTGGAAAAATCTCCTTTGTAAATGTGAGTATCCATGAACTGAAAATGAAGAAATTCCAACCTAGGCATCTTATAGAATGACATAAATAGCTAAGCACCATAGCTTTGCAATAATAGTATGAGCAAAAATATAACATCAAAAACCATAATAATAAATAATATAAAGACCAAATAGGTATCTTACCTTACTGCACTACTATAAATGGAGATGCCATCACTCTGGGGTATGAAACAAGTGAGATTATTTAGACCTTATGCCATCCTCGGCTTCCCAGGTCACCTCTTCTCTATCCCTACTTCTCCATAGTGCTTTAACCAAAGCCACATCTTTGGTTCTCAATTTTTAGACCTAACAATCTAATATATGGCAACTAGAGTTTCCTCGTAGGACAGCTCCTCATGATCTGAATATCTTCAACTGGGATAACCTGAGAAGGGTCTCCTATGCACTTTCGTAGCATCGATACCTAGAAAACTGGATAAACAAATGCTAGACCCAAAGGTAGATCTAACTCATAAGCCACTCGTCCTACTCTCCTAAGGTTCCAGTATGGCTTAATGAATCTTGTGCCAAGCTTGACCTTCTTGCCAAATCTCATAACACCCTTCATAGGTGAGACTTTCAAGCACACCCAGCATTGACACAAAACTCTAAGTTCCTTCACCGCACATCTGAGTATGAGTTCTGCTATCTTTGAGCTGTCAAAACCCCCTCCTAATAAGCTTAACCTCTCTACTGTCTGTTTTACTAAGGCTAGTCCAATTAACCCTTACTCACTACCTTAAACCATCCAATGGGGGATCTAAATTTTTGCCTAGCCAAAGCTTCATAGGGTGCCATCCTAATCCTGGAATTATAACTATTATTGTATGTGAACTTAATAAGAGGCAATTAGTCATTCCAACCACTTAAAGTCAAGCACACATTCCTGTAACAAATCACCACAGAGAGCATCACAACCCATGGTGCTCACCACGGTCCATGGTCCCTTACTCCAGGACTAAGCTTCAAAACTACCCCCATGGTGGCTCACCAAGAGGCGTGGTGCATACCATGACCCGTGATGGCCTTTGTGGTCCTCATCTAATGCTAAAAGTTACATGTTTCTATAATTTCATATTTTGATCCTCGTTTTTTGACTTTCCATAATTTGGGGTCTTACAATATCTCCCACTTGGGAATATTCGTCCTCGAATGGGACTCAAGCTAGCATGAATGGATTAGAAAAGGAACATAATAGCCCAACATGAATGCAAAATATTTCAATAATGCATCAAACATGAAATCTTTAATCTCAAGCTAAAACATGACTTTAAAACTTATTTCATGAACATAAATGCATATGAAACCATGAGTACAACTGAAATACATGATTTGGGCTGGTTGGATCATAAAAGACCTAAATACCTCAACTAGGCATGGAAGGAAAAAGATGAGGATATCAAGACATCATGTCAACTTTGACTTCCCATGTAGCACCCTCAGCCTCTTGATTCCTCCATAACACTTTAACTGAAGTTATTTATTTGTTTCTCAACTTTCTAAATTATCGGTCCAAGATCTCAACCGGAACCTGTTTATAAGAAGGACTCTCCTCAAGCTCAATGTTGTCCAATGGCAAAATGGAGCTAGGATCACCAGCAAACTTCCTCAATAATGACACATGGAACACCGGATGGACCGATGTCAAATCTGAAGGCAACTCTAACTCATAAGCCACCTTATATATCCTCCTCAAAATCTGATATGGGCCAACATAGTGGGGACTTAGCTTTCATTTCTTACCAAAATGCATCACACCCCTCATGGGTAAAATTTTCAAATAAACCCAATCATTAACTTCATATTCAAGTTCCCTTCTTCTCACATCCTAATAGGACTTTTGTCGACTTTTGGCCATTTTCAATCTTTCTCTAATAAGTCTAACTTTCTCCATTGATCAAATACCAACTCAGCTCCTATCAAAGCAACTTTACCTACCTCAAGCTAATCGATTGGGGATCTACACCACATACCATACAAGGCCTCAAATGGAGCCATCTCAATGCTATAATGATAACTGTTATTATAAGAAAACTCTATTAATGGAAAATGATTATCCAGTTTCCTATAAAATCAATCACCCATGCCCTCAACATATCTTATAATTTCTAAATGGTGCGTTCGGCCTAACCATTTATTTATGGGTGAAAAATTGTACTAAGCTTCACTTGTACGCCAAAACCCTTTTGGAAAGACCTCCAAAACTAAGATGTAAACTGAGTACCTCGATCTGAAATAATGGACAATGTAACACCATGAAACTTCACCAACTCTTGGCTATACAATGTAGCATAGTCCTCGGCTGTTTATGAAATCTTAACAGGAAGAAAATGAGCCAACTTAGCCATTCGGTCAACTATCACCCAAATAGAATCATGTTGTCTACGAGTGAGAGGTAACCTAGTAACAAAGTCCATATTCAAGACTTTATACTTCCAAGTAGGAATCTTAATGTCTTGAGCCAAACCTCCTAATTTTTTATGCTCAACTTTCACTAGTTAACAATTGGGATACTTAGTTACAAATTCTGCAATATCCCTCTTCATGCCATTCAACAAATACACTTCCCTCAAATATCAATACATCTTTGTGGAATCGGGATGAATAGAATATCAACAACTATGAGCTTCGGACAATATCATATCTCTCAACCCATCAATATTCGAAACACAAAATTGACCTTGATATCTCAAAACACTATCTCTCCCTTAGGAGAAAGACTCACTGGCTTTTTTAGGAATCATATTCTTCAATTCAACCAAAAAGGGATCAGTATCTTTTTTTTCCTTTACATCTACCACAAGAGATGATTCAGCAATATTTTGTACAATCACACCACCATCTTTGGAATCAACCAACCAGACATCCAAACGGTCAAATCTATGCACATTCTGAACTAGCACTTTCTTCTCATCCTCAATATGAGAAACACTATTCATGAAAAACCTACTAAGAGCGTCGGCAACCACATTCGGCTTACCCGGATGATATCACACACTCATGTCATAATCCTTTAATAGCTCAAGCCATCTTCTTTGTCAAAGGTTCAAGATCTTTTGAGTGAATACATATTGCAAATTTTTGTAGTCGGTAAAAATATCCACATGGGCACTATAGAGATATTGTCTCCACAACTTCAAAGAAAATAACACCGCCGCCAACTCCAAGTCATGAGTCAGGTAATTATTCTCATGATCCTTGAGCTGCCTTGACACTTTACCAGTTTGCATTAGAGCAAAACCAAGATTAACTCTTAAAGCATCACAATAAACAATAAAACCATCAAAACATTCTGATAAAGTCAACACCTGAGCGGAGATAAGCTTATCCTTTAGCTCTTGGAAACTTTTCTCACAAGCTTTAGACCATTGGAATTTCACCTTCATTTTAGTCAAAGCAGTCAAAGGCGATGCAATGAAAGAGAAACCTTCCACAAGACATCTATAATAATCGGATGAGCCTAAGAAACTCTGGATATCAGAAGGACTCAACGGTCTAGGCCAATTCTTAATTGCCTCGATCTTCTCTAGATCAACCATAATTCCTTCTCTAGAAATAATGTATGACCAAGGAATGCAAATGATATTAACAAAAATTCACATTTGCTAAATTTTGCATAAAACTTATGGTCCTTGGGAATTTGCAACACAATCGTCAAATGATCGACATGCTCTTCCTCACTCCGAACATAAATCAGAATATCATCATTGAAGACAATCACAAACATATCCAAGTATTTCTTAAACACCCTACTCATCAAATCAATAAAAGCTGCAGGGGCATTCGTTAGTCCAGAAGACATAACCAAGAATTCAAACCACCACACCGAGCTCTAAAGGTCGTCTTCAGAATGTCACCCTATCTTACTCGGAGTTGATGATAACCTGATCGGATATCGATCTTTGAAAAATAGCTTTCTCCTTAAAGTTTATCAAAAAAATCTTCAATCCTTGGAATGGGATACTTATTCATAATTATGACTTTGTTCAACTATGGATAATCAATACACATACGAAAAGAACTATCCTTTTTTTGATAAAGAGAACTGAAGCACCCCATGAAGAGATACTCGGTCTAATAAAACCCTTATCTAGTAAATTCTTTAACTAATATTTTAAATTTTTCTTTTCTACCAGAGCCATTCGGTAAGAAGGAATAGAAATAGGCTGAGTATCGGGGAGAAGATTAATACCGAAGTCTATTTCCCTTTTTGGAAGAATGTCTGGGAGATCATTGGGGAAAACTTTTGGAAACTCACTAACAACTGAATCTGACTCACAAGTAGGACTTTCAGAGTTAGTATCTCTACCTGAACTAGATGATAAATGCAATCTTTGGAAATAATTTTTCAAGATTTAAGGTATGAGATAAAGTGGCCCTTAAGCATGGAATCACTACTTCTCCATTCTAGGATTGGATCATTTGGAAACTGAAACTTAAGCACACGGGTTCTACAACATATAGTGGCATAACATGCATGAATCAAATCCATACCCAGAATAACATCAAAATTGGTCATATCAAGCTCTACAAGATTAACGGAAGTGACTTTGTGAAAAACTGAAACTGGATAATATTTATATACTCTTTTAGCCACAACTAAATCACCAACCTATGAACAGACAGAAAAAGGCTCTAGCAAGATTTCGGGACAAACAATGAACCTAAGAGCAAGATAAGGAGTAACAAATGATAGAGTAGAACCCAGATCTAATAATGCATAAATATCAAAGTCAAATACTTTCAACATACCAGTCACAACATCGGGGGAATACTCTAACTCCTGATGAGTTTGAAGGGCATAAAATTTGTTTTGGCATTGATTGCCACCCAAAGTAGTAGCATGCTGATTTGGATGACCGATAGCCTGAGTCTGACCTTGGGGACTATCCCCCAAACTCTATACTCCCTAGCATGATGAACGTTCTTTCCACACTTCAAACAAACATCCAAACACGCTAAGCACTCTCCCCTATGGTTTTTCCCATTCTTCTTGCATTGAGGGGTGACTTGACCGGTTAAAGCTTCACCTTGTGCCTTAGAATTTGGCACCTTGTCTTTCTTAATTTTTGGAGTCGTAGTGTTTGAAGAACCTTGCCTTGTTGAAAATTACCATTTCCACCACCGGACTTGTTGTGAGAAAACCCACCTTCATACTGAGTCCTTTTGGACTCTCTTGCATTTCTCTCCTTAAGCTTTTCTCCTTCGATTTGCTCAGCATAGGTCATGAGCCTCTAGATTTCCATCTCATTGATAAGCATAGCGGTTTGACACTCTTTCATAACCAATTCCGACACTCCTAAAATAAACTTGCTTATTCGCGCACGAGAATTGGCAACCAAGGAAGGAGCATATTTAGAAAACTTATTAAATTTGAGGGCATACTCCCTTATACTTATGCTCCCTTTCTTGAGGTTGATAAATTCCAACACCTTCGCCTCCCTTAGCTCAAGTGGGAAAAAGTGATCAAGAAAGGCATCTTTGAATTTTCCTAACCTATGGGACCCTCTTCAACCCTTTCCTCTCTCCATTGATTATATAAAACTTGGGTGACAACCTTGACTTGGTAGGCCGACAACTCCGCCTTTTCCTCTGAAGACACTCCTATGATACTAAAAAACTTGTACAATTCATCAATAAAGTCTTAGGGATCCTCATCAACATTGGATCCATGAAACTTGTCTGGGTTCATCCTAGTGAAGTATCTTACCCTCAAAGCCGGAGTAGTTAAATTTTGAGGAGCTACCTCTCCTCTATTCACTTGAGTCATCACAACTTGGACTAGCATCTGAAAAGTCACTTGGAACTCCGTATTCTACACTTGATAATTCACGGGGTCATTTGGATCTGTTCCTCATCAACAACATTTTTTTGAATGAGGTATCATCGTGGAGGCATGATTTTGAAATCATAAAGAGAGAGCATTAGAGGAACAAACCTTAGAGTTCAATTCTATATCATGATAAGATCATGAAGTAAGTGAAGTATTTCCTAAGACGTCGTATAGCCTTCTATTTATAGATGTGGTACGCTTCACACTGATGAACAAGACTCTACTTGATGTGACATATAGACTCCTTAAGACACTTAACCTTGTGCTTTGATACCAAGTTTGTCATGACCCGATCTAGGGCCTAGTCATCATATAGCAATTAGAATCCCGAAGGACTCTAACCAAGACTCTTAGCATTTACGTACATGAGCATACCTAAGGTAAATGGAAGTAAAGATTGAATCATAATACGAAAGCAACATCTCAAATAGATCATAAGCCGTAAGGAGAAATAAAATGACATCATAGAATTTGTGGTATGTAACATGCCTCTACTACTAGATGGGAGCGTGAAACAATATCCATCTCACCCAAAATGGAATGTAAGGAAAGTCTAAAACTCATAAGATAAAGAAAATATCTCATCCTCGAAACATGAGGACTCACCACAAGACGCAACTAGCTCAACTCTAAACATGAGCAGGAGGAGGATGATTGTGATCGTCGGCCCCTATATTATGATACAATGTAGGCAAAAAGTATGTGTTCATACATGGAATTTACCAAGTATGTGAGAATATGCATGAACAATAAAGATAGGGACATAATCAATATAAATCATGGGATGCAACACCAATATCTTTAAAACATGTGTAAAGTCAAGAAAATATTAAAATATTTATCTCATTGGTCTATGTATCAAAAGAATCTCATAATCATCATAAGAGCTCATACCTCAATTGAAACTGTCTATGATAAGACATTTAACTGACATATAAGATTATGCGAGCTAATACATAGAATCTATGATTCCTGTATCGTGACAGGGGAGACTACCTTGCCAGGGAAAACTCCATAAGAAACTCTTTTAACTGGGCTATGTAGATCCACTAGCTTTCCCATATAGGTATATGTAAACCTAGACGGGCAACATAGTTTGGGACTGAAAGTTGCTACTAGGATTCCCTTGGGTAACTAATTGTGTTACCGAATAGAACCCCACCTAAAAGTCATCTCGGTGCTTAGTCAATATCCCAATGGAACACTTAAAACATGATCATAGACATCATAGGGAAAGATAGAAACTACCTATCAATCCATCTTTATAAAATATAGGATTAGCTCATCTTTTTTATAACTAATGCAATGTGGGTGTATTTCTTCCATCATTACATATCTTTGATCATAAACATCTTTAGGAACTTAACTTTCCCTTAACTTTGCTTGAAGCATCATAGAAACATCATTTATCAACTTATTTGCATAAAGCATCTTAAATTCATAGCATAAAGCTTTCATAAAAATATAACTTGAAAATCATGATCACATCTGACAAATCATACATAAAACTAGCATATATCATGGGTCACTGAAATTCAACTTGAAATTATTTAATATGATGTGAATTATGCATAATTAGACTAATAACATTGAAGAATACCCTAATTGAGAATACCCAATGAAAATTATGAAATTAGGGCTTTTAATTGAAGAAATCAAAAGAGAATTTAGAAGAATTTATTGGGATTCCATGGGTAAAAGGTACCCATGGTTGAATTCCCACATACCTTGAATGAATTGAAGCTTGGAATTGAGAAAGGAGACTTGTTCTTGAAGAAATTTTAGTCAAAAATCTTGATGAAGAAGATGAACTTTGAAGGAACCTTGAGAGAGAAGACTTAAAGTTGGTTGAGAGTTAATTAGGGGTGGGCATTCGGTATTCGGTTTGGTATTTTCAAAGTTTGGGTTCGATAATTTGGTAATCGGTAATTCAAAATATATACCAAATATCAAACTTTCAAACTTCGGTTCGGTAATTTGGTAATCGGTAAATCAAAATTTAGTTCGGTACGGTATTCGGTAATCCCATATTGAAGTCGAAGTCCACACGGAATATATTATTACATCATATTCATATTAGCAACAATAAAAGATGTAAAAATTTTATTTAAAAGCATGAGAAAAATGTAGAAAATATTCCGAAAAACTCAAACTAAGAATATTTCATTTACTTGTTTAACAATGAAGACTAAAAATACCTTGAACCTTGATTAGAATTTAGAATACAAAGTCCCTAAGTCCAATAACTATTCTCAAGCCTTGGATTGCAATGTACATCAAAATCTGAAATAGAAACTTGAAAATAGTTTTTTCACTACTGAACCTTGTCAAAAGGAGTCATAAATAAACCCCAAGCACACATTATAGAAATATGGATGTGATAACTTCATCATCATACAGGCAGCAATGTGATAGTAAAACCTTTTCTCAATTCAAAATTCTACAAAGATGTAGAACAATCAAGTGGTGGTTCTTCTTCAACAAAATTTAAGGCCCTTAATATCATTCAGGAGATCCATGAATGCAATAAACACTATCGTACCTTTCCTACATGCAAGGACAACTAAGAATATCACCAACAACATGGCCAAACTAGAATTAATATATGATGCCACCAGGATGAATGCTTATTTTCTAAAATTGCAAAATCTATTAACTTTCTCTACTGACAAGTCATGAGGGACTATCCGGATCTAAACAAAATAGTGCAATACCTATTATGAAAAGAGTGGACATCTAAGATCAAGTATCTTCAGTACTACATTGAGCACTTGAAGAAATCAAAAATGCTATCACCAATAGATACTTGATATGCATTGCCAGCCTAGCTTTCTTCTTAGCTTCCTCATCAGTACTGTCAGATTAGATAACCCCAAACCTGACAGAACCAAAATCCCAACAACAAGGACATATAATAGCCACCAAAACAAGACAGCAACAACCTGCAACAACCTGCAACAACAAGGACATACAACATGCAACACCCTGAATTGAAAGGCTTAACCAGTCAACCTTCAGCATTTTATGGACCTACAATAGAAACATAAGCTGTAAGCAAACCAGAGCCTCAAAAACTGGTGAGAAACCACACAATGCAAATGAACAAGACTTTCTTATAACGATGTTGTGTTATAGGATACAATAAGCACAGACATTTTTTTCTTTTCTGAATTGAAAGGCTCAACCTTCAGCAGTTTGCAGTCCCTTCTTTGCTTATCAATATCAGTATATCACCACCAAGAAGTAATGGCATATTCTAATGTTGCTGATTATGTTGGTGTACCATCCATAACTAATCCAAAATCTATTTTTACTGTTTTTCAGCTTGAACAATGTAGTCAATATTATCCATAGCTAAAAAGAATTTAAAATGTGTCAACAATTAAACTAAGTAAAAATATATAAAAATAAAATACAAAAACTGAAAAATATACCAAGTTCAAATTTCATAAGATCATTAAAATTTTCTTCAACATTTATAGGATAAGGCTCATTTCGACGCCAATCTTGAAGATAAATAACAGTTTGCACTAATTTCAGAGTCAAAGAACTCCTAAATGAATCAAGAATACAGCCCTCAGTGCTAAAGGCACATTCCGATGCCACACTAGAAATTGGAATTGCCAATACATCATGAGCCATATCAGAAAGAATTTTATATCTAGGAGAATGAGCTTTCCACCATGACAAGATATCAAAATTATCATCATCATCATTCGGCTCTAGTTCTTCACTAAGATACTTTTCCAACTCCGACTTACCACCTAAACCTGTACCATCTTATTTGTTCCTCTTCATTTGGATCCTATTTCTCACTGTTGTTAATATTTTGCTAGTGTTAGAGATAGATAAATCCGATGTCTGACTCGATAAATCAGAGAGATCGAGATGCATTAGAGAATTTTGCTACATACTCTTCAAACGTAGATTTCATGTAAGTCACCATTTCCTCTTTTATTTCACTCCCCTTTTCATCTCCAAACATATCCTCAAGTGCATCGCCAACATACTCAAGTTTGTTACGAGGATCTAAGATAGAGGCAATAAAAAGCACTTTATTCATTTTTTCAGGCGCACCCCAATACTTGACAAACTTTTCTTTCATATTTTCTCATATTTTTGCCAAAGAAGGATCATTTTCTTCCATACACTCTCTTAAATGATTGTGTAGCTCAACTATATCTTCAAAGTGACCATTAGAAGTGACGTAGAGTGAAACTAAAACCTTCTTAGTTAGATCATAAAATCTTTTAAGAAATATTACCATATTTCTCACCTTTTGCCAATCATCACTTTCAAGTATACCTGCAACACTTCCATCTTCACAAATATGATTAGCAAGATAAGTTGACAATCCACCATCTTCAAGATCAAACCTATCAAATGCACTCTCAAAATATTGTGCGGCATCCAATATCAAGTATGTCGAATTCCACTGGGTTGAAACATCTAAATATAATGACTTCTTACTGTCTATATTTTTTAGTTCACAATATTTCGCAGATTTTCTAATCCTTGCGGGAGATTGTCTAACATATTTCACCATTTGCCTAACACGTTTGATAGATGGACCAACTTCTTTCATGCCATCTTGCACAATAAGATTCAAAATGTGAGCCATACATCTCACGTGAAGATGGTTACCACATTTCATGTTAGATCCCTAATTAACCATTTGTTTGTGTAACTCTTTCACCATGACATCATTAGAAGAAGCATTATCTACAGTTATAGTAATTATTTTCTCCAATTCCAATCAAGCAAACACTTACTAATACAATAGGCCATTTCATCACCCTTATGACTAGTAACAACCTGAAAGTTTAAAATTCGTTTATGCAAGAGCCAATAACTATCAATAAAGTGTAGTGTTAAACACATATAATTTATTCTTTGTATAAAAGTCCATGTGTCTGTGGTTAGACAAAATCTCGGTGATGTTTCTTTCAAATACTTCATAAACTTTTGTCTCTCTTCACCAAAAACTACATAACAATCCCTAGACACTGTTCTATGGGAGGAAACTCAGAATAAAGGTTGGGTTTTTTTCATAAACTTCTTAAAACATTCCTTTTCAACAAAATGAAATGGAATCTCATTAAGGATTAACATCTCAAGTAAAGCCCTCTGAGATGCCTCTTGATCAAAAGTCCAAATTTCCCCATCAAACATTTCACCTTCTAATGGAAAGTTTAAATTTGATTGTTTGTACTTGGAATTGAAAGTGTTATCCTTATTGGGATTTTTAGGACAAGTTTTCAAATGTTTATTCAGTCCACCTGTTCAATTTTTAGTTGAATCAGCTAAGAGTACGTTACCACAATGCTTGCACTTTGCTTTATTAATTTCATCTTCTATGAGCTTATCATAATGCGGCCAAGCAGCAGATCTTGATTCTATAGCTTTCCTCTTCATAGTCACTGAATGTTGTTCAACTTCCGGTGTTGAATCAAGAGACTCAGTAAGAGCCAGAGGTGCGCTTTCACTGACATTGGTTGTTCGACTTGTTTCATGTTCCATCTAAACATAGAAGAGATTATAAATGTTATAAGACATAAATTAACAATCATTCGAAACACACAAATAATATGTAGAATCACAAAATAAAACAAAAAATTCACATTCCCATATACAAAAATTAAGAGTAGTTATTAGAAAGAGGGATGGGATGACTTACAGTTAGAAGGCAAGTGTTGTGTCTTGTGTGAGTCTTGGTTCAAAAAATGTCAATACAACAAATATGAGAGTCTTGGTTCAGAAAATATCAATACAAAAAATATTTCAGTCTTAGTTCAGAACACACAAGTCAGTGTGGTATTTTGCTGAGTGAGAAGCAATTTGTATATGGGTTCAGATTTCATAACACACAAGTCAGAAATCATGGTGTATAGATATATTTGTCCATTTTTTTCAACTAAACTCAAAAAAGGACAAAAACTTCATAATCTATTTGAAATGGAATTTAGGGTACGCGTATTATTTGGGGGGTAAATAGAGACAAAATATGAAGGAAGACTGGAAGAGGAAGAGGAAGAGAAGAAGTAAAGAGAACTTACCTTCAAGTGAAGCAGTCAAGGTGAAGGAGGCGTGAAGCGGTAAAGGTGATGGTGGCGTAAAGCGGTAAGGCTGATGGCGGCGTGAAGCGGTGAAGGTGAAGGCGGCGTGAAGTAGTGAAGCTGATGGCAGTGTGAAGCGGTGAAGGTGTGAAGCTAAAGGGCTGAAGGCGGATTGAAGACTAAAGCAGTGAACTGAACTCAGAACTGAAGATTGAAGTCGTGAAGTATAGGGGTGAATATTGAAATCTGAATAGGTTAATTGGGTTGTTAGGGACTTGGGGTATGTTAGACAATTGGGATAGATATCAATAGTTAAATTATAGGAATGTGCCTATAGCCCTTTATGTTTAAAAGGCATCTTTAAAGAGGCCCAACATAAATATTTTTGGTATTCGGTAAATATCGAATACCGAATGGAGAAATTATAAATACCAAAACCAAAACTGAAATACCAAATGTTAAATTTTGATACCAAATTCCCAACCGAAGTAGCAAATACCAAATACCAAAATACAAAATAGCCAGTTTGGTTCGGTAATTCAGTTTTCAGTATTTTATGCCCACCCTAGAGTTAATGAGGGAAAAGAATAGACTTAGGAGTATTTAGAAAAATTACATAATGAATCTAGTCCCAAAAATGTCCACATACATTAATAAGGTATAAGAAAAAGATTAAAATAACCCTCATTAAATTCGAGACCCATAACGGGCCATCACCACGGACTGTGAATGACAATATAGTCCGCGGTCCCCTTTTTGAAGCTGGACTTAAGATTTTCTGATAAGGATATTGGGGATCCTACCCACCACGAGATCCACCACGGCCCGTGAAGGGCACCACAGTCAGTAGTGGTTGCCTTAAACTTGATAAACTTAGGGTTGCAGGGAAAGTTTCAAGCCTTCCTTCAAAGAGACTATGATGGTCCATGAAAATGAATATAGTCCATGAAAGTGGATCGTTGTGTAGGACCTGTAGGGTGGTATGCAAGGTCAACCACCATGAAATCCACCACGATCTGTGAAAGGATACACGACCCGTGGTGGTGAGTCATGGTCCTTGCCTTGGGGATATTTTTCTGAGGTCTTAAGGCCGGGGTCACCATGGAAGGCGTCACAGCCCATGGTGCTCACCACAGTCCCAAGTCCCTTCCTCCAGGACTGAGCTTCAAATCCACTCCTATGGTGCTCACCATGAGTCATGATGCGTACCACGGCCCTTAATGACCTATGTGGTCTTCATCTTATGCCAAAAAATGCTGGTTTCCATAATTTCATCTTTTGATCCTTATTTTCTGACTTTCCATATTTTGGGGTCTTACAAATATCATGGTACATCTTCGTTGAACTTGGGTGAATAGAATAACAAGAATCTAACAATCTTTGTCCTATACTCAACATTGATGACATCAAAATCGAATATCTCTAACTCTACCAAATCTATAGAGGTTTGACGACTAATAATTTCTATCGTACAACCTTGATAGACTCTCTTGGAAATAATAGACTAACCAACTGGTGTAGACACTATAAAGGGTCGTTTTAATGACTTTTCTACGATACCAAACTTCCCCACAATAAATGGAGTAACATAGGATAGAGTAGATCCAAGATCTATCAAAGTATAAACATAATGGGAGTAGACAATCAATGTACATGTCATAACATCAAGTGACCACTCTGAGTCTTGTCGGTCAATAATTGCATATGTATGGTTTTATCAAATATTAGAACTAGATACTCCCTCTTTGGCTCTGGCTCTGCCTCTACTTGCTAAAGTCTGGGGTCCACGCCTTGTAGAGTGTGCGGATGAAGAGGAACCTACTACCGACCTAGTCGGCTAACCTATACCACCTTGGACTATGGTCGAGTAGTTCTTCCAACCATACCCCTTCTTCCCAAGAGAGTAATAGCCTATGGAACACTTCTTGCACCTCCAAAAATACATACTACTGCAAGTAGCATAATACGGGCAGGGCTACCCTATCCTAGCCTGAACTCCTCCACTGTTGAGAGCCTAATGCTCATAAACCCTCATCTAGGCTTGACTATCACCGATGATCAAGTCTACTACCTTGTAACTACTGTAGTAGAGGTCTAGGTGTCCTACTAGAATATAGGGGTCTGGGACCACCCTAAAACTCTCCCTATGAACTAGTGGACCTAGCCCTCTTTTGTTTCTCTTTCTTGACCCTCTCACTCATATACTACTGATGTCGGTGGTCTTTTATGCCCTATGCAAAGGCCTAAATTTTTGATATATCCATACTATCATTTAGTGACATGATAGAACAAAAGTCGATATAGTCTGAATCAAGCACTCCCATAAATATACGCACCCTATCATGCATCCTATCAACAAATGTTGGTGCATAACTAGCCAATGAATCAAATCTCAGCCTGTACTCTCAAATATTTATGCTACCCTATCGAAGGTTTAGAAACTAATCTACCTGGGCATCCCTAATCTCTCAAGGAAAATAGTGATCTATGAAAGCTTCTGTAAAGCTATCCCAAGTGGGTAGAGGTGCATCTTTTCCCTGGATCTCTCCTAACTCTCGTACCACAATACTACAATATCACGCAATCAAAATATTGTTAACTGAATTGACTATATCGCTGAACCATGCATGACCCTAAAGATCATATGAAGCTGATCAATAAAGTGTTGAGGGTCCTCTCTGTGATCTATCCCAATAAACTGTGGAGGATTCAAGGCAAGAAATTCATGAACTCTCAAACTTTTCGGCCCTTCAGAAGGTCCAGCAACATCTAGCGCAACTGGTTGGCATTGAGCAACTACTAATTGTTCTAACATATATACTGCACTTTTGAAATCTTGATCATATGGAATATAAGGAACTAGAGGTGGTCTTATATCCCTCAGAGGCTCTTGAAGTGGTGGAAAGGCTATAGGAGGCTAAAAATATATCTCCCCGTGGGTCTTAGGATGGGCTACCTCCGCTACGGTACCTTGTTGGTACCCTCACCTACAATTGTATCTAGCCCCTAGATAGCCTATCTGGTATCATCCATCTCTATCTGCTTAAAAATATTAATCATAAGCTTGTAAACTCAATCCTTAAGACACTGCTCGATAGCACGAGGTGAGAAAAAGAAGGATAATCATTCTAACATGCCATGTAGTTTCTTTCTTATCGAATGTGGTGCAAAATATATTTATAAATAAGACTCCACTAGAAATAGCTTGCAGACTCCCTAGGATACGACATTGATATGATACAAAGTTTGTCAAGCCCCAAACTCAAGGGGCACAACTGGCATCTAATGCAAAAACTGAAGTCCGAGCCGACCCTATTGAACCATTTTCTACTAGCACAGGGAAGCTACACGCTATCAAGGAAATAAACAAGTATATCTCAACTTAAAATTAAGAGCTCGGCCGGCAAGGACCTGTAAATAGATCTATAAAAGAAAGAACTACTATCAATAATTCATATAAAGAAATATCAAACTAGCACACAATTCCTAATTGGTCGTCGAGGTCACAACAATCTCTATACCAAAACTAAAAGCAAGTATATATATTAAGATAATACATGAAATAACTATCAAGCCTTAACAACTTAAAAACCATACCAACATGGGCATAACGTAGCTATACAACTCACAAACTAGTCTACAAGCCTCTAAGAGTAGTAAAACTTGGCGGGACAGGACCCTGATCTACCTAAAATATATATAATAAAAGCTAACAAACCTCAAAAATTTGGCAGCTCCAGAAGAAAGGGGCTAACCAACCTGCTAGAACTCAACCGTGTTTCTAGGGAGGTCTATAAGGCCGTCTGTCGGGACTTGCACGCATGAATGCAGTTCCCCCATGAAATGAGGTGTCAATATAAAGTAATATACCGAGTATGAAAGGCAATAGACTCAATGAGCAGATATCATAATATAATGAAAGTAATCCAGTAAGGAAATCAAGAATAAGAAAAGTGTACTACCTCTCTAGAATCTAAACATACAAAAAATAACCATACAACAACCTAACACGACCCCCATAAGCTTGGAAGGTACAAACAACAAACAAGACAACCTACCTAGGCCCCCATAAGCCATAAGGTACCAATTCAGTCTATATGCCCCTATTAGTAGTCCTCTATCCACGTAGGCAGTCACATAGCCTTCTTAGGCAATAATATAGCCCCATAGGCAGCACATATCCCTCTTTGGGATTGATATAGCCCCGTAGAAAACTATCTCTCTTGGCAAAAACATAGCCCTATAGGCAACACATAGCTGAAATCATTCTCCTTCGACATAAGCAAAACTTTCCAAAACCATTTCCCATCAGCAACATCACTTGACAGAATCATTTCCCATCGGCATAAAGATCATTTGCTGGAACTATTTTTCAATGGCATAATCATCACTCGCCGGAATCATTTTCCATTGGCATAAACATCAAGAATCTAGATCCCATGATAGTGTTCCATGACCAATGCAAATAAGCATGCTTATTTGCATGTATAATGAGAAAATGACAAGTTCCACATCAATTGTCAATTCATACACACACTCATGACACATCATTAAAAGTGAATCAATATACCCATACAAGTCTTGCATGGCATATCACACATTATCACATTAACAAGTTCATTTTGTTATTTGACACACCCAAATTTACACTTCAATTAAGAAGTATAAATCAATCACTGTCAAATATAGAACCCAACAAGGTTGGGGTCGAACCCACAAGGAACTCAAAGAAAATAAGTCTACTAGCACTTAAACTAAGTTGAGTCAATATTTTTTGAAAGTAAAAATTCATAAAGTAAATGGGGGTTTTGGTTTTAACTTAGTAATTAGTAATAATAATCAAGTAGCAAAGTAAGATAGACTTACAATTGTGATCAATAGATGGAAGATGCTAGGATTGTGTTCCCCATGTGGTCGTAACTCAGTAGACATACTGTATTAGTAATCTTTTCTCAATGTGTAGAATGCAAAAATCTAACAAGTTAAGGACACCTAAACGCCTTCTGGCCCTATTAGATGAATTTCACTCATCACCTCCCTTTCTCAGAACATTTTACCTACTAACCCTTGTTTTTGACATCAGAACACTATCCCCTCTCAGGCTCAAGTTCTTAGACGAAGGTTTATAGCTTCAAATCTCTGTTTTTTTTATCTTTTTTTCTAATCACTACCCCTCTCGCAAGCAATTATTGAATTCAGTCGAGTTCTAACGCGTGCACTCGTTGGAAAAAATCAAAACAAAAATAAAAACAATACATACATGTACATTGGTCAAATATTACTTCGTACTTAACCTACTTTGTTATCCATTCATGGTTCTCACAATCCTATTGCGAATTTAGCTACTCATAATTTGAATATCGCAATTTAAAAATTATTGAAAAAATCTTAATCATGAACTTGCAGATTGAATAGAATAATTTCAAAGTCTTGACTTCTTCATGAAAATATAATAAAAATAGAGAAGAAAAGAATAAATCAATTTTGTCTGGCCTTCATGGCGTCTCTTCCAAAGTTCCCAAGCTATAAAAGTCAAAGTCCTAGGTTAAAAATAAGTTGTGAATTGTGTGTTAGTTCCAAAAATTATTTTTAATGGACTATTTATAGATGTAGGAAACCCTAAATAAAATAACTAAGTCCAAAACTAATTGGGAGACCCAAACCCAAAGAAATTTTTATTTCTGCCAGGCGGCTCCATATTTTCCTTGCTTCTTCAAAGACTGCCACGTGGCAGAAGGAAACAAATTGCAATTTTGAATTTCACTCGTTCAATTGTATAAAAAATATTAATATTATATTAACTTCTTTCCATTAGTTTTGATTCTCCTTCTATAATCTTTCATTTCTTATTCATTTTGGCTCCAAATTTCTTCATCTCTACATCCTTTTAATCCTACAAATAAAATATATTATTTAGCATAATCCATAAAATTCATTCTAAAAAAATGTATTAAATATGAGGTAAATACTGACTAAAAATATGTATTATTTGCTTCACATCACCACCCTCCACACTTAAACATTTGCTCATCCTTGAGCAAGTATTAAAGATCATCTTAAAAATTCAAATAGGACCACCACTTTGGTTGATACAAATGATTAGGCTATAAAAAAATAAAAAATATTAAGTACACTTCCCAATCATTATGCAAGATATACAAATAAACAACAAACCTCTAACCTCTAATCTTAAGAAAGGACTCTAACTCATCAAATTTAGCTTGCTCACCAACTATCTCAAAGAAAGTTAATAACATCACCTATCTATTATGAAACACGTGCCCTCACAAGAAGAAATAGTCCACACACTCAATTCAAAAGATTCAATATAAATTAAGGAATTAGCATCAAAAAATAACTTTCACACCCACAAAAGAATTCACATGTATGCACAATGAACCATAGGTTTTCCCATTATGTACATCTCCACTAGTTAAACATGCTCGAATGGAAACAAATAGGGCTTTTAATGGGTTATAATGTAGGCTAGGGAACGGGTAGGAAAATTATATAATAGTGACTTACACTTTCTAAGCACTTTGCACTTTTAGACTTCATCGCCCATAATTTCTTCTTTTTATTTTTTATCAATCTTCTGTTTAATAATTATTTCACTAGCAATTTCATCTCATAAAAAACTTTTTGCCCCTTCTTTTTTTCAAAATTATTTTTCCCTCTTTTTTTTCATGATACGTTCTTTTAAAGAGTATTTTTTTCATCACTTTGTATCTATCATTGACTATATTTTTCCACTCAACTATCCTTTTTCTTCAAATTTAACAATTATAATTAGTATATGCTACAGTGCTAAGGGAAGTAGGGTGCAAAAATTCGGGATTCAAAAAATTAGATCAAGATAAATATAAGGCTATCAAACGAAAGGTTATAGGCTCAAAGGGGTTATTAGTGATATAATATCTGAAAAGGTTAAAAGTTGCAAGAAAAATCAAAGAAAACCTATAATCATCTTATAAACAAAGCAATACTTTTTATTTTGCTTCAATAACATGCAGGGCAAGTTCTAGACTAAGATGCAAAACATGGAATATAAGCAAACAACCTCACCATATATGGCACAAGTCTCAATAAAGATGGATCAATTTTACTTCTAAGATAGATAGGGTCATTACAATCTATAAGATAAGAATAAGTTATATATAGAGTCACAACCATGAACTTAGGTGTCAAAATGTCTATTGTTTTATTCTGAAGCATTCAAAGAAAAGTACTACTGCCTAAATTTCTTGTATCAAACATCAAAAAGGTTTTTTCTTTTCTCTCCAAAAAATAAAATAAAAGAAGATATAAAGTTACTCTAAAAAAATAAAATTATCCGATTCAAAGAACGCCCCCTCGAAAAAAAACTGAAAATAAAAACCTAGGAGTGGGTGAGGTATGCTCTAAAAATTTTAAAAACCTTCAAAAACTATTTTAATCTAAATAATAAAAGAAAATTCTTTTTGTATTTTTGGACTTTTTAAAAAAATCAAGTTAATAAATAAATAAACCCTATAACATACTTTACCCTTAAAATATTGAAAGATATTCCACCCCATACTTAAAATCATGCTTTGTCCCCAACTAACCCTTGTTTCAGAACGTATTACCAACTAACCATTATTTTTGACCTCAGATGACTATCCCTTCTCGGGCTCAAGTTCTTAGACGAAGATTTATAGCTTTGAATCTCTGTTGTTGTTATTTTTTTCTAATCACTACCCCCTCTCCTAAAGAAGTATTAAATTCAGATAAGTGCGTGCACTTGTTGGAAAACAATCAAAACCAAAAATAACAACAATACATGCATATACAGTGGTCGAAAACTACTTCGTACTTAACCTACTTTGTTATCCAGTCATGGTTCTCACAACCCTAATTGCGAAGTCAGCTACTCATACTTTAAATATCACAGTTTAGAAATTATAGATAAAATCTTAATTATGAACTTGCAGATTGAATAGAATAAATTCAAAATTTTGAATTCTTGAAGAAAATATTATAAAAAAGATAAGAAAAGTATAAACCAATTTTCTCCAGCCTTCACGACGGCTCTTCCAAAGTTGCCAGGCTATAAAATTCTAAGTCCTAGGTTAAAAAATTAGTTCTGAGTTGTGTGTTATTTCTCTAGAATATTTTTTTATAGACTATTTATAGATATACAAAAACCCGAATAAAATAAGTGAGTCCAAAATTAATTGAGAGACCCAAACCCAAAGAAATTTAGCTTTCTGTCGGCCGCCTCCATATTTTCCTTGCTTTTTCAAAGACTACCACATGGCAGAAGGTAACAAATTGCATTTTGAATTTCACTCTTTCAATTGTATAAAAAATATTAATATTATATTAACTTCTTTTCATTAAGCTGTCTGCTTTATTTTCTTCTATAATCTTTCATTTCGAATTCGTTTTCGCTCCAAATTTCATCATCTTTGTGCCATTTTAATTCTACAAATAAAATACAGTATTTAGCACAATCCATAAAATACATGCTCAAAAAGGATAAATAAAAGTATTAAATAAGAGGTAAATAATGACTAAAAATATGTATTATTGGTCTCACATAATTATTCCCACCAAAACTTAACTGATAATCGGACAACAAAGGATAACACGTATAATCTATGAGTACCCTCAACATTCCCCATTACTCCCAAACTGTTATGATCCAAGTTAGGCCCTAGTTGCAAGACGACGAATAGAATTCCGAGGTACTCCAACCAAGCCTCTTAGCATATCATTTATGAGCAAACATAAGGCAAATGAGATAATAGGACTAAATCATTGTCACGACCCAATTTCTCAGGTCATGATGGCGCCTACTATCACCCACAAGTAGGCAAGCCGACCTATGTCCTAAAACTGTAAGTAATGGGACGTCAGGGTAGAAGACCAACAAATCAATCTAAACTAGTAAAGCAACAATAGGAGCATACAATGAATGGGTGGAAGTAACTAAATATATATATATACAATAAAAGGATCCCTCCCAGACCCTGAAAGTCACATGTACAGAGCTGCTAATAAAAGAGTACAAGTTCCAAAAGTGGACCACGAAAAATGACTATCTCAAAAAGCAAAAGACAGTCAAAATATATGTACAGAAGGAGACGGGTAAATTCAGAATACAGTGTGCTTACCCTTGCCTACGATCATGATCGTAACTGGCTCGAATAAACACCGGTAGCTAGTACTCGGACCTACATCACAAAAATAGATGCAGAGCGTAGAATGAGTACCAAAACAATAAGTATCTAGTAGGTATCATAGGCCGACTGAGCAAGATAAGCAAAAGTAAACTGAAATGCGGGTAAAGGATTACTATCAAGGCTGAGCAAGAAGTAAATGTAGGTATGTACACGAGCGTACAAGTAAACAAAGATAAAGAATCTAACTAACTCCGCCGAACTTCCATAAACCAGAAAGGTACGCTCGTGCACAAATAAAGAGTAACCACCTGCATGAACTCCCATAATACAGACAAATGCAAGAATAGCTGAAAGAAAATGAACGGAACCACAAGGATTTCAATAATATCACCATTTTTCGAAGTTGAACCGAACCATTTCCAAACTCTAACACCTCAACCAAAAACAGAGAATAGATGAAGACTTAACCGAAGATTCATAAGGGAATCAGGAATTTAACCACGTGTAAGCTGGACCACGAACTACAACCGGCTAACTGTAGCTCATGAGTCGACATGAGTAGGCTAGACCACAGACTTTAACTAGGTAACTATAGCCAAGGGTTGAGCACAGATAAGCTAGACCACAGAGTTTAACCGGGTATCTGTAGCTAGGAAGCCTGGACACAGGTAAGCTGGACCACAAACTTTAACAGGGTATCTGTAGCTAAGAAGCCGAGCACAAGTAAGTTGGACCACAAACTTTGACTGAGTTTCTATAACTAAGGTACCCGACTAAATTAAAATCAGAGACCAACCGTGCGTCACAAGGGGTCCCCCCAAATCGAGTGTCATCAATGCACCGCTCTAGCCCGAACGAAATATAACCCGAATTGCCGAGAAAACATCCAAATATCAAGAATTGAGTGATACCGTACCAATAGGAAAATAGGGCATTATGGACGTAAGGTCACAAGCTGAGTTACTGCCTAGCTAAGGCTCAGGCTATCAGACTCAATCTGCCATATCAGTCTACAGGGACCTAACTGTTCGAAATGATGTCGGAGAAGGTCTAAGGCCAATCGGCACCAAAACCGTGCAAGTCTAAGGCAACACTAGTCTAAGCCTAGAATAAGGCCAAACATGCTTCCAAATGTGTTACCATAAGCACAACATTCATTACAGGATAGGAACAACCAACAACCACAGGAGTCATGCTTACACAGTCCAACGATTACCCAAAACAAGGCCTAGGATATTGATTCTAGAAATTAGCATGCTCAACACCCAACCCCACCAAACTCATACAAATCAATGTACAATTGTCTAAACATGCTCATTTTTATGAGAAAAAACCATAGCCTACCTGAAAGTCGACCACACGCACTCCAACTCAAGAAACCAGAGCTTTTCTCTTTTGAGCAGTCTCTAAATTCTGCTACTATATCAAAATAGAATCACAACGTTATACGGTCATTATGATACAAAAATTATCGAATTTAGAGATGAATCAATTTTGGGGTCTAATATGAGAAATATGGGACCCGCGTCTGAAATTCTGGAATTGAACCCAAAAATAGTTTCTAAACATCTCCGAAACCTCAAAAATCAATTTGTTAAACAGCACGGGGTTGGAAAACTATGCAAAATGGGCATGCAACAAAAATTCACAAAATTTGAACTAAAAGATAAAAATGGCAAATTCTTGATCAGCAAATTCTAAAAAATCAAGACTCTCCCAATCCAAAAAAAATTACCCCATGACGTTCCTTGTGACAAACCCAACAAGCTAGCCTCAAAAATCACTAAACAGAGTCAATATGATCAAGATACAATCTCCACAAATTCAACAAAATACCACTCCGAAATTCAGTAAACCAATAGCTAATTACGAATTCTTACCTCACACGGATCTTCCCTTCGAGTTTTTGAGCTCACCACTGGATTTCCCATGAAATTCTCTTGAATTTAGACCTTGAATCCCCTAATTTTGTGAAGGAACGAGAGAGAAATCGATGTTTGAAATGAAGAACTATGGCAGAGTTCGAGTTTCTGGTCTTAATTAAAAGACTAGGTAGTTGCTCTTCACGATCGTGGGGAAAAGTATCGCGGTCGCGACCAGCTCCTAAACAGATCATCACAATCGCGAGGGTAAGGTCTCACGATCGTGAAGACCAACTAAGTCAAACCCTAGTCAACTCTTTATCGCGATAGGGATAGTTCCTTCGCGAACGCGATGAAGAAAGCCATCTACACTAGGTATCAGCTAAAAGCTAAGTTTTCACCAAGTTCAAATACACCGACGGGGTGCTCAAAATTCGCTCAGAATCCCGTGTGTGAAAACAAGATATGCTACCCCACTAAATTTGACGTTCTAGACTCAATGATATTGTTAAAATTTCCATACAAGGTCGCTACAACTGAAAGTAAGTCCCACACCCAGGGCCATTTTGAGCCAAATTCCACAATGGACCTCGGGATTAGACCGGAAGCCTCGAGAACCAAAAGAAGGGTCACTCTAGACCAAACTCGATATTTTAGAACTAACCATACTGTCAGAATTTTTGTCTTAGTGCATTTTCCAAGAAAGTTAATCAAAGTCAACTAAGAGCCAAATTTCAAAGTCAAAACCACCAAATGGTCTTAAACTTGTATCGTTTGCCTCGGTACTCATGGCGACTATGCCACTAGCCTAATTTAGCCACTCTAGAGCTGTTGGAACCGTCAGAATTCCGTTCTGACATTGTTTTCTTAAGGTTATGATCGAGGTCAACTTTTTAAGTTATAAAAGCTCCAAAATAGGGAAATGGGCCTAAAACACAAACAAACAACCAGGCGACCGAACAATCAGTGCTAGCAAGTCATAAATGACTTGGGGTCTCTACTGGAACACTCTAAATGATGGAATTCATGCTTACATTCAAAAATGACCTGGAGGGTCATTACAACATCCACTACTAAAAGAATTTTTGTCTGTGAAAGTAAGAGTCAAGAAGTACCTAAAGGCTCAAATAAGTCGGGGAACTGTGCTCGTATCTCATGCTCGGTCTCCTAGGTAGCCTCTTCGACTGGACGATGTTGCCAGCGGACCTTAGCCAAAGGAATGGCTCTGGAACACAATTGTCTGACATCTTTGGCCAAAATAGCAACTTGCTCCACAATATAGCTTAAACGATCATCTAAGTCAACTGCGTCATACTGAAGCACATGGGACTTTTCTGGAATATACCGGTGCAACATCGAAATATAAAAATGTAGGTGAATATCTAAGAAGGCCGAGGACAAAGCTAACTCATATGCAACTTCGCCAACTGTCCTCAATATCTCAAAAAGGCCAATATACCTGGGGCTAAGCTTGTCCCGCCTCCCCAATCTCATCACACCCTTCATGGGTGACACCCGGAGGAATATTCTGTCCTTAACGGCAAATCTTAATAGTTGACGCCTACGATTCGCATAGCTCCAATGTCTACTCTGAGCTGTCCTGAGCCTATCTTGAATCAACCTCACACGATCTAAGGCCTCTTGCATCAATTCTGTACCATGTGGCCTGGGCTCTAAAAACTCAAACAAACTAACTAGAGAGTGACAACACCTACCATATAAGGCCTTGGACGGAACCATCTAAATACTAAAGTGGTAGCTGTTGTTGTACGCAAACTCTGTTAAAGGCAAAAACTAATCCACTGACCACCAAAATCCATAACACAAACCTGCAACATATCCTCGAGAACCTGAATCGTGTGCTCCGACTTACCATCGATCTGCAGGTAAAAAGTTATGATAAGGTCAACACGAGTACCCAACTCCTCTTAAAAAGTCCTCTAAAAGCTAGTTGTGAACTGCGAGCCCCGGTCTGAGATGATAGAAATAGGCACACCATAAAACCGAACCACATCTCGAATGTAAATATGGGCCAACCTCTCAGCACTGTAAGATGTATGAATGGGAAAGAAGTGTGCTGACTTGGTCAATCGATCCATGATGACCCAAATACTATCAGGATCATAGGAAGTGTGAGCAACCTCGCAATGATATATATGGTGACCCGCTCCTATTTCCACTCAGGAATGGATAATCTCTGAAGCTTGTCACCAGGCCTCAAATGCTCGGCCTTAACCTACTGACAACATATACAATGCTACACATAATCCACAATATCTCTCATCATACCACTCTACCAGTGGTGCTGCCTCAAGTCACGATACATCTTAACGGTGCCCGAATATCTAGAATATCTAGAATCATGGGCCTCACTAAGGATTAACTTCATCAAACCCCCAACTCTCGAAACACAAAGACAACTAACAAACCTCAAAACCCCATTTGAATCTAAGGTAGCCAAGCCTGCGTCTTCTCCCAAAACCTAATCTCAAAGTATAACTAAATCCTCATCCTCAAACTGACAACTGTGAATCATGTCTAATAGAAATAAATGAGCTCCCACATAAGGTAACACGCACCAAAAATTAGAGATATCCAGTCGAATCATCCAGTTAGCTAAGCATTAGATGTCCAAAGCTAATAGCCACTCCACAATAGAAAGAAAGGATAGACTACCCATACTCACCACCTTCAACTCAAGACGTCCACTACTTCATTCGCATTGCCCGAATGGTAGAGAACATAGAGGTCATACTCCTTCAACAGCTCAATCCAGCGGCGCTGCTCGAATTAAGATCCCTCTGGCTCATAATGTACTGAAGGCTCATGTGATCAGTGTAAATCTCGCATCGAACTCCATACAAGTAGTGTCTTAAAATCTTAAGCGTAAAAACTACCACCGCCAACTCCAAGTCATGAGTGGGGTAGTTGCGCTCATGCAGCTTAACCTCAATCTTCGTTAGTGTTGACACCCAATTTTGATCATCCACAACGCAAATTAGCTATCGAGTTTCTTTGAATTTCAAACATTTTTGAAATAATTATCTTTTATAAAAACAAAGATATTTTCATGTTATTCTTAACAATTTTTATTTTTTTTATATAAATTTTAGTATAATATACATATTTCTATAAACTATATCTTTGATTACTATTTATGTAGTTATTCGAAAATCATCTCAAAAAGATTTCATTTTTAAGTAAATACAATGTTAGTTAGGTTAGTTTAATTATAGTTTGCATTTTTTAAAAATTTAGTTTTTTCTTTAAAAAAAATTCCCAATCTCCCACATTGAAAATTGTATGAAAATTTATAGTTTTTGGAGCCTATATAAAGGCTCATATTCTTATTAAGAAGAAAGAAGAAGTGAGAGGTTTTTTAGCCACCCCAAAGTTAAATTTTTTCTTAATATGGCTAGGATTTTGGACTTTTGTCCCCAGCCTAAAAGTTGTGAAAATTTCTAGATTTCAATCTATTCATTTCTTCAAGGAAAATAGGAGATTGAAGTCAAAATTTAGGCTAAGAACAGTGTTCTTATAACGTTCAACCCACGAAGGTTCGAGTCTAAATTTTTAATCTTTTCTTTTTTTGTAGATTAGAGTTCCATCAAGCTCTTGGGTGGTGGTGAAGTTGTCTTCCACTCATTGTCTTCAGTCTTGCTGCCCGAAAAGAGGTAAATTTTCTCTCAACTTTATTTTTTTTAATTATTTCATGTTTTATATTTAGTTGATTCGTAGTCTTATTTTTTTAGTTAGCATTTATTAAGAATAATTAGATTAATGACAGAAATTTTTTATAGTTAGCATGTGTTAGAATTAATTAGCTATCATATGTTAGGATTATTTCCTGAAAGATCTTAGTTTTGTTCATTATTTTTCCAAATAGTTTCCTTTGACAATATAGATTTTCATGTTTTTAATTACTTCTTTTAATATGATTTAGATAACAAAAATATGCTTAAAGTTATTATTCAATTAGAAATTTCATGGCCTAATTGATTTAATTCTTTCTTTAAAATTTGAGCAAGTATAGCGTATATATTAAATCTGTGTCCTTTAGTTACTTGAATATATTTCTTCTTTCCTCCACATATATGCAAGTTGTTAGTCACTTCTAGGATGCTCATCAAGTTGTTAGTCACTTCTAGGATACAGTATATATGCAGTCTGATATACAATGATATACAGCAGATACAATGAACAAACTGGTGGTATACTGTGTGTATACAGTTTGATATACAGAAATAAAGTAGTATACACTATATACAATATATACACATTTCGATATACAGTGTGTATACAACTGCGATATACAGTGGAATTGTGCTTAAGGCTCAAAACGCAGATGGCTCAATAGCTTAGTCCAGGCATACAAAAATTAAGTGTCGGGTAATATTTTCATGTGTTATTTATTGTTTTTTTATATTAATTCGGATTGTAATAATTTATTTACTTATATTATTTATGCTTGCTTAGATATTAATTTTAATTTGTTTTAACTTAATTAGATTCCCCTAAAGATAAACCAATTCATGTTAATTTACCCTTTAGATGATTTTCTACCTTTACTTAGGCATTTGGTAAACTTTACTTTTTTTTTATACATGTATATTATTTTCAATGTTTAAGTTTGATCATTTTTTCCCAAAAATAATTTTAAAGTTTTCGCTTCCTTTTAAATTAATATTTTTAAAATTTAGTCAAATAATTTTCAAATCGTCGGATAATCGCGCATTGGCGACCACTTTGAATGTTTAACACCTTTTCAAAGTAGAAATAAGAACCTTGTACCTTTTTCTCTGAATTTTTAAGACTTAAATCTGTTAGGGTCTTTTAAATTAAGTTTTCTTAATTTCTTTAAAAAATTAAGTGGCGACTCCTTTTTAAAAAAATTGATTTTTTCTCTATAAAGTTGGAATTAAATTTAAATTATCTTTTTCAGACATAACAGAAATGGCGACTCCGCTGGAGAATTAATTAGGTTCTAACCATTAGATTTGTTTGATTTATTTGACTAACTATTTGAGATTGTAATAATTAGTAATTTATTTTCTTTATTTGTATTTTATATGTTTAAATTCTGAATATTAAATTGTTATTGCATGCATAATATGTTTTCCGCCACTTGGCATTTTATTATTTTACTTAAATGATGGTTATGCAGGTCGCAGCCGTTGAATCCAAAATATTCCTAAGGGGTACCTTGGCGAAAAGAGTTGGCCACTAGATGGTCAACGATCGCTAACTTCCCCCAGCCTGAGTTGTCTGCTTGGGTCACCGGTACACTTCAAAATATAGCCCACTCTTAGTCAACCTAGCGTAGAGCAAAGTCAAATCCCATATTTAGCTTATTGGCCTAAGACGACATAATACCCAAGGCGTATTGGGCCTATTAGAAAGACCACCCTAAGTCCAAAGCGGCCCTCGGCCTAAATGGACGATCATACCTATATGTTTAAATTTGAAGGTTGTATATGTTGTTTGACAAACCATTGCCCCTCGGGGTTGGGAGTTTATTTTAGTAGCTTAGTCTACTCAAAGAAGGATCTTCATAAGCTGCTACTTCATCCAAAAGGCGTTGGCGTTCGGAGATGTCAAGAATGAAAGATTTTCCACGAAGCCTTAGTTTAGGATTGTACCTCTGCGTGAGACTGATTATTTGTAACATCATTTTCCTATTATGTATCTCCATTCAGTTTATTCATAAAACTTGTATAAATATGGTTTTGGGGGAAATGAAATATTTCAAATGATGTTATACATCCTTCAAATCGTTAGGCCTATCCTTGGCGCAAGAAGGTCACATATCTGTTTAGGATGTGTAATAACAGTTTATGTGCTATATGCTATAATTGTTTTTGTGAATATGTTGCTTCATTTGGAGACATGCTAGTGCACTCTTTTAGAATTTTTTCTAGAGCCTCATAGGCATAAATATCGAGTCACTATCGACAGTGTGTCCATATACTCCATGAGTCTTTAGTTTCCCAATAAAATTTGAACTTTACTCTCAACTAATAAACCTTGCTCTCTCATCTCCAAAAAAAGGGTTGATGTTTCATTAAAAAAATCAAGCTGGTCGAACTACGTAGGACCTAAATTCTCCTTTGTGAGATCTGTAGGAAGCCTTTCAAGGCTCGGTCGTGTCTTTGAAGTTTTTAGTTTTTCCTCATTCTTTCAAAGAAATTGAGAACTTCTTTTGCATCTAAGAAGAATGAGGGTACAAAACTTGAAGCACAAGAAATCTGTGATTCAACACAAGTCAACCTTTCTCACATATCTATCCTAAAATTAAAATGGGTCAATTTCGGTCCATTTAGTCTTTCTTCACCTATGGATTAGTTTGTCTTCAAACAAAGCAACATTTATATGTTTAGTTCTTTCTGTGATATTTTGCATTAATTATTACAAACATGGACTAATACTTTGGCTTTTGAGCTATTCTTCTTTTTAAGGGAGAGACTGATTTGTGTCAAAAATCAAATCTGCTTACTTCTCAAAGATCCATGGTTCAACAAAGTTGATTCTTTTTTCTTTTGTAGAGGCTATTATCAAAGGACACCATGCGATAAATGATTGGATATCAATTTTGAGAGGTCAACACCCTCTTCTTAACTAAGAATCTTTCTTTATACGCAGAAGAGACGACATTATTTCAAGAGAGGGAATCACGGCAATCACAAATCTACTGCAACATTCAACCACAAACTTTAACCCTAATCTTTTTGAATTTTTTAATCTAAGAAAAATCATAACTCTTTCTCATATAGATCTTGCAGGGACAAAGAGTTCATGGGAAATAACGATGACCTTAAATTTATTAAGACACCAATACACAGCTTGAAAGATAAATCGGGGGAGTCTTTGACTATGAAGGCTTACTCCTATATCTTGTTACTTCTTTTTTATAATGACCCCACTTTCACACTTTTCTCATATATTTGCAGGAAAATTGTCCCCGATAATAGTCGGGGATGGTTATAACAATATATGATTCTCATGAATAGTTGGAAGAATTCAAGTCATAAGAGACAATCCCCAAAAAGAACACAACAAGTGATTCCTGCAGGAAATTGGAAGAACACACCAATTATAATCTCTGAGGAATATCTGAAAAACAATATAACGATAGGTGTTCTCACCGATGGTTGAGAAAACACGAAACGTGTTAGTGCAAATAGGCAAAAGACACTCCCCAACTAAAGATGTCAACGAGCACTAGACTTACGAGACGTCACTCTGAGTTTGTTTAAATCTTTAAATTATTTTATATATCATATCTGCAAAAATTACGCACACCTGATTCTCATCTCAATGGGAAACGTAGGCAGCCCTTCTTGGGTTCGGTATTTGTTTTCAAAAAAATAATAATACATATAATAATAAAAAAAATTATGTACTTATTTTAAGAGTCATAGCTTCTTGATTGGGAAAAATACAGTTAGGAGCATGCAAAATATTTAGTATGATAAAAAAGATTGGGTTTGTGGTAAACCATAGCTTCTATTGGTATCTTTCATTTGTACTTTTATGATGCTTGAAAATTCTCTTGCAGGTATTCAAGGTAAGAATAAAACCAACCTCATGGCTTCATTTGCATTGTGTGGTGAGCTTTAGACTAAAATTCAATTGCATCGCATTATTGATCTAGAACTTGGCCTGAATGTTTGTTGAAGCGAAATCCTGAGTTATGTTTGGTTGGAGAAAGGATTGTAGGCCTTTTTTGACCCAATTATGCCTTTCAAAGCCTACCAAATAACATTAATCCCTAGTTTTCCCACTTTGAGCCTAAAAACTTTTCTTTGGACAACCACATCTTATCCCTTTCCCTTTTGAGTGCTTACAGCACTATCCCTCTCTTGGCCCAACTTCCTTGAGCGTACCGAAGACATGCAAATTATAGAAAAAGGTCCAACTTAGAAATTGCCAAAGGCAAAAGACGTAAAGTCTCCAAAGTCAACAAAGCAAAGACGACTTTCAAAAAAAAGAAAAAAAACTCCTACAAGGTCGATGTAAGACAAAAAGGAAACTACTCCAATAAAAAGGAGAAACCTCAAAAGGAAGGGGTGAAAAGAGAAAAAGCTCTAAACATAAAGACTCTAAAAGAAGTCAAAATCTAAAAGGAGATAACAAAGAGGATCGAACACCAAAAGGCGTAACAATCATCAAAAACACAAATTCAGTGTGACACTCAAGGAGAGATTAAGTCACTTTTATCCCAAATAAATATCCTACCTATCCTTAAGCCTTATAATCCAATAACAAGCCCTACTTGATCTCATTCCAAATATTCTCATATTAGTGGAGACTTACATGTAGGCCAAGCATACGGTATCACAGTTGCATGCGTTGAACATTCTTGTGAGTATGAGTGCACTTTGCAAAATGGCCTAAAATCAAACACTTCAAATATCTGTGAAATAGGACTTTCTTTATTGTGAGGGTATTTAAAACATGAGGATTGGTATAATTCTAAACTTTTGTTTGAAGAAAGATGAAAAAATCTTGCTGACACTTAAGTATGTTTAAGGTACTACTTGAAGCTATAGAAATTACCTCGAAGTCAATCTCAGTTATAAGAAAGGAAATGAGAAATATTTTTATGCAATCCTAACTGTTGGTACCAATTGTAGTCAAAATTTGACTATCTCGTTACATTCTCTAAAAAAATTGCATTTGTCCTTTGAAATTGGATGGTTTACTCTAAATAATGTGACATTAGGCTAATCTCATCGGTGTGAGATACCTATTTTACTTCATTGGATCGTCCATATCAAATGGGTGGCATATCTCGTGCTTTTTAAGCTGTAAATATTGCAAGTAATACAGTTTTCTATATCATTATGCTCATACTGCACATGTGTCTACTGATTATCTTATCTCAGATTTTGCAGTACTCATCATCCACAGGATTGGAACTACATTTGACCTGATTCCTACACCAATAGAATATGTAGGTGCCACAATGACTCGGTTATGTTCCTCGTAAGATTTTCATTTCTCCCTTACAATGAAAATTGAGACAGAATTTTTGAGAAGATCTCAAAAATTTACAAGAAGATACCATCTCCAGCAAATCAAGATTGGAGATCATGTTAATATATGCAACTGGGAAAGAAATTTTGAGAAGATCTCAAAAATACCACAAGAATGTCAAAATCTTTTTTCAGCAATTCGACATTTGTCAAGAGATCTAACTGAGATAGAATTTTGAGGAAGATCTCAAAAATTCCGTCAAGAATTGTCAGAAGTTTGAAGTCAACTTTAAATGGTCTCCAACATTGCTAGAATGGAGCGAACACAAATTCAAGATGCGAGCCACCGAGGCCTCGTATAAACTTCTATCAAAGATATGAGTCCCAACGAACACAAATTGTTCAAAAATAAATAAATAAATAAATAAAAATGATAACATGTCAAATCATCCAAGAGGATGACATTTGCATTTTCATTTGCCAAGAGGGCCATTGCATTTTTATTTGCCAAGAGGGCCATTGCATATTCATTGCCAAGAGGTTCATTGCATTTTCATTTGCCAAGAGGACCATTGCATATTCATTGCCAAGAGGGGGCCATTGCATATTTATTTGCTAAGAGGGCCATTGCATATTCATTTCCAAGAGGGTCATTGCATATTCATTTCTAAGAGGGTCATTGCATATTCATTTGTCAAGAGGGTCATTGCATATTCATTGTCAAGAGGGCCATTGCATATTTATTTTCCAAGAGGGCCATTGTATTTTCATTTGTCAAGAGGTCCATTGCATTTTCATTTGCCAAGAGGGTCATTGCATATTTATTGTCAAGAGGGCCATTGCATTTTCATTTGTCAAGAGGGCCATTGCATATTTATTTTCCAAGAGGGCCATTGCATTTTCATTTGCCAAGAGGGCCATTGCATATTTATTTGCTAAGAGAACCGTTACAGTTTCATTTGGCAAGAGGGCCATTGAATTTTTATTTTC
This sequence comes from Solanum dulcamara, assembly GCF_947179165.1. Taxonomy (NCBI): domain Eukaryota; kingdom Viridiplantae; phylum Streptophyta; class Magnoliopsida; order Solanales; family Solanaceae; genus Solanum; species Solanum dulcamara. The sequence continues at coordinate 47,924,356 of NC_077240.1, forward strand.
TAAGAGGGCCATTGAATTTTTATTTTCCAAGAGGGACATTGCATATTTATTTGCGAAGGGGGTTATTGCATTTTCATTTGCCAAAAGGGCCATTGCATATTCATTGCCAAGAGGGTCATTACATTTTCATTTGCCAAGAGGGCCATTGCATATTCATTGCCAAGAGGGCCATTGCTTATTTATTTTCCAAGAGGGTCATTGCATTTTCATTTGCCAAGAGGGCCATTGCATTTTCATTTGCCAAGAGGGCCATTGCATATTTATTTGCCAAGAGGGTCATTGCATATTTATTTGCCAAGAGGGTCATTGCATTTTCATACAAGAGGATAACATTGCATATTATTGCCAGGAGGGCCATTCATATTATATTACCGTAAGTGGTAATATTATTGCCGAGAGGGCCATTGTATATCAATCTCATCAAAGAGAAACATCAGCATTTTCCAGCGTTATAAACGCCTGAAGGGCATACGTAAGGCACATCAAATATTAGAGAAGATTTGAAGTGCAACCTACCAATGGATCATTATCCTACCAATGGACATGTATCATATCCTACTAATGGATCTTCATTCGTCCTACCAATGGACATGCAACATCATCCTACCAATGGATCATCATTCATCCTATCGATGGGCCAATATATCCTACCAATAGATTTTCATTCGTCCTATCGATGGACACGCACTTACATCCTACCAATGAATCTTGATTCGTCCTATCAATGAACACACATTTATATCCTATTAATGGATCTTTATTTATCCTATCGATGGACAGACAGTTATTTTACCAAAATATCTTACCAGCGGATCACCTTTATTCGTCCTACCAATGGACATGCATCATATCCTGCGGATGGATCATCTTTATTCGTCCTATCGATGGACAAACATTTATATCCTACCAATGGATCTTTATTTGTCCTACCGATGAATAGACAGTTATTTTGCTGAAATATCCTACCAATGGATCACATTTATTCGTCCTACAATGGACATGTATCATATCCTACCGATGGATCATCTTCATTCATCCTATCGATGGACACACATTTATATCAATATATCTTCATTCGTCCTATCAATGGACACATATTTATATCCTATCAATGGATCTTCATTCGTCCTACCGATGGACAGACAGTTATTTTGCCGAAATATCCTACCAATGGATCACATTTATTCATTCTAAAATGGACATGTATCATATCCTGCCGATGGATCATCTTCATTCGTCCTATTGATGGATACACATTTATATCTTATCAATGGATCTTCATTCATCCTACCGATGGACAGACAGTTATTTTGTCGAAATATCCTACCAATGGATCACATTTATTCATTCTAAAATGGACATGCATCATATCTTGCCGATGGATCATCTTCATTCATCCTATTAATGGACACACACATTTATATCCTATCAATGGATCTCCATTCGTCCTACCGATGGACATACAGTTATTTTGCCGAGTATCCTATTAATGGATCACCCTCCTACCAATAGAGCAGCATTATTCTATCAATGGATCAATGGAGATTTTTTACATGCAAAGAGGATGAAAGAAAGTGCGAACAACATCAAAGACGATGCAGCACAACGTGGAATCTTTTCTTAGTAGAGAACAAGGACATATTTCGAAGAGAAATATCAAACTCATAGGACATAAGCTGAGGAACGACTTCCACCACAGTAAACCACATTCCTATCGGAAGGTGTGGTTATTTCGGGGTCCAACCATAATTTCAAAATCTGTACCAACCCCTTTTTAGAAAGATGATGATGGAGTCGGTTAAAATGGGATTTGTCAATTTTCTTTGTCCAGGATCTCTTTTATCGATCTTATCCAAAGAAAGGGACAGCAGATGTTGACACCCAATTTTGATCCTCCACAATGCAAATTAGCTATCGAGTTTCTTTGAATTTCAAATATTTTTGAAATAATTAGCTTTTATAAAAATAAAGATATTTTCATGTTATTCTTAACTATTTTTATTTTTTTTTTATAAATTTTAGTATAATATACATATTTCTATAAACTATATCTTTGATTACTACTTATGTAGTTATTCAAAAATTATATCAAAAAGATTTCATTTTTAAGTAAATACAATGTTAGTTAGGTTAGTTTAATTATAGTTTGCATTTTTAAAAAAATTAGTTTTTTCTTTAAAAAAAATTCTCAATCTCCACATCGAAAATTGTATGAAAATTTGAAGCTTTTGGAGCCTATATAAAGGCTCATATTCTTATTAAGAAGGGAGAAGAAGTGGGAGGTTTTTTAGCCACCCTAAAGTTAGAAATTTTTTTACTAGGATTTTGGACTCTTGTCTCCAGCCTAAAAGTTGTGAAAATTTCTAGCTTTTAATCTATATTTTTCTTTAAGGAAAATAGGAGATTGAAGTCAAAATTTAGACTAAGAACAATGTTCTTATAATGTTGAACCCACGAAGGTTCGAGTCTAAATTTTTAATCTTTTCTTTTTTTGTAGATTGGAGTTTCATCAAGCTGTTGGGTGGTGGTGAAGTTGTCTTCCGCTCATTGTCTTCAGTCTTGCTGCCCGAAAAGAGGTAAAATTTTCTCTCAGCTTTATTTTTTTAATTATTTCATGTTTTATATTTAGTTGATTCGTAGTCTTGTTTTTTAGTTAGCATTTATTAAGAATAATTAGATTAATGACAGAAATTTTTTATAGTTAGCATGTGTTAGAATTAATTAGCTATCATGTGTTAGAATTATTTCATGAAAGATCTTAGTTTTGTTCATTATTTTTCCAAATAGTTTCCTTTGACAATATAGATTTTCATGTTTTTAATTTCTTCTTTTAACATGATTTAGATAACAAAAATATGCTTAAAGTTATTATTCAATTAGAACTTTCATGGCCTAATTGATTTAATTTTTTCTTTAAAATTTGAGCTACTATAGCGTATATATTAAATCCGTGTTCTTTAGTTACTTGAATATATTTCTTCTTTCATTTCCTTTGTCCATATGTGTGCATGTTATTAGTCACTTTTAGGATGCTCATCAATTTGATAATTTAAAATATCATGATATGTTCCTTGGTTTAGCTTAAAATAAGTAAATGCTTATGTAATTTTATTTTGGTGCATGTGATATCAATTCAATCCATCTTTGGACCCAATCGTTGCATATCGTTGAGTTTTGAGTCTCCTATCATCTTGTTTGAATTGCTGGAAAGTTGATAAATGGAAAAGAAAGTAATATTCATGATTTATATATTGATATTGGGTTGTATACATGGAATACAAGTAGAAAATTATATCATATACACTGATATACAGTATCTATATAGTCTGATATGCAAGAAAATAATATTGTATACACTGATATACAGTATATATGCAGTCTGATATACAATAGATATAGTGAAAACAGGTGGTATAATGTGTGTATATAGTTTGATATACAGACATATAATGTATATACATTTTGATAAACAGTGTGTATACAGCTGTGATATACAGTGAAATTGTGCTTAAGGCCCAAAATGCAGATGGCCCAACAGCTTAGTCCAGGCATACAGAAACTAAGTGTTAAGCAATATTTTCATGTGTTATTTATTGTTTATTTAAATTAATTCGGATTGTAATAATTTATTTACTTATATTATTTATGTTTGCTTAGATATTAATTTTAATTTATTTTAACTTAATTAGATTCCCCTAAAGATAAACCAATTCATGTTAATTTACCCTTTAGATGATTTTCTACCTTTACTTAGGCATTTGGTAAACTTTACTTTTTTTATACATGTATATTATTTTCAATGTTTAAGTTTGATCATTTTTTCCTAATTTTAAAGTCTTCGTTTCCTTTTAAATTAATATTTTTAAAAGTTAGTCAAATAATTTTCAAATCGTCGGATAACCGCACGTTGGCGGCCACTTTGAATGCTTAACACCTTCTCAAAGTAGAAATAAGAACCTCGTACGCTTTTTTCTGAATTTTTAAGGCTTAAATCTGTTAGGGTCTTTTAAATTAAGTTTTCTTAATTTATTTAAAAAATGAAGTGACGACTCCTCTTTTCTAAAATTGATTTTTTCTCTATAAAGTTGAAATTAATTTTGAACCGTCTTTTTCAGACATAACAGCCGGATACACCATAATGTCATCCTTTAACACCACGTGCCCCAAGAATGTTACGAACTCAAGCCAAAACTCGCACTTTGAGAACTTGGCATAAAGTCGTTGATCTCTCAAAATTTGGAGCACTACTCTCAAATGCTGCTCATGCTCCTCCCGTCTCCGTGAGTATACCAGAATGTCATTGATGAAGACTATGACATATGATTCCAAGTACGGCCTAAACACTCGGGTCATCAAGTCCATGAATGTGGCAGGGGCGTTAGTCAAACCAAAATACATCACTAGGAACTTAAAGTAGTCGTAACGAGTCCTAAATACGGTCTTAGGGACGTCTACTGCCCTAATCCTCAACTGGTGGTAGCCGAACCTCCAATCGATCTTAGAAAACACCAGGGCACACTGAAGCTGGTCTAATTGGCCATCAATCCTATGTATGGGGTAACGGTTTTTCATCGTCACCTTGTTTAACTGTCTGTAATTGATGCACAATCGTATAGTACTGTCCTTCTTCTTAATGAACAGGGCTGGGTCACCCCAAGGTGATATACTAGGCTGAATGAATCCCTTATCTAAGAGATTCTGAAGTTGAACACTGAGCTCCTTGAGCTCAGCGAGGGACATACAGTATGGTGGGATGGAAATAGGATGAGTACCCAGCTTTACATCAATAGCGAAGACAATATCGCAGTCAGGAGGGAGGTCAGGTAGATCGGCAGGAAATACATCGACAAACTCTCAGATGGTAGGTATGGAATCAACTGTAGGGACCTCCCTACTCATATCTCTAACACAAGCCAAGTATGCCAAACACCCGCTAGCCACTAACCTCCAGGCCGAACAAAAGATATCACCCCAACCGGCGTGCGACTACAAGAGCCTTGCCACACCATTAGTGGAATACCAAGCATGGCTAAGGTAGCGATCTTGGCATAGCAATCCAAGACCGTATGATGAGGGGATAACCAGTCCACGCCTAGAATCAAATAAATATCCACCATATTAAGTAAAATAAGATCACCTCTAGTGTCACGCCCCTGAATAGTCACCATACAGGATCTAATGACCTGATCTACTACTAAAGAATCACCTACCAGGGTCGAAACACGCAACAACTCAACTAAGAGATTTGGACTCATATTCAATCGAAGGGCACAATATATAGATATATAAGAATATGTGGAGATGGATAAAATAAAGCGAATACAGGTTAATGGCATAATAAAACCATACCTACGATCACATCGTCTAAGGCCTCAACCTCTGCTCTAGCGGGAGCTGTATAAAAATGGGTCTGGGCTCCCTTACCCTGCTTATCAACTATGTCGTCTGACCTGCCTCCCCCGGGACCTCCCTATGCACCCTAATGACCACCCCTGCGGTCCTGGACCTGGCCTCTACCTCTAACTAGAGGTGCTGGTGCTGGCGTGGGTCTACCTGTCTATGGAGTTGGTAAGGCTAGCCTGCGTTGAGGGCACTCACAGGAATAATGATCTTTCCCCCCGTACTCAGATCACCCCTGGGAATGTCGGCTAAAAAATGGAGGTCGATAACATTGGTCGGAGTGGTATAACACCCTTTAAATCATCAGGCTGTGCGGCCAGTGCCAGTCTACTGAACAGCCAGTACTGCTTGTGCAGGTTGGTCTTATAGTACTAGAGCGGCGGGAGTTGGGGCCTTTTGCATACCCCTAATGGTAGCTAGAATCTAGGCGAACATCGCTTGTAGTCCTAGAGCTATAGATGGCTCAGGCGGTGGTTGGCCTGGTCTCGAGCCCACCAGCTGCTAGTGTACTGGAGCTACTGGTGTATCCACCTCCAACTTCGGAGTCTGATCTCTCTCTCAGGCAAGTGATGAAGTCCTGGCATGACCCCGTGGTTGGCTTCTACCTCCAGCTCGTGTGCGAGCCATCCTGCATGACAGTAATACAAAAGAGTGGAACAAGAAAGATTTCTAGAAACCAACAAGACACACACTGCATGACAGCAATACAAAAGAGACACATTTATAAAGACATTCTATAGCCTCTCGAGGATAAGTAACGGACCTTTCCGCGCCGATTCGCACAACTCTACTAGAGGTTAGCTCTGACAAGTGAGACTAGTGAACTTGGGGCTCTAATACCAACTTGTCACAACCCAATTTCTCAGGTCATGATGGCGCCTACTATGACCCACCAATAGGCAAGCTGACCCATGTCTCAAAACTATAAGTAATAGAATGTTACGGTAGAAGACCAACTAACCAATCTAAACCAGTAAAGCAACAATAGGAGCATACAATGAACGGGCGAAAGTAACTAAATATATATATATACAACAATAGGATCCCTCTCAGAACCTAGATGTCACATGTACAGAGCTGCTAATAAAAGAGTACAAGTCCCAAAAGGGGACCATGAAAATAAAGTTATCTCAAAAGCAAAAGACAGGCAAAATATATGTACAGAAGGATACGAGTAAATCTAGAATGTAGTTTGCTCACCCTCGCCTCCGATCATGACTGTAGCTGGATTGAATCAATATCGGTTGCTAGTACTCGGACCTACATCATGAAAATAAATGCAGAGTGTAATATGAGTACTAAAACAAAAGGTACCCAATAGGCATCATAGGCCGACTGAGAAAGATAAGCAAAAGTAAACTGAAATGTTGGTAAAAGATCACTACCAAGACAGGGCTGGTATGTACATGAGCATACTAGCAAATAAAGAGAAAGAATCTAACTAACTCCCTGGGCTCCCATAAACCCCACGGGTATGCTCGTGCATAAATAAAGAGTAACCACCTCCAGGGACCCCCATAAGACAGATAAATGCAAGAATAGCTGAAAGAAATGAATGGAACCAAAAGGATTTCAATAATATCACCATTTCCCAGACTTAAACCGAACCATTTCCAAACTCTAACACCTCAAAACACAACTGAGAGTAGACAAAGACTTAACTAAAGATTCATTAGAGAATCAGGAATTTAACCATGTACAAGCTGGACCACGAACTGCAACTGGTAACTATAGCTAATGAGTCGACATGAGTAGGCTAGACTATGAACTTACATCAGATAATTATAGTCAAGGGTCAAGCATGGGTAAGCTAGATTGTGGACTTTAATCGGGTATCTGTACCGAGGAAGCCTGGACACAAGTAAGCTAGACCACGGACTTTAATCGGGTATCTGTAGCTAAGGAGCCAAACACAAGTAAGCTGGGCCACGGTCTTTGACTAGGTATTTTTAGCCAAGGGATCGGACTAAATTAGAATCAACGACCAACCATATATCACGGAGAATACCCCAAACCGAGTGTCATCAATGCACTACTCTAGCTCAAATAAATTATAACCCGAATCGCCGAGAAAATGTCTAAAAATCAAGAACCAAGTGATACCAGACTAATAGAAGAATAGGGAATTATGTAGGTAAGGTCATAAGTTGAGTTACTGCCTAGCTAAGGCTCAGACTATCACACTCAAGTTTGCTATATCAGTCTATAGGGAGCAAACCGTCCGAAACGACATCGGAGAAGGTCTAAGGCCCAACGACACCAAAATCGCACAAGTCTAAGGCAACACAAGTCTATGCCTAGACTAAGGCCAAACATGCTTCCAAATGTGTTACCACATGCACAACATTCATTACAGGATAGAAACAACCAACAACTATAGGAGTCATGCTTACACAGTCCAACAATTACCTGAAATAAGGCCTAGGACATGGATTCTAGGAATTTAGCATGCTCGACACCCAACCCCACAAAACTCATACAAATCAATGTGCAATTTCCTAAACATGCTTAGTTTTATGAGAGGAATACCATAGCCTACTTAAAAGCCGATCATGTATGCTCTAACTCATGAAACCAGAGCTTTTCCCTTCCGAGCGGTCTCCAAATGATACCACACTATCAACAACAGAATTATGACATTAATACGACTGTTATGAAACTAAAATTATCAAATTCTAAGATAGACCAATTTTGAGGTCTAAAATGGAAAATATGGGACCCGCATCTTGAATTTTAGAATTGACCCTAAAAATAAGTTCTAAACATCTCCACAAGATCACAAATCAACTTTATAAAAAGCACGGGGTTGGAAAACTATGCAAAATGGGCATGCAAAAAAAATTCACAAAATTCAAACTAGAAGATGAAAATGGCAGCTTCTTGACTAGTGAATTATGAATAAATGAGACTCCCAATCTAAAAAATACTTTCTTGCAAAAAAAACCACAATCTAGCCTCAAAAATCACTAAAATGGAGTTCATATGATCAAGATACAATCTCCACAAATTCAACAAAATACCACTCTGAAACTTACAAAACCAATAGCTAATTATGAATTCTTACCTCACACGAAGCTTCCCCTCGAGTTTCTGAGATAACCACTAGATTTCTCATAAAATTCTCTTGAATTTGAACCTTTGAATTGCCTAATTTAGTGAAGGAATGAGAGAGATCGATGCTTGAAATAAAGGACTATGGCTAAGTTTGAGTTTCTGGTCTTAATTAAAACACTAGGTAGTTTCTCTTTGCGATCATGGGGACACGTGTTATGGTCGTGACCAGCTCCTAAACAGACCATTGTGATTGTGAGGGTAAGGTCTCGAGATTGCAAAGATCAACAGGGTCAAAACCCAGTCAACTCTTCATTGCGATCGTAATGGTTCCTTCGCGAATGCGATGAAGAAAGACACCTGCACTAGATATCATCTAAAAGCGGAGTTTTCACCAAGTTCAAATACTACAATGGGGTGCTCGAAATTCATTCCGAATACAATGCGTGCCAATGATATATGCTACCCCACCAAATTCAACATTCCAGACTCAAAGGCACAGTCAAAATTTCCATACGAGGTCATTATGACTGAAAGTGGATCCCACACCTAAGGGCCATTTTGAGCCAAATTCCACAACGGGCCTCAAAATTAGATCAGAAGCCTCGGAAAGCGAACGAAGGGTCATTCTTGACCAAACTTGACATTTCGAAACTAACCACACTATCAAAAATTTCATCTGAGCGTGTTTTCCAAGAATATTGATCAAAGTCAATTGTGAGCCAAATTTCTAAGGCAAAAGTGCCAAATAGTCCTAAACTCATATCGATTACCTCGGTACTCATGCCAACTATGCCACTAGTCTAATTTATCCACTTCGAAGCTGATAGAACTATCAAAATTCTGAGGTCATTTTCTTGAAGTTATGGCCGAAGTTAAATTTTCAAGTTATAAAAGCTCCAAAATAGGGAAACAGGCCTAGAACCCAAAAAATGATTAGGCGACTGAACAATTAGTGCCAGCAAGTCATAAATTATTTAGGGTCACTACAGAGGCGCTCTAAATAATGGAATGAATGTTTAACTTCAAAAATGACTTGGAGGGTCATTACAATTATAAATGCGGAATAAAGGTCTAAATGTAAATGTCTCGATAAAAGAGAATCAAACTCAAATCCAAGGGAATAGACAACAAAGACTCGATGAATATCTAACATGTATGTACTACTTATGGATGGGACTTAGGACAAAATTCTATCTCACCACAAGAAAATAAATGTCGTAAGGAACAAAAGAAAATACAAGTGTCACATCCTCGAAGCATGATGACTCACTAACAATGAGAAGTAAGCTCAATTTCTAGCCATGAGTGGAGTGTGCGTGATGATCGTCTGATCCTACATTATGATACAATATAGGTAAAAAATATGTGTTAGTACATAAAATTCACTAAGTATTTGAGAAACATTCATGAACAATGATAAATGGACGTAAACAATATAAACATGTGATGAATGACCAATATCATAAAAAATATAAATAAAACTTGAAAACACTTGAGACACATCATATGGTGAATGCATCATAAACATCATAAAAGCTTATAACCTAATGTATATATATGGAATATTAACTTTAACTGATATGTAAGACCACGTGAACTATAACATGAAATATGATATAGCCCCCACACCGAGAAGAGAGAGTCTATTTGCCAAGGTATAATCTATATCATAAACATAGACATAACATGAGCTCTATGTGGATCCACTAGCTAAGTCATAAAGGCAATCTATGGTAGCACATAGTTTTGGAACTAATGGTTGCTACTAAGGTTCCCTCGTGGATCCCCACCATAAAGTTGGCTCGGTTCTAAGTTAATCCCAATAGAATACATAAAATATAGTCATTAAGAAAGGTAAATCAACCAAATCTAACATCATAAAAATATAACATAAGAATAGCTACTTGAAAACCATGATCATAACTTGAACTTGTGGATACTTACCTTGCTAAGAATCAAATTTATCATAACTTGCATATTGCGAGAAAACCTTTCACAATTCATGGTTTTGTACTTGAAAACATACTTAAATCATAACACATAACTTTCATAAATCAACATGAGAATTCATTGGCTGCATAATCACAAATTCATAAATCATACTTGGAATTGGTGGCATAATGCATGGATTATTGTAAAATACATTAAAAACATGTAATGAATTGAAATCATGCATGAATAGACAATTATAACTAAGTAGAAGTATAACTGAATTGACCCAATGGAATTTGATCAAAACCTTAGAATTTGGAGGATTAAAATTGATAGAAAAAAGAGAAAAACTTTGGAACTCCATGGATGGAAATGATTCATGGATGAATTCCAACATACCTTAGTAATCAAGGCCTTACAATGGTGAAGCTTGAAGAACTTGAAGATTGAAGCTCTAGCCTTTTCTTTCTTTGATTTTGAGAGAGAATTTGGAGAAGATAAGAGGATTGGACTTTTGATATTTTTGAAGAATGAGGGTTTAGGAGGGTTAGGAGTTAGTTATATAGTAGGAATAAATACCGAAAAACATCCAACTGCATAACTAGAATAATATAAAAAGACCAAAATGTCGTTCATTAAAACTGGATGGAGTGACCTACAGATCAATTCCCACAGGTCATAGGAGTTGTAACAGTCCTTCAACACCAATCATAGAACCCGTGTACCCAAAACATTAGCCACTAAAATTTGCATTTAGGACTTACGAACAAGTTCTAATAATCTTCGAAAGAATTACGGGTCGTAGGAATGCTTCGTTGATAACCTTAAACACATAGCAAAATTTTTAAACTTAAAGAACTAACCTAAAAGTCCAATATATGGGCCGTCAATACATCTACAGTCGTAAGGACCCCTCGTTCTAGAAACTTTCCAAAACCCTAAATGTCTGAGTTTCTGAACCTCACCTACGGATCCTTCATATGGATCTTAGGAACACATATGCTCCGTAGGAACCTCTCATAGAGTGGGTTCATACTTAGTGAAATTTTCAAGACTTGGGACTGTAACAACCTATCCCTATCATTAGGAATAGGCCAATGGAGAAGGATTTTAGGCTAGAAAACTTCGAATAGTAACTTCAGAAAATTTTAGCCTAGCCCAGACTTGAATGAATTCTGAGTCAAGTGAGTTCTATGTAATCATATGAATTATGGGGTATCAAATCTCTAATTTGAGTGGGTAAGCTGATAGCCAAGACAATACGAAGTATTTACGACTTTGCAAAATTGAATAGAGGCGAGAAAAACTCTCGAAATTAAATTTGACGTGAATGGTATATGTTAGTACATCTTGGGAAGAGGGTGTGCTATTAAATGGGGGCTTAGAGATTAAAATATGATCTCTATGTTTCCTTTCAACCCGCCAAAGTGAGATGGGTCCCGCCAGAGCGGGGCGGTTGTGACTTAAATCAAGAAAAACCCAGAAATGGTCTTTTTCTGAAAAAATAGTTTCTAAGGATTTAGGAGGGAACCTAGGGTGATTTTCATCAATTTTCCATGGATTTCCATGCTTAAGATAAGGACACTACCCTAAATTCATCATTTGATTCCTAGAACCTAGAAACTATAGTTGGTAATCATTGGGGAAGGGTTAGAACTGAAAACTAATGGTGAAAAACATTCCTAGGGTGGTGTTAGGATCATGGGTTTGTCCTAGAATGAGAATTGTGTTATTTTTCATGATATTTAGGCCATTGTGTTGATCTTTTATATGTATTTACTATTTTCTAGACCAAGAATGAGAAGAACGAACTCGAAAAGGAAAAGCTCCTGCATTGTAAGTTTGTTGAAGCATTAATTTGAGGTAGGTGATGATCTTATTTTCCATATGTATTTAATATACTTGTTAAATTGCTTCATGATAGACATATGTATATATTAATAGGGAGACATGCTAGATTATGTGTGAAATAATCACTTGCTGGCCTATTTTTGTGATAAACCGGTTCTTGGTGATATAATACTATAAATACAAAATGTGTTTGTGATAATGGTATGTTTGGATCGAGTGTCATATTCTGACACATAATAGATCAAGTGTCACGTTTTGATACATATTTAGATCGGGTGTCATGTTCCAACACATATTTGGATCGGGTGTCATATTTTGATGCAAAGTTGATTATTTGTAGGTCCCTTGCGAGGACCCTTGTGTGAAGTTATAGCATGTAAAAGATATTGAGTTGTAATATGTATGAATATGGTTGAACGTGAGATTGGTTGAATTATTTTGTATATGTGTATATGCTTGTTATATTGAATTTACTTATCTATGATCCACTTACTGGCTAACCGTGTGATCCTACTAGTACATCATTATTTTTATGTACTGATACTATACTTTCTCTTTCTTTTGTTGATTAAAGGATATATTCAGCTGGCTGTGGAGAGACCTCACTTAGAGGAGTAGAAATCTTGTTCAAGCCCAAGGATGAGCTATTCTTTCATGCAGCCGTGCACTTTCTCATTGTCTTAGTCCTTCATAAAGGACTCAGATATTCAGACATTGTTGTTTTCATTTGAATCCTTTTGGGGTTGTATTTCCTTTTTTCTAGACTTGTTCATTTTTAGAGTTTTTGTACAGACGAATTTTAGTTCCTAGGATATTTCCACATTTTTATTTTATTGTTTAGATTATTTTCTGAGTTTATGGGGACTCAGTATTGTCTCTTGATTTATTCCTTCTTCTGTAAGTCTTTAATTGTTTTATCTTATAAGTTTTGATAACTTGGGCTATAAGAATGGTTCATCCACTGGAGGGTTAGTATGGGTGCCAGACACGGAAAGTCGAGGTCATGACAAAATTGGTATCAGAGTCTAAGTTCATTTATCTCATCGTACCAAAAGGAGTCTAGTAGAGTCTTGTGGAATGATATGGAGACGTTTGTACTTTTCTTCGAGAGGCTACAGGATTTTAGGAAAAGTTTCATTGTCTTCTTTCCTTCATGTTATAATTTGATTTCAATTAGTATCCGGTGATCTAAATTGGTATCTAACCTCTTTCACTCTCTTGTCAGCAAATGGTCAACACACGCTATAATAGTGTAAGGCCTATAGCTCCAGTGGAGCCAAAGAAAGAGCCAGCCATTCAAAGGCATGGCAGAGGAAGAGGCAGATAAGGGAGATGAGGCAGGGGCAGAGAGAGAGAAGCACCCGCCAGGGTGGAAGTTCCTATTGAGGAGGTGTCAGTAGGTGAGACACCTCTTTCTCCACAAAATGAGTTAGAGGAAGAGGTAGAGGTTGGAGAGAAAGTAGAGTATGTTGAACAGGAGGAGGACACTCAAACTGGGGTTGCTAGTATTACCCTCTAGACCCTATACTAGCCCAGCAGATTATGTATTCATGAGTGGGTTGGCAGGCGCGGGAGACATTCCCCCTATGCTCTCAGTACTAGCTCATGTTGTTTGTCCTATTGCTACTACAGCTCAGCTAGCAGATGAGGTGGTAGGCACTAATGCCTTCTTCAGACCACTCATAGGTACAGTAATGATCGGTACTGAGCATGACATGCTCACCAAGTTCCTCAAACTCAAACCTCCATTCTTCCATGGTATTGAAAATGAAGATGCTTATGAGTTTATTCTTGATTGATACTAGAGTTTGCACAAGTTGGGTATAGTTTACCAACATGGAGTAGAGTTTGTGACTTTTCACCTGCAGGGTAAGGCCGAGCAATAGTGGAGGGCTTATGTGGAGTGCCTATTACACCCCATACGTTTGTACCTTGGAACACATTCTTAAATCTCTTGAAAGGCTCTTAAGTTTTATGGAAGGATCGTAAGCCTCTTAAGTTTCTTAAGGTTTACTAAAGTTTCTTAAAGCGTCTAAAAGCTTCTTCAGACTTCTTAAGAACTCTTAAGCTTCTTAAGAGTTGCCATGTGAGCCGGATAATCTATAACGTTATCAAACAACTCTAAAGAAAGGAGAATGTGATACCCCATAGTAGAGAAGATTGAAAATAGAGTTATAAGAATCCAGAATAAGTTGGAGACCGAATGATAAGTCGTAGGACATGACTTATTTACGTAAGCTACAAACTTGGAAATCTTACATACTTAAGCTACTGGAGTACATACCAAACTTACATAGCAAGGATTACATAGGTTCATAAAGTAAGATGAGATTACGAATCCACGAGGGGGAAAAGAGAGTGCCACGTGGAAGCATGAGAGAGTGCCATGTGGAAGCATAAGAGAGTGCCATGTGGAAGCATCTGAAGCAAGGGTGGTGGACCCTGTCCCCACCACACATGCCACGTGATAGCTTGTGATTGGAGGAAAGGGGTGTGTTGTCCCAATGAGGGATTGACACATGTCACCCCTTATGTGCCCTATATATATATATATATATATATATCTTATGACTTATTAAAGTTCCATACTTATCTAGAAAATTCAAGAACAAGAAAGAAGAGAAGAGAAGAAACTAGAGAGGGAGAGAGCCACGGTTTTAGAAGGCAAAAAAGGTGAGTTCTTCAATTTTTCTCGGTAAATTAATTATTTAGGATGTACCATGATGTTATAAAGGTGTTAGTAATGATAATTTATGGTTTGGAGAATCTCAAAACATTAGCAAATAGCCACAAAGTTTTAGGCGGGCTAAAGGAACTTCCGAGGCAAGTTTCGATGAGTTTGACGAGTTTCGGGCAAGGTAAGGGATTCCCTTTCAAATTGGAGTTTATGATGTTTTTATGAGAAATATTATATGTCTTAAATAAGTTTTTAAGTGGAAAAATTGCATAAGGATGCTTGACGTTAGAAACAAACTAAATTAAAGTGGTTGTAACTAAATCAAAGTCGAGTAGTGGGTTGTCGTTGTGGTGCTGCGGGTGCAGCTGGTTGGGATGCATATTGCAGGGCTTTAAATTGTTTTAAAAAGGGTGTGGGTGCTTCTGGTTGCAGCCACACGACCCTCCATTTGGTATGGTTAAAGATTTTGTGAAATAAAGATTAAAAACTCTATTTTCGTATCATAGTTTTGAGCTAGTTGTTTGGAGTTGTATTATGTAGTGTTGATGTGGTTTACTTGTATATACGCTGATGGTTGTTGTTTTTGGTATGGTTGTTTACACTGTGGCCGAGTTGAAATCTTGGGAATGTTGAAGTTACAGGGAAAATACTGCCTGATTTTTGGTAGCATCGGAACTAGTAACAAACTAGTCGAGGGTAATGGATAAGAAAATGACTCCTATTAGTACTTGGTTATAGAGTGGGATATTAGAAAGTGAAAGGCTATTAATCTTAGTATTACTTTCATGTCAAATAATTTAAGGAGGTATCAAGGCAAGCCGGATTTCAATTAATCCCAAAAAAGGTATGTGAAGCTTTCTCTTGGCATGTATTTGGCATAAGTATGTGAAGCTTTCTCTTGGCATATCTTAGCCTTAAGTGATTGATATACTAAATGTGGGGATAATTCCATTCATAGAACCCCAAGTATGACTCATAAGTCTTATTCACTTCTTGATGGTAGAATTCCTATACTAATTGAGTTATTGCCTCTCAAGGCTTCTATATGATGGAGAGTAGTAAGTATGTGAAGCTATATCCTTTCTCTTGGCATGTTTGGGCATAAGTACGTAGAGCTACCCTTCTTTCCTTATGATATTTCTTTGATATAAGTGTGATGCTATGATGGTAAGGTAATCCAATAATAAGGTTATGATACCGAGCCATGATGGGCCGGGTACGATATATATAAATGATGACTCCTTGAGGAAAAGTAGAAACTAGGTAAAGTTTATTCTTTCTCTTTCTTTGGCATATCCTAATTGTAAGTAAAATGTGATACGAGCTCTAGGGTAACTCTACTTTTAAGTCCTAAATGTAATACGTATCTCTTATTCACTTATGAATGTCAAACTCTTGTAGTAAGTTGAACTACTTTCCTTGAACTCCATAGGTTGAGAAGTACTGGATGCACAAGCTCCTAGTCCTAAGGACTATGTGACGATGGGTATCCCTGATTCTATGAACTGTTAGTATTACTTTAGTACATATCTAGGATCCCCGAGTTCCTAAGTGATATAGGCCTCAATGGTATTTAGAAGGCACTCGATATGGCTACACTACTATTTTGGTCCTCAGACGATAGCTTAATCTTCTTACATTGTCGAGTCTCTAATAATGATTTAGATTGTATATGGTTACTCACTACTTTATTCATGTATACTATAATACATCTTTCACCGAGTCCCGGGTCGGCTATAATATAATTATTATTATATGGTATATAGATCTTGCCAAATATTCCTCAGCATTACTATATGATATGTGGATCGGACCGAATGTTCCTCGACATTACTATATGATATGTGGATCAGACCGAACATTTCTCAGCATTACTATATGATACATAGATCAGACCGAACGTTCTTCGGCATTACTATATAATACATGGATTGGACTGAATATTTCTCGATATTACTATATGATATGTGGATTGGTCCGTCGTTCCTCGGCATTATTATATGATGTGCAGATCAGGCCATCATTCATTGGCATAATTATACGATGTGCGGATTGGGCTGTACATTCCTAGGCATGTACTTACTATATACATGGATCGGGCTGTACGTTCCATAGCGATAATAATATATATGTGCTTATGATGACAGAATAATGTAGATGGTACATCGAGTCCCCTAACGGGCCGGGCATAGTACATGATGGTAATATGTATGACTTTCTTTAATACGATGTGAGTACGGTAAATGGTTAAATGTTATACTTGCCCCCTACGTCCCTATGCCAATGGTAATTTCCTTCTGATGTATATGCTTTACATACTTAGTACATATGTCATACTAACCCCCTTTCTTGGGGGGCTGCGTTCATGCCCGCAGGTACAGATACACACCTTGGGAATCCGTCAGCGTAGGAGTTCCACTCAGCTATTCAGAAGTGCTCAATTATGCCAGAGCCTAGTTTTGGTATTAACCCTTGATGTATATATTTATTTATTCACGGGTACGACAGGGGCCCTGTCCCACCTTATGTTACTGTTCTTATTCTTAGAGGTCTGTGGACATATATGTGGGTTGTGTATGGGTTGTATATGCATGTATGTACCGTGGTGCCTATGATAAGCCTCGTCGGCTTATATGTTATCCTGCTTGTTAATGTGATACAATTTAAATAGTAGATTTACTTATATATAGCAGGGATATATACGAGTGCCTAGTTTGGGCATCCGTCACGACCTACGGGGTTGGGTCATAATAGTGTCGTTCACCTGTGTTGCCCCCTCTCACTTGGGTTCAATTCTATGATTTGTTCCTAGAAATATATGTGCCATATACTTTGAGGGACAAAAAGAATGATGATGTATGGCCCTTGAGTAGGAAGGATTATTAGTGGCTGCTTATGAGGCCAAGTTTCATGCCTTGTCCAGGTATGCTACTAAGATGGTCATTATAGAGGAGGAGAGGATCCGGTTGTTCAGAAAGGAGTTAAACCTCGAGTTTCACGTACTATCCATCCATATTTTTTACGAAGGTTGAAGGTGTGAGAAGAGATGGAAAAGCCAAAGCTTTGGCTAAGAAGCCCAAGAGCACAGGAAATTTTTAGGGGTCCTATTCCAGAGGGTCAGGCAGGCCAGTGATTGCAGCTTGACTAATTCAGTCAGCGTTGCCCGCTTATACTAGCAGTTTTTAAGGTACTCCTCAGCACTATCTAGCCCATGAGGGCCGAGGAGAATCATTCTGAAATAGTTGTCCGACTTTTGATCACAGCTATTTTAATTATAGAGAGACGATACCTATACAGAGGGAGTGTCCTCAACCCCACGGGACAGTTTCAGCACCGCAGTAGGCTAGAGAAATGGTCCCAGCAGCTGGGGGGAGTAATGGTAGAGGACATCCACAGGTTAGGTAAGGAGGAAATTTGAGAGGTCGTGCGGGCTGGGGTAATAGTAGTGCAGGTTAAGGAGAAGCCCAGCCAGGCAGAAAGGTAGCCCATCAGGATGATCGGGCTCAATTTTATGCATTCCCGAGCAAGATCGAGGCAGAGGAATCTAACGCAATTATCACATATACTATTCTTCTTTGTGATTGGATGGCTACTATTTTTGTTTGATTCAGGTTCCACTTATTCTTATTTATCTATGAAATATGTCATGGTTTTTAATGCACTAGGTGACAAATTAGATTCCCCTATTCATGTTTCTACCCCTGTTGGAAAGTCAGTCATAGTCACTAATGTGTATCGTACTTGTTCTGTTGTGTTTATGGGATACAAGACTTGGGTTGACTTAGTGATTTAGACATGACATATTTTGATGTAATATTAGGCATGACTTGGTTGTCCCCATATTTTGCTGTACTTAGCTGCAATGAAAAAATAGTGGCTCTAGAGATCCCGAGGAGGGAAAGGTTAGAGTGGAAAGGGGTGTACAAGCCTAAGCCAGCTAAGGTCATATCTTTTCTCTAGGCTAGAAAAATGGTGGGGAAGGATTGTTTGGCCTATTTGGCTCATATCCACAATATGGATATAGAGTCACCTTCTATTGAGTTTATTTTGGTAGTGTGTGCATTTTTGGAAGTATTTCCTTCTGGCTTGCCCAGTATGCTTCCTAACCGAGATATAGATTTTTGAATTGACTCAGAGTCAGGCACTCATCCAATTTCCATTCCTTCCTACCATATGGCTCTGGCAGAGTTAAGAGAGCTCAAGGCTTAGATTCAGGAAATTCTTGATAAGGGGTTCATTTATCCTAATGCTCCTCTTGGGGTGCTCTAGTGTTGTTTGTCAAGAAAAAGGATGGTAGTATTAGAATGTGCATTGACTACCGACAACTGAATAAGGTTACCATCAGAAATAAATACCCTTTACCTCATATTAATGACCTGTTTGATCAGTTGCAAGGTGCTTCAGTCTTCTTCAAGATTAATCTCAGGTCTGGGTAGCATCAGTTGAAAATTAGGCCTGAGGATGTGCCCAAAACAGCTTTTAGAACTAGGTACGGGCACTATGAACTTTTAGTGATATCCTTTGGGATGATCAATGCACCTGCAGCCATCATGAGTTTGATGAATAAGGTGTTTAATCCATTCTTGGATTCATTTGTAATAGTGTTTATAGATAATATATTGGTATATTCAAAGATGAACAAGACAATGCTGACCATCTCTAAATTATCTTAGGTGTTTTGGGAAGAAAAAGGTTGTAGACAAAATTGTCTAATTGTGCTGGCTACCTTTAGTTTCCATTTTGGGTTATGTTGTTTTAAAGGTAGGGGTAATGGTAGATCCATAAAAGATTGAAGGAGTTAAGAACTGGACTGGGCCTAGTTCCATGACCGAGGTTAGATGTTTTGTGGGACTGTCCAGTTATTATCACCGGTTCGTGAAGAACTTTGCTTCTATTTCAACTAACTTGACCCGGTTGACTAAAAAGAAAGTGTCATTCTAGTGTACTAAAAAGTGTGAAGAGAGCTTCCAAAAGCTCAAGATTCTTCTGACCACAACACCAATTTTGACCCTGTCGATCGAAGGTAAAGACTTCATTGTTTATTGTGATGCTCTAAATTTCGGTTTGGGTGCTTTGTCGATACAGGATAACAACTTTATAGCATATTCTTCGTGATAGTTGAATATGCATAAGAGGAAATACCCGGATCATGACTAGGAGTTGGCAGCGGTAGTGTTTGCTCTAAAAATCTAGAGGCATTATTTATATGGCATCAAGTGTGAGGTGTTTACTGATCACCGTATCTTAAAGCATGTATTCACCCGGAAGGATTTGAATTTGAGAAGGAAATGGTGGATGGAGTTTCTTAGGTACTATGATGTCACCATCCAGTATCATCTAGGTAATACTAATGTGGTAGAAAACACAATGAGCCTGAAACCGGTTAGCATGGATAGTCTAGCATATTAGGGAGCCCTTAAGCGGACCCTGGTTAGAGAAATTCAGGCCTTGAAGGCTAGATTCATGAGGTCAGGTATCTCAGAGAAAGGTGGGATAATGGTCGGAGTTGATTTAAGGCCCACTTTTATAGAAGAGATCAAGACCAAGCAGTTTGAAAATGTTAACTTAAATCAAATAAGAGGAAAAGTGTTGATGGGTAAGGCTCAAGAATCAACACTTTATGTAGGTGGGGTGCTTCACTTTAGGGGAATGAATTGTGTTCCCTAGGTAGATGGACTAATTCAGAAAATCTTGTCTGAATATCATGGTTCATAATACTCTATTCACCTGGGAGTGACTAAAATATATCAAGACTTCAAACGATTATATTGGTGGTCGGGTATGAAGAAAGACATAGTTGAATATATAGCCATGTGTTAGAACTTCCAACAGGTGAAGTATGAGCCCCAAAGATCTGCAAGTTTGCTTCAAAGAATGCCCATGAATGGAAGTGGGAGAGATTAGCTATAGACTTCGTGGTGGGACTTTCCAAGACTTTGGGAAAGTATGACTCCATTTGAGTGGTGGTGGAAAGGTTAACAAATTCAGCACAGTTTATCCTGGTTAGAGTGGACTATAATGCACAATAGTTGGCCAGGATTTATTTAAAAGAGATAGTAAGGCTGCGCGGGGTGCCCCTTTCTATCATTTCAGATCATGGTATGCAATTCACATCCAATTTTTAGGGAAAGTTGCATGAAGAGTTGGGCACTCAACTCATCTTCAGCACCAGTTTCCATCCATAGACAGATAGACAATTAGAGAAGACTATCCAAATACTGGAAGACATGTTGAGGGCATATGTGATCAACTTTGGGGGACGTTGGGACAAGTTCTTGCCCTTGTGTGAGTTCTCCTACAACAATAGCTACCACTCCAATATTGATATGGCACCACTCAAAGCCCTGTATGGGAGGGGATGCAAGTCTCCCATAGGGTGATTTAAAGCTGGGGAAGTGGAGCTATTGGGGGTAGACTTAGAGAGAGATGCTCAAGATAAGGTAAGAAGCATCCAAGCTAAGCTTCTAGTGGCTCAAATCCATCAAAAAGATTATGTGAATCGTAAGGTGAGGAATATGACATTCGAGGCTGGTGAGAAAGTACTTCTAAAAGTCTCACCCATTAAAGGGTTGATGAGATTTGGCAAGAAGGGCAAATTCAGTCCTCACTATATTGGCCCTTTTGAAATTCTTGATTATGTAGAGCCAATGCGTATAGATTGGCCTTAATACCTAGCTTATATGGGGTACACCCGGTGTTTTATATGTCCATGCTAAAAAAGTACCATGGGGATGGGGACTACATCATTAAATGGGACTCGGTGTTGTTAAACAAGGAACTCCAGTATGAGGAGGAGCCAGTTACAATCCTTGATTGTGATGTCTAGAAGTTCAGTACTAAAGAGATTAAGAAGTTTAAAGTGAAATGGAAACATCGTTTGGTAAAGGAATCTACGTGGGAGACTGAGAAGGACATGCGAGATAATTATCCTCAACTGTTCGTCGAAACAAGTACTACTCTATCTTTACTTTAGCCTTGTTTTCCTTGTTTAGTCACTCGAGGATGAGTGATGGGTAAATTGGTATCTATTGTAACTCCAAATCCCTATCGTTAGGAATAGGCTAATAGGGAAGGATTTTGGGCCAGAAAACTTCAGGTAGTAACTTTGAAAATTTTTAGCCTAGGCCAGACTTAGATGAATTCTGATTCATGTGAGGTAATAAGGTGATCATGTGAATGGTATGGCATAAAATCTCTAATTTGAGTGGGTAAGATGATAGCCAAGATGATACATAGCATTTACGGCTTCGCAGAATCGCATTCGGATGAGTAAAACTTCTGTAATCGAATTTAGCGTAAAAGTTATATTTTAATACATCTTGGGAAGGGGGTGTATTGTTAAATGGAGGCTTGGAGCTCAAAATATGAGCTATCTATTTCCGTGCAACCTGCTAGAGTGGGATGGGTCCCGCCAAAGTGGGGCAGTCGCGACTTAAGGTGGGGAAAACCCCAGAAATGGTTTTTTTCTGCAAAACAGTTTCTAAGACTTCAGGCAGCGACGTAGGGCAATTTTCATCAATTTCCCATGGATTTCTATGCTTAAGATAAGGATTTTACTCCTTAAATTCAAACTTTGATTCCTAGAACCTAGAAACTATGGTTGGTAATCATTGGGGGAGGGTTAGAACTAAAAGCTAATGGTGGGAAATAGCCCTAGGGTGGGGTTAGAATTATGGGTTTGTCCTAGGATGAGAATTGTATTATTTTTCAGGATAGTTAGGCCATTGTGTTGATTCTTTATATGTATTTACTATTTTCTAGACCAAGAACGAGAGGAACGAACCCAAAAAGGGAAAGCCCTTATATTGTAAGTTTGTTGAAGAGTGAATTTGAGGTAGGTGATGGTCTTGTTTCCCGTATGTATTTCATATACTTGTTAAATTTCTTCATGATATGCATATGTGTATATTAATAGGGAGACATGCTAGATTATATGTGAAATGATCACTTACTGGCCTATTTTTTTATGAACCTATTCTTGGTGATATAATATTGTAAATACTAAATATATTTGTGATTGTGGTATGTTTGGATCGAGTATCATGTTCTGACACATAAACTAGATTGGGTGTCACATTCCAACACATATTTGGATTGGGTGTCATGTTTCGACACATATTTGAATTAGGTGTCATATTCCGACACAAAGTTGATTGTCCCTTGCGAGAACCCTTGTGTGAAGTTATAGCATGTTGAAGATATTGAATTGTAATCTGGCTGAATATGGTTAAACATGAGATTGGTTGACCTATTTTTTATATGTATATGCTTGTTATATTGAATTTACTTGTCTATGATCCACTTACTGCTAACCGCGTGATCCTACCAATACACCGTTATTTTTGTGTACTGATACTACACTTATTCTGCCTTTTGTTGAGTACAGGGCATATTCAGTCGGCTGCAAAAAGACCTTGCTTAGAGGAGTTAAAATATTGTTCAACTCCAAGGGTGAGCTATTCTGTCATGCTGTTGTATACTTTCTCATTGTCTTAGTCCTTCGTCCGGGACCCAGATGTTCAAACATTGTTGTTTTTATTATGAACCCTTTTGGGGTTGTATTTCCCTTTTTCTAGACTTGTTCATTTTTAGAGTTTTGGTACGGATGACTTTCAGCTTCTAGGATGTTTCCACATTTTTAATTTGTTGTTTAGATTATTTTCTGAGTTTATGGGGACTCGGTATTGTCTCTTGATTTATTTCTTCTTCCGCAAGTCTTTAATTGTTTTATCTCATAAATTTTGATAACTTGGTCTATAAGAATGGTTATCCCACTGAAGGATTAGTTTGGGTGTCAGTCACGGCAGGTCGGGATCGTGACAAGGACCTTTCCTACGGGTCGTCAAAGTGACCCGTCTCAGACTTCAAAATTTCCCAAGTGCTAGGCTCCTAATGGTAGCCTTCCTACGGCCCATAGAACTTCCTACGGTTTGTAAGTTGGCTCGTAGGAGTCTGCACCATCAAATTTTCTACAACTTTTCTCCTTGCTTTGGTTTTTCAACTTTCGGGGTCTTACACAAACACACACCAAGGCATTTAATGTTCAATACACTTAACAGAAGGTCAAAAAGGTCCACTTTCCTTAAAAGAGAATCAAATCAACTTGGGACTTGAGACTTCCCCCTACGATATGCCTCTGAATCCATAAGATCTAATCAAATATGAAATTTCCATACGAAAATATAAACAACAATACCCATTTTGTTATTTTTGAAAATAGAGTCCAAATTGAACCAAAGAGTCAAATCCGAGGGCTAAAAATCTGGAATTTTTATAGAAAATTCTAATTCCAAAATATTTTAGAACGTGCACACCAAATCTCATCAAAAAACAAGTTGGAATCAAGCTTAAAATCCATTTTTTCTCAAAAGTCAAGTAAATGAAACCCCCCTCAATTTTTGAAATTGAAATCACTAATTTTGATGTTAAAATCATGAAATAATAAATGGAAAATAAAGGATTGAAGCACTTACCCAAAAGAATTCATCTTGAAATCTTACTTTAAAATGCCTCCCTAGAATGTTGAAACGAGAAAAAAATTCCCATTTTTGGAAAAATAATAAACTGCCATGTCCTAACTCTTCGCGAACGCAGACCTGGTCCTGCGAATGCAAAGGCCAAACAAACCAACATTCCGCGAAGGCGGACCAGGTCCTTCGAACTCGAAGGCCAAACAAGCCAACTTTCTATGAATGTAGACCATGTTCGGCGAACGCAAATGGTAGGCTACCTAGCCCTTTACGAATGTAGACCGGTCCTGGAAACATGAAGGCTAGTCCACTTGGCCCTTCGAGAATGCAAACCAGGTCCCGCAAATGCGAAGGAGTAAACCAGATAGCAGCACAGTAGAGTATCAAGCTTAAACATAATCACCGAATAGACCCTCGAAATTCGTTTGGAATATTGTGCACACAAACCATAAATGTAAACCCATTAACTTCGACATTTCGGACTCATTGGACTCATCAAAATACGAATTTGAGGTCTTCTTAACATGACACCCATTAAAGCCACTACTAACTAATTTTTCACCAAAGAGACAAAATCACTCTCAGAACCTCCAAAAAAAACCAAAGCTCCAACTATGCCTAAAATCACCTTCTAAATCTAATAGAATTGATGAATTGTCAATTCGAGCGTCCAAAATCTGAATTTTTATCCAAATCAAACTTAGACCTTAATTTCACAAAAATCACAACTCAAGGGTCCAAATCACCATAAAAACTTTAGAATTGAAGACGACAATCCTTCTGGATCAAATTTTATATTTTAGAGCTGATAGAACTAACGAAATTTTATTCCAAGACTCGTAGCTTCACATGACGTCAGGACTCACTTATTTTAATTCAAAATCCTCCAAAACTCTAAAGTTTCCAAAAATCACATCTTTTTCGATCTGGTTTTAATTTTTAACCGCATATACTGATTAAACATGATTCTTCAGAGCAACTATCAAGAGGAGTAGAATAGTAATTTTCTAAAAATTTCTAAAAATGACATTCTGGATCATTACATCTAGTTAGTAGGGGTGGTTAGTAGAATGTCCATGGTGGTATTATGGTGGTAGTTATGATTATGTTGAAGCCATATATTCCATATGTAGAAGGGGAACACCATTTTCCAACTAGTAATGTTTGTGATGTTGAAGTTTTTTGTTTTTTATGGCATAGAGCCATTCTTGTTCCCTAGAATCCATGAATTTTATAATACTTTCAAGGAGTCCTAGGTTTTCCCAATATTTTTTTACTGTAAAACACTCAATATACATGTGCTTAATGGTTTCTATTGAGCCACAATTAGTACAGTTTGGGTAATGTTTATGCCAATACTATTTTTCAATGTAGGTAGTCTATGATGATGACAGAATTTGATTTTATTTGGATACTTCATTTTCCAAATCCACTTGTAATATTTTTCATCTGAAGGATTATTTTTGTGGTAATTTTTAAAGTGTTTGTAGGCTGAGGAAGGGCTAAAGTTACCTGTGTTGGTTAAAGACCATACTGGAGTATCCGTAGTGCCTCATGTACTAGGTATTGGAATGCCTATAATTTTTGGCAGATGTTATGTGGTAAGTCATAAGGAATATCCTCTAGGTTCCATTTACCAATACAAATGTAATGGCTAACTATTGTGTTTATTTCAAATTTCACCTAAAGGGCCCTATACTTCTCTCAAAGGTTTTTGATGGGGGAATCAAGAGTACGTCCAGAATTTATTAATCTCCCTATTTTCTGGTCCCAGTGGACACCATCCTTGCAATATCTCCAGCCTGTAATGATGTTTCTTCATAGCTTACTAAAGTTTTTTGTGGTTATTGGAGTTTCGTAAGCTTGAGTTCCTAGTGTAGATACCTAATAGTGTAGAAGCCCAAAGTATGTTGTGGTTCTTGAAGATTTTCCAAGCTAGTTTACTAATAAGGGCATTGTTTTTCTATTTGCTTTTTTGTAAGCCTAAGCCTCCTATTTCCTTTCTTCTGTAATAGTATTTCAATTATTCAAGTGTAATTTATGCTTGAAGTTCGCAGTCCCCCTAATTAAATTATAATGTATCCTATCTATTTTATTGGTGATGCTCACAAGTAGTTTATGGAATTTCATAATATGAGTAGGTATACTAGTTAGACATGATTTAGCTAATGTGGTTCTACCCGCTATATTAAGAAATCTAGTCTTCCAAACGGCCATCTTACTTTGAAGGTTATCAAGGATGAATTGGAATTCCTTAGCTGACGCTCTTTCCTTGTATAATGGGGAATCCCAAGTACTTCTCGAATTATTTGCTTTATTGAAATCCCATAGATTTTGTTATGACTAGTCTAGAATATTTGGAGCAGTTATTAGAGAATATAATCTTGGATTTGTCATGGTTCATGCTTTGCCCTCTTCGGTTACCAAAATATTTGAGTGAATTTTTTATACTTAGGCAAGACTTCAAGTCTGGTTTAGACATTAGTACAAGATCGTTAGTGAAGAATAGGTGGGATAAATTTGGGCCTTTTCCAGCTATTCTTATGGGTTTCTGGTTCTTTCCTTGCACAGAATTGATTATGCAATTAGATATATTTATCATATATAGTATGAATATGTAAGGAGACATTGGATCTCTTTGTTGGATTCTTCTTGATGGTTCAGAGAATTCAGTTCTAGTCCCATTTACTAGTATTGCTACCTTGTTGGTAGAGATACACGACATGATGAGGCTAGTGATCTTCGAAGGAAACCTAAAAAATTGGATGGTACATTTAACAAATGACCATTCTATTTTATCAAAAGCTTTCTCAAGGTCTATTTTCATGACCATGTTGCCTTTCTTTGTCCTCCATTCTTTTGAAATAGTTAATTAATTCCTGTACTATGATGGCATTGTCTGAGGCTTTTCTATTTTTTAGAAAGCTAATTTGGTAGGGACCAACTAATTTATTCATTAAAGGTTTAATTCTATTTGTGATGATTTTAGTAATGATTTTATATGAAATATTTCATAGGTTGATGGGTCTGAAGTTCTTAAGAGATGAGGCATTTTCACTTTTTGGAATCAAGCATATAAGAGTTATGTTTTCCATACCCTGGGGGGGTCGAGGGCTGCTATTTGTACTTTTTTTTAGGCGAATCTCAATTGAAAGAATCTCTTTCGGCTCTGCTAAAGTCGTCATTACACGTCAATGAGTTCTTTGGCCTATATATTTTTAGAAAATGTGTTAACTAAAGGTTCAATTTTATCCCAGTATTTCTGATAAAAGAAGGCATGAGTCCCATCGGGGCCAGGAGCCTTATTTGGTTGGAAGGAGCTAACTTCTTCCCAAATTTCCTCTTTTGTTATATCTTGGTCAAGGATGGATTAATCAAGTTTGTTGAGGGTTGAGGAGCTAGTCATTGTCTTTGACAAAGTAGGAGTGGTTTGTTTGGAAGAGCTTTTTAAAACAGATTATTTTTTGTTGAGTAATTTATTTTTGTTCATAGACTCAACTCCCGTCTTTTAGTAGTAAAGCGCTTATTCCGTTTAGTCTCATTCTATTCAGTGTTGATATGTGAAAGATCCTTGAATAATCTAATTGATGCGAGATCTTAGTTTCCAAAAATCTTCCTTAGTTATTAAAAGAAGGTTGTATTCTAAGACTAACGTGTCGTTTGGTGTGATGGATAAGAGAAGTTTATTCCGGAATAATTTTTGAGTGCCCCTTAATCCCTTGTTTGATTCCAAAGGTTGGAATAATTTATCCCAGTATTAACAATTAATACTGCATAAGTTATCCCTCCCTAGGATCGAAAAGTAATCGCAAGATAACTTATCCTGGAATAAAGTATGTAAAATAACAAAAACACCCCCTTAACTCTCTTTTATACACCACTTTTTACATTCATATACATTAACATAATGTTTAACAACATTTATAATAACATTCACAACCTTAATTAATCGTTGTTTTTATGATAATATATTTTTCTATTAAAAAATATTTTATAAATACAATTTCTATTTATGAATATATTATAAGTTGAATTTATTTGTCTAATTTTTATGTTTATTTATATTTTAATTTCTCTTAAAATGTTCACTCCACTACTAAAATTACATATTTTTAATTAAATAATTTATTAATCACTTAAAAATTATATTTTATATATTAATTAAAATGTAGATAACTTTAAAATGTAGAAAATTTTAATAATAATTTTTTTAATTTAATCAACTTAAAATGAAAGTTTTATTTTTAAGCTAAATAAGATGAAAGTTTTATTTTTAAGTTAAATAAGATCAAAGTTCAATTTTTAAAACATACGGCACAATCATGGAAATGCATACACAAAAATATTTAAGTTAAATGAGATGAAAATTTTATTTTTAAGAATGAATAATTAAAGCTTGCAAAGAAAATATAAAAAAAAATAATAAGGTGGGGTATTTTTGTAAACAAACAACTTATTTTTAGCAATTATACAATAAAAATAATTTTGAATATGACAAATCAAACGAGCAATAAAAATTACTCTGAGCATAACTTATCTCAGCATAAGTTATCCTAACATAGCTAACAACAGCATAACTTGTATACAAACCAAATGACCCCTAAGGTTTGTCCAGTTGTTGGAGAATGGGCTTTCTGTGTATCTAGCTAGGGGATGATTGAGTCTATTAATTAATTTTTATTTTTTATATAAAAAAATCGCCAACGTCAACTTACTCCAAATTGTAGCTTCCCCCTCAAAAGTTTTAAGGCTAGTCTGTAAGCTATAATTTTTATTGCAGACAGAGTCAGAATTTTTAAAAATTCGGGTGGAGTTCCACATAATTTTTAATCTAAAGAACTCGTTCTTTGTGTTGTGTGTCAGTAGTAAACAATAACTATTATAATATAAACTACAAAAGAACATTAATGTAGAAGAAAGTAAACAACATCTTTATTTAATATAGCTCTTGCAAGAGAATCTTGTTCGTTCCACAAAAATCTACTAAAAATTATAATTAAACCTTAAGAAACTAAGAACTATGAATTGCGATCTCTAACTCTAATTAGTGATCCTTAGAAATAATTTGTGATACTAAAAACATTGTCAGACTGACATATTTATAGTATTAGGGTCGGAATCCTAATTCCACTTGAACTATGTTTTGTCTTTGTCAACTTCAGTCCGATTGATATCTTAAAATGATGAACTTGACAAACTTCAATAACTTGGAGATCGAGCAACAACTGAAGAACTTGAGAGAGATGAGGGTTGAAATGGCTCGATTGAGCAACAACATGAGAGGGAGAAAAGGACTAAAGTATATTTTATAACTTGAAACCTAATCTTAAACTTTTAAGAATTTTAAAAGGGACCCCTATGAGAATTAAATATAAGTATTAATTGAGCTGAAAATAAATTGAAACAAAAGGAATAGTATAGTTTCTCCATTAAGGATATAAGTGATGTAATGCTTCTCTTACATGACAAAATGCAAGCTGGCATTGTGGAAAGTCAAAAGGATTGCATAACTTTTGACTATGGAAAATCAAAGAAGTCAAAAACGGCGTGAAGGGAAGGCAATTTTGATTTTTCATTTGAAAAATCAAAGCTCACCTAACTCATTTCATTTGTCTATAAATAATCCATTCTCTTTTCGGCTTTAACACAACACAACAACAAGAGTAATTGAAGCACTCTTCGCTTAGAGAGATCGAAAACGTTCTTCAATAAAAGAGAGAGATATTATATTTCTTTTGAGAGGTTCTTAAAAGAGTGGGTTAGTAATCAAAGAAGTTCTTTGATTAGAGTGAATTGTTGTGAGACTCTCTTTTTACGCCTACTATTTATAATAGTGGAAGATTATTGAGAGTTGGTTTGTGAACGTAGCCCAAAAGTTTTAGGTGAACCACAACCATGTTAAATTTCTGGTGTCTACTTTGCTCTATTTATTCCTCCTAATTTTTTTTATTTGTTTGCTCCCATCAAGTGGTATCAGAGCCCAGATTTAGGTTCATGGCAATGGAGGTAAAGATGAGAAAGATGATAAATCTGAACGATATAAACTACTGTATCTAGAGAAGCAAGATGAAGGATCTTCTCATGGTTACAAAGATGCAACCATCTACGTCATACCACACAAACAAATATTCTCATCTTACACACAAAGACTATGGTGTTGTAAAGATGGGAAATGGAAACTTGTCAAAAATTATTGGCAAAGGAGATGTCTGTTTTAAAATGGAGAATGGCACAAAGTTTATTCTGAAAGATGTTAGGTACATCCCTGACATGTGCCTAAATTTAATCTCTACAGGCAAGCTGGACAATAAAGGTTTCCAAAATAGTTTTGGAAATGGAAAATGGAAGCTCACCAAAAGGCTCCCTTATCATTGCGAAAGGACACAAACTCTCAAGATTGTATGTGATTCAAGCAAAGGTCTTCGATGTATCTATAAATGTGACGAAAAATGAAAATACTGAATATTTATGGCATAAGAGACTTCGCCATGCTGGTGAAAAAGGGATGTCTAAGTTGGTGAAAGATAAGGTTCTACCTGATTTAGATCAAGTACTCTTGAAGAAATGTGAAGATTGTCTAGCTGGGAAATAAAACAGAGTTTCCTTTCATAGTTCTCCACCTTCTAGAATAGAGAATGTTTTGGATCTGATTCACTTTGATGTGTGTGGTCCACTTCCAAAGTCACTTGCTAGAGAGAATGTTTTGGATCTGATTCACT
This sequence comes from Solanum dulcamara, assembly GCF_947179165.1. NCBI lineage: Eukaryota > Viridiplantae > Streptophyta > Magnoliopsida > Solanales > Solanaceae > Solanum > Solanum dulcamara. Next base: position 47,955,459 of record NC_077240.1, read on the forward strand.
TTGAAGTGTGTGGTCCACTGCCAAAGTCACTTGGTAGAGCCAAATACTTTGTGACCTTTATCGATGACCATTCTAGGAAGATATGGGCTTATGCTATTAAGTCCAAAGATCAAGTGTTAGAAATATTCAAGCAATTTCATGCCTTAGTTGAGAGAGAATCTGGGAAGAAGATCAAATGTATCCGCACAGACAACGGCGGAGAGTATACTGGACCATTTCATGCTTATTACAAAAAGCATAGTATTCGACATCAAAGGATGCCTCCAAAACCTCCACAGTTGAATGGTTTGGCAGAGAGGATGAATCGAACTTTGATAGAAAGAATAAGGTGTTTACTCTTTTATTCAAATTTGGATAAATCTTTTTGCGGTGAAGCTCTACTTACAGCAGTGTATCTGCTAAATCACTCACCATGTGTTCCTCTTCAGTATGAAGTTTCGGAGAAGGTTTGGTTAGGTAAGAATGTTTCTTATAACCATTTGGGAGTATTTGGGTGCAAATATTATGTTCATATTTCGAAGAATGAAAGGCAAAAGCTTGATGTCAAAACACGACAGTGCATGTTTATTGGCTATGGTCAAGATGAATTTGACTATATTTTCTATGATCCAGTGCACAAGAAGTTGATTAGGAGTCGAGATGTTATCTTTGTTGAAAATAAAACCATCAAGGATATAAACAAAGCAGACAAGGAAGTTCCTACTCCTACAGATGATTTAACAAGCTTCAGGTTGAATCTTCCGATAGAAGTACCACCTCCAGTTGAAGATGAGGTTCATGATGAGCATCTACAAGATACAGATGGTGTAGGTATTCCCGAAGAAAATGAATTAGAAGAAGATGATGTTGATGGTGGTCACACTCAGCCACCAATGCTTGGAGAGTCTCCAGTACCCTTAAGAAGATCTAGCAGAAATATGCAGCCTTCTACTAAAGATCCAGCTGATTAGTGGGTTACACTGACTGGCGGTGGAGAACCAGATAGCTTTAATGAAGCTATGGATGATGAAAACAGAAAAAATAAATGGAAGCCATCCAAGATGAAATGAAATCCTTGCATGAGAATAAAATATTTGATCTCGTGAAGTTGCCTAAAGGCAAAAGAGCATTGAAGAATAAATGGGTATTCAAAATAAAGCATGAAGAACATGGAGTCCATCCGCGTTTTAAAGAGAGACTGGTCGTCAAAGGTTTCAGTCAAAAGAAAGGCATCGACTTTGACAAGATATTTTCACCTGTCGTGAAAATGACATCCATTTGTACTGTGCTAGGGCTAGAACCAAGGCTCAACCTAGAGATTGAGCAAATGAATGTGAAGACTGCCTTCCTACATGGAGATCTAGAAGAAGAAATTTACATGAAACAACCAGAGGGTTTCAAAGTAAAGGAAAAAGATGATTATGTCTGCAGATTGAAGAAAAGCTTATATGGCTTAAAACTGGCACCAAGACAATGGTATAAGAAGTTTGAGTTTGTTATACGAGAGCAAGGCTTCAAGAAAACTACTGCAGATCGATGCGTGTTTATCAAGAAATTCTCTGAAGATGATTTTGTTGTCCTTCTACTCTATGTAGATGATATGTTGATCATTGGAAAAAATATGTCAAGAATCAACAGCCTTACGGAGCAATTGAGTAAGTCTTTTATGATGAAAGACTTGGGATCAGTAAAGCAGATTCGTGGCATGAGAATTACAAGAGATGGAGGCACCACGAAGTTATGGGTATCACAAGAGAAGTATATTGAAAAGTTACTTCAAAGATTCAATATGGACAAGGCTAAAGTGGTTAGTTGTCCTCTTGTTAATCACTTTAGATTAAGTTCCAGTATGTGCCCTTCTACTGACAATGAGAAGGAAGAAATGGTTAGAATACCATATGCCTCAGAAGTTGGATGTTTGATGTATGCCATGGTATGTGCACGACCAGATATTGCCCACTCAGTCAGAGTAATGAGTCGTTTCCTTTCAAATCCTGGAAAGAAACATTGGATAGTTGTCAAATGGATGCTCAGGTATCTTCAAGGTGCATCCAATATATAGTTATGTTTTAGACAGGCAGAACCTGTGTTAGTTGGATACACAGATGCATATTTATCTGGCGATGTTGACTCAAGAAAGTCTACATCGGGATACTTTATCACTTGTGCAGGGGGGTTGTGTCATGGAAGTCAAGGTTGAAAAAATGCGTGGCACTTTCTACAACAGAGGCATAATTTATCGCGATAACAGAAGCTTGCAAGGAGTTTCTATGGATGAAGAATTTCTTGAATGAATTTGGCTTCCAACAGGCAAAGTATGTGTTGTACTGTGACAGTCAAAGTGCAATTCACCTCGTGAAGAATTCCTCATTTCACTCGAGATCAAAACACGTTGATGTTGCGCTATCACTAGATTCGAGAAGTATTGGAGATAAAGCAGTTGTAGCTGGAGAAGATCCATACCGATGAGAATGGATCAGATATGCTGACAAAGTCTCTTACGAGGGAGAAGTTTGAATACTGTCGACAAGCAGCAGGAATGACCGAGCGTTTATATAGTCGAATGGGGGAGAATTGATGTAATGTTTCTCCTACATGACAAAATGCAAGCTGGCACTGTGGACAAGTCAAAAGAATTGCATAACTTTTGACTATGGAAAATCAAAGAAGTCAAAAACGACAGAAAGAAAAGATAATTTTGATTTTTCATTTGAAAACCAAAGAAGTTAAAAACGATGTGAAGGGAAGGCAAATTTGATTTTTCATATGAAAAATCAAAGCTCACCTAACTCATTTCATTTGGCTATAAATAAGCCATTCTCTCTTCAGCTTTAACGCAACACAATAACAAGAGTAACAAGAGTAATTGAAGCATTCTTCGCTTAGAGAGATCAAAGACGTTCTTCGATAAAAGGGAGTTATTTTGTATTTCTTTTGAGAGGTTCTTTAAAGAGTGGGTTAGTAATCAAAAAAGTTCTTTGATTAGAGTGATGAGTTGTTGTGAGACTCTCTTTGTATGCCTACCATTTGTAATAGTGGAAGACTGTTCGGAGTTGGTTTGTGGATGTAGCCCAAAAGTTTTGGGTGAACCACAACCACGTTAAATTTCTGATGTTTACTTTGCTCTATTTATTCCTCCTAATTTTTTTTATCGCTTATTCTGCTGCGTGCTCCAACAATAAGGAGTCCCTTCTGCTAATTCTTCTCGAATTACTTGCTACAATATGTTAAATAAACTCATAGTGAAAAAATTATCTATGTTATCGGTGCATGTAAGTAATGTTGTTTTGGATATATTACGGACCATCTTATAGGTTACTGTATAGATTAGGGACAATATTATAGGTTACTGTATGAATCCCGTTGCACAAGGTCACAACCTAGGAAAACTAGGGAATAGTATGGGACCATAAAATTCTTTTAGCTCTTTAAGCAAAGCAATTCAATATAATATGTTCTTGTTATTAGGGTAGTTTTCGTAGGATGGGATGAGATTTTCTTGTGGCCCATTCATTGGCTGTGTTGACGTGCTTTGCAAACTTGAAATTTATCTAACCAAGATAGCAACCCAAATGCTCAGGTTTTACTCCATTCTTATCTTAGATGTGCAATTGTGGGCTCACACTTTCAAGATTGACAAGATCATAGATTTGTTGGTTGGTGAGTGATGTTGTTCGTGCCTAATAAAATTAAGATAATGTATTTCCCTAACAATGTGCACTGTATAGTAAAGTTTTTACTTGGGATCCCAACACCTATAAAAATATGAAAATTTCTATTTTTTCTCACTATGATATATATAGAAGATCTATTACGATGCCAGTACACTATTTACAGTATCTTTTGCTCATTACGTAATCTATAATGCTAATGCTAATCATGGCACTATTTGAGGAAAAGCGTTTTTCTTGATATATATACACTCCTGAATTAACAAGTGTTAAATTAAATAAATTCTAATAAATTTTTTGTACTTTATTTATGACCTCCCGTCTCAATTTATATATGACCTCTTTTTTTTTAGTCAGTGTTACAAAGAATGATATATTTTTGTATTTAGTAATAATTTAACTTTAAAATATTTGTTTTACTCTTAATTATTGAAATGATTTTGTAGCCACAGAAATATCTATGACCTAATTTTAACCACAAATTTCAAACCATAAATTACCTGGGTGAACATTTTTTAATAAATAATTATTGATTTTAGTGATATTTTTAATTTATTAATATCTATAGCAATACATAATAATATTTTGATATATTGTCATGTATTAAAAAGTGAATTATGCATGCAATATAAATGTATTATAAGAGTTTTAAAATATATTATACTTGTTTGGTAAGAAATTGACACAATGTATTATAAATGTATTAAAGTGTGTGATAAATATATTTTCCATGAATAAATTTTGTATTATATGAGTTTTATAAATTATTCTAGGTAATATGTATTAAAATTATAGTAAATCTGTATTATAAATGTATTATAAGTGTCCAGTAAAAAAAATACGGAAAAGGGTCAAAATTACCCCTGAACTTTGAAAAATAGTTTATTTATGCCCTTCGTTCTACTTTAGGGCCAATTATACCCCTACCGTTATACTTTGGGCCAAATATGCCCTTGAGTATAACAGAATGCCACGTGTTAGTTTCTCAGTGGTCAACTACCTAAAAGTGAAACTATTACACACTTGAACGCATAACACCACTCTCATAGTATGTGGTGTATTACACTCGCTGCTATGTGATGTCACGTCAGAAATTATAATTTTTTATATTTTTTTTTCTTTATTAATTAACTTTTTTATATTAACTATATTTTATACTAATTAACTCCTAATTAATTATTAACTATCCATTCGATTTTTTATATTTTTTTCTTTTCTTTTTTTTATTAATTAACTTTTTTTATTAACTATTGTTTATACTGATTAGCTCCTAATTAATTATTAACCACCCATCCAATTTTTTATATTTCTTTTCTTTTCTTTTCTTTTATTAACTATATTTTATACTAATTAAATCCTAATTAATTATTAACTACCCATCAATTATTAACCACCCATCCAATTTTTTATACTTCTTTTCTTTTTTTCTTTATTAATTAACTTTTTTTTTATTAATTATATTTTATATTAATTAAATTCTAATTAATTATTAACTATCCATCCAATTTTTTATATTTTTTTCCTTTCTTTTCTCTATTAATTAACTTTTCTTTTATTAACTATATTTTATACTAATTAACTCCTAATTAATTATGAACCACTCATCTGACCCCCACCCCACCCCCAAACCCCAATCGTCTTCTCCACCAAAATAGGAAGAAGAATTCTTCTTCTTCTTAATGAGTTTTGAAAGAAAAAAAATCAAGATTCAAAATTGAGAGTAAATAGAGGTGGGTGTAAAGAAGAAGAGGGTAGGTGGGTGTGAAGAAGAAAGGACGTGGGGTGGGGTGATTTTGTTTTTTTAATTATTTTACTTTAATGGGTTTTGAAAGAAAAAAAAATCAAGATTCAAAATGAGAGTAAATGGAGGTGGGTGTCAAGAAGAAGAGGGTAGGTGGATGTGAAAAAGAAAGGATGTGGGGGTGGAATAATTTTATTTTATTAATTTTTTTTAACTGACTTGTATCTGACTGATACACTGCTTTTTTTTTCCACGTCAGTTGTAGGGGGTTAATAGTTTCACTTTTAGGTAGTTTAGATGTGTAATAGGTCGTTATGATAGTTTAAGTGTGTAATTGACTTTTCGATACAACTTTAGAGGAGAATTTATGTCTTTTCCCTATTATTTAATATTATGTTTGGTAGGGAATTTGGGCATGTATATAACTAATACATGTATTATAGAGTGCATAACTAATATCTGGTATTAGTAATACATAGGATATTATATCATGGGATTAAATATGTAAATACAAAAATACCCCTCAAATTTTTTAATCACTTTTTTTTCATTTTCTTTATTTTATGTTTTATATTTGTAGTTTTACACTAGTAAATTTATTTAATAAATTAGCTTACAAATTTATTTATTTGTGGGTTCATTCATATTTACATAATATAAAAAATATTTTGTTATGTCATATTTTTAAATGTTATTTATTTGTGGGTTCATATTTACTTAATATAAAAAAAACTCTCATGTCAAATTTTTGATAATTAATTTAGTTGAGTGATTTTGTTGATACAAAGGCCTAATTGAGTGATTTTATTGATACAAAACAAACTTTAATGACTTTACCAGATAAATTCTCAAAGTTAAGTGATCTTTTAAGATATTATCTCCCTAATATCTTTTTGTTATGTCACATTTTTAAATTTTATTTATTTGTGGGTTCATATGATACAAAACAAACTTTAATGACTTTACCAGATAAATTCTCAAAGTTGAGTGATCTTTTAAGATATTAACTCCATAATAAAATTATAACTTGCATTTTTTGTGTGTAAACGTAGATGATTTATTCGATTTTACTATTGTTTACCATCTTTCAATTTTAAAAATAGATGGTCCATCTTTATTAAATTGAAAGTTGACGTTTGTGAGTGATCAATTTATTAAGATTACAATTATTTACCCTCAAATAATTCAAGTGAGAAAATAGGAAACATGAAGACAAAGTTGTTCTTCTCCTAACTAGTTAGAAGGCCACAAAAAATTAATGTTGTCCGGCAATTATTTACCTTGACCCAATTACATGAAATAGAGACTCCTATAATAATTCAAGGGCATAATTGAAAAAAAAAGCTTTTTTTTTGTAGATTTTTAAATCAAACACAAGATTAGGTGGGACCAAACACTTGATAAAAAAATAATCAGTACATTACTAATCCCTGCATTACTAATCTCTGTGTTAGTAATCCCTGTGTTATATCTTTGTACCAAACGACCCCTAAAAGCTAGAGAGTGATACATGTAGCAAGTAAGGAATTAACGATTTCACAAAATTTCAAATAAAATAGTACGAATTGTTAAAATGTATAGCTATATAGAATTCACCTTTGTCGATCTCACATTTTTCCATCCTCTACTTTATCGTCTCAATTACATCGATATACCCTGATAAAATACATCCAGTATTTTTGTCCTTACCCTTTCGATCGAACACATCACTAAATTCAAGCAATTTTATACCACTTCACTTCTTAACCTTTATCTCTACATTCATAGCTTACTCTTATATATACGTTGTATGTAATGTTAAAATAGCAAGCACAGTCGCAACAAGAAATAAAATGCTCAGCGAGGACCTTTTCTCGATTGATGTTTGAGTTTAATATAATTACAGAGTATCATGCATATAAAAAGTGTTGTCTCAGTAGGTTGGAGCAAATATTTATTAATCTGTATGCAAAGTAGTCTTATTCAGTGTTTTAAAAAGCGGGCTGCATGGTGAGACATTTTACATAATAAGAGATGAGGCGCAAGTCTCAAGACGCTAGATGCTAATTTTATAAATTTTTAATTTTAATATTTTTAAAATTTAATAATAATAAATATTAAAATAATGTAATTAAATTATATAGAATTATTTAAAAAATCATGACAATATAAAATAAGTGAAAATTAATATATAAATACTTCTTCTTAAACGCTTATTAGGATAACCAATTGATTTAACATAATTAGATCTGTTTCATAAATGACATTAGTTACGTTTTAAAAAAATGAGCAGAAATTTATACGCGAACTTGATCAAGCAAAATACCTTGAAAAGTATTTTTTTTAAAAAAATAAAAATAAAGAGGAGGAACCTACATTCAAAAGCGTCAAACCATAGCAAATTATGGAGGATGAAATATTTTTGCTTTGTAGTGTAAATTGATTCTCTTTTCGCTTATTCGATGAGAGACAAAAAAAAAAATTAAAGTTAAGGCTAAGATAAAAAAAAAAAAATTGACCTTTGAGTTCTAATCTTTCTTTTTTCTAATGTAATATAAAGTTGATTTTATATTTTTGGTACAAAATTAAGGATTTGTTCAGTAATTTTTATTTTAATTATAATTTGAAGAGATCGTTTAAATTTATGCCTCGAAACAAAAACTTGTCCAATATATAAACGCAATACTCAAAACGACAAAAATGTAATTTTGGAGATACTTTCGTCTCCCAAATTGCCTCAATGCATTTTTTACTTGCCCCACCCCAGACTCACCTGAAACATGAATTTTTGACCGAATTAAGTCATTATTTAAATCAATTTATTAAAATAGTATTATTTTTTTTGAAGTTTTACAAAATTAGTATAAACGTACTTGGCAATAACATTTTAGGTATTATTTTATTCAAAAAAATCAATGGCAAAATGACAAATATCTAACGGAGTAAACAAACATAAAACGTTATTATCAAATATGTTTTATTAATTCGTTACCCACAGACACATTCTAAGCCTAAAATATTACTGACAGTAACGACTCTTTAATAACACAAGAATAATTTAAGTCTTAAAAGCCGACTTAATTTACAAACAGCGTAATTTGTACCAAAAAAAGAGCTGAATAATAACACAAGAATAGCTATTGTTTTTACTTGTAAATGACTAGAAAGAAACTGCATGCAGAAAGAAACGGAAAAGATTGAGCAGCTTAATTTAAAAAAGCAAAAATAATATGTGAGCAGATACTTACTTGAAGTCATTTAGATCAATAGGATTTTAAAGGCAAGCTAACGCTGATGATGGGAAATATAGAACTTGGTCTTGCTAATCAACAATTTTGACTAGATAAAAATTAAAAATCTAACAGGAAAGAAAGTCTTGAAAAGATGAATAAGTTCTTTCTAAATATCAGAGACAATTTAACAATAAAATATATGGTGGCAGTAATCAATAGAGTAAAATTGTCAGTCTCATCAGTAATGATTTTTAGCCTTATAAGATGTCCGTGATTGAATTCTAAAGAGTCGTTGTTATTAATAACGTTTTAGATTTAAAATATGTCTGTGAGTAATGAATTAAAAAAATGGCCTTGGCAATAACATTTTATGTTTGTTTACTTCATCAAGCATTCGTCTTTTTGCTATTAATTTTTTTGAATAAAATAATATATAAAATATTATTACCAAGTACGTTTATATTAGTTTTGTAAAATTTCAAAAAAATATATTATATTGATAAATTAATTTAAATAATAACAAATTCCCCGAAACATACCCCCAACACCCCTATTAAATTACTGATCACATATACAATTAAAGATGAGGCCTTTATTTATGTGTTTAAGAAATGAGGGGGGAACATATGGCCTAATGAAATGGGTCCCGACTACCGTCCTTATAGTCTCTCTCAAGTCTCAACCAACACAAGTAGTAGCTTTTCTTTCTCTCTCTTACTCATATTCTATTAGCATTTACTATGTTTTGTCAATCATTTCTCTCTTGGTCAGTCATACATTTAATCTAATGTTTTTTTGTCAAGAAGCCAAAATCCAAACATGAATATAATGCATGTTATTATATTATTGACACCTGAAATAAATGTAGTCTCTTCATGGAGATGACATTAGCAATCCATAGAATTATTTATATGTAAACGCTCTTCCTATCATCACCAGTTAAACAGCAAATACATCATTTTGATAGTATAATGAAGGAGGCTGCAGGGAATATGAAAAGCATGGAGCATTCGGATAGATCCTTTGGGTCCCTAAATGAATCAATTCATTCTCTCATGGGTTCGAAAACACACCTAACTTGTAACTGGGTGGATTCAGTTCGTGGAATCATCAAGGCCCTGCAACCAAAGCCAACTGATAAAGAAGAAGAAGAAGTAGACCTACAACAACAGCTACCAGATGACAATAAGGTATATGAAAACAGTAATAAGGAAGCTGCTATTTCAAAGATTAAAGGTAAAGACATGGATGGATAGATCAAGTGATTAATTTTAGATTTTGGCTTCGCCTTGGTGTGTTAGTTTGTCTCATATGCATCACATATCAGGTGAACTTGAAGTATTAGATGATTGCATTATGAAACTTAACGTACAGAGGAGGCAGGTTCTTAATGACCTCTTGGATTTGAAAGGTTAGCAACTTTTTCAGGATAAATTTAATTTCTACATATTACAGTAATTATTAAGAAAAGTTGTTAATGTTATTTAGAAAAACACTACTACTTCAGGTAATATTCGAGTATTTTGTCGGATAAGACCCATTAGCATTGGCAGTCAAAAGTCAGTTGAAGCTTTGGATTCGAATGAGATGCTCATAAATTTGGCTGACAATAAGTCCAAAATTTATAGCTTTGACAAGGTCTTCCATCCTTCTTCCTCACAAGGTACTCTGTTTTCTTCATCTTATTTATTTTAGTTATATGAGCTAAACTGGTACTTCTTTGTGAATGGATTGTTCCATTACAATAATTCTTCCCTTAGATCTTTTTAATTTACTTTGGGGTAATATAAGTCATTTTTATTTTAAAATTACTCTTTTTTTATAAAAAAACATTCTCTGTAGCAACAATATAGAGTTCGTTACTTAAATGATCACTTAAATATACGAAATTACCTAGTAAAGTTATATTCCTTTTATTTGTAAATGAAAATTTACTTATGTGCATAGCACTTAGCGGCCTGCTTTTTTTCAAAGATTTTTCATGCTGCATTTTAATTTTTTATAACAACGACATTTACTATAACGATATACTCTTTGTAAAATTACTCTTATTTAACAATTCTATTCAAATATTGTGTAACAATATTTTATAAGAAATATAATATATATATTTATAAAATATTAAAATATTTATTGTAATCATCATTAATGCCATGCACATAATAAATTTCATGTGCAAATATATAAAAGGAAACTATTGTATTTAAATGATATCATTGATTATGGTCATAACTTCACGAGGAAAGACTACTTGTGTTTTTTTTTACGCTCGTATTCTTTCTATTTTTTTGATTAAATTAGTTAACAAATATATTTCTTTTTCTTCGTACACTAAATCATTAAACCATTCTTCTGCGTACTTTTGCTTATAACAGCTAAATATAATCTAAACGTCCAATATTAATGTGTGTGTGTATATATATATCACTATAACAATTATGAAAATTTCAAACAAATACTGTCACTATAGAAAAGTTTAACAGTATTTAAGAATGCACTTCCGGTTCTATCGGTGTTTGAATCAATTTTGTGTTCTCCATATTACATCTCTAGAGACAATAATTCTATACGACGATGTTGTTATGGACAATCTTCATTGTCTTATTATCTCCCCGATTTACAAAATAAATTTGAGATATCCTCTTATATAATAAGAGGGGAGTTAAGCTGCTCAAGCAGCCAACGGATCGATATGCCTGCTTGAGTATCTTGGAGGTATATCTGTAATGTTTTTGTGGTTCTTTCGTTTTAATTCGTTTCTATTTTTTTTTATATATTTAGATGCAAAAAAAAATACTATAGATCATGGTAATTGACAACTTAAAATATTTTTAAAAACATAAGAAAAACCGAATGATTCTTGAAATTATCTATTAGTGTCATATAAAATGGGACAAAAAGAGTACCATGTATTACTCAATTTGAAAAATACGGAACTTGTGCTTTCCGCTGCTCAAGCAGGCTGCATGTGACATGCCTGCTTGAGCAACTTGAGGGTATATCTGTAATTTTTCAGTGGTTCTTCCGTTTTAATTTTTGTCTTATTTAATCATGATAATTGACAACTTAAAATATTTTTAAAAACATAAAAAAAAATTGATTGATTCTTGAAATTAATCTATCGGTGTCACATAAAATGAGACAAAAGAAGTAATAAGTATTATTTAATTTGAAAACTACGTAAAAAGTATTGTAAATCTCAATAATTAACAACATTTGATTGACTCTTGAAAGTCTATATGTGCTACATACATTAGGACAAAGGGAGTAATATTTATTATTTTAAAACAACGTAAAAAATACTATAAATTATAATAATTAACAACTTTAAATATTTAAAAGACATTTAAAAAGTTCGATTGATTCTAGAATAAGTGCCACATAAAAAAGAATAGATGAGTAACATATATTGTTTGAAAATGAAGTAAAAGTAATATAAATCATAATAATTAAAAAAAATTAAATTTTATCGGTGACGCATAAATTGGGACAAGGAAAGTAACATATATTATTTAAAAATTACATAAAAATACTATAAATCACAATAATTAACAACTTAAAATATCTAAAATCATATTAAAATTTAATTGACTCCCTAAATTCTATCTATGTCACATAAATTGAGACAATAAAATAACAAATATCAATCTTATCTACATTCTGGGTGAGGTCACAAATTCTAGCAAACATAAATTATGACAATTAAAAAATGCGAACCAGTTTAAACTAAAAGATATAAGTGTCAAAAACACACTTAAACTATCCCTTTTTTTTAGTTTCATATCTAAAAGAGAGGTGTATTTCTTAAACTAATAAGTGATAGTTTAGGTACGAAACTCACACTCCCAATAATTTAGTTATAAAACTCAAAAAAGAGAAATAGTTCAAGTGTGATTTTAACACGTATCTCAAACTAAAATAAAGGATAGAATCTCAAAATCACATAAAGCACCAAATAAAAATCACACAATTAAGTTAAGGACAAAACCAAAATCAAACTTAAAAGTTATGAACTTAAATTGAAGGCAAACGTGTATGCTGCAGCAAGATAAAAGAAAGAAACCCCAAAATGCAAATAATCTAATAATTTAATAGATTTTTAAAAAAGAGATGAAGACACCTAGAATTACTTGGATGTTATTGTTTGACTATTCCTTAGCATCCTTTTGAATCATTAAAGATATGAGCATTCCTAGAATAAGACAGTTTTCCTTCATTTAAAGTTGGGGCAAGTGCTCTTAATTGGTAAAAAAAAAAAATTCTTTCATTTAGCTGTTACTGAGCTAGTACTCAATTCTTTATGGAAAAGAAAAAAGAAATATTGCTTTCAATTTCATGAACCAATCCAGCTCATAGACAACATGTCATAGTTTCTTCAATGCTGATGATTTAAAAAAGGGAGTATTGCAAATTTTACTTTGAAGAAATTAAAAATTAACGCAAAACCAGCAATAATAAATTACGTAAATAGCTTATTATGCAAAGCTGATTGTTGGTTTGCTACGGCAGGTGAGGTGTTTTCAGAAATAGAACCAATAATTAAGTCCGCTCTGGATGGCTATAACGCGTGCATATTTGCTTATGGACAGACGGGCACAGGGAAAACATTCACAATGGTATATTCTCTACTACACATCCTTCTGTTTTAATAAGCAAAGCAAAACATCTTATCAAAAATGTATTACTTAAACGATGTTTAGTTCTCAGTATATAAACCCCTACATAAATAATATGATCTTAAGTTATGCAGAGTTTAATTTTGAAAACCAAATGTTGTATTACTTTGTACCATATAGAATGCGGAATAAGATACATCGATCAGAGTATCTTAAAACAAGAATACCATTAAAGTAAACAAGAAACCTCACATTATTATTCACTGCATAACAATCTCTATAAATTATTATTCACCACGCAAACAACTCATACATTATAATCCATGTATAACCAAATTGTATACCTAACGGCCTCTTAGAATTACTCAACTAATAGCACAGAGCTAAATGAGAACCGGTCAGAAAATTAGCAGGTGATACCTAGAGAGAGTCTATACTATAAAATTTTGGAAAGCATATTGTTGCATTATCTAAGTACAATGTTTTTGGTAACTATACCTACCAGGAAGGCACAGAGGAGTTTCCAGGGGTTGTGCCCCGTGGGATTGAGGCGCTTTTTAAGTATGCTGCAGACAGTAACCATGCATTCCTCTTCAGTTTCAGTATGCTGGAGATATACATGGGATATTTAAAAGATCTACTCACCCCACATAGTCAGACAACAAAGTCAATATTCCCTTTACCACCATGGCAAGTCACAGAACAAACTTGTTAATTTGTTGTTTGGTTGCACAGCTTGCATGCTTTACTGACACTGAAGGCCACTGTTCCTAGTGTTTATTGTTGACACGAATAGCAAGCTGATGCAAATTCTTGCATCAACTTGCTAATCCTGTCTAATGAACCTAGTCTACTTGCAGTCTACATTACGATCAATACTTAATTCTGGTCCACTTCCTACAGCATTCTGGAAGAGGTTAGCTACTTTCTCATGTAAATCATATTTTTTTCATGCAGTCTTTCAATCCAAACACATCCCAATGGAGAAACCGAGATTGAAAATCTTGTGACCATCCAAGTAAATGACTTGAACCAAGCCATGAGATTGTACAAGTTAGGATGTGGTTTCAGATCCACTGCTTCCACATATTCCAACCGAACATCAAGCAGATCTCATTGGTAAATCAATTTATTTTGATACAAAAATGTCAAGTAGAAAGGTCTTTAGCTTTTATCAAGTACAGCTAAATGACTATGATTAAAAAAATGAATCTGACAGAGATGTGTATGTGGATATCTTGAATCTGATCCAGGTTTTGAAGGATAACTCTGAATAATATAGATCACAAATCTCAAAGGTGTCTAAACTCTAAATAATTTCCGTCTTCTCCATACAGCATGATTCGCATATCAATTTCCAGCTTTAGTGCTAGTAAACGGAGAAGGTTAACGAACAAACTGTGGATGATCGACCTTGGAGGAAGTGAACGTGTTCTAAAAACAAAAGCACTGGGGAGAAGATTTGAAGAGGGAAAAGCAATTAATCTCTCACTTTCTGCCCTTGGAGATGTCATCTATGCCCTCCAAAGTAAAAAGCGCCACATTCCTTACAGGTAACTCAACAAACATGACATTCGATACCAATACCTGACTCAAGAAAAAAAGTGGATGAGAATCCAAGCAGACAGATTCTGACCACTCAAAAAACTTGTAGGCTTTAGTAATTGCTGATGGTGACATATAATTATAGAAGTTTCACCATTAACTCAAAACTAATCCTGATCGTAGCATTTACTGTTGACAGGAATAGCAAGCTGACGCAAGTTCTTAAAGATTCCCTAGGTAAGCATGCATCTTAGCTGAATGTTCATATGACAGACTGTTTGACCTATGCCAAGAGCCTATGTTATTCTGCATGTTAAGTATCACGTTCTGGAAGTTTGCAGTAAAGATGAAACTGAAATGGATGTACACTATCTTACACTGTTAGACATTAGTTTCTTCAAGTAAAGGATATTGATGGCTTAATATAGCATTCTCGTTCCAAATCTTCATCGAAAAAAACAGAACACTTAAATTTCTGGTCCCACATCTGGTTATGCTTATGGTAGCAACTTAGGATGAAATAACCAAAAATAAAAAGGGTAAAGAAAACATTGATGGCAAACAGAGAGGCATACTCGAGTGGATCGTATGCTCAAGTGAAGGAACACGAATAATTCAAATGAAGTGAGTTTGAATATGCTACTGGAGGAGTGGAAAAATGTAAACAGATTTTACATTTTATCAAGCTGATTAATGAATATCAAACTGAAACAGGAGACCTACTTTAATTCGAGCTTCTTCACCATCGATCTCCACAGCAGCACAATAGAAGCTCTGACCTATAGCAAGAGTCAAACAATACCCTGCATTCATGGACTGAATCAAGAACGACATCATGTAGTCTCCTCTGAAGTAATGCACATCCAAGAGTCCGCAAATGTTCACAATTAGACTTCTTGATAAGTCTAGAGTAACTTAGGTAGTACGACGAAGACTTACTTTATGGGAGTTGTTTAATCGATCTCCTGGCCTTTCTTGGGGACATCATTCTCCTAGACGGTGAGAGAGAAGGAGAGAACTAAAGTGCTGAGAATGAATTAGAAATGGAACAAAGGAGAGAGCGATAGCTGAAAACTTTCAGTGATTTGCGATTTTGCCAGCTGTTTTAGACTTTTAGCGAGCTTGAGGAATTCCACAATGTGGATTAAATTACTAGGATTAAACATAGGCTTGGTATGCAATACAATCCTTTACCACATAATCGATTCAATCGAAACATCTGTAAACCACACCTTTTCTCAGTCTAACCTTGCTGTAATGCAGCTCGTAGGATAGCAATGGAAAACTCAACATTCAATCTTAGAGGACGAAGGGATTGAAATGATTGTACATATGTCTACATATGTTCCTGTTAGTCTTCTTTGCAATTTAGAAGCAGCAACCAGTAGCATGAGCCTAAGAAGGGAGACCTAGGGACCAGCATCAACCAGTGGGTTAAAATATCATTGAGAGATGTATAACACGTGGAAATAGAACACCCCAATTTCTTTGATGTTCCTGGTTGTTCTAGCAACTTGAACCAAATAAGTTCTTATATGCTTTTTCTTGTTAAATATTTTTCATACTCATTGAACTATCAACAAATGTTTTCCATAACAAGCATTTAGAAATTATGCTTGTGCTTCACATTCTCATGGATACTTTCCATTTCTCACTCAACATGCAAAATCTACGCAAGTTGAAAATTTCACATTTTCTTCACTCCTTTTTAGTATCACACCAATAATGCCAGAAATTCATGTGTTTTCTTAATATCCAGGTGATGATTCCAAAACACTAATGCTGGTTCATGTCGGTCCCCATGAAGAAGATTTGTGCGAGACATTGTGTACATTAAATTTTGCAACACGAGTCAAACATATTCAATTAAGAAATGAAGAATCAACAGTAAGTCATTGAAAAAATCAACTGAGCCTAGTACTAATCCGGGCAACTTCTTACATTATTACGACATACAACATATCTCTGTTCATTTCTTGTCATGTAATTGATTTGTTATGACTAGTTCAATATGTCATCCTGATTGTCCAAAAGTAATGGAAAATTCCAAGATGGTGTACATCAGCTTCAATACAAAAAATACTTGCTGAAATCACAACCACAAACAACCTTAGTAGCAATGTGAAATCTAGGCCACTATTAATGCCATGGAATCATGGATACAAATATGATCTTTTACTGATTTAAATTTCAACCACGGAAGTGAATAAACCATCATCTTCATTATCCATATGCACACTGTGAGTACATTTGGCTCCACCTGATCTAATACTGAAGCAGCTACACAGGGAATATGCTTATTTGCTCATTATATGTATTCAGTACACCCCCTTTTTTCTGGGCTAAGTTATTTTTCTAAGACCCTTAGCCTATAGAACATTTGAGTGAGGTGAGATGGCAAATTTAACAGGAATTGAACAGCCCATTAGGAAAGAGATGGTGTTAGGGGCTAATGTTAGTTGAAATGAGAGATACCAAAGTTATAGTTGAACTGTAGGCACTTTGACTTGGTATGATAACTTATATGAAAGTAAAGTTGCTGTCCTACTAATAGCTTCAGCTTCTAGATCGGACGGACCTACATGATTCAAAAGTTTTGCATAAACATAAGAGGAAAAGGCATTAGGCAT
The DNA here is from genome assembly GCF_947179165.1 of Solanum dulcamara. Classification (NCBI taxonomy): domain Eukaryota; kingdom Viridiplantae; phylum Streptophyta; class Magnoliopsida; order Solanales; family Solanaceae; genus Solanum; species Solanum dulcamara. Next base: position 47,972,853 of record NC_077240.1, read on the forward strand.
GTATATTATCCTAACAAGTTGAAGTTATTAACACAAAGCCTTCTACGGAGAATAGGGAGACAATTAAAACTAGAGATAATTTAACAATATTTGTAAAAATGAATAATAGGTTACCATTCTCATAAAAAGAAAAAGTTAGTGATTATATAACAACAATTCAGTTAAAAAAATGATTTTTTTTATGTATTGCCATAATAATGTTCAATGCTTCAAGAAGGAAAGTAGACAAATATACACGCTCATGACATGAGCACAAGAGGAATTTCCTGATATACCTAAAGGGTTAACTCTTTATACGTGATTTGCCATTATGAAGACGTAAGTAATTGCTTGTTCATCCAAAAGATAAGGATTTGGCTGTCTTACCTCAGAATCCAGATGCAAACACTTCCTGCTCTCCCATCATTGCTTCTCTATTTTTACAATCAACTGTGACATGTTCAATTACAGGAAGTTAAGGCAGAAAAGGAAGTTGCAATAAATAATCTGCTGCAGAAGATGAACCAAATTGAGTACAACCGCAATGATGTCACAAAAGAAATCAAGAAGCTGAATGAGAAACTAGGAAAGCTTACAGTAATATCACCCTCTTCAACTGAACTAGTGGATCTCTCAGATGTATGCATTGAAGGGTTAGGGTCTAACATGAGATTTCAAAAAATTAGTGTCACATCTACCTCTTTAGCAGACTTTCCCAGATTTATGAGGCCTACTGTTTGTAGCCGAAGTAAATCAGGAAATGCTGGAGTAGAAATCCAATCCTTGAAAAGTAGATCCTTGCTTCCTCCTAGAAAAGGAAAAGGATCCACTCACTGTGCCAAGTCTCTGGATTTTCCCATAGAAGGAACATCAGAATGCTATTCAGAGAGCAGTGTTTCCAGAACTAGCTGCCTTATCAGTCCAACTACGAAATTCAGTGCGGATAATGAGACAGAATTCAGCGGAGACACATCAGATAGTGACATTAAGGTGGCAGTGTTTACGAAACAAGATCTATCAGAAAGAGATTCAATACCCAAAAAGTTTAATTTGAGACTCAGCAAGAAGAACCATGCAAATACAATGGAAAGAGGATCAACCCAAAACCACTCAAAGGTTGATAATTGGCTTCAACTGCACAAATGTGCATCAAATATAAAAAGGTGCACTCATAAGAACAAAAGAATTCTTGCGATACCAATTCCAGAGAATAAAGCAAGGGTCAGAGGCAGAATTGTTCCAGATTCACATGATGAAAAGGTCCCAGGCAAAGAGTTGAGAACAAGAAACATGAATCATAGAGATTCAAAATCAGCTGATATGGAGAATCATTTGAGCTCCGAGTTAGAAGAAGAAGTTAATGTGTCTAATCCAGTTTTGAAGCACTTTATCGATTATGAGAAGTCATATCCTGCATGTCCAGCCGGCAAAATTGATGCGGTAACCGTGAATGGAACACAAGGTCAAGTACTCGATTCAACAACTGAGGTCAGTGAATGCAGAAGTTTTAGTGGACCTGCTGATTTGAATGATCTTAAACTGATTATGCCAGACATTGCATATCAAGAGAGATATAATATTTCAGCATCTAAGGTCAACAACCTTAGCATAGGCCTGATAGGGAGTCCCTCTAGCTCAAAGAAGAAACCAAAGTATGAAGAAATGCATAAAATGGAAGAAAGTAACTTAGAGAATATGCATGTCCCAGGATGCGTTAGAGAAGGAACAAAGCCCTGCCACTATGAGTTAAGATCTCCCAGCGCTTTGTCTATTTGCAAATCAAATCAAATGGATTATTACCTTGTTCCCAAATCACTAGACAACACCAGAACTGGAGGTAAGACTTTTGAGAAACCATCTTTACTTGTTCAACCAGTCAGTATAAGTCTTTTTGCAATAAAAAAGAAAAAGGAGACTAATGCCTTCTTTTGTTTTTATCTTCAGCATAAACTAAGTTTATGTTCACTGTCTCATGAATTTTTCAAATTGTATCTTCACAGGATTCCTTAATCTTGTGAAACCAAAAGTACACATCTTATATAGCAGTGCTCTTGTTGCATTGGGATTTGCAAGCCTAGGTCTTGGGCATGACTTCTTCTATGCTTTGACTCTCTAAACAACTTGCTTATCACATGCCATACATGATGCACATTTGGAGTTTTCCTTTCAAAAGCTAGGTACCAAGTGATGATGTAGTTTATTCAAGAGATAAAGGGAGATCTTCATCGGCTTCTAGGCAACCGTGAGAGGTTTAATCTCATTCCCAAGCTCAAATTGTTGATAATGCAGGAATTACATATGGAAGGGAACAAGTGTAGTGGTGGTTATTTTAAGTGCCATCTCATGCCTCTCCAAATAAGGGTGAAAAGTCACCATATGTACATGTACCAAATATTTAATCCCATGAGTTCAACAATAAATTTAACTCTTTTCAACATTAGCTGTTTTCCGAGATGCACCTTTCTATTTTGTTTTAGTATTCTTAGGGGTCGTTTAGTTTGGATACAAGTTATGCTGGGATAAGTTATGCTGAGAGTAGTTTTTATTGCTTTTTTGGTTGGTCATATTCAAAATTATATCCATTGCATAGTTTCTAAGAATAAGTTATTTGTTTACAAAAATACCCTCCACTTTATTTATTTATTTATTTATACATTTTCTTTGCAAGCTTTAGTTATTCATTCCTAAAAATAAATTTTTCCTCTTATTTAACTTACGTAATTTTATTTATTCATTTTCATGATTGTGCCATGTGTTTTTAAAATTAAACTTTCATTTTATTTAACTTAAAAATAAAACTTTCATCTTATTCAGCTTTAAATAAAATTTCCATCTTATTTAACTTTAAAATAAAAATTTCATCTTATTTAGCTTAAAAATAAAACTTCCATCTTATTTAGCTTAAAAATAAAACTTTCATTTTAAGTTTATTAAAGTAAAAGAAATTTTATAATTAAAATTATCTACATTTTGATTGATATATAAAATTTAAGTTCGTAATAAACTATATAATTAAAAATATGTAATTTAGTAGTGGTATGAACATTTTAAGAGAAATCAAAATATAAATAAATATAAGAATTAGAGAAATAAATTCAACTTATATTATATTCATAAATAGAAATTGTATTTATAAAATGTAGTTTTTTAATAGAAAAATATATTTTCATAAAAACAACGATTAATTAAAGTTATGAATGTTACATAAATGTTGTTAAAAATTATGTCAATTTACATGAATGTAAAAGTGGTGTATAAAAGAGAGTTTAAGAGAGTATTTTTTGTTTTTTTACATCTTTATCCCAAGATAAGTTATCCTAAGATTATTATTTCAATCCCAGGGAGGGATAACTTATCCCAGTACTAATTGTTAATCCTAGGATTATTATTCCATCCCAGGAAAGGATAACTTATGCCAGTACTAATTGTTAATCCTGGGATAAGTTATCCCAGCTTTTGCAACCAAACAAGGGATTAAATGCCACTCAAAAATTATCTCGAGATTAACTCCTCTTATGCATCACCAAACGATCCTTTAAAGTATAGTAAGATACGAAAAGAAAGGGAAAAAGTCCTAATTTGTCCTTCAACTAGTTACTTTTGTTTTATTATACCTCCATTAGAAGTTGGTGTTGTATTTGTTTGAATAAAGAAGGAAAAAGGTCAAAATTGTGGGCATTTGGTTAGTGGAAGTCAAGAGAGAAGACTAATGATTTTCACAAATTTTATCAAATATGATGGCATAAGTGTGTTCATAAGCATCAACCATGACTCTAAATTGCCTATAAATAGGCATCTCCACTATGAACACATAACAACGAAAATCTAGAGAAATACATTTGAGATTTAGAAAATTTTCTCTTGGAGATCTCTTGGGTGTAGTATTTTAGGTATTTAGGTGTGTGAGAAAAATATTGTGTATTATATGATTGTAACAATTTTCATATAGTGAATATTTTTCTGGGTGGTCCGTGGTTTTTATCCAATTGGAGAGTTTTCCACGTTAAATCTTTGTGTTGTTATTCTCTTTAAATTTCTCTATTATTTTCCACTTGAAGGCGGTCCGGAAGGGGTGGGAAAACAGTCGGTGCCTTTTTCTCAACAAGTGATATCAGAGTTTTTTTGAAGTTTCATCCTAGTGAATTAGCAAGTGGAGTCTGATTCTGATGAAGTTTGATATTCTGGTGGAGCTGCTTTGAGGCACTTGTATATTTGGTAATAGTTGGAATAAGTATAATCTAAAGAGGTTCTGGCTAAGTAAAGACTTGATACTTAAGTGTATCCGTTGTGATCCACCTCTCTTTCTTGGAAACTAATTTAGTAGGTATTTTTCATTGCTATTGTCCATTTATTAGTACTGATAAGCAAGATGGGGAAAAAATTTGAGATTGAGAAATTTGATGGGAGAATTAATTTTGGCTTGTGGCAAGTGCAAGTCAAGGATGTGTTAATCCAATCTGGATTACACAAGGCGTTGAAAGGAAGACCAACTAGCGGAAAAAATGACAAGGGTTCAGAAAAATCTGAAAGCTGTGGAGGCTCAGAAAAATCCAAAATTAGTAATGAAGAATGGGAAGAACTAGACATGAAAACGCAAGTCAGATTCGCTTATGTTTAGCTAAAAATATTCTTGCCAATGTGATTAGATTGTCTACGACAGAGAAGTTGTGGGAGAAACTTGAAGAATTGTACCAAACCAAAATTATTTCAAATAGGCTATATTTGAAGAAGCAATTTCATAAATTGCAAATGGATGAAGGTACAACTATTTCTGATCATCTGAGTGTCTTGAATGAGATTGATTCTAAATTGAAATTTATTGGAGAGAAAATTGATGATGAAGACAAGCCACTTCGACTCATCTGGTCTCTTTCATCTTCCTATAAGCACACGCAATCCATGTTAATGTATGGGAAGGAAATTTTGATTTTCTCGGAAGTAACGAGCAAATTGATTTTTGAGGAAAAAAGATTGAAGAATGGAAATGAAAAATCTTAAGAAAATTCAGCTCTTGTTGTTAAAGGAAAATGGAAGCAAAATAAAAGCTCTAAGAAGAAGGTCGTTTGCTGGGATTGTGGTCAACCAGAACATGTTAAGAGTAAATGTCCAAATAATGGGGCTAGTTCGGCTGGAAGCTCTAAAGGAAATGTTGTCAATGTTGTCTGCCTAGAAGAGGGGGATGATATTCTTTTGTAAGAAAGATGAAAATCCTCATGGCATGAATGCTACCTTTAGAATTGCCATGGAAGAGGATGTTTAATTAGTAGTTGGTCCACAAGTTTGCACATAGGCATTGGTTGATAAGTGATGCAAGGTGTGTGGTGGAAAAGATGTCGATGGTTAATGAACTCTCAAGAAATCAACAAGAGGGTTGCACCATAAGTTATTAGCAAGTTTTTCCGACATGAGCCGAAATTGAAATTCTTGAAATTGAAAAATAATTTCAAGTGAAAATTTTTGGATTGGTTTTTCAATCTGAGTGGATGCACTCTTTATGGTGGGGGTATGATAATTCCAAATTTAAAATTATGATTGTCAGTAACAGACAATGTGAAAGTTGTAGTTACACATGGTTGACCAAGTATAGAGTTAGGTAGAGAACTAATTCTGTTATGTGTAGCTGGACAACTGCAAAAGCCAACGAGTTATATTTTTCTTCTTTTTAAAAGAAGAAAAAAGGTCAAAATTGTGGGCATTTGGTTGATGGAAGTCAAGAAAGAAAGCTAATGGTTTTCACACATTTTATCAAATATGGTGGCATAAATGTGTTCATAAGCACCAACCACGACTCTAAACTGCCTATAAATAGGTATCTCCACCATGAACACATAACAAAAATCTAGAGAAATACATTTGAGATTTAGAAAATTTTCTCTTGGAGATCTCTTGGATGTAGTATTTTAGGTATTTGGGTGTGTGAGAAAAATATTGTGTATTATATGGTTGTAACAATTTTCATATAGTGAATATTTTTCTGGGTGGTCCGTGGTTTTTATCCAATTGGAGAGTTTTCCAAGTCAAATCTTTGTGTTGTTATTCTCTTTAAATTTCTCTGTTATTTTCTGCTTGAAGGCGGTCCGGAAGGGGTGGAAAAACAGTCGGTGCCTTTTTCCCAACAGTTTGGCCACAAAAATCCCTCATTGTTACCCAGATGTAACGTATACACCCTTATTCTGTATGATAGTTCTAGTTTGCTAATGTAATCAACGTTGGAGTTGCATAACTACCAGGTGTGAGTAAAAAAAAGGCAGCCTGGTGCACTTAAGCTCCCGCTATGCGCAGGGTTCGTGGAAGGGCCCGACCACAAGGGTCTATTGTACACAGCCTTACCTTGCATTTCTGCCAGAGGCTGTTTCCAAGGCTTGAACCCGTGACCTCCTGGTCACATGACAACAACTTTACCAGTTACTCTACCAGGTGTGAGTAAATGTGGAAAACAATACTCATTGACCCTTACATGAAATTTCATCTAAATCTCGAGAAGAAGTCTAGCCTAAGGTAGACCAAATCTTCTACAAACCTTAAATTATGCATTCAACAACAAGCTAAGTGCATCCAACTAGATAATGCAAACTAGAGATTCATGAAATTAAGGTAAACTATAACAGTGCAGAAGCAGTAATTAACAGAGTTCAGCAAGTTCATACGAAAAACTTAAGCAAAAGTAACAAGAATTGCAGATAAGAAAATAATGCATGGGCCAAGAGACATATGAAGGACTGCATTTGGTTTGCTCAACCTGAGTCACTGAGAAGTGCTAATGACCTGTTCCTGACCATACCCAAAAACTGAGAAGGTTGAAAATGGGAAGCTCACACCTTTAATGGACAAATACATAGACAGCCCCTTAAAGTTGTCACCTCTTTTCATTTAGACACCTCAACTGAAGCATTCACCTATTAGACACTTCAGCCTCAGTAAATGTGTGCAGATTAAACACATTGTGCTGATATGCATGCTGCATGTTCTACCCCTTTCTTTAGTGCATTAAATGACTTTTAGATTCTAGGTTTCCTTTTTACTTGAGGTTGGAGGTTAGTTCTGTTTTCTGTGACTAGCTTCTCATTGGAAATTTCCGAAGCACCATAGACTGCTTCCAACTGATGAACTCCCAAGAAAGGCGACATTCTTATTGTTGGATTAGAATTATAATTGACATAAAAATCACACTTGTACATCATTGTTCCTATGACCTTTAACCATAAAAATAAAATGAAAACTTCAACTAAGTATTGACAATACTAAAATTACAAACCAATCTTTACAAAATCCTATGTTTATCTGGACATCTCAAGATGTCTGTTTCTGCATTTGCAACTTTCACAAATGTGACCATCAAAAAACTGAAGATTCATTCCAGACACATCGAAACTCTACGGATTCTTCCAGTGTAACCCTTGTCAAAACCCTTTTTAAGAACACTGCTGGAAAGGATGCGGCTCTATTTCACCATTAATCATGGTGATCTCTGGTTGTTTGAGGGTTCCGCAATGTATTTGGCTGTCTGTAATATTTATCTTCTGCTCCTCAAATGGTATGTGGGTGATAGTTCAGATGGATGAACTACTAAATCTGTGGGGTACCAATTAATACGGTGGTAAAGAGGGATAAGAGCCATAATGATTACTATTAAAGCTGAAGTAATGAATATTCTTGGGGTTCTTGCACTGTGAGTATTTCTCGAAGGAAAGTTCCATTTCAGGGAGATTATTCAGTGTAAGATTGAAAGTGAAAGCAGAGATGGGCATTATTCACCCTCGAGAAACTGTCTGCTGAAGTGGCTCTTAAAATTACATGTGTCAGAGGATGTGGCCAATGGTGAAAAACAATGAGGATCCATCTGCTAAACTAGAGAAATGGGACAAATATGATGCAAAGGAATAATGGCTGGAGTATTTGATTGGAAGTTGATATTTAGGGGGGAAATTTTAACTTTTGCCAGAAAATGGAATGTAGTTTATATATCATTTAAATCAAAAAGGATAACCAGAACAGTGAGAGAAAGGAAATCAATAAAAGGAAGCCACATGGACAAGAGCTTCACAAGATTTAGAAGGAATATTCACTTTGAGAGCTCACAAAATGCATTTGGAAATACTTCTCGACTGTAAACCAAGAATATCCAACAACTAGTTAGAACTTAATTCAAAAAACAAAAACAACAAAGCTAATTTGTAACCTTCAAGCATGATTTGTCACTAACTTAGTGAATCTAGCTAACTTGATCAATTAGGTACTAGTCACCAATAGAAAATTCGAAGTGGGGGCTCGGAACGGAAGAAGCAAGAATAATGGTATTAATCTGAGCTGAATGATACATCCTCTTCTTTCTAATGCCAAGTTCTATGAAGATTCTTAAACTGTGCTCTTTTAAAGTCCTACTTACTTGTAACTTCACATGAAGGTACTTAATGCTGCTCAACATTAGTTGAGTTTTTTTCTGAAGCTAATGGTCCTTGAAACAATCAGTCAAGTTATGCAAAATCCTACCCCTTGTCTTATAAGTGGTCCTCTTGAGGTTATCAGCATCAAGAAGCTCTTCATATCCCCAATATTCATGCGGTACCATCTTTGACACCCTGTTTAACTGTGAAAGAACTCTGTATATTCTCTCACATTGAGAATGTGATCTGTCTCCTGAATAGAAATAATAAACTCGATCTTTCATCTTGATGAAGCTACCACCTGGCAACTTTTTGACTCCTGTGTTCCTCATGATCGTTCTTGCTACCCTAGCTTCACTCCACCTACCAAGAGCAGCATATGTATTGGACACAAGGGAATAATTCCCACTATTATGTGGTTCAACTTCAGTTAGATGCTTCAGAGCTTGCTCCCCATGTTTGACATGACCTTGGTTCCTGGCTGCAGCAAGAAGTGATCCCCAAATTGCTGCATTTGCTTCAAACGGCATCGTTTTAACCATATTTGCAGCCTCATCGAGGTATCCAGCACGCCCTAAAAGATCAACCATGCAACCATAGTGTTTGATGTCAGGACTAATGCCATGTTTTTCTTCCATTGTCTTAAAATACAATCTGCCTTCCTCCACGAGTCCTGCGTGGCTACATGCAGATAATACTGCTATTAAGGTGACTCTGTTTGGCTTAATTCCAACCATTTTCATCCGAGAAAACATGTTAAGTGCTTCTCTTCCATAGCCATTGACAGACAATGCAGAAATCACTGTTGACCAAGTAACAACACTCCTAGTTTCCATACTCTCAAACAATTCTACTGCCTTCTTTACATTGCCCGATTTTGCATACATATCAATAAGTGCATTGTTAAGAGTTACAGTTCTGCGTAACCTGTGTTTTATAATATAACTATGGATCCATTCACCCAACTCATGCTCACCCAAGTGGGCACAAGCTGAAAGTGCAGCTAACATTGTTACTTCATCAGGCTTAGCACTAACCTCCACATTCATCATTTTCCGGAACATACCTATAGCCTGAGAAAACTGATTCCCCTGAGCGTACCCCGCAATAATGGTAGTCCAAGAAACCACATTCTTCTCCAGCATATTATCAAACAGGTGCTTCGCGGTATCCATATCATGAGCCTTAACATAACCCACAATCATGGCATTCCACAAGCCCACATGTCTGTTACGCATTTCATCAAACACCTTACGTGCATCAGAAATGCACCCAAAAGAAGAATACATCCGTACAACCGACGTTGCTACGTGTACATCATTGTTCAATCCAGTTAAAATAGCTTCACAGTGAATTTGCCTAGAGGTGATCAGACAAGTTACAGCATTCAACACAAAAGGGATAGAGTAAGTATCATGATATAAGCCAATGGCTCGAGCTTGTTTATAAAGGTAAATTGCAACCTTAGATAAATGTTGTTGTCGAGAGAAGATACTGATCAAAGTATTGTAAAGATATATATTTGGATTGGGTTTGGAAGTGAAAATTGAATATGCATAGTTGACAAAGCCAAGGGCAGAACATGTGTGGAAGAATTGGCTGAGAATGAAGTTGTCTTGATCTAAAGCACGATGTACCATGAAGCCATGAGTTTGATAAATGTGATTTTCGTTGGAACATTTTTCAAGCAAAGGTAAATATGTGTCTTCTAGTTGAAGACTGGATTTGTGGTAGTTGTAATGGGAGTGATTGGAGCTGGGTTTTAGTAGACTGTGAACAAGTTTAGAGGATGGCCTAGAAAATGGCCGCAACATTTGCTTGTTGGAAAAAGGGTGTCGTCAAGAATTATATTTATATTGTCAAGGGTCAAATTTATATATATCTCTTATTCTGTCTTATATTTCTACTATATAATAAGTGAGCGTAAATTTAGCTTAAAGATTCTAACATTCTCACATTTCACGTGTTAATTTGTGGACAAACCCACCTCCAGCTAATTTTTCTCTCTCTTCACTTCTTCTTCCTCCCTTTTTCTTGCTCTAGGTTCTTCCCCTCGTCCTCTCTCTCAACTCTTTTTTTTTAATTATTGTGTTATTTAATTGTAGTTGTTCTTCTTTCTTTGTTTCCTTTCTTGTTTCTTTCATTTTTTGTGTTATTTAGTTGTGGTGTTTTTCTTGGATTATATTATTATTTTTAAAGTTTCTTCACTATAGAGATTCGACGAAATTGATAACTTCTTTGTGTTTACTTTGCTTTTTTAATCATGCATTTCTTATTTACAATGGGGTGATTTTTCAAATTCTTCTCTATAGAGATGAACACCAAATGAGCCTCACCATGCAAATAGTCATGTGTGGATGTTGTTTGAAGAAAACCATTTCTATTTCCTGTGAATCAGTTGATCAGAGATAGGGTAGTTTGGTCTTTAACCAATTAAGATATTTTGTGATAGAAGTTGTTAGAGTTAGTTAGTCAGTTACTATAAGTTAGTTAGCCAGCTAACTATATATTGTACTCATCTGATTATAGAGAATTGAGTGAAACCAAATTTTCATTTTCAGATATTTTCCTCTTTTCTTTCTTCTCTGATTTTCAAGCATACGTTTGATCCTCTGAGTTAGATCTGATCGGTCATGACTACTAACGCGGTATCAGAGCCTTTACATTTGATTTGAAGTGCTAATTTGTAACAAAAGTAACTGATCTTAGAACTTCTCAATTTCTGAGGTTCCACACCAATAATGGCGATCAGAGATGGAGTTGCATTGTTCAGCAATATTAAATTTTCTCACCAGGGATCCAGTGGAAGCTCCAAAGAAATGAAGCCTCAAGTGATATATGAAGTCTGTGGCTTTAAAGGTCTTACAAGGGACAATTGTTATAGAATTGTTGGCTATCCTCCGGATAGACTGGAAGGGTAAAAAGAAAGCAGTGCCATCACAACACTAATTCAGTCTTGCATGTAAGCCTAGACTTTATGCCAATCATGTTGATGTGTTGACTAGAGGAGAAAGAGTAGGTGGACCTACCTTTGGTCACTGGCCTCAACAGATAGGCCATCAGATGCCAATGCAGTAATTTGTATCACAAGGATATACTCCCATAATATGGATCTCAGATGCCTATGCAACATCCAAGAGTGTTTCCCCAAATGAAACAAGTTGGCCTTTAGGAAAGCAGGGGAAACTCTTCACTGATGAATCAAATTAGGCCCTACTTCACTCCTAAACAATACCAACAGGTGGTTGATATGCTAAACAAAGGAACTCCCGATGGCTCCTCATTAAGTACTGCTGTAGAAGGTATCTTGATCTCTTTACTGACCAATTACATTAATAAAAAATGGATAGTAGACATATGTGCCTCCAATCACATGACATCAATCTTGAAAATGCTAAAGACTGTCAAGCTATCTCTCACAATGACAGGAGTACAGTGCAACTACCAACATGAAATGTAGTCTAGGTATCCCACACAGGAAACTCTAATGTATTTATGTCAGAATATTAGCAATGTGCTTTTTCTACCTGATTTTAAATACAATCTCCTATCGATTTCCCAACTAACCAATGAATTACAGTTCTCAACAATTTTTCCCCTGATTTTTATATTTTTCAGGATCTCTACACTTGAAGTGTGGAGGGAATTGGTAGGGAACAACAAGGTCTCTATATGTTGAAGGGCATCTCAAGATCCTAGTCTTAGTCTTGCTTTACCACTCAATATCAAACTACTAACATAGCTAGTCAACTCACTGTTACTAATCATCTGTGACACTTAAGACTTGGACATGCCCTTATTGAAGTAATAAGAAAACATGGTGATCTCACTCATTTAGCTCATACTAAGTCTCCCCATTGCACTGTCTGCCCACTATCTAAGATGAACAAACTTCCATTTCTTGTTAGCATTACTAGATCTCATTCTGCATTTAAGTTGTTACATTGTGAGTATGGGGTCCATATAGAGTTCCCACTTATGATGATAAGGGATACTTTTATTACTCTAGTAGATAATTACTCTAGATTAACCTTGATATTCCTTATCCACTCTAAGTCTGATACTATTGTAGTTCTGGGAAACTCTATCAATAAAGTGCAAAATATGTTTTCTTCATTTGTAAAACTCTTAGAACTGATAAAGGTCATGAGTTTCTTACTAATAAAGTCCAAAGCCTTTCCACTATTTTTGGCATTCATCATCAAAGTACTTGTGTATACACACCTCAACAGAATGGAGTAGCTAAAAGGAGATACAAAACCATTCTTGGCATGGCCAGATCACTCAGGTTCAACTAGCAATGCCATTGAGATTCTAGGGTGAGTATGTGAGCCTTTAGTGTATTTGTTGAATAAGCTTCCTTCAAGAGTTATTAGGCACAAAACCCCTTATGAATTAATGTATTTGCACTCACCTATTCTGAGTCATCTTAGGGTGTTTGGGCGATTGTGCTATGCAAAAAGTCCTAGGGTACTTGACAAGTTTGCCTTTAGAGTCATTTCTACGGTTCTTATGGGATACTCGCAATCATAGAAGGGGTACAGACTCTTTGATCTAGTATATAAGTTAGTTTTTGTTAGAAGGAATGTGGTGTTCAAGGAAGATATTTTTCCTTTCAAGCACACGCAATGATTAGTGTTTCCTGTCTTTCCAGTTCTAGATTTACTATCTCCTGATGTACACCTTGGCAGCTCATATATATATATCCAAAAAGGGTATCCACCTACTGCATCCGATGTGTCTGATCACACACATTCTATGCCCATTGTCTCTGATCCCCCACCATTATTGGCTGATGCCAGAAAGTATACCAGGTAGCATAGACCTCCATCTTGGTTGAAAAATTATGTCACCACTCTAGTGACATGCAACTGTGCCTATCCTATATCTTTCTTTGTCACTTATTCAAATGTGAGTTCCTCTTACATACATGCCCTGTCAACTTACTCTTCTCATCATGAACCTCAATCTTTCGAAGATGCTTCTCTTGATCCTAGGTAGGTTGAGGCCATGAAGTTGGGGATTGCTACTCTTGAAGATAATTACACTTGGAGTGTTGTGGACTTAGCCCCCTAATAAGTCTCCTATTAGTAGTAAATATATCTTCAAAGTCAAATATAAGGCCTCAGGTGAAGTGGAGAGATTTAAGACTTGACTGGTGGCTAAGGGGTTCAATAAGAAGGAGGGGGTAGATTGTATGGGAACTTTCTCACAAGTGGCTAAGATGGTCACTGTGAGATTAGTGATTGCTCTTGCAGCCTCTAGGCAATGGTTCATCTACCAGATAAATGTCCACAATACTTTCTTGAATGGTGAGCTTCTATAAAAGATGTATATAAAGCTTCTTGATCGTTTTTTCGAGGGGATTCTACTAAGGTCTGCAACTCCACAAGTCACTATATGGCCTTAAACAGGCCCCCAAACTGTGGAATAAGAAATTAACTGAAGCCTAGAAGACATGAATTTTAAATAAAGCCATTTTGACTACTCACTATTCACTAAGCAGGATGGGAATGATACCACAATTATCCTTGTGTATGTTGATAATCTCTTTGTCACAAGAAGCAATCACAAGCTAATCAATCATACACGAGTTAAGCTGCAAAGAAAATTCAAAATAAAGGATCTTGGTGAGCTGATTTTTCTGGGCATAGAAGTTGACAGATCAAAGAAAGGAATTGTAATATCCCAAAGAAAGTATATGTCATGACCCAAAAATTAAGGTCATGATGGCACATATTTCAACACCCAACCTGATGTGTAGGCCTTATAATAAATCTCATACGATACTCCTCAAGGGGAAGTCAAGCCACAAAAGAAACGAAAAGAAGAATAACAAGAAAAATATCTTAAAATGAGGTGTCATATGTGTAAAAAGTATCTAGTACAACTGTCGAATCTGATAAACATCATAAGTCTTTGAACAAAAATAAAGGCTGAAAGAAAAAGATGGAACTAATGGTGATCCGAATCACAAGTCTCACCATTAATCCGATACGTCTCAAACCGCTTGAGGAAATCAGCTGCCACATGGAATACCTTGACTAGGATCTGCATCAAAAGGGACACAAAAGTAGGGGTGAGTACAATCCACATGTATTCATTAGATTTGACCGACTGAGTATAATGAATTAATCAAACTTATGAAATAAACTAAAGAACGCTTCCATCAGCATACAGAAAAGTTTTACTCTGGCATTAGTGCCGCTAATTTATATAAATGACACGAGTAACGTAAACACATAGGGATAGTTCAATATCACATATGATCTGATAAGTCAAATAATCTAAAAAGCAATGTAATGAGATAATGTAATGATGTGGTACGGTGGAATCAAGGTTGTTGTACAACCTATCGTATACACATATTGAGCTAAGGCTTCCAGAAAAGGACCCATGGGGGACTCGCAATCCATATACCAAATCACAATCTCAATATCTCATCAACTTTCCACCTAGATCATGGTCAAGGATATAAAAAGGCGTCATATTTACTTTCTCAAAAAGAATTTTCACATGTCTCAACTTCCTTGAGATCAATGATATGCTGAATGAGGATGAATGCATCACAACACATATGGCATGGATGCAATATTCAATTAAACATGTAATATAAGGTTCAAAGTTCTCAAAACTCAACCTAAACATGATATACAACCTCAAATAGATAGCAATGGGAAAGAGATACATTGAAATAAAAGTTTACCTTTTTGTAAATGTTTCATTACTAAAGTGTGATCAAAACCTCCAACTCAATCACTCATGAGGGAGTTACAAGTCAAATAGTATACAAGCCTCTTTCACAGGAAAAACATGAATCACATGCTCTCACAAAAAATAAGATAGCAAATAAGGCCCTCACATGGGCTAAGCTACAAAAATAAGGCCCTAGATGGGTAACACAGTATAATCAAGCCCCGACACGGGCATCACAATATAATCAATAGTCTCAATTGACATTACAACCACATCCCAAAGTCTATAACATATTAATGACTAATTACCTAATCCATTCTCAAAGAAGGATAGCCAAACCTACCTTTAAGGATGAAACTTCACACGAACACTTGAACTGGAGCTCTATACTCAAATACTGACTCCAGAACTATCCCTAACTATCAAGAATGGAAAGAGTTCATCAAAATGAGTCTAATGATATCCATATTGCAAGGTTTTTGAACTGGTTTCAATAAAAAAATCACCTAAGAAATGAAAAGCAAAACTATAATTTTATTTGAAATTCGTATTCTATACATCAAGGAGAGTTTGTGGTTGAAAAACCTATTAAAATTTATCAAGAAACTGAATTTTGAAACTTGGAAGAAAAACCCCTTAAACTCATTTGAAATCTTGACTTTGAAATGATTTTAGAAGATAAAATTGATATGAAATGATTTAGGAATGACAGAAGGACTTACCCAAGAAATATTTCTCAAAGGTTTCCTTCAAAATCCCTTTCATAAGCTTCAAATCGAGTATTAATAGTGGAATGTGAAGAAATAGAGATTTCACCAAACTGACTCTATTTAGAAACCAAATCATTCATCGCGATCGCGGATACTAACTTCGCGATTGTGGTGCTCATCAAAATTAGTCAGTGCAAAGGAAAATCCTTCCATCGCGTACGCGAAGCACTAGAGACTGATCCTTCGCAAATGCGGGATCAAGGTCACGAACGTGAAAAAGAGTAGAAAGGTCTTTCACGAATGTGAACCTCATGGCCACGAACACGAAGTAGGGGGGACTTGCACCCCAAACCAGCAGCAGTTTAAATTTCTAAATTCTCCGATTAGACCCTCGAGATTCATTTGGCATATGATAAAAATAAATTGGACATGCTACCATACTAAATTCAATATTTTGGAGTCAATGGAATTATCAAATTTCTGAAAAAAAGTCTTTATGATGAAAATACCCTCTCAGACCTCTTTTTTGCCTAAAACTCAACTTTTAGCCTAAATTCCTAAAATGCATTCTAAGATCCCGGGGTTCTAAGTCAATACTCTACAAGACCAAAATTAATGTTCTAGATGCAACAAAATTAATAAAATTTCCATTCAATGCTCAGATCTCAGAATATTGACCAAAGTCAACTATCTCGATAAAAACTCCACCAAGGTTTCAAATTACTAAAATCACATCCAATCACATCAGAAACTGTGCGCTATCCCCACAGCACAAACAAAGTATGAAAATGCTAAGCGGAAGAGAAAAATAGTCATTTCACATGAAAAAGTAATTTCTCAAGAATTGAGACATTACAGTATGCCTTGGAACTTATTGACGAATAAAAAATGAGTGGATCTAAGCCACCAGGCATACCCCTAGAACTAAATTAAAAACTCACATCAAAAGAATATGACAAGTGAATCAAGGGTGAGGTAGCAGGCTCATTACTCAACCCTAGTCTATATCAGAGGCTAGAAGGGAGGCTGTTATACTTGACTATTGCCAGACCAGACCTACATTCACAGTACAAGTGCTAAGTCAGTTCATGCACAATACAAAAATCTCACACATGGAGGTAGACCTGAGAGTTGTGAAGTATATTGAAGGATCACTTGGTCTTGGACATCTAATGCCTACAGAATCCATAAATACCCTAACTGCATATTGTGACTCAAATTGGGGTGCATGTTTACAAACTAGGAGGTCAATAACAAGATATCTTGTGAAATTTGGAGGAGCCTTGATCTCCTGGAAGTCTAAAAAGCAAGATACAGTGTCCAAAAGTTTAGCAAAAGCTGAGTTTAGATGCATTGCATTAGCATCTGCTGAGATCACTTAGTTGACTAGCCTATTAAAAGAACTAGGCGGTGAAGTAAAAATTCCTATTTATTTAATGTGTGATAGTAAGACAACACTACAAATTGCTTCAAATCTTATTTTTCATGAAAGGAATACACACATAGACTGCCACTTTATAAGAGAAAAGAATTCAGCAAGGAGTGATCAGAACTAATCATGTATCGCCCAAAGATCAACTGGTTGTCATATTAATCAAAAGCTTGGGAAAATCTCAACATGAATACTTGTTAGATCAACTTGGTGTATAAGACCTGGTTAGTCCATCAACTTGAGGAGGGGTGTTGAGTGGTGAAAACCAACTCAAGCTAATCAGAGATAGGGTAGTTTGGTCTTTAACCAATTAAGATATTTTGTGATAGAGGTTGGTAGAATTAGTTAGTCAGTTACTATAAGTTAGTTAGACAGCTAACTATATATTGTACTCATCTGATTATAGAGAATTGAGTGAAACAAAATTTTCATTTTCAGATATTTTCCTCTCTTCTTTCTTCTCTGATTCTAAGCATAAGTTTGATCTTCTGAGTTAGAACTGATCAGTCATGGCTGCTAACAAAACTACTTATAATACATGATTTTTAATTGGTTCAAATTAATAGTGCAGAGTGCTTAGCTCTTTTTTTCTTTCTCTGGCTTCCAAAGATGTACCGTGTTATTGAATTCTTGTTACATTATCATAATCTTTTGGATCTATCCGTTTACATCTTTTCCAATGTTAATAATTTGAGGATTTTAATTTCTTAACGCATGAGATTACTAAATATTTATGATTCATAGAGATAGAATAAAATTATTGTAAAATTATAATTTCACACTTTTCTAAAAGTAAAAATTGGTCAAGGTGAGAAAATGGCACACTGCTTGACTTATAGAAGGTTATTTCTGCTCTGTTTTGCTTTGATGTTATAGGTAGCCATAATATTATTAGTTGAGTTTTGCTTCTTTACTTCTTTATTTTTATATTATGGAAATTAATGAATCGTTGTTTTTTTCTTATTATTTAATTATTTGTTGTTACATGCATCGTAGTGTTTGCACCAGAGTTAGACATGCAAGATCAAAAGTATATATATATTTAGGGGCTTGATTCAACTATATTATTGTGACTTTGTTAGCTAGCTAAGATAACATTTGAAAGGTAATTTTTGTAATGTCCATGTTTGTAACAAATGTTGAACATAGTCTCAATACGAAGAGAAAAAATCTCTTTACCAATCAACCTGAAAGAATAATTTTCTTGTGCGACATTACCAAGTTATGATGCAGAGGAGGAAAACTTGAAATAGAGAGAATGAAAGATGAAATTATTGAACTGGTAATTCAACCGACTATAATTAATTATTCAATTGCAAGTAGGTACAATAATTACTAAAAACTTATATCATGTTATTGATTGTTGCATGAAAAGTTCATAACCTTGAATTTTGAAGATGGTTTCCAAAAAAGATCAATATGGTGATGAATTGCAGACAAGTATATACTCATTTTATATCTTAGTAATATAATTTCTCAATTTGTTGACCTGCTTTACTCATTTCAACTTAGACCATACAAAAATATATCAATCTCAAATTAAATATTTATAGTAGTGTTGTACTTCCTTCACTTATTCACTAGTTGAAAACTTATATTTATTATCTAGAGAAAAACATTAATTGACATTTTGCACATATATTGTTAAATGTTGATCGGGGAGGAATTTAAAGGACTTTCTGGGGAGAAGACATGTTTTTTAGTTGATTGAAATAATACATTCATAAAACAGGGATACATATTTCTCTATAACTACTTTCTTATGTTTATCACATTATCAGTGTACCTTTCTTTAACAAAAATTATTATGATATAAACTAGACAAATAAAAAGTGAAAGATAAAGGAATTACTTCATAATATAAAAATATGAAGTTTTGTTCTTAAATAGACATAACAGAAATTTACTATAAGTCTAACACTAATATGATGTAAGTGAAACAAGCAACTTGATACAAAGTCAATTTCATCGGTTAACAATGTGTTGATTAGAAAAAGAAAAAAGAAATTTAGTAAAAGATCATTCTATGGATAATATTCATTAAAAGTTTGGTTCATACTTTATATAAATGGAGATGGTGAGTTAATGAAGGATACAATATTTATTTTTAAAATTCGGATACAATAATTCAAGTGCATGATATATATCACTTGAGGGGAAGGTATTGACTAACTTTTTTGATTTTAGCTCAAAAGTATGGAACGGTGACACAACTTTTCAGCTAGAGTTGGTGATAGAACCTATTGGAATAATACACATTCAAACATTGGAATTCGAGGTCAGTAGAGATCACATAAATAGCTCAATAATATGCTTGAAATTATCGTATATTTTATTGTGAACTAAATCGTTAGTTGCTTGCATACTTTTCATGAATCGAATTCGGGTGTAATGACACTTATTCATTCCCACTAGATAAGTCAGCCGAAACCCAAAAATTATGGAATATAATACGAAAATAGTTTAAAATAAATAGATAATAGACAAAAGCGGTAGTCTTAGTCAACTACAAAAAACTTCCAAATGATTGGTTCACATGTACAAGCCTCTAATACAATGATAATGAAATAAATACATATTTCAAAATCTTTGTTACTCAAATAGAATAATGTAAAGTAAAGAGAAATAAGGAAGATCGCCGGCATCAACAACTACCTCTCTAGTCTCCTTTGTAAGTCTCGGATGAAAGAAAAGAGAACTGAATCACTGTTCGGGCTCAGAACCTACACAAGTGTAGATAGAAAATAGTGATTACCACCAACACAGTACCTAACAAGCAAATAATTAAGACTAAGTAAAGCTAACTGTAAGACCCCGGAAGTTGGGAAGTCGGAAACCGAGGAACAAAAGGTGAAATCCCCTAAAAAACTAGATTTTTGGCACCAGATGGTCTTCATGGGACCCACTATATGCCGTGAAGAGGACCACAGGCCATGTAGGGCCACTATGGTCCATGCCCATCCAACTGGTTCCAGATATGCGGACCACGAAGGGCCACCATAAGCCGTGGTCCGCACCACAGACTGTTTAGGCTTTCGTGGTGGACACCTATGTAGGCTCCTATCAGGATCACTTCAACAACCCACTTCCACAGACTATATTGTCCTCCATGGACCCTCTCTGCAACTCTTAAAATTTGATGAGCAAGTCTACCATCACGGAGGACCAACACGGACCGTGGTGGGTCTAATGATAGGCAGCCTTCCCAAACCCTTTTAGGAAAATATCAAGTCCCTCACCACAAAGGGGACCACAGACTGTGGTTCCCTTCAAGGTCCGTGGTAATGGTCCATTTTGATTCCAAATTTAGGTTTTGGTCTTTTCCCAATACTTCATTAAAGAATATGGACGGGTTTTGGAACTAAGTTCATATCTATTAACTACCCTAATATATTCTAACTCTCTCATTCTTTCCATAACTTCCAAAACCCCAAAGTGTTCTCTCCCAGGTATTCTCTCAAGGTTTTCTTCTCTCTCAAGAAAATTCAAAAGGGTTGTTCAAAGTCAATTTTTCAATCTCTACAATCTAGGGCGAATCAAGGTTAAGGTATGTGGGATTTCATTCATGGGTACCTTTCACTGATGGAATACCAACAATTTCTCCTCAATTCTCTTATGGTTTATTCAATTAAAATCCCTAATTTCATGTTTGCATGGGGTCTTTTCAATTATGATATTCTTTAATGTTAGTAACTTAATTATGCATAATTCACATCATGTTACCTGTTTTCAAGTTAAATTTTAATGACCCATGCTTTATGCTAGTTTCAAGTATGGTTTATCAGATATGATCATGATTTTCAAGTTATAATCTATGAAAGATTTATGAATGAATTTAAAGATGATTTATACAAAGAAGATTATGAATGATGATTTTTAAAGCAAGTGCATGCAAGGGGTGACTTAGGATCCTTAGTGAGGAAGGTAATCTAAGGCCCTAACTAATAATGTTTATATGATAAATTATGTGTAATGATGGAAGGCCTACACCCACATTGCATGATGATGAATTAAATGGAAGGGTGACTCAAGATCTTTCATGTTGACTTAAGACCTTAATGAAAAAGGGAGATTTAAGACCATAATGGGAAGGTGACTTGAGATCCTTAATGAACTATTCCTATGAACATGTTTATGAAGTATGATTATGAAAAGCTTCTGATTTATACAAGCATGATTCGTGATTTTAATTATGACATGTATTCCTGGGTTGATATGCTTGGAATCGAGTAGACTTTGAGGTGGGGGCTAGACCTAAGCCCTAGTAGCAACCTCTAGTCTCGTAAACTATGTTTCCACCATAGGATTTTCCAATATGGCCTAGCTAGTGGATCCACGTATAGCACATGATGATATTAATTGGATAGAGCTTACTTTGGCAAGTGGCCTCCACCCTTCTTGATGTGGGTATCATTGAATTCCATATAATAGCTCGTATGGTCTTAATGCCGGTTACGATTATGTCCCACATATGTAAGTTCTTATGATGATTATGAAGTTTTGATACATTGACCAATGAGATAAACGTTTAATTTTTTTCATGTTTACTCATGCTTTTAATGATATTGGTCTTGCATCTATGATTCATATTGATTATGTCCCATGTTTATTGTTCATGCATATTCTCACATACTTAGTTCATTTCATGTGTCACGACCCAACCCCGTGGGCCACGACTGGGGTCCAACCTGGACCCCCGTGTACCTATCTGTCGACTATAGTCAAATTGGACTATGTATAGCCTGATACTGCTCACACAAACCTCAATAGGTTAAAACTTTTTCATGTCCATATAGCTTTCTAGATATAGGAACCAAATACATGAATCCAGTGGGTGATAGAATATTCATACACATGTAGCTTCTTTCATTTGCATCATGCCATGAAAGGGAAAGACAACCGACAAAGCTGCCACAACATAATAGCTTTTATAACATATCACATAGGCATAACCGAAATAAACTCCTAAACAACCCACACATATATGTCTACAGACCTCTAAGAATAGAAACGACATCATATGGCGGGACAGGGCCCCCGCCGTACCCCTGCATAAATAAATATATACATCGCAGGACCAGTACCCAAAAGCTAGGCTCCGAAATAGTGGATCACTTCCAACATAGCTGAGCGGAAATCCTAAGCTGGCGGATCTCCGAAATGAACATCTGTACTTGCGGGTATGAAATGCAGCCCCCTAGAGAAAGGGGGGTCAGTACGATATATGTACTGAGTATATAAGCATACATAACTGAGATAACAACTGAAACAGGGATGCAAGAAACCAAGTATAGCATTTAATAGGGTACTATACCTGCATCTCATAAAATCAAGTCATGTATACCATTATCACGTACTGTATCCGACCCGCTCGGGGACTCGATGTTACAAACACATCATCTATCATAATAGGCATATGCATATTATTAGCACTGTGGGACGTACAACCTAATTCATGTATACAGCAAGCACATGCCGAGGAACAACGACCCAATCCATATGTCACATGATAATACCGAGGTACGATGGCCCGATCCATATATTATATGATGATGCCGAGGTACAATGGACCGATCCGTATAATGCATAATAATGCCGAGGTACGACGGCCCGATCCGTATAATGCATAATAATGCCGAGGTACGACGGCTTGATCCGTATAATGCATAATCTGTTATGGAACGTACCACCCGATCCTTGCATAGAAAAATGTGCCGAGGTACGTCCGACCCGATCCATATATATATCATAATGCATATACGTGCATGCAAACCTCTGTAACATATCAAACATCCCTTAGATATCATCATAAAGCATGTTCAAGAGCCCCTAGGTATAGGAGCTTACACATCCCAACACTATTCAACCTATAGGAGGCTCAAGGGTCGTAGTTCAACTACTTCAAGGCCCTTATCATTCAAAAGTGGGCACAAGTCATGAGTTACATCCAGAATCTATAAATGGGGCTATATACAAATCCATGTCCTATAGAACCTTTAGTCTAGTCTTTCTCGAAGCAGGAAAAGACAAGCTTTACATGCACCACTTTCTATCACATGGAAGACTTGAAAAGTAATGACTCAACTTGTTACAGGAGTTCTAATCAGTAGGAAGTGAACAAGAGTCTTAACTCACCCTCAGAGTTTTAAGAGTGGAATAACTTCAAACTTCATATACACAATACTTACATCTAAGTCGTGCCAAAGGAGAGGAAGAATAAATTTACATACACTACTTCTCAGTATATAGAATACTTGAGGAATGGAAGCTTAACTACTTTAAGAGTCTTAACATTCAACTGTGAACACAAATTATAAATCATGAACCATGTTCAGAGCCCATGAATAGAGTTACCCCAAGCTTCATACACATATCACTTGTAACTTAGATCTAACACAGGCCCAAAATAAAGAACAGATAGGCTTTACATATTTATACCAAAACATGCCAAAAGAAGGAATAGCTTTACATACCTCTTATGAGTTACTCTTTATCCCATTCGCCTCGTCGTCCTTTGAAACTATTCAACATGAAAGTAATACGAATATCAACCACTCTTAACTTTCCATCATCTTAGGTTGCACCTTAGTATTCATGGAACCTATTTCCTTGTTCGTCTCCTCAACTAGTTCTTTAATTAGTTAAGGCGTTAACAAAAATTGGGCAGCACCTCCCCTATAATGTGCCCTATCAAAATTTTCAATTAGCTCCTTAAACACTACATCCAACCAACAACAACAACCTGCAACATATGATTAAGCAATTCACACCAATAATATATAACATAAGCTCCAAACGACTCGCTCAAAATTACGATATCAAAATAGGGTGTTTAGCCTTTATTTTGTAACACCTTTAATTATACAAAACGAGGGGTCATGTGGGTTCAACCCGCAGCACCCCTACCCATTTTATAACACATTTAGGCCCTGCAACAACACGCCACACCCCTGCAGCAACACCTCACATGAATAACACTATACTTCGATGACAATTCAACTATAACGACTCCAATTTAGATTATTTCGAACGTCAAGCATATATATGGAATTTACCTATTTATAGCCACTTACACAACATCTAATACACTTCATAACCACACCATAAACTCCAAATTGGAAGTAAAACCCTTACCTTAACCTAAACTCGTCAAACTCGCCAAAATTATCAAAATGTGAATTCTAGACAGCCTACTGTCTTGTATTGTCGGTTAGTTTCGAAGGGGTAATTGAGGGAAACAGGATTTGTTTTCTCAATTAAAGTTATAGACATGTTTCTTATGGTCTCATAAAATTTCGAATTAACCCTACAACAATTTTGTACAAAACGATATGCCCAAAATACCAACAGTAGTCCTTGTAGAATTTCTAAAATGAAATCTGGGCAGCAGCTCCCCCATGCTTCACCACCCTTTTTCGAGCAGAGAAAAGCAAAACTGGGTTTTAGAGTCTAAATTAAAGTTATATTCCTATGAAATAGATTTCCAAAACATCTTGAATCACTTGAAACGAAGCCTTACACAAGGAGTTATACTCGTTTTACTAACAACAGTATCATTCAAAAATGGGTCTGTTAACAAGAACAAAAACCTCCTCTTCTCCCTAATGATAATTTTTATGTTGTTAAACACCATCATATAACCGTAGGATACCTTAAATAATTAATTCATGGAAATAAATCGGGGAACTTACCTCTTTTTTCCTCCTAAGCCGTCACCCTTTCCTCTCTCGGATTAGGGTTCTTATTTCATGTTGCTGCTGATTTGTTTTTGGCTAAGGACTCAAGTTAATAGTCATCATAAGACATATATATGTACCTCTTTAGAAGGTGCCATGTGGAAGCCCCCTAGGGGTGATACGTAGCAGCCTCCTAGGGTGATACCTCAACCCAAACGGCCAACCACATGTTGCCATGTGGCAGTGGGGTCCACCCCAAGCTGCTGCATCACCTACTTAAGCCTAAGTAGGTGTATCACCTGCTTGTCCAAGTAGGTGTATCACCTACTTTCTTCAAGTAGGCGCGTCGTTTCCTTATTTCCCTTCCGTAGGTCCATAATCTCGTCTTACTTCAAGAGCCTATGCATTCCTTGCTACTTAAGCTTGATGCGTACTCCAGTAGCTTAGTTATGTAAGTCGTCTAAGTTGGTCGCTTACGTAAGTAAGTCGAGTCCTATGACTTGTTATTTTGGCCTCCAACTCATTTCAAATCTTTATAGACCTATTTCCAACCATCACTCTTAAGGGGCGTCACGTCCTCCCTTCCTTAGAGTTAATTAATCATGTTATAGATAATATGGTTCACGGGAAAACTTTCAAGAAGCTTAAGAAGATGCTCCGAAGCATAAAGGTATGGGGTATAACACCATTTACTAATGCATACTTTTTTCCTACACTGTATCATAATGTAGGAGCCGATGATCACATTCATCCTCCTTTCACTTATGGTTAGAGTTTTGCTATTAGCTTATTCTAGTAAGTCCTCTTGTTCTGAGGATGAGACATTTACTTCTTACGAGTTTAAGACTTTCTTTATACTTTATTTTGGGTGAGCTAGGAGATTGTCTCATGCCCCCATATAGTAGTAGAGGCATGATAGATATTATGAAGTCTATGTTGTCATTCTCTCATTTTGAGACTTATGTACTATTTAAGACTATGCTTTCGTATAATTGATTATTATTTGTTTATTTTATATACCTTATGTATGCTCATGAATATTATACTAAGAGTCTTGGTTGGAGTCTCCTGAGATTCTAATCACTATGTTATGACTAGGCCCTAGATCAGGTCGTGATAAACTTAGTATTAAAGCAAGGTTCAAGTGTCGTAGGGAGTCTAACATGCTGCCTCAAGTAGATTCTTGTTCATTTGTGTGAAGCGTACCACATCTATGAATAGGAGGCTGTGAGGAGTCTTAGGAAACACTTCACTTCTTTCATGATTTTATCATGCTATAGATTTTAACTCTAACGTTTCCTCCTTTAATGCTTTCTCTTTGCAATTTTAAAATCATGCCTCCACGATGATACCCTATTCAAAGGAATATTGTTGATTAGGAAAAACATGCTCTAAATGATCATGTGAATGAGCAAGTCTCTAATGTGAAGTTTCGAGCAGCTTTTCAGATGTTAGCCCAAGTTTTGACCACTTAAGTGAATCGAGGGGTGGTAGCTCATCAAAATGTGATTACTCTGGCTTTAGACTAATAGACTTCATGAGGATGAACCCTCCCCAATTTCATGGATTCAAGGTTGATGAGGATCCCCAAGATTTTATTGATTAGTTGTATAAGATTATGGGGATTATGGGAGTGTCTTCGGAGGAGAAAGCTGAATTGGCGGCCTATCAACTCAAAGGTGTCGCTCAAGTTTAGTACACTCAATAGAGAGTGGAAAGGGTTGAAGAGGGTCCCATAGGTTGGGAAGAATTCAAGGTTGCCTTTCTTGATCACTTTTTCCCACTTGAGTTAAGGGAAGCAAAGGTGTTGGAGTTTATCAATCTTATGCAAGGCATCATGAGTATGAAGGAATATTCCCTCAAGTTCATTAAGATGTCTAAATATGCTCCGTCTTTGGTAGCTGACTCTCGTGCCTAAATAAGTAAGTTTATTTATGGAGTATCGGACTTGGTTATGAAAGAGTGTCAAAAATCCATGCTTATCAAAGAAATGGACATCTCTAAGCTCATGACCTATGCCGAGCAAATCAAATGAGAGAAACTTAAGGAGAGAAGTGCAAGTGAGTCCAAAAGGGTTTAGTATGAAGGTAGATTTTCTCACAACAAATCCGATGGTGGTAATGAACATTTTCGACAAGGAAAAAAGTTTCAAGGCCAAGGTTCTTCACAAGCTTAGGGGAAAAGGTTTGACAAATATAAGGTCTCACAATCTAAGGATCAAGGCGGTGTTAGTGGATCTACTCCTAAGTGTGCCAAATTATAGGAGAAATCATGGAGGTAAATGTTTGATTGGAATGGGTGCATACTTTGGATATGGTAAGATGAGTCATATGATTTTCGAGTGTCCTAACAAGGGAAAAGAAGGGTGTCCTCAAGGTCAAACTACTCAAGGTAGAAAAAATCCACAAGTTGGTGGCCCACGCCAAAATAGGTTCTATGCCCTTCAAGCTAGGCAAGAAGTTGAGGAGTCTCCTGATGTGTTCACGGGTATGTTGAAAGTCTTTGAGTTTGATGTTTATGTGTTATTAGATCAGGGTTCTACTCTATCATTTATAACTCTTTATCTTGCTATGAGGTTCATTGTTAGTCCCGAGATCATGTTAGAACCTTTTTTGATCTATACTCTGGTTGGTGATTCAGTTGTGGCTAAAAGAGTCTATAGAAATATCCAGTTTTAGTTTTCATAAAGTCATCTCCGTAGATATTGTAGAGAGCTTGATATGACCAATTTTGATATTATTCTTGGTATGCATTGGTTTCATGCATGTTATTCCTCTATATTTTATAGAACCCCTATAGTTAAGTTTCAGTTTCCTAATGAGCCAGTCCTAGAATGGAAAGGTAGTAATTTTTTGTTTAAGGGTAAATTCATCTCATGCCTTAAAGCTTGGAAAATGTTATCTTAAGGTTACATTTATCATCTAGTTTAGGTTAGAGATACTAATTCTGAAGTTCCTACTCGAGTCAGTTTCAGTTGTTAATGAGTTTTCAAAAGTTTTTCTCGAAGATCTCCCAAGTATTCCCCCCGAAAGGAAAATAGACTTCGGTATCGATCTCCTACTCGATACATAGCCTATCTCTATTTCTCTTTACCGAATGGCTCCAACAAAATTGAAAGATTTAAAGGATTAGTTAAAGGATTTGCTAGATAAAAGTTTTATTAGAGCGAACATCTTTCCATGGGTTGCTCTGGTTCTCTTTGTCAGAAAGAAGGATGGTTCTTTTCGAATGTGTATTCATTATTGGCAATTGAACAAGATCATAATTAAGAATAAGTATCCCATTCCAAGGATTGATGACTTGTTTGATCAACTTTAAGGAGCAAGATACTTTTCAAAGATTGATCTTCGATCAGATTGTCATCAACTCCTAGTGAGGGAGTGTGACATTCCAAAGACGACCTTTAAAACTCGGTATGGTCACTTTAAATTTTTGGTTATGTCTTTTGGAGTAAAAATTTCCCCTGTAGCTTTTATAGATTTGATGAACATGGTGTTTAAGAAATACTTGGATATGTTTGTGATTATCTTCATTGATGATATTTTGATCTACTCTCGGAGTGAGGAAGAGCATGCCAATCATTTGAGGATTGTGTTGCAAATTCTCAAGGACCGTTAGTTGTATGCAAAGTTTAGTAAATGTGAATTTTGGCTAAGGTCAGTTGTGTTTCTTGGTCACATTATTTCTAGAGAAAGCATTGTGGTTGATCCTAAGAAGACTGAGGTGGTTAAGAATTGGCCTAAATGATTAACTCCTTCTGACATTCGAAGTTTCTTGGGCTTAGCCAGTTATTATAGATGGTTTGTGGAAGGTTTGTCTTCCATTTCATTACCCTTGACTTCTTTGACTAAAAAAAGTGAAATTCCAATGGTCCTATGCATGTGAGAAAAGCTTCCAAGAGTTGATGGATAGACTTACCTCTGTTACGGTGTTGACTCTACTAGAAGGTTCCAATTGGTTCGTTGTGTATTGTGATGATTCATGAGTTGGTCTTGGTTTTGTGCTAATACAAAATGGTAAGATGATAGCTTATGCTTCAAGGTAACTCAAGGCACATGAGAAGAATTACCTGACGCATGACTTGGAGTTGTCGACGGTGGTATTTGCTTTGAAATTATGGAGACACTATCTTTATGTTGTCCATGTGGATGTTTCCACTGATCACAAGAGTTTGAACTATGTGTTCACTCAGAAGGACTTGTACCTTCGACAAAGAAGATGGTTTGAGTTATTAAAGGATTATGGTATGAGTGTGTTATACCATCCAGGTAAGGAAAGTGTGATTACCGATGCCCTTAGTAGATTATCCATGAATAATGTTTCCCATATTGAGGATGAAACGAGGGAACTAGTTCGGGATGTGCACAAATTATCCCATTTAGGTGTTCGATTGGTCGATTTCGAGGATGGTGTTGTTGTTGTGCAAAATGATTCTGAATATCTATTATGGCGGATGTAGAGGCAAAACAAGATAGTGATCCCACTTTGGTCGAATTGAGGAAAATGGTTTTCAAAAAAGCCATTGAGGCTTTCTCCCAAGGAAAAAATGGTATTTTGAGATATCAAGGCCGTTTGTGTGTTTCGAATGTTGATGGCCTGAAAGATATGATATTTTCCGAAGCTCATAGCTTGCGGTATTCCATTCATCCTGATTCTACAAAAATGTATCGATATTTGAGGGAAGTATATAGGTGGAATGGTGTTGTGTCCAAACGCACACGCAAGTGTACGCGGTCTCAAAAGTAATATAGTGACTCTTTTTAAGTGTCGGATATCAAACCCACAGGAAAGTTTAATTAGGCATTGTTTAGCTTTTCAATGAATCAAATTATTCATGTGTGTTTGCAAAGAGTTGAGTTCATTTATATCTAAAATAATTATACTAAAAATGATATAAGAAAATAACTCAAATATATTAGAGAAATTGTATCAATTTAAGGAATTATCCTAGGGTTGTAGCGCTTATAGATTTCCAGTCTAACATCCTTTACTTTTGTATCCAATGGATCTTTCGATTACTAATTTACAGAGTTGATTTTACAATTATGATCTTTCGACCTCTAATTTTCTACGTTTGTTGACAGCTTAACTACATCATTCAGCGGGGATAAGCATGAACCAAAAAAAATGTATTAATTATATCATCCTATTTAATAACTAAATATGGTGTATAGATATATGTCACAGTCATTCTATACATGAATTGGTTTAGGCAATTCTAGGAAAAACATGCTTCATATATTCTAGTGTTATATTCCCTTTCCATCTTCCGAGTTCCGTGTGGACAACAAATTTGTTCTAATGGTGATCAAGCATTAAAATAATCAAAACAAGAATATAGGAGTAATTACATACAAAAACCCATTTTCAATCAAAGCAAATAAGATATAAACCTTTATCTTGTGGCTACAACCCAAGAACAAGGGGATTTAGCCACTCATAGTTTGTAACATAATTACATCAATCATTAATAGCATAAAAAGTCGAATTCAATTGAAAGAAAAAAAGAAAGTATCACCTGAAAGTAGTTCTTCCTTCGTCTCCTTTAGTCCAAATGTGACAATCTGATCTAGATCTATTATAAAATATATTAAGGTGCTATTTATAGACACTAAAAATGCAGAGTTAATGTAACTGCACTGAAGTCCGCAATGTGGACTTGGTTTAGTTTAATGCAATTTTACAGTATCTGAGCCGGTAAAAATTTGTTCTATACAGAACTAGGCCCGCGACATGGACCTGATGCGCACCACTCTGTTACGTCAAATAAATTTCAAGTGTTGGAATTAAATCACTGAAATTCAGTGCGCTACGCTGACACACTCCAAAATAATGTATTTTCTCTGCATTTGTTCCCAACTTCTCCTTAGAGATCCACTTTCAATCCGACCATGTTTTGAATGTCCATTTTTCCTCAGTTTGCCTTGAAAGTGTCTAATCATGTTGGTTGGTTACAAAAATACACAAATATGCTAAAATATAAATTAAACTCTAGGAATTTGCTCTCCACTTGATATGAATTATGGGTTTTATTTTCTATTGGTTACATAAATACGCCCAAGATCAAATGGCATGAAGATGGATATTACGGAGTTTGTGACTAAGTGTTCCAATTGTCAACAAGTGAAATTTGAGCATAAAAATCCGGGAGGTTTGACTCAAGACATTGAGATTCCTAATTGGAAGTGAGAAGCCTTAAATATGGACTTCATTACAGGTTTGCCTCGTACCCATAGGCAACATGTCTCTATTTGGATGATTGTCGACTGAATGACTAAGTCGGCTTATTTTCTCCTAATTAAGACTTCATATTAAGCTGATGGTTATGCTAGATTGTAAATCCGAGAGTTGGTTAAGCTTCATGGTATTCCATTGTGTATCATTTCAAATAGAGGTACTCAGTTTACATCTCAGTTTTGGAGATCTTTCCAAAAGGGTCCTGGAACCAAGTGAAGTTTAGTACAACTTTTCACCCACAAATAGATGGTCAGGCCGAGTGTACCATTTAGACATTAGAGGATATGTTTAGAGCATACATGATTGATTTTAAAGGAAATTGGTATGATCATTTCTCATTAATAAAGTTTGCTTATAATAACAGTTACTACTCAAGCATTGAGATGGGTCCACTTTAAGCTTCCTATGTTTGGCGGTGTAGATCCCCTATTGGTTGGTTTGAAGTAGATGAAGTCGCTTTGATAGAATCCGAGTTGGTATTTCAGGATATGGAAAAAGTTAGACTCATTAGAGAAAGATTGAATATGGCCCAAAGCTGGCATGTCACAACCCAAGTCTAGGTCCTAGATGCGACACGACAAATGAGACACTCAGAGGTACCTCACCCAAGCCTCTTGACATTCTCATGGATTTTATAGGCAATGATATTCAAGAATAAGTAGAGGTGAAAAGTAAAAATGGGACTAAGGGAAAACAATATAGTTAAGAGTAATTAGCCATATCAACATAGTCTATTTGTCCAATAATACCTCTACTACTTTAGACTTGGCGGGGGCTAAGATATGTCCCTAGTTCACCCTCATAATTAATATAAATAAGTGTCGTGATAAGTGTGCCAAAAGTCTTTACATAATAAAGTTAGAAAGTAAAGGATGTTATTCCCAAAATATGGGAACTCACCAAGGTAGTAGCCTACAAACTAGCCACGTGGAGGTGAATGCAAAGAAACGCCAGTCCCTACTTGGTGATACCATGAAGGCAATAGAGTATGCTTTAGTAATTTGAATGTACTAAGTATGTAGCCATTCATGGACATTAAAGAAACATTTGAACATTAATATAGTACAAAACGTAGTGTAATGCATGCGTAATCAATCATGTAATTAACATTTGAAACATTCATTTTTGGGAAGATGACCATAACCGACATTAAGACCATGTGAGCTATTACATAAAATATAACATAACCCCTTACATTGGCACAGAGATATTACTTGCCGGGCAGAGCTCTTTCAACTTCATTCATTTCTTTAACTTTAACTTTAAGAGCTATTTGTAGATCTACTAGACTAATCCTACAAGGGCTCCTATGTTGGTGCATAGTTTATGAGGCAAGGGTTTGCTACTAGGATTCTCTTACTGAATCCCACCTCAATGCCCCCATTCAATGCTAAGTCAATCCCACAGAATAGTTCATATAGTAAGAACATATCATTTATATATCTTTAGATCATCAGAACATCATTCGGTAGAATAGCTCATAAAAACTTTCATTG
Source organism: Solanum dulcamara (assembly GCF_947179165.1). NCBI lineage: Eukaryota > Viridiplantae > Streptophyta > Magnoliopsida > Solanales > Solanaceae > Solanum > Solanum dulcamara. The sequence goes on from NC_077240.1 coordinate 48,005,463, forward strand.
GATTCACACAAGTGAGAATTGGCCTTTCACAAGTGGAATACATCATTTCATAATCATTTTATCATTCTTTCATTTCTTGAGACTCCCTTTATTCATAGATTTGCTTTCATAAATATTCATTTGGAGTCAAAGCTTTCAATTCAAACTTCATTGAGAAGATAGTAAAACTTGGTGGGTTCTATTCATTCAACCTTTAAATCATTTAAAACAATGCTAGCATGCATGAGAGTAATGAAATACATTAATTTAGATATCTTTGAACAACCCACAAAATACCTTAAAACCCTTTTATGCCTTCATATGAGGACCTTTAATAAAATCATCAATTTCATGCAATTAAGAGTCAATATAGACTATGATAGATAAATAAACTTTAAATAAACAATATTCCATGCATTTGGAATCACTATATAGAAACCCATAGGATTTCACCATTTGAAATTGAACTATTAAGTTGGTAAAAACATTCGGGCTCCATGGGTGGAAGAACCCTTGAATAAGGCCCACATACCTTGGGGAATGAATCCCTAATGCAAGCTTGAAAATAATGGAGACTTGATATTCTTGGAATGAAACCCTAGCTTTCTTAATGGAGAGGAACACTTGAGAAGAACTTGAGAGGTTAGGATTTTTGTTTGAGGGAATGTGAGGAATGGGGGCTTTAGAAGGTTTAGGGTCCTTTATATAGGTAAATTCAACCCTCAAAATCACCTCACTTTGTTTATAAAAACGACCTCACTTTGTTTATAAAATATAGGAAAAGGCCAAAATACCCTTTTAAAATTATGGCTGGACTGGCTTCATGAAGGACCCATCACGATCCGTAGTGCTCACTATGGCCCGTGGTAGTTTCCCATGATGATTGACTTGGAGGGAAAAATCATGGGGTTGCAGGGAAGGTCTCTGAACTTCCTCTAATGAGACTTTTTATGGTATGTGGAGGGCATCATAGCCCGTGAAACGTGGTAGTGGTACAAGTCCTGTAGGAGGCCTGCAGAGTGACCACCATGGAAATACACCACGGTCTGTGAAGAGCTCCACAACATGTGGTGGTCATCTATGGTCCTTGCCTTGGAAAGTTTCCTGGGTCCTTAGGGGAGGGGTTACCATGGAGGTCATTATGGTTCGTGGTCCTTTGTCTACAGGTATGAGTCTCTGCATCTCCACCATGGTTGCTCATCACGGTTCGTGGTGCATTTCACAACCCATGATGGCCTTCTGTGATCATCACCCGGTGTTAGTTTCTGTATTTTTCTGCGATTTCATCCTTTGTTCCTAGTTTTAGAACTTTCCAACTTTCGAGAACTTACACGGCAAAAATCTTATTCAGATGTGAGAAGAAGGAAACTTGAATTTGAGGTTAATGATATGTTTATTTGAAAATTTCACCCATGAAGGGTGCGATGCATTTGGTAAGCAAGGGAAGCTATGTCCCCGCTATGTTGGCCCATATCATATTTTAAGACGAATTGGTCAGGTGGATTATGAGTTGGATTTGCCTTTGGAGTTGGCATCGATGCATCCGGTGTTGATGTGTCATTATTGAGGAAGTTTGTTGGTAATCCTAGCTCCATTGTGCAATTGGAAATCATTGAGGTTAAGGAGAGTTTTTCTTATGAAGAAGCTTCAGTTGAGATCTTGGTCCGGGAAGTTAGAAAGTTGAGAAAAAAGAAATAGCTTCTATTAAAGTGATATGGAGGAATCAAGAGGTTGAGGGTGCTACATGGGAGGCCGAAGCCGATATGATGTCCTGATATCGTCATCTCTTTCCTTCGGTGCCTAGTTGAGGTATTCAGTTCCTTCATGATCCAATCATCTCAAATCATGCATTTTAGTTGTTCTCATGCTTTCATATGCATTCATGTTCATGAAATAAGTTTTAAAGTTATTTTGTGCTTGAGATTAAAGATTTAATATTTTATGAATTATTGAGATGTTTTACATTCATATTGGGCTATTATGTTCCTTTCCTATTCCATTCATACTAGCTTGAGTCCCATTAGAGGATGAATATTCCCAAGGTGGAGATATTATAAGACCCCGAAAGTTGGGAAATCGGAATATGAGGAACAAAAGGTGAAATCTAAGAAAATTTCAAATTTTTGCACCAGATAGTCTTCATAGGATCCACCATAGGCCGTGAAGAGAACCATGGGCCCTACATGGCCTTTGGTCCCTACACAGCCGTGGTCCATGCCCAACTAATTAGTTCTAGATGTGATGACCACGAAGGACCACCACGAGTTGTGGTCCACACCATAGATCGTTAAGTCTTCCGTAGTGGACATCTCTGTAGGCTCTTATCAGGATCACTTCAATGACCCACTTTCATGGATTGTAATGTCCTCCATGGACCATGAAGGTCTCCATGGAGAAACTCTTGCAACCCTTATTACAACTCTCAAAATCTCATGACCATGTCTACCACCACGGACCATGGTGCCTATGTCAGGTTATGGTGGTTTTTGTAGTGGGTAGCCTTCCCAAACCCCTTGAGGAAAATCTCAAATCCCTCACCACGGAGGGGATCGCAGACCGTGGTAATGGTCCATTTTGATTTCGGATTCAGTTTTAAGTAGGAGTTATTTTTTTATTTCCCCAATACTTCATTAAAGAATATGGATGGTTTTTGGGACTAAGTTCATATCTATTAACTACCCTAATATATTCTAACTCTCTCATTCTTTCCATAACTTCCAAAACCCCAAAGTGTTCTCTCCCAGGTCTTCTCTCAAGGTTTTCTTCTCTCTCAAGTAAATTCAAAAGGGTTGTTCAAAGTCAATCTTTTAATCTCTACAATCTAGGGCGAATCAAGGTTAAGGTTGTGGGACTTCATCCACGGGTACCTTTCACTGATGGAATACCAATAATTTATCCTCAATTCTCTTATGGTTTATTCAATTAAAATCCCTAATTTCATATTTGCATTGGGTCTTTTCAATTATGATATTCTGCAATGTTAGTAGCTTAATTATGCATAATTCACATCATGTTACCTATTTTCAAGTTAAATTTTAATGACCCATGCTTTATGCTAGTTTCAAGTATGGTTTATCAGATATGATCATGATTTTCAAGTTATAATCTATGAAAGATTTATGAATGAATTTAAAGATGATTTATACAAAGAAGATTATGAATGATGATTTTTCAAGAAGGTGCATGCAAGGGGTGACTTAGGATCCTTAATGAGGAAGGTGACCTAAGACCCTAACTAATGATGTTTATATGATAAAGTATGTGTAATGATGGAAGGCCTACACCCACATTGCATGATGAAGAATTCAATGGAAGGGTGACTCAAGACCCTTCATGGTGATTTAAGACCTTAATGAAAAAGGGCGACTTAAGACCATAATGGAAAGGTGACTTGAAATCCTTAATGAGCTATTCCTATGAACATATTTATGAAGTATGATTATAAAAAACTTATGATTTATGCAAGTATGCTTTATGATTTTAATTATGATATGTATTCTGTGGGTTTATATACTTAGCACTGAGTGAACTTTGTGGTGAGGGATCGACCTAAGCCCTAGTAGTACCCTGTAGTCTATTAAACTACGTTACCATCATAGGATTTGCCAATATGGCCTACCTAGTGGATCCACATATAACACATCATGATATTAATTAGATGGAGCATACCTTGGCAAGTATCCTCCCCTCTTCTTGATGTGGGTATCATCAAATTCCATGTAATACCTCTAATGTCAGTTACGGTTATCTCCCACATATGTAAGTTAAGTTTTGATGCATTGACCAATGAGATAAATATTTTAATATTTTTCATGTTTACTCATGCTTTTAATGATATTGGTCTTGCATCCATGATTCATATTGATTATGTCCCATATTTATTATTCATGCATATTCTCACATACTTAGTGCATTTCATGTACTAACACATACTTTTTTCCTATATTGTATCATAATGTAGGGGCCGACGATCACATTCATCCTCCTCCCACTTGTTGTTAGAGTTTTGCTATTAGCTTATTATGGTGAGTCCTCATCTTTCGAGGATGAGATATTTAATTCTTACAAGTATAAGAATTTGTTTACACTTTATTTTGGGTAAGCTAGGAGATTGTCTCACGCCCCCATATAGTAGTAGAGGCATGTTAGATATTATGGAGTCTATGATGTCATTCTGTCGTTTTGAGACTTATGCTCTATTTGAGACTATGCTTCTATATCATTGATTCTTGTTTGTTTGTTTATTTCATTTACCTTATGTATGCTCATGAATGTTACGCTAAGAGGCTTAGTTGGAGTCCCTTGGGATTTTAATCGCCATATTATGACTAGGACCTAGGTTGGGTCCTGATACTAACAAAATGCAATTACTCTTGTCATACCAACTGAACTCCTCAAACTAAAACATGGATAGAAATCAGCACAGTTTAATAGTTCTAATAATAAAAGAATATATATATATATATATATATATATATCATCAATAGTACAAATCAAGTCTCAGTCAAACCACACCATTCAATAGTATAAATCATGGGAATATCAGGGGTAAACACGCTTCAGAAATGGTAAAAGATGTATAATGCAATGGAGTGCAATACAATTTCACGTATAGTGATGCATCTATATCCTAATGATACACATCCACTGGATAGCAAGCCCAAAATGTAAGATCCCAGAAATTGAAAAAGCCAAAAAATGAGTTACAAAGGAAGTTTCCCCAGAAAACTCAACTTTTTGGCACCAGGTGGTATTTACGAAGCCCACTATGGATCGTGAAATAGACCACATTCTCCAATCAAGAGTAAAATTAGGGCTTCCTAGATCAAAGGTATGTGAAAATTCATCCTTGAGCCTTTTCATTCATGGAATCTCAAAGATTTCTTCTTAAATCTCTTATGATATCTTCTTCTAAAAGCCCTAATTTCATGATTTGCATTGAGTCTTCTTAATTATGATATATTTCAATGCTATTAGCTTAATTATTCATAATTCACATTACATTGTATGATTTCAAGATGAATTTCAAAGACCTATGCTATATGCTAGTTTCAAGTATGATTTATGAGGTATGATCATGGTTTTCAAGTTATTTCAATAAAAGCTTTATGAATGATGTTTAAAGATGCTTCAAGCAAAGAAAGTTATGAATGGTGTTTCAATAATGCTATAAGAAAAGAAGTTCTTGTGCAATAAGGATAATTCTTGCACAATCAAGTTAAAGAGGTGATAAGGACAATTATCAACAAATTTATTTATTCTTTATGAATCAATCAAGTTAATGATCTATTCTTGTGATGTTATTATGATGAAGTTGATAGATGAGATACTCTTATGTTATTTTATAAAGATAGATTGATATTTCTTATTATCTTTCTGAATGATGTTAATGATTATGTTTTGATGAAAGTTTCATTGGGATAAAGACTTAGCATTGAAAGGAATTTAAGGTGGGGTTCAGTCCGGTAGCCATTGTAGCTACACAAGAGAATCCTAGCAGCAACCTTTAGTCGCTACCTATATTGGCCGCGTAGGTTCAAAGATGCCAATATGGCGAAGGTAATGGATAGATATAACACAGTTAAAGAGAGTACCAGAATGGAGTATGCCCTGGGAAGGTAGCCTTCCCTTTTAAGATGTGGGGATCATCGGATTCCATGTAATTGGTCATATGGTCTTAAGTATCGGTTAAAGTCCTATCCCACACCAGTTAAAGAAAGTTGTAAAGTTCTTATGATAATGATATTTTGATGCATTGTACAATGATTATGATGTTTTAATGTTTCCATGGTTTTCCTTATGTTTTAAGATATTTGTCACGACCAGATTTTGGTCATGATGACGCCTACCATAAACCCCTAGTAAGCAAGCCAATCCAAGACAAGAAAAAGACTAAACTCAATCTAATTGAATAATTAATGACATAAGAAGGCGGAAGAAAAAGAAGATAACCAAATAAAAGTGGGGTCATGGTATAGATATGTAAATACGATACAAAATATACAAAAGGCCTGGTAGTGACCAAAATGAAAGGATGTACTGACACTAGACCAAACTCCGGACCTGGTATCACCGATACAGGAGCTACTAAGTACAAAAGCTGACAATATGTAACTATACAATATAGATCTGACTACCCAAAATACAAAATACGTGTTAGAGCGAAAGAGGAAGTGTAGCAAGTCTATGAATACTAAGAGCTCACTACGATCTGGAACTAGCACTGCTATAGATAATCAAGCGCGCGATAAGGGTGGCTCAAACTAGGAGCTGTATCCAAAAAGATGCAGAAGTGCTATGACTACCAAAACACGGGGTACTCTATAAGCATCATAGGCTGATCAACCTCAAAAAGAATAAAATACATAATAAGTAGCACGATGATACTAATAACAACAAGAAAGAAGCATAAAATCTATAATCTCAGGGAAAAAGGTACGGGAAGATGATACAATAATCAAGTAAACCCAACAAGTCATGTACTCTCAGCCATAACCTCAACTCATAAACAACCAAAAAATTACTCACCTGAGATACCAGCATAACAAAAGCAAGGCCTCGGGCCCAACATTTCAAAATTATAAGCAACCAAGGCATGAGCATAAGCCAAAAATCATAATAAGTGGCCAACTGTAACACCCCAAAATTTGTTTCTGCAAAGACTCAAATATTTCTTCACGTGTGTGTAGACTCGAACCAAAGAACTTGTAATTTTATATATGAGTTAGGATTAATTCCTAAGTATTTGAAGTGTGTTTGATATGTTTAGGGGTCATAAGGGATCTCTAACACCAAACTGAGTCTAAAGAATTCCGATCGATTAAGTTTTTGAATGAGTTAGTATAAGGGTCAACTTCAAACGAGTATATCTCCTAGAATTTAATGAAATGGGTGGATAACGACCTACCAAATTAAATCTCTTTGAGTCTTTTTTCCAATGCCACCAAGTTTGTAATTTTTGGAGTTTGGAGTCAAAAAGTATGACCATTTTACTACAGACTAGTACTGCAGGAATTTTAGGCCTGGGCGACCACTCCAGGAATTTAGGCTTGGCGCTCCAGTGGCATCCGGCGCCACTACAGCGCCAGAAAATAGCCTCAGTAGTTTGGTCCTTGGCGCGACGCGCCACTATTAGGTGTGCATGGTTTTAAGCCCATTTTGGCTTGGCACTGCAGTGGCGCGATGCGCCACTATAGCACATAATCACATTAGACTCCAATCCACTTCATCACACAACATCCTTATCAATATAACCTCTTCATTCACATCATCGTCAAATATCATCATTCACATCATCATTCACATCATTATTCACATCATCACCAAACATCATCATCACATCATCATTAAACATCTACTCCAAAATCCTTATTTAATTCTATGTTCAATTTATAGAGATAAAAGGACATTCTAACTCTACCAAGGTTTCGTTTCTTTTTATGCCCTTCACATTCATAACTATCCCAAAATTCTCATATAACTAAAAATCAATTTTTATCAAACTCATGTAAATGAATACCTCATTTCACTATAAAAAATAATATTATTTTTATTATACATAAAAACCATCAATCTCAACCTCAAGACAAATTATGACCAAAAAGAAAATCTCATCTTGGTTTCATGTGAATGAATACATGAATCCATAATCTCAACAAACTCAACTCAAGAACATTATTAATATATGAATTTATATACAAAACAAATTCAAGAAACATTCATAGAAGGTTCAAATATTTCACAACTTCCATCCATCACATCTATGGGCATATGGAAGAACTCAATCCATATTTTAAGTTAGTCTTACATACCTTAGAGTAGATTTTAAAGAAACCTTTTTGTTGGGTCTTCAATGGGAAGCTTGAATCCTTGAGCTTTTGAGGGCAAATCTTGTTGGAGATGTTTGGAAGAGAAGAGGGGATGAAGATTAGGGTTTTGGGAGGTGAGAAGGCTGAAAAAAATGATCCCAAAACATTCTATGTTAGGGTATATATGTTTAGGGAAAATGCCCAAGTTACCCCTCTTCAAAATCTGGAAAACTGGGCAAAAATCTTGCTGGCGCTATATGTGATTTGCATGATTTGATTTGATTGGAGTCTTATGAACATTTTGAAAATAAATGATCTTCCGAGAAGGAGTTTTAAATAAATGATTTATGAACATTTTTGCATAAACTATTTATACACTATTTTGAGTTTAAAGAGTGATTATTTTCATTCTTGATTTAGAAAGAGTTTAAGCATAAATGGAGTTTGAAAAAGTCTCTTAAATTCTCATTTTTGAACATGAGTATTTTGAGTATAAATGAGTTGAGCATTTTTACTTTAAAATGTCGATTTTTGAGATTGAGTTGAGATTGTATCAATTTTAAAGAGAAGAGTTTGATGATTTGAGATGAGTTGATTTGAAAGAAGGTCCAATGAGGCCAGATTTGATTTGAGTTTTGAAAAGAGTCCAATAAGACTAAATGAGTTGATTTGAAAGAGTCCAATGAGACTAAATGAGTATTTTGAGTATTTTACTCACTTGATAGATATGAGCATATTGAGTCTTGGGAGGAGTATCGAGCACCGAATTGGGTAAGAGTATAGTCCATACTCGAACCAATAAACTACGTCGCCAAACAAGGAGAGGATTGAACCGTTAAAGTTGGATGTTTCCTAAATTATTGTCCTGACATGATAGGACTTGATTGGTTATGGATCCATGATTATTAATTCGTTCTTACCCTAGCAAGGTATGAACGGATGTGGCAATAACATCGGCTTATTGTACTATCACTCGCTCATATGGTGATAGTTGTCTGTTAGAGAAACTCCCAATTAAATGGATTGTGCTTGATATGATTGGTTTGATTGTGATTGTAGATGATTGAGTTGAATTGTAAAACATTGCATAACTTAATTTGCATATCTATTGAATTGAGTCCTTTGAATTTATGGTGGAGTTGATTGCATATGCTTGGATTGGATTGAATCAGAATATACATGGTTGGATTGGATTGGATGATATGTGATTTGATTATGTATGATTTGATCGGATTAGGTGATATGTGATGGATTGGATTAAATGATATGTGATCGGATAGTGTATGATTGGATTGGATCAAATTGTATATGATTTGATTGAACTGTATTGTACATGATTGGATTGAATTGTATGGTATATGATTGGTCTTTGTCTAAAAATTGTATTCTTACTTTAGACTTATGACACTTTGATTGAATCTCTCTTATCTTTCTGATTTGAGATATTTGAACCAACGTTGTTCTTCCTTGAGGTATGTTTCATTCTGCCATATTACATACTCGTACATTTCATGTACTGACGTCCATTTGGGCATGCATTGTTTCATGATGTAGAGACAAGTTTAAGAGATCATCAATAGGAGCACCATTGAGGATCTATACACACTCAGCGTATTGGTGATCCTTCCCTACATTTGGAGGACACCGCTTATGTCATTCTTGCGTCGAGTTAGCCATGAACATGTCATTGGCACCAATTAGATAGTAGTGATATAGGCTTCATAGACTAGATAGTGATGGGTCGATTGAGTATTTTCTTTCTTTGAATTATTCTTGTCAAACTATTTTTAACGACATAGATTGGAGTTCGATTTGTTGGCCCATGGCCTTTATTCTTTGAGTTAGATTGATGATTTGAGTTGCCCACTAAATTATTTATTTATTTTAAACTTCCGCTGGTTGATTGATATTGAATGGATGTGTGATTGGACCAAGTGGTTCGCTTGGGGACCAGCAATTGTCTTCGAGTGCCGATCACTTCTAGGGTACCCTCTCAGGGCGTGACACCAACCGAACCAAATAATTCAACAATCGGTATCCTAAGTTCAAATCACCTAGGAGCAATATCTAAGTATTCTAAAAGTTATAACCAAGGCAAGATATCACTTAGACTAAGGATCCAACAACTAAAACCCGAACTAGTCACTATCGATGATCATCGATTCTAAATTTCTCAATGTATCACAACATCTAAATCACCAACCTAAGCATACACTACTACTCAAGATATATCAATTCTAGCCAAACCAAGTCTAACAAAAATTACCCATAACCTACCTCAAAGCCAAAACCGTATTTGAACCATTAAATTTGAGTCTTTCCTTTTCGGTCCACCTCCAATGATGTCACTCTATCAAAATATCAAAGAACACATCAACAATCTCAACCCACAAGATATTCGAGAAGTGTATGAATAAACAATGGCAAATATGTGAGGGATGATCAAACTTGACCTTCTTGGAGTAATACCCTAGACCCCTTTCTTAAAGACGAGAGAGAGACTTGAGAAAACTTGAGGAGTTAGGGTTTGCATCTTAGAAGCTGAGGAAGAGTAAATGAGAATAGGAGGACTTTGGGTCTTATAGATAGGTGAAATTTTGCCTACAAAATGACCTCATTTTGTGTTAAAACACAAGGAAAAGAGCAAAATGCCCTTTAAAATTTTGGCCAAAACTGGCTTCACGGACCCCTTCATGGTTCGTGGTGCTCACCACGGCTCGTGGTGGTGTCCCGTGGTAAGGGACTTGGAAAAATCTCAAAAAAAGGGCCTGCTGGGTAAACTCTGAAGTTTCTTCACGGGGGATTTAACAGTCCGTGCAACGCATCACGGCCTATGAAGAGTGGCCATGGTGCAGGTCCTGCAGAAGGCCTACAAAGGTTCCCTCCACGGATTACTACATGGTCTGTGAAATGCTCCATGAGCTGTGGTGGTTGTTCGTCGCCTGTGCCTTGGAATGTTTTTTGAGGACTTTGAGGATGGCTCATCACGGAGGTCTTTACAGTGCGTGGTGATCACAATGGTCCGTGTTCCACCTTTGTGATCCATGCCTGCAGGATTGAGCCTCTGAATCACCACCACGGAGGATCACCATAGGGAGTACTGCATTTCATGGCTCTTGATGGCCTTCCGTGGTTGGTTCCTGGTGCTATTTTTTTGCATCTTTCTGCACTTTCATTCTCTATTTCTATTTTGAATAGGAACTTCCCAAATTCTCCTAGGAGCTTACACCAACTGAAAATGGCATCCCGAAGCTAACCTTACTGACAAAATTTTTATCCGAGCGCGTTTACTCAAAAAGTTGGCCAAAGTCAAACTAGGCTCAACCTTAAAGCGAAAACCCAAACCAACCTTCCTGCTAGACCAAAATGGACCTTCCAAAGCTGATGAAACCGTCAGAATTCTCACACGATGTCCGAATCTCCAGATTTTGACCAAAGTCAACTCTATCAAACCTTAAGCCTCTAAAATGGCCAACCACTTCCAAAACTCAAACGGACACCCTATGGAGAATGCCACCTATCCCGACATCATATTAGGGCTATTAAGAAACTATGGGAAGGTTTAAAATGGTAAAAACACATAAAAGCATAAAAATGATCTTAGAGATCATTACAACATCCAATACTAAAAGGATTTTCATCCTCAAAAGTCAAGAGAGAGAGGTAACTGGTGGTTGAAAAAAATTAGGATATCGGGTCCGCATGTCCTGCTCGGTCTCCCAAGTAGCTTCCTCGATCGGTTGGTGGCTCCACTGGACTTTCATAGATGGAATCTCCTTTGACCTCAACTTCCTAACCTGTCTGTCCAAAATAGTTAAAAGCTCCTCCTCGAAGGCTAAGGACTCATCAAACTGAACTGAATCCCACTAAAGTATGTGAGCCTCATCAGAGCTGTACCGCCGTAGCATAGACACATGAAACATAGGGTGAACACCTGATAGTTCTAGGGGAAAGGATAACTCATAAGCTACCTCCCCTACCCGTCTCAAGATCTCAAAAGGACCAATAAACAATGGCCCTTTATGGGAGACACTCGCAGGAATACCCAGTCTCCAACCATAAACTCCAAAGGACGAATACTTCGATCAGCATAAATCTTCTACCTTCTCTGGGAAGTACAAAGCCTTTCCTGTTTCATACAAACTCTATCCATCGAGTCACGCAACAAATTAGTGCCCCAAGGCCTAACCTCAAAAGCATCAAACCAGCCTACTGGGGAACGACATCTCCTACCATACAATGCCTCAAAGTGAGCCATCACAATGCTCAAATGGTAGCTATTATTATAAGCGAGCTCTGCCAAAGCCAAGGACTAATCCCACTAACCTCTAAAATCAATAACACAGGCCCGCAAAATGTCTTCTAAGACCTGAATAGTCCTTTTTGACTGACCATCGGTTTGAGGGTGGAAATTTGTGCTAAGATCAACTCGGGTACTGAACTCCATATGAATAAACCTCCAAAAATGTGAAGTAAACTGAGTACCATGGTCAAAAATGATAAATACAGCACCCCATGCAATCGGACTAGCTCTCGGATATAGATTTGAGCCAACTTTTGTGAAGTGTAGGTAGTCTGGACCGGTAAGAAGTGAGCAGACTTAGTCAGTTGATATACAATTATCTAAATAGAATCAAAACCTTAGAAGGTACATGGTAAACCAACTACAAAAGCCATAGCTATCTGCTCCCACTTTCATTTTGGAATGGGTAGTCACTGGGTCAAACCTCCTAGCCTTTGATACTCAAACTTGACCTGCCTATAGTTCAAGTACATAGCCACAAAAGCTACAATGTCCTGCTTCATCCCACACCACCAGTAATGCTTCTGTAGGTCACGATACATCTTTGCTGCACCAGGATGAATGGAATATCTGGCATAATGGGCCTTATCAAGGATGAGCCTGAGTAGATCTCCAACTCTAGGAACACAGATATGACCCTTAATCCTCAAAATGCCCTCCGAATTAAAGTTCGCATTACTATCTTCCCCACTGAGTACCTTATCATAAATCACCACCCTCAGCTGTGGGTCCTCAAATGGCTATTCCCAAATCTGCTCCATCAAGGAAGACCTAGCCTCTACACAAACAAGTACCTTATCGAACTCAGAAATATCAAGGAGAACTATCTGGTTAGCTAAGGAGTGAATATTTAAAGCTAGAGGTCGCTTCTCAACTGATAAGAATGCCAAACTCCCTATGCTCACTTCCTTCCATTCAAAGCATCTGCTACCATATTTACCTTGCTCGGGTGATAGAGAATAGTGACATCATAGTCCTTCAGTAACTCCAACCCCTGCACTGTCTCAAATTAAGGTCTTTCTGGCTGAATATGTACTGAAGACTATGGTGGTTAGTGTAGATCTCAAAATGGGATACATACAAGTAATGCCTCCAAATCTTCCATGCGAAAACTACCACTGCCAACTCTAAATCATGTGTGGGGTAGTTCCGTTCATGCACCTTCAGCTGCCTGGAAGCATACGCAATAACTCTACTATGCTGCATCAGAATTTAACCCAATCCAACAACTGAGGCCTCATAATACATTGTAAATCCATGTCCCTCGACAATAGGAGTAAGAATTGGAGCTGAGGTCAACAAGGCTTTGAGCTTCAGGAAGCTCGCCTCACACTTGTCAGACCACAGGAAAAGAACATTTTTCAGAGTCAATCTGGTCAAAAGTTCTGCAATAGAAGAGAACCCCTCAACAAACTGCCTGTAATACCCTGCCAACCCGACAAAAACTATGAACCTCGTTAGGAGAAGTGGGCCTACCCCAATTGCAAACTGCTGCTACCTTTGCTGGATCTACCATAATCCCTTCTTTGGACACCACGTGCCTCAGGAATAGCACAGACTCAAGTCAAAATTCATACTTAGTGAATTTGGCATACAACTATTGATGTCGCAAGATTTGAAATACTATCCTCAAGTGCTGCTCATGCTCCTCTCTACTCCCGGAGTAGACTAGAATGTCATTAATGAATACACTGAAAAAAAGTCCAAATGGGGCCTAAACACACAATTCATCAAATCCATAAATATTGCGGGGGAATTAGTCAACCCAAAAGATATGACTAAGAACTCATAGTGCCTGTATCGAGTTTTAAAAGCAGTCTTAGGGATATCTGACTCCCTAATCCTTAACTGGTGATACCCTGACCTCAAGTCTATCTTAGAGAACAAGGATGCACCCTGGATCTGGTCAAATAGATCAGCAATCCGTGGCATTAGGTACCTATTCTTGATGGTCACCTTATTTAGGTGTCTGTAATCAATGCACATACGTAAGGTACCATTCTTTTCTTTACAAACAGCATAGGAGCACCCCAATGAGATATAATGAGAGTGATAAAACCCTTACCCAAGAGGTCTTGGAGCTATACCTTAAGCTCTCTCAACTCAACTTGAGCCATCCGATACGGTTGAATAGAGACTGGTTATGTACCCAGCTCAACATCAATGCCAAAATCAATGTCGCACTCAGAAGGGAGACCAAGTTAATCGATAGGAAATACATCAGGGAACTCTCGGACCAATGGAACCAAATCAATAGAAAGAGTGTCAGCACTAGTGTCACGTACATAATCAAAATAGGCTAGACACCCTTCCCCACTAACTATTGAGCCCTAAGGAAGGAAATCATATCACACGGTACATGGCTAACTGTACTTGAACACACGACCGTAGGGATGCCGGGCATACACAAAGTAACAGTCTTGGAGAAGAAATTCAAAACCGCATGATGAGTAGACAACCAGTCCATGCCTTGAATCAAATCAAAGTCTACCATATCTAGCATAATCAGGTCTTCTCTAGTATCATAACCTACCATAGTCACCACACAGGATTGATACACTCGATCCACTACTAAAGAATCACCTACGGGGATAGCTACACACATAGGCACAGGTAATGGCTCATATAAATCATCCCATTGAGTAGAATAAAGAGAAGACACATATGAGTAAGTAGACCCCCGATAAAATAAAGCATAGGCAGGCTGCTGAGAGATGGAGATCATACCTGTGATGACGACATCTGATTTCTCCGCCTCCGATCAACCCATAAAGGCATACATATGATTGCGTCCACCCCAACCACCAATCCGGCCTGCCTGGGGACCACCCTTAGTACCCTAAGACTCACCTCTACCACTCTGCACAATCTCTTTAGGCGTCTAGACTAAGGCCCTGAACCAGATAACCCTGATGCATCTGGCATCTACGGTGGCTAATAGTAGGACACTACCTAATAAAGTGACCGATCATACCATATTCATTACACGGTCTTCTAAATAAACCACCCTGTGATGTCCCAGCTTAGCCTAAATAGACACCACCCAAATACCCAAAATTCTGACCTCGAGAAGATTGACCCGATGTCTGGCTGCTCTGACCTCCAACACCTGCTGATCCACTATTGGTAAGCTATAAGGCTGCCTATACTATTTTACTGGGTGGATACTGTTATGGATGGCCTCTGCCAAAAGAACCCCTACCGTGAGACTAGTGCTCGCTAAAACTGCCCTGACGACGAGGCCTATTGTCGCTGCCTCTATAGGCCTCACGACATATAGCCTCAATAGTATGGGCATGGTCTACTCTCTGTAAGAATGAACTACCCGCTTCAACCATATTCTCTATAGGCAACCTCAAGGGAATAGATAACCCTCTAATAAATTAGTATACCCGCTCCTCCTTGATTGGCATTATCATGGTAGCATACCTAGAGAGCTCATGAAACTGAGACTCATACTCTATGACCTTCATCGATCCCTGTACCAGTGATATAAACTCATCTCTCAATCTTTCCCTTAAGCTGCGGGGTACATACTTCTATAAGGACTCAGAGAACTGAGTCCATGACATGGGCGGCGATCTCGCTGGTCTGCAGCTAAGATAAGATCTCCACCACTGCTTTGCTGGTCCATTCAGTTAGAAAGTAGTATAATCGACCCCATGGGACTCCACCAATCCGAGGTTATGCAACCTCTCCAGGAAACTAATCAAAAACTCATGGGCATCCTCACCCGCGACACTAGAGAACATGGGAGGACCCAATATGATAAACCTCCCTAACATCTTCTACTCCTTCACAGTCATAAACGACCTCGCTTCCATGTGTTGAAAAACCATAGGAATAGGCTGAATCACCTTTACACCAAGATAGGGCTCTATCTATTGGTGCAGGAGGTCCTTGTCCACTCCGATTGGATCTCATCCTTGCTATATGAGAAAGATTGAAACAAATATTGGATTTAGACGTGTTCATCATCATTAATGCATGATCAAAAACAAAAATAGTGAATTAATTCCTAATAATGTCCTATAGCCTCTCAAAGATTAGATACAGACATCATTATACTGATCTGCGGGACTCTACTAGACACTATCTCTTATAATAGTGAGACCGATGAACCTAAGCTTTGATCCACTATTTAATGACCATATTCTAGGTCATGATAATGCCTACTATAACCCCTAAGTAGGCAAGCCAACCCAAGACAAGCGACACACAAAACTCAATCTAATTGAATAATTAATAATATAACAAGGTAAAAGCAAATCAAGATAATGAAAGAAAAGTCGGGCCATAGTATAGATATGCAAATACGATACAAAGTATACAAAAGTCCCAATAGTGACCAAAATGAAATGATGAACTGGCACTGGACCAAACTCCAGACCTAGTGTCACCGATACAGGAGCTACTAAGTACAAAAGCTGATAATATGTATAACTATACAATACACATCTGA
Organism: Solanum dulcamara; assembly: GCF_947179165.1. NCBI lineage: Eukaryota > Viridiplantae > Streptophyta > Magnoliopsida > Solanales > Solanaceae > Solanum > Solanum dulcamara. Next base: position 48,022,015 of record NC_077240.1, read on the forward strand.
TTTCCCAAAATACAAAATACATGTCAGAGAAAAAGAGGGAGTGTAGCAAGTCTTTGAACGCTGGAAGCTCACCACAATCCAGAACTAGCACCGCTATGGATGATCAGGCGCGCGCTGATGGTGGCTCAAACTGGGAGGTACATTCATAAAGATGTAGAAGTGCAGTATGAGTACCAAAACATGGGATACTCAGTAGGCATCATAGTCCGACTGAGCTCAGAAAGAATAAAATACAAAATAAGTAGAACCATGATACTACTAACAACAAGATAGAAGTATAAAATCTAAGATCTTGGGGAAAAGGCATGGGAAGATCATATAGTAATCAAGTAAACCCAAAAAGTCATGTAATCTTAACCATAACCTCAACTCATAAACTACCAAAAAATACTCAAATGTAAACTCGTAATTATGGCAAAAACAATCTTCCAAAAGTATCATAAAAGGACCGGAATAACCATCGAGCTCATCAATGAATAGGGGCAACCAAAATATGTATTAACGGGATACCCATAATTTACACCTCGAGATTATCATCAAAATAATACCATAAATAAGGTATCACCGTATTTCATTTAAATTTCTTATACTTAGGCATCAATCAAAAGTCTTATCCTCTCATTTTACTCTTTTTTTTGAAAAGGTTTTTAACACTGGTGAGGTAAATAAGACAAGTAGCAGGTCAAAAAATCATACATTACTCACCTCAGACACCGACATACCGGAAGCACAGCCTCGGTTCCAATATTTCAAAATCATAAGAAACCAAGGCATGAACATAAGCCAAAAATCATAATAAGTTTCCAACCGAACCAACCAAGTCAACAATCGACATCCTAAGTTCAAATCACCTAGGATCAATATCTAAGGATTCTAAATGATGTAACCAAGGTAGGAAATCACCTAGACTAAGGATCCAATGACTAAAACCCGAACTAGTTACTATCAATGATCATTGATTCTAAATTTCTCAATGGGATCACAATACCTAAATCACCAACCTAAGCGTACACTACTACTCAAGATATATCAATTCTAGCTAAGCAAAGTCTAACAAAGGCAAACTATAACCTACCTCAAAGCCAAACCCGCACCCGAACCGTTAAATTTGAGTCTTTCCTTTTCGATCCACCTCCAAATGATATCACTCTATCAAAATATCAAAGAACACATCAACAATCTCAACCCACAAGATATTCGAGGAGTGTATGAATAAATAATGGCAAATATGTGATGGAAGAGAAAACTTGACCTTCTTGGACTGAAACTCTAGACCCCTTTCTTGAAGATGAGAGAGAAACTTGAGGACTTAGGGTTTGGGTCTTAGAAGGTGAGAGAGAGTAAATGAGAGTAGGAGGACTTTGGGTCTTATATATATGTGAAATTTTTCCTACAAAATGAACTCATTTTGTGTTAAAACACAGGGAAAAGATCAAAATGCCCTTTAAGAATTCTGGCTAGAACTGGCTTCACGGGACCCCTTCACGGTCCGTGGTGTGTCCCATGGTAAGGTATTCAGAAAACTCTCAAAAAAGGGCCTGCAGGGTAGCCTCTAAAGTTTTTTTATAGGGGCTTTAATGGTCCATGCAAAGAATCATGGCCCGTGAGGAGTGGATGTGGTGTAGGTCCTGCAGAAGGCCTGCAAAAGTGCCCTCTATGGATTACTCCACATTCCTTGAAACTCTCCATGAGCCATGGTGGTCATCCATGGTCTGGACCTTGGAATATTTTTTGAGGACTGTGAGGATAGCTCATCATGGAGGTCTTTACGGCCCGTGGTGATCATAACGGTCCATGGTCCTCCTTTGTGGTCCATGCCTACAAGATTAAGCCTTTGAATCACCACCATGGGGCTCACCACGGGGTGTGGTGTATTTCATGGCCCGTGATGGCCTTTTGTGGTCAGTTCCTGGTGCAATTTTTCTTCATCTTTTCACACTTTTATTCTCTATTTTTATTTTGAACAAAAACTTCCCAAATTCTCTCGGGGGCTTACACCAACTAAAAATGGCATCGTGGAGCTTACCATGCTAATTTGTTTTTCATCCGAGCAAGTTTACTCAAAAAATTGACCGAATTCAAACTAGGCCCAACCTTAAAGTTAAAATGGCAAAGCCACCCAAAATCAAAAAAAAGACTCCAAAACCCAAATCAACCTTCCTTCTAAACCAAAATGGACCTTCTGAAGCTGATGGAACCATCATAATTTTCACACGATGCCTGAATCTCCAGATGTTGACCAAAGTTAACTCTATCAAACCTTAAGCCTTTAAAATATCCAAACCACTTCCAAAACTTAAATAAACACCCTAGGAAGTGTGCTACCCATTTTGACATCACATAAGGGCTATCAAGAAGCTACGAGAAGGGTTAAAATGGTAAAAATTTGCAAAATTATGAAAATAACCTTAGAGGTCATTACAATATTGGTATTGCATCCCATGATTCATATTTATTATGTCCTATGTTTATTATTCATACATACTTCTCACATACTTAGGAAATTCCATGTACTAACACATACTTTTTTGCTACATTGTATCATAATGTAGGGACGAATGATCATCACACACCTCTTATTTGTGAGTAGAGTTGAGCCTAGACTAGAACTTGTCGTGAGTCCTCATGTTTTGAGGACAAGATACTTTATTTTCATTATGTCATTTGACTATTTCATTCTCTTATGTTGTCATGGGTGAGCTAGGAACTTGTCCTAGGCCCTCATCGAGTTAGTAGAGGCATTTGGATGTATAGAGTCTATGTTATCTTTCATTCTGAATTTTAAGACTTATGTTCTATTATTGAGACTATTCTTCTGTGTCTATGATTTAGCTTATTTTCTTATTTACCTTATGTATGCTAATAGATGATATGATAAGAGGCTTGGTTGGGGTACCTCAGGATTCTAGTCCTCAGGTCGCACCTAAGGTCTAGCTTGGGTCCTAACAGGAACCCATGGGGGACACACATAGACCATGTATCCATCAGAACTATCTCCATTCGGGATAAATATCAATCATCGGAACCATTTTCCTTCGGCATCGCCACCATTTTTCTTTGGTATAATCATCACTTGACTAAACCATTTCCCTTTGGCATATTCCTCAAATTAATTCCATCTCAATATATCAGAACTAATGCAAATAAGCAATGTTCATGTAAGTCACAATGATGGAATGATATCAACAACTAGTCATAACTCATATCATAATAATCTATTTAGATATCCACAATTTATCAAAGGCTGAATCATATTGAACACACCATTATAACTCATCAAATTTGTCATTCATTACCCTATTTCTTTGTTATCAAGTTCAATAAAATAATCAAATAGTATCAAACCACTTTCCATTACTTCTCAACATACAAAATAAGAATACATGATCCTACTAGCTTAAACAAAGGTTTACAAATTTACTTTCCTTGAATTTACTCTGAACTACTCTAAAATTTGCGTCTTGCCCTTACATCGACACTCCAAATCAATAAAATCTATTCAAATACGTAATCCTAATAAGAATACGAACCTAACGACACCTAAATCATAATTTTTGAAAATTAGGCTAAAACTGACCCAAAATCCCATTTTTGAAAATGAAGGGAAAATTTGGACATTTTTATGTGAAAACATTCCTTGAAGAATTTGGAAACTATTAGTGAAAACCATTTCGAATTTGGACTTAAAATCAGTTCATAATCATCAATATACTAACAATTCCATGTTCTTGAAAAACCCTAATTTCCTCAACTTGAAATCCTCAAGTTCTGAATAAAAACAACACTTTATCAATGGGAAATGATGATTTGAAGTTAAAAAGACTTACCTACTAAAATTGTAAGACCACGAAAGTTGAAAAGTCAAATGAAAGAGAATTTAAGGAAATTTTGGATTGTCCCTAAGTCTATGAGTGGGTCTACGACTGGTAGGGACCCTTATGAGTCATAGAGGTGACTCATGAAGGTGAGTGAGAGTTTAGAAAACTTGATAAGAGAAGTATCACGATTTGATCTAGGATATAGTCGTAACACGACGACCAAAACCTTAAGGGCTCCAACCAAGCCTCTTGACATATCATAAACCATACATAAAGTAAAATAGGTGCGAAAAATAACATATGAAGGAGTCTAAATCATGATGAATCATAAAGAGTATGAGAATTTGACAATATAGACTCTAAACACAGGTCCAACAAATGCCTCTACTACATAAAAATAGTGGGGGATAAGACATGTCCCTAGCTCACCCTTAACATGAAAGAAATAAACGTCTTTGAAAGAAGAAAAAAACAACTTATAACTAGTGCCCGGTAGATGAGGACTCACTAAACACTTTGCTGATAAGGAAACTCTACTAGCCATATGTGTTAGGAGCATGATCCTCAACCCCTACATTATGATACAATATAGGCAATAGTATGTGTTAGTACTTTTGAATGTATTAAGTATGAAGGAATGACATGCAACATAAATCATAAGATGCATTGATCAAGTAAAGTACATGGGAAGAAGAGATAAGTAAAGTTATGAGAAAGTCATAATGATCAAAGTATTTGAAAGGCATAGTTGAAGTCATGAAAGTACATAAGAGATCATACATATGTGGGATAGAACCATAACCGACAATAAGACCATGCGAGCTATAACATGGAATCCTGATGTCTCTCCATACAGCGGAAGAAAGGGGAATTTACTTGCCAAGGTAGACTTTACTCTACTAGGCGGGTCATGTTCATATGCTATATGTGGATCCACTAGCTAAGCCATGAAGTCAAACCTTTAGTGGCATGTAGTTTAAGGAACTTAAGGTTACTACTAAGGCTTTTGGTAGGGCGCCACCTCAAGTCCACTCGATGCTAAGTTAAATCCCACGAAATACATAACATAGTAATCATACTTAGCATATATCATAACTTGTTCATAAAGTTCATACTTCATAGAATAGATCTTTTGATAAAATAATTGCAATGTGAGTATTTGACTTTCATCATTACAATTTATACTTGCATAATTCATATAATTAGTGTCACGACCCAACCCTGTAGGCCGCGACTGGGGTCCAACCTGGACCCCTCCTTATGCGTATCTATTAGCTACACCTAAGTTGAACCGTGTGTGATGTGACACTATACCCAAAAACCTCAATAGTTGAAAACTTTTTCAAGTATATATAGCCTCTTTCATTCGTATCATTTCATAAAAGGGCACACAAGCTGACGAGGCTGCCATAACATAAAAACATTTACAACCTGCCGTATGGGCATAGTCGAAAACAAACTTATAAACAACCCACATATACATATGTCTACAGACCTCTAAGATTAGTAACAACAACATATGGCGGGACAGGGCCCCCGCCGTACCCCTGGACAATTAAATACATATATATTATATGACTAGTATCAAAAGTTAGGCCCCGAAACAGTGGAGTGCTCCCAATATCGCTGAGTGGAAACCCTAAGCTAGCGGATCTCCAAACTAAACATCTGTACCTGCGGGAATGAAATGTAGCCCCCCGAAGAATGGGGGGTTAGTACGATATATGTACTGAGTATATAACACATAACAATACATAATTGAGCTGACAACTGAAGTAGGGATGCAGGAAATAAATATAACAGTCTGCATCATATGACTTGAGGGCATGTATACCTTCCTTACATACCATACCTGGCCCGCTATGGGACTTGATTCTACAAGTGTGTCACTATATTTCCACATGCATGCCTACAGACTGTATCCGGCCCTTCAGTGAGGGACTCAGTGAAGATGTCATTTCATTGTGTATCATGCCCGGCCCTTCATGGGACGTGGTGAATAATCATTTCATTATATATCATGCTCGGCCCTTCATGGGACGCGGTGAATAATCATTTCATCATATATCATACCCGGCCCTTCATGGGATGCGGTGAATCATTATTTTATCACTTATCATGCCCGACCCTTCATGGGACGTGGTGAATTTATCATGACCGGCCCTTCATGGGACGCAGTAAATTTATCATGCCCGGCCCTTTATGGGACGTGGTGAGTTTATTATGCCCGACCCTTCATGGGATGCAGTGAGTTTATCATGCCTGCCCCTTCATGGGATGCGGTGAATTTATCCTGCCCGAGTAGAGCAATGAGGAACTATATGCAATTAGCTCATCATCTGAGACTGGGTATAACAATCATCATGGACTGTCATTTGTTGATCAAAATGATTATCATCTCACGTATCCTCTAAATGCTATTAGGGGCCATATCGACGGAGTCTCAAGAGTCCTAGACTTTTATTGAGGTAATACCGAATGGCTTATGCAATCAGAGATACTTGTCATTATAGAGTTCTTAGGCATGGGAGCTCATACATTTAATTAGTATTCATCCTATAGGGACTCGAGGGTAGTAGTTCAACTACTTCAAGAACTTTGATATTAAGAAATAAATAGGAGTTATAGTTCATGCTTCTCATGCATCCAGTTGCTATTTCATGTACAGAAGGCACGGGGGTGATAGCTCAGCTACCTTAAGCGCCTTAGCATTTAGAAGTGAACACGAGTTAAGAGGCTCTACATATATTACCTTTTATCCTATAGAAGCCTTAAAAAGGCAATAACTCAACTATTACAAGAGTTCTACTATCACAAAGTGGATAAGAATTATGAACTGTACTCGGAGCTTTACGAATGGAATTATTCCCATATTTCATATACCAATCATTCATAACTTATTTCTAAGACATGCCCAGAAGAAAAGAGAGATAGGTTGTACATACTTATGACGAGAACATGCCAAGAGAAAGCTTCACATACCTCTTATGGCTCTTTATCTCATCTGTCTCATCGTCCTCTGAACCTAGGTAATATACAAGCAACATGAATATTAATAACCCTTGGATTTCCAGCATCTTAGGTTACATATGAGTATTCATAGAACTCAACTCTTCGCTCGCCTCCTTGATTAGTTTCTTAACTAGTTAAGGCGTTAACAAAAATCGGACAGTACCTCCCCTATAATGTGCCCTATCCGAATTCCCAATCACATCCCTAATACCTACAGATAACCAAAAACATAAACAACAGCTCTTATATATATAAAACTTTGCAACATTATACATTACAACCTCCGGACGACTCGCTCGAAATTACGATATCCAAAATAGGGTTTCTAGTTTCTATTTTGCGAAACCTTTAACCGTACGAAGCGTGGAATCATGTGGATTCAACCAAAATCTCCCACACCTATTTTAGAATACATTTAGACCCTGAAACACACATACGCACAACCATCAGCAGCCTCCAAACACATCACGCCTCACTTCGACTACAATTTAACTACGACGACTTCAATTTAGATTGTTTCTTTTGCTGAGCATACCCACAATTTTTTCATACTTACAGCAGTAAAAAAGTTACATAATACACTCCATAACAACCCCATAAAGTCCAAATTTAAAGGACAAATCTTACCTTACCCGAAATTGGCCAAAACTAGCCAAAATCGTACCTCGGAAACCTCTTTAGCGCGCTGAAACTGTGTGGACTGGTTGCTGTCCATTTTGGCTGCACCAAGCCATGATTTTATACTTATAATACCTCCATATAATCGTGGTATACGATGTATAATTAATTTATGGAACGAAATCAGAACGTACCTATTTTTTTCCTCCTAGCCGTCGCGATTTTCTCTCTTGTTCTAGGGTTTGTTTTCTGATTTTTGCTGCCGTTTTAAGACCCAAAACGGAAGTATAGTCATTATATACATACATATATGTGGTCCCAAGGTGTAAAACGTGTTAGCCCCTAAGGGGGACACGTGTCCAGCCCCTATTGGGCCCCGTATCCATGCAAGCAAGGGGTTGCCACGTGGCAGTGGGGCCCACCTCCCCCAAGTAGGTGGGTCACCTACTTGACCCCAAGCAGGTGGGTCACCTTCTTGCTTGAGGTGTTTCCACATGTCACCCCCTTATTGGCTGCCATGCATCGTCTGTTTCCCTTCCTCGTGGGTTCGTAGTCTCGTCCTATTTTAAGAGCCTATGTAATCCATGCTACGCAAGCTTGGTATGTACTCAAATATCTTATGTATATAAGGACTCTAAATAAGTAGCTTACATAGGTAAATGAAGTCCTACGACTCACTACTCGGCCTCTAATCCCTTCCGGATTCTTGTGACTCTATTTCCAACCTTCTCTACTATGGGATATCACATTCTCCCTTCCTTAGAATCATTTGATAGTGTCGTAGCTTATCCGGATCTCATGATAATGTCTCAGGAACTTAAGAGACATTCCAAGTTTAAAAGTGTGGGGTGTAACAATTAGGTCTTAGGTCACCATATAGGGCCCTAAGCCATCTTTCTTCATAACTTGTAAGAAATTCATAACTTGAACATAATTGTAATTCATGATCATAATTCATATTTGAATTTATAGTAAAACTCATATACAAAGTCAATTTGAATAAAAACCATGATAATACCTTGAAATCATTAAATTCATAATCATACTTCATAATATCATCATTGAAAATAGCTTTATGTATGGGCATTCACAATTCAACTTAAAAATCATGTAATTCATCTGGAAACATACTTATAATGATAATCTATAATGATTAAACACATAATTTAAACAGCACAATGCAATTCATCAAATTAGGTTTACAAACCCAATTGAAATTCATGAGTTTTTGAGTAGAAACCTTGGGACTCCATGGATGAAAGAGACTCATGGATCAATCTCTACATACCTTGATTGAATTTGACCTTAGAATTGAAAAAGGAGACTTATTCTTGAAAAAGCCCTAGCCAAACTTGATAAATACGATGAACCCTTGAAGTAATAATTGAGAGAGAACTATTAAAGTTGATTGAGAATTAATGAGGGAAAATAATAGGTTTAGGAGTATTTAAGATGTTTTTTTAATGAAACTAGTCCTTAAAACACTCACATACAATAATAAAAGAATAGGGAAATGAACATATTACCCCTAATTTAACTGGACTAGGACTAGGACTCACCACGGAGGACCTATCACTATCCGTGGTGGTGTCCATGATATTAGCCTTGGATTTAAAATTTGAGAGTTTTAAAGGAAGGCTTTCAGAATCTCCTTCACGGAACCCCTTCATGGTCCACGGAGGGCTTCATGACCCATGAAGAAGGGATGTGGTACAGGGCCTGCAGGTTGACCTATAGGAGTGACCACCAGAGAAACCACCATGGTATGTAAAGCTTGGTACATCCTATGGTGGTGAGGCGTGGTCCTTGTCTTGGTATCCATTTCTGAGGTCTCAAGGGAGGGGTCACCACAAAGGGCTTCATGGTCAATGGTGCTTAGCACGGTCTGTAGTGCTTACCATAGTCTGTGGTTCCCTATCGTGGACCTTACCCTGCAGGAATGAACCTCAGGGTTACCACTATCATCGTCCACCACAAGGTGTGGTGCTCACCATGGCCTATGATGGCCTTCTGTGGTCATCACCTGGTGCCAAAATTGCAGGTTTTTAGAAATTTCATGTTTTGATCCTTATTTTTTGACTTTTCAACTTCTTGGGTATTACAATAAGAATGGGGGTCTACGATTCATTTGATGAATCATAGAGGAGTCTATGACTCATAAAAGATATTTATCATGTAGGGTTTGAGCTCCTACAATTATTGAGTCTCAAAACCCACTCTATGACTCAACAGGATGACTCGTAGAGGGGATGACCACTCGTAACCATGAGTCATGCAAACTTTAGAGGTTCATAATGTGTAGGTTTTCAAACTTGTAGGATAACGAGGGTCTACGACCCATAATCCTTTTGATGAGTAATAAGAATGACTCGTAGAGAAAGATTAGAGACACCAAATCTCATGGGTTCAAGGACCTGCAAGATGAGTCATTCTTATTACTCGTCAACACACCTACGACTCGTGGAGTTCCATTCGTAGGTCAAAAATTTAGATTTAATGAAGGGTATTTCTATCTTTTCCCTAATTTGGTTCAATGAACCTAGACACTTTTATGGACAAGTTACAACAACAACAACAACAACAACCCAGTGAAATCCCACAACATGGGGTCTGGGGAGGGTAGAATGTACGCAGACCTTACTTCTACCAAGGTAGGACGGCTGTTTCCTGGAGACCCTCGGCTCAGTAAAAGCATAAATGCATAAAAAATGTTAGATAAGAATAGAAAATTAAAAGCTTTATGAGAAAAACAACAAACAAATAACGAATAGATAACAAATAAATACAAATAAATAAATACTAATAACAAATAACGATTAAATAAATAATGAAAGCGTCACAGGTAAAATTGAGTAATCAAAGCATAGAAAGTAATAAATAATAACAGAAATAACAGAAATCAGAAGTCAAAGCGCAAGAGATCGTAATGCACTACTACACCTATGAATAGAGAAGAATAACGAGACTATGAACTAGCCTTCTACCCTAATGTGGGTCCTCCACATCCTCCTATCTAAGGTCATGTCCTCCGTAAGCTGTAACTGCGCCATGTCCTGTCTAATCACCTCTCCCCAATACTTCTTCGGCCTACCCCTACCTCTTCTGTAACCATCCATGGCCAGCCTCTCACACCTCCGCATTGGGGCATCTGTGTCTCTCCTCTTCACATGTCCATACCATCTCAGTCGTATTTCCCGCATCTTGTCTTCCACCGAGGCCACTCCTACCTTGTCCCGAATAGCCTCATTTCTAATCCTGTCGCTCCTGGTGTGCCCACACATCCATCTCAGCATTCTCATCTCAGCAACTTTCATCTTTTGAATGTGAGAAGTCTTAACTGGCCAACACTCCGCCCCATTCAACATAGCCGGTCTAACCACCACTTTGTAGAACTTGCCCTTAAGTTTTGGTGGCACATTCTTGTCACATAGCACTCCGGAAGTGAGCCTCCATTTCATCCACCCTACCCCAATACGATGTGTGACATCATCGTCAATCTCTCCGCTGCCTTGCATGATAGACCCAAGATACTTGCAACTACTTCTCTTTTGGATGGCCTGAGCACCAAGCCTAACTTCAACGTCAACCTCCTGAGGTGTCTCACTGAACTTGCACTCTAAGTACTCTGTCTTTGTCCTACTCAACTTAAACCCTTTAGACTCCAAGGTATGTCTCCAATCCTCCAGCTTAGCATTAACTCCGCGGCGAGTCTCATCGATCAGGACTATGTCATCCGCGAAAAGCATACACCATGGCACCGCACCTTGAATTTGTCGCGTCAATCCATCTATCACCAAGGCGAATAAAAAAGGACTAAGAGCTGATCCTTGATGCAACCCCATCACCACTGGAAAGTGCTCTGAGTCCCCTCCTACTGTCCTTACCCTGGTTTTGGCTCCCTCGTACATGTCCTTGATCACCCTAATGTATGCCATAGGTACACCTTTAGCCTTCAAACATGTCCATAGTATTTCTCTTGGGACTTTATCATAAGCCTTTTCTAGGTCGATGAATACCATATGCAAGTCCCTCTTCCTCTCCCTATGCTGCTCCACCAGTCTCCTCATAAGATGGATGGCTTCTGTAGTTGAGCGTCCCGGCATAAATCCAAACTGGTTCTCTGAAATAGACACGTCTCTCCTCACCCTCATCTCTACCACTCTTTCCCACAGTTTCATAGTATGGCTTAGTAGCTTAATACCTCTATAGTTGTTGCAACTCTGGATATCCCCTTTGTTTTTGTATAGAGGGATCATTATGCTCGACCTCCATTCTTCGGGCATCGTTGCCATTTTAAAGATGACATTAAATAACCTAGTCAACCACTCCAAACCTACCAAACTCATGCTCTTCCAAAATTCCCTAGGAATCTCGTCAGGTCCGGTTGCTCTTCCCCAGCGCATCCTACGAACGACACTCTTAACCTCCTCGACCTTAATACTCCTGCAATACCCAAAATTGCAACGCCTCTCTGTATGTTCTAAATCTCCCAACACAAAGTCTCTGTCCCCTTCCTCATTCAAGAGTTTATGGAAATAGGACTGTCATCTCTGTTTAATGAGGGTCTCGTCTACCAATACTTTTCCATGCTCGTCCTTAATGCACTTCACTTGGTCCACATCGCGTGCCCTTCTCTCCCGCGCCCTGGCTAGCCTGAACAATTTTCTATCCCTACCTTTCTCTTCTAGTTCAGCATAAAGGCGTTCAAAAGCTGTTGTTTTTGCCATTGAAACCGCCGACTTCGCCTCCTTTCTCGCTATTTTATAAAGTTCCCTATTCATCCACTTCTCTACCTCATCTATGCTTTCTATCAACTTTGCATACACCATCTTCTTTGCTTCCACCTTTTCTTGCACTTCTCTATTCCACCACCAGTCTCCTCGATGCCGACTACGACTACCAGTCGAGACTCCCAACACTTCCCTTGCCACAGTCCTAATACAACTAGCCGTCCTATCCCACATACTGGTCGCATCCCCATTACTATCCCAGGCCCCCATGGCCTTCAACTTCTCTCCCATCTCCAGGGCATTAGCAGTGGTCAAACTCCTCCATCTGATCCTAGATCGATCATCCCCGACCCTCTTATTCCTCATCATCTTGATCCCTAAATCCATCACCAAAAGCTTATGTCGGGTTATAAGGTTGTCTATCGGAATGACCTTACAGTCTTTGCACAGACCTCTATCGACCTTCCTCAGGAGTAAAAAGTCTATCTGAGTCTTAGCCACCGAACTATAGAATGTTACCAAGTGGTCTTCCTTCTTTGGGAAACTCGAATTGGCTATGACCAACCCAAAAGCTCTTGCGAATTCCAAAAGTGAAAGGCCTCCTACATTTCTGACCCCGTAGCCAAAGCCTCCATGCACATCATCATACCCTCCTGAAATAGACCCGATGTGACCATTGAAATCCCCTCCCACGAAAAGCTTCTCAGTAGGTGGTATACCTCCTACTAACTCGTCCAAATCCTCCCAAAAGTGCCTCTTATCCTCCTCTCTTAAGCCCGCTTGTGGCGCATAAGCACTAATAATGTTGAATGTGCTCCCTTCAACGACCACTTTAATCGACATCATCCTATCGTTGACTCTCCTAACCTCCACTACCTGATCCCTTAGATCATTGTCTACTAAAATGCCTACCCCATTCCTATATTTTGATCTACCTAAAAACCAAAGCTTATACCCGTCTACCTCCCTAGCTTTAGAACCTACCCATTTGGTCTCTTGGACACAAGCTATATTAATCTTTCTCTTCTTTAGAATTTTAACTAGCTCTATGGATTTGCCCGTTAACGTTCCAATATTCCAAGAACCAACTCTCAGTCTAGACGCTCCTTTAACCCACTTACCCCTCCTTACCCTCGTCCCCGACCCCGTCCCTGAATGAGAACATGACCTTAATCTACCATCACTATCTAAAGCCACGAAAATATGTAGGAATTAATAAATTATTCAAAAATCTACAGTTAGCAAAATGCAACGATAAGTGTATGAACAAAAATATAGATAAACCGGAGGTACCAACTCCAGTTGAAAAACCGGAATTACTGTTCACGCCGGAATTACTGTTCACGCCGGAATTACTGTTCACGCCGGAAACACTGTTCACACCGGAAAATGGAAAACCGCGAGACGACACCGGAAATCAATAGATCTAGGCCAAATCTGAACAGATCTGGAGGTATTCGTTGGAAAACAAGCAAAAGGAAAGAAAAGAAAAAGAAAGAAGAAGAATAAGTAGTGAGCTGTGAGCGCAAGTTGAGGGGCAAGTTCAAAGATTATATTTACCCAACCCTTCAAATTCCCCTTCTATTCTAATTTATTCTTCAAAAATTCCCTAAGGAAAGACTGTCAAATCTCTCTTAAGTTCCTCCTACAATTTCAAGCTAAGGTTTCAAGTTCACCAAGGCTCCTCTTTAATTTCGGAGTTGGTTTCATCAAGGTATGTGGGGAATGATCCATGGGTTCCTTTTACCCATGGAGTGCCAAGTTTCCCTTAAAAGATCTCTTGAATTTTAGTGACTTCTCAACCTTAATTTTGGTGAATTGCATTAGGCTGTTTCAATTATGTTTTAAATTATTATTAATGGTTATTATAAGCATGATTCTACATCAATTATATGATTTCAAGTCGAATTATGAATGCCCATATATGAAGCTACTTTTAATAATGATTTTACATGAATTATGATTAGGAAGTTCAATGATTTTCAAGTATTTTCATGGTTTCCAATCATATTGACTATGTATACAAGTTATACTCTAATTTCAGGTATGAATTATGATTATGGATTACCATTGTACTCAAGATATGAATTTCATGAAAGTTATGAAGAAAGGTGACTTAGGATCCTTAATTGGTGACCCAAGAACCTAATGACATAAACTATGCAAGTATGATTTGTGATGCTGAAAGGCATTTCTCATATTACAATTATAGTATGAAATGAGCTACTCTATGAGCTTTAACCCTATGAACAAGATTATTATATATGCTAAATATGATTACTATGTTATGTATTTCATGGAATTTGACTTAGAACTGAATAATTCTTGATGTGGGGGCTCAACCTACGGAGTCATTATATAAAGTCTCTTGTCTCATAACTACGTGCCACTGTAGGATTTGCCTTTATGGCCTGGCTAGTGCATCACATATAGAACATGTTCATGACACCCGCCTAGTGGTGTAGATTCTACCTTAACATGTAGATTCCCTTTCTTCCATTGTATGGGGAGACATCGGGATTCCATGTTATAACTTTCATGGTCTTATTGTCGGTTATAGTTCTATCCCACATATGTATACTCTCTTTATGTTCTTTTATGATTTTCAACTATGTTTCTAATGCTTTGATTATTATGGTTTTTTCAAGACTTTACTTATTCTCTTTTATCATGTACGTTATTTGATCGTTGCATTCTATGATTTATATTACAGGGCTTACCCACATACTTCGTACATTTAAAAGTACTAACGCATATTTGTTGCCTATATTATCTCATAATGTAGGAGTTGAGGATCATATTTCTTCCACACATGGCTAGTTGAGTTACCATGCGGTGGAGTTTTTGGTGAGTCCTCATATATCGAGGGAAAGTGATGAATTTGCTCCTTTTTAAAAGAATTTTGTTACATTCATATTGAGGGTGAGCTATGGACATGTCTTAGCCCCCACCCATCTTGATTAGTAAGGCATTTATTGGACAAATGATGTAGAGTCTATGTTGTCGTACTCTTATACTTTATGGTTCATGTTTTGAGAATCATTCACATGTTATTACCACTTTAATTTACCTTATTCATGCTTATGATACAACAAGAGGCTTGGTTGGGGCCCTTCGGGGTTTTGATCATAGTGTCACCTCTAGGGCCTAGTCTGGGTCGTGACAAATTTGGTATCAGAGCACAAGATTTAAGATGTCCTAGGGAGTCCAACATGCCACGTCAAGTAGAGTCTTATTCATGGGTATGAATCGTGCCACATCTATGAATAGGAGGCTATACGAAGTTTTAGGAAATCCTCACTTCTTTCGTGATCTATGCCATGCGATAGAGTATACTCTAAGACTTCCTTTTCCTAACGATTTTCCTTTGTGAGTTTTAGAAATGCCTCTAATAAGAGAACCTATGCAAAGAAAGGTCAATGCTAATGAAGACCAAGCTCCTCCGGCCTCTCAAGACAGTGGTCCTCTACCCGACCAAGTGACCAATTCAGAGTTCCAGACTGCTATTACCATGCTAGACCAAGTTATGGCCAACCAAGGAGTTTTTGCTCCTCCTAATGCTCCTACTCCATCTTATAGAGTGAGGTGATTGCAAGGATGAACTAAATTTGCACTTTTAGAGACTACATTTCATGTCACTAAAGACCCATTTTCTTGTAGTGTTTATTCTAAGAATAAAATTTGCCTCACCAAGATCTTTCATATCAAAATGGCTTCTAAGAATATTTTTAGAATCATAAATAATATTCATGTTAGAGCCAAAGATAAATAAATCATCAACATATAGGCAAATAATAACATGTGAATTATTCAAAGACTTATGATAAATGCACTTATCACACTCATTTATTTTAAAACCATTTTCAATTATGCAAGAATCAAACTTTTCATGCAATTGCTTTAGTGCCTATTTCAAGCCATATAAGGATTTAGTTAAGTTTACACACTTTGATTTTTTGGCCTTCTTCAACAAAACACTTGAGTTGATCCATATATATTTCCTTATTTGGGTCTCCATTTTCTAAAGCAATTTTTACATTCATTTGTTGAATATGCAAATCAAAAATTGCAGCCATAGAAATGAAAAGTCCAATGGATGTAATTCTAGTTACCGGAGAAAAAATATCAAAAGATGCTGGGCCTTCTAGTTGCTTAAAACCTTTAGCAACTAGTCTAACGTTACATTTATCAATAGATCCATCCGGTTTTAACTTTTTTTATAATACCCATTTGAAAATTGTTTTACAATTTGGTGGTAAATCAACTAACTTCCAAGTTTTATTAGAAAATAGTGATTCTATTTCATCATTTACAACCACTTTCAAAAAAAAGAATCATGTGAAGATAAAACTTCTTGTAAAATGAGAGGGTCATCTCCAACATTAAAAATATAAAAATCAAGACCAAAATCTTTTTCTACTTTTTTTTTTAAGGGAACAAACCTTACACGAGGCTCCCACCTCTCGTGCGCGGCCAGGTGTTGAGCCGCTCACCCCCAAGCTGTATTATACATAAAAACAAAAAAAATACACGGAGGGGGATATAAACCTAACCTCCAATCCTATGGTGTTTCATAAGCCGACCATCCTACTAAGGGAAGCCAACTCATCCCCGATACAAGCACATGAAAAGAAAACCTAGAAACTATGCACCTAAAGGAAATGACTCCTCTCGATACAAAGAAACTAGGAAAGCATAAATAAGGGAGACTCTTCCTTTACATAAAATAAAGGAAAAATCTAAATAAAACTGGGGATGAATCCTCATAAATGCTATATATACAACAAAAGTAGCGTAGACGATGAACATCAAATAACATGGCTAAGATATAACATGGAAAATCACAAACACTGCAATTGGGTGCTCAATCCAAGGATGCAACACAAAATAGTAGATCATGGAGGCTTTTTAATTCGTTTGGTCTTCCTCCATCTGAAACTGGGCAGGCCGACTCTATCTAGCATGTAGTAACCTCGAGTACCACGAGGTAGCTACTGGAGGGTGGTGTAGTGGCCTGGAGTGGTAAGAGTGTGACTGTGCTTGGAGAGAGCATCCGCAGTAAAGTTTGCCTCCCTATATACATGCCTGCAAGAAAAGCGAACAAATAATTTGGAAATACCAACAAGGTCCTGAGTTACCTGGTGAAGGCTCCACGGAAGTTTAGTCTAATGATTGATCCATTTAGTGAGGAACTCCGAGTAAACTTCTAGGATAACATGTTGAAAACCCTGTTGAATGCACCATTTAAGCCCATAAACTGCCGCCTCTAGTTCATCTTGATTGTTCGTTCCCTATCCTAACGGTATGGCGTAGGCGAATATGAATTTACCCATGTGATCTCTTAAGATGCCACCCCCAATTGCCTCTGGATTACCCAATGCGTTGCCGTCAGTGTTCAGCTTGACGAAACCGAGTTGTGGCTTAATCCACGAGACTTGGGTGATCTTCATCTTATGAGTACACTTATCTATGCAGGAGATGGTGTGGATCCAGTTCGAGGGCCAATGGATATAGGGGTACGCGACTCTAAGAAGATTTGAGATGTCCTTGAAAACTGCAAATTTCACTCTCGCCAAGCTAGAACTCTCCCCCCCGTATTTGCTCGCGCACCTATTCTTCCACAAATTCCAACATATAAATATTGGGGTGGAATGGAGGATAATTTTATGAGCTTCTGTGCGGTACTTGCGAAGCCACCAGCTCATAACAAGAGGTTTGAGGGGTGTGGCTTCATGCCTTATGCCTAGGGAATTTGAGAAGTAGTGCCAAATATTCCTAGCGAAATGGCCAGTGCTGAAAATGTGCTCTATGGTGTCCGGACCTGGACTGTGGCAGCAATAGCATGGTGTGGAAACGTAGCCAAATGCAGTGATCTTTTCCTTTGTTGGCAGCTTGCCTCTAAAAGCCCTCCACAACAAAAAGGAGCATTTAAAGGGGATGTTTTTGTACCAAGTGTAATGGTCGTATAGTGTCTTGGTCCGGTGTTCCCTCACAAGCTGCCATGCCGAGGAACATGTGAAGTTCCCATTGGTATTCAGCTTCCAAATGGCCTGATCCGGTGTGTTTCCTTGAAGCTGAAGTGTGGAAGAAGTAATGAGAGAAACGAGCTGCGCTGGTGCCAACTGATTTAGCATATCGATGTTCCATTGGCCATCTATACGAAAATCAGCTACCCTCATATTGTTTGCTCTTCCCAACTCCTCCCTATAGTTGGATAAGGGTCCGATACCTAGCCAATCGTCCCACCAAAAACAGCACGAACCCGAGTGAAGCCTCCATTGAATGTGAGGTTCGGCAATATGTTTGTTGTGCATCTTTTACTTCTTCTTAACTCAAAATCACTAATTTCTTTATTTTTAAAGTAGAAGAAGAAGAACTAGGTAGCGACAAATCATTTTTTTCAATCCTTTGACCCCCACTATTTTTAGAATCAAAAGGAAGTTTATTTTCATAAAAAATAGCATCACCTGATTCTATTATAATATTATATTTAAGTTTAAAAAATCTATAGGCTGTACTATTTGAAGCATAACCAAGAAAAACACAAGTAGTAACTTTCTTATCAAACTTTGTAACCTTGGGATCCAATAGCCTCACAAAGTCTAGACATCCCCAAACTCTTAGATATTTGAAACTTGGGTTTTCACCTTTCCACAACTCAAAAGGTGTTGGTTTAGTCTTTTTATGAGGCACGATTCAACACATAACACGTTGTCAAAGTAGCTTCACCCCAAAAATTTAAAGGTGCATTTGACTCAATAAGCATGACATTAGTCAATTCAATCAAAGTTCTATTTTTCCTTTCCGCTACACCATTAGATGAAGGAGAATAAGAAAGATAAGTTTCATGAATCATTCCCAATTATCTAATAAAAGAATTAAACTCATATTCATGGCGTCTATCACTTGTAACTCTTTTTATTTTCTTTCCAAACTGATTTTCAACCTTATGGAGATAGATTTTAAAAGTTTCAAAAGCATCACTTTTATTTTTCATTAAGTAAACATATATAAACTTAGAAAAATTATTAATGAAAGTGATAAAATATCTATTTTCTCTATGAGTTAAAATACCTCCAAGTTCACAAATATCTGTGTGAACTAATTCTAATAAATCAATTTTTCTTTCAACTTGAAAATAAGACCTTTTAGTGATTTGGCTTTACTACAAGCCTCACACTTTTCAAAATTCTTTTTAATCACTAGGATTAATCTTAAACTACTCATGATTCCCACAAAATGATCATTAATATGACTCAAATGAGCATGCCAAAAATTAGTAGAAGAAAGCATATAAACAGAAGTAGAAAATTTATTCATTTCAATATTCAGTTTAAACATCCCATCACAAGCATATCCTTTCCCACAAAAATGCCCTTCTTCACAATTACATATTGATCAGATTCAATAATCTATTTAAAGCCTGCTTTATTAAGAAAAAAACTAAACATCAATTTTTTTTATCATGGAAGGAGTATAAAGTACATTTTTCAAAGTTAACACCCTTCTAGAGGTAAAACACAATTCGACATCTCTAATTCCAAGCACTTGATTAGTGTGAGAATCACCAAGCATAATGGTTGTGGCCTTTTCAAAATGAGTATAGTTTTAAAATCAATCTTTCTCATAACATACATGATGGTTTGCACCAGAATTAGCCCACCGTCCATCAACATTCTCAATTATGTTTATATCTCTAATTACCACTACAAAAGGCTCTTCGGTAACGTTTCCTAAGGTGTAGGACTACGTTTCAGGAATCTATAAAATGGAGCAATATGCCCACCCTTGCCACAAATAAAGCATAGTCCCGTATTTTGAACTTATTGATTTTGTTCTTGGTTATGTTCATCATTATATTTCTTGGGTGGTCTACCATTATTTTTCTTGAATTTTTTCTTCTTAGTCTTCAAAGAGGTATTTTTGTTAGATTCAGGAGTAGCACTATTTGAAGTAACTAAATTTATCTTCATTGTGATGTCGCTCTCTTTTGATTGTTAAAGTACATCTTGGCCCCTTGCCTCCTATTCCATACGAATTTTCATCATCAACATCTCAAGAGAGGTTTTCTTTTGTTTGTGGCGCATAGTTTTTTGAAACTCCTTCACAGAAGGTGGAAGTTCATGTACTATGCCACAAATAATAAGGTTATCTTCAATTTTTACCTCCTCAGACCTGACTATGTAACGATCATTATAAAGTCTTTAGCTTGTTCCACCACTAATTTGTTGTCCACCATTTGAAAATGAAAAAATCGGCTAGCAGCATATTTTTTCACTCCATCTTCTTGGGTATCATACTTACTCTGCAATGCTTTCCAAATTTTCTTTACACTAGAGTATGTTCTATCATAATAATAATCATAAAAATTATCACATAGACAATTAAGAATATAATACCGACACTTATAGGAATTATCATTGTACTTTTTTACTTTTTCTTGATGAGAAATAAGTTCATTATTATCCATGGAGAGGATATCAATTTTATTAGGATTCTTCTCAGTTAACACATAAGAATCATTGAGAAGACTTAAGTAGAAAATACTTTACCCTTCCATCTCTTGAAATGATTACCATTGAACTGAAATGGCTTATTAAGATTTCCCATCTTGATATCCGCGGATTTTTCAATTGTTTCCATTGTGTGAATCTCCTTAAAATTGTTGGTGAAATTATAAGATTACAAAAATGGAATAGAAAAAATAAAATAAAGAAAATAAAATCTCTTCAGGCTGAGGCGCGGATATCTCACTCTCTTTAAGGAGATTCAAGATGGTCCAACAATAATCCTCTTGACTTAGCCCTTCTAGGATACAATATCCTTATCACAAAGTGTAGCTCAACAAACTCTGGATAAGAGTTGAGTCTAAGGCTCCACAAAAAAGAATACCTCCCTTCAACAAATAAGAACTCTCTTTTCAACTAACTTTTATGCACTCTATATTTTCTTGTGTGTAAAAAACTAAAGTTAGACCATCTCTATTTATAGATGAGGAAGTATTCTTAGCAATAAATAGGAAGATAATGGTGGAGTAAATAGAGAAGATAAATAGCCTAGAGGTTAAATATGTTATAAGGTATAATGGAGGAATAAAGAGGGAATAAAGTGAGAAAAAAAATGCTCCAACATTCTCAGGAACATTCGGATCTTACCAAGTAGTGGTAATTAAGCCCAACGTACAAAACTGTTGCACAATTCAATGTGCAAAGTAATGCAGCAAAAGGAAGACACACTCACTAACTGCCAAAGGAATGCAGCACCAACTGCCAAAGGAATGCAGAACTAAAGTGATCCCAAAATAATTTTATACTATTAAAATGCTCGAAAGACCAACAATTTGCAATGACGATAAATATCAATTTAATAGGCTAAACTTGTATTTTTCTCATATGGTTTTCATCAAATACAACTTTAATATTATTTATATCATTTTAAGACGTTATACTAATTAGCATGAGATATATGTGTTCGAGAACTAGTGAGTCTATATATATAATTATAGTAATCCATAATTTATCTTGATTTAGATAAAGATAAAAAAAAATTATTCAAGTAAAATAAGAAATTTTTTTATCTCTCAATAATTTTTAGATAAGCATTTTCTAATATAATCATTGGTTTTAAAGTTAAGATACAATGATCATAATGCCATAAAACACAAAAAATTATTCCATTACTTCAAATCACAAAATATTTTTAATGTTGTGGATGGAATTATTGTTGACCTTTTTTTTCATATTAACTTAAAATCAAGGAATATATTAGAAAATGCTTATCCTACTCCAATTTGAAAAAGATTAAGAAATAAAAATATTTTCTATTTATTAGAATTATTTAAAGCATTATCTCAATGAAAATTAATTAAGAGGTTCCTATGATTTTATATAGATGACCTATATTATTAATTTTAAAACTATATGGGGTATTTCTATTTTAATTGATAAAAGCAGATTAAAAAGAAAAAAAAAATATTTTCACGTTTATTTTATTTTGAGGGATTTTATAAGGAAAAACATAAGAAAACAATCTTTAAAAATAATATTTTATTGGGAAAATAACGCGTTTGAAAGAAAATAAATAATAATTTTACTAGAAAAAGAGGCATTTTTCATGCAAAAGTAACAGTAAGGACATTTGTTCTTATCAATGCAATGACAACGAGGACATTTTTGAAGCAAACTATTAATGGAGGATATTATTGTTCAATTTCAGAAAATTTAAGGATATTTTAACCATTTTCCGTAGATAACATAATTCAAAAGCGGTAGAACAAACTAATAAGGTACGAGTTAAACTGTACTACAAAAAACGCCTCATACAATGT
Source organism: Solanum dulcamara (assembly GCF_947179165.1). NCBI lineage: Eukaryota > Viridiplantae > Streptophyta > Magnoliopsida > Solanales > Solanaceae > Solanum > Solanum dulcamara. The sequence continues at coordinate 48,044,520 of NC_077240.1, forward strand.
CAAGGAGCACCTACATAACTCTAAGTACATAAAATAAGGGGACACAACCTAAAATATTAAAAAGAGAAAGTAAAATAAATAAATAAGAGAAAGTAAAAAAACAATCATCATGGGTATACTATAGTTGGCTCATCTTAACATAATTTGGTTCTCCAGATGGGTTGGTGGGTTGGTTAGGTTTCTTCACGACTAAGTGGGGATTTGTTTCGTGAAAAACCTTTTTTGTGGCAAGGGTTAAAATGCTAATTTGAGTTCATAGGTCTTTCATATGAAATTTATCATACTTTTTATAATTATTAATTTGTGAGTATGCATGTTGTCTGAGTACCTTGTCTAAATGAGTAATACTTCTTTTTTCTTTTAAAAAAGAAATTATGATACAAGTTAGGTATACACAAAATGAGCTAGCAAGAGTAGTTAGGTGTTGTGGCATGTTAGTTAGAGCTGTTAGCTGTAGTAGTTGTAATTCCAGATTTCTGTTATTAGCTTTGGTCCTATAAAGATAGAAACTACATGTAAGATGATTTATTCATGAAATAATACATTCTCATCTCTTCTCTATATTAAATCCTCACTTCTTGATTATGTCCCTAATTGGCTATCATCTTCTTTGAGTTTATCTCCTAGATTAACATATTTCACTAATAGATTTCTTAATTGCATCAATAGGTATCAGATCCATTGATTCTCGACCCAATAATTATGATGGTTCGAGACACGATTCGGGATAAATAAAGTGAGCAAGCTAATGGGAAACTCTCTCGGATTTAAGATCAATTGCAGAAACTAATGGAAGGAATGTCAAGTCTATATGAGAGGAATATTCAAGCCGATAAGGAAATTCTGGCAATCAAAAAAACCCTAGTATCTATGGAACTGAAGGAAAATGAATAAGAGTAGGGTATAAAAGAGTCTTCCACTATCAGACATTGTTTAGTAGAGATTCATAATGAAACTCGGCATAGGGATTTCCATGGAGGAAGATTTGGGTCCAATGGTAATGGAAATTGTTTAACTCGATATTCTAAATTTGATTCCCTCACTTTTGTAGTTGTGATCTCTGTACTTGGTTGTACAAAGTTGTTCAAGTTCTTTCTATGAATGAAGTTCCTTTCGAGCAAAGAGTTAAGGTAGATTCAATCCATCTGGATGATGAAGCTATTGCTTGACACATGTCATATATGAAATCTCAAAATGCCGCTAATGACCAACCTTTCTTAGACAGAGGATGCATTAGACTTGAATGAGAGATTTGGAGAAGGATTTGAAGATCCAATGGAGGGATTAAACAAAATAGGTTAAGAACATTGACTACTACTGAGATGGATGCAAAAAGGGTCAGTCTAATCTTGTCAAGCAAAATAGTTAAGAAGATTGACTACTGTTGAGATGGATGAAAAAAGGGCCAAAGGCTTGTGTTTTTCCTATGATGAAAACTATGTAGTGGGCCATAATTGCAGAGCCAACAAGCAATTATTTATGGTAGAGTTATTGCAAGATGTTGGATTCATGGAGTAGAAAGGACATGAAATAGTGCAAGAAATTATTGAAAGTCCACAAAGAGGGGATGAACTCATCACTATTTCATTGCAGGCTTCCACTGGAGCTATTGTTTATCAGGCTAGTGCTATAGCTGAACAATCTGTTAGTGTAGCAAATGGTCGACAAGTACAAACTACTTGAGTCTACAAGAACTTACAATGGCTACTATAAAGTACTACCTTCTCATCTGATTTCTCATTATTTCCATTAAGAGATATGGATATTGTATTAGGAGTACATTGTTTAAATACTCTTGGAAGAATTCTGTTGATTTTAAGAATAGAACCATAGAGTTTATGTATTAAGGGAAGAAGCATATGTTGAGAGGAGTCAGTAGCTAACTCAAATCTTCAAAAGCCAGTTTGATCAATGGGGTAGGGTCTAAACCACACTTCTACATGATGAAAGTGGTTAGAACTGAAATGCCATAAGTATATTTTCATAGCATACATACTACATAAGGTACAAAGTCAAATCCTGCATTATCCGCCTTAGTGCAATAGTATTTTAATATCTTTGAAAGCACAGTCTACACTACCTCCTCATAGAGGATCATTTGATCATAAAATACCTCTCACTGAATCTGCAAATCTAGTGAATAAAAGACCATTTAGGTAAGCTGTTATAAAAAAGGATATTATAGGAAAACTAGATCAGGAGATTCTAATTCAAGGAGTAATCCAACATAGTATCAGTCCCTATGCTTCTCTAGTGATGTTAGTAGGGAAAAATGATGGGAGTTGGAGGTTATTTGTTGACTACTAGGAGTGAAATCAAATGAAAGTAAATGATAAATTTCCTATACCCATAGTTGGATATTTGTAAGATGAATTATATGGAGGTTCTGTATTTTCTTAGATAGATCTTAGAGCTAGCTATCACCAACTAGGAATGATTGAGGGTGATACACATAAAACTATCTTTAGAACTCATGAAAGTCATTATGAATTCTTGGTTATGCCTTTTAGCTTGACTAATGCTCCCTCTTTGTTTCAAAGACTTTGGAACTTTGTCTTCAAACCATTATTGAGGAAATAAGTATTCATTTTCTTTGATGACACCTTGATTTTTAGTAATATTTTTTCTACTTATATTGGTCATGTAAAGGTTGTGTTTGATCTTATGGTCTGATGATATGGGGTGTATTTACCTATTAAAACACCACATTTCGCCCAAATTTTAGCTAAATTCGGAGTAAAATCTTATGAATATCATTATGTTTATTAATAATAATCTATGATGAGCTAATAGACATGTTTAATTAAGTTCAGGACAAAAACAACAAGAAAAGACCCATATGATTGATTGGAATGCAAAGCGAAGTGATCCGAGGTACAATAAATCAAAAATAGCTCTAGGAAAGACCATGAGATGAGCGTCGCACCCCATCTGTCTGAAAACTAAACTTAATAGGCTCACCAAAAGGAGGAAAAGTATAAGATGGACCCCGTGCCACGAGGTAGAGCTCCTCATGATGGGTCCCACATTGTGGTCCCTTGTCTACTGAACTAGTTTTTACCCAATCAAAGCAGAGTCAAACTGGGATTAGAATTTTGACTCTATTATTATATATATGTCTTTTTGATGATGTTTCTAGGGTTACAAGCTACTAGGACTTAGAATTAGATATTAGAATTCATTGTTCTTAGTTTCTAGGGTTTATTTATATAGTTTTGTAGATTCTTGTGGATTAAACAAGATTCTCTTACAAGAGTTGCATTAATCAAAGGTTCTTATTACTTATTTATTTACATTTATGTTTTCAAGCTATTTAAATTATTGTAGTTGTTGTTTTATGCTTGTTATGAGTAGTTAAACTTGTAACTCGGGTTATGAAAATTAGAATACGAATGATGATAATAAATACTTTACAATAAATATTTTTTCATGAAGGGGTTATTATTGTGTATTAAGTTCCTTTCACATATAACATTTTCTTTGAATGATTGGCAACCATTATAAAAGAAACTCACCTATAATCTGACCTACTTTACCATAAATGTACAAACTAAGAAAAAGATTCATTAATAAGGAATAAGTTTTGTCAACCACCATCTTATAACTTGAGCTCAAATGAGGATAATGTATTTGAGATTTGTTATGATTGAACAAATTAATTCGACACCCAACTTTCTTGTCACGACCCAATTCTACGAGTCATCATGGCACCTACTATAAACCACATATAGGTAAACCGACCCATATCCCAGAACTATAGGTAATGTGATTAAGGGTAGAAACTAAACAAGACTAAAACAACAACAAAATAATAAGAAAAACCAAAAGCAAATAAAAAATATATACAACAAAAGATCCTTCCGGGAACCTCGAAGTCACAAGTATAGAGCTACTACAAAACAAATACAGGTCCAAAAGTGGACCACAAAAACAAGGCTTGTCTTAAAAGGAAAAACACTAGTCATAATAGAAGGAGATGGGTAAATCCAGGATGCCATGCCTCACCCTTGTCTCTGGATCAGACCGTAAAAGGCTTGAACTCAAAATTGGTATCTAGTTCTCAGACCTGCATCATGAAAATAGATGCACAATATGGTATGAGTACTAAAACAACAGGTACCCAGTAGGCATCATAGACGGATTGAGAAGGAACAGTAAAAGTAATATGAAATGCTAGAATTTGAACACAGCAAGGGAAAAAAGACATAAATCTAACTAGGATGCATACGAGTGTACTAAACACAAGGAAAGAGAAAACAACTAACTAAACCCAATAGGGTCCCCATAAGCCCAAAGGGTACACTCGTGTGCAATTCTAAGTAAAAACTAAATAGACCCCCATAAGCCCGACAGGTGTACATAAGAGTTGATATCAACAAAAAGAACCTGACGACGTTTCTAAGATTACTATAACCTTCCATAGACTTGAACCGAACCAACTGAATGCCTAAAATTTGATTAATAGATGAATAGGAGGTAAGGAATTGAACCAAAGCGAAGAAGGAGTCAAGGACTTTAACCGAGATTAGAATAGACGAGAAATCAATCAAAGGATGAAGATAGTAATGGATCGAACCAAGACAGTAAATGGCCAAGGACTCTAATCAAGGCTGAGGATAGCGATGGACTCGAACCAAAGATGCAGATAAAGATGGACTCTAACCATGTCTGCAAATACTAGTGGACTCTAACCATGATTGATGAAGTCCCAAGACTCGAATCGAGGCAAAATATACTGAGCATGGACTTGAACCGAACCCGATAGAGTAAATCAGTGACTTGAACGACAAATGGAGGTGAATCAAATAGATTGAGGATTAGTGGCCAACTGAGCATCACAGGGAGAACCCCAAACTGAGTGCCATCAAGATATTACTCCAAGCCCGAAATAAAACCAATCAGAATCGATGAGTGGCTTTCAAACCAAGAACCATGTATACTAGAACCAATGGAAAGAGGGAATTATGGATATAAGGTCCTAGGAGCTATCTGACTGCCTAGCTAAGGCCAAAACTATCAAACTTAAGTCTGCTATATTTGTCTATAGGGAGCTAAGCCATCAGAAGCAACGTCGGAGAGATTCTAAGGCCTAACGGCTTAAAATATGCAAGTCTATGAAAATCACTAGTCTAAGACTACACTAACGCTAAATATGCTTCAAATATTGAACACAAGGCACAACTAAGGAACACCACAAGGTATAATGATCAACTAACACAATAAACATGCTTTTATCGCCCGAACACCCAAAAAATAGCCTAACACATATATTATACGAACTAAGCATGATAAACTACCATTTCACCCCCAAATTCACACAATTCAACATATATTTGCATGTTCATGCTTAGTCTAAGAAGAAAAAAGCCATAGCCTACCTTTAGGCCAATCGAGGGTGCTCTAAGTCAAGTTGCTAGATTTTTTCCCTTACGTACTCCCTCGAATCACCACCTTGCTATCAAAAGTAGAATCATAATATTGTTACGGTCGTTTAGAAACCTAAATTACTAAAAACAAAGACAAATCAAATTTGGAATCTAAAATGGGAATGTGGGACCCGCAAGACTCTATAAAAAGGTCCTAATTATCTTCCCAAACTTTTACCCCCCCCCCCCCCCCCCCAAAAAAAAATAAAATACAATTTGGGGCTTGGAACAACCCTCAACCACCACATGAACAAAATCAACTTTAAAGTTAAGAATAAAAACAATAGCAGAAGCTAGAACTCAAAAATTACCTCAAATGAAGGACACCAATAGTTTTGAAGACTCCAATACATTCCCCCAACAATTTTCAACAACCTAGCATTTGAATCACTCAATTTGGACCTATATAGCATAAGCTGTCCATGTTTGAAGGTTTGGGAGAATGGCTGAAAATGGGTCTGGTCTTAATTAAAAGACTAAACAAAAGACCTCTGTGAACGCGGGCCCTAGGTCGCGAACACGGTGTTCAAAGGACCATGGTCATCTCTGACCATTCTCCACAAATGCAGAAGGTCCCCCATGAATGCAGAGGGTTGAGGATCCATCACTTTGCAAACGTGGAGCCTCTCCCGTGAATGCAGAGAACAAACTTAGGTTACACTAGCAACTGCTGCAATATCAAATTTTGCCATTGTCCAAGTCTCCGACGGGATACTCAAGATTTTTTTGGAATCCCATGCGCACAAACGAACTATGCTACCCCACTAAATTCAACGTTCTAGACTCAAAGATGCAGTAAAAATTTCCATTCGAGAACATCTCAACAAAATATGAGTCCCACACCTAAGTGTTTTTTTAGTCAATTCCATAAAAGACATCAAAATTTGAATAGAAGCCTCGATAAGTGCACGAAGATTGTTCTAGACCAAACTCTAAATTTTGGAGCTAATCACGCTGATAGAATTTTCATCCAAGCATGTTTCCTAAGAATGTTGGCCTATGTCAAGCTAAGGCCAAAACTCAAAGGCTAAAATGCCTAATAGTCCAAACTAGTACCAAAAGCCTCGAGGCTTGTGCCGACCATGCCACTAGCCTAAAATGACCATTCTTGAGCTGATTGAATTTTCAGAATTCCATTATATGGTCATTTACTTGAGGTTTTGACCGAAATCAACTATTCAAGTTGAAAAAGCTCCAAAATAGGGAAACAAGCATAAATCCCAAAAAAATGACTAGGAAACCGAATAGTTAATGCCAACAAGTTATAAATAATTTTAGGTCGCTAAAGGAATATTCTAAACGACAAAAAGAATGCATTTACTCAAAAATGACCTGGAGGGTCATTATAACATCCACTACTAAAAGCAATTTTATCCACAAAAGTAAGAGTCAAGAAGTACTCAAAGGCTCAATTAAGTCAGGGAACTGCTCCTACATCCCTTTCTTAGTCTCCTAGGTAGCCTCCTTGACTAGACGATGCCTCCAATAGATCTTAACCACAGGAATAACTCTAGATCACAACCACCTCATATCTCTTTCTAAAATGGCAATCGACTTGTCAACAAAGGTCAGACAATTATCCAACCCAACCAAATCATACTGGAGCACATGAGACTCATCTAGAATATAGCGATGCAACATCGAAACATGGAAGAACAGATGGATAAGTGAGAATGATAGAGGTAAGGCTAACTCATAAGCAACACTCTTCGGTTGTCATCAAAATTTCGAAAGGTCATATATACCTGGGGCTGAGCTTGCCCCGCCTCCAAAATCTAATCACGCCCTTCATAGGCGATACTCTAAGGAATACTCTATCACCAACTGCAAAGCTCAACGACCACCGCCTATGATCAACATAACTCTGGTGTCTACTCTGAGCTATTCTGAGCCTATCTTAAATCACCATTACTTGATCTACAACCTCTTAAATAAGGTCTATGCCATGTAGCCTATGGTCCATAGACTCAAACTAACAATTAGAGAGAGAAAATGCCTACTATATAAGGCTCGATTAGGGCCATCTGAATACTGAAGTGGTAGTTATTTTTATGCGAACTCTACCAATGGAATAAACCGGTCCCACTAACCTCTAAAATCCAAAACACAGGCCCTCATATATCCTCAAGAACCTAAAAAGTGCACTTTGACTAACCATTAGTCTATGGGTGAGAAGTTGTGCTAAGGTTAAAGCGGGTGCCCAATAACTTCATAAAAGTCCTCCAAAAGTTAGATGTAAATTGTGAACCCAAGTATGAGATAATAAATACAGGCGCACTATGAAGAAGAACCACCTATTGAATATAGATGTGAGCCAAGCGCTCAACACTAAAAGAAATATAAACGGGAAAGAAGTGTGCTGACTTAGTCAATCGATCGATGATGACCCAAATACTATCAACTCTTCTAGAAGTATGAGGTAACCCCACAATGAAGTCCACGGTGATACGCTCCCACTTCTACTCCAAAATGGCTAATATCTAAAGCTCACCACTAGGCCTCAAGTAATCGACCTTCACTTATTGACAACACAGGCAATAGGACACATAGTTCACTATATCCCTTCTCATGCCACTTCACTAGTAGTGCTATCTCAGATCATGATACATCTTCCATGTGCACGGATGGATAGAATATATAGAATCAAGGGCCTTATAAAGAATCAATTTAATCAAACCTCCAACTATTGGAACATAGATACAATCAGAAAATCTCAACAACCTATTTGAATCTAAGGTAGCCTGACAGGCATCACCTCACAAAACTCGATCTGGAAGAGCAACCAAGTCTTTATCCTCAAATTAGTGACTGTGAATCTGATCCTTCAAAGATGAATGAACTCCCATATAGGCTAACACGCATCTAGAATCTAAAATATCCAACCGAATCATGTTGTTGGCTAAGGATTGGATGTCCATAGCCAATGGTTGCTCTATGGACAAGAAGGATAGACTACCAATGTTCACCTCCTTTCAACGCAAGGCATCCGCTTCCACATTTGGCTTGCCTGGATGGTAGAGAATTGGGAGGTCGTAGTCATTTATAAGTTCAATCTAATAGTGATACTTCAAATTAAGATCCCTCTATCTCATAATGCACTAAAGGATCTTGTGATCAGTGTAGATCTCACAACAAACTCCATACAGGTAGTGCCTCTAAATCTTAAGCGCAAAAACTACCAACGCTAACTCTAAGTCATCGCACTCATAAAGCTTAAGCTGCCTCAATACGTAAGCTACAACTCGACCTCACTGCATTAATACACAACCCAAAATAATGCCAAACATGTCATAATACACCATGAATTCCTTGCACCCAACTGGGAGAGTCAATATAAGAGTAGTGGTAAGCAACTACTTGAGCCTAAAAAAGCTCTCTCACACTCCTATGACCACTCAAAGGGAACATCCTGGTGAGTCAACCCAGTCAGAGGTGCTTCAATGGTAGAGACACACTAAACAAAGCGCCTGTAGTAACTGGCTAGCCCTATGAAGCTATGAATCTTAGTCTATGATGTGGGCCTAGCCCAATAGCAAATAACATAAATCTTAGCCGGATCCACCATAATGCCATCCTTGGACTTTACGTGCCCCAAACACTTTGAGAACTTGACATAAAACTAGTGGTCTTTTAAAGTTTAGAGAACTATCGTCAAATGCTTCTCATGCTCACTCTAGCTACGCGAGTGTACCAGTATGTCCTCAATAAAGACTATGATGAAGGAATCAAGATATGGCCTTAACACACGAGATATCAAGTCCATGAAGGTCGAAAGGTATCATAGTCCGTGATAGCTTCCATGCATGGATATTTCCTGGGTACAGGCATACGCCCAAGGGGTAGAGGAGTGGCATATAGGGCATCAGCCCAATAGAGGTTTTGATAGAGGTCAGCTCGGCTAGGTCGGTTAGTTATCTGGGGGAATTTCAAAGTGGGTGGTTCCAGCAGTATGGTAGATATCCCTCCCAGCCAACTCAGAGTGCACTTCTATAGTTTCTAGGTGGAAAATTTAAGAGCACCAGGTATTCAGGGGATGGTCAAAGCTCCAGAGTTTCAGGTACACAGGTGAACCAGAGTTCTCGACAGTCAAGACCACCAGCACCTCAGTGTCCCCATTATAATAGACTTCATTTTGGGAAAGTGTATCTTATTCACTTCTGGTGGTTGAACATTTATAATAGTTGAGCTACTTTCCTTGAACCTTTTATATGCTGAGGACTTAATGAATGTACGGGCTCCTAGTTGTAAGGACTATGTGAAAACAAATATTCTGGAGTCCTTAAACGGTTAGCATTACTTTGGTACGTGTGTAGAGACCCCGATATGCTAATTAATATAGCCCCTAATGGCATTTAGAGGGCAGCCAAGATGACGACACTACTACTCAGGTCCACAGACGATAGCTTAATCCTTTTATACTATCGGGTCTCTGATAATGTTTTAAATTGCATATGGTTACTCATTACTCTAATTGTGTATACTGTAACCTTTCTATCACCGAGTCCCATGCCGGTATGTAAATGTGCGTAGTTCACTGCATTATCCACCGAGTCCCTCACTAAAGGGCCGAGTACGCTAAATGAGGACATGATAATGCAATTACATAAAAATCTCACAGAGTCCCTCACTAGAGAGCTAGGTACGTATGTATATATATGATGATGTGATGTAATAAGGTGGTGATGGCACCGGACCTATGATGGTCCTACAGGTATGATTCATCGGATTCCTGAAAGGGCCAGCTATATTGTATAATTTGAGCATGCATGTTTTTATAATTCACAGGGTACATGTACAAGTTTCTTATATGATATTTTATCCCCTGGTTCTCTGTTTCAGATATGCTTCCAGTTATGGTATGCTATGTTTTACATACTCAGTACATATGTCGTACTGACTCCTCTTTCTTTGGGGGGCTGCGTTCATGCCCGCAGGTACAGATACATAATTTGGGGATCCACCAGCATGAGAGTCCCACTCAGCGGTCTAGAGGTGCTCCTTTGTGTTGGAGCCTTTTTTTTAAGGGAACAGACCTTACACGAGGCTCCCACCTCTCGTGCGCGGCCAGGGGTTGAGCCGCTCACCCCCAAGCTGTATTATACATAAAAACAAAAAAAATACACGGAGGGGGACATAAACCTAACCTCCAATCCTATGGTGTTTCATAAGCCGACCATCCTACTAAGGGAAGCCAACTCATCCCCGATACAAGCACATGAAAAGAAAACCTAGAAACTATGCACCTAAAGGAAATGACTCCTCTCGATTCAAAGAAACTAGGAAAGCATAAATAAGGGAGACTCTTCCTTTACATAAAATAAAGGAAAAATCTAAATAAAACTGGGGATGAATCCTCATAAATGCTATATATACAACAAAAGTAGCGTAGACGATGAACATCAAATAACATGGCTAAGATATAACATGGAAAATCACAAACACTGCAATTGGGTGCTCAATCCAAGGATGCAACACAAAATAGTAGATCATGGAGGCTTTTTAATTCGTTTGGTCTTCCTCCATCTGAAACTGGGCAGGCCGACTCTATCTAGCATGTAGTAACCTCGAGTACCACGAGGTAGCTACTAGAGGGTGGTGTAGTGTCCTGGAGCGGTAAGAGTGTGACTGTGCTGGGAGAGAGCATCCACAGTGAAGTTTGCCTCCCTATATACATGCCTGCAAGAAAAGCAAACAAATAATTTGGAAATACCAACAAGGTCCTGAGTTACCTGGTGAAGGCTCCACGGAAGTTTAGTCTAATGATTGATCCATTTAGTGAGTAACTCCAAGTAAACTTCTAGGATAACATGTTGAAAACCCTGTTGAATGCACTATTTAAGCCCATAAACTGCCGCCTCTAGTTCATCTTGTTTGTTGGTTCCCTATCCTAACGGTATGGCATAGGCGAATATGAATTTACCCATGTGATCTCTTAAGATGCCACCCCTAATTGCCTCCGAATTACCCAATGCGCTGCCGTCAGTGTTCAGCTTGACAAAACCGAGTTGTGGCTTAATCCATGAGACTTGGGTGATCTTCATCTCATGAGTACACTTATCTAAGCAGGAGATGGTGTTGATCCAGTTCGAGGGCCAATGGATATAGGGGTACGCGACTCTAAGAAGATTTGAGATGTCCTTGAAAACTGCAAATTTCACTCTCGCCAAGCTAGAACTCTTCCTCCCGTATTTGCTCGTGCACCTATTCTTCCACAAATTCCAACATATAAATATTGGGGTAGAATGGAGGATAAGTTTGTGAGCTTCTGTGCGGTACTTGCGAAGCCACCAGCTCATAATAAGAGGTTTGAGGGGTGTGGCTTCATGCCTTATGCCTAGGGAATCTGAGAAGTAGTGCCAAATATTCCTAGTGAAATGGCCAGTGCTGAAAATGTGCTCTATGGTGTCCGGACCTGGACTGTGGCAGAAATAGCATGGTGTGGAAACATAGCCAAATGCAGTGATCTTTTCCTTCGTTGGCAGCTTGCCTCTAAAATCCCTCCACAACAAAAAGGAGTATTTAAATGGGATGTTTTTGTGCCAAGTGTAATGGTCGTAAAGTGTCTTGGTCCGGTGTTCCCTAACAAACTGCCATGCCAAGGAACATGTGAAGTTCCCATTGGTATTCAGCTTCCAAATGGCCTGATCTGATGTGTTTCCTTGCAGCTGAAGTGTGGAAGAAGCAATGAGAGGAACGAGCTGCACTGGTGCCAACTGATTTAGCATATCGATGTTCCATTGGCCATCTATACGAAAATCAGCCACCCTCCCATTGTTTGCTCTTCCCAACTCATGTCTATAGTTGGCTAAGGGTCCGATACCTAGCTAATCGTCCCACCAAAAATAGCACGAACCCGAGTGAAGCCTCCATTAAATGTGAGGTTCGGTAATATTTTTGTTGTGCATCATGTGTTTCCACACAAGCGACTGGCCAGTATGGAATTTTTTGATGATGGGATTCGCTTTCTGATAGTATTTGGCTCTAAGGAAATCACCCCATAATGTTGGTTTAGCTCTAAAGATCCACCATTGCTTTAACTGGAGAGATTTGCACACATCTGTAGTTCTCCTCAACCCAATACCTCCTTCGTCATAAGGGTAACAAAGTTTCTTCCATGAAGCCCAATGGTATTTTTTCTTATTATCCTTCCACCCTTAGAAAAAATCAGCGGTAACTCTCTCAATCTATTTGAGAGTAGTACGGGGGGAGTAATGGCCGAAAGAAGGTGAATGGGGAGCGACTGAAGTACGTATTTCACGAGTGTAGCTCTACCACCGTAGCTGAGGATTTTGGAGTGCCACCCTCTAATTCTGTTGACAACCTTAGAGACTATGTCCGTGTAGTACATGACTCTCTGCCTGCCAATGTACAGCGGGCATCCTAAGTAGGTGATGGGACTATGCTTCTGAGTGAAACCCATAACCTATTTCACCGTTTCCACATTGTCTTGGAGTGCATTGGGATGCATCATGAAGTGGCTCTTATTCTTGTTTATAAGCTGCCCCGATGTCTTTTCATACAGAGTCAAGGTCTTCATGATAATCTGGAGAATTTCCTTCCTTCCGGAGGAAAAGATGATAACATCATCTGCAAAACTCAAATGATTAATCTGTGGGCCTCTTTTCTCCATATGAAAACCACGGTAGAAGTGGTAATTATGAAGACTATTCAACATTATGGACAACACCTCCATTCCCAAAATGAATAAGGCAGGAGAAAGAGGACACCCTATTTGAGCCCTCTGGTAGAGTGGAAAAAACCATGTCTAGACCCATTAACGATAATGGAGTACCAATTGTTAGACATGATTTGCCAAATCATATCAATAAAGGTCTCACCGAAGCCCATCCTTCTTAGTACTAGACAAGTATAGGATCAGGAGACTGTATCATATGCTTTGGCCAATAACAAGCTTTTGGATATCATGGATAATCTCCTATGCTAGCATGATATTTTCGGAGATGCTTCTTCTTTTTACAAACCCGGACTGATTGAGAGAAATATGACCGGAGAGAATTGGAGCAAGCCTGAGGCAAATGAGTTTTGATATGATCTTATTGGTGAAGTTACTAAGACTAATGGGTCTATAGTCAGAGAGTGTGTTGGGGTGATCTACCTTTGGGAGCAAGACCAAACAAGCATGAGAAAAGAACTTAGGCATAGCATACCCTCCGAAGAAAGAAATAACCACTGCTAGTAGGTCCTCCGAAATAATCTCCCAGTAAGCTTGGAAGAATTTTCCATTCATACCGTCCGGACCAGCTGCAGAGTTAGGATTCATGGAGAGGACTACCTGTTTCAACTCTTCAATGGTAGGCGTGGCTTGAAGGCTTTCATTCTGAGCATCTATGATCATTCTAGGAACGTAATTCAAGATGTTCTCCGGAATCCGAGATTCATCACTTGTGAATATTTTCTGAAAATGATCACATGCTGCTCTAGCAATGTGTTCGTCTCCTTGAATCCAATCCCCTTCTTCGTTGGTAACCTTGTGAATGAACAATCTCCTTCTCCTACCATGGATTAAAGCATGGAAATACTTGGTGTTAGCATCTCCATCCTTGAACTAATGTAGTTGAGTTTTTTGTTTGAGAATGTTCTCTTCAATTTTAAGAAATCTGATGTATTCGGCGTTGAGAGCATGCAATTGCATCCTCTTCTCTTCATTATTGGACTCTATCAGATTTTCTTCAGCACTTTTCACCAATTCTTCATATTCCTTAACCTTGGCAAAAATGTTGCCAAATTCCTCTCGCGACCATTTGCTAAGGGTAGAGGAAAGCCTTTTCATTTTTTGGTGGAAGGACCACATTGGGTTCCCAGTCAGGGGTCTGTCCTAACAGGACTCTACAGTTTCGAGAAAAGTAGGGTTATCCACCCAACAATTCAAGAATTTAAATATTTAATAGCGGAATCCTGCCTAGCATTCATCTCTATTAGTAAAGGGTTATGGTTAGAACCAGTAGAGGGAAGATGCGTGACTGAAGTATGAGGCATAGTGGCTAACCAATTATAGGACACCATAGCTCTATCGAGTCGCTTCCATATTCTTTTATGCATATCTCATTGATTACACCAAGTGTAGTCTGAGCCATGATACCCCAAATCCGTTCGGCCACATGCTTCAATAACGCTTATAAACTCAAAACTTTTTTGCATGTTGTAAGGGATTCTACCTAGTTTCTTAGTAATGGAGGTGATGACATTGAAGTCCCCAACTGTGCACCAAGGAAGGTTAGTGGAAGCGTGGTGCATGAGCCTATCCCAAAGCGGTCTTCTAAGAGTATCTTTGCATTTTCCATAAACAAAAGTCGTGAGAAATGCATTTTGATGCTCTACATGTTTTATCTCACAAGTGATCTGTTGGTCGTCAACATCAATAACTTTACAATCAACATCTTAAGTCCAGAAGATCCAAATCTTGCCATTAGGATAGCAAACGGACTTATCCATACCAAGGTTGATTCTAAAGGTTTGGAGATGAGCATTGTTGGAAAAAGGTTCTAGGATGGAAATGATGGACGTTTGATGGATATGTTTGAGCGACTTTAGTCTGTCTATGACTCCTTTGGTATTGATACCTCTAGCATTCCAAATAATTGTGTTAATCATTGATGGGATCTAAGGTTGTGGAGCTTAGTGTTTGGTCTGCTAATAGGAGCATGAATAGTTGTTAATTTTGGATTGTGATGAATGCCTCTAGGTATAGGCCTTGCTCATTAGCTAGCTGGTTCATCTTATCATTCGTGACCTTAGTAGTGGTCTTGGATGGCATAGTTATACTATTGGACTATTCAGCAATCTCTTCTTCATTCTCAAGTTCAACCTCACCTTGAAAGTCTTGGTCATATTCATCCTCTGAATGAATAACCCCATATTCATCATCACTATCAGGAGTTGAAGTTTGAGCCTCATTGTTAGTGCATAGGATGTTGGTGACATTTTCAGGTTGCATAAAAGGAGCTGGCTGAATATTCAAAGAGGTAAGAGGAAGAGGGTCTTCACAACTAAAATCAGGGCTCCTTATTGGTGTGGTTTGATCTAAGAGTACATACTATGAGCAAGAGTTTGAAAACACCTCACCATTGTTATCTTTTCCACATGTATCAGCAGTGGTTGGAGGGGTAGGGGCTGCAGCTTCTTGCTTCTTTACTTGTTTCTTCTTTCTATCTCTCTTTTTCCGTAGTGTTTTAGAGGTAGCTTGCTGGTTAGAGGTAATAGGACTAGCTGAGAATTCTATACCACTAATGGTTGTATTGTCTTTTTGTTTGGAGTTAGAATGTTGCACTTGGTAGGAACTAAGACTAGAGGTTTGATCACTTGAAGTAATCCTGAAACTGCAATCATAATGTTGGTCATTTTCAACACTTTTAGTGTGATCTACACCTTGACTGTGGTGCTGAATTGATATTAGTTTAGGGGCCACAACTTGCACACTCTTTTCCTTTAGAGTAGAAGCTGAAATAGGCCCGAAATCGTGCAAATTTTGCTCCAAACCTGTAGTTGCATGTCTTGATCCCTGCATCTGGGTAGCCTTTTATGACAGCCTTGTCGGCTCACATGTATGTGTATTATGAAATGACCCTATATGTTATGACAACCTTATCGGCTAGTATGTTTTCTTATCTATTGGTACACTATGAGTCGAACAGGAAATGAGTTTACTTATAGTTGGTAGGAGTACACGCGTGTGTCTAGTTCGGGCACCCGTCATAGCCTACGGGGTTGGGTTGTGACAAAAGTAGTATCAGAGCAATTCGTCCGTGGAATGTCCACAGACTGTGTCTAGTAGAGGCTTGTTTATCAGTGTGTTGTACACCACATCTATAAATAGGAGGCTACAGGACATTTAGGATGTTGCTTTCTTTCTTATCGTAAATCATGTGATAGAGCTATATTTTTAGGATGACCCTTCCCTAACCTACCTATATGTTTATAATGATGCCTCCATGGAAAGCAACCACTACTCAGAAGGGCAAGTCAGCAGCGGGGGAAACCAGTCAGACCCCGAGAGTTACCCGGGCCTGTGCCTAGTCTATGCCAAGGATTATACTTCAGTCGGCAAGATCTACTACACTGCCACCCCCAGAGGAGGTTAGGGTAACAGCAGCTGCAGATCCTGAATCTCTAGCACAGAAGCCTCCAGTCCCATAGCATGGGGCGGATGATAGAGCTATGAGAGGCGCAGTGCAGTTGCTGCCTGGACTAATGGCAGGACATGCTCAGAGGCATGGCCTGGATGATACAAATAGACAAGATAGCTTGAGGGTCTGTGAATTCCTAGCCTATAATCCCCCAGAGTTTCATGGTTCGAGACTTGTAGAGGACCCACAGGAGCTCACTCGACAGATGCAGCATATGGTATGAATCATTAGGGCCTCAGAGACTGTGTCGGTTGAATTGGCCTCTTATCAGCTGCGTGACGTGGCCGCTAACTGGCATGAGTCTTGGGAATTATCGAGGGATGAGGGTGCTCCTCCAGCTGAATGAGATGAATTTATAGAAGCCTTTCTTGGTCACTTTCTTCCTTCAGAAATAAGATGAGCCAGGGTTGATAAATTCTTACAGTTGAAGCAGAACGGTAGGAGTATTCAAGACTACAGCCTCGAGTTTGACTCAATGGCAAGGCATGCCCCCACAGTTGTAGCCGATATGGCAAATAAGGTGCATTATTACGTGATGGGATTGGACCTTTATTTGGTTGATAGCTTCATGGCCATGGCTTTTCAGCCAGGCAAGGATATTGCCCGGGTACAGGCATACGCCCAAGGGGTAGAGGAGTGGAATAGAGGGCGTCAGCCCGACAGAGGTATTGATAGAGGTCAGCCTAAGAGGGCTAGGTCAGTTGGTTATTTAGGGGAATTTCAAAGTGGGAGGTTCCAGTAGTATGGTAGATATCCCTCCCAACAAGCTCGGAATGCACCTCTATAGTTTCCAGGTGGAATATTTGAGAGCACCAGGTATTCGGAGGCTGGTCAAAGCTCCAGAGTTTTAGGTACACAAGTGAACTAGAGTTCTCTACAGTCAAGACCGCCAGCACCCAGGTGTCCCCATTGTAATAGACTTTATTTTGGGGAATGTTGCTGGACTACAGGTGCCTATTTTTCTTGTGGCCGCCAAGGCCATGTTTTGAGGGAATGTCCACTTAAAGGTACTCCAGGTGGTTTAGCCCAGCCAACTGGGTCTGTTGCGGGTTCTTCCTTTTCTATGGCTATGACCCGATGGGGCGGGGTATGCAGATACCAGCGGGCCGTGGTAGAGGCCGTGGCAGAGCTTCCAATTTTGGCGGCCCTTCTAATCGCATATATGCCTTGTCCAGTAAAAAGGACCAAGAGGCGTCGTAAAACATGGTCACAAGTACATTATCAATCTTCTCTCAAGATGTATATGTGTTGATGGATCCAGGCTCTACTTTATCATATATATCTCCTTTTGGTTCTAGTAAAATTGGAATGAAGCTTGAGTTAATAGAATTATTTGAGGTGGCTACACAAGTAGGGGACTCTATTGTGGTAAAACAGGTATATAGACATTGCCCGATAAAGGTATGTAGTCATCATACCTCGGATGATTTGATAGAGTTAGATATGACGGAGTTTGATGTTATTATGGGTATGTATTGGTTAGCTTCTTATCATGCCAACGTACACTGTAGAAACAAAGTGGTCCGGTTCCAGTTCCCAAATGAGCCAGTTGTTGAATGGTTAGGGAACACAATATTACCGAAGGGTAGATTCATTTCATACCTTAAGGCAAGGAAAATGATTAGAAAGGGGTATATTTATCATCAAGTCTGTGTGCATGATCTGGAAGCAGAGGTGCCAACTCTCCAGTCAGTGCCCATGGTCAATGAATACCCAGATGTGTTCCCAGATAAACTTCCAGGTCTTTCTCCTGAATGGGAGATAGAGTTTACAGTAGACGTGCTACCAGATACTCACCCTATTTCTATCCCTCCATATAGAATGGCACCTGTGGAGTTAAAGGAGCTAAAGGAGCAGCTGAAAGACTTGCTGGAAAAGGGCTTCATTAGGACCAACACATCACTATGGGGAGCGTCGATACTGTTTATTCATGATCATAGAAGGAAAATATGGATCATTTGCGGGTGGTACTAGGAGTACTCTAACACCAAAAATTGTATGCTAAGTTCTCTAAATGTAAATTTTGGTTGACTTCAGTGGCATTTCTGGGGCATGTTATTGGGACTGATGGTATTTGCACAGTTATGCAGAAGATTAAGGCCATGAAGGCTTGGCCAACACCTTTAACCCCTATAGAGGTACGTAGCTTTTTAGGGCTAGCTGGATACTACAGGAGGTTCGTAGAAAAGTTTGCTTCTATTTCGGTGCCTTTAACAAGGCTAACTCAAAAGGCGGCTAAGTTCCAGTGGACTGATGCTTGTGAACGAAACTTCCAGTTGGTAAAGGATAAATTGACTAGGCTTCTATTCTAACTATTCCTAATGGACCAAGTGGCTACGTTATCTTTTGTGATTCTTCCAATATTGGGCTAGGATGTGTTTTGATGTAACATGGTAGAGTTATAGCTTACACTACCTGACAACTTAGGAAGCACGAAAGGAACTATCCGATACATGATCTGGAATTAGTAGCGGTGATTCATGGCTTAAAAATATGGAGGCACTACTTATATGGCATACATGTTGATATTTATATGGACCACAAAAGCCTCCAGTATATTTGTAAACAGAAACAGCTAAATCTATGGCAAAGAAGGTGGGTGGAGTTGCAGAAGAACTATGACATCGACATATTATACCACCCAGAGAAGGCAAATGTGGTCGCTAATGCACTTAGTCGTAAATCAATGGGTATCTTGGCAGATGTACAACCAGAGCAAAAAGAGATAACCCATGATATTTGCCAGCTCGCTAGCCTTAGAGTCCGCTTAGCTGGTTTGGATGATGGCGGGGTTTCTATTCGAGGAGTTGCTGAATCATTGATCATGGAAGAAATAAAACAATGCCAGTACCAGGACCCTATTCTGACCCAATATAGGGATGTAACTCTCCAAGAGGGAAAGACTCTATTTGAGATCACGGCTGGTGGAGTACTATGATATCGAGGTAGAGTCTGTGTACCGAAAGTTGAAGGGCTATGATAGGAAGTACTGGGAGAGGCACACCATGCCCGTTATTCTATTCATCCGGGGTCAACCAAGATGTATCATGACCTCAGGGGTTTATATTGGTGGTATGGTATGAAGAAAGATATAGCCGAGTTCATAGACCAATGCCTGAACTGCTAATAAGTTAAAGTTGAATATCAGAAACTGGGTGGGCTACTACAAGAGATAGAGATTCCAACTTGGAAATAGGAAGCGATTAATATGGAATTCATTATCGTCTTACCTCGCACTCTCTAGAAGCAGGATTCCATATGGGTTAATGTGGATAGGCTGAAAAAATCAACCCACTTCCTCCCAATCAGGACCACATACTCAACTGAGGACTATGAAAAATTGTACATTAAAGAGATAGTATGACTTCATGGAGTTCCCACATCTATTATTTCAAACAGGGGAGCTCAGTTCACAGCCCACTTTTGGCGGTCATTCCAAGAAGGCTTGGGAACACAGGTAAACCTTAGCATGACATTTCATCCCAGATTGATGGACAGGCTGAGCGCACTATCCAAATGCTAGAGGATATGTTACGGGCCTGAATAATTGACTTCAAAGGTAGCTGGGATGATCATGTACCACTTATTGTGTTTGCCTACAATAATAGCTATCTCGCCAGCATCTAGATGGCGTCGTATAAGGCTTTATACGGCAGGAAGTGTAGATCACCTTATGATTGGTTCGATGTTGATGAAATGCAACTAATAGGCCCAAATATGGTCCAACAGGCGGTGGAAAAGGTAAAGCTTATTCGTGAGAGATTATTAGCTGCCCAAAGTCGACAGAAGTCATACGCAGACAATCAACGTCGACCTTTAGAATTCCAAGTGGGCGAATAGGTGTTTTTGAAAGTGTCACCCATGAAAGGGGTAATGATGTTCGGCAAGAAAGGGAAGTTGAGTCTGAGATATATTGGCCCTTACTTGATCCTTTGCCGAATAGGCAAGGTTGCCTATGAGCTAGACTTACCAGTGGACCTGGAGGCAGTACTTCCAGTCTTTCATGTATCAATGTTTCGCATGCCTTGAGAATAGGACACTCGCATAATGCCTTATCCTTATTCTTTTAGGCAAATCCGAGTTCAGCATGTTGATTGGGGGAGGGGTAAAAACCTGCGAGAAAATGGTCTCAATAAATTTTTAGGACTCATGTATCGAAAGATAAATTTTTTAAGAAATTGCACAAAATAGTGAGGGGCACGGAAGCTCCACGTCGCCTACTTGTTTCCGTTCAGTGTAATTTTTCCTCGAGTAACAATTTGGTCAAAATCTGATTCCCTAAATATTGGCCTATCTGGGAGCGGAGTTAGGCAAGAATTTTTGTACGAATTCAATTTTTAAGTAAAGACACTTTAGTCATTTCTTAAATTGTTAGTTAATGAACCTGAATGGTTTTAGGGCCTAATTATACTCTATAAATTATCCTAAACCCTTAATTCCATTCATTCTTCTACAATTCACCTACTCAAATATTTCTCTCTCTACAAGAGCTCACAAGGACTCCATTGAAGACTTCAAAAACTTAACTCAAGCTCTCCATCAAAACTCTCAAATTCTTCAAAATTCTTTGGTCTTCACAATCAAGGTATGCAGGTAATTGATCCTAGGGTTCATTCACCCATTGAGCATGATAAATTCTCTATTATTTCTATCAATTAAAGTATGTATTCTTATAGGTTTTATGATCTCTATTTTAATTGCATGAGTTATGATTCTAATTATGATTATGAGCCTATTTTGATATAAATAGTTGGTTATTGCATTGAATTGAAGAGTTTTTCAATGAATTTGCCTATATTGATCTTTAGGGTTCATGTTATAAATTATGGGTATTTTCAATTATACTTCTAATGATATTATCTTTATGAATTATGTATGGGCTAATAAAAAGTATACGATCCTGCATATTTTTAAGTCAATTTCATGATTTTCAAGTCAATTGATCATGCATTCTTATTTTACCCTAATTTTGCAAGTATGAATTATGATTTTGTATTTCAACTATGATCATGAATTATAAGAATATTTTAAATCATGATTTTCATGCAAATTATAGAAAAGATTTCTTAGGGCCCAATGTGGTGACTTAAGGAATGATATGAACTATGTATGAACTACGACTATGTAGGTATGTTATGTAGCAAATACTCACATTGCATCTATGTTAAGAAAAATGAGCTACTCTATGAAAAATTGTACATTAAAGAGATAGTATGACTTCATGGAGTTCCCACATCTATTTTATGTTCACTACGATTTCCATGCGGTGTATGTATTCTGTGGGATTTGACTTAGCACCGAATGGTCTTGAGGTGGGGTCCTACCAAAATCCTTAGTAGCAACCGCATGTCTTTTAAACTACGTGCCACCGTAGGTTGCCTTTATGGCCAAGCTAGTGGATCCACAAATCGCATATGTACATTACCAATCTAGTGGGGTAAAGTCTACGTTAGCAAGTAGATTCCCCTTTTTCCGGTGTAGGGATAACATCAGAATTCTATGTTATAGATCGCATGGTCTTACTACTTGTTATGGTTCCTATCCCACATATGTATGGTATCGTATGTATTTTATGATCTAAATTGTGCTTTCAAATGCTTTGATTTTTATGACTCTCTCACCAATATAATTATCTCATCTTATAATGTATTTTACTTGACCATTGCATTTCATTATTTATGTTGTATGTCATGCCCTCATACTTAGTACATTCAAATGTACTAATGCATAATTTTTTGCTACATTGTCTTATAATGTAGCGGTTGAGGTTTAGGATCATATCCATCCACGTGGCTAGTTAAGCTTTCTTATCCGGCGAAGTTGTAGTGAGTCCTCATTTATCGGAGACTAGTTATTAAGTTTGTTATTTTTTCCAAAGACTTTTGTTATATTTCATTTTGAGGGTGAGCTAGCAATATGTCTTAGCCCCCGCCCATGTTCATGAGTAGAGGCATCTAGTTGGATAAATATTTTGAGTCTATGCTATCAAGTTATATTCTTCATTTAGTATCTATGGTTTAGACTCCCTTATGCTGTTTCCACTTTTACTTTACCTTATATATGCTTATGATATCAACAAGAGACTTGGTTGGAGCCCTTCGAATTTTGATCTTTATGTTACGATAAGTCCTAGGTCGAGTCGTGACATATGGATAGAGTTGTTTAAGTTCTCAAAGGTTGGTGAGTCCTCATTCATCAGGGACATAGCTTTTCCTTCATATTTCTACTTTGACATTCTCTTATATTTCAAGTTATATAGGAGCTTGTCCTAAGCCCCCATCAAAGTTAGTAGAGAGGCATTTTTATATGTTGACGTTGATGTAAGTCTATTTTGGACATTGATTTATGTATTTCTATTCCGTAGACTTACTTTTAAGTTGATTATTATGCTTATCTAGTTATGTTTAGTTCACCTCATGTATGCTTAATGATATGTCAGAGGCTGTATTGGGATCCTTCAGTTTCCCGATTGCCGTGTCACGGCTATGTCCTAGGTTTTGGTCATGACAAACTTGGTATCATAGCACAAGGTTTAAGAACTCCTAGGGTGTCCAACATGCTATGTCAAGTAAACTTTTATTCATCATTGTGAAGCGCATTCCATATATGAATAGAAGGCTATAAGGCATTTTAGGAAATTTTCACTTCCTTCATGGTCTATGTCGTGTGATAGAGTATGCTCTAAGACATCTTTTCCCTAATGATTGTCCTTTGCAATTTTTCAGAAATGCCTCTAAGAAAAGTACCTATTCAAAGAGAGTTCAATGTTAACGAGACAAAGTTCCTCTAGTCCCTCAAGACAATGGTTCCCTACCCAACCAAGTGATAAGCACGGAGATTCGAACTTCTTTTACCATGCTATACCAAGGAGTGGCCAACTAAGGAGTTTCGGTTCCTCCTAGTGCTCCAACTAGGCTTCTAGAATGAGGGACTTTTCAAAAATGAACCCTCTAGAGTTCCATGGTATGAAAGTGGATGAGGAACCCTAATAATTCATTGATGAGGTGTATAATATGGTGAGTATTATGGGGTGACTTTGGATGAGAAATCGGAGTTGGCAACCAACAAACTCAAGAGTGTTGCTCAAGTTTGGTACACTCAATGGAAGTTGGGGAGAGATTATGAAGTTCCTATTAAGTGGGAAGTCTTCAAGTTTTCTTTCATTGATCATTTTTTCCCTCTTGAGCTATGAGAGTCTAAGGTGTTAGAGTTCATCAATCTTCGACAAGGAAACATGTGTATGAGGACTATTCCCTCAAATTCAAGACCTTCCTATGGTTTGTAGGACTTCCTACAACACATAGGTTGTATTGTGGGAACTGGCACCAGTAGATTTTTCTGTAACCTTTTTCTCATTTCAATATTCTAACTTTTGGGTTCTTACACATATATCAGGATCGTACCACAAAACATGTGAAAGTGAGTTTCAGTGCAATGCATGCCATTATCGACATTCGAATGATAACATATACACAACCTAAAATAGGTAACCGGCCACACCATACTCTTAGAGCATAGGAAACTATCCTATAATCTTATTGGTCCACAACCAAGGCCTAACATATTCAACAATAATACCATGTCATCATAACCACAACTCAAGAAACAAGGGAATATACGAACAATTCCACAATAGAAAGGGGGTAACTCATGGATCTCAGCCTTAACCCACATATACTACTCAAGCGAACACCAAATGCACCTAGAGTCGACTCATGGATATACAAGCAACTAATGTTCCATAGCCTAATTTGAGATATGGATTAGTAAAACTCATTCTAAGGAACTTAGATCACGACATTATCTTAAGGCCCCAAACATCAACTCCGAAGAGGATAATAACATCAATCAATCCATAAGCAAGGAATTCTAAACCTAGACTATGGAATTCACAACACTAAAATAGCAAGAGGGTCTTAAGGGAATCAAGAAAATAAGAATAGGAAAATAATCCTAAGCTCGTCACATACATTCCTAACTCATATGCCATTTATACTAAACCTTATGTTGTAGAGAAAAATCTAAAAGAAAGTAGGTCGTAGCCTACCTTAAGTCGATCGCGTGTACTCCAAAATCCACAAAATGAAAGCCTTACCTTTTGAAACACCTCCAATCACTGCCATACTAAGAAATAAGTGATTGTCAATATGGACCTTTTGACCCAAATCCTAATAATTGAAGACTGGTACAAAACAAGCTCAAAATAGTTTTATGGGACGCACTCTAAAAATCCCAAAGTTATCATTGTCAAAAGGTTCCAAATAGCTCACGTAACTTGTCCCTTGAAAATAGGCATAAACAGAGCTCGAAAACAAGCCTAAATTGGTCATGCAATGAAGAATTAACAAAATCACCATTGAAAGGAAATAAGAGGTCTTGAGGAAAAGAAAGTACCTCTTAAATGAGCCAACAATGCTATCCCAATTATCCCAATACAAAGTCTTGACAATTCCCAACAAATGTCACCAATAATAAACTTAATGAAGCTAAAATGAAAAAAATATCGCTGCTTCAAATTCACAAACAAGAATGAATGAAAGGAAGGGAAACCAATAATTAAATATTTATTAAGGCTATACCGGCAACCCCGACTTCATAGGTACGATGGTGCAGGTGCAAAAAACCTCCGCTGATGCATATGTCAACTGGCTAACCAACTTTGTAGGAGCATCTTTGGCTCCATAAGCATGATGTTGCAAGTGCAAACAAGGCCCATAGGAGCGATGCTTGTCATCTTGGTCAGCAATGAGGGAGTGATCCTCCCCTCGTAGGATTAAAGATCCTAGGTCTCCTCCATATCTTAAAAATTCATTCGAGGTCCCACCAATATGAATCAAATATGCTATCCAATCATAAATGACATTTCGGGTTCCACAGAACTGTAAAACTTTCAATGGAGGTTGTCTCAATGAAGAGGACGTCCCAAACCCAAGCAACATTTTAGCCATAAGACATAGGGTTTCTCAAAAAGTATCTTGAAGCCTCACGACCCAAACAAAACATCCTACTAGACAAAAATCAAAATTTTGGAGCTAATGGAATCATCAAAATTCCATTTTGAGGTCCTATACTTGATGTTGTGACTGAAGTTAATCTTTTATTCCTCAAAAGTTCCAAAACACAAAAACTCATAGGAAACCAAATGAATGACTAGGTGACTCAACTGTCAATCCTAGCAAGTCATAAATGACTTAGGTTTGCTATAAGAAAGTCAAAATGCTAAAATTACTGAGAAAGGGAGGAAATCACATGGAGGGTCAAGATAACATTCACTATTAAAAGGGCTTTCTATAATGACCTTGAGGGTCATTTTTGCAAATTTACACAAAATTACTATTTTACGCCTATAATTAGAGTCCCTAAGTATTATTTGGTTTGCTTGAGTTCAATAGACTTAAGGGGTAAAAAGGTAGTTTTCGATACCAAATGAAGATATGGATCTTGGAAAGCAATTCTGTAAGTTCCATCAACACCAAAATGTGGAAATAGGTCTAGAAAATTTTTCAAAAATAGATTTGGGGTTGATATGTGAATATGAGATCCTAAGTTGAAAAGTGAAGTTTTAAATCCGTTAGTTTGACTTTGGTGAACAAATCGAGTTCGGAGACTCGAATTAGATTTTGGATGATTCCAATATATTTTTTGGGTGATTCTAATATTAGAAATGACTTCATTATAATTTTTAGAGGTTCCAAGGGTATTTTGGGTATTTCAAGTGTCGAAACAAGTTTAGTTGCAACTTAATGGATTTTAGGGCAAGGAGATCTCGAATTCAAATTTTGATGGTTCCATTGAATCCGGAATGTGAAATTTAGTAGGGATGCATATAAGGTATATGTTCACGGTACTCCGATTAATTTTCGAGGGTCCAACTGACAACATTTTTAGACTTGGCAAAAATTGCAGATTCTGATCTTTTGGTGCAGGCATTTTGATCATTGCGGTCATGACCTCATGTCACGTGATCGTGATGATTTAGAAATATGGTCTTCGCGATTGTAGGGGGTAATTCGCGATTGCGATGGGTTATTCCATCTTGTGTCTTTCTCGATCGTGATCTTAAATAGATCACGATCGCGATGCTTAATTCTTGCCTGAACAGTGTTCAACTTTGGGAGAAGCCCCATTTTTACCATTTTTGAGTTCTTGAGCTTCTTGGGGCAATTTTGAGAGGTGTTTGAGTAAAATCGTTGGGTAAGTTATTCTTAACCTTATTTCATTGATTATTGGATGATTTTAACTCCTAAATTTTTTAGTTCAAACTCCAACACCCTCTTGTTCGTCCCTAATTTGAATTTATGGAAATGGGTGATTTCTAACACCTTTTGTACTCTATTTTTATGGGCTTTTCAATCTTGGGTCCCTTATTACTAGTAAAATCTCATTTTTTCAATAAAATTCCAGATTTGCCCCTTTTTGAAATTAATCAATTTTAGACTATTTTACCCCTGGTTTTAAAACCTATCAATATGTATGTAATTGAAATCCTTATGGCTTGTATGTTTTATTCTTGATAGTTGGTTATCCTTTCTGCTATTGAATTAAAATATTATTCATTTGGTATAGAGTTCAAGTGCGGTTTTGGCAATTGAGGTAGGTTTGGCTATCCTTTTCGGGGCTGAGTTGGGGTAATTAGTCAAATTCTATGTTCTACACTTTGGGATGGGGTCATAGTAAAGTTTGAGACTGATAATTGATTTTGTGATGATAGTGTGGGGGCTTATATGTGTTGTGTAGCCCGTGTGGGGGCCTTATGTGATATTTTGTCTATGATTGAGATTGTGTAATCTATGACCTAACTGAGAAGAAATGTGAAGAGATTATTTGACTTGTAATACTCGTCTGAGGGGTTGATTTTGGGGTTTGAGCATGTATGAGCATTGAGATATTGTTGAGAAAAGGGTAAACACTTAATTTGATGTATTCCTTCCCATTTCTATGTATTGAGGGTGAAAATCATGGTTGGGTTAAGTTTTTTGAGAACTTTGAACCTTTTACTACATGTCATTCAACCTCATTCATTATCATTGATCATTGAGAAGTTGAGAATTATGGAAATCCTTTTTGAGCAAGCAAATGTGACACTTTTTATATATCTTTGACCACGAGTAGGTGGAAAGCGGATAAGATATTAGTACCATGAGTCTTTGGCCGTGAGTTGGGTAGAGACATAGTTGATACACTAAGATGGTGATGAGGTATATGGTCTACATACCCCGTGGGTCCTGCTTGGTAGCACAATTTGGCAGGTGTATACGCCAGGTTGTGAACAACCTTGGTTCCACCGTATCATCATACCAACTCATCATCATAATGCATTGCAATGCATTGATACATGTGATATTTGTTCCATCTATTTATTATGACATTGAAGTG
This sequence comes from Solanum dulcamara, assembly GCF_947179165.1. NCBI lineage: Eukaryota > Viridiplantae > Streptophyta > Magnoliopsida > Solanales > Solanaceae > Solanum > Solanum dulcamara. The sequence continues at coordinate 48,072,466 of NC_077240.1, forward strand.
TATTTATATGTTTACTTTACTCACACCATTCTATATAAATTGACGGCAGCATAGCCAGAGTGGAATTTTTCTGCATGTAGGTGGAAGCGTTTCTTAGTTTATTTCATAGCTTTTGTTTAATTCCTTATACTCGGTTTGTTAAACCTGCTGAAGACATAAGGATTGTACTCACCCCTACTTTTGTGTCCCTTTTTGATACAGATTCTAGTAAGTGTACTCAACACGGTAGTTGATTCTAGAAGATACATCATCATCGGATCAGTGATGAGATCTTGGGATACAGATCACCGCTAGTCTATTTTTCATTTACAGTCTTTTCTATATTCAGAGACTTAAACTGTGTATTCAGATTCAGATTTGTATTTAGATACTCTTAAAACTTATGACACCATGTTTTTGGGTATTTTCATTGTTGTCCTTATTTTGCATTTATTTTTGGCTTGACTTCCCTTTGTGAGTCTCGTATGATTTTTTTTTGGCTTAGACATCAGGATAGGGTTGGGATGTGTGCCATAATAACCATGATTTTTGGGTCGTGACACTTTTGTCCTTAAAAGATATAGAGCAAAAAAGAAAAAATTCATAAAAAAAATTAGGATATTGGGTATGCATGCTCCGCCAGACCTCCAGAAACCCTCTAGAATCTAACAACACCATCCAGGAACTCCAGCTAAGATAAGGCCTCTTGAATTCAGCTATTTCTCTTCAAAACTCAAAACTAGACACCAATCCATTCCTTTACTTCCAAATTCCATTTAAGCAAACAAAAATCGACCAAAAAAATAGACTCATCCGAGATATATCGATACCACATAGAACCCATAGAATTATACGAACACATGACAAGGAAAGGTACAAACTAACTCATAAATTGGATTTTCATCATACACTCCAAGCCAAACATCTTCTTTTCATTAAGAGCATCCTATCTATCCTAAGACATACCAAATCTGTGCAACATAATTTGAATTCTGTCCATATGACCACAATAACACAAACCTCGAAAGAAAGTAATGTTCCACCTGAATGTCAAAAAGTGGCAAAGGCTAATATAAATAACTCAGCCTGGTGCAGAAGCCTAAAACTAGTTCTCAGGATCATGAAACCAACAACCTAAGTCTAAAACACAACCTCTCAGAACTGAACCAACTACTCTAAGGGAAGATTGATCCATGGGTGAACAACTACACTTAGCCCCAACTCGAATAGTTTTCTTTCACCATTGAAATTTCCAAAATATTATGTGAGCGGAAATCTCAGCAAAAATTGATAGAAATGGATGTCATGTGCCATGAACTACCTCTTGAGTGCAAGTTTGAGACAAACACCCCATGTCTAAGGGAAACTAAGGCGATAGGTAGTGAATGAGCATAGTCAACTTGTCAACAATGATCTGAATGGAACAAACTCCACATAACATACACCCGTAAGCTACTTACAATGTATAAAACAATCATCATATCCAAAAACATAGCATATAGCTACAGACCCCACAAATTACTTTGACCTTATCCTGTAGATCAACCTTCTAAGAAAAATTCCATTCTTCAACAAAGGCTGGGGTTCAAAATTCATCAGCGAATGCCACGACACATGACCCATATCAAAAGCATGACTTTGTGAACCATTGACACCACTGTTGTGGGACACATACAAAATACATGGCATAAAATTTTAGTGACTGGAAGTAGTCCTACTCGTAACATAGAACATGTTCGCATCTCAATTTTTTGAATACCCCCCAAGCCCATATAGAGATGAATCAGATTGATTAAAAAGGCACCCTATAACTTTGCAATGTTAAAAACATACAGTAGGATTTAGGTACATAAAAGAATCGACAAGCTAAAACTATAATAAAACCATAGAAGGCTATACCTCCTTTCACACGACTCTCCCACCTACAATAGTACGATAAGCGAAAAAGAAAACCATCTAAACAAAGAAAATCAAGATAGCCTAACGACTTCTAATCAGATAGTTCTAGTTTAGGTATCTATCAAGCAAAAGACTGACTATAATCAAAGGAAAACCAACTATACACAAGATAAAGGGAGCTAATCAACACTACTCCTAAAATAGCTCAAGCCAAGCGTAGCCACTACTAAAAAAATCATCTATAGGGAATAAACATAGACACATAGCCCCAAATAAGCCATGTAAATCAACTAGAAGATAGGAAGAAACTTTCTTAGGTACATGTGAATATGAAATACCCTAAATCTACACAACATAACAAATAAGACATAAAATAATTACATTGCAGCTATACTAGAGATACCTAGAGTGTTAACCCTCAACCTTCCTATTGAAGCATAGAAAAAATTAAGTCATTCCTTAAACTGAAAGTCTGAACTATCAGCTGTAATACTCAGGGCACCACCTCTGACAAAAGGTGCCACAACTCTAAGAGACTAACCTGAGTAAGCTGACAACAACATGGTCCTATGCCGAGGGCACTCTCTAAATGAGTGGCCAGTCTGCCCACAACTATGACATGCTCCGATAGCCCTTGTATAGGAAGTAATACTTGTTAAGAATGGATAGATGATTACGTCAATCCTGCGAAACTATCTATACTAATGGTCAAACTCCCCATAATCATAGCAAGCCCCATAGGCTAGGGCCCACCTTAAAGAATGTTACGAGCTACCTTGGCTACCTCTAGAAGGATGAGAAATAACTATAACACCCTGGGAACCACCCCTAACTGACTATATCGTAGACCTAAGGTCATGAACCTATAGCCTATAAAGGCTTTCCCTTCGACACTCTCTAGAATAGTGTCCCAACTCACCACACTCGTAATATGACCCACTAAATGCAACTTTTTGCTATGGCCTATTTGGAATAGAATGTATCCCAAGACCTGAATGTTCAAAATAGCCTAAGAAGCCAAATCTAAACTCTATCTACTGTAGGCACCACAACCTGCCTTAAACAATATTAGATATGAGATGCTATCGCCATGTGTCTAATAGGCTTCTGTTAGGTTGAGAATGAACATCATCTCTTCTAATGAAATGCCCACATCAAGGTTAGAAGTTAGCACTGCCTCCATAAGTGTCATGCCCTGAGACTACACCCTGGATGTGGCTAGTACTCAAAAACCATTGCTGGTCCCAAGCGAACCACTAGTCCTAGCTAACTCACTCAGTGTAAAACTTAACTGGTCCCAAGCGAACTACTTGACCTAGCTAACTCTCTCAGTGTAAAACTTAACTCATGAAATAAATTTATATGTGAAAAATAAAGCATGAATTGAATACTTTTTAGTAGAATTCATGAAACTCAATTATTTAAAATGTATAAGACTTAACTCAATGACTCAAAGCATATTTAAGAAACTAAATTGGACTATATCTACTAGTCTATGAAGCCTCTAGAACACTGACTCTAAAATAGGTAACGGAATAGACCCATGTCTACCTCAAACTAATAATAAGTATCTAAAAAGTAAAGACTCAAGAGAGCCTTTGAATTCAAAATGGTCTCACCAAACGCTGGGTAGGAACTGATCTTCAACGATGCTTTGATTGAGGAACTCTATCACCTGTATCTGCATTATAAAAAGGATGCAGGTCGAATGACATCAGTATATAGAATGTACGAGTATATAAAATGGTAAAAGAAACTAACTTAGGATACCCAACTCTGAAAACAGCTCAACTCAAATAAGCATGAAATATAATAAGAGACCATGCTTTAGAAAGATAGTAATGCAACTTAGTATATAAAATATAATAATATATACTTCTTGGGGAGTTTCTCTAACTGACAACCATCACTTCTACGTGATGATACGAAGTCTTGCTAAAGTTTCCAGAACCATCCCATACCTTGACAGGGCATGGGAAAAACTTTGACATATGGATCCATCACGTAGAAGTGAAAGATGATTGTCTTACTAAGAGATTCCAGTTTAGATTCTTAACCTTCAAATTGGCAAGTTAAGAACCAAAGAGGTTCCATCGGTTAAGGTCTTATGGAGAAATTAGTTTGTCGAAGAGGCTTCATGGGAAGCCGAGGATGATATGAGTGCCAAGTACCCATATCTATTCATTCCTCCTAGTGTCAATGTTGAAAGTAGTATTCTTGTTCTTATTTTTAAGTGTGTACCTCCTTGCATTTGATGAAACTGAGTGAGCTATCCTTGAGTTTGATGTCTGAAATTCTCGCATTATATTCATGTTGTATGAAAACCCTGGACTTGGTCATCATTCGAGGATGAATGACTCCAAGGGAAAGATATTGTAACATCCCGTATAATTTTAACTTACCTAATTCCAAGAATTAGTAGAAAATTACTGAAGAACCAAACTAGAGAGGAAATTTGCATCGTTGACTTCAGAACCTGAATAATTTTTGAGACAATAGATTTCACGATGTCCCTGCATTGCAGAGAAGAAAAATTTAGAAAACAAGAAATGGGTATGACGCGGACCTGGGATGTAATTTTTGCCTGATTTTTTGTTTAAAAGAAGTGTATTTCGGTCTTTTAGAAAAACTTAAAATCACATATGACCTCAAATCACATATGGGAAAAACTTTGACATATGACCTCAAATCACATCCCAGGTCCGCGTCATACCCATTTCCTGTTTTCTAAATTTTTCTTCTCTGCAATGCAGGGACATCGTGAAATCTACTGTCTCAAAAATTATTCAGGTTCTGAAGTCAACGATGCAAATTTCCTCTCTAGTTTGGTTCTTCAGTAATTTTCTACTAATTCTTGGAATTAGGTAAGTTAAAATTATACGGGATGTTACAATATCTTTCCCTTGGAGTCATTCATCCTCGAATGATGACCAAGTCCAGGGTTTTCATACAACATGAATATAATGCGAGAATTTCAGACATCAAACTCAAGGATATCTCACTCAGTTTCATCAAATGCAAGGAGGTACACACTTAAAAATAAGAACAAGAATACTACTTTCAACATTGACACTAGGAGGAATGAATAGATATGGGTACTTGGCACTCATATCATCCTCGGCTTCCCATGAAGCCTCTTCGACAAACTAATTTCTCCATAAGACCTTAACCGATGGAACCTCTTTGGTTCTTAACTTGCCAATTTGAAGGTTAAGAATCTAAACTGGAATCTCTTAGTAAGACAATCATCTTTCACTCTAATGTTTTCTATTGGAACAATGAGTGAAGGATCTCCAAAGCTTTTCTTATGTATGGAGATATGAAATAATGAATGAATGACATCTAACTCTGAAGGAAGATCTAGCTCATAAATGACGTTGCCCACTCTCTTTATAATTTGGTAGGACCAATATAAGATGAAGCTTCTAGAAAACTGACTATGATTTAGGTACGGGGATAGGCCCACGACTACCTCAAACTAATAATAAATAACAGAAAAGTAAAGACTCAAGAGAGACTCTGAATGGAAAGAGGTCTCACCAAAATCTGGGTAACAACTAATATTGTACGATGCGCTGGTTGACGATCTTTATCAAATGTATCTACATTATAAAATGATGCAAGTCGAATAACGTCAATACATAAAATGTACGAGTGTGTAAAATAAAAAAAAAGAAACATACTCAAGATACTCAACTCTAAAATAACTAAACTCAAATAAGCATAAAATATAATAAGAGACCATGCTTTAAAAATATAATAATGGAACTTAGTATATAAAATATAATAATTTATGTTTTTTGGGGTATTTCTCTAACCCAAAACCATCACTTATGAGCTACATGATAGTACAACATCTTGGCTACTTTACCCAAGACATCCCATACCTTTCCAGGGCATGGAAAAAAATGATAACTTATGAAACCATCTTATGAGCCTTATCATAGGAAATGGGGAGTCTCCCGACTTTTGGTACGATCCTGTCCTACGCTAACTATGTAATTTGTGGAACTAGAGTTAATTGAATCTTGTTCAAATTAGTGATCAATACTACTCCCAAAGTATAAAATGATATGCTCATACTTAACTATGAGTAAGAACTAAAAATGTTTCTTTTAATTTTCTCATAGCTCAAGTAGTAAGTTATGCTCTAAACTTCTTTCTTAAATAGGATATGAAAATATACCATTATTTAACTCAAATCAATGCATAAAATATAAGCAATGGGAATATTCTCAACTAGTGTTCATGTGAATGTAGCATGAACAACAATCCAAGGAAACCCAACCATGAAATCACCACAATTTACACATATAAGTACAAAGAACTTGATAAAGATTTTCATAGATAACTCAAGAACACAATTCAATGGATTTGTAACTCGGTCTCAACTCAATATAGACTAAATTAAGATGTAGGGCATGAGGATGAAATTATTCAAATGTTACAATAGCTTTACTTACTTGTAATTAAGATATCCTAACCAAAAATTGAAAGGTAGTCTTGAGTTTCTTGAACCCTACCTTCTCCTTTTCTCCTTAGATCTTGCTCTCAAATATTTGGGTGTATAATGAAGGGAAAACCCCCTTTGGGCACTGATAAAGGACATATTCTTTCCCCAAAATAAAGTGGTTATGTTTGGGAAAGGTAGGTAAAGGACCAAAATGCCCTTCATTAAAATAAAAAATCAGGCAAAAATTACATCCCAACTCTGTGTCGTACCCATTTCCTGTTTTCTAAATTTTTCTTCTCCACAATGTGGGGACATCGCGGACTCTACTTCCTCAAAAATTATTTAGGTTTTCAAGTAGTTTGGTTCTTAGCAAATATTCTACTAATTGTTGGAATTAGCTAAGTTAAAATTGTACAGGGCGTTACAATATCTCTCCCTTGGAGTCATTGTTCCTCGAATGATGACCAAGTCAAGGGTTTTCATATAACATAAATATAATGCAAGAATTTCAGACATCAAACTCAAGGATAACTCACTAAATTTCATCAAATTCAAGGATGTACTAACTAATAGATAGGAGTAGGAATACTACTTTCAACATTGACACTAGGAGGAATGAATAGATGCGGGTATTTGGCCCTCATATCATCCTCGGCTTTCCATATAACCTCTTTGAAAAACTAATTTCTCTAGAAGTCTTTAACAGATGAAACCTCTTTGGTCCTTAATTTGCGAACCTGAAGGTTAAGAATCTAAACTGGAATCTCCTAATAAGACAATGATCTTACATTCTAATGTTTTCTGTTAGAACAATGAGTGAAGGATCTCCCAAAAATTTCTTAAGCATGGATATATGAAATAATGAATAAATGACATCTAACTTTGAAGAAAGCTCTATCTCATAAATGACGTTTCTCACTCTCTTTATAATCCAGTAGGGACCAATGTAATATGGACTCAAATTCCCTTTCTTTCCATACCTCATAACATTCTTCATGGGTGAAAATTTCAAATACACTCAATCATTGACCTAGATCTCCAAGTTTCTTCTCCTAACGTCAGTAAAGAATTTATGATGACTCTGTGCGGTTTTCAACCTTTCTTGGATGATCATCACTTTATCCGTAGTATGTTGGACTAAATATTGGCCTATCAGCTCAGCCTTACCAAGTTTAAACAACCCTATTGTTGAATAATATCTTCTCTCATAACGATCCTAATATGGAGTAATTTGAATGCTTGAATGAAAGTTGTTATTGTAAGAAAATGCAATAAGCGTTAAGTGGTAATCCCAATTACCTTCAAATCAATAATACAGGGTCTCAACATATTCTCAAGATTCTGAATAGTATGCTTTGCCTGACCATCTTTCTTGGGGTGAAAAGCGATGCTAGGATTCACCTTCAAACCCAAAACTTTCTTGTAGGACTTCCAAAACTGTCCAGTGATTGAGTTCCTGTATATGAGATGATGGACATGGCATATCAATTCAATTTGACTATCGCTCAAATACAAAACCTACATAAGCCTTTGCTAATTCTAGAGTCTTCACGGGTGAGAAATGGGTTGATTTAGTCATCCTATCCACAATTACCCTAATCAAATCATATTGTCTGTGAGATTGTGGTAAGTCTGTAATGAAATTTATGTTGATCATCTCCCACTTCAATTTTGGTAATTCTATATTTTGAGCTACACCACAAGGCCTTTCATGCTCAACTTTTACTTATTGGTAATTCGAGCACTTGGATACAAACTTTGGTATGTCTCTCTTCATACCATTCCACCAATAAACCCTCCTAAATTCATGGTATATCTTTGTATTACTTGGATGGATGTATTACTTGGAGTTATGGGCCTCTTCCATTATTTTATCTCGAAGACCAACAACACTTGAAACACACAACGTGCCTTGATATCTGAACACTCTATCTCCCCTCCTCCTCCTCCCCCCTTTTTGAGGAAAGCCATAATTTTCTTCATATGCACATCTTCTTTCAATTAGAGGAGAATAGGATCTTGATCTTGCTTTTCCTTTGTCTTAACAACTAATGAAGGCTCAGCCCTATTCTGTACAGTAACACCTCCCTCATCAGATTCTACAAGACAACTCCCAACTATGCAAGTCTATGCACTTCCTTGACTAACTCTTTTTCTCCTCATCTACATGAGAGGTACTGTCCATTGACAACCTGCTAAGAGCATCAGCATCAACATTAGCATTACCTGGATGGTAGAAGATACTCATGTCATAGTCCTTGAGTAACTCAAGCCATCTTTTCTGTCTAAGAGTGAACTCTTTCTGACTAAATAAAAACTGCAGGCTTTTGTGATCTGGGAACACATCTACATGCATGCCATAAATATAGTGACGCCAAATATTGAGTGCAAATACTACTACTCCCAACTCCAAATCACGAGTCAGATAATTCCACTCATAAACCTTAAGTTTTCTTGAAAATTATGCAATAACCTTGCGTTTTTGCATTAGAACACAACCCAATCCAACTTTGTATGCATCGCAATAAATCACAAATCCATCTGTTTCATTGGGAAGGGACAAAATCGAAGCAGTAGTCAACATTATTTTTATCACTTGGAAACTCTTCTCACAAGCTTCAGACCATTGAATCTTAGTCTTGTTTTGAGTAAACCTAGTCAATGGTGATGATTGATGAGAACCCATCAACAAATATCCTATAATAGCCAGGCAAACCCAAGAAACTTCTTATATTAGTCAGGGATGTGGGTCTTGGCCATTCTTGATAAATTCAATTATCTACGAATCAACTTAAATACCATCTCTAGAAATGATGTGGGCTAAGAATACCATGTATGCAACCCAAAACTCACACATTAAAAACTTATCATATAGCTCATTTTCCTTAAGAGTTTGGAGAACAATTCTGAGATGGTTGACATACTCCTCATCATTTGTTGAATAGATAAGTATGTCATCAATAAACACGAACATAAAAATGTCTAGATACTGCTTGAACACTCTATTTGTGAGGTCCACAAATAATGTCGGAGTATTAGTCAAACAAAAGGACATGACTAGGATCTTATAGTGACCATACCTAGTTATGAAGGTTGTCTTTGGAATGTCATATTCTCTTACTTTCAACTGATGATAGCCTTATATGAGGTCTATCTTGAAGAAACAAGTGGCATCCTGAAGTTGGTCGAAGATAATTGATTCTCAAAAGAGGATACTTATTCATTATGATAACCTTATTCAGCTAATGATAGTCGATACACATCCTTAAGAAACCATCTTTCTTGAACACAAATACGATAGGAGTGCCCCAAGGTGAAACTCTCAGCCTAATGGACCTCTTATCTAGAAGGTACTTCAACTAATCTTTTAACTCTCTGGGAGCCATTCTATATGGAAAAATAAAAGGGCTCTATTTTTCCATATAGAATCAGGAGGGACTTCAGGAAAATCCTCAAGAAAGACTTTGGGAAACTCATTAACAACTGGAACTGTCTGTAGGGATGGTGTCTCCACACTATTATTTCTAACTCAGACAATATGGTAGATACACCATTTGGAGACTAACTTTCTAGCTTTAAGGTAAGAAATAAATGGACCCTTAGATTAAGTTGGACTGCCCTTCCACTCTATAGATGGCTCATTCAAAAAGTAAAACTTGACTACTTAGGTTCTATAATAAACTGAGTCATAACAAGCATACAGCTAGTCCATGCCAAGAATGACATCAAAGTTAACCATATATAGCTTAATTAAGTCTTCAGAAGCATATTTATTGTAGATAGAGACTATACAATTATGGTAGACTCTCCTAGATAGAATGGACTGTCCAATATAAGTACCAATAGTGTATGGTTCTAAGAGTCATTTAGGAAGAATCCCAGACTTAACAGCTACATAAGGAGTCACACATGACAAGGTAGCACCTAGATCAAGTAAAGCATAGACATCATGAGAAAATACTCAAAGCATACCGATGATAAAATTTGGCAAGTTCTCTTAGTCATGCCGGTTGGCCATAGCATACAGACAGTTTAGACCCTCACATGTCCCTAAAGTAGTACCTCTCTAATCTCCTCTATTGGGTTGTGCTGTCAAAAACGTTTGGGCACTATCACATCCATTATCCTACCTGTATGACGGACAATTTCTCATAACATGGCCCATATGGTCATACTTATAAGAACCACTCGAACCAATAAGACACTTCCCCAGATAGGGCCTACCAGACTTACCACAATGCGGATGATGGGAAGACCCTAGAGACACACTCTCTTGTGACCGCGAGCTCTGAGCTCTAAAATTTTGAGGCCTATGATCATTCCTATTTCTAGGCATGGGCATACTAGCTGACAATAGTATAGGTCCAGATGACCTTTGCTGAAGAGATGGATGGTTACCATTCTGGTTCCCTGCTTGCCGAACTCATGGTTTGATATCTGAGCCCTCTTATTGTGAAACTCCTCTTTGTCCTTCAACATATCTTCCTCAACATGCTATACATGAATCATTAGTCTAGGTATATCTGTGTATCCAATTAGCATAGTTGCCTTACCCTTTTTGTTCGATAAATAGGAGAGTCCTAACATGAACAAGATCATCTTACTCCACATATCTTCTACCTTTTTTGGAGCATAGCAAGATAATTAGGTGACCTTAAGGTTTTATGTCTGCACACTCATAGAATCTAGCTTCAAGTAAAGAAAATATCTTACCTTGGCTTCCCTTAGTTATTGGGGAAAGAAATATCCCAAAAGTCCTCTTCGAACACATCCTAGCATAAGAGTGGTGCATTGACTACCCTCATCTCCTTCAATTGGTCAAACTCACTCTTGAAACACCCTTGAGCTGATAGGCAGCCTACTAAACACGCTCAACATCAGTAATATGCATAACTTAAAACACTTTTTATAGCTCATACATAAAGTTCTCTAGATACTCATTTAATGCAAACCTAGTAAACTCTGGTGGATTCATTCTTAAGAACTCTGGAAGTATCTAGGGCATCCTATTGACCCACTATTTGTCAGCCAACTTGTACCGTCATAACCTAGGGAAATATCTAGATGACATTGTGGAATTTAGCTTTAGTGACATCAGCCTGAGGTGGTTGTTCAACTGGTATAGTCGGACCTCTTGGTCCTTTTGAATTTTGAGGCTCTTGTTGGTTTTTGTTCTCTCTGGCGGGATGTTTGACTTCCCTTCTTGGAGGCATGATCTAAAATTGTGAACCACGTGAATAATAAGGAGATTTCATTACTTCAAACTCTATAGAACAAAGTAGAATATGAAATAAGTGAAATAATTCCTAAAGATCCTGTAGCCTCCCTATTACAGATCTGGCATGCTTCACACTGATAAAAAGGACTCTACTAGACTCATTTTTATAGGCCCCCTAGGACTCTTGATTTCTTTGCTGTGATACAAAGTTTGTCTTGCTCCGAGCCTATTACATTGGACGTGGCTGGCACTAGGAAACCATTATTGGTACCAAGCAAACCACTTGATCTGTGTAACTCACTCAGCAGAAAACTTAACTCATGAAATAAACTTAGATGGGCAAAATAAATCATGAATTTATTACTCTTTAGCATAATTGATGGAACTGAAATATATAAAATGTTTTAGAGTTAACCAATGTTTCAAAAAATACTCAAGGAACTAAACTGAACTATGTCTACTAGTCTATGGAGCTTCTCGAACATTGACTATGATATAGGTACCGGGACAAGCCAACGGCTACCTCAAACTAATAATAAATAACTAAAAAGTAAAGACTTAAGTGAGCCTTTGAATGCAAAGAGGTCTCACTAAAACCTAGGTAGCATCTGATCTTTTACGATGCGCTGGTTGATGATCTCTATCACCTGTATCTACATTATAAAACAATGCAAATCGAATAACTTCAATACATAAAATGTACGAGTGTGTAAAATGACAAAAGAAACATACTCAAGATACTCAACTCTAAAAATAACTAAACTCAAATAAGCATAAAATAAAATAAGAGATCATGCTTTAAAAATATATTAATGCAACTTAGTATATAAAATATAATAATTTATGTTTTTTGGAGTGTTTCTCTAACCCAAAACTGTCACTTATGAGCTACATGATATTACAATATCTTGGCCACGTTACCAGAGCCATTCCATACCTTTCGAGGGCATGGAAAAAAACTTTAACTTATGGATCCATCTTATGAGCCTTATCATAGGAAATGGGGAGTCTCCCGACTTTTGGTACGATCCTATCCTACGCGGGCTATGTAATTTGTGGAACTAGAGTGAAGTGAATCTTGTCCAAATCAGTGTTCAATACTACTCCCAAAGTATAAAATGATATGCTCATACTATACTATGAATAAGAACTAAAAATGTTTCTTTTAATTTTCTCATAGCTATACCTCATACTTGTCAAACTTCTTACTCAACACAAATTCAAATACTATTTTTCTCACGACTTCAACTCATTTAAATTTGGTTGGGATCATTCTTATTATTAGCGAAATAAGAACATTCATAGCTCAAGTAGTAAATTATTCTCAAAACTTCTTTCTTAATTAGCATATGAAAATATTCCATTCTTTAACTCAAATGAATGCATTAAATATAAGCAATGAGAATATTTTCAACTATGGTTCATGTGAATGTAGAATGAATGACAATCCAAGGAAATCCAACCATGAAATCACAACAATTTACACATATACGAATAATGAATTTGATAAAGATTATCATATGTAACTCAAGAACAAAATTTAAAGGATTTGTAACTAGAACTCAACTTAATATCGACTAAATGAAGATGTAGGGCACGAAGAAGAATTTAGTCCAATGTTATGATATCTTTCCAAACTTGGAATAAAGATTTCCTAAGCGAAAATTTAAAGGTAGGCTTGAATTTATTGAACCCTAGATTCTCCTCTTATCCTTAGCTCTTCCTCTCAAATGTTTGGGGTGTAAAATGAGGGAAAACCTCCTTTGGAAACTGATAAGGGACATATTCTAGTCCCAAAACAAAGTGGTTCTGTTTGGGAAAGGTGGGGAAAAGGTTGAAATGCCCTTCATTAAAACAAAGAATAAGGCAAAAATCACCTTCGAGTGCTGCGTCATCCCCATTTCCTATTTTCTAAATTTTTCTTCTACACAACAAAGGGACATTGCAGACTCCACTATCTCAAAAATTATTCAGCTTCTCAAGTCCACGACGTGGACTTGCTCTCTACTTTGGTTCTTTGCTAAATTTATACTACTTCTTGGAATAAGCTAAGTTAAAATGGTACGGTGTGTTACAATATCTCCCCCTTGGAGTCATTCTTCTTTAAATAATCACCAAGTAAAGGGTGTTCATCATGAACGAATATAATGCAAGAATTTTAGATATCAAACCGAAGGATAACTCACTCAATTTCATCAAATTCAAGAACGTACTAACTCATAGATGGGAATAGGAATACTACTTTCAACATTGACATTAGGAGGAAATGCGGGTACTAGGCCCTCAAATCATCCTCGGCTTCCCATACAGCCTCGTCATCAAACTGATTTCTTCATAACACCTTAACGGATGCAACCTCTTAAGTCCTCAACTTGCGCACCTGAAGGTCAACAATCTAAACTAGAATCTCCTAATAAGACAAACTATCGTTCACTTTAATTTTTTATGTAGGTATGATGAGTGAAGGATCTCCCAAGCATTTCTTAAGAATGGAGATATGAAATACTGGATGAATGACATATAACTCTGAAGGAAGTTGTAGCTCATAGGCCACGTTTCCCATTATTTTTATAATTTGGTAGCGACCAACGTAATGCTGACTAAACTTCCCTTTCATTCAAAACTTCATAACTTCCTTCATGGGAAAAATTATCAAATACACCCAGTCATTGACCTCGAACTCCATTCAAGTCATGCAATTTTTCAAGAATTTCCAAGATAACCGAATAGATTCCATTTTAAGACAATAAATCCAATCTAATATATTTCCCTTCAAAAAAACAAGTTCCTTAAGATAAATAAGAAAGCGTATCTTTCCCCAATGGAGCCCATGGGTAGAAAATATAGCCAAAGCATTTAAAAGGTCTTATAACTGAGTCCCGTAACTTTACCAATATCAATTCAGGCCAAATACACAAGTAATTCAGATGAATACCACCAAACTGAAATTAATAAATCATACCAAAAATCACATCACACAAGAATCGGGTAAACACCCATCACAGAGAAGCAGTACTAACCTAGAAATCTAGCCATTCTAAGTCCAAGGCCTCGGGCCCAACAAGTAGAAATACAATGATAAATGACAAAAATAACACAAAGTCATCAAACAAATACCAAGGAACTCAAGACACGTGAATCTAAGTTTCATATCACCTAAAATCATACTAAGGAGCTAAATTCGTCAAACAATCCAATGATCAACCTAAGCTTAGTCTAACGGCTAAAGTCTAAGCTAAAACACCCAGATATGGTCATTTCAAGTCTAAAGATCACACAAGTCTAAGGAATCACCTAAAACCTTTCTAATGTTCATACTACTCATATATATACATATAAACTATCTGAGTCAAGTCTAAAAGAAGAGACCATAAGCTACCTCAAGACCAAAAACCGCTCACGAATACTACTCTGGCCTTTTTCTCTTTGAGAGAGCCTCGGACTGCTGCCATGCTATCAAAAACAAAATGAGCAAGTCAAAATAGGTCCAATGATACCCATTTCACAAATATGAAATTCGGACCAAAATTGGGTCAAAATTGGCCCTTGAATCAATGTTATAGAATTTTGATACTAAAATCATTATTATGTTCTCCTTAAGTAAGGATCACATACCCCAAAATTTAAGGAAAAATGGAGTTCAATCTGGATATCAAATGGTCCAAATGCCACAATTTTTAAGAATAAAAATCAAGGAACTCTAGGACAAAAATGGAAATGAATTAAGGCATTGAAGCTAGAATTATTTAGAGAAAGTGAAATAGGAGAGATTTACCTTTGAATCGCTTGATAAGAAACGAGGAAAATCACCCAAAACCGAGCTCACTTAAAGGTTCTTTATTCCTGAAGAAAACAGGAAGAAAAAGGATTTAATCCCTAGTGAAAACTGCAAAAGCAGTCTAATGCCCTCTTTAGCGGCCATCGCTAAAGACAACAAGGGTCGTAAATGTGACCCCTACCTAGGAGTCTCTGATCGCAAAAACGGCTGCCAGTCTATCACTTATGTTGCTGGTCGGTCACTTAAGCAACCCCCACCTCCCTTGATGCCCCTTGCTTTCGCAATACCTAGGCTGCTTAAGAAGCCATCGCTAAAGAGACCAGGGCCGCTAAAGAGATAGAACTAGAAGCCAAAAATTAAAAAATGGGCTAAGTGTCCAAAAACATCAAACGCACCCTTAGAATTCATTCGAAGTCCAAACGATGCAAACCAAAGGTCCAAAAAACTTTGAAACAACATTTGAGACTCAACATAATTGACAAACCAACCAACATAGTTCGTACAATTAAAATCTTGACCAAAGGCAGCACTTACAAAAAATTTACAAATGAAATGCTTAAAGCTATAAACTCCTCCCAATAGCCTCGAGAATTGAACCAAAAGTCGTTCTAGAATAAAATCAGCATTGTTGAGCTAACCGTACTAACAAAATTTTAATTTGAGCATGTTTACCAAAAATATTGACCAAAGTCAAACTTTAGCCAAAACTTCTAAACTAAAATGTCTAATAGCACAAACTCAAAATGTTAGTCCTAAAACTCGAATCAATTATCACACTAGACCAAAATGACCTTTTCAAAGATGATGGAACTAATAGAATCTTTAGATACCTGAATTTCTGAATGTTGACTAAAGTCAATTCTTTTAAGCCTTAGGGCTAAAAAATGGCCAAACCCACTCGACCTCCTCAAAAAATATGGCATC
Source organism: Solanum dulcamara (assembly GCF_947179165.1). NCBI lineage: Eukaryota > Viridiplantae > Streptophyta > Magnoliopsida > Solanales > Solanaceae > Solanum > Solanum dulcamara. The sequence goes on from NC_077240.1 coordinate 48,088,717, forward strand.
CATTCTAACACCATATCAATGCTAAAAGAAATCTAAGGAAAGGGGAAAGATGGTAAAAGAATGCATAAATACGAAAATGACTACGAGGATCATTACAAGTTGTATTTCAATACAAGTAATAAACCTGGCACAAACCATATTGACTAAATTTTGTGATAAAAAGGAAAAGTAGTAGCAATTTGGATTTTCGTTACTGATTAACATGAACTTGTCTTTGAATAGATTAAGAATTTGGAATTTGAAGAACATGTTCTTGAAAAAAATACATAGAAAGTTGAAGCATAAAAAATGTCAGGAACAAGTTTGAAGCACTAGAGAAATCTATTATTTTGTTAGGGTGTTTTCTAGCGTTCTTCCTATTTATAATTCTATTTTTTCTTAAGATTTGACAAAAATAATCTAACATAATTTGGATGATTATTTTTATTTAACACTTGATATTTTAATTCCGTTGAAATTGACTTGAATTTGACGTGAATACAAGAAATAATACAAATAATTATCTAATGTTGGTAGCAACGATTATAGCAACCAATAAATTAATTGTTGGAAGTTATTAGACAAATAAGGAAGGAAAATCCAACTGTTAAAATTTAATTATTAGAGACCAAAATTAACTTTAACAAAGGGAATACTTTGTTAGGAATTTGTCTTTGAACTGCAGTAAATTTAGTTTTACTGATTTGTTTTAATAAGACATAGTTAATTAGTTATTACCTATGTGTTATTATTACTTAGGAGTATTTTAGTTAATCTAGAAGTTGTGTGCTTTATTGTTTTATTGTTGTTTTTCTAGGTCATATAGATGTAACCCACAGACATTGAAAAATGTGGTTCTTCTACTTTATCTATTCTTTTTCTCTCTCATCTTTGTTTCAGCTGCTTCTTCCTTAGATGTTTTATTTACCTCAACAATTTTAAAATCTTCAATTGGTATCAGATCAGTATTTCTTGAGGTACCTCTGTGTGTGTGCGCCAATCATATTTTGTGAATACCATGAATGAAGAAACAAGTATTTCTTCAATGGCACCTCCAACTTTCTGTGGAGACAGTTATTGAATCTGGGGATGTTAGAATGTAGGCATATCTGGAAGCGTTGGATCTATGGTAGGCTGTAGAAGATGAATACGAGATTGTACCCTTGCCAAACAATCCCATGATAGCACAAATTAAAAATCACATAGAGAGGAAAATCAGGAAATCAAAGGCAAATTGATGCTTATTTGCTGCAGTTTCGTCTACTATTTACACTCGTATCATGCCTCCGAAGTCAGTAAAAGAGGTATGAGATTATCTTACAACCGAGTATAAAGAATATGTGTATGACCTCGGAAGTCAGAAGGTTGGAACCAAGGAGATAATTTTCAAAATTTTGAACTGTCTCATATGTACGAGTCACTCTATGAGTCGTAAGAGTGAGTAGTAGAGTTACCCCTTGAGTATTGTATAGGCTTACCCTCAGGAGAGGTTCTACGACTCAACTGGACCATCATGTTGATGAGTTAAAAGAACCACTCATTCTAAAACTTTAGAGCCCATATTTTAGAAGTTCCTTAAGGTCGAGTTGTACCTTTACGACCCATAGAAGTGAGTCATAACAAAACTTCAGAGACTTCCAAACTTGAAGGTTTTCAGGCCTGCAAGATGATTCCAAGATGACTCATAGGCATAAAGAAAACACATAGTAATGACTCCTTTGCAAACTTCATAAACTTAAATTGAAGCCCTTTTCTCAGACCTGCATGACTCGTCATCATTTCTATAACTCGTAGAGTTACCTCGTAGGGTCCAAATTCCAATTTTAATGAGGGATATTTATGTATACCCAATTATTTAAAATTTTCTTCATTCTAAATTACTCTCCCAAATTCTCTAAGGCAAGAACTAAATTTCTCTCATGGATTCTTCTCCAAGCTTCAAGCTAGGATTTTAGATTTCACCAAGGTTTCTTCATCAATTTTGAGTAATTTTAATCAAAGTATGTGGGGATTTATCCATGGGTACCTTTCATCCATGGATTTCTAATGTTTCCCTAAAGTTTTCCTTCAATTTTCAATTAATTTGTGAACCCTAATTTTGATGAATTGCATTGGTTGTTTCAATTTTGTTTTAAATTATTATCAATGATTATTCGAAGCATGTATTTATATGAATTGCATGATTTTAAGTTGAATTATGAATTCCCACGCATAAAGCTATGTCAATTATGATTTTTAAGGATTCAAAAATGATTTTCATGAGTTGATTACGAGTTCAATGATTTTCAAGAAAAGTTTATGAATTAAAGTTGAGGATTATGATTTAATGATGAAAGTTATGATGATGATTAGCTATGATGAAAGTAAGTTTTTATGGTGTGATAAGTACAATTCTCACACAATCATGTTTAAACACGGTGGTAAGGAAAATTCTCACCGAAGTTATGGATTTCTATGATTCACTAAAAGGTAATGAGCTATTCCTAATATATTTTATAAAGATGGATTGATAGATAGTTACTATCTTTCCCTATTATGTTATGATCATATTTTTATTAGTTTTCATTGGGATATGAACTAAGCACCAAGAGAACTTCTAGGTGGGGTTTGATCCGGTAACACAGTTAGTTATTCAAAGAAATCCTAGTAGAAACCTCAAGTCCCAAACTACGTTGACCTCATAGGTTGCCTCTATGGCCTAGCTAGTATATCCACATATAGCATAGTTGAGTTGAGTTGAGATGAATACCATGATAGAGTATACCCTAGAAAGGTAGCCTCCTCTTTCTCGATGAGGGTTACATTGGATTCCATGTAATAGCTTGCATAATCTTAAATGTCAGTTCAAAGTCTTATCCCACACAAGTTAAATGCCAAGTTATGAGTTTTATGATGAAATTTTATGATATGCATTGGCCATGAGTTCCATATATTTTCAAATGTTCTTAAGCCTTACTCATGTTTATTATAATTGGTAATGCATCTTATGGGATATTGTTCATATTCCTTTACTTGTTCAAACATATCTCACATACTTACTACCTTATATGTACTAACGCATATTTTTCCTACATTGTCTCATAATGTAGGGGCGGACGTTGATCATCCTATTTGTGACTAAAGTTGCTTAGATATCAATAGTTGATGAGTCCACATCTTATTGAGGGCAATGACTTTCATTTCATGTTGCTACTATTTTTACTTCTTCTATTGTTTTGGGTGAGCTAGGAGCTTTTCCTAAACCCCCATCAAAGACTAGGCTAGATGCATGTTTAGACGCTATGTGATGTAGTCTGGTTGGATATCTATTGAATTTTCTATCCCTTAGTGCCATTCCTTTGATTTCTTATTTCCACTTAATTTACTATATTTCTTTACCTTATGTATGTGATGTATGCTAAGATGGCTTAGTTGGGGTCCCTCGCATCCTTATCACCGTATCACGACTTGGCCCTAGTTTGGATCGTGACAAGATAAAAGGACCAGAGGGATGCAAGTATTGAATTTTGAATGTGAGTTTGAGCTGCAAATGATGAAGGAAAGTGAAACCATAAAGAAGTAATCTAATCGACTTCTTAACAAAGAAAATCACATCAGATTGTGGGGTTCCACTTTAATGATTCAAGGATCATTGATAAAATCCTTGTGACGGTACCAAAAAGATTTTTGGCAACCATTACAACTTTAGAAAACACTAAGGACTTTTCCAATATTACACTAATAGATCTCATAAGTTGTTTTCAAGCATAAGAGTAACAACGTGTTATGACACAAGAAAAAGCTATTGAAGGAGCCTTACCAGCCAAGCATCAAGATGATGGACGATGTAAGAAAAATAAGAACCAACTAACAAATGGATAAGGTGCAACACACAATAACTAAAACAAAACAGGTAGCTTCAAAGGAAACTACCCTCCTGGTAAGCATTATGGCAAGATTGGACACACACCTTTCAAATGTTGGAAAGTCCTGATGCTAAATGCAGTAAGTGCAATCAATTTAGGAATGAAGAAATAATTTATTAGAATAAAACTCATCAGCAGGATGCAGATGCTCGAGTTATTAATGAAAATAAGGTGGTTCAACTTTTTCTGCATCACGTTTTGCAAGCAATGTTTCAAGAGAGTCGTTGCTGATTAATAGCGTATGCATAAATCACATAACTCATGATAAAGAAATCTTTAAAAAATTGAAGCCTACTAGAGTTGCAAAGGTTAGAATAGGCCATAGTGGTCACATTATAGCTAAAGGAATATGAACTATTGTAATTGAGACAGAAGCATGTACTAAAATAATAGAAGATGTTCTTTATGTACCTGACTTAGACTAGAACCTGTTAGTGTTGGTCAAGTATTAGAGAAAGGTTTCAAAATTTATTTTGAGGATAAATATTGCCTGATCAAGGATCTATTAGGACATGACTCGTTTAAATTCAAAATGAGAATAAAAAGCTTCTCGTTAGATCCATTTGAGGGAAAACATATGTTGTATTCAACAAAAGCAAATGTTGCTGAATATGGCGTAAGAGACTTGGGAACTATCATTATCAAAGGCTTGTTAAAATGGAAAAGTTGAAGATGGTGAACCTATCTGATATAGAAGTAAATTCCATTGAATGTCGTGTCTGCCAATTTGGTAAATAACACATAAAGCCATTTACTAAATCAACTTGGAGAGGCTCACAAAAGCTACAACTAGTTCACACTAATATCGCAGGGCCTCAAAGAAATCCATCACTAAAAGGTAGCATCTATTACGTTCTTTTCATTGATGATTTTACAAAATGTGTTGGATTATTTTCTTGAAATTTAATTCAGAAGTTACTGGAGTATTTTGGAAATTCAAGAAATTGGTGGAAAACCAAAGTGGTTGTAAAATTCAAGCTTTTTGGTCTGATAATGGAAAGAAATACACCTTAGTAGAATTGCAGTCATTCTACAAGGAGGCCGGCATTGTGCATTATTTTACAACACCATACACACCAGAACAAAATAGTGTTAGTAAAAGAAGAAATAGATGGATAATGGAGATGGCCAGCTGTATGTTGCATGAGAAGGAGCTTCCTAAAACATTTTGGGTAGAGACAGCAAAATACTATAGTTTTTATATAAAATCGACTTCCAATGAAGGCTTCGAAATATAAAATGCCATTTAAAGCTTGGTACGAGTATAAACCTTCATTAATTTTCCTTTAAATTGTTTGGTGTTTTGTGTTTTTTTCATGTTCCTAATGTGAAACGTGACAAACTTGACAAGAAGGCAATTACAGGCATCCTAGTGGGTTACAATGGAGTTTCTAAAGCATATAAGGTCTATCATCTCCAAACAGGAAAGATAAAAATTCCAAGAGATGTTCATTTTAGTGAGAACGAACAATAGGACTAGAAGAATACTTAGAAATCAGGAAAAATCTCATTAAAATCAAACATCAACCCTTTTAAAGAGCAAAAAACTGAATAATAGCAGTAAGAACTAGAAAATGATCATCCAGTCAAAGGGAAAAGATTGTTGTCAAATATCTATGAAAGATGTAATATCTCAATCTATGAACCTATTGGACCACTAGAAGCTCTTCAAGACCCAAAGTAGAAGAAATAAATGGAGGAGATCTCCATGATTGAGAAAACTAAAACTTGGGTTTTAGTTGACAAACCTAAAGATAGAAAAGTCATTGGTATGAGATAGGTCTTTAGAAAAAGGTTAAATCTAGATAGTTTCTTATTACGATGCAACCCCGTAGGCCGCGACTGGGGTCCGACCTGGACCCTCTTATGCGTATTTATCAGCTATACTTAAGTTGAACCGTGTGTTATGTGATACTATACACAAAAACCTCAATAGTTTAAAACCTTTTCATGTACCTGTAGCCTCTTTCATTCGTATCATATCATGAAAGGGCATGTGCCGACAAGGTTTCCATAACATAAAAACATTTACAACATGTCGTATAGGCATAGTCGAAACAAACTTATAAACAACCCACATCCAAATGTCTACAGACCTCTAGGACTAGTAACAACAACATATGGCGGGACAGGGCCCCCGCCGTACCCCTGAATGTATAAATATATACATTAAATGACCACTATAAAAAATTAGGCTCCAGAATAGTGATGCACTTCCGGCATAGCTAAAAGGAACTCCTAAGCTGACGGATCTCTAGATTGAACATCTGTACCTGCGGGCATGAAATGCAGCCCCTCGGGGAACAGGGGGTCAGTATGATATATGTACTGAGTATATAAAGAGATACGCATCACAACTGAGAGAACAACTGAAATGAGGATGCAGGAAACAAGTATAACAGTTAATAAGGCACTATACCTGCATCTTATAACATAAGGGCATGTACACCATCTTCACATACCGTATCCGACCCGCTGGGGGACTCGGAGTTACCATGTCATCGCATATGGCGTCGTGTCATAGGTTACGATTACATTATTATGTTTTCACATGTATGCCCATCTATCATTGCATATCATACCGTACCCGGCCTAGTATGGGTCTCGGTGTTATAATTATATCATCACATACCATACCCGGCCCATTAGGGGACTCGGTGTTATCATCATATCATCATATACCGTACCCGACCCTTTAAGGGACTCGGTGTTATAACTATAGCATCATATACCGTACCCGGCCTATTAGGGGACTCGGTGTTATAATCATATCATCATATACCGTACCCGGCCCATTAGGGGACTCGGTGTCATAATCATCATATATAGGTAGATCATTATGTGAGACTCACTAGGGTAATCATACTGAACTATCGTTCGTGGATCAGGATAATAATCATCTCAGGTGCCCTTTGAGTGCCACTAGGGCTATATTAAGTGAAGTCTCAAGAATTATAGACATATTTTAGGGTAATGCCAACCAGCTTAAGGGAATCATAGACATCTGTCATCACAGAGTCCTTAGAAATAGGATCTCTAAGTCCCACTATTAATCGACATATAGACGGTTCAGGGAAGGTAGCTCAACTACGATGAGAGTTTTCCTGCCAAGGAGTGAATATGAGACATATAGCGTATTCGGAGCTTAGGAATGGACTTACTCTAGAGCTCGTATCATGTATCGTTTTCTTTAAGACATGTCAAAAGAAAGAAAGAGTAGGCCTCACCTGTTTGTCCCTTCCTATCCCAAAGGAGTTTGAGAGACAATAATTCACTTATCGTAGGTGTCCTAGTATTCAGCAGTGGATAAGAACCAGGAGGTATGCTCGGGGCCTTATGAATGGGATTATCCCCACTTGCATACGTAGATATAAATATTGCCCTTCTATCAAGGATATTCCAAGAACAAGGAATTAGCTTTACGTACCCTCTACCTTCCATTATCTAGGAGACGGTGAGAGACACTAACTCAATTAGCATAGGAGCTTTCACCTCCAGAAGTAGGTAGGGGTGGTGAATCATATTCGGAACATCGTGAGTAGATTCATCCCCACATGTTATATACACATCATATTTAGGACTAAGACATGCCAAGAGAAGGGAAGGATAGCCTTACATACTCATCACTTCCTAACGTATGAAAGGCTTGAGAAGCCCTAGTCTAATTACTGTAAGAGTGCTTTCATCAAGAAGTAAATGAGGACCGTGAATTACGCTTGGCATTTATGAGTAGATTTACCCTCAATATCATATCATTCATTACTTAACTTGAAGACATGCCAAAATAAGAAACAAGATAGGCTTTACATACTTATGCCAAAAATATGCCAAAAGAAAGCTTCACATACCTTGTCTGAATTTTTCCTTATCCTGTTTGCCTCGCCGTCCTTTGAACCTATTCAACATGAAAGTAATATGAATATCAACCCCTTTTAACACCCTAGGTTACACCTTAGTATTAATGGAATCTATTTCCTTAGTCGTTTCCCCGACTAGTTCTGTTATTCGCTAAGGCGTCGATGAAAATTGGGCAGCACCTCCCCTATAATGTGCCCTATACAAATTACCAATTAGGTCCCTAAGACCTACAGACAACCAAGAACAACAACCTGCAGCAATTCACACCAACAATATACAACATAAACTCCAAACGACTTATTCAAAAATACGATATCACAATAGGGCGTCTAGCCTTTATTTTGTAACGCCTTTAACTATACAAAACGAGGGGTCGTTTGGATTAAAATAGAAGCATCCATACCCCTTTTAGAATGCATTTAGTCCCTGCAACAATACATTACACCCCTGCAGAACAACTCACAAGAACGACACTTTATTTCGACGACAATTCACTTTTAGCGACTCCAATTTAGTTTATTCCGAACGCTGAACTTGTCAAACCTTTTCCCCAACTTCCATCATCACCTAAGGTGTGTAATACAACCTAATTTAACATCATAAACTTCAAATTAGAGCCGAAGAACTTACCTTTCCCTAAATTGGCTAGAACTTGTCAAAATCGCGCCTCGGAACTTTTTTTAGCGCGCTGTAACGTCGTGGCAGCTTGCTGTCCGTTTTTTGCTGCACCAAACTCTAATTTTATACTACTAATACTTCCATATCATCGTGGTATATTCTATATAATTAATTTACGGAACGAAATCGGGACTTACCTCTTTTGTTTCCCAGAGCCGTCACCCTTTTGTCTCTTAGCTTAGGGTTTGTTTATCTTCACTTTGGCTGGAAATTTGATGAAGGAACTGAAGTATATGCTTTATGTACATATATATGTGGTCTTAGGGAGTGACACGTGTCATCCCCTAGAGGTGACACGTGTCCATCCCCTATTGGGCCTCTACATCCATGCGATCATGGAGGGGCTGCCACGTAGCAGTGGGGCCCACCTCCCCCCAAGCAGGTGGGTCACCTACTTGACCCCAAGCAGATGGGTCACCTGCTTGCTTGAGGTGCTGCCATGTGTCACCCTCCCATTGACTGCCCCGCGTCGTTTTTTTTTCTTCCTCGTGGGTTCGTAATCTCGTCTCACTTTAAGAGCCTATGTAATCCATGCTTCGCAAGCATGGTACGTACTCCAATAGATTAAGTATGTAAGATTTCCAAGTTAGTAGCTTACGTAGGTAAATCGAGTCCTACGACTCATTACTTGGCCTCCAATTCCTTCCGGATTCTTATGACTCCATTTCCAACCTTTTCTACTATGGGGTATCACATTCTCCCTTACTAAGAGTCGTTTGATAGTTTCGTAGCTTATCCGGCTCACATGATACTGTCTAAGGAACTTAAGAAGACATTTCGAGCTCGAGAGTGCGGGGTGTAACATCCTTTCCCCCTTTAGAATATTCGTCCTCGAATGTTGAATAAAACTTCCTTTAAGACTTTATACAAATTGTAGGGAGGTTCCTTTCTACTGGAATAACATACATTTTCATCCAAGTAATTAATATACGAGTTCCAAGACTAGGGGTTATCTGTAGATATCGGGAATAGGTACAGACACCTATGTTTCATGTCCTCTTCAACCTCCCAGGTTATGTCTTCACGATTCTTATTCCGCCATAGTACCTTGACAGAAGCTATGTCCTTAGTTCGCAACCCGTTTAATCTGTTGATCTCGGATGGAAATGGGTTGCCCCTCGTAGGATAACTCTCTGTTACGTGGACCTCCTCCATGGGAAATATTCTGGGAGAGTTGTTTACATTTTTGCGGAGCATTGATCTGTGAAAACTGAATGTATTGTTTCAAATCAGACAGTAGGTCCCACTCATAGGCAGCTTTGTCCATTCTACAAATGACCTGAAAAGGATCAATGTATCCCCTTCTTGCCAACTCTAGGCTTCTAATCGATAGCTTGTCCCGGATCAAGCTTTACTTCATTAATAATTTACTGGATTTCCTCTGGGCCTATCCATTAATTGAAGGGTGAAATATCGTACTAAGATTTATCTGTATTCCTAATCCTTATCGGAATGATCTCCATCGATTAGCCGTACGTTGAACTTCCCTGTACGAGATAATAGATGTGGGAACCCCATGAAATCTTATTATTTCCTTCCTATGTCATCTCATATAACCCTTAGCTGAATATACCTTCTTAATTGGAAGAAAATGGGTTAATTTTGTCAGCTTATCTACCATAACCCATATGAACTTATACTTCCGTAGAGTGCGAGTTCAGCCTGCACTATAACCTACAGTAATCGCCTTCCATTCCCGAGTCGGGATTCCCATCCCCCGTAACAGGCTATCAAGCCTCTGATTCTCCTCTTCGTTTAAGCCATTATACAACTCCTCTTAATTCAACTTGTAACACTTTAGGTATGCTATCTTGCTCTTTTACTCAGATCTTCCTTCTAGTTTTATTACCACACATTATACTGTAATTCTTACACAAATGTGTGTAGGTACGTAGAGCCATTTAGAAAATGCTTTAGTGTCTCTATACTAGCGGCTTACCTCCTTCGGTCGAGGTCAGGGCTCTGCTATGACTTTTGTCCTTAATACCGATTATATCTTAATAGTTCTTCCTCGAACCATCTTACACTTTTCTTTAATAGATTCTAAATATGGAAATCACATTGCTATTACTGACTTCCTTTTATCGAGTAATCATTTGACCTTGCTCTTAGTATGCCAATGTTTGTAAGCTGCACAACTATTCTTGTGCCATTTTCATGAAGTGCATTGTATTTAAGTCATAATCTTTTCTGCTCTTGGCTTACTCTGTTCTATATGTGTCATTGTACTAACATGCCTTTATAATCTCTTTTTGTCATACTTGTTTCGTTCCCTTTTTCACTTCCCAGGGGGTCACCCATCCCAGTGCTACTCTCATTCAAGCACGCTTAACTTTGGAGTTTTGACGAAATCCAGTGCATTAGTGCGGGTATGATCACGTCCATCCCTTATGGGGTCTCGTTTGAAGTTTAAGCATTCCCATTTACATACGATAACGTCAATTGATTTTCTCTTACGCTTGTACTTCTCTTGTCCACTTCCCCCCTTTTAGGGTGTACCCATGTCATCCTCCATTTATTTTCAGCTACTCACACGCGAATGATTCTACTCCAACATATTTAACGTGCTGCACCATATCTACATGTTCTATTAAATCTTCCATACGTTAGGTTGCCTTTATAGGAACCCTAGCACAAACGTAGGGTGCTTTAGTATTTGGAATATATTGTATAAAATCTCATCTAACGATTGATACTCGAGTAATATCCGTAATGTAGCAGTGCATTCAAAGCCACATTCCATTCATCCCAATCAGTAATTAGCGGGGCTCATTATTGGTGCAAATTCCCCATTTGAGTGTACTTATACTTTAATGACTCATGTTCCAAGCTTCGTCCCTATACTAACTTTATTTTAGTGGATACAACTTATTCTTCTAATAACCTCGCAATGTAGCAGTTGTTCTGCAAATCGACATGCCCTCTCCTTGCAGGATCTCACTAATCATCAAGGTGGAGTCACGTATATTAACTTCGTTATGCCTTTTTAACTTTCATCTTTGTCATGTACTTCAGGCTACCTTCTAATCCTGCTTAAAACCATATTAACTTCGTTATAGTAGGGGCCTTATCTTATTACTTTTTCATCATACTATACTTTCAATTCGTAATTGTCTATCTCCCTTTTTGTTCGGTACTCATACTTAATTAATCACATCTATCTTGAACGCCTATATTATAACTTCTCTATTATTCCTCCAGCTCATTCCATTTTTGGTTGGGCGCAAGGAATTCCATATTACTCTTTATTTCCTTGTACAAGCTATCCATTTTTGTCATCACACAACCTTTATTCGAAACTTTCCTTACTAAGCTTTACTTATTCTCACAACGGTTTTGGTTATATTCACCTGGTACCCTGTTCATATTCAGTCTCATAGTATAACACCGCTTGACTTTCTTTACGATTTTTACTCTGGGCTACCTACCTTTCTTAGTTAGTATTATCCTTAATGTTTCACAAGCTGTCTTATTAACACTTCATATCCGTCACAATTCTTTATCCCTCGTACTTTTGTCTTAATCATACTATTACTTCCTTCAACTATAACTTGTCATAGTTTATCCCTATGTATCAATTCAGGCGATGCCTTACTATATCATTTTATCCCGATCTATCAGTCCTCTCTGAGTCATCTTCTTTGGCTTATAGGTTCTTTCTAACTTCGTTCTACTATTCCAGTATCGACCTCCTAGTTTCTATTGCCATTAACTCAGCAATTAACTTATTTCTCAAGGTCAGCCATACTTGTTTAGTCAAATCTCATCATTGTTGTAAGAACAACCTTTCAAGACATACTACAGCCCTGTATCTCATTCTCCTCTTATTTCTAGGAAAATTTGGGCAGAGTTTCCTCTGTATTTCTTACTATCTCAACAGCTGCACACAAAAAATACCAACAATGCCTCACAGGGCACACAGATATATATTCATATCGTATCATATCGCAGCCACCCAGGGCACACATATATATTCATATCATCTCATATCGCAGCCACACAGGGTGCCCACATTAGCAGTATGGACATGGACTTACCTCGTATGTCCCCTCGAACTGCACCTGTTGTACTTTCCTGTATAATTTTCCTTTTATTTTCCAACTTTATATATCAATTGTATTGCAACACCTTACCTGACATAGGTCCTTCGTGCCTTTGCTTACCTACGTGCTTCGTAACATCTAATATTGCTAGTTTCTTTCTTCTACCGGCATTGTCCTCCTGCTAAAATCGCAGGTTAATATGAGGAATTTCATTTCCTATGGCTCGGCTCTATCGCACGATCTTAGATATGAAAGAAAGTAGCATCCTAAATGTCTTGTAGCCTCCTTTCTATAGATATGGTGCACAACACACCAATAAACAAGACTCTACTACACACGGTCTGTAGACATTCCAAGGACGAACTGCTTTGATACCACTTCTGTCACGACCCAACCCCGTAGGCTGCGAATGGGGTCCGACCTGGACCCTCTTATGCGTATTTATTAGCTACACTTAAGTTGAACCGTGTGTGATGTGATACTATACACAAAAACCTCAATAGTTTAAAACTTTTTTATGTACCTATAGCCTCTTTCATTCGTATCATATCATGAAAGGGCACGCGCCGATGAGGCTGCCATAATATAAAAACATTTACAACATGCCGTATAGGCATAGTCGAAACAAACTTATAAACAACCCACATCCATATGTCTACAGACCTCTAGGAATAGTAACAGCAACATATGGTGGGAAAGGCCCACGCCGTACCCCTGAATGTACAAATATATACACTAAATGACCAGTATCAAAAATTAGGCTCCAGAACAGTGAAGCACTTCCGACATAGCTAAGAGGAACTCGAGCCCATTTGGATTGACCAACTTAAAGCCCCTTTTTAGCTTTTGGACGTGTTTGCCTAATGCTGACTTTAAGCCATAAAGTTCTTAAAGTCAGTCAGAAATGAAAAGTTAGGATTTCTAACTTTTTTTTCCAAAGTGCTTAAAGTCATTTTCTTTGACCATGAAAATTACTTTTATATCCTTTATATTTTAACTAAATTCTCAAACTACCTTTTTTTATTCTTTTAACCCTAAAATTCACATCATAAGCACTTTTATCCAAACACTCAACTGCTTATTTATAAAAATAACTTTCAGCACTTCAAAGTTCTAAAAGCACTTTATACATAAAAGTTACTTTTTTAAGCCTATCCAAACGGGCTCCTCCTAAGCTGATGGATCTCCAGAATGAACATCTGTACCTGTGGGCATGAAATGCAGCCTCCTGGGGAACGGGGGGTCAGTACGATATATGTACTGAATATATAAAGCATAACGCATCACAACTGAGAGAACAACTGAAATGGGGATGCAGGAAACAAGTATAACAGTTAATAAGGCACTATACCTGCATCTTATAAAATAAGGGCATGTACACCATATTCACATACCGTATCCGGCCAGCTGGGGGACTCGGAGTTACCATGTCATTGCATACGGCGTCGTGTCATAGGTTACGATTACATTATTATGTTTTCACATGCATGCCCATCTATCATTACATATCATAACATACCTAGCCTAGTATGGGTCTCGGTGTTATAATTATATCATCACATACTGTACCCGACCCATTAGGGGACTCGGTGTTATCATCATATCATCATATATCGTACCCGGCCCTTTAAGGGACTCGGTGTTATAATCATAGCATCATATACCATACCCGGCCCATTAGGGGACTCGGTGTTATAATCATATCATCATATACTGTACCTGGCCTATTAGGGGACTCGCTGTCATAATCATCATATATAGGTAGATCATTATCTGAGACTCACTAGGGTAATCATACTGAACTATCGTTCGTGGATCAGGATAATAATCATCGCAGGTGCCCTTTGAGTACCACTAGGGCTATATTAAGTGAAGTCTCAAGAATTATAGACATATTTTAGGGTAATGCCAACCGGCTTAAGGGAATCATAGACATCTGTCATCACAGAGTCCTTAGAAATAGGATCTCTAAGTCCCACTATTAATCAACATATAGACAGTTCAAGGAAGGTAGCTCAACTACGATGAGAGTTTTCCTGCCAAGGAGTGAATATGAGACATATAGCATATTCGGAGCTTAGGAATGGACTTACTCTAGAGCTCGTATCATGTATCATTTTCTTTAAGACATGTCAAAAGAAAGAAAGAGTAGGCCTCACCTGTTTGTCCCTTCCTATCCCAAAGGAGTTTGAGAGACAATAATTCACCTATCGTAGGCGTCCTAGTATTCAACAGTGGATAAGAACCAGGAGGTATGCTCGGGGCCTTATGAATGGGATTATCCCCACTTGCATACGCAGATATACATATTGCCCTTCTATAAAGTATATGCCAAGAGCAAGGAATTAGCTATACGTACCCTCTACCTTCCATTATCTAGGAGACTGTGAGAGACACTAACTCAATTAGCATAGGAGCTTTCACCTCCAGAAGTAGGTAGGGGTCGTGAATCATATTCGTAACTTCGTGAGTAGATTCGTACCCACATGTTATATACACATCATATATAGGACTAAGACATGCCAAGAGAAGGGAAGGATAGCCTTACATACTCATCACTTCCTAACGTATGGAAGGCTTGAGAAGCCCTAGTTCAATTACTGTAAGAGTTCTTTCATCAAGAAGTAAATGAGGACCGTGAATTACACTTGGCATTTATGAGTAGATTTACCCTCAATCTCATATCATTCATTACTTAACTTGAAGACATGCCAAAAGAAGAAACAAGATAGGCTTTACATACTTATGCCAAAAACATGCCAAAAGAAAGCTTCACATACCTTGTCTGAATTATTCCTTATCCTGTTTGCCTCGCCTTCCTTTGAACCTATTCAACATGAAAGTAATATGAATATCAACCCCTTTTAACACCCTAGGTTACACCTTAGTATTAATGGAATCTATTTCCTTAGTCGTTTCCCCGACTAGTTCTGTTATTCGCTAAGGCGTCGATGAAAATTGGGCAGCACCTCCCCTATAATGTGCCCTATCCAAATTCCCAATTAGGTACCTAATACCTACATACAACCAACAACAACAACCTGCAGCAATTCACACCAACAATATACAACATAAACTCCAAACGACTTATTCAAAAATACGATATCACAATAGGGTGTCTAGCCTTTATTTTGTAACGCCTTTAAATATACGAAATGAGGGGTCGTGTGGCTGAAACCAGAAGACTACATACCCCTTTTATAATGCATTTATTCCCTGCAACAATACATTACACCCCTGCAGCAACAACTCACAAGAACGACACTTTATTTCGACGACAATTCACTTCTAGCGACTCCAATTTAGTTTATTCCTAACGCCAAACATTTCAAACCTTTTACCCAACTTCCAGCATTCCCTAAGGTGTGTAATATACCCTAATTTAACATTATAAACTTCAAATTAGAGTGGAAGAACTTACCTTTCCCGAAATTGGCTAGAACTTGCCGAAATCGCGCCTCGGAACTTTTTTTAGCGCGCTGTAACGTCGTGGAAGATTTCTGTCCGTTTTTTGCTGCGCCAAACTCTAATTTTATACTACTAATACTTCCATATCATCGTTGTATAGGATAGATAATTAATTTACGGAACAAAATTGGGACTTACCTCTTTTTTTTCCTAAAGTCGTCACCCTTTTCTCTCTTAGCTTAAGGTTTGTTTATCTTCACTTTGACTGGAAATTTGATGAAGGAACTGAAGTATATGCTGTATGTACATATATATATGTGGTCCTAGGGAGTGACACATGTCATCCCCTATAGGTGACACGTGTCCATCCCCTATTGGGCCACCGCATCCATGCGATCAAGGAGGGGCTGCCACGTGGTAGTGGGGCCCACCTCCCACCAAGTAGGTGGGTCACCTACTTGACCCCAAGCAGGTGGGTCACCTGCTTGACCCCAAGAAGGTGGGTCACCTGCTTGACCCCAAGCAGGTGGGTCACCTGCTTGCTTGAGGTGCTGCCACATGTCACCCTCCCATTGACTGCCCCGTATCGGTTTTTTTTTCTTCCTCGTGGGTTCGTAATCTCATCTCACTTTAAGAGCCTATGTAATCCATGCTTCACAAGCTTGGTACGTACTCCAATAGCTTAAGTATGTAATATTTCCAAGTTAGTAGCTTACGTAGGTAAATTGAGTCCTACGACTCATTACTTGGCCTCCAATTCCTTCCGAATTCTTATGACTCCATTTCCAACCTTCTCTACTATGGGGTATCACATTCTACCTTCCTTAGAGTCATTTGATAGTATCGTAGATTATCTGGCTCACATGATAGTGTCTAAGGAACTTAAGAAGACATTCTGAGCTCGAGAGTGCGGGGTGTAACATTCCTGTTACACCCCATACTTTTGTACCTTGAAACAAGTTCTTAAGTCTCTTGAAAGGCTCTTAAGTTTCATGGAAGGATCATAAGCCTCTTAAGTTTTTTAAGGTTTCCTTAAGTTTCTTAAAGCTTATAAAAGCTTCTTAGTACTTCTTAAGAACTATTAAGCTTCTTAAGAGTTACCATGTGAGCCGTAAAATCTATAACGCTATCAAACAACTCTAAGGAAAGGAGAATGCAATACCCCATAGTAGAGAAGATTGGAAATAGAGTTAGAAAATCCGGAAGAAGTTGGAAACCAAAAAATGAGTCGTAGGAATCGACTTATTTATGTAAGCTTCCAACTTGGAAATCTTACATACTTAAGCTACTGGAGTACATACCAAGCTTACGTAGAAAGAATTACATAGGTTCATAAAAGAAGACGAGATTATAAACCCGTGAGGGGAAAAGAAAGTGTCATGTGGCAGCATGGGACAGAGACACATGGAAGCATCTGGAGAAAAGGGGGTGCCCCCCCCCCCACATGCCACGTGGCAGCCCGTGATTGGAGGAAGGAATGGGTTGGCCTAATGAGGGCTTGACATGTGTCACCACTTAGGGCTTGACATGTGACACCACTTAGGGCTTGACATGTTTCACCCCCTTAGGTGACCTATATATATGCGTATTAAGACTTATCAAAGTTCCATACATTTCTAGAAAACTCAAGAATAAGAGAGAAAGGAAGAGAAGAAACTAGAGAGGTAGAGAGTGAAGGCCACGGATTTACAGAGGAAAAAGGTAAGTTCTCCAATTTTGTTTCATGAATTAATTATCTAGAATACCATGATGTTATTAAGGTATTGGTAAGGTAAATTTATGGTTTGAAGCAGTCCCAAAACATTAACAAACAACCCCAAAGTTTCAGCTGCGCTAAAGGAAATTCCGAGGCAAGTTCCGACAAGTTTTGGCGAGTTTCGGGTAAGGTAAAGTTTTATCTTTCGAACTGGAGTTTATGATGATGTTATGAGGTATATTAAATGTCTTGAATGATGGAAGTGGAAAAATTTTATAAGGACGCTTGACGTTAGAAACAAACTAAATTGAAGTCGTTATATATAAATGGAAGTCGAGTAATATGTTGTAATTGTGGTGCTGCATTTGCAGCTAGTTTGGTGTTGTGTTTAAGGTATGGAAAGTTTTCTAAAAAGGGTAAGGGTGCTTCTGGTTTCAGCCACACGACCCCCAGTTTGGTATGGTTAAAGATTTTACAAAATAAAGGTTAAAATCTCTATTTTGATATTGTAGTTTTGAGCTAGTGGTTTGGAGTTGTATTGAGTAATGTTGAAGTGATGTACTTGTATATATGCTACTGGTTGTTTTTGTTGGTATGGTTGTTGACATGGTGTCCGATTTGAAATCTCGGAGATATTGAAGTTATAGGGGAGATGTTGCCCGATTTTCGGTAACTTAGGAACTAGTAATGAACTAGTCGAGGGAAATGGATAAGGAAATGACCTCTATGGAGACTTGGTTATAGAGTTGGAATGGCAAAGTGAAGGGTCATTAACCATAGTATTACTTTTGTGTTAAATAGGTTCAAAAGACGATGAGGCGAATGTATTAGGAGTAATCCGTAAGAGGTATGTAAAGCTAATCGTTCCTTCTTTTGGCATGTCTTTCGCATAAGTATGTAAAGCTTATTCTTTCTCTTGGCATGTTTTGACATAAGTATATAAAGCTAATGTTCCTTTTTCGCATGGTTTTATAAAACAAGTATATGACTTTTATATGATTTCAAGGAAGTTCCTATTCGTAGAGCCGCTAGGATGGCCAACTTCTTTATTTTCCAAACGATATTTTATCATGTCTAGATACGTGTATATGATTCCAAAAAATCTATTTGGATATAACTCATAGTGATATTCAAAAGGTATTTGATACGACTGTTGTCTTGATTTTTGAATAAAAGCTCATTTTGTTAACTTCATCGAGTCTCAAAAATGATTTAAA